>NC_134450.1:0-1261004 GCF_030867145.1 Opisthocomus hoazin | reverse complement strand
CCCCATTCTCTGTGCCTCTATGCGAACAGTGCCATGGGCAGATGAGGCTGAGCAACAGCTTTCCAGGATAGCCCCTTCTGGCTGCCAGCTATCTGCAGACGTTCGCACTTTCGGAGCAGGGCTGCGAAAGGAGCCTGGCTGGGACACCAACTTTCCCAGGCTACGTTTGAAGTTTGAGGTGGCAAGACAAGCAAGCAGCCCCATTCTCTGTGCCTCTATGCGAACAGTGCCATGGGCAGATGAGGCTGAGCAACAGCTTTCCAGGCTAGCCCCTTCTGCCTGCCAGCTATCTGCAGACGTTCGCACTTTCGGAGCAGGGCTGTGATAGGAGCCTGGCAGGGACACCACCATTCCCAGCATGCGTTTGAAGTTTCAAGTGGCAAGATAAGCAAGCAGCCCCATTCTCTGTGCCTCTATGCGAACAGTGCCATGGGCAGATGAGGCTGAGCAACAGCTTTCCAGGCTAGCCCCTTCTGCCTGCCAGCTATCTGCAGACGTTCGCACTTTCGGAGCAGGGCTGCGAAAGGAGCCTGGCTGGGACACCAACTTTCCCAGGCTACGTTTGAAGTTTGAGGTGGCAAGACAAGCAAGCAGCCCCATTCTCTGTGCCTCTATGCGAACAGTGCCATGGGCAGATGAGGCTGAGCAACAGCTTTCCAGGCTAGCCCCTTCTGCCTGCCAGCTATCTGCAGACGTTCGCACTTTCGGAGCAGGGCTGTGATAGGAGCCTGGCAGGGACACCACCATTCCCAGCATGCGTTTGAAGTTTGAAGTGGCAAGATAAGCAAGCAGCCCCATTCTCTGTGCCTCTATGCGAACAGTGCCATGGGCAGATGAGGCTGAGCAACAGCTTTCCAGGATAGCCCCTTCTGCCTGCCAGCTATCTGCAGACGTTCGCACTTTCGGAGCAGGGCTGCGAAAGGAGCCTGGCTGGGACACCAACTTTCCCAGGCTACGTTTGAAGTTTGAGGTGGCAAGACAAGCAAGCAGCCCCATTCTCTGTGCCTCTATGCGAACAGTGCCATGGGCAGATGAGGCTGAGCAACAGCTTTCCAGGCTAGCCCCTTCTGCCTGCCAGCTATCTGCAGACGTTCGCACTTTCGGAGCAGGGCTGCGAAAGGAGCCTGGCTGGGACACCAACTTTCCCAGGCTACGTTTGAAGTTTGAGGTGGCAAGACAAGCAAGCAGCCCCATTCTCTGTGCCTCTATGCGAACAGTGCCATGGGCAGATGAGGCTGAGCAACAGCTTTCCAGGATAGCCCCTTCTGGCTGCCAGCTATCTGCAGACGTTCGCACTTTCGGAGCAGGGCTGCGAAAGGAGCCTGGCTGGGACACCAACTTTCCCAGGCTACGTTTGAAGTTTGAGGTGGCAAGACAAGCAAGCAGCCCCATTCTCTGTGCCTCTATGCGAACAGTGCCATGGGCAGATGAGGCTGAGCAACAGCTTTCCAGGCTAGCCCCTTCTGCCTGCCAGCTATCTGCAGACGTTCGCACTTTCGGAGCAGGGCTGTGATAGGAGCCTGGCAGGGACACATCCATTCCCAGCATGCGTTTGAAGTTTCAAGTGGCAAGATAAGCAAGCAGCCCCATTCTCTGTGCCTCTCTGCGAACAGTGCCATGGGCAGATGAGGCTGAGCAACAGCTTTCCAGGCTAGCCCCTTCTGCCTGCCAGCTATCTGCAGACGTTCGCACTTTCGGAGCAGGGCTGCGAAAGGAGCCTGGCTGGGACACCAACTTTCCCAGGCTACGTTTGAAGTTTGAGGTGGCAAGACAAGCAAGCAGCCCCATTCTCTGTGCCGCTGTTCGAGCACTGCCATGGGCAGATGAGGCTGAGCAACAGCTTTCCAGGCTAGCCCCTTCTGCCTGCCAGCTATCTGCAGACGTTCGCACTTTCGGAGCAGGGCTGCGAAAGGAGCCTGGCTGGGACACCAACTTTCCCAGGCTACGTTTGAAGTTTGAGGTGGCAAGACAAGCAAGCAGCCCCATTCTCTGTGCCTCTATGCGAACAGTGCCATGGGCAGATGAGGCTGAGCAACAGCTTTCCAGGCTAGCCCCTTCTGCCTGCCAGCTATCTGCAGACGTTCGCACTTTCGGAGCAGGGCTGCGAAAGGAGCCTGGCTGGGACACCAACTTTCCCAGGCTACGTTTGAAGTTTGAGGTGGCAAGATAAGCAAGCAGCCCCATTCTCTGTGCCTCTATGCGAACAGTGCCATGGGCAGATGAGGCTGAGCAACAGCTTTCCAGGCTAGCCCCTTCTGGCTGCCAGCTATCTGCAGACGTTCGCACTTTCGGAGCAGGGCTGCGAAAGGAGCCTGGCTGGGACACCAACTTTCCCAGGCTACGTTTGAAGTTTGAGGTGGCAAGACAAGCAAGCAGCCCCATTCTCTGTGCCTCTATGCGAACAGTGCCATGGGCAGATGAGGCTGAGCAACAGCTTTCCAGGCTAGCCCCTTCTGCCTGCCAGCTATCTGCAGACGTTCGCACTTTCGGAGCAGGGCTGCGAAAGGAGCCTGGCTGGGACACCAACTTTCCCAGGCTACGTTTGAAGTTTGAGGTGGCAAGACAAGCAAGCAGCCCCATTCTCTGTGCCTCTATGCGAACAGTGCCATGGGCAGATGAGGCTGAGCAACAGCTTTCCAGGCTAGCCCCTTCTGCCTGCCAGCTATCTGCAGACGTTCGCACTTTCGGAGCAGGGCTGTGATAGGAGCCTGGCAGGGACACCACCATTCCCAGCATGCGTTTGAAGTTTCAAGTGGCAAGATAAGCAAGCAGCCCCATTCTCTGTGCCTCTATGCGAACAGTGCCATGGGCAGATGAGGCTGAGCAACAGCTTTCCAGGCTAGCCCCTTCTGGCTGCCAGCTATCTGCAGACGTTCGCACTTTCGGAGCAGGGCTGCGAAAGGAGCCTGGCTGGGACACCAACTTTCCCAGGCTACGTTTGAAGTTTGAGGTGGCAAGACAAGCAAGCAGCCCCATTCTCTGTGCCTCTATGCGAACAGTGCCATGGGCAGATGAGGCTGAGCAACAGCTTTCCAGGCTAGCCCCTTCTGCCTGCCAGCTATCTGCAGACGTTCGCACTTTCGGAGCAGGGCTGCAAAAGGAGCCTGGCAGGGACACATCCATTCCCAGCATGCGTTTGAAGTTTCAAGTGGCAAGATAAGCAAGCAGCCCCATTCTCTGTGCCTCTATGCGAACAGTGCCATGGGCAGATGAGGCTGAGCAACAGCTTTCCAGGCTAGCCCCTTCTGCCTGCCAGCTATCTGCAGACGTTCGCACTTTTGGAGCAGGGCTGCGAAAGGAGCCTGGCTGGGACACCAACTTTCCCAGGCTACGTTTGAAGTTTGAGGTGGCAAGACAAGCAAGCAGCCCCATTCTCTGTGCCTCTGTTCGAGCACTGCCATGGGCAGATGAGGCTGAGCAACAGCTTTCCAGGCTAGCCCCTTCTGCCTGCCAGCTATCTGCAGACGTTCGCACTTTCGGAGCAGGGCTGCGAACGGAGCCTGGCTGGGACACCAACTTTCCCAGGCTACGTTTGAAGTTTGAGGTGGCAAGACAAGCAAGCAGCCCCATTCTCTGTGCCTCTATGCGAACAGTGCCATGGGCAGATGAGGCTGAGCAACAGCTTTCCAGGATAGCCCCTTCTGGCTGCCAGCTATCTGCAGACGTTCGCACTTTCGGAGCAGGGCTGCGAAAGGAGCCTGGCTGGGACACCAACTTTCCCAGGCTACGTTTGAAGTTTGAGGTGGCAAGACAAGCAAGCAGCCCCATTCTCTGTGCCTCTATGCGAACAGTGCCATGGGCAGATGAGGCTGAGCAACAGCTTTCCAGGCTAGCCCCTTCTGCCTGCCAGCTATCTGCAGACGTTCGCACTTTCGGAGCAGGGCTGTGATAGGAGCCTGGCAGGGACACCACCATTCCCAGCATGCGTTTGAAGTTTCAAGTGGCAAGATAAGCAAGCAGCCCCATTCTCTGTGCCTCTATGCGAACAGTGCCATGGGCAGATGAGGCTGAGCAACAGCTTTCCAGGCTAGCCCCTTCTGCCTGCCAGCTATCTGCAGACGTTCGCACTTTCGGAGCAGGGCTGCGAAAGGAGCCTGGCTGGGACACCAACTTTCCCAGGCTACGTTTGAAGTTTGAGGTGGCAAGACAAGCAAGCAGCCCCATTCTCTGTGCCTCTGTTCGAGCACTGCCATGGGCAGATGAGGCTGAGCAACAGCTTTCCAGGCTAGCCCCTTCTGCCTGCCAGCTATCTGCAGACGTTCGCACTTTCGGAGCAGGGCTGCGAACGGAGCCTGGCTGGGACACCAACTTTCCCAGGCTACGTTTGAAGTTTGAGGTGGCAAGACAAGCAAGCAGCCCCATTCTCTGTGCCTCTATGCGAACAGTGCCATGGGCAGATGAGGCTGAGCAACAGCTTTCCAGGATAGCCCCTTCTGGCTGCCAGCTATCTGCAGACGTTCGCACTTTCGGAGCAGGGCTGCGAAAGGAGCCTGGCTGGGACACCAACTTTCCCAGGCTACGTTTGAAGTTTGAGGTGGCAAGACAAGCAAGCAGCCCCATTCTCTGTGCCTCTATGCGAACAGTGCCATGGGCAGATGAGGCTGAGCAACAGCTTTCCAGGCTAGCCCCTTCTGCCTGCCAGCTATCTGCAGACGTTCGCACTTTCGGAGCAGGGCTGTGATAGGAGCCTGGCAGGGACACCACCATTCCCAGCATGCGTTTGAAGTTTCAAGTGGCAAGATAAGCAAGCAGCCCCATTCTCTGTGCCTCTATGCGAACAGTGCCATGGGCAGATGAGGCTGAGCAACAGCTTTCCAGGCTAGCCCCTTCTGCCTGCCAGCTATCTGCAGACGTTCGCACTTTCGGAGCAGGGCTGCGAAAGGAGCCTGGCTGGGACACCAACTTTCCCAGGCTACGTTTGAAGTTTGAGGTGGCAAGACAAGCAAGCAGCCCCATTCTCTGTGCCTCTATGCGAACAGTGCCATGGGCAGATGAGGCTGAGCAACAGCTTTCCAGGCTAGCCCCTTCTGCCTGCCAGCTATCTGCAGACGTTCGCACTTTCGGAGCAGGGCTGCGAAAGGAGCCTGGCTGGGACACCAACTTTCCCAGGCTACGTTTGAAGTTTGAGGTGGCAAGACAAGCAAGCAGCCCCATTCTCTGTGCCTCTATGCGAACAGTGCCATGGGCAGATGAGGCTGAGCAACAGCTTTCCAGGATAGCCCCTTCTGGCTGCCAGCTATCTGCAGACGTTCGCACTTTCGGAGCAGGGCTGCGAAAGGAGCCTGGCTGGGACACCAACTTTCCCAGGCTACGTTTGAAGTTTGAGGTGGCAAGACAAGCAAGCAGCCCCATTCTCTGTGCCTCTATGCGAACAGTGCCATGGGCAGATGAGGCTGAGCAACAGCTTTCCAGGATAGCCCCTTCTGCCTGCCAGCTATCTGCAGACGTTCGCACTTTCGGAGCAGGGCTGTGATAGGAGCCTGGCAGGGACACATCCATTCCCAGCATGCGTTTGAAGTTTCAAGTGGCAAGATAAGCAAGCAGCCCCATTCTCTGTGCCTCTCTGCGAACAGTGCCATGGGCAGATGAGGCTGAGCAACAGCTTTCCAGGCTAGCCCCTTCTGCCTGCCAGCTATCTGCAGACGTTCGCACTTTCGGAGCAGGGCTGCGAAAGGAGCCTGGCTGGGACACCAACTTTCCCAGGCTACGTTTGAAGTTTGAGGTGGCAAGACAAGCAAGCAGCCCCATTCTCTGTGCCGCTGTTCGAGCACTGCCATGGGCAGATGAGGCTGAGCAACAGCTTTCCAGGCTAGCCCCTTCTGCCTGCCAGCTATCTGCAGACGTTCGCACTTTCGGAGCAGGGCTGCGAAAGGAGCCTGGCTGGGACACCAACTTTCCCAGGCTACGTTTGAAGTTTGAGGTGGCAAGACAAGCAAGCAGCCCCATTCTCTGTGCCTCTATGCGAACAGTGCCATGGGCAGATGAGGCTGAGCAACAGCTTTCCAGGCTAGCCCCTTCTGCCTGCCAGCTATCTGCAGACGTTCGCACTTTCGGAGCAGGGCTGCGAAAGGAGCCTGGCTGGGACACCAACTTTCCCAGGCTACGTTTGAAGTTTGAGGTGGCAAGATAAGCAAGCAGCCCCATTCTCTGTGCCTCTCTGCGAACAGTGCCATGGGCAGATGAGGCTGAGCAACAGCTTTCCAGGCTAGCCCCTTCTGCCTGCCAGCTATCTGCAGACGTTCGCACTTTCGGAGCAGGGCTGCGAACGAAGCCTGGCTGGGACACCAACTTTCCCAGGCTACGTTTGAAGTTTGAGGTGGCAAGACAAGCAAGCAGCCCCATTCTCTGTGCCTCTATGCGAACAGTGCCATGGGCAGATGAGGCTGAGCAACAGCTTTCCAGGATAGCCCCTTCTGGCTGCCAGCTATCTGCAGACGTTCGCACTTTCGGAGCAGGGCTGCGAAAGGAGCCTGGCTGGGACACCAACTTTCCCAGGCTACGTTTGAAGTTTGAGGTGGCAAGACAAGCAAGCAGCCCCATTCTCTGTGCCTCTATGCGAACAGTGCCATGGGCAGATGAGGCTGAGCAACAGCTTTCCAGGCTAGCCCCTTCTGCCTGCCAGCTATCTGCAGACGTTCGCACTTTCGGAGCAGGGCTGTGATAGGAGCCTGGCAGGGACACCACCATTCCCAGCATGCGTTTGAAGTTTCAAGTGGCAAGATAAGCAAGCAGCTCCATTCTCTGTGTCTCTATGCGAACAGTGCCATGGGCAGATGAGGCTGAGGAACAGCTTTCCAGGCTAGCCCCTTCTGGCTGCCAGCTATCTGCAGACGTTCGCACTTTCGGAGCAGGGCTGCGAAAGGAGCCTGGCTGGGACACCAACTTTCCCAGGCTACGTTTGAAGTTTGAGGTGGCAAGACAAGCAAGCAGCCCCATTCTCTGTGCCTCTGTTCGAGCACTGCCATGGGCAGATGAGGCTGAGCAACAGCTTTCCAGGCTAGCCCCTTCTGCCTGCCAGCTATCTGCAGACGTTCGCACTTTCGGAGCAGGGCTGCGAAAGGAGCCTGGCAGGGACACCACCATTCCCAGCATGCGTTTGAAGTTTCAAGTGGCAAGATAAGCAAGCAGCCCCATTCTCTGTGCCTCTATGCGAACAGTGCCATGGGCAGATGAGGCTGAGCAACAGCTTTCCAGGATAGCCCCTTCTGCCTGCCAGCTATCTGCAGACGTTCGCACTTTCGGAGCAGGGCTGCGAAAGGAGCCTGGCTGGGACACCAACTTTCCCAGGCTACGTTTGAAGTTTGAGGTGGCAAGACAAGCAAGCAGCCCCATTCTCTGTGCCTCTATGCGAACAGTGCCATGGGCAGATGAGGCTGAGCAACAGCTTTCCAGGCTAGCCCCTTCTGCCTGCCAGCTATCTGCAGACGTTCGCACTTTCGGAGCAGGGCTGTGATAGGAGCCTGGCAGGGACACCACCATTCCCAGCATGCGTTTGAAGTTTCAAGTGGCAAGATAAGCAAGCAGCTCCATTCTCTGTGTCTCTATGCGAACAGTGCCATGGGCAGATGAGGCTGAGGAACAGCTTTCCAGGCTAGCCCCTTCTGCCTGCCAGCTATCTGCAGACGTTCGCACTTTCGGAGCAGGGCTGCGAAAGGAGCCTGGCTGGGACACCAACTTTCCCAGGCTACGTTTGAAGTTTGAGGTGGCAAGACAAGCAAGCAGCCCCATTCTCTGTGCCTCTGTGCGAGCACTGCCATGGGCAGATGAGGCTGAGCAACAGCTTTCCAGGCTAGCCCCTTCTGCCTGCCAGCTATCTGCAGACGTTCGCACTTTCGGAGCAGGGCTGTGATAGGAGCCTGGCAGGGACACATCCATTCCCAGCATGCGTTTGAAGTTTCAAGTGGCAAGATAAGCAAGCAGCCCCATTCTCTGTGCCTCTCTGCGAACAGTGCCATGGGCAGATGAGGCTGAGCAACAGCTTTCCAGGCTAGCCCCTTCTGGCTGCCAGCTATCTGCAGACGTTCGCACTTTCGGAGCAGGGCTGCGAAAGGAGCCTGGTTGGGACACCAACTTTCCCAGGCTACGTTTGAAGTTTGAGGTGGCAAGACAAGCAAGCAGCCCCATTCTCTGTGCCTCTGTTCGAGCACTGCCATGGGCAGATGAGGCTGAGCAACAGCTTTCCAGGCTAGCCCCTTCTGCCTGCCAGCTATCTGCAGACGTTCGCACTTTCGGAGCAGGGCTGTGATAGGAGCCTGGCAGGGACACCACCATTCCCAGCATGCGTTTGAAGTTTCAAGTGGCAAGATAAGCAAGCAGCTCCATTCTCTGTGTCTCTATGCGAACATTGCCATGGGCAGATGAGGCTGAGGAACAGCTTTCCAGGCTAGCCCCTTCTGCCTGCCAGCTATCTGCAGACGTTCGCACTTTCGGAGAAGGGCTGCGAAAGGAGCCTGGCTGGGACACCAACTTTCCCAGGCTACGTTTGAAGTTTGAGGTGGCAAGACAAGCAAGCAGCCCCATTCTCTGTGCCTCTATGCGAACAGTGCCATGGGCAGATGAGGCTGAGCAACAGCTTTCCAGGCTAGCCCCTTCTGCCTGCCAGCTATCTGCAGACGTTCGCACTTTCGGAGCAGGGCTGTGATAGGAGCCTGGCAGGGACACCACCATTCCCAGCATGCGTTTGAAGTTTCAAGTGGCAAGATAAGCAAGCAGCCCCATTCTCTGTGCCTCTATGCGAACAGTGCCATGGGCAGATGAGGCTGAGCAACAGCTTTCCAGGCTAGCCCCTTCTGCCTGCCAGCTATCTGCAGACGTTCGCACTTTCGGAGCAGGGCTGCGAAAGGAGCCTGGCTGGGACACCAACTTTCCCAGGCTACGTTTGAAGTTTGAGGTGGCAAGACAAGCAAGCAGCCCCATTCTCTGTGCCTCTGTTCGAGCACTGCCATGGGCAGATGAGGCTGAGCAACAGCTTTCCAGGCTAGCCCCTTCTGCCTGCCAGCTATCTGCAGACGTTCGCACTTTCGGAGCAGGGCTGCGAAAGGAGCCTGGCAGGGACACCACCATTCCCAGCATGCGTTTGAAGTTTCAAGTGGCAAGATAAGCAAGCAGCCCCATTCTCTGTGTCTCTATGCGAACAGTGCCATGGGCAGATGAGGCTGAGCAACAGCTTTCCAGGCTAGCCCCTTCTGCCTGCCCGCTATCTGCAGACGTTCGCACTTTCGGAGCAGGGCTGCGAAAGGAGCCTGGCTGGGACACCAACTTTCCCAGGCTACGTTTGAAGTTTGAGGTGGCAAGACAAGCAAGCAGCCCCATTCTCTGTGCCTCTCTGCGAACAGTGCCATGGGCAGATGAGGCTGAGCAACAGCTTTCCAGGCTAGCCCCTTCTGCCTGCCAGCTATCTGCAGACGTTCGCACTTTCGGAGCAGGGCTGTGATAGGAGCCTGGCTGGGACACCAACTTTCCCAGGCTACGTTTGAAGTTTGAGGTGGCAAGACAAGCAAGCAGCCCCATTCTCTGTGCCTCTATGCGAACAGTGCCATGGGCAGATGAGGCTGAGCAACAGCTTTCCAGGCTAGCCCCTTCTGCCTGCCAGCTATCTGCAGACGTTCGCACTTTCGGAGCAGGGCTGCGAAAGGAGCCTGGCAGGGACACCACCATTCCCAGCATGCGTTTGAAGTTTCAAGTGGCAAGATAATCAAGCAGCTCCATTCTCTGTGCCTCTGTTCGAGCACTGCCATGGGCAGATGAGGCTGAGCAACAGCTTTCCAGGATAGCCCCTTCTGCCTGCCAGCTATCTGCAGACGTTCGCACTTTCGGAGCAGGGCTGCGAAAGGAGCCTGGCTGGGACACCAACTTTCCCAGGCTACGTTTGAAGTTTGAGGTGGCAAGACAAGCAAGCAGCCCCATTCTCTGTGCCTCTGTGCGAGCACTGCCATGGGCAGATGAGGCTGAGCAACAGCTTTCCAGGCTAGCCCCTTCTGCCTGCCAGCTATCTGCAGACGTTCGCACTTTCGGAGCAGGGCTGCGAAAGGAGCCTGGCAGGGACACCACCATTCCCAGCGTGCGTTTGAAGTTTCAAGTGGCAAGATAAGCAAGCAGCCCCATTCTCTGTGCCTCTATGCGAACAGTGCCATGGGCAGATGAGGCTGAGCAACAGCTTTCCAGGATAGCCCCTTCTGGCTGCCAGCTATCTGCAGACGTTCGCACTTTCGGAGCAGGGCTGCGAAAGGAGCCTGGCTGGGACACCAACTTTCCCAGGCTACGTTTGAAGTTTGAGGTGGCAAGACAAGCAAGCAGCCCCATTCTCTGTGCCTCTATGCGAACAGTGCCATGGGCAGATGAGGCTGAGCAACAGCTTTCCAGACTAGCCCCTTCTGCCTGCCAGCTATCTGCAGACGTTCGCACTTTCGGAGCAGGGCTGTGAAAGGAGCCTGGCAGGGACACATCCATTCCCAGCATGCGTTTGAAGTTTCAAGTGGCAAGATAAGCAAGCAGCCCCATTCTCTGTGCCTCTATGCGAACAGTGCCATGGGCAGATGAGGCTGAGCAACAGCTTTCCAGGCTAGCCCCTTCTGCCTGCCAGCTATCTGCAGACGTTCGCACTTTCGGAGCAGGGCTGCGAAAGGAGCCTGGCTGGGACACCAACTTTCCCAGGCTACGTTTGAAGTTTGAGGTGGCAAGACAAGCAAGCAGCCCCATTCTCTGTGCCTCTGTTCGAGCACTGCCATGGGCAGATGAGGCTGAGCAACAGCTTTCCAGGCTAGCCCCTTCTGCCTGCCAGCTATCTGCAGACGTTCACACTTTCGGAGCAGGGCTGTGATAGGAGCCTGGCAGGGACACCACCATTCCCAGCATGCGTTTGAAGTTTCAAGTGGCAAGATAAGCAAGCAGCTCCATTCTCTGTGTCTCTATGCGAACAGTGCCATGGGCAGATGAGGCTGAGCAACAGCTTTCCAGGCTAGCCCCTTCTGCCTGCCAGCTATTTGCAGACGTTCGCACTTTCGGAGCAGGGCTGCGAAAGGAGCCTGGCTGGGACACCAACTTTCCCAGGCTACGTTTGAAGTTTGAGGTGGCAAGACAAGCAAGCAGCCCCATTCTCTGTGCCTCTGTGCGAGCACTGCCATGGGCAGATGAGGCTGAGCAACAGCTTTCCAGGCTAGCCCCTTCTGCCTGCCAGCTATCGGCAGACGTTCGCACTTTCGGAGCAGGGCTGCGAAAGGAGCCTGGCAGGGACACCACCATTCCCAGCGTGCGTTTGAAGTTTCAAGTGGCAAGATAAGCAAGCAGCCCCATTCTCTGTGCCTCTATGCGAACAGTGCCATGGGCAGATGAGGCTGAGCAACAGCTTTCCAGGATAGCCCCTTCTGCCTGCCAGCTATCTGCAGACGTTCGCACTTTCAGAGCAGGGCTGCGAAAGGAGCCTGGCTGGGACACCAACTTTCCCAGGCTACGTTTGAAGTTTGAGGTGGCAAGACAAGCAAGCAGCCCCATTCTCTGTGCCTCTATGCGAACAGTGCCATGGGCAGATGAGGCTGAGCAACAGCTTTCCAGGCTAGCCCCTTCTGCCTGCCAGCTATCTGCAGACGTTCGCACTTTCGGAGCAGGGCTGCGAAAGGAGCCTGGCTGGGACACCAACTTTCCCAGGCTACGTTTGAAGTTTGAGGTGGCAAGACAAGCAAGCAGCCCCATTCTCTGTGCCTCTGTGCGAGCACTGACATGGGCAGATGAGGCTGAGCAACAGCTTTCCAGGCTAGCCCCTTCTGCCTGCCAGCTATCTGCAGACGTTCGCACTTTCGGAGCAGGGCTGCGAAAGGAGCCTGGCAGGGACACCACCATTCCCAGCGTGCGTTTGAAGTTTCAAGTGGCAAGATAAGCAAGCAGCCCCATTCTCTGTGCCTCTATGCGAACAGTGCCATGGGCAGATGAGGCTGAGCAACAGCTTTCCAGGATAGCCCCTTCTGCCTGCCAGCTATCTGCAGACGTTCGCACTTTCGGAGCAGGGCTGCGAAAGGAGCCTGGCTGGGACACCAACTTTCCCAGGCTACGTTTGAAGTTTGAGGTGGCAAGACAAGCAAGCAGCCCCATTCTCTGTGCCTCTATGCGAACAGTGCCATGGGCAGATGAGGCTGAGCAACAGCTTTCCAGGCTAGCCCCTTCTGCCTGCCAGCTATCTGCAGACGTTCGCACTTTCGGAGCAGGGCTGTGATAGGAGCCTGGCAGGGACACCAACTTTCCCAGGCTACGTTTTAAGTTTCAAGTGGCAAGATGAGCAAGCAGCCCCATTCTCTGTGCCTCTATGCGAACAGTGCCATGGGCAGATGAGGCTGAGCAACAGCTTTCCAGGATAGCCCCTTCTGCCTGCCAGCTATCTGCAGACGTTCGCACTTTTGGAGCAGGGCTGCGAAAGGAGCCTGGCTGGGACACCAACTTTCCCAGGCTACGTTTGAAGTTTGAGGTGGCAAGACAAGCAAGCAGCCCCATTCTCTGTGCCTCTGTTCGAGCACTGCCATGGGCAGATGAGGCTGAGCAACAGCTTTCCAGGCTAGCCCCTTCTGCCTGCCAGCTATCTGCAGACGTTCGCACTTTCGGAGCAGGGCTGCGAAAGGAGCCTGGCTGGGACACCAACTTTCCCAGGCTACGTTTGAAGTTTGAGGTGGCAAGACAAGCAAGCAGCCCCATTCTCTGTGCCTCTATGCGAACAGTGCCATGGGCAGATGAGGCTGAGCAACAGCTTTCCAGGCTAGCCCCTTCTGCCTGCCAGCTATCTGCAGACGTTCGCACTTTCGGAGCAGGGCTGTGATAGGAGCCTGGCTGGGACACCAACTTTCCCAGGCTACGTTTGAAGTTTGAGGTGGCAAGACAAGCAAGCAGCCCCATTCTCTGTGCCTCTATGCGAACAGTGCCATGGGCAGATGAGGCTGAGCAACAGCTTTCCAGGCTAGCCCCTTCTGCCTGCCAGCTATCTGCAGACGTTCGCACTTTCGGAGCAGGGCTGCGAAAGGAGCCTGGCAGGGACACCACCATTCCCAGCATGCATTTGAAGTTTCAAGTGGCAAGATAAGCAAGCAGCTCCATTCTCTGTGCCTCTGTTCGAGCACTGCCATGGGCAGATGAGGCTGAGCAACAGCTTTCCAGGATAGCCCCTTCTGCCTGCCAGCTATCTGCAGACGTTCGCACTTTCGGAGCAGGGCTGCGAAAGGAGCCTGGCTGGGACACCAACTTTCCCAGGCTACGTTTGAAGTTTGAGGTGGCAAGACAAGCAAGCAGCCCCATTCTCTGTGCCTCTGTGCGAGCACTGCCATGGGCAGATGAGGCTGAGCAACAGCTTTCCAGGCTAGCCCGTTCTGCCTGCCAGCTATCTGCAGACGTTCGCACTTTCGGAGCAGGGCTGCGAAAGGAGCCTGGCAGGGACACCACCATTCCCAGCGTGCGTTTGAAGTTTCAAGTGGCAAGATAAGCAAGCAGCCCCATTCTCTGTGCCTCTATGCGAACAGTGCCATGGGCAGATGAGGCTGAGCAACAGCTTTCCAGGCTAGCCCCTTCTGCCTGCCAGCTATCTGCAGACGTTCGCACTTTCGGAGCAGGGCTGTGATAGGAGCCTGGCAGGGACACATCCATTCCCAGCATGCGTTTGAAGTTTCAAGTGGCACGATAAGCAAGCAGCCCCATTCTCTGTGCCTCTATGCGAACAGTGCCATGGGCAGATGAGGCTGAGCAACAGCTTTCCAGGCTAGCCCCTTCTGCCTGCCAGCTATCTGCAGACGTTCGCACTTTCGGAGCAGGGCTGCGAAAGGAGCCTGGCTGGGACACCAACTTTCCCAGGCTACGTTTGAAGTTTGAGGTGGCAAGACAAGCAAGCAGCCCCATTCTCTGTGCCTCTGTTCGAGCACTGCCATGGGCAGATGAGGCTGAGCAACAGCTTTCCAGGCTAGCCCCTTCTGCCTGCCAGCTATCTGCAGACGTTCGCACTTTCGGAGCAGGGCTGCGAAAGGAGCCTGGCTGGGACACCAACTTTCCCAGGCTACGTTTGAAGTTTGAGGTGGCAAGACAAGCAAGCAGCCCCATTCTCTGTGCCTCTATGCGAACAGTGCCATGGGCAGATGAGGCTGAGCAACAGCTTTCCAGGCTAGCCCCTTCTGCCTGCCAGCTATCTGCAGACGTTCGCACTTTCGGAGCAGGGCTGCGAAAGGAGCCTGGCTGGGACACCAACTTTCCCAGGCTACGTTTGAAGTTTGAGGTGGCAAGGCAAGCAAGCAGCCCCATTCTCTGTGCCTCTATGCGAACAGTGCCATGGGCAGATGAGGCTGAGCAACAGCTTTCCAGGCTAGCCCCTTCTGCCTGCCAGCTATCTGCAGACGTTCGCACTTTCGGAGCAGGGCTGTGATAGGAGCCTGGCAGGGACACCACCATTCCCAGCATGCGTTTGAAGTTTCAAGTGGCAAGATAAGCAAGCAGCTCCATTCTCTGTGTCTCTATGCGAACAGTGCCATGGGCAGATGAGGCTGAGCAACAGCTTTCCAGGCTAGCCCCTTCTGCCTGCCAGCTATCTGCAGACGTTCGCACTTTCGGAGCAGGGCTGCGAAAGGAGCCTGGCTGGGACACCAACTTTCCCAGGCTACGTTTGAAGTTTGAGGTGGCAAGACAAGCAAGCAGCCCCATTCTCTGTGCCTCTGTGCGAGCACTGCCATGGGCAGATGAGGCTGAGCAACATCTTTCCAGGCTAGCCCCTTCTGCCTGCCAGCTATCTGCAGACGTTCGCACTTTCGGAGCAGGGCTGCGAAAGGAGCCTGGCAGGGACACCACCATTCCCAGCGTGCGTTTGAAGTTTCAAGTGGCAAGATAAGCAAGCAGCCCCATTCTCTGTGCCTCTATGCGAACAGTGCCATGGGCAGATGAGGCTGAGCAACAGCTTTCCAGGATAGCCCCTTCTGCCTGCCAGCTATCTGCAGACGTTCGCACTTTCAGAGCAGGGCTGCGAAAGGAGCCTGGCTGGGACACCAACTTTCCCAGGCTACGTTTGAAGTTTGAGGTGGCAAGACAAGCAAGCAGCCCCATTCTCTGTGCCTCTATGCGAACAGTGCCATGGGCAGATGAGGCTGAGCAACAGCTTTCCAGGCTAGCCCCTTCTGCCTGCCAGCTATCTGCAGACGTTCGCACTTTCGGAGCAGGGCTGCGAAAGGAGCCTGGCTGGGACACCAACTTTCCCAGGCTACGTTTGAAGTTTGAGGTGGCAAGACAAGCAAGCAGCCCCATTCTCTGTGCCTCTGTGCGAGCACTGACATGGGCAGATGAGGCTGAGCAACAGCTTTCCAGGCTAGCCCCTTCTGCCTGCCAGCTATCTGCAGACGTTCGCACTTTCGGAGCAGGGCTGCGAAAGGAGCCTGGCAGGGACACCACCATTCCCAGCGTGCGTTTGAAGTTTCAAGTGGCAAGATAAGCAAGCAGCCCCATTCTCTGTGCCTCTATGCGAACAGTGCCATGGGCAGATGAGGCTGAGCAACAGCTTTCCAGGCTAGCCCCTTCTGCCTGCCAGCTATCTGCAGACGTTCGCACTTTCGGAGCAGGGCTGCGAAAGGAGCCTGGCTGGGACACCAACTTTCCCAGGCTACGTTTGAAGTTTGAGGTGGCAAGACAAGCAAGCAGCCCCATTCTCTGTGCCTCTATGCGAACAGTGCCATGGGCAGATGAGGCTGAGCAACAGCTTTCCAGGCTAGCCCCTTCTGCCTGCCAGCTATCTGCAGACGTTCGCACTTTCGGAGCAGGGCTGTGATAGGAGCCTGGCAGGGACACATCCATTCCCAGCATGCGTTTGAAGTTTCAAGTGGCAAGATGAGCAAGCAGCCCCATTCTCTGTGCCTCTATGCGAACAGTGCCATGGGCAGATGAGGCTGAGCAACAGCTTTCCAGGCTAGCCCCTTCTGCCTGCCAGCTATCTGCAGACGTTCGCACTTTCGGAGCAGGGCTGCGAAAGGAGCCTGGCTGGGACACCAACTTTCCCAGGCTACGTTTGAAGTTTGAGGTGGCAAGACAAGCAAGCAGCCCCATTCTCTGTGCCTCTGTTCGAGCACTGCCATGGGCAGATG
This sequence comes from Opisthocomus hoazin, assembly GCF_030867145.1. Classification (NCBI taxonomy): domain Eukaryota; kingdom Metazoa; phylum Chordata; class Aves; order Opisthocomiformes; family Opisthocomidae; genus Opisthocomus; species Opisthocomus hoazin. The sequence goes on along the minus strand of NC_134450.1, from coordinate 1,244,922 downwards.
AGGCTGAGCAACAGCTTTCCAGGCTAGCCCCTTCTGCCTGCCAGCTATCTGCAGACGTTCGCACTTTCGGAGCAGGGCTGCGAAAGGAGCCTGGCTGGGACACCAACTTTCCCAGGCTACGTTTGAAGTTTGAGGTGGCAAGACAAGCAAGCAGCCCCATTCTCTGTGCCTCTATGCGAACAGTGCCATGGGCAGATGAGGCTGAGCAACAACTTTCCAGGCTAGCCCCTTCTGGCTGCCAGCTATCTGCAGACGTTCGCACTTTCGGAGCAGGGCTGTGATAGGAGCCTGGCTGGGACACCAACTTTCCCAGGCTACGTTTGAAGTTTGAGGTGGCAAGACAAGCAAGCAGCCCCATTCTCTGTGCCTCTATGCGAACAGTGCCATGGGCAGATGAGGCTGAGCAACAGCTTTCCAGGCTAGCCCCTTCTGCCTGCCAGCTATCTGCAGACGTTCGCACTTTCGGAGCAGGGCTGCGAAAGGAGCCTGGCAGGGACACCACCATTCCCAGCATGCGTTTGAAGTTTCAAGTGGCAAGATAAGCAAGCAGCTCCATTCTCTGTGCCTCTGTTCGAGCACTGCCATGGGCAGATGAGGCTGAGCAACAGCTTTCCAGGATAGCCCCTTCTGCCTGCCAGCTATCTGCAGACGTTCGCACTTTCGGAGCAGGGCTGCGAAAGGAGCCTGGCTGGGACACCAACTTTCCCAGGCTACGTTTGAAGTTTGAGGTGGCAAGACAAGCAAGCAGCCCCATTCTCTGTGCCTCTGTGCGAGCACTGCCATGGGCAGATGAGGCTGAGCAACAGCTTTCCAGGCTAGCCCCTTCTGCCTGCCAGCTATCTGCAGACGTTCGCACTTTCGGAGCAGGGCTGCGAAAGGAGCCTGGCAGGGACACCACCATTCCCAGCGTGCGTTTGAAGTTTCAAGTGGCAAGATAAGCAAGCAGCCCCATTCTCTGTGCCTCTATGCGAACAGTGCCATGGGCAGATGAGGCTGAGCAACAGCTTTCCAGGCTAGCCCCTTCTGCCTGCCAGCTATCTGCAGACGTTCGCACTTTCGGAGCAGGGCTGTGATAGGAGCCTGGCAGGGACACCACCATTCCCAGCATGCGTTTGAAGTTTCAAGTGGCAAGATAAGCAAGCAGCCCCATTCTCTGTGCCTCTATGCGAACAGTGCCATGGGCAGATGAGGCTGAGCAACAGCTTTCCAGGCTAGCCCCTTCTGCCTGCCAGCTATCTGCAGACGTTCGCACTTTCGGAGCAGGGCTGCGAAAGGAGCCTGGCTGGGACACCAACTTTCCCAGGCTACGTTTGAAGTTTGAGGTGGCAAGACAAGCAAGCAGCCCCATTCTCTGTGCCTCTGTTCGAGCACTGCCATGGGCAGATGAGGCTGAGCAACAGCTTTCCAGGCTAGCCCCTTCTGCCTGCCAGCTATCTGCAGACGTTCGCACTTTCGGAGCAGGGCTGCGAAAGGAGCCTGGCTGGGACACCAACTTTCCCAGGCTACGTTTGAAGTTTGAGGTGGCAAGACAAGCAAGCAGCCCCATTCTCTGTGCCTCTATGCGAACAGTGCCATGGGCAGATGAGGCTGAGCAACAGCTTTCCAGGCTAGCCCCTTCTGCCTGCCAGCTATCTGCAGACGTTCGCACTTTCGGAGCAGGGCTGCGAAAGGAGCCTGGCTGGGACACCAACTTTCCCAGGCTACGTTTGAAGTTTGAGGTGGCAAGACAAGCAAGCAGCCCCATTCTCTGTGCCTCTATGCGAACAGTGCCATGGGCAGATGAGGCTGAGCAACAGCTTTCCAGGCTAGCCCCTTCTGCCTGCCAGCTATCTGCAGACGTTCGCACTTTCGGAGCAGGGCTGTGATAGGAGCCTGGCAGGGACACCACCATTCCCAGCATGCGTTTGAAGTTTCAAGTGGCAAGATAAGCAAGCAGCTCCATTCTCTGTGTCTCTATGCGAACAGTGCCATGGGCAGATGAGGCTGAGCAACAGCTTTCCAGGCTAGCCCCTTCTGGCTGCCAGCTATCTGCAGACGTTCGCACTTTTGGAGCAGGGCTGCGAAAGGAGCCTGGCTGGGACACCAACTTTCCCAGGCTACGTTTGAAGTTTGAGGTGGCAAGACAAGCAAGCAGCCCCATTCTCTGTGCCTCTGTTCGAGCACTGCCATGGGCAGATGAGGCTGAGCAACAGCTTTCCAGGCTAGCCCCTTCTGCCTGCCAGCTATCTGCAGACGTTCGCACTTTCGGAGCAGGGCTGCGAAAGGAGCCTGGCTGGGACACCAACTTTCCCAGGCTACGTTTGAAGTTTGAGGTGGCAAGACAAGCAAGCAGCCCCATTCTCTGTGCCTCTATGCGAACAGTGCCATGGGCAGATGAGGCTGAGCAACAGCTTTCCAGGCTAGCCCCTTCTGCCTGCCAGCTATCTGCAGACGTTCGCACTTTCGGAGCAGGGCTGTGATAGGAGCCTGGCTGGGACACCAACTTTCCCAGGCTACGTTTGAAGTTTGAGGTGGCAAGACAAGCAAGCAGCCCCATTCTCTGTGCCTCTATGCGAACAGTGCCATGGGCAGATGAGGCTGAGCAACAGCTTTCCAGGCTAGCCCCTTCTGCCTGCCAGCTATCTGCAGACGTTCGCACTTTCGGAGCAGGGCTGCGAAAGGAGCCTGGCTGGGACACCAACTTTCCCAGGCTACGTTTGAAGTTTGAGGTGGCAAGACAAGCAAGCAGCCCCATTCTCTGTGCCTCTATGCGAACAGTGCCATGGGCAGATGAGGCTGAGCAACAGCTTTCCAGGCTAGCCCCTTCTGGCTGCCAGCTATCTGCAGACGTTCGCACTTTCGGAGCAGGGCTGTGATAGGAGCCTGGCTGGGACACCAACTTTCCCAGGCTACGTTTGAAGTTTGAGGTGGCAAGACAAGCAAGCAGCCCCATTCTCTGTGCCTCTATGCGAACAGTGCCATGGGCAGATGAGGCTGAGCAACAGCTTTCCAGGCTAGCCCCTTCTGCCTGCCAGCTATCTGCAGACGTTCGCACTTTCGGAGCAGGGCTGCGAAAGGAGCCTGGCAGGGACACCACCATTCCCAGCATGCGTTTGAAGTTTCAAGTGGCAAGATAAGCAAGCAGCTCCATTCTCTGTGCCTCTGTTCGAGCACTGCCATGGGCAGATGAGGCTGAGCAACAGCTTTCCAGGATAGCCCCTTCTGCCTGCCAGCTATCTGCAGACGTTCGCACTTTCGGAGCAGGGCTGCGAAAGGAGCCTGGCTGGGACACCAACTTTCCCAGGCTACGTTTGAAGTTTGAGGTGGCAAGACAAGCAAGCAGCCCCATTCTCTGTGCCTCTGTGCGAGCACTGCCATGGGCAGATGAGGCTGAGCAACAGCTTTCCAGGCTAGCCCCTTCTGCCTGCCAGCTATCTGCAGACGTTCGCACTTTCGGAGCAGGGCTGCGAAAGGAGCCTGGCAGGGACACCACCATTCCCAGCGTGCGTTTGAAGTTTCAAGTGGCAAGATAAGCAAGCAGCCCCATTCTCTGTGCCTCTATGCGAACAGTGCCATGGGCAGATGAGGCTGAGCAACAGCTTTCCAGGCTAGCCCCTTCTGCCTGCCAGCTATCTGCAGACGTTCGCACTTTCGGAGCAGGGCTGCGAAAGGAGCCTGGCTGGGACACCAACTTTCCCAGGCTACGTTTGAAGTTTGAGGTGGCAAGACAAGCAAGCAGCCCCATTCTCTGTGCCTCTGTTCGAGCACTGCCATGGGCAGATGAGGCTGAGCAACAGCTTTCCAGGCTAGCCCCTTCTGCCTGCCAGCTATCTGCAGACGTTCGCACTTTCGGAGCAGGGCTGCGAAAGGAGCCTGGCTGGGACACCAACTTTCCCAGGCTACGTTTGAAGTTTGAGGTGGCAAGACAAGCAAGCAGCCCCATTCTCTGTGCCTCTATGCGAACAGTGCCATGGGCAGATGAGGCTGAGCAACAGCTTTCCAGGCTAGCCCCTTCTGCCTGCCAGCTATCTGCAGACGTTCGCACTTTCGGAGCAGGGCTGCGAAAGGAGCCTGGCTGGGACACCAACTTTCCCAGGCTACGTTTGAAGTTTGAGGTGGCAAGACAAGCAAGCAGCCCCATTCTCTGTGCCTCTCTGCGAACAGTGCCATGGGCAGATGAGGCTGAGCAACAGCTTTCCAGGCTAGCCCCTTCTGCCTGCCAGCTATCTGCAGACGTTCGCACTTTCGGAGCAGGGCTGTGATAGGAGCCTGGCAGGGACACCACCATTCCCAGCATGCGTTTGAAGTTTCAAGTGGCAAGATAAGCAAGCAGCTCCATTCTCTGTGTCTCTATGCGAACAGTGCCATGGGCAGATGAGGCTGAGCAACAGCTTTCCAGGCTAGCCCCTTCTGCCTGCCAGCTATCTGCAGACGTTCGCACTTTTGGAGCAGGGCTGCGAAAGGAGCCTGGCTGGGACACCAACTTTCCCAGGCTACGTTTGAAGTTTGAGGTGGCAAGACAAGCAAGCAGCCCCATTCTCTGTGCCTCTGTTCGAGCACTGCCATGGGCAGATGAGGCTGAGCAACAGCTTTCCAGGCTAGCCCCTTCTGCCTGCCAGCTATCTGCAGACGTTCGCACTTTCGGAGCAGGGCTGCGAAAGGAGCCTGGCTGGGACACCAACTTTCCCAGGCTACGTTTGAAGTTTGAGGTGGCAAGACAAGCAAGCAGCCCCATTCTCTGTGCCTCTATGCGAACAGTGCCATGGGCAGATGAGGCTGAGCAACAGCTTTCCAGGCTAGCCCCTTCTGCCTGCCAGCTATCTGCAGACGTTCGCACTTTCGGAGCAGGGCTGTGATAGGAGCCTGGCAGGGACACCAACTTTCCCAGGCTACGTTTGAAGTTTGAGGTGGCAAGACAAGCAAGCAGCCCCATTCTCTGTGCCTCTATGCGAACAGTGCCATGGGCAGATGAGGCTGAGCAACAGCTTTCCAGGCTAGCCCCTTCTGCCTGCCAGCTATCTGCAGACGTTCGCACTTTCGGAGCAGGGCTGCGAAAGGAGCCTGGCAGGGACACCACCATTCCCAGCATGCGTTTGAAGTTTCAAGTGGCAAGATAAGCAAGCAGCTCCATTCTCTGTGCCTCTGTTCGAGCACTGCCATGGGCAGATGAGGCTGAGCAACAGCTTTCCAGGCTAGCCCCTTCTGCCTGCCAGCTATCTGCAGACGTTCGCACTTTCGGAGCAGGGCTGCGAAAGGAGCCTGGCTGGGACACCAACTTTCCCAGGCTACGTTTGAAGTTTGAGGTGGCAAGACAAGCAAGCAGCCCCATTCTCTGTGCCTCTGTGCGAGCACTGCCATGGGCAGATGAGGCTGAGCAACAGCTTTCCAGGCTAGCCCCTTCTGCCTGCCAGCTATCTGCAGACGTTCGCAGTTTCGGAGCAGGGCTGCGAAAGGAGCCTGGCAGGGACACCACCATTCCCAGCGTGCTTTTGAAGTTTCAAGTGGCAAGATAAGCAAGCAGCCCCATTCTCTGTGCCTCTATGCGAACAGTGCCATGGGCAGATGAGGCTGAGCAACAGCTTTCCAGGATAGCCCCTTCTGCCTGCCAGCTATCTGCAGACGTTCGCACTTTCGGAGCAGGGCTGCGAAAGGAGCCTGGCTGGGACACCAACTTTCCCAGGCTACGTTTGAAGTTTGAGGTGGCAAGACAAGCAAGCAGCCCCATTCTCTGTGCCTCTATGCGAACAGTGCCATGGGCAGATGAGGCTGAGCAACAGCTTTCCAGGCTAGCCCCTTCTGCCTGCCAGCTATCTGCAGACGTTCGCACTTTCGGAGCAGGGCTGTGATAGGAGCCTGGCAGGGACACATCCATTCCCAGCATGCGTTTGAAGTTTCAAGTGGCAAGATAAGCAAGCAGCCCCATTCTCTGTGCCTCTATGCGAACAGTGCCATGGGCAGATGAGGCTGAGCAACAGCTTTCCAGGCTAGCCCCTTCTGCCTGCCAGCTATCTGCAGACGTTCGCACTTTCGGAGCAGGGCTGCGAAAGGAGCCTGGCTGGGACACCAACTTTCCCAGGCTACGTTTGAAGTTTGAGGTGGCAAGACAAGCAAGCAGCCCCATTCTCTGTGCCTCTGTTCGAGCACTGCCATGGGCAGATGAGGCTGAGCAACAGCTTTCCAGGCTAGCCCCTTCTGCCTGCCAGCTATCTGCAGACGTTCGCACTTTCGGAGCAGGGCTGCGAAAGGAGCCTGGCTGGGACACCAACTTTCCCAGGCTACGTTTGAAGTTTGAGGTGGCAAGACAAGCAAGCAGCCCCATTCTCTGTGCCTCTATGCGAACAGTGCCATGGGCAGATGAGGCTGAGCAACAGCTTTCCAGGCTAGCCCCTTCTGCCTGCCAGCTATCTGCAGACGTTCGCACTTTCGGAGCAGGGCTGCGAAAGGAGCCTGGCTGGGACACCAACTTTCCCAGGCTACGTTTGAAGTTTGAGGTGGCAAGACAAGCAAGCAGCCCCATTCTCTGTGCCTCTATGCGAACAGTGCCATGGGCAGATGAGGCTGAGCAACAGCTTTCCAGGCTAGCCCCTTCTGCCTCCCAGCTATCTGCAGACGTTCGCACTTTCGGAGCAGGGCTGTGATAGGAGCCTGGCAGGGACACCACCATTCCCAGCATGCGTTTGAAGTTTCAAGTGGCAAGATAAGCAAGCAGCTCCATTCTCTGTGTCTCTATGCGAACAGTGCCATGGGCAGATGAGGCTGAGCAACAGCTTTCCAGGATAGCCCCTTCTGCCTGCCAGCTATCTGCAGACGTTCGCACTTTCGGAGCAGGGCTGCGAAAGGAGCCTGGCTGGGACACCAACTTTCCCAGGCTACGTTTGAAGTTTGAGGTGGCAAGACAAGCAAGCAGCCCCATTCTCTGTGCCTCTGTGCGAGCACTGCCATGGGCAGATGAGGCTGAGCAACAGCTTTCCAGGCTAGCCCCTTCTGCCTGCCAGCTATCTGCAGACGTTCGCACTTTCGGAGCAGGGCTGCGAAAGGAGCCTGGCAGGGACACCACCATTCCCAGCGTGCGTTTGAAGTTTCAAGTGGCAAGATAAGCAAGCAGCCCCATTCTCTGTGCCTCTATGCGAACAGTGCCATGGGCAGATGAGGCTGAGCAACAGCTTTCCAGGATAGCCCCTTCTGCCTGCCAGCTATCTGCAGACGTTCGCACTTTCAGAGCAGGGCTGCGAAAGGAGCCTGGCTGGGACACCAACTTTCCCAGGCTACGTTTGAAGTTTGAGGTGGCAAGACAAGCAAGCAGCCCCATTCTCTGTGCCTCTATGCGAACAGTGCCATGGGCAGATGAGGCTGAGCAACAGCTTTCCAGGCTAGCCCCTTCTGCCTGCCAGCTATCTGCAGACGTTCGCACTTTCGGAGCAGGGCTGCGAAAGGAGCCTGGCTGGGACACCAACTTTCCCAGGCTACGTTTGAAGTTTGAGGTGGCAAGACAAGCAAGCAGCCCCATTCTCTGTGCCTCTGTGCGAGCACTGACATGGGCAGATGAGGCTGAGCAACAGCTTTCCAGGCTAGCCCCTTCTGCCTGCCAGCTATCTGCAGACGTTCGCACTTTCGGAGCAGGGCTGCGAAAGGAGCCTGGCAGGGACACCACCATTCCCAGCGTGCGTTTGAAGTTTCAAGTGGCAAGATAAGCAAGCAGCCCCATTCTCTGTGCCTCTATGCGAACAGTGCCATGGGCAGATGAGGCTGAGCAACAGCTTTCCAGGCTAGCCCCTTCTGCCTGCCAGCTATCTGCAGACGTTCGCACTTTCGGAGCAGGGCTGCGAAAGGAGCCTGGCTGGGACACCAACTTTCCCAGGCTACGTTTGAAGTTTGAGGTGGCAAGACAAGCAAGCAGCCCCATTCTCTGTGCCTCTATGCGAACAGTGCCATGGGCAGATGAGGCTGAGCAACAGCTTTCCAGGCTAGCCCCTTCTGCCTGCCAGCTATCTGCAGACGTTCGCACTTTCGGAGCAGGGCTGTGATAGGAGCCTGGCAGGGACACATCCATTCCCAGCATGCTTTTGAAGTTTCAAGTGGCAAGATGAGCAAGCAGCCCCATTCTCTGTGCCTCTATGCGAACAGTGCCATGGGCAGATGAGGCTGAGCAACAGCTTTCCAGGCTAGCCCCTTCTGCCTGCCAGCTATCTGCAGACGTTCGCACTTTTGGAGCAGGGCTGCGAAAGGAGCCTGGCTGGGACACCAACTTTCCCAGGCTACGTTTGAAGTTTGAGGTGGCAAGACAAGCAAGCAGCCCCATTCTCTGTGCCTCTGTTCGAGCACTGCCATGGGCAGATGAGGCTGAGCAACAGCTTTCCAGGCTAGCCCCTTCTGCCTGCCAGCTATCTGCAGACGTTCGCACTTTCGGAGCAGGGCTGCGAAAGGAGCCTGGCTGGGACACCAACTTTCCCAGGCTACGTTTGAAGTTTGAGGTGGCAAGACAAGCAAGCAGCCCCATTCTCTGTGCCTCTATGCGAACAGTGCCATGGGCAGATGAGGCTGAGCAACAGCTTTCCAGGATAGCCCCTTCTGCCTGCCAGCTATCTGCAGACGTTCGCACTTTCGGAGCAGGGCTGCGAAAGGAGCCTGGCTGGGACACCAACTTTCCCAGGCTACGTTTGAAGTTTGAGGTGGCAAGACAAGCAAGCAGCCCCATTCTCTGTGCCTCTCTGCGAACAGTGCCATGGGCAGATGAGGCTGAGCAACAGCTTTCCAGGCTAGCCCCTTCTGCCTGCCAGCTATCTGCAGACGTTCGCACTTTCGGAGCAGGGCTGTGATAGGAGCCTGGCAGGGACACCACCATTCCCAGCATGCGTTTGAAGTTTCAAGTGGCAAGATAAGCAAGCAGCTCCATTCTCTGTGTCTCTATGCGAACAGTGCCATGGGCAGATGAGGCTGAGCAACAGCTTTCCAGGCTAGCCCCTTCTGCCTGCCAGCTATCTGCAGACGTTCGCACTTTCGGAGCAGGGCTGCGAAAGGAGCCTGGCTGGGACACCAACTTTCCCAGGCTACGTTTGAAGTTTGAGGTGGCAAGACAAGCAAGCAGCCCCATTCTCTGTGCCTCTATGCGAACAGTGCCATGGGCAGATGAGGCTGAGCAACAGCTTTCCAGGCTAGCCCCTTCTGCCTGCCAGCTATCTGCAGACGTTCGCACTTTCGGAGCAGGGCTGTGATAGGAGCCTGGCAGGGACACATCCATTCCCAGCATGCGTTTGAAGTTTCAAGTGGCAAGATAAGCAAGCAGCCCCATTCTCTGTGCCTCTATGCGAACAGTGCCATGGGCAGATGAGGCTGAGCAACAGCTTTCCAGGATAGCCCCTTCTGCCTGCCAGCTATCTGCAGACGTTCGCACTTTCGGAGCAGGGCTGCGAAAGGAGCCTGGCTGGGACACCAACTTTCCCAGGCTACGTTTGAAGTTTGAGGTGGCAAGACAAGCAAGCAGCCCCATTCTCTGTGCCTCTGTTCGAGCACTGCCATGGGCAGATGAGGCTGAGCAACAGCTTTCCAGGCTAGCCCCTTCTGCCTGCCAGCTATCTGCAGACGTTCGCACTTTCGGAGCAGGGCTGCGAAAGGAGCCTGGCTGGGACACCAACTTTCCCAGGCTACGTTTGAAGTTTGAGGTGGCAAGACAAGCAAGCAGCCCCATTCTCTGTGCCTCTCTGCGAACAGTGCCATGGGCAGATGAGGCTGAGCAACAGCTTTCCAGGATAGCCCCTTCTGCCTGCCAGCTATCTGCAGACGTTCGCACTTTCGGAGAAGGGCTGCGAAAGGAGCCTGGCTGGGACACCAACTTTCCCAGGCTACGTTTGAAGTTTGAGGTGGCAAGACAAGCAAGCAGCCCCATTCTCTGTGCCTCTCTGCGAACAGTGCCATGGGCAGATGAGGCTGAGCAACAGCTTTCCAGGCTAGCCCCTTCTGCCTGCCAGCTATCTGCAGACGTTCGCACTTTCGGAGCAGGGCTGTGATAGGAGCCTGGCAGGGACACATCCATTCCCAGCATGCGTTTGAAGTTTCAAGTGGCAAGATAAGCAAGCAGCCCCATTCTCTGTGCCTCTATGCGAACAGTGCCATGGGCAGATGAGGCTGAGCAACAGCTTTCCAGGCTAGCCCCTTCTGGCTGCCAGCTATCTGCAGACGTTCGCACTTTCGGAGCAGGGCTGCGAAAGGAGCCTGGCTGGGACACCAACTTTCCCAGGCTACGTTTGAAGTTTGAGGTGGCAAGACAAGCAAGCAGCCCCATTCTCTGTGCCTCTGTGCGAGCACTGCCATGGGCAGATGAGGCTGAGCAACAGCTTTCCAGGCTAGCCCCTTCTGCCTGCCAGCTATCTGCAGACGTTCGCACTTTCGGAGCAGGGCTGTGATAGGAGCCTGGCAGGGATACATCCATTCCCAGCATGCGTTTGAAGTTTCAAGTGGCAAGATAAGCAAGCAGCCCCATTCTCTGTGCCTCTGTGCGAGCACTGCCATGGGCAGATGAGGCTGAGCAACAGCTTTCCAGGCTAGCCCCTTCTGCCTGCCAGCTATCTGCAGACGTTCGCACTTTCGGAGCAGGGCTGCGAAAGGAGCCTGGCAGGGACACCACCATTCCCAGCATGCGTTTGAAGTTTCAAGTGGCAAGATAAGCAAGCAGCCCCATTCTCTGTGCCTCTATGCGAACAGTGCCATGGGCAGATGAGGCTGAGCAACAGCTTTCCAGGCTAGCCCCTTCTGGCTGCCAGCTATCTGCAGACGTTCGCACTTTCGGAGCAGGGCTGCGAAAGGAGCCTGGCTGGGACACCAACTTTCCCAGGCTACGTTTGAAGTTTGAGGTGGCAAGACAAGCAAGCAGCCCCATTCTCTGTGCCTCTATGCGAACAGTGCCATGGGCAGATGAGGCTGAGCAACAGCTTTCCAGGATAGCCCCTTCTGCCTGCCAGCTATCTGCAGACGTTCGCACTTTCGGAGCAGGGCTGCGAACGGAGCCTGGCTGGGACACCAACTTTCCCAGGCTACGTTTGAAGTTTGAGGTGGCAAGACAAGCAAGCAGCCCCATTCTCTGTGCCTCTATGCGAACAGTGCCATGGGCAGATGAGGCTGAGCAACAGCTTTCCAGGCTAGCCCCTTCTGGCTGCCAGCTATCTGCAGACGTTCGCACTTTCGGAGCAGGGCTGCGAAAGGAGCCTGGCTGGGACACCAACTTTCCCAGGCTACGTTTGAAGTTTGAGGTGGCAAGACAAGCAAGCAGCCCCATTCTCTGTGCCTCTATGCGAACAGTGCCATGGGCAGATGAGGCTGAGCAACAGCTTTCCAGGCTAGCCCCTTCTGCCTGCCAGCTATCTGCAGACGTTCGCACTTTCGGAGCAGGGCTGCGAAAGGAGCCTGGCAGGGACACCACCATTCCCAGCATGCGTTTGAAGTTTCAAGTGGCAAGATAAGCAAGCAGCCCCATTCTCTGTGCCTCTATGCGAACAGTGCCATGGGCAGATGAGGCTGAGCAACAGCTTTCCAGGCTAGCCCCTTCTGCCTGCCAGCTATCTGCAGACGTTCGCACTTTCGGAGCAGGGCTGCGAAAGGAGCCTGGCTGGGACACCAACTTTCCCAGGCTACGTTTGAAGTTTGAGGTGGCAAGACAAGCAAGCAGCCCCATTCTCTGTGCCTCTGTGCGAGCACTGCCATGGGCAGATGAGGCTGAGCAACAGCTTTCCAGGATAGCCCCTTCTGCCTGCCAGCTATCTGCAGACGTTCGCACTTTCGGAGCAGGGCTGCGAAAGGAGCCTGGCAGGGACACCACCATTCCCAGCATGCGTTTGAAGTTTCAAGTGGCAAGATAAGCAAGCAGCCCCATTCTCTGTGCCTCTATGCGAACAGTGCCATGGGCAGATGAGGCTGAGCAACAGCTCTCCAGGATAGCCCCTTCTGCCTGCCAGCTATCTGCAGACGTTCGCACTTTCGGAGCAGGGCTGCGAAAGGAGCCTGGCTGGGACACCAACTTTCCCAGGCTACGTTTGAAGTTTGAGGTGGCAAGACAAGCAAGCAGCCCCATTCTCTGTGCCTCTCTGCGAACAGTGCCATGGGCAGATGAGGCTGAGCAACAGCTTTCCAGGCTAGCCCCTTCTGCCTGCCAGCTATCTGCAGACGTTCGCACTTTCGGAGCAGGGCTGCGAAAGGAGCCTGGCTGGGACACCAACTTTCCCAGGCTACGTTTGAAGTTTGAGGTGGCAAGACAAGCAAGCAGCCCCATTCTCTGTGCCTCTCTGCGAACAGTGCCATGGGCAGATGAGGCTGAGCAACAGCTTTCCAGGCTAGCCCCTTCTGCCTGCCAGCTATCTGCAGACGTTCGCACTTTCGGAGCAGGGCTGTGATAGGAGCCTGGCAGGGACACATCCATTCCCAGCATGCGTTTGAAGTTTCAAGTGGCAAGATAAGCAAGCAGCCCCATTCTCTGTGCCTCTATGCGAACAGTGCCATGGGCAGATGAGGCTGAGCAACAGCTTTCCAGGCTAGCCCCTTCTGCCTGCCAGCTATCTGCAGACGTTCGCACTTTCGGAGCAGGGCTGCGAAAGGAGCCTGGCTGGGACACCAACTTTCCCAGGCTACGTTTGAAGTTTGAGGTGGCAAGACAAGCAAGCAGCCCCATTCTCTGTGCCTCTGTTCGAGCACTGCCATGGGCAGATGAGGCTGAGCAACAGCTTTCCAGGCTAGCCCCTTCTGCCTGCCAGCTATCTGCAGACGTTCGCACTTTCGGAGCAGGGCTGCGAAAGGAGCCTGGCTGGGACACCAACTTTCCCAGGCTACGTTTGAAGTTTGAGGTGGCAAGACAAGCAAGCAGCCCCATTCTCTGTGCCTCTCTGCGAACAGTGCCATGGGCAGATGAGGCTGAGCAACAGCTTTCCAGGATAGCCCCTTCTGCCTGCCAGCTATCTGCAGACGTTCGCACTTTCGGAGCAGGGCTGCGAAAGGAGCCTGGCTGGGACACCAACTTTCCCAGGCTACGTTTGAAGTTTGAGGTGGCAAGACAAGCAAGCAGCCCCATTCTCTGTGCCTCTCTGCGAACAGTGCCATGGGCAGATGAGGCTGAGCAACAGCTTTCCAGGCTAGCCCCTTCTGCCTGCCAGCTATCTGCAGACGTTCGCACTTTCGGAGCAGGGCTGTGATAGGAGCCTGGCAGGGACACATCCATTCCCAGCATGCGTTTGAAGTTTCAAGTGGCAAGATAAGCAAGCAGCCCCATTCTCTGTGCCTCTGTGCGAGCACTGCCATGGGCAGATGAGGCTGAGCAACAGCTTTCCAGGCTAGCCCCTTCTGCCTCCCAGCTATCTGCAGACGTTCGCACTTTCGGAGCAGGGCTGCGAAAGGAGCCTGGCAGGGACACCACCATTCCCAGCATGCGTTTGAAGTTTCAAGTGGCAAGATAAGCAAGCAGCCCCATTCTCTGTGCCTCTATGCGAACAGTGCCATGGGCAGATGAGGCTGAGCAACAGCTTTCCAGGCTAGCCCCTTCTGCCTGCCAGCTATCTGCAGACGTTCGCACTTTCGGAGCAGGGCTGCGAAAGGAGCCTGGCTGGGACACCAACTTTCCCAGGCTACGTTTGAAGTTTCAAGTGGCAAGACAAGCAAGCAGCCCCATTCTCTGTGCCTCTATGCGAACAGTGCCATGGGCAGATGAGGCTGAGCAACAGCTTTCCAGGCTAGCCCCTTCTGCCTGCCAGCTATCTGCAGACGTTCGCACTTTCGGAGCAGGGCTGCGAAAGGAGCCTGGCTGGGACACCAACTTTCCCAGGCTACGTTTGAAGTTTGAGGTGGCAAGACAAGCAAGCAGCCCCATTCTCTGTGCCTCTATGCGAACAGTGCCATGGGCAGATGAGGCTGAGCAACAGCTTTCCAGGCTAGCCCCTTCTGCCTGCCAGCTATCTGCAGACGTTCGCACTTTCGGAGCAGGGCTGTGATAGGAGCCTGGCAGGGACACCACCATTCCCAGCATGCGTTTGAAGTTTCAAGTGGCAAGATAAGCAAGCAGCCCCATTCTCTGTGCCTCTATGCGAACAGTGCCATGGGCAGATGAGGCTGAGGAACAGCTTTCCAGGCTAGCCCCTTCTGCCTGCCAGCTATCTGCAGACGTTCGCACTTTCGGAGCAGGGCTGCGAAAGGAGCCTGGCTGGGACACCAACTTTCCCAGGCTACGTTTGAAGTTTGAGGTGGCAAGACAAGCAAGCAGCCCCATTCTCTGTGCCTCTGTGCGAGCACTGCCATGGGCAGATGAGGCTGAGCAACAGCTTTCCAGGATAGCCCCTTCTGCCTGCCAGCTATCTGCAGACGTTCGCACTTTCGGAGCAGGGCTGCGAAAGGAGCCTGGCAGGGACACCACCATTCCCAGCATGCGTTTGAAGTTTCAAGTGGCAAGATAAGCAAGCAGCCCCATTCTCTGTGCCTCTATGCGAACAGTGCCATGGGCAGATGAGGCTGAGCAACAGCTTTCCAGGATAGCCCCTTCTGCCTGCCAGCTATCTGCAGACGTTCGCACTTTCGGAGCAGGGCTGCGAAAGGAGCCTGGCTGGGACACCAACTTTCCCAGGCTACGTTTGAAGTTTGAGGTGGCAAGACAAGCAAGCAGCCCCATTCTCTGTGCCTCTCTGCGAACAGTGCCATGGGCAGATGAGGCTGAGCAACAGCTTTCCAGGCTAGCCCCTTCTGCCTGCCAGCTATCTGCAGACGTTCGCACTTTCGGAGCAGGGCTGTGATAGGAGCCTGGCAGGGACACATCCATTCCCAGCATGCGTTTGAAGTTTCAAGTGGCAAGATAAGCAAGCAGCCCCATTCTCTGTGCCTCTATGCGAACAGTGCCATGGGCAGATGAGGCTGAGCAACAGCTTTCCAGGCTAGCCCCTTCTGCCTGCCAGCTATCTGCAGACGTTCGCACTTTCGGAGCAGGGCTGCGAAAGGAGCCTGGCTGGGACACCAACTTTCCCAGGCTACGTTTGAAGTTTGAGGTGGCAAGACAAGCAAGCAGCCCCATTCTCTGTGCCTCTGTTCGAGCACTGCCATGGGCAGATGAGGCTGAGCAACAGCTTTCCAGGCTAGCCCCTTCTGCCTGCCAGCTATCTGCAGACGTTCGCACTTTCGGAGCAGGGCTGCGAAAGGAGCCTGGCAGGGACACCACCATTCCCAGCATGCGTTTGAAGTTTCAAGTGGCAAGATAAGCAAGCAGCCCCATTCTCTGTGCCTCTATGCGAACAGTGCCATGGGCAGATGAGGCTGAGCAACAGCTTTCCAGGATAGCCCCTTCTGCCTGCCAGCTATCTGCAGACGTTCGCACTTTCGGAGCAGGGCTGCGAAAGGAGCCTGGCTGGGACACCAACTTTCCCAGGCTACGTTTGAAGTTTGAGGTGGCAAGACAAGCAAGCAGCCCCATTCTCTGTGCCTCTATGCGAACAGTGCCATGGGCAGATGAGGCTGAGCAACAGCTTTCCAGGCTAGCCCCTTCTGGCTGCCAGCTATCTGCAGACGTTCGCACTTTCGGAGCAGGGCTGCGAAAGGAGCCTGGCTGGGACACCAACTTTCCCAGGCTACGTTTGAAGTTTGAGGTGTCAAGACAAGCAAGCAGCCCCATTCTCTGTGCCTCTATGCGAACAGTGCCATGGGCAGATGAGGCTGAGCAACAGCTTTCCAGGCTAGCCCCTTCTGCCTGCCAGCTATCTGCAGACGTTCGCACTTTCGGAGCAGGGCTGCGAAAGGAGCCTGGCTGGGACACCACCATTCCCAGCATGCGTTTGAAGTTTCAAGTGGCAAGATAAGCAAGCAGCCCCATTCTCTGTGCCTCTCTGCGAACAGTGCCATGGGCAGATGAGGCTGAGCAACAGCTTTCCAGGCTAGCCCCTTCTGCCTGCCAGCTATCTGCAGACGTTCGCACTTTCGGAGCAGGGCTGTGATAGGAGCCTGGCAGGGACACCACCATTCCCAGCATGCGTTTGAAGTTTCAAGTGGCAAGATAAGCAAGCAGCTCCATTCTCTGTGCCTCTATGCGAACAGTGCCATGGGCAGATGAGGCTGAGGAACAGCTTTCCAGGCTAGCCCCTTCTGCCTGCCAGCTATCTGCAGACGTTCGCACTTTCGGAGCAGGGCTGCGAAAGGAGCCTGGCTGGGACACCAACTTTCCCAGGCTACGTTTGAAGTTTGAGGTGGCAAGACAAGCAAGCAGCCCCATTCTCTGTGCCTCTGTGCGAGCACTGCCATGGGCAGATGAGGCTGAGCAACAGCTTTCCAGGCTAGCCCCTTCTGCCTGCCAGCTATCTGCAGACGTTCGCACTTTCGGAGCAGGGCTGCGAAAGGAGCCTGGCAGGGACACCACCATTCCCAGCATGCGTTTGAAGTTTCAAGTGGCAAGATAAGCAAGCAGCCCCATTCTCTGTGCCTCTATGCGAACAGTGCCATGGGCAGATGAGGCTGAGCAACAGCTTTCCAGGATAGCCCCTTCTGCCTGCCAGCTATCTGCAGACGTTCGCACTTTCGGAGCAGGGCTGCGAAAGGAGCCTGGCTGGGACACCAACTTTCCCAGGCTACGTTTGAAGTTTGAGGTGGCAAGACAAGCAAGCAGCCCCATTCTCTGTGCCTCTATGCGAACAGTGCCATGGGCAGATGAGGCTGAGCAACAGCTTTCCAGGCTAGCCCCTTCTGCCTGCCAGCTATCTGCAGACGTTCGCACTTTCGGAGCAGGGCTGTGATAGGAGCCTGGCAGGGACACATCCATTCCCAGCATGCGTTTGAAGTTTCAAGTGGCAAGATAAGCAAGCAGCCCCATTCTCTGTGCCTCTATGCGAACAGTGCCATGGGCAGATGAGGCTGAGCAACAGCTTTCCAGGCTAGCCCCTTCTGCCTGCCAGCTATCTGCAGACGTTCGCACTTTCGGAGCAGGGCTGCGAAAGGAGCCTGGCTGGGACACCAACTTTCCCAGGCTACGTTTGAAGTTTGAGGTGGCAAGACAAGCAAGCAGCCCCATTCTCTGTGCCTCTCTGCGAACAGTGCCATGGGCAGATGAGGCTGAGCAACAGCTTTCCAGGCTAGCCCCTTCTGCCTGCCAGCTATCTGCAGACGTTCGCACTTTCGGAGCAGGGCTGTGATAGGAGCCTGGCAGGGACACATCCATTCCCAGCATGCGTTTGAAGTTTCAAGTGGCAAGATAAGCAAGCAGCCCCATTCTCTGTGCCTCTGTGCGAGCACTGCCATGGGCAGATGAGGCTGAGCAACAGCTTTCCAGGCTAGCCCCTTCTGCCTGCCAGCTATCTGCAGACGTTCGCACTTTCGGAGCAGGGCTGCGAAAGGAGCCTGGCAGGGACACCACCATTCCCAGCATGCGTTTGAAGTTTCAAGTGGCAAGATAAGCAAGCAGCCCCATTCTCTGTGCCTCTATGCGAACAGTGCCATGGGCAGATGAGGCTGAGCAACAGCTTTCCAGGCTAGCCCCTTCTGCCTGCCAGCTATCTGCAGACGTTCGCACTTTCGGAGCAGGGCTGCGAAAGGAGCCTGGCTGGGACACCAACTTTCCCAGGCTACGTTTGAAGTTTCAAGTGGCAAGACAAGCAAGCAGCCCCATTCTCTGTGCCTCTATGCGAACAGTGCCATGGGCAGATGAGGCTGAGCAACAGCTTTCCAGGCTAGCCCCTTCTGCCTGCCAGCTATCTGCAGACGTTCGCACTTTCGGAGCAGGGCTGCGAAAGGAGCCTGGCTGGGACACCAACTTTCCCAGGCTACGTTTGAAGTTTGAGGTGGCAAGACAAGCAAGCAGCCCCATTCTCTGTGCCTCTATGCGAACAGTGCCATGGGCAGATGAGGCTGAGCAACAGCTTTCCAGGCTAGCCCCTTCTGCCTGCCAGCTATCTGCAGACGTTCGCACTTTCGGAGCAGGGCTGTGATAGGAGCCTGGCAGGGACACCACCATTCCCAGCATGCGTTTGAAGTTTCAAGTGGCAAGATAAGCAAGCAGCCCCATTCTCTGTGCCTCTATGCGAACAGTGCCATGGGCAGATGAGGCTGAGGAACAGCTTTCCAGGCTAGCCCCTTCTGCCTGCCAGCTATCTGCAGACGTTCGCACTTTCGGAGCAGGGCTGCGAAAGGAGCCTGGCTGGGACACCAACTTTCCCAGGCTACGTTTGAAGTTTGAGGTGGCAAGACAAGCAAGCAGCCCCATTCTCTGTGCCTCTGTGCGAGCACTGCCATGGGCAGATGAGGCTGAGCAACAGCTTTCCAGGATAGCCCCTTCTGCCTGCCAGCTATCTGCAGACGTTCGCACTTTCGGAGCAGGGCTGCGAAAGGAGCCTGGCAGGGACACCACCATTCCCAGCATGCGTTTGAAGTTTCAAGTGGCAAGATAAGCAAGCAGCCCCATTCTCTGTGCCTCTATGCGAACAGTGCCATGGGCAGATGAGGCTGAGCAACAGCTTTCCAGGATAGCCCCTTCTGCCTGCCAGCTATCTGCAGACGTTCGCACTTTCGGAGCAGGGCTGCGAAAGGAGCCTGGCTGGGACACCAACTTTCCCAGGCTACGTTTGAAGTTTGAGGTGGCAAGACAAGCAAGCAGCCCCATTCTCTGTGCCTCTCTGCGAACAGTGCCATGGGCAGATGAGGCTGAGCAACAGCTTTCCAGGCTAGCCCCTTCTGCCTGCCAGCTATCTGCAGACGTTCGCACTTTCGGAGCAGGGCTGTGATAGGAGCCTGGCAGGGACACATCCATTCCCAGCATGCGTTTGAAGTTTCAAGTGGCAAGATAAGCAAGCAGCCCCATTCTCTGTGCCTCTATGCGAACAGTGCCATGGGCAGATGAGGCTGAGCAACAGCTTTCCAGGCTAGCCCCTTCTGCCTGCCAGCTATCTGCAGACGTTCGCACTTTCGGAGCAGGGCTGCGAAAGGAGCCTGGCTGGGACACCAACTTTCCCAGGCTACGTTTGAAGTTTGAGGTGTCAAGACAAGCAAGCAGCCCCATTCTCTGTGCCTCTGTTCGAGCACTGCCATGGGCAGATGAGGCTGAGCAACAGCTTTCCAGGCTAGCCCCTTCTGCCTGCCAGCTATCTGCAGACGTTCGCACTTTCGGAGCAGGGCTGCGAAAGGAGCCTGGCAGGGACACCACCATTCCCAGCATGCGTTTGAAGTTTCAAGTGGCAAGATAAGCAAGCAGCCCCATTCTCTGTGCCTCTCTGCGAACAGTGCCATGGGCAGATGAGGCTGAGCAACAGCTTTCCAGGCTAGCCCCTTCTGCCTGCCAGCTATCTGCAGACGTTCGCACTTTCGGAGCAGGGCTGTGATAGGAGCCTGGCAGGGACACCACCATTCCCAGCATGCGTTTGAAGTTTCAAGTGGCAAGATAAGCAAGCAGCTCCATTCTCTGTGCCTCTATGCGAACAGTGCCATGGGCAGATGAGGCTGAGGAACAGCTTTCCAGGCTAGCCCCTTCTGCCTGCCAGCTATCTGCAGACGTTCGCACTTTCGGAGCAGGGCTGCGAAAGGAGCCTGGCTGGGACACCAACTTTCCCAGGCTACGTTTGAAGTTTGAGGTGGCAAGACAAGCAAGCAGCCCCATTCTCTGTGCCTCTGTGCGAGCACTGCCATGGGCAGATGAGGCTGAGCAACAGCTTTCCAGGCTAGCCCCTTCTGCCTGCCAGCTATCTGCAGACGTTCGCACTTTCGGAGCAGGGCTGCGAAAGGAGCCTGGCAGGGACACCACCATTCCCAGCATGCGTTTGAAGTTTCAAGTGGCAAGATAAGCAAGCAGCCCCATTCTCTGTGCCTCTATGCGAACAGTGCCATGGGCAGATGAGGCTGAGCAACAGCTTTCCAGGATAGCCCCTTCTGCCTGCCAGCTATCTGCAGACGTTCGCACTTTCGGAGCAGGGCTGCGAAAGGAGCCTGGCTGGGACACCAACTTTCCCAGGCTACGTTTGAAGTTTGAGGTGGCAAGACAAGCAAGCAGCCCCATTCTCTGTGCCTCTATGCGAACAGTGCCATGGGCAGATGAGGCTGAGGAACAGCTTTCCAGGCTAGCCCCTTCTGCCTGCCAGCTATCTGCAGACGTTCGCACTTTCGGAGCAGGGCTGCGAAAGGAGCCTGGCTGGGACACCAACTTTCCCAGGCTACGTTTGAAGTTTGAGGTGGCAAGACAAGCAAGCAGCCCCATTCTCTGTGCCTCTGTGCGAGCACTGCCATGGGCAGATGAGGCTGAGCAACAGCTTTCCAGGCTAGCCCCTTCTGCCTGCCAGCTATCTGCAGACGTTCGCACTTTCGGAGCAGGGCTGCGAAAGGAGCCTGGCAGGGACACCACCATTCCCAGCATGCGTTTGAAGTTTCAAGTGGCAAGATAAGCAAGCAGCCCCATTCTCTGTGCCTCTATGCGAACAGTGCCATGGGCAGATGAGGCTGAGCAACAGCTTTCCAGGCTAGCCCCTTCTGCCTGCCAGCTATCTGCAGACGTTCGCACTTTCGGAGCAGGGCTGCGAAAGGAGCCTGGCTGGGACACCAACTTTCCCAGGCTACGTTTGAAGTTTGAGGTGGCAAGACAAGCAAGCAGCCCCATTCTCTGTGCCTCTATGCGAACAGTGCCATGGGCAGATGAGGCTGAGCAACAGCTTTCCAGGCTAGCCCCTTCTGCCTGCCAGCTATCTGCAGACGTTCGCACTTTCGGAGCAGGGCTGTGATAGGAGCCTGGCTGGGACACCAACTTTCCCAGGCTACGTTTGAAGTTTGAGGTGGCAAGACAAGCAAGCAGCCCCATTCTCTGTGCCTCTATGCGAACAGTGCCATGGGCAGATGAGGCTGAGCAACAGGTTTCCAGGATAGCCCCTTCTGCCTGCCAGCTATCTGCAGACGTTCGCACTTTCGGAGCAGGGCTGCGAAAGGAGCCTGGCTGGGACACCACCATTCCCAGCATGCGTTTGAAGTTTCAAGTGGCAAGATAAGCAAGCAGCCCCATTCTCTGTGCCTCTCTGCGAACAGTGCCATGGGCAGATGAGGCTGAGCAACAGCTTTCCAGGCTAGCCCCTTCTGCCTGCCAGCTATCTGCAGACGTTCGCACTTTCGGAGCAGGGCTGTGATAGGAGCCTGGCAGGGACACCACCATTCCCAGCATGCGTTTGAAGTTTCAAGTGGCAAGATAAGCAAGCAGCTCCATTCTCTGTGCCTCTATGCGAACAGTGCCATGGGCAGATGAGGCTGAGGAACAGCTTTCCAGGCTAGCCCCTTCTGCCTGCCAGCTATCTGCAGACGTTCGCACTTTCGGAGCAGGGCTGCGAAAGGAGCCTGGCTGGGACACCAACTTTCCCAGGCTACGTTTGAAGTTTGAGGTGGCAAGACAAGCAAGCAGCCCCATTCTCTGTGCCTCTGTGCGAGCACTGCCATGGGCAGATGAGGCTGAGCAACAGCTTTCCAGGCTAGCCCCTTCTGCCTGCCAGCTATCTGCAGACGTTCGCACTTTCGGAGCAGGGCTGCGAAAGGAGCCTGGCAGGGACACCACCATTCCCAGCATGCGTTTGAAGTTTCAAGTGGCAAGATAAGCAAGCAGCCCCATTCTCTGTGCCTCTATGCGAACAGTGCCATGGGCAGATGAGGCTGAGCAACAGCTTTCCAGGATAGCCCCTTCTGCCTGCCAGCTATCTGCAGACGTTCGCACTTTCGGAGCAGGGCTGCGAAAGGAGCCTGGCTGGGACACCAACTTTCCCAGGCTACGTTTGAAGTTTGAGGTGGCAAGACAAGCAAGCAGCCCCATTCTCTGTGCCTCTATGCGAACAGTGCCATGGGCAGATGAGGCTGAGCAACAGCTTTCCAGGCTAGCCCCTTCTGGCTGCCAGCTATCTGCAGACGTTCGCACTTTCGGAGCAGGGCTGTGATAGGAGCCTGGCAGGGACACATCCATTCCCAGCATGCGTTTGAAGTTTCAAGTGGCAAGATAAGCAAGCAGCCCCATTCTCTGTGCCTCTGTGCGAGCACTGCCATGGGCAGATGAGGCTGAGCAACAGCTTTCCAGGCTAGCCCCTTCTGCCTGCCAGCTATCTGCAGACGTTCGCACTTTCGGAGCAGGGCTGTGATAGGAGCCTGGCAGGGACACCACCATTCCCAGCATGCGTTTGAAGTTTCAAGTGGCAAGATAAGCAAGCAGCCCCATTCTCTGTGCCTCTATGCGAACAGTGCCATGGGCAGATGAGGCTGAGCAACAGCTTTCCAGGCTAGCCCCTTCTGCCTGCCAGCTATCTGCAGACGTTCGCACTTTCGGAGCAGGGCTGCGAAAGGAGCCTGGCTGGGACACCAACTTTCCCAGGCTACGTTTGAAGTTTGAGGTGGCAAGACAAGCAAGCAGCCCCATTCTCTGTGCCTCTATGCGAACAGTGCCATGGGCAGATGAGGCTGAGCAACAGCTTTCCAGGCTAGCCCCTTCTGCCTGCCAGCTATCTGCAGACGTTCGCACTTTCGGAGCAGGGCTGTGATAGGAGCCTGGCTGGGACACCAACTTTCCCAGGCTACGTTAGAAGTTTGAGGTGGCAAGACAAGCAAGCAGCCCCATTCTCTGTGCCTCTATGCGAACAGTGCCATGGGCAGATGAGGCTGAGCAACAGCTTTCCAGGCTAGCCCCTTCTGCCTGCCAGCTATCTGCAGACGTTCGCACTTTCGGAGCAGGGCTGCGAAAGGAGCCTGGCTGGGACACCAACTTTCCCAGGCTACGTTTGAAGTTTGAGGTGGCAAGACAAGCAAGCAGCCCCATTCTCTGTGCCTCTCTGCGAACAGTGCCATGGGCAGATGAGGCTGAGCAACAGCTTTCCAGGCTAGCCCCTTCTGCCTGCCAGCTATCTGCAGACGTTCGCACTTTCGGAGCAGGGCTGTGATAGGAGCCTGGCAGGGACACATCCATTCCCAGCATGCGTTTGAAGTTTCAAGTGGCAAGATAAGCAAGCAGCCCCATTCTCTGTGCCTCTATGCGAACAGTGCCATGGGCAGATGAGGCTGAGCAACAGCTTTCCAGGCTAGCCCCTTCTGCCTGCCAGCTATCTGCAGACGTTCGCACTTTCGGAGCAGGGCTGCGAAAGGAGCCTGGCTGGGACACCAACTTTCCCAGGCTACGTTTGAAGTTTGAGGTGGCAAGACAAGCAAGCAGCCCCATTCTCTGTGCCTCTGTTCGAGCACTGCCATGGGCAGATGAGGCTGAGCAACAGCTTTCCAGGCTAGCCCCTTCTGCCTGCCAGCTATCTGCAGACGTTCGCACTTTCGGAGCAGGGCTGCGAAAGGAGCCTGGCAGGGACACCACCATTCCCAGCATGCGTTTGAAGTTTCAAGTGGCAAGATAAGCAAGCAGCCCCATTCTCTGTGCCTCTATGCGAACAGTGCCATGGGCAGATGAGGCTGAGCAACAGCTTTCCAGGATAGCCCCTTCTGCCTGCCAGCTATCTGCAGACGTTCGCACTTTCGGAGCAGGGCTGCGAAAGGAGCCTGGCTGGGACACCAACTTTCCCAGGCTACGTTTGAAGTTTGAGGTGGCAAGACAAGCAAGCAGCCCCATTCTCTGTGCCTCTATGCGAACAGTGCCATGGGCAGATGAGGCTGAGCAACAGCTTTCCAGGCTAGCCCCTTCTGGCTGCCAGCTATCTGCAGACGTTCGCACTTTCGGAGCAGGGCTGCGAAAGGAGCCTGGCTGGGACACCAACTTTCCCAGGCTACGTTTGAAGTTTGAGGTGTCAAGACAAGCAAGCAGCCCCATTCTCTGTGCCTCTATGCGAACAGTGCCATGGGCAGATGAGGCTGAGCAACAGCTTTCCAGGCTAGCCCCTTCTGCCTGCCAGCTATCTGCAGACGTTCGCACTTTCGGAGCAGGGCTGCGAAAGGAGCCTGGCTGGGACACCACCATTCCCAGCATGCGTTTGAAGTTTCAAGTGGCAAGATAAGCAAGCAGCCCCATTCTCTGTGCCTCTCTGCGAACAGTGCCATGGGCAGATGAGGCTGAGCAACAGCTTTCCAGGCTAGCCCCTTCTGCCTGCCAGCTATCTGCAGACGTTCGCACTTTCGGAGCAGGGCTGTGATAGGAGCCTGGCAGGGACACCACCATTCCCAGCATGCGTTTGAAGTTTCAAGTGGCAAGATAAGCAAGCAGCTCCATTCTCTGTGCCTCTATGCGAACAGTGCCATGGGCAGATGAGGCTGAGGAACAGCTTTCCAGGCTAGCCCCTTCTGCCTGCCAGCTATCTGCAGACGTTCGCACTTTCGGAGCAGGGCTGCGAAAGGAGCCTGGCTGGGACACCAACTTTCCCAGGCTACGTTTGAAGTTTGAGGTGGCAAGACAAGCAAGCAGCCCCATTCTCTGTGCCTCTGTGCGAGCACTGCCATGGGCAGATGAGGCTGAGCAACAGCTTTCCAGGCTAGCCCCTTCTGCCTGCCAGCTATCTGCAGACGTTCGCACTTTCGGAGCAGGGCTGCGAAAGGAGCCTGGCAGGGACACCACCATTCCCAGCATGCGTTTGAAGTTTCAAGTGGCAAGATAAGCAAGCAGCCCCATTCTCTGTGCCTCTATGCGAACAGTGCCATGGGCAGATGAGGCTGAGCAACAGCTTTCCAGGATAGCCCCTTCTGCCTGCCAGCTATCTGCAGACGTTCGCACTTTCGGAGCAGGGCTGCGAAAGGAGCCTGGCTGGGACACCAACTTTCCCAGGCTACGTTTGAAGTTTGAGGTGGCAAGACAAGCAAGCAGCCCCATTCTCTGTGCCTCTATGCGAACAGTGCCATGGGCAGATGAGGCTGAGCAACAGCTTTCCAGGCTAGCCCCTTCTGCCTGCCAGCTATCTGCAGACGTTCGCACTTTCGGAGCAGGGCTGTGATAGGAGCCTGGCAGGGACACATCCATTCCCAGCATGCGTTTGAAGTTTCAAGTGGCAAGATAAGCAAGCAGCCCCATTCTCTGTGCCTCTATGCGAACAGTGCCATGGGCAGATGAGGCTGAGCAACAGCTTTCCAGGCTAGCCCCTTCTGCCTGCCAGCTATCTGCAGACGTTCGCACTTTCGGAGCAGGGCTGCGAAAGGAGCCTGGCTGGGACACCAACTTTCCCAGGCTACGTTTGAAGTTTGAGGTGGCAAGACAAGCAAGCAGCCCCATTCTCTGTGCCTCTCTGCGAACAGTGCCATGGGCAGATGAGGCTGAGCAACAGCTTTCCAGGCTAGCCCCTTCTGCCTGCCAGCTATCTGCAGACGTTCGCACTTTCGGAGCAGGGCTGTGATAGGAGCCTGGCAGGGACACATCCATTCCCAGCATGCGTTTGAAGTTTCAAGTGGCAAGATAAGCAAGCAGCCCCATTCTCTGTGCCTCTGTGCGAGCACTGCCATGGGCAGATGAGGCTGAGCAACAGCTTTCCAGGCTAGCCCCTTCTGCCTGCCAGCTATCTGCAGACGTTCGCACTTTCGGAGCAGGGCTGCGAAAGGAGCCTGGCAGGGACACCACCATTCCCAGCATGCGTTTGAAGTTTCAAGTGGCAAGATAAGCAAGCAGCCCCATTCTCTGTGCCTCTATGCGAACAGTGCCATGGGCAGATGAGGCTGAGCAACAGCTTTCCAGGCTAGCCCCTTCTGCCTGCCAGCTATCTGCAGACGTTCGCACTTTCGGAGCAGGGCTGCGAAAGGAGCCTGGCTGGGACACCAACTTTCCCAGGCTACGTTTGAAGTTTCAAGTGGCAAGACAAGCAAGCAGCCCCATTCTCTGTGCCTCTATGCGAACAGTGCCATGGGCAGATGAGGCTGAGCAACAGCTTTCCAGGCTAGCCCCTTCTGCCTGCCAGCTATCTGCAGACGTTCGCACTTTCGGAGCAGGGCTGCGAAAGGAGCCTGGCTGGGACACCAACTTTCCCAGGCTACGTTTGAAGTTTGAGGTGGCAAGACAAGCAAGCAGCCCCATTCTCTGTGCCTCTATGCGAACAGTGCCATGGGCAGATGAGGCTGAGCAACAGCTTTCCAGGCTAGCCCCTTCTGCCTGCCAGCTATCTGCAGACGTTCGCACTTTCGGAGCAGGGCTGTGATAGGAGCCTGGCAGGGACACCACCATTCCCAGCATGCGTTTGAAGTTTCAAGTGGCAAGATAAGCAAGCAGCCCCATTCTCTGTGCCTCTATGCGAACAGTGCCATGGGCAGATGAGGCTGAGGAACAGCTTTCCAGGCTAGCCCCTTCTGCCTGCCAGCTATCTGCAGACGTTCGCACTTTCGGAGCAGGGCTGCGAAAGGAGCCTGGCTGGGACACCAACTTTCCCAGGCTACGTTTGAAGTTTGAGGTGGCAAGACAAGCAAGCAGCCCCATTCTCTGTGCCTCTGTGCGAGCACTGCCATGGGCAGATGAGGCTGAGCAACAGCTTTCCAGGATAGCCCCTTCTGCCTGCCAGCTATCTGCAGACGTTCGCACTTTCGGAGCAGGGCTGCGAAAGGAGCCTGGCAGGGACACCACCATTCCCAGCATGCGTTTGAAGTTTCAAGTGGCAAGATAAGCAAGCAGCCCCATTCTCTGTGCCTCTATGCGAACAGTGCCATGGGCAGATGAGGCTGAGCAACAGCTTTCCAGGCTAGCCCCTTCTGCCTGCCAGCTATCTGCAGACGTTCGCACTTTCGGAGCAGGGCTGCGAAAGGAGCCTGGCTGGGACACCAACTTTCCCAGGCTACGTTTGAAGTTTGAGGTGGCAAGACAAGCAAGCAGCCCCATTCTCTGTGCCTCTCTGCGAACAGTGCCATGGGCAGATGAGGCTGAGCAACAGCTTTCCAGGCTAGCCCCTTCTGCCTGCCAGCTATCTGCAGACGTTCGCACTTTCGGAGCAGGGCTGTGATAGGAGCCTGGCAGGGACACATCCATTCCCAGCATGCGTTTGAAGTTTCAAGTGGCAAGATAAGCAAGCAGCCCCATTCTCTGTGCCTCTATGCGAACAGTGCCATGGGCAGATGAGGCTGAGCAACAGCTTTCCAGGCTAGCCCCTTCTGCCTGCCAGCTATCTGCAGACGTTCGCACTTTCGGAGCAGGGCTGCGAAAGGAGCCTGGCTGGGACACCAACTTTCCCAGGCTACGTTTGAAGTTTGAGGTGTCAAGACAAGCAAGCAGCCCCATTCTCTGTGCCTCTGTTCGAGCACTGCCATGGGCAGATGAGGCTGAGCAACAGCTTTCCAGGCTAGCCCCTTCTGCCTGCCAGCTATCTGCAGACGTTCGCACTTTCGGAGCAGGGCTGCGAAAGGAGCCTGGCAGGGACACCACCATTCCCAGCATGCGTTTGAAGTTTCAAGTGGCAAGATAAGCAAGCAGCCCCATTCTCTGTGCCTCTCTGCGAACAGTGCCATGGGCAGATGAGGCTGAGCAACAGCTTTCCAGGCTAGCCCCTTCTGCCTGCCAGCTATCTGCAGACGTTCGCACTTTCGGAGCAGGGCTGTGATAGGAGCCTGGCAGGGACACCACCATTCCCAGCATGCGTTTGAAGTTTCAAGTGGCAAGATAAGCAAGCAGCTCCATTCTCTGTGCCTCTATGCGAACAGTGCCATGGGCAGATGAGGCTGAGGAACAGCTTTCCAGGCTAGCCCCTTCTGCCTGCCAGCTATCTGCAGACGTTCGCACTTTCGGAGCAGGGCTGCGAAAGGAGCCTGGCTGGGACACCAACTTTCCCAGGCTACGTTTGAAGTTTGAGGTGGCAAGACAAGCAAGCAGCCCCATTCTCTGTGCCTCTGTGCGAGCACTGCCATGGGCAGATGAGGCTGAGCAACAGCTTTCCAGGCTAGCCCCTTCTGCCTGCCAGCTATCTGCAGACGTTCGCACTTTCGGAGCAGGGCTGCGAAAGGAGCCTGGCAGGGACACCACCATTCCCAGCATGCGTTTGAAGTTTCAAGTGGCAAGATAAGCAAGCAGCCCCATTCTCTGTGCCTCTATGCGAACAGTGCCATGGGCAGATGAGGCTGAGCAACAGCTTTCCAGGATAGCCCCTTCTGCCTGCCAGCTATCTGCAGACGTTCGCACTTTCGGAGCAGGGCTGCGAAAGGAGCCTGGCTGGGACACCAACTTTCCCAGGCTACGTTTGAAGTTTGAGGTGGCAAGACAAGCAAGCAGCCCCATTCTCTGTGCCTCTATGCGAACAGTGCCATGGGCAGATGAGGCTGAGGAACAGCTTTCCAGGCTAGCCCCTTCTGCCTGCCAGCTATCTGCAGACGTTCGCACTTTCGGAGCAGGGCTGCGAAAGGAGCCTGGCTGGGACACCAACTTTCCCAGGCTACGTTTGAAGTTTGAGGTGGCAAGACAAGCAAGCAGCCCCATTCTCTGTGCCTCTGTGCGAGCACTGCCATGGGCAGATGAGGCTGAGCAACAGCTTTCCAGGCTAGCCCCTTCTGCCTGCCAGCTATCTGCAGACGTTCGCACTTTCGGAGCAGGGCTGCGAAAGGAGCCTGGCAGGGACACCACCATTCCCAGCATGCGTTTGAAGTTTCAAGTGGCAAGATAAGCAAGCAGCCCCATTCTCTGTGCCTCTATGCGAACAGTGCCATGGGCAGATGAGGCTGAGCAACAGCTTTCCAGGCTAGCCCCTTCTGCCTGCCAGCTATCTGCAGACGTTCGCACTTTCGGAGCAGGGCTGCGAAAGGAGCCTGGCTGGGACACCAACTTTCCCAGGCTACGTTTGAAGTTTGAGGTGGCAAGACAAGCAAGCAGCCCCATTCTCTGTGCCTCTATGCGAACAGTGCCATGGGCAGATGAGGCTGAGCAACAGCTTTCCAGGCTAGCCCCTTCTGCCTGCCAGCTATCTGCAGACGTTCGCACTTTCGGAGCAGGGCTGTGATAGGAGCCTGGCTGGGACACCAACTTTCCCAGGCTACGTTTGAAGTTTGAGGTGGCAAGACAAGCAAGCAGCCCCATTCTCTGTGCCTCTATGCGAACAGTGCCATGGGCAGATGAGGCTGAGCAACAGCTTTCCAGGATAGCCCCTTCTGCCTGCCAGCTATCTGCAGACGTTCGCACTTTCGGAGCAGGGCTGCGAAAGGAGCCTGGCTGGGACACCACCATTCCCAGCATGCGTTTGAAGTTTCAAGTGGCAAGATAAGCAAGCAGCCCCATTCTCTGTGCCTCTCTGCGAACAGTGCCATGGGCAGATGAGGCTGAGCAACAGCTTTCCAGGCTAGCCCCTTCTGCCTGCCAGCTATCTGCAGACGTTCGCACTTTCGGAGCAGGGCTGTGATAGGAGCCTGGCAGGGACACCACCATTCCCAGCATGCGTTTGAAGTTTCAAGTGGCAAGATAAGCAAGCAGCTCCATTCTCTGTGCCTCTATGCGAACAGTGCCATGGGCAGATGAGGCTGAGGAACAGCTTTCCAGGCTAGCCCCTTCTGCCTGCCAGCTATCTGCAGACGTTCGCACTTTCGGAGCAGGGCTGCGAAAGGAGCCTGGCTGGGACACCAACTTTCCCAGGCTACGTTTGAAGTTTGAGGTGGCAAGACAAGCAAGCAGCCCCATTCTCTGTGCCTCTGTGCGAGCACTGCCATGGGCAGATGAGGCTGAGCAACAGCTTTCCAGGCTAGCCCCTTCTGCCTGCCAGCTATCTGCAGACGTTCGCACTTTCGGAGCAGGGCTGCGAAAGGAGCCTGGCAGGGACACCACCATTCCCAGCATGCGTTTGAAGTTTCAAGTGGCAAGATAAGCAAGCAGCCCCATTCTCTGTGCCTCTATGCGAACAGTGCCATGGGCAGATGAGGCTGAGCAACAGCTTTCCAGGATAGCCCCTTCTGCCTGCCAGCTATCTGCAGACGTTCGCACTTTCGGAGCAGGGCTGCGAAAGGAGCCTGGCTGGGACACCAACTTTCCCAGGCTACGTTTGAAGTTTGAGGTGGCAAGACAAGCAAGCAGCCCCATTCTCTGTGCCTCTATGCGAACAGTGCCATGGGCAGATGAGGCTGAGCAACAGCTTTCCAGGCTAGCCCCTTCTGGCTGCCAGCTATCTGCAGACGTTCGCACTTTCGGAGCAGGGCTGTGATAGGAGCCTGGCAGGGACACATCCATTCCCAGCATGCGTTTGAAGTTTCAAGTGGCAAGATAAGCAAGCAGCCCCATTCTCTGTGCCTCTGTGCGAGCACTGCCATGGGCAGATGAGGCTGAGCAACAGCTTTCCAGGCTAGCCCCTTCTGCCTGCCAGCTATCTGCAGACGTTCGCACTTTCGGAGCAGGGCTGTGATAGGAGCCTGGCAGGGACACCACCATTCCCAGCATGCGTTTGAAGTTTCAAGTGGCAAGATAAGCAAGCAGCCCCATTCTCTGTGCCTCTATGCGAACAGTGCCATGGGCAGATGAGGCTGAGCAACAGCTTTCCAGGCTAGCCCCTTCTGCCTGCCAGCTATCTGCAGACGTTCGCACTTTCGGAGCAGGGCTGCGAAAGGAGCCTGGCTGGGACACCAACTTTCCCAGGCTACGTTTGAAGTTTGAGGTGGCAAGACAAGCAAGCAGCCCCATTCTCTGTGCCTCTATGCGAACAGTGCCATGGGCAGATGAGGCTGAGCAACAGCTTTCCAGGCTAGCCCCTTCTGCCTGCCAGCTATCTGCAGACGTTCGCACTTTCGGAGCAGGGCTGTGATAGGAGCCTGGCTGGGACACCAACTTTCCCAGGCTACGTTTGAAGTTTGAGGTGGCAAGACAAGCAAGCAGCCCCATTCTCTGTGCCTCTATGCGAACAGTGCCATGGGCAGATGAGGCTGAGCAACAGCTTTCCAGGCTAGCCCCTTCTGCCTGCCAGCTATCTGCAGACGTTCGCACTTTCGGAGCAGGGCTGCGAAAGGAGCCTGGCTGGGACACCAACTTTCCCAGGCTACGTTTGAAGTTTGAGGTGGCAAGACAAGCAAGCAGCCCCATTCTCTGTGCCTCTATGCGAACAGTGCCATGGGCAGATGAGGCTGAGCAACAGCTTTCCAGGCTAGCCCCTTCTGGCTGCCAGCTATCTGCAGACGTTCGCACTTTCGGAGCAGGGCTGCGAAAGGAGCCTGGCAGGGACACCACCATTCCCAGCATGCGTTTGAAGTTTCAAGTGGCAAGATAAGCAAGCAGCCCCATTCTCTGTGCCTCTGTGCGAGCACTGCCATGGGCAGATGAGGCTGAGCAACAGCTTTCCAGGCTAGCCCCTTCTGCCTGCCAGCTATCTGCAGACGTTCGCACTTTCGGAGCAGGGCTGCGAAAGGAGCCTGGCTGGGACACCAACTTTCCCAGGCTACGTTTGAAGTTTGAGGTGGCAAGACAAGCAAGCAGCCCCATTCTCTGTGCCTCTATGCGAACAGTGCCATGGGCAGATGAGGCTGAGCAACAGCTTTCCAGGCTAGCCCCTTCTGCCTGCCAGCTACCTGCAGACGTTCGCACTTTCGGAGCAGGGCTGTGATAGGAGCCTGGCAGGGACACCACCATTCCCAGCATGCGTTTGAAGTTTCAAGTGGCAAGATAAGCAAGTAGCCCCATTCTCTGTGCCTCTATGCGAACAGTGCCATGGGCAGATGAGGCTGAGCAACAGCTTTCCAGGCTAGCCCCTTCTGCCTGCCAGCTATCTGCAGACGTTCGCACTTTCGGAGCAGGGCTGCGAAAGGAGCCTGGCTGGGACACCAACTTTCCCAGGCTACGTTTGAAGTTTGAGGTGGCAAGACAAGCAAGCAGCCCCATTCTCTGTGCCTCTGTTCGAGCACTGCCATGGGCAGATGAGGCTGAGCAACAGCTTTCCAGGCTAGCCCCTTCTGCCTGCCAGCTATCTGCAGACGTTCGCACTTTCGGAGCAGGGCTGCGAAAGGAGCCTGGCAGGGACACCAACTTTCCCAGCATGCGTTTGAAGTTTCAAGTGGCAAGATAAGCAAGCAGCTCCATTCTCTGTGTCTCTATGCGAACAGTGCCATGGGCAGATGAGGCTGAGCAACAGCTTTCCAGGCTAGCCCCTTCTGCCTGCCAGCTATCTGCAGACGTTCGCACTTTCGGAGCAGGGCTGCGAAAGGAGCCTGGCTGGGACACCAACTTTCCCAGGCTACGTTTGAAGTTTGAGGTGGCAAGACAAGCAAGCAGCCCCATTCTCTGTGCCTCTCTGCGAACAGTGCCATGGGCAGATGAGGCTGAGCAACAGCTTTCCAGGCTAGCCCGTTCTGCCTGCCAGCTATCTGCAGACGTTCGCACTTTCGGAGCAGGGCTGCGAAAGGAGCCTGGCTGGGACACCAACTTTCCCAGGCTACGTTTGAAGTTTGAGGTGGCAAGACAAGCAAGCAGCCCCATTCTCTGTGCCTCTATGCGAACAGTGCCATGGGCAGATGAGGCTGAGCAACAGCTTTCCAGGCTAGCCCCTTCTGCCTGCCAGCTATCTGCAGACGTTCGCACTTTCGGAGCAGGGCTGCGAAAGGAGCCTGGCTGGGACACCAACTTTCCCAGGCTACGTTTGAAGTTTGAGGTGGCAAGACAAGCAAGCAGCCCCATTCTCTGTGCCTCTATGCGAACAGTGCCATGGGCAGATGAGGCTGAGCAACAGCTTTCCAGGCTAGCCCCTTCTGCCTGCCAGCTATCTGCAGACGTTCGCACTTTCGGAGCAGGGCTGTGATAGGAGCCTGGCAGGGACACCACCATTCCCAGCATGCGTTTGAAGTTTCAAGTGGCAAGATAAGCAAGCAGCTCCATTCTCTGTGTCTCTATGCGAACAGTGCCATGGGCAGATGAGGCTGAGCAACAGCTTTCCAGGCTAGCCCCTTCTGCCTGCCAGCTATCTGCAGACGTTCGCACTTTCGGAGCAGGGCTGCGAAAGGAGCCTGGCTGGGACACCAACTTTCCCAGGCTACGTTTGAAGTTTGAGGTGGCAAGACAAGCAAGCAGCCCCATTCTCTGTGCCTCTGTGCGAGCACTGCCATGGGCAGATGAGGCTGAGCAACAGCTTTCCAGGCTAGCCCCTTCTGCCTGCCAGCTATCTGCAGACGTTCGCACTTTCGGAGCAGGGCTGCGAAAGGAGCCTGGCAGGGACACCACCATTCCCAGCATGCGTTTGAAGTTTCAAGTGGCAAGATAAGCAAGCAGCCCCATTCTCTGTGCCTCTATGCGAACAGTGCCATGGGCAGATGAGGCTGAGCAACAGCTTTCCAGGCTAGCCCCTTCTGCCTGCCAGCTATCTGCAGACGTTCGCACTTTCGGAGCAGGGCTGCGAAAGGAGCCTGGCTGGGACACCAACTTTCCCAGGCTACGTTTGAAGTTTGAGGTGGCAAGACAAGCAAGCAGCCCCATTCTCTGTGCCTCTATGCGAACAGTGCCATGGGCAGATGAGGCTGAGCAACAGCTTTCCAGGCTAGCCCCTTCTGCCTGCCAGCTATCTGCAGACGTTCGCACTTTCGGAGCAGGGCTGTGATAGGAGCCTGGCAGGGACACCACCATTCCCAGCATGCGTTTGAAGTTTCAAGTGGCAAGATAAGCAAGCAGCCCCATTCTCTGTGCCTCTATGCGAACAGTGCCATGGGCAGATGAGGCTGAGCAACAGCTTTCCAGGATAGCCCCTTCTGCCTGCCAGCTATCTGCAGACGTTTGCACTTTCGGAGCAGGGCTGCGAAAGGAGCCTGGCTGGGACACCAACTTTCCCAGCATGCGTTTGAAGTTTGAGGTGGCAAGACAAGCAAGCAGCCCCATTCTCTGTGCCTCTATGCGAACAGTGCCATGGGCAGATGAGGCTGAGCAACAGCTTTCCAGGCTAGCCCCTTCTGCCTGCCAGCTATCTGCAGACGTTCGCACTTTCGGAGCAGGGCTGTGATAGGAGCCTGGCAGGGACACATCCATTCCCAGCATGCGTTTGAAGTTTCAAGTGGCAAGATAAGCAAGCAGCCCCATTCTCTGTGCCTCTGTGCGAGCACTGCCATGGGCAGATGAGGCTGAGCAACAGCTTTCCAGGCTAGCCCCTTCTGCCTGCCAGCTATCTGCAGACGTTCGCACTTTCGGAGCAGGGCTGCGAAAGGAGCCTGGCAGGGACACCACCATTCCCAGCATGCGTTTGAAGTTTCAAGTGGCAAGATAAGCAAGCAGCCCCATTCTCTGTGCCTCTATGCGAACAGTGCCATGGGCAGATGAGGCTGAGCAACAGCTTTCCAGGATAGCCCCTTCTGCCTGCCAGCTATCTGCAGACGTTCGCACTTTCGGAGCAGGGCTGCGAAAGGAGCCTGGCTGGGACACCAACTTTCCCAGGCTACGTTTGAAGTTTGAGGTGGCAAGACAAGCAAGCAGCCCCATTCTCTGTGCCTCTATGCGAACAGTGCCATGGGCAGATGAGGCTGAGCAACAGCTTTCCAGGCTAGCCCCTTCTGCCTGCCAGCTATCTGCAGACGTTCGCACTTTCGGAGCAGGGCTGCGAACGGAGCCTGGCTGGGACACCAAATTTCCCAGGCTACGTTTGAAGTTTGAGGTGGCAAGACAAGCAAGCAGCCCCATTCTCTGTGCCTCTATGCGAACAGTGCCATGGGCAGATGAGGCTGAGCAACAGCTTTCCAGGCTAGCCCCTTCTGCCTGCCAGCTATCTGCAGACGTTCGCACTTTCGGAGCAGGGCTGCGAAAGGAGCCTGGCTGGGACACCAACTTTCCCAGGCTACGTTTGAAGTTTGAGGTGGCAAGACAAGCAAGCAGCCCCATTCTCTGTGCCTCTATGCGAACAGTGCCATGGGCAGATGAGGCTGAGCAACAGCTTTCCAGGATAGCCCCTTCTGGCTGCCAGCTATCTGCAGACGTTCGCACTTTCGGAGCAGGGCTGCGAAAGGAGCCTGGCAGGGACACCACCATTCCCAGCATGCGTTTGAAGTTTCAAGTGGCAAGATAAGCAAGCAGCCCCATTCTCTGTGCCTCTGTGCGAGCACTGCCATGGGCAGATGAGGCTGAGCAACAGCTTTCCAGGCTAGCCCCTTCTGCCTGCCAGCTATCTGCAGACGTTCGCACTTTCGGAGCAGGGCTGCGAAAGGAGCCTGGCTGGGACACCAACTTTCCCAGGCTACGTTTGAAGTTTGAGGTGGCAAGACAAGCAAGCAGCCCCATTCTCTGTGCCTCTATGCGAACAGTGCCATGGGCAGATGAGGCTGAGCAACAGCTTTCCAGGCTAGCCCCTTCTGGCTGCCAGCTATCTGCAGACGTTCGCACTTTCGGAGCAGGGCTGCGAAAGGAGCCTGGCAGGGACACCACCATTCCCAGCATGCGTTTGAAGTTTCAAGTGGCAAGATAAGCAAGTAGCCCCATTCTCTGTGCCTCTATGCGAACAGTGCCATGGGCAGATGAGGCTGAGCAACAGCTTTCCAGGCTAGCCCCTTCTGCCTGCCAGCTATCTGCAGACGTTCGCACTTTCGGAGCAGGGCTGCGAAAGGAGCCTGGCTGGGACACCAACTTTCCCAGGCTACGTTTGAAGTTTGAGGTGGCAAGACAAGCAAGCAGCCCCATTCTCTGTGCCTCTGTTCGAGCACTGCCATGGGCAGATGAGGCTGAGCAACAGCTTTCCAGGCTAGCCCCTTCTGCCTGCCAGCTATCTGCAGACGTTCGCACTTTCGGAGCAGGGCTGCGAAAGGAGCCTGGCTGGGACACCAACTTTCCCAGGCTACGTTTGAAGTTTGAGGTGGCAAGACAAGCAAGCAGCCCCATTCTCTGTGTCTCTATGCGAACAGTGCCATGGGCAGATGAGGCTGAGCAACAGCTTTCCAGGCTAGCCCCTTCTGCCTGCCAGCTATCTGCAGACGTTCGCACTTTCGGAGCAGGGCTGCGAAAGGAGCCTGGCTGGGACACCAACTTTCCCAGGCTACGTTTGAAGTTTGAGGTGGCAAGACAAGCAAGCAGCCCCATTCTCTGTGCCTCTCTGCGAACAGTGCCATGGGCAGATGAGGCTGAGCAACAGCTTTCCAGGCTAGCCCCTTCTGGCTGCCAGCTATCTGCAGACGTTCGCACTTTCGGAGCAGGGCTGCGAACGGAGCCTGGCTGGGACACCAACTTTCCCAGGCTACGTTTGAAGTTTGAGGTGGCAAGACAAGCAAGCAGCCCCATTCTCTGTGCCTCTATGCGAACAGTGCCATGGGCAGATGAGGCTGAGCAACAGCTTTCCAGGCTAGCCCCTTCTGCCTGCCAGCTATCTGCAGACGTTCGCACTTTCGGAGCAGGGCTGTGATAGGAGCCTGGCAGGGACACCACCATTCCCAGCATGCGTTTGAAGTTTCAAGTGGCAAGATAAGCAAGCAGCCCCATTCTCTGTGCCTCTATGCGAACAGTGCCATGGGCAGATGAGGCTGAGCAACAGCTTTCCAGGCTAGCCCCTTCTGCCTGCCAGCTATCTGCAGACGTTTGCACTTTCGGAGCAGGGCTGCGAAAGGAGCCTGGCTGGGACACCAACTTTCCCAGGCTACGTTTGAAGTTTGAGGTGGCAAGACAATCAAGCAGCCCCATTCTCTGTGCCTCTATGCGAACAGTGCCATGGGCAGATGAGGCTGAGCAACAGCTTTCCAGGCTAGCCCCTTCTGCCTGCCAGCTATCTGCAGACGTTCGCACTTTCGGAGCAGGGCTGTGATAGGAGCCTGGCAGGGACACCACCATTCCCAGCATGCGTTTGAAGTTTCAAGTGGCAAGATAAGCAAGCAGCTCCATTCTCTGTGTCTCTATGCGAACAGTGCCATGGGCAGATGAGGCTGAGCAACAGCTTTCCAGGCTAGCCCCTTCTGCCTGCCAGCTATCTGCAGACGTTCGCACTTTCGGAGCAGGGCTGCGAAAGGAGCCTGGCTGGGACACCAACTTTCCCAGGCTACGTTTGAAGTTTGAGGTGGCAAGACAAGCAAGCAGCCCCATTCTCTGTGCCTCTGTGCGAGCACTGCCATGGGCAGATGAGGCTGAGCAACAGCTTTCCAGGCTAGCCCCTTCTGCCTGCCAGCTATCTGCAGACGTTCGCACTTTCGGAGCAGGGCTGCGAAAGGAGCCTGGCAGGGACACCACCATTCCCAGCATGCGTTTGAAGTTTCAAGTGGCAAGATAAGCAAGCAGCCCCATTCTCTGTGCCTCTATGCGAACAGTGCCATGGGCAGATGAGGCTGAGCAACAGCTTTCCAGGATAGCCCCTTCTGCCTGCCAGCTATCTGCAGACGTTCGCACTTTCGGAGCAGGGCTGCGAAAGGAGCCTGGCTGGGACACCAACTTTCCCAGGCTACATTTGAAGTTTGAGGTGGCAAGACAAGCAAGCAGCCCCATTCTCTGTGCCTCTATGCGAACAGTGCCATGGGCAGATGAGGCTGAGCAACAGCTTTCCAGGCTAGCCCCTTCTGCCTGCCAGCTATCTGCAGACGTTCGCACTTTCGGAGCAGGGCTGCGAAAGGAGCCTGGCTGGGACACCAACTTTCCCAGGCTACGTTTGAAGTTTGAGGTGGCAAGACAAGCAAGCAGCCCCATTCTCTGTGCCTCTATGCGAACAGTGCCATGGGCAGATGAGGCTGAGCAACAGCTTTCCAGGCTAGCCCCTTCTGCCTGCCAGCTACCTGCAGACGTTCGCACTTTCGGAGCAGGGCTGTGATAGGAGCCTGGCAGGGACACCACCATTCCCAGCATGCGTTTGAAGTTTCAAGTGGCAAGATAAGCAAGCAGCCCCATTCTCTGTGCCTCTGTGCGAGCACTGCCATGGGCAGATGAGGCTGAGCAACAGCTTTCCAGGCTAGCCCCTTCTGCCTGCCAGCTATCTGCAGACGTTCGCACTTTCGGAGCAGGGCTGCGAAAGGGGCCTGGCAGGGACACCACCATTCCCAGCATGCGTTAAAGTTTCAAGTGGCAAGATAAGCAAGCAGCCCCATTCTCTGTGCCTCTATGCGAACAGTGCCATGGGCAGATGAGGCTGAGCAACAGCTTTCCAGGCTAGCCCCTTCTGGCTGCCAGCTATCTGCAGACGTTCGCACTTTCGGAGCAGGGCTGCGAAAGGAGCCTGGCTGGGACACCAACTTTCCCAGGCTACGTTTGAAGTTTGAGGTGGCAAGACAAGCAAGCAGCCCCATTCTCTGTGCCTCTATGCGAACAGTGCCATGGGCAGATGAGGCTGAGCAACAGCTTTCCAGGCTAGCCCCTTCTGCCTGCCAGCTATCTGCAGACGTTCGCACTTTCGGAGCAGGGCTGTGATAGGAGCCTGGCAGGGACACCACCATTCCCAGCATGCGTTTGAAGTTTCAAGTGGCAAGATAAGCAAGCAGCTCCATTCTCTGTGTCTCTATGCGAACAGTGCCATGGGCAGATGAGGCTGAGGAACAGCTTTCCAGGCTAGCCCCTTCTGGCTGCCAGCTATCTGCAGACGTTCGCACTTTCGGAGCAGGGCTGCGAAAGGAGCCTGGCTGGGACACCAACTTTCCCAGGCTACGTTTGAAGTTTGAGGTGGCAAGACAAGCAAGCAGCCCCATTCTCTGTGCCTCTATGCGAACAGTGCCATGGGCAGATGAGGCTGAGCAACAGCTTTCCAGGCTAGCCCCTTCTGCCTGCCAGCTATCTGCAGACGTTCGCACTTTCGGAGCAGGGCTGTGATAGGAGCCTGGCAGGGACACCACCATTCCCAGCATGCGTTTGAAGTTTCAAGTGGCAAGATAAGCAAGCAGCCCCATTCTCTGTGCCTCTATGCGAACAGTGCCATGGGCAGATGAGGCTGAGCAACAGCTTTCCAGGCTAGCCCCTTCTGCCTGCCAGCTATCTGCAGACGTTCGCACTTTCGGAGCAGGGCTGCGAACGGAGCCTGGCTGGGACACCAACTTTCCCAGGCTACGTTTGAAGTTTGAGGTGGCAAGACAAGCAAGCAGCCCCATTCTCTGTGCCTCTATGCGAACAGTGCCATGGGCAGATGAGGCTGAGCAACAGCTTTCCAGGCTAGCCCCTTCTGCCTGCCAGCTATCTGCAGACGTTCGCACTTTCGGAGCAGGGCTGCGAAAGGAGCCTGGCTGGGACACCAACTTTCCCAGGCTACGTTTGAAGTTTGAGGTGGCAAGACAAGCAAGCAGCCCCATTCTCTGTGCCTCTATGCGAACAGTGCCATGGGCAGATGAGGCTGAGCAACAGCTTTCCAGGCTAGCCCCTTCTGCCTGCCAGCTATCTGCAGACGTTCGCACTTTCGGAGCAGGGCTGCGAAAGGAGCCTGGCTGGGACACCACCATTCCCAGCATGCGTTTGAAGTTTCAAGTGGCAAGATAAGCAAGCAGCCCCATTCTCTGTGCCTCTATGCGAACAGTGCCATGGGCAGATGAGGCTGAGCAACAGCTTTCCAGGCTAGCCCCTTCTGCCTGCCAGCTATCTGCAGACGTTCGCACTTTCGGAGCAGGGCTGCGAAAGGAGCCTGGCTGGGACACCAACTTTCCCAGGCTACGTTTGAAGTTTGAGGTGGCAAGACAAGCAAGCAGCCCCATTCTCTGTGCCTCTATGCGAACAGTGCCATGGGCAGATGAGGCTGAGCAACAGCTTTCCAGGCTAGCCCCTTCTGCCTGCCAGCTATCTGCAGACGTTCGCACTTTCGGAGCAGGGCTGTGATAGGAGCCTGGCAGGGACACCACCATTCCCAGCATGCGTTTGAAGTTTCAAGTGGCAAGATAAGCAAGCAGCCCCATTCTCTGTGCCTCTATGCGAACAGTGCCATGGGCAGATGAGGCTGAGCAACAGCTTTCCAGGCTAGCCCCTTCTGCCTGCCAGCTATCTGCAGACGTTCGCACTTTCGGAGCAGGGCTGCGAAAGGAGCCTGGCTGGGACACCAACTTTCCCAGGCTACGTTTGAAGTTTGAGGTGGCAAGACAAGCAAGCAGCCCCATTCTCTGTGCCTCTCTGCGAACAGTGCCATGGGCAGATGAGGCTGAGCAACAGCTTTCCAGGCTAGCCCCTTCTGCCTGCCAGCTATCTGCAGACGTTCGCACTTTCGGAGCAGGGCTGCGAACGGAGCCTGGCTGGGACACCAACTTTCCCAGGCTACGTTTGAAGTTTGAGGTGGCAAGACAAGCAAGCAGCCCCATTCTCTGTGCCTCTATGCGAACAGTGCCATGGGCAGATGAGGCTGAGCAACAGCTTTCCAGGATAGCCCCTTCTGCCTGCCAGCTA
Source organism: Opisthocomus hoazin (assembly GCF_030867145.1). Lineage (NCBI taxonomy): Eukaryota > Metazoa > Chordata > Aves > Opisthocomiformes > Opisthocomidae > Opisthocomus > Opisthocomus hoazin. The sequence continues at coordinate 1,204,880 of NC_134450.1, read as the reverse complement.
TCTGCAGACGTTCGCACTTTCGGAGCAGGGCTGCGAAAGGAGCCTGGCTGGGACACCAACTTTCCCAGGCTACGTTTGAAGTTTGAGGTGGCAAGACAAGCAAGCAGCCCCATTCTCTGTGCCTCTATGCGAACAGTGCCATGGGCAGATGAGGCTGAGCAACAGCTTTCCAGGCTAGCCCCTTCTGCCTGCCAGCTATCTGCAGACGTTCGCACTTTCGGAGCAGGGCTGCGAAAGGAGCCTGGCTGGGACACCACCATTCCCAGCATGCGTTTGAAGTTTCAAGTGGCAAGATAAGCAAGCAGCCCCATTCTCTGTGCCTCTATGCGAACAGTGCCATGGGCAGATGAGGCTGAGCAACAGCTTTCCAGGCTAGCCCCTTCTGCCTGCCAGCTATCTGCAGACGTTCGCACTTTCGGAGCAGGGCTGCGAAAGGAGCCTGGCTGGGACACCAACTTTCCCAGGCTACGTTTGAAGTTTGAGGTGGCAAGACAAGCAAGCAGCCCCATTCTCTGTGCCTCTATGCGAACAGTGCCATGGGCAGATGAGGCTGAGCAACAGCTTTCCAGGCTAGCCCCTTCTGGCTGCCAGCTATCTGCAGACGTTCGCACTTTCGGAGCAGGGCTGTGATAGGAGCCTGGCAGGGACACCACCATTCCCAGCATGCGTTTGAAGTTTCAAGTGGCAAGATAAGCAAGCAGCTCCATTCTCTGTGCCTCTATGCGAACAGTGCCATGGGCAGATGAGGCTGAGCAACAGCTTTCCAGGCTAGCCCCTTCTGCCTGCCAGCTATCTGCAGACGTTCGCACTTTCGGAGCAGGGCTGCGAAAGGAGCCTGGCTGGGACACCAACTTTCCCAGGCTACGTTTGAAGTTTGAGGTGGCAAGACAAGCAAGCAGCCCCATTCTCTGTGCCTCTGTGCGAGCACTGCCATGGGCAGATGAGGCTGAGCAACAGCTTTCCAGGCTAGCCCCTTCTGCCTGCCAGCTATCTGCAGACGTTCGCACTTTCGGAGCAGGGCTGCGAAAGGAGCCTGGCAGGGACACCACCATTCCCAGCATGCGTTTGAAGTTTCAAGTGGCAAGATAAGCAAGCAGCCCCATTCTCTGTGCCTCTATGCGAACAGTGCCATGGGCAGATGAGGCTGAGCAACAGCTTTCCAGGATAGCCCCTTCTGCCTGCCAGCTATCTGCAGACGTTCGCACTTTCGGAGCAGGGCTGCGAAAGGAGCCTGGCTGGGACACCAACTTTCCCAGGCTACGTTTGAAGTTTGAGGTGGCAAGACAAGCAAGCAGCCCCATTCTCTGTGCCTCTATGCGAACAGTGCCATGGGCAGATGAGGCTGAGCAACAGCTTTCCAGGCTAGCCCCTTCTGCCTGCCAGCTATCTGCAGACGTTCGCACTTTCGGAGCAGGGCTGTGATAGGAGCCTGGCAGGGACACATCCATTCCCAGCATGCGTTTGAAGTTTCAAGTGGCAAGATAAGCAAGCAGCCCCATTCTCTGTGCCTCTGTGCGAGCACTGCCATGGGCAGATGAGGCTGAGCAACAGCTTTCCAGGCTAGCCCCTTCTGCCTGCCAGCTATCTGCAGACGTTCGCACTTTCGGAGCAGGGCTGCGAAAGGAGCCTGGCAGGGACACCACCATTCCCAGCATGCGTTTGAAGTTTCAAGTGGCAAGATAAGCAAGCAGCCCCATTCTCTGTGCCTCTCTGCGAACAGTGCCATGGGCAGATGAGGCTGAGCAACAGCTTTCCAGGCTAGCCCCTTCTGCCTGCCAGCTATCTGCAGACGTTCGCACTTTCGGAGCAGGGCTGCGAAAGGAGCCTGGCTGGGACACCAACTTTCCCAGGCTACGTTTGAAGTTTGAGGTGGCAAGACAAGCAAGCAGCCCCATTCTCTGTGCCTCTATGCGAACAGTGCCATGGGCAGATGAGGCTGAGCAACAGCTTTCCAGGCTAGCCCCTTCTGCCTGCCAGCTATCTGCAGACGTTCGCACTTTCGGAGCAGGGCTGCGAACGGAGCCTGGCTGGGACACCAACTTTCCCAAGCTACGTTTGAAGTTTGAGGTGGCAAGACAAGCAAGCAGCCCCATTCTCTGTGCCTCTATGCGAACAGTGCCATGGGCAGATGAGGCTGAGCAACAGCTTTCCAGGCTAGCCCCTTCTGCCTGCCAGCTATCTGCAGACGTTCGCACTTTCGGAGCAGGGCTGCGAAAGGAGCCTGGCTCGGACACCAACTTTCCCAGGCTACGTTTGAAGTTTGAGGTGGCAAGACAAGCAAGCAGCCCCATTCTCTGTGCCTCTATGCGAACAGTGCCATGGGCAGATGAGGCTGAGCAACAGCTTTCCAGGCTAGCCCCTTCTGGCTGCCAGCTATCTGCAGACGTTCGCACTTTCGGAGCAGGGCTGCGAAAGGAGCCTGGCAGGGACACCACCATTCCCAGCATGCGTTTGAAGTTTCAAGTGGCAAGATAAGCAAGCAGCCCCATTCTCTGTGCCTCTGTGCGAGCACTGCCATGGGCAGATGAGGCTGAGCAACAGCTTTCCAGGCTAGCCCCTTCTGCCTGCCAGCTATCTGCAGACGTTCGCACTTTCGGAGCAGGGCTGCGAAAGGAGCCTGGCAGGGACACCACCATTCCCAGCATGCGTTTGAAGTTTCAAGTGGCAAGATAAGCAAGCAGCCCCATTCTCTGTGCCTCTATGCGAACAGTGCCATAGGCAGATGAGGCTGAGCAACAGCTTTCCAGGATAGCCCCTTCTGCCTGCCAGCTATCTGCAGACGTTCGCACTTTCGGAGCAGGGCTGCGAAAGGAGCCTGGCTGGGACACCAACTTTCCCAGGCTACGTTTGAAGTTTGAGGTGGCAAGACAAGCAAGCAGCCCCATTCTCTGTGCCTCTATGCGAACAGTGCCATGGGCAGATGAGGCTGAGCAACAGCTTTCCAGGCTAGCCCCTTCTGCCTGCCAGCTATCTGCAGACGTTCGCACTTTCGGAGCAGGGCTGCGAACGGAGCCTGGCTGGGACACCAACTTTCCCAGGCTACGTTTGAAGTTTGAGGTGGCAAGACAAGCAAGCAGCCCCATTCTCTGTGCCTCTATGCGAACAGTGCCATGGGCAGATGAGGCTGAGCAACAGCTTTCCAGGCTAGCCCCTTCTGCCTGCCAGCTATCTGCAGACGTTCGCACTTTCGGAGCAGGGCTGCGAAAGGAGCCTGGCTGGGACACCAACTTTCCCAGGCTACGTTTGAAGTTTGAGGTGGCAAGACAAGCAAGCAGCCCCATTCTCTGTGCCTCTATGCGAACAGTGCCATGGGCAGATGAGGCTGAGCAACAGCTTTCCAGGCTAGCCCCTTCTGGCTGCCAGCTATCTGCAGACGTTCGCACTTTCGGAGCAGGGCTGCGAAAGGAGCCTGGCAGGGACACCACCATTCCCAGCATGCGTTTGAAGTTTCAAGTGGCAAGATAAGCAAGCAGCCCCATTCTCTGTGCCTCTGTGCGAGCACTGCCATGGGCAGATGAGGCTGAGCAACAGCTTTCCAGGCTAGCCCCTTCTGCCTGCCAGCTATCTGCAGACGTTCGCACTTTCGGAGCAGGGCTGCGAAAGGAGCCTGGCTGGGACACCAACTTTCCCAGGCTACGTTTGAAGTTTGAGGTGGCAAGACAAGCAAGCAGCCCCATTCTCTGTGCCTCTATGCGAACAGTGCCATGGGCAGATGAGGCTGAGCAACAGCTTTCCAGGCTAGCCCCTTCTGCCTGCCAGCTACCTGCAGACGTTCGCACTTTCGGAGCAGGGCTGTGATAGGAGCCTGGCAGGGACACCACCATTCCCAGCATGCGTTTGAAGTTTCAAGTGGCAAGATAAGCAAGTAGCCCCATTCTCTGTGCCTCTATGCGAACAGTGCCATGGGCAGATGAGGCTGAGCAACAGCTTTCCAGGATAGCCCCTTCTGCCTGCCAGCTATCTGCAGACGTTCGCACTTTCGGAGCAGGGCTGCGAAAGGAGCCTGGCTGGGACACCAACTTTCCCAGGCTACGTTTGAAGTTTGAGGTGGCAAGACAAGCAAGCAGCCCCATTCTCTGTGCCTCTATGCGAACAGTGCCATGGGCAGATGAGGCTGAGCAACAGCTTTCCAGGCTAGCCCCTTCTGCCTGCCAGCTATCTGCAGACGTTCGCACTTTCGGAGCAGGGCTGTGATAGGAGCCTGGCAGGGACACATCCATTCCCAGCACGCGTTTGAAGTTTCAAGTGGCAAGATAAGCAAGCAGCTCCATTCTCTGTGTCTCTATGCGAACAGTGCCATGGGCAGATGAGGCTGAGCAACAGCTTTCCAGGCTAGCCCCTTCTGCCTGCCAGCTATCTGCAGACGTTCGCACTTTCGGAGCAGGGCTGCGAAAGGAGCCTGGCTGGGACACCAACTTTCCCAGGCTACGTTTGAAGTTTGAGGTGGCAAGACAAGCAAGCAGCCCCATTCTCTGTGCCTCTGTGCGAGCACTGCCATGGGCAGATGAGGCTGAGCAACAGCTTTCCAGGCTAGCCCCTTCTGCCTGCCAGCTATCTGCAGACGTTCGCACTTTCGGAGCAGGGCTGCGAAAGGAGCCTGGCAGGGACACCACCATTCCCAGCATGCGTTTGAAGTTTCAAGTGGCAAGATAAGCAAGCAGCCCCATTCTCTGTGCCTCTATGCGAACAGTGCCATGGGCAGATGAGGCTGAGCAACAGCTTTCCAGGATAGCCCCTTCTGCCTGCCAGCTATCTGCAGACGTTCGCACTTTCGGAGCAGGGCTGCGAAAGGAGCCTGGCTGGGACACCAACTTTCCCAGGCTACGTTTGAAGTTTGAGGTGGCAAGACAAGCAAGCAGCCCCATTCTCTGTGCCTCTATGCGAACAGTGCCATGGGCAGATGAGGCTGAGCAACAGCTTTCCAGGCTAGCCCCTTCTGCCTGCCAGCTATCTGCAGACGTTCGCACTTTCGGAGCAGGGCTGTGATAGGAGCCTGGCAGGGACACATCCATTCCCAGCATGCGTTTGAAGTTTCAAGTGGCAAGATAAGCAAGCAGCCCCATTCTCTGTGCCTCTGTGCGAGCACTGCCATGGGCAGATGAGGCTGAGCAACAGCTTTCCAGGCTAGCCCCTTCTGCCTGCCAGCTATCTGCAGACGTTCGCACTTTCGGAGCAGGGCTGCGAAAGGAGCCTGGCAGGGACACCACCATTCCCAGCATGCGTTTGAAGTTTCAAGTGGCAAGATAAGCAAGCAGCCCCATTCTCTGTGCCTCTATGCGAACAGTGCCATGGGCAGATGAGGCTGAGCAACAGCTTTCCAGGATAGCCCCTTCTGCCTGCCAGCTATCTGCAGACGTTCGCACTTTCGGAGCAGGGCTGCGAAAGGAGCCTGGCTGGGACACCAACTTTCCCAGGCTACGTTTGAAGTTTGAGGTGGCAAGACAAGCAAGCAGCCCCATTCTCTGTGCCTCTATGCGAACAGTGCCATGGGCAGATGAGGCTGAGCAACAGCTTTCCAGGATAGCCCCTTCTGCCTGCCAGCTATCTGCAGACGTTCGCACTTTCGGAGCAGGGCTGCGAACGGAGCCTGGCTGGGACACCAACTTTCCCAAGCTACGTTTGAAGTTTGAGGTGGCAAGACAAGCAAGCAGCCCCATTCTCTGTGCCTCTATGCGAACAGTGCCATGGGCAGATGAGGCTGAGCAACAGCTTTCCAGGCTAGCCCCTTCTGCCTGCCAGCTATCTGCAGACGTTCGCACTTTCGGAGCAGGGCTGCGAAAGGAGCCTGGCTGGGACACCAACTTTCCCAGGCTACGTTTGAAGTTTGAGGTGGCAAGACAAGCAAGCAGCCCCATTCTCTGTGCCTCTATGCGAACAGTGCCATGGGCAGATGAGGCTGAGCAACAGCTTTCCAGGCTAGCCCCTTCTGGCTGCCAGCTATCTGCAGACGTTCGCACTTTCGGAGCAGGGCTGTGATAGGAGCCTGGCAGGGACACATCCATTCCCAGCATGCGTTTGAAGTTTCAAGTGGCAAGATAAGCAAGCAGCCCCATTCTCTGTGCCTCTGTGCGAGCACTGCCATGGGCAGATGAGGCTGAGCAACAGCTTTCCAGGCTAGCCCCTTCTGCCTGCCAGCTATCTGCAGACGTTCGCACTTTCGGAGCAGGGCTGCGAAAGGAGCCTGGCAGGGACACCACCATTCCCAGCATGCGTTTGAAGTTTCAAGTGGCAAGATAAGCAAGCAGCCCCATTCTCTGTGCCTCTATGCGAACAGTGCCATAGGCAGATGAGGCTGAGCAACAGCTTTCCAGGATAGCCCCTTCTGCCTGCCAGCTATCTGCAGACGTTCGCACTTTCGGAGCAGGGCTGCGAAAGGAGCCTGGCTGGGACACCAACTTTCCCAGGCTACGTTTGAAGTTTGAGGTGGCAAGACAAGCAAGCAGCCCCATTCTCTGTGCCTCTATGCGAACAGTGCCATGGGCAGATGAGGCTGAGCAACAGCTTTCCAGGCTAGCCCCTTCTGCCTGCCAGCTATCTGCAGACGTTCGCACTTTCGGAGCAGGGCTGCGAACGGAGCCTGGCTGGGACACCAACTTTCCCAAGCTACGTTTGAAGTTTGAGGTGGCAAGACAAGCAAGCAGCCCCATTCTCTGTGCCTCTATGCGAACAGTGCCATGGGCAGATGAGGCTGAGCAACAGCTTTCCAGGCTAGCCCCTTCTGCCTGCCAGCTATCTGCAGACGTTCGCACTTTCGGAGCAGGGCTGCGAAAGGAGCCTGGCTCGGACACCAACTTTCCCAGGCTACGTTTGAAGTTTGAGGTGGCAAGACAAGCAAGCAGCCCCATTCTCTGTGCCTCTATGCGAACAGTGCCATGGGCAGATGAGGCTGAGCAACAGCTTTCCAGGCTAGCCCCTTCTGGCTGCCAGCTATCTGCAGACGTTCGCACTTTCGGAGCAGGGCTGCGAAAGGAGCCTGGCAGGGACACCACCATTCCCAGCATGCGTTTGAAGTTTCAAGTGGCAAGATAAGCAAGCAGCCCCATTCTCTGTGCCTCTGTGCGAGCACTGCCATGGGCAGATGAGGCTGAGCAACAGCTTTCCAGGCTAGCCCCTTCTGCCTGCCAGCTATCTGCAGACGTTCGCACTTTCGGAGCAGGGCTGCGAAAGGAGCCTGGCTGGGACACCAACTTTCCCAGGCTACGTTTGAAGTTTGAGGTGGCAAGACAAGCAAGCAGCCCCATTCTCTGTGCCTCTATGCGAACAGTGCCATGGGCCGATGAGGCTGAGCAACAGCTTTCCAGGCTAGCCCCTTCTGCCTGCCAGCTATCTGCAGACGTTCGCACTTTCGGAGCAGGGCTGTGATAGGAGCCTGGCAGGGACACATCCATTCCCAGCATGCGTTTGAAGTTTCAAGTGGCAAGATAAGCAAGCAGCCCCATTCTCTGTGCCTCTGTGCGAGCACTGCCATGGGCAGATGAGGCTGAGCAACAGCTTTCCAGGCTAGCCCCTTCTGCCTGCCAGCTATCTGCAGACGTTCGCACTTTCGGAGCAGGGCTGCGAAAGGAGCCTGGCAGGGACACCACCATTCCCAGCATGCGTTTGAAGTTTCAAGTGGCAAGATAAGCAAGCAGCCCCATTCTCTGTGCCTCTATGCGAACAGTGCCATAGGCAGATGAGGCTGAGCAACAGCTTTCCAGGATAGCCCCTTCTGCCTGCCAGCTATCTGCAGACGTTCGCACTTTCGGAGCAGGGCTGCGAAAGGAGCCTGGCTGGGACACCAACTTTCCCAGGCTACGTTTGAAGTTTGAGGTGGCAAGACAAGCAAGCAGCCCCATTCTCTGTGCCTCTATGCGAACAGTGCCATGGGCAGATGAGGCTGAGCAACAGCTTTCCAGGCTAGCCCCTTCTGCCTGCCAGCTATCTGCAGACGTTCGCACTTTCGGAGCAGGGCTGCGAACGGAGCCTGGCTGGGACACAAACTTTCCCAGGCTACGTTTGAAGTTTGAGGTGGCAAGACAAGCAAGCAGCCCCATTCTCTGTGCCTCTATGCGAACAGTGCCATGGGCAGATGAGGCTGAGCAACAGCTTTCCAGGCTAGCCCCTTCTGCCTGCCAGCTATCTGCAGACGTTCGCACTTTCGGAGCAGGGCTGCGAAAGGAGCCTGGCTGGGACACCAACTTTCCCAGGCTACGTTTGAAGTTTGAGGTGGCAAGACAAGCAAGCAGCCCCATTCTCTGTGCCTCTATGCGAACAGTGCCATGGGCAGATGAGGCTGAGCAACAGCTTTCCAGGCTAGCCCCTTCTGGCTGCCAGCTATCTGCAGACGTTCGCACTTTCGGAGCAGGGCTGCGAAAGGAGCCTGGCAGGGACACCACCATTCCCAGCATGCGTTTGAAGTTTCAAGTGGCAAGATAAGCAAGCAGCCCCATTCTCTGTGCCTCTGTGCGAGCACTGCCATGGGCAGATGAGGCTGAGCAACAGCTTTCCAGGCTAGCCCCTTCTGCCTGCCAGCTATCTGCAGACGTTCGCACTTTCGGAGCAGGGCTGCGAAAGGAGCCTGGCTGGGACACCAACTTTCCCAGGCTACGTTTGAAGTTTGAGGTGGCAAGACAAGCAAGCAGCCCCATTCTCTGTGCCTCTATGCGAACAGTGCCATGGGCAGATGAGGCTGAGCAACAGCTTTCCAGGCTAGCCCCTTCTGCCTGCCAGCTACCTGCAGACGTTCGCACTTTCGGAGCAGGGCTGTGATAGGAGCCTGGCAGGGACACCACCATTCCCAGCATGCGTTTGAAGTTTCAAGTGGCAAGATAAGCAAGTAGCCCCATTCTCTGTGCCTCTATGCGAACAGTGCCATGGGCAGATGAGGCTGAGCAACAGCTTTCCAGGATAGCCCCTTCTGCCTGCCAGCTATCTGCAGACGTTCGCACTTTCGGAGCAGGGCTGCGAAAGGAGCCTGGCTGGGACACCAACTTTCCCAGGCTACGTTTGAAGTTTGAGGTGGCAAGACAAGCAAGCAGCCCCATTCTCTGTGCCTCTATGCGAACAGTGCCATGGGCAGATGAGGCTGAGCAACAGCTTTCCAGGCTAGCCCCTTCTGCCTGCCAGCTATCTGCAGACGTTCGCACTTTCGGAGCAGGGCTGTGATAGGAGCCTGGCAGGGACACATCCATTCCCAGCACGCGTTTGAAGTTTCAAGTGGCAAGATAAGCAAGCAGCTCCATTCTCTGTGTCTCTATGCGAACAGTGCCATGGGCAGATGAGGCTGAGCAACAGCTTTCCAGGCTAGCCCCTTCTGCCTGCCAGCTATCTGCAGACGTTCGCACTTTCGGAGCAGGGCTGCGAAAGGAGCCTGGCTGGGACACCAGCTTTCCCAGGCTACGTTTGAAGTTTGAGGTGGCAAGACAAGCAAGCAGCCCCATTCTCTGTGCCTCTGTGCGAGCACTGCCATGGGCAGATGAGGCTGAGCAACAGCTTTCCAGGCTAGCCCCTTCTGCCTGCCAGCTATCTGCAGACGTTCGCACTTTCGGAGCAGGGCTGCGAAAGGAGCCTGGCAGGGACACCACCATTCCCAGCATGCGTTTGAAGTTTCAAGTGGCAAGATAAGCAAGCAGCCCCATTCTCTGTGCCTCTATGCGAACAGTGCCATGGGCAGATGAGGCTGAGCAACAGCTTTCCAGGATAGCCCCTTCTGCCTGCCAGCTATCTGCAGACGTTCGCACTTTCGGAGCAGGGCTGCGAAAGGAGCCTGGCTGGGACACCAACTTTCCCAGGCTACGTTTGAAGTTTGAGGTGGCAAGACAAGCAAGCAGCCCCATTCTCTGTGCCTCTATGCGAACAGTGCCATGGGCAGATGAGGCTGAGCAACAGCTTTCCAGGCTAGCCCCTTCTGCCTGCCAGCTATCTGCAGACGTTCGCACTTTCGGAGCAGGGCTGTGATAGGAGCCTGGCAGGGACACATCCATTCCCAGCATGCGTTTGAAGTTTCAAGTGGCAAGATAAGCAAGCAGCCCCATTCTCTGTGCCTCTGTGCGAGCACTGCCATGGGCAGATGAGGCTGAGCAACAGCTTTCCAGGCTAGCCCCTTCTGCCTGCCAGCTATCTGCAGACGTTCGCACTTTCGGAGCAGGGCTGCGAAAGGAGCCTGGCAGGGACACCACCATTCCCAGCATGCGTTTGAAGTTTCAAGTGGCAAGATAAGCAAGCAGCCCCATTCTCTGTGCCTCTATGCGAACAGTGCCATGGGCAGATGAGGCTGAGCAACAGCTTTCCAGGATAGCCCCTTCTGCCTGCCAGCTATCTGCAGACGTTCGCACTTTCGGAGCAGGGCTGCGAAAGGAGCCTGGCTGGGACACCAACTTTCCCAGGCTACGTTTGAAGTTTGAGGTGGCAAGACAAGCAAGCAGCCCCATTCTCTGTGCCTCTATGCGAACAGTGCCATGGGCAGATGAGGCTGAGCAACAGCTTTCCAGGATAGCCCCTTCTGCCTGCCAGCTATCTGCAGACGTTCGCACTTTCGGAGCAGGGCTGCGAACGGAGCCTGGCTGGGACACCAACTTTCCCAAGCTACGTTTGAAGTTTGAGGTGGCAAGACAAGCAAGCAGCCCCATTCTCTGTGCCTCTATGCGAACAGTGCCATGGGCAGATGAGGCTGAGCAACAGCTTTCCAGGCTAGCCCCTTCTGCCTGCCAGCTATCTGCAGACGTTCGCACTTTCGGAGCAGGGCTGCGAAAGGAGCCTGGCTGGGACACCAACTTTCCCAGGCTACGTTTGAAGTTTGAGGTGGCAAGACAAGCAAGCAGCCCCATTCTCTGTGCCTCTATGCGAACAGTGCCATGGGCAGATGAGGCTGAGCAACAGCTTTCCAGGCTAGCCCCTTCTGGCTGCCAGCTATCTGCAGACGTTCGCACTTTCGGAGCAGGGCTGTGATAGGAGCCTGGCAGGGACACATCCATTCCCAGCATGCGTTTGAAGTTTCAAGTGGCAAGATAAGCAAGCAGCCCCATTCTCTGTGCCTCTGTGCGAGCACTGCCATGGGCAGATGAGGCTGAGCAACAGCTTTCCAGGCTAGCCCCTTCTGCCTGCCAGCTATCTGCAGACGTTCGCACTTTCGGAGCAGGGCTGCGAAAGGAGCCTGGCAGGGACACCACCATTCCCAGCATGCGTTTGAAGTTTCAAGTGGCAAGATAAGCAAGCAGCCCCATTCTCTGTGCCTCTATGCGAACAGTGCCATAGGCAGATGAGGCTGAGCAACAGCTTTCCAGGATAGCCCCTTCTGCCTGCCAGCTATCTGCAGACGTTCGCACTTTCGGAGCAGGGCTGCGAAAGGAGCCTGGCTGGGACACCAACTTTCCCAGGCTACGTTTGAAGTTTGAGGTGGCAAGACAAGCAAGCAGCCCCATTCTCTGTGCCTCTATGCGAACAGTGCCATGGGCAGATGAGGCTGAGCAACAGCTTTCCAGGCTAGCCCCTTCTGCCTGCCAGCTATCTGCAGACGTTCGCACTTTCGGAGCAGGGCTGCGAACGGAGCCTGGCTGGGACACCAACTTTCCCAGGCTACGTTTGAAGTTTGAGGTGGCAAGACAAGCAAGCGGCCCCATTCTCTGTGCCTCTATGCGAACAGTGCCATGGGCAGATGAGGCTGAGCAACAGCTTTCCAGGCTAGCCCCTTCTGCCTGCCAGCTATCTGCAGACGTTCGCACTTTCGGAGCAGGGCTGCGAAAGGAGCCTGGCTGGGACACCAACTTTCCCAGGCTACGTTTGAAGTTTGAGGTGGCAAGACAAGCAAGCAGCCCCATTCTCTGTGCCTCTATGCGAACAGTGCCATGGGCAGATGAGGCTGAGCAACAGCTTTCCAGGCTAGCCCCTTCTGCCTGCCAGCTATCTGCAGACGTTCGCACTTTCGGAGCAGGGCTGCGAAAGGAGCCTGGCAGGGACACCACCATTCCCAGCATGCGTTTGAAGTTTCAAGTGGCAAGATAAGCAAGCAGCCCCATTCTCTGTGCCTCTGTGCGAGCACTGCCATGGGCAGATGAGGCTGAGCAACAGCTTTCCAGGCTAGCCCCTTCTGCCTGCCAGCTATCTGCAGACGTTCGCACTTTCGGAGCAGGGCTGCGAAAGGAGCCTGGCAGGGACACCACCATTCCCAGCATGCGTTTGAAGTTTCAAGTGGCAAGATAAGCAAGCAGCCCCATTCTCTGTGCCTCTATGCGAACAGTGCCATGGGCAGATGAGGCTGAGCAACAGCTTTCCAGGCTAGCCCCTTCTGCCTGCCAGCTATCTGCAGACGTTCGCACTTTCGGAGCAGGGCTGCGAAAGGAGCCTGGCTGGGACACCAACTTTCCCAGGCTACGTTTGAAGTTTGAGGTGGCAAGACAAGCAAGCAGCCCCATTCTCTGTGCCTCTATGCGAACAGTGCCATGGGCAGATGAGGCTGAGCAACAGCTTTCCAGGCTAGCCCCTTCTGCCTGCCAGCTATCTGCAGACGTTCGCACTTTCGGAGCAGGGCTGTGATAGGAGCCTGGCAGGGACACCACCATTCCCAGCATGCGTTTGAAGTTTCAAGTGGCAAGATAAGCAAGCAGCCCCATTCTCTGTGCCTCTATGCGAACAGTGCCATGGGCAGATGAGGCTGAGCAACAGCTTTCCAGGATAGCCCCTTCTGCCTGCCAGCTATCTGCAGACGTTTGCACTTTCGGAGCAGGGCTGCGAAAGGAGCCTGGCTGGGACACCAACTTTCCCAGGCTACGTTTGAAGTTTGAGGTGGCAAGACAAGCAAGCAGCCCCATTCTCTGTGCCTCTATGCGAACAGTGCCATGGGCAGATGAGGCTGAGCAACAGCTTTCCAGGCTAGCCCCTTCTGCCTGCCAGCTATCTGCAGACGTTCGCACTTTCGGAGCAGGGCTGTGATAGGAGCCTGGCAGGGACACCACCATTCCCAGCATGCGTTTGAAGTTTCAAGTGGCAAGATAAGCAAGCAGCTCCATTCTCTGTGCCTCTGTGCGAGCACTGCCATGGGCAGATGAGGCTGAGCAACAGCTTTCCAGGATAGCCCCTTCTGCCTGCCAGCTATCTGCAGACGTTCGCACTTTCGGAGCAGGGCTGCGAAAGGAGCCTGGCTGGGACACCAACTTTCCCAGGCTACGTTTGAAGTTTGAGGTGGCAAGACAAGCAAGCAGCCCCATTCTCTGTGCCTCTATGCGAACAGTGCCATGGGCAGATGAGGCTGAGCAACAGCTTTCCAGGCTAGCCCCTTCTGGCTGCCAGCTATCTGCAGACGTTCGCACTTTCGGAGCAGGGCTGCGAACGGAGCCTGGCTGGGACACCAAATTTCCCAGGCTACGTTTGAAGTTTGAGGTGGCAAGATAAGCAAGCAGCCCCATTCTCTGTGCCTCTATGCGAACAGTGCCATGGGCAGATGAGGCTGAGCAACAGCTTTCCAGGCTAGCCCCTTCTGCCTGCCAGCTATCTGCAGACGTTCGCACTTTCGGAGCAGGGCTGCGAGAGGAGCCTGGCTGGGACACCAACTTTCCCAGGCTACGTTTGAAGTTTGAGGTGGCAAGACAAGCAAGCAGCCCCATTCTCTGTGCCTCTATGCGAACAGTGCCATGGGCAGATGAGGCTGAGCAACAGCTTTCCAGGCTAGCCCCTTCTGGCTGCCAGCTATCTGCAGACGTTCGCACTTTCGGAGCAGGGCTGCGAAAGGAGCCTGGCAGGGACACCACCATTCCCAGCATGCGTTTGAAGTTTCAAGTGGCAAGATAAGCAAGCAGCCCCATTCTCTGTGCCTCTGTGCGAGCACTGCCATGGGCAGATGAGGCTGAGGAACAGCTTTCCAGGCTAGCCCCTTCTGCCTGCCAGCTATCTGCAGACGTTCGCACTTTCGGAGCAGGGCTGCGAAAGGAGCCTGGCTGGGACACCAACTTTCCCAGGCTACGTTTGAAGTTTGAGGTGGCAAGACAAGCAAGCAGCCCCATTCTCTGTGCCTCTATGCGAACAGTGCCATGGGCAGATGAGGCTGAGCAACAGCTTTCCAGGCTAGCCCCTTCTGCCTGCCAGCTACCTGCAGACGTTCGCACTTTCGGAGCAGGGCTGTGATAGGAGCCTGGCAGGGACACCACCATTCCCAGCATGCGTTTGAAGTTTCAAGTGGCAAGATAAGCAAGTAGCCCCATTCTCTGTGCCTCTATGCGAACAGTGCCATGGGCAGATGAGGCTGAGCAACAGCTTTCCAGGCTAGCCCCTTCTGCCTGCCAGCTATCTGCAGACGTTCGCACTTTCGGAGCAGGGCTGCGAAAGGAGCCTGGCTGGGACACCAACTTTCCCAGGCTACGTTTGAAGTTTGAGGTGGCAAGACAAGCAAGCAGCCCCATTCTCTGTGCCTCTATGCGAACAGTGCCATGGGCAGATGAGGCTGAGCAACAGCTTTCCAGGCTAGCCCCTTCTGCCTGCCAGCTATCTGCAGACGTTCGCACTTTCGGAGCAGGGCTGTGATAGGAGCCTGGCAGGGACACCACCATTCCCAGCATGCGTTTGAAGTTTCAAGTGGCAAGATAAGCAAGCAGCTCCATTCTCTGTGTCTCTATGCGAACAGTGCCATGGGCAGATGAGGCTGAGCAACAGCTTTCCAGGCTAGCCCCTTCTGCCTGCCAGCTATCTGCAGACGTTCGCACTTTCGGAGCAGGGCTGCGAAAGGAGCCTGGCTGGGACACCAACTTTCCCAGGCTACGTTTGAAGTTTGAGGTGGCAAGACAAGCAAGCAGCCCCATTCTCTGTGCCTCTGTGCGAGCACTGCCATGGGCAGATGAGGCTGAGCAACAGCTTTCCAGGCTAGCCCCTTCTGCCTGCCAGCTATCTGCAGACGTTCGCACTTTCGGAGCAGGGCTGCGAAAGGAGCCTGGCAGGGACACCACCATTCCCAGCATGCGTTTGAAGTTTCAAGTGGCAAGATAAGCAAGCAGCCCCATTCTCTGTGCCTCTATGCGAACAGTGCCATGGGCAGATGAGGCTGAGCAACAGCTTTCCAGGCTAGCCCCTTCTGCCTGCCAGCTATCTGCAGACGTTCGCACTTTCGGAGCAGGGCTGCGAAAGGAGCCTGGCTGGGACACCAACTTTCCCAGGCTACGTTTGAAGTTTGAGGTGGCAAGACAAGCAAGCAGCCCCATTCTCTGTGCCTCTATGCGAACAGTGCCATGGGCAGATGAGGCTGAGCAACAGCTTTCCAGGCTAGCCCCTTCTGCCTGCCAGCTATCTGCAGACGTTCGCACTTTCGGAGCAGGGCTGTGATAGGAGCCTGGCAGGGACACATCCATTCCCAGCATGCGTTTGAAGTTTCAAGTAGCAAGATAAGCAAGCAGCCCCATTCTCTGTGCCTCTATGCGAACAGTGCCATGGGCAGATGAGGCTGAGCAACAGCTTTCCAGGATAGCCCCTTCTGCCTGCCAGCTATCTGCAGACGTTTGCACTTTCGGAGCAAGGCTGCGAAAGGAGCCTGGCTGGGACACCAACTTTCCCAGGCTACGTTTGAAGTTTGAGGTGGCAAGACAAGCAAGCAGCCCCATTCTCTGTGCCTCTATGCGAACAGTGCCATGGGCAGATGAGGCTGAGCAACAGCTTTCCAGGCTAGCCCCTTCTGCCTGCCAGCTATCTGCAGACGTTCGCACTTTCGGAGCAGGGCTGCGAAAGGAGCCTGGCAGGGACACATCCATTCCCAGCATGCGTTTGAAGTTTCAAGTGGCAAGATAAGCAAGCAGCCCCATTCTCTGTGCCTCTGTGCGAGCACTGCCATGGGCAGATGAGGCTGAGCAACAGCTTTCCAGGCTAGCCCCTTCTGCCTGCCAGCTATCTGCAGACGTTCGCACTTTCGGAGCAGGGCTGCGAAAGGAGCCTGGCAGGGACACCACCATTCCCAGCATGCGTTTGAAGTTTCAAGTGGCAAGACAAGCAAGCAGCCCCATTCTCTGTGCCTCTATGCGAACAGTGCCATGGGCAGATGAGGCTGAGCAACAGCTTTCCAGGCTAGCCCCTTCTGCCTGCCAGCTACCTGCAGACGTTCGCACTTTCGGAGCAGGGCTGTGATAGGAGCCTGGCAGGGACACCACCATTCCCAGCATGCGTTTGAAGTTTCAAGTGGCAAGATAAGCAAGTAGCCCCATTCTCTGTGCCTCTATGCGAACAGTGCCATGGGCAGATGAGGCTGAGCAACAGCTTTCCAGGCTAGCCCCTTCTGCCTGCCAGCTATCTGCAGACGTTCGCACTTTCGGAGCAGGGCTGCGAAAGGAGCCTGGCTGGGACACCAACTTTCCCAGGCTACGTTTGAAGTTTGAGGTGGCAAGACAAGCAAGCAGCCCCATTCTCTGTGCCTCTATGCGAACAGTGCCATGGGCAGATGAGGCTGAGCAACAGCTTTCCAGGCTAGCCCCTTCTGCCTGCCAGCTATCTGCAGACGTTCGCACTTTCGGAGCAGGGCTGTGATAGGAGCCTGGCAGGGACACCACCATTCCCAGCATGCGTTTGAAGTTTCAAGTGGCAAGATAAGCAAGCAGCTCCATTCTCTGTGTCTCTATGCGAACAGTGCCATGGGCAGATGAGGCTGAGCAACAGCTTTCCAGGCTAGCCCCTTCTGCCTGCCAGCTATCTGCAGACGTTCGCACTTTCGGAGCAGGGCTGCGAAAGGAGCCTGGCTGGGACACCAACTTTCCCAGGCTACGTTTGAAGTTTGAGGTGGCAAGACAAGCAAGCAGCCCCATTCTCTGTGCCTCTGTGCGAGCACTGCCATGGGCAGATGAGGCTGAGCAACAGCTTTCCAGGCTAGCCCCTTCTGCCTGCCAGCTATCTGCAGACGTTCGCACTTTCGGAGCAGGGCTGCGAAAGGAGCCTGGCAGGGACACCACCATTCCCAGCATGCGTTTGAAGTTTCAAGTGGCAAGATAAGCAAGCAGCCCCATTCTCTGTGCCTCTATGCGAACAGTGCCATGGGCAGATGAGGCTGAGCAACAGCTTTCCAGGCTAGCCCCTTCTGCCTGCCAGCTATCTGCAGACGTTCGCACTTTCGGAGCAGGGCTGCGAAAGGAGCCTGGCTGGGACACCAACTTTCCCAGGCTACGTTTGAAGTTTGAGGTGGCAAGACAAGCAAGCAGCCCCATTCTCTGTGCCTCTATGCGAACAGTGCCATGGGCAGATGAGGCTGAGGAACAGCTTTCCAGGCTAGCCCCTTCTGCCTGCCAGCTATCTGCAGACGTTCGCACTTTCGGAGCAGGGCTGTGATAGGAGCCTGGCAGGGACACATCCATTCCCAGCATGCGTTTGAAGTTTCAAGTAGCAAGATAAGCAAGCAGCCCCATTCTCTGTGCCTCTATGCGAACAGTGCCATGGGCAGATGAGGCTGAGCAACAGCTTTCCAGGATAGCCCCTTCTGCCTGCCAGCTATCTGCAACGTTTGCACTTTCGGAGCAAGGCTGCGAAAGGAGCCTGGCTGGGACACCAACTTTCCCAGGCTACGTTTGAAGTTTGAGGTGGCAAGACAAGCAAGCAGCCCCATTCTCTGTGCCTCTATGCGAACAGTGCCATGGGCAGATGAGGCTGAGCAACAGCTTTCCAGGTTAGCCCCTTCTGCCTGCCAGCTATCTGCAGACGTTCGCACTTTCGGAGCAGGGCTGCGAAAGGAGCCTGGCAGGGACACATCCATTCCCAGCATGCGTTTGAAGTTTCAAGTGGCAAGATAAGCAAGCAGCCCCATTCTCTGTGCCTCTGTGCGAGCACTGCCATGGGCAGATGAGGCTGAGCAACAGCTTTCCAGGCTAGCCCCTTCTGCCTGCCAGCTATCTGCAGACGTTCGCACTTTCGGAGCAGGGCTGCGAAAGGAGCCTGGCAGGGACACCACCATTCCCAGCATGCGTTTGAAGTTTCAAGTGGCAAGATAAGCAAGCAGCCCCATTCTCTGTGCCTCTATGCGAACAGTGCCATGGGCAGATGAGGCTGAGCAACAGCTTTCCAGGATAGCCCCTTCTGCCTGCCAGCTATCTGCAGACGTTCGCACTTTCGGAGCAGGGCTGCGAAAGGAGCCTGGCAGGGACACCAACTTTCCCAGGCTACGTTTGAAGTTTGAGGTGGCAAGACAAGCAAGCAGCCCCATTCTCTGTGCCTCTATGCGAACAGTGCCATGGGCAGATGAGGCTGAGCAACAGCTTTCCAGGCTAGCCCCTTCTGCCTGCCAGCTATCTGCAGACGTTCGCACTTTCGGAGCAGGGCTGCGAACGGAGCCTGGCTGGGACACCAAATTTCCCAGGCTACGTTTGAAGTTTGAGGTGGCAAGACAAGCAAGCAGCCCCATTCTCTGTGCCTCTATGCGAACAGTGCCATGGGCAGATGAGGCTGAGCAACAGCTTTCCAGGCTAGCCCCTTCTGCCTGCCAGCTATCTGCAGACGTTCGCACTTTCGGAGCAGGGCTGCGAAAGGAGCCTGGCTGGGACACCAACTTTCCCAGGCTACGTTTGAAGTTTGAGGTGGCAAGACAAGCAAGCAGCCCCATTCTCTGTGCCTCTATGCGAACAGTGCCATGGGCAGATGAGGCTGAGCAACAGCTTTCCAGGCTAGCCCCTTCTGGCTGCCAGCTATCTGCAGACGTTCGCACTTTCGGAGCAGGGCTGCGAAAGGAGCCTGGCAGGGACACCACCATTCCCAGCATGCGTTTGAAGTTTCAAGTGGCAAGATAAGCAAGCAGCCCCATTCTCTGTGCCTCTGTGCGAGCACTGCCATGGGCAGATGAGGCTGAGCAACAGCTTTCCAGGCTAGCCCCTTCTGCCTGCCAGCTATCTGCAGACGTTCGCACTTTCGGAGCAGGGCTGCGAAAGGAGCCTGGCTGGGACACCAACTTTCCCAGGCTACGTTTGAAGTTTGAGGTGGCAAGACAAGCAAGCAGCCCCATTCTCTGTGCCTCTATGCGAACAGTGCCATGGGCAGATGAGGCTGAGCAACAGCTTTCCAGGCTAGCCCCTTCTGCCTGCCAGCTACCTGCAGACGTTCGCACTTTCGGAGCAGGGCTGCGAACGGAGCCTGGCTGGGACACCAAATTTCCCAGGCTACGTTTGAAGTTTGAGGTGGCAAGACAAGCAAGCAGCCCCATTCTCTGTGCCTCTATGCGAACAGTGCCATGGGCAGATGAGGCTGAGCAACAGCTTTCCAGGCTAGCCCCTTCTGCCTGCCAGCTATCTGCAGACGTTCGCACTTTCGGAGCAGGGCTGCGAAAGGAGCCTGGCTGGGACACCAACTTTCCCAGGCTACGTTTGAAGTTTGAGGTGGCAAGACAAGCAAGCAGCCCCATTCTCTGTGCCTCTATGCGAACAGTGCCATGGGCAGATGAGGCTGAGCAACAGCTTTCCAGGCTAGCCCCTTCTGGCTGCCAGCTATCTGCAGACGTTCGCACTTTCGGAGCAGGGCTGCGAAAGGAGCCTGGCAGGGACACCACCATTCCCAGCATGCGTTTGAAGTTTCAAGTGGCAAGATAAGCAAGCAGCCCCATTCTCTGTGCCTCTGTGCGAGCACTGCCATGGGCAGATGAGGCTGAGCAACAGCTTTCCAGGCTAGCCCCTTCTGCCTGCCAGCTATCTGCAGACGTTCGCACTTTCGGAGCAGGGCTGCGAAAGGAGCCTGGCTGGGACACCAACTTTCCCAGGCTACGTTTGAAGTTTGAGGTGGCAAGACAAGCAAGCAGCCCCATTCTCTGTGCCTCTATGCGAACAGTGCCATGGGCAGATGAGGCTGAGCAACAGCTTTCCAGGCTAGCCCCTTCTGCCTGCCAGCTACCTGCAGACGTTCGCACTTTCGGAGCAGGGCTGTGATAGGAGCCTGGCAGGGACACCACCATTCCCAGCATGCGTTTGAAGTTTCAAGTAGCAAGATAAGCAAGCAGCCCCATTCTCTGTGCCTCTATGCGAACAGTGCCATGGGCAGATGAGGCTGAGCAACAGCTTTCCAGGATAGCCCCTTCTGCCTGCCAGCTATCTGCAGACGTTTGCACTTTCGGAGCAAGGCTGCGAAAGGAGCCTGGCTGGGACACCAACTTTCCCAGGCTACGTTTGAAGTTTGAGGTGGCAAGACAAGCAAGCAGCCCCATTCTCTGTGCCTCTATGCGAACAGTGCCATGGGCAGATGAGGCTGAGCAACAGCTTTCCAGGCTAGCCCCTTCTGCCTGCCAGCTATCTGCAGACGTTCGCACTTTCGGAGCAGGGCTGCGAAAGGAGCCTGGCAGGGACACATCCATTCCCAGCATGCGTTTGAAGTTTCAAGTGGCAAGATAAGCAAGCAGCCCCATTCTCTGTGCCTCTGTGCGAGCACTGCCATGGGCAGATGAGGCTGAGCAACAGCTTTCCAGGCTAGCCCCTTCTGCCTGCCAGCTATCTGCAGACGTTCGCACTTTCGGAGCAGGGCTGCGAAAGGAGCCTGGCAGGGACACCACCATTCCCAGCATGCGTTTGAAGTTTCAAGTGGCAAGATAAGCAAGCAGCCCCATTCTCTGTGCCTCTATGCGAACAGTGCCATGGGCAGATGAGGCTGAGCAACAGCTTTCCAGGATAGCCCCTTCTGCCTGCCAGCTATCTGCAGACGTTCGCACTTTCGGAGCAGGGCTGCGAAAGGAGCCTGGCAGGGACACCAACTTTCCCAGGCTACGTTTGAAGTTTGAGGTGGCAAGACAAGCAAGCAGCCCCATTCTCTGTGCCTCTATGCGAACAGTGCCATGGGCAGATGAGGCTGAGCAACAGCTTTCCAGGCTAGCCCCTTCTGCCTGCCAGCTATCTGCAGACGTTCGCACTTTCGGAGCAGGGCTGCGAACGGAGCCTGGCTGGGACACCAAATTTCCCAGGCTACGTTTGAAGTTTGAGGTGGCAAGACAAGCAAGCAGCCCCATTCTCTGTGCCTCTATGCGAACAGTGCCATGGGCAGATGAGGCTGAGCAACAGCTTTCCAGGCTAGCCCCTTCTGCCTGCCAGCTATCTGCAGACGTTCGCACTTTCGGAGCAGGGCTGCGAAAGGAGCCTGGCTGGGACACCAACTTTCCCAGGCTACGTTTGAAGTTTGAGGTGGCAAGACAAGCAAGCAGCCCCATTCTCTGTGCCTCTATGCGAACAGTGCCATGGGCAGATGAGGCTGAGCAACAGCTTTCCAGGCTAGCCCCTTCTGGCTGCCAGCTATCTGCAGACGTTCGCACTTTCGGAGCAGGGCTGCGAAAGGAGCCTGGCAGGGACACCACCATTCCCAGCATGCGTTTGAAGTTTCAAGTGGCAAGATAAGCAAGCAGCCCCATTCTCTGTGCCTCTGTGCGAGCACTGCCATGGGCAGATGAGGCTGAGCAACAGCTTTCCAGGCTAGCCCCTTCTGCCTGCCAGCTATCTGCAGACGTTCGCACTTTCGGAGCAGGGCTGCGAAAGGAGCCTGGCTGGGACACCAACTTTCCCAGGCTACGTTTGAAGTTTGAGGTGGCAAGACAAGCAAGCAGCCCCATTCTCTGTGCCTCTATGCGAACAGTGCCATGGGCAGATGAGGCTGAGCAACAGCTTTCCAGGCTAGCCCCTTCTGCCTGCCAGCTACCTGCAGACGTTCGCACTTTCGGAGCAGGGCTGTGATAGGACCCTGGCTGGGACACCACCATTCCCAGCATGCGTTTGAAGTTTCAAGTGGCAAGATAAGCAAGTAGCCCCATTCTCTGTGCCTCTATGCGAACAGTGCCATGGGCAGATGAGGCTGAGCAACAGCTTTCCAGGCTAGCCCCTTCTGCCTGCCAGCTATCTGCAGACGTTCGCACTTTCGGAGCAGGGCTGCGAAAGGAGCCTGGCTGGGACACCAACTTTCCCAGGCTACGTTTGAAGTTTGAGGTGGCAAGACAAGCAAGCAGCCCCATTCTCTGTGCCTCTATGCGAACAGTGCCATGGGCAGATGAGGCTGAGCAACAGCTTTCCAGGCTAGCCCCTTCTGCCTGCCAGCTATCTGCAGACGTTCGCACTTTCGGAGCAGGGCTGCGAAAGGAGCCTGGCAGGGACACCACCATTCCCAGCATGCGTTTGAAGTTTCAAGTGGCAAGATAAGCAAGCAGCCCCATTCTCTGTGCCTCTGTGCGAGCACTGCCATGGGCAGATGAGGCTGAGCAACAGCTTTCCAGGCTAGCCCCTTCTGCCTGCCAGCTATCTGCAGACGTTCGCACTTTCGGAGCAGGGCTGCGAAAGGAGCCTGGCTGGGACACCAACTTTCCCAGGCTACGTTTGAAGTTTGAGGTGGCAAGACAAGCAAGCAGCCCCATTCTCTGTGCCTCTATGCGAACAGTGCCATGGGCAGATGAGGCTGAGCAACAGCTTTCCAGGCTAGCCCCTTCTGCCTGCCAGCTACCTGCAGACGTTCGCACTTTCGGAGCAGGGCTGTGATAGGAGCCTGGCAGGGACACCACCATTCCCAGCATGCGTTTGAAGTTTCAAGTAGCAAGATAAGCAAGCAGCCCCATTCTCTGTGCCTCTATGCGAACAGTGCCATGGGCAGATGAGGCTGAGCAACAGCTTTCCAGGCTAGCCCCTTCTGGCTGCCAGCTATCTGCAGACGTTCGCACTTTCGGAGCAGGGCTGCGAAAGGAGCCTGGCAGGGACACCACCATTCCCAGCATGCGTTTGAAGTTTCAAGTGGCAAGATAAGCAAGCAGCCCCATTCTCTGTGCCTCTGTGCGAGCACTGCCATGGGCAGATGAGGCTGAGCAACAGCTTTCCAGGCTAGCCCCTTCTGCCTGCCAGCTATCTGCAGACGTTCGCACTTTCGGAGCAGGGCTGCGAAAGGAGCCTGGCTGGGACACCAACTTTCCCAGGCTACGTTTGAAGTTTGAGGTGGCAAGACAAGCAAGCAGCCCCATTCTCTGTGCCTCTATGCGAACAGTGCCATGGGCAGATGAGGCTGAGCAACAGCTTTCCAGGCTAACCCCTTCTGCCTGCCAGCTACCTGCAGACGTTCGCACTTTCGGAGCAGGGCTGTGATAGGAGCCTGGCTGGGACACCACCATTCCCAGCATGCGTTTGAAGTTTCAAGTGGCAAGATAAGCAAGTAGCCCCATTCTCTGTGCCTCTATGCGAACAGTGCCATGGGCAGATGAGGCTGAGCAACAGCTTTCCAGGCTAGCCCCTTCTGCCTGCCAGCTATCTGCAGACGTTCGCACTTTCGGAGCAGGGCTGCGAAAGGAGCCTGGCTGGGACACCAACTTTCCCAGGCTACGTTTGAAGTTTGAGGTGGCAAGACAAGCAAGCAGCCCCATTCTCTGTGCCTCTCTGCGAACAGTGCCATGGGCAGATGAGGCTGAGCAACAGCTTTCCAGGCTAGCCCCTTCTGGCTGCCAGCTATCTGCAGACGTTCGCACTTTCGGAGCAGGGCTGCGAACGGAGCCTGGCTGGGACACCAACTTTCCCAGGCTACGTTTGAAGTTTGAGGTGGCAAGACAAGCAAGCAGCCCCATTCTCTGTGCCTCTATGCGAACAGTGCCATGGGCAGATGAGGCTGAGCAACAGCTTTCCAGGCTAGCCCCTTCTGCCTGCCAGCTATCTGCAGACGTTCGCACTTTCGGAGCAGGGCTGTGATAGGAGCCTGGCAGGGACACCACCATTCCCAGCATGCGTTTGAAGTTTCAAGTGGCAAGATAAGCAAGCAGCCCCATTCTCTGTGCCTCTATGCGAACAGTGCCATGGGCAGATGAGGCTGAGCAACAGCTTTCCAGGCTAGCCCCTTCTGCCTGCCAGCTATCTGCAGACGTTCGCACTTTCGGAGCAGGGCTGCGAAAGGAGCCTGGCTGGGACACCAACTTTCCCAGGCTACGTTTGAAGTTTGAGGTGGCAAGACAAGCAAGCAGCCCCATTCTCTGTGCCTCTATGCGAACAGTGCCATGGGCAGATGAGGCTGAGCAACAGCTTTCCAGGCTAGCCCCTTCTGCCTGCCAGCTATCTGCAGACGTTCGCACTTTCGGAGCGGGGCTGTGATAGGAGCCTGGCAGGGACACCACCATTCCCAGCATGCGTTTGAAGTTTCAAGTGGCAAGATAAGCAAGCAGCTCCATTCTCTGTGTCTCTATGCGAACAGTGCCATGGGCAGATGAGGCTGAGCAACAGCTTTCCAGGCTAGCCCCTTCTGCCTGCCAGCTATCTGCAGACGTTCGCACTTTCGGAGCAGGGCTGCGAAAGGAGCCTGGCTGGGACACCAACTTTCCCAGGCTACGTTTGAAGTTTGAGGTGGCAAGACAAGCAAGCAGCCCCATTCTCTGTGCCTCTGTGCGAGCACTGCCATGGGCAGATGAGGCTTAGCAACAGCTTTCCAGGCTAGCCCCTTCTGCCTGCCAGCTATCTGCAGACGTTCGCACTTTCGGAGCAGGGCTGCGAAAGGAGCCTGGCTGGGACACCACCATTCCCAGCATGCGTTTGAAGTTTCAAGTGGCAAGATAAGCAAGCAGCCCCATTCTCTGTGCCTCTATGCGAACAGTGCCATGGGCAGATGAGGCTGAGCAACAGCTTTCCAGGCTAGCCCCTTCTGCCTGCCAGCTATCTGCAGACGTTCGCACTTTCGGAGCAGGGCTGCGAAAGGAGCCTGGCTGGGACACCAACTTTCCCAGGCTACGTTTGAAGTTTGAGGTGGCAAGACAAGCAAGCAGCCCCATTCTCTGTGCCTCTATGCGAACAGTGCCATGGGCAGATGAGGCTGAGCAACAGCTTTCCAGGCTAGCCCCTTCTGCCTGCCAGCTATCTGCAGACGTTCGCACTTTCGGAGCGGGGCTGTGATAGGAGCCTGGCAGGGACACCACCATTCCCAGCATGCGTTTGAAGTTTCAAGTGGCAAGATAAGCAAGCAGCTCCATTCTCTGTGTCTCTATGCGAACAGTGCCATGGGCAGATGAGGCTGAGCAACAGCTTTCCAGGCTAGCCCCTTCTGCCTGCCAGCTATCTGCAGACGTTCGCACTTTCGGAGCAGGGCTGCGAAAGGAGCCTGGCTGGGACACCAACTTTCCCAGGCTACGTTTGAAGTTTGAGGTGGCAAGACAAGCAAGCAGCCCCATTCTCTGTGCCTCTGTGCGAGCACTGCCATGGGCAGATGAGGCTTAGCAACAGCTTTCCAGGCTAGCCCCTTCTGCCTGCCAGCTATCTGCAGACGTTCGCACTTTCGGAGCAGGGCTGCGAAAGGAGCCTGGCTGGGACACCACCATTCCCAGCATGCGTTTGAAGTTTCAAGTGGCAAGATAAGCAAGCAGCCCCATTCTCTGTGCCTCTATGCGAACAGTGCCATGGGCAGATGAGGCTGAGCAACAGCTTTCCAGGCTAGCCCCTTCTGCCTGCCAGCTATCTGCAGACGTTCGCACTTTCGGAGCAGGGCTGCGAAAGGAGCCTGGCTGGGACACCAACTTTCCCAGGTTACGTTTGAAGTTTGAGGTGGCAAGACAAGCAAGCAGCCCCATTCTCTGTGCCTCTATGCGAACAGTGCCATGGGCAGATGAGGCTGAGCAACAGCTTTCCAGGCTAGCCCCTTCTGCCTGCCAGCTATCTGCAGACGTTCGCACTTTCGGAGCAGGGCTGTGATAGGAGCCTGGCAGGGACACCACCATTCCCAGCATGCGTTTGAAGTTTCAAGTGGCAAGATAAGCAAGCAGCCCCATTCTCTGTGCCTCTATGCGAACAGTGCCATGGGCAGATGAGGCTGAGCAACAGCTTTCCAGGCTAGCCCCTTCTGCCTGCCAGCTATCTGCAGACGTTCGCACTTTCGGAGCAGGGCTGCGAACGGAGCCTGGCTGGGACACCAACTTTCCCAGGCTACGTTTGAAGTTTGAGGTGGCAAGACAAGCAAGCAGCCCCATTCTCTGTGCCTCTATGCGAACAGTGCCATGGGCAGATGAGGCTGAGCAACAGCTTTCCAGGCTAGCCCCTTCTGCCTGCCAGCTATCTGCAGACGTTCGCACTTTCGGAGCAGGGCTGTGAAAGGAGCCTGGCTGGGACACCAACTTTCCCAGGCTACGTTTGAAGTTTGAGGTGGCAAGACAAGCAAGCAGCCCCATTCTCTGTGCCTCTATGCGAACAGTGCCATGGGCAGATGAGGCTGAGCAACAGCTTTCCAGGCTAGCCCCTTCTGCCTGCCAGCTATCTGCAGACGTTCGCACTTTCGGAGCAGGGCTGCGAAAGGAGCCTGGCTGGGACACCACCATTCCCAGCATGCGTTTGAAGTTTCAAGTGGCAAGATAAGCAAGCAGCCCCATTCTCTGTGCCTCTATGCGAACAGTGCCATGGGCAGATGAGGCTGAGCAACAGCTTTCCAGGCTAGCCCCTTCTGCCTGCCAGCTATCTGCAGACGTTCGCACTTTCGGAGCAGGGCTGCGAAAGGAGCCTGGCTGGGACACCAACTTTCCCAGGCTACGTTTGAAGTTTGAGGTGGCAAGACAAGCAAGCAGCCCCATTCTCTGTGCCTCTATGCGAACAGTGCCATGGGCAGATGAGGCTGAGCAACAGCTTTCCAGGCTAGCCCCTTCTGCCTGCCAGCTATCTGCAGACGTTCGCACTTTCGGAGCAGGGCTGTGATAGGAGCCTGGCAGGGACACCACCATTCCCAGCATGCGTTTGAAGTTTCAAGTGGCAAGATAAGCAAGCAGCTCCATTCTCTGTGTCTCTATGCGAACAGTGCCATGGGCAGATGAGGCTGAGGAACAGCTTTCCAGGCTAGCCCCTTCTGGCTGCCAGCTATCTGCAGACGTTCGCACTTTCGGAGCAGGGCTGCGAAAGGAGCCTGGCTGGGACACCAACTTTCCCAGGCTACGTTTGAAGTTTGAGGTGGCAAGACAAGCAAGCAGCCCCATTCTCTGTGCCTCTATGCGAACAGTGCCATGGGCAGATGAGGCTGAGCAACAGCTTTCCAGGCTAGCCCCTTCTGCCTGCCAGCTATCTGCAGACGTTCGCACTTTCGGAGCAGGGCTGTGATAGGAGCCTGGCAGGGACACCACCATTCCCAGCATGCGTTTGAAGTTTCAAGTGGCAAGATAAGCAAGCAGCCCCATTCTCTGTGCCTCTATGCGAACAGTGCCATGGGCAGATGAGGCTGAGCAACAGCTTTCCAGGCTAGCCCCTTCTGCCTGCCAGCTATCTGCAGACGTTCGCACTTTCGGAGCAGGGCTGCGAAAGGAGCCTGGCTGGGACACCAACTTTCCCAGGCTACGTTTGAAGTTTGAGGTGGCAAGACAAGCAAGCAGCCCCATTCTCTGTGCCTCTCTGCGAACAGTGCCATGGGCAGATGAGGCTGAGCAACAGCTTTCCAGGCTAGCCCCTTCTGCCTGCCAGCTATCTGCAGACGTTCGCACTTTCGGAGCAGGGCTGCGAACGGAGCCTGGCTGGGACACCAACTTTCCCAGGCTACGTTTGAAGTTTGAGGTGGCAAGACAAGCAAGCAGCCCCATTCTCTGTGCCTCTCTGCGAACAGTGCCATGGGCAGATGAGGCTGAGCAACAGCTTTCCAGGCTAGCCCCTTCTGCCTGCCAGCTATCTGCAGACGTTCGCACTTTCGGAGCAGGGCTGCGAAAGGAGCCTGGCAGGGACACCACCATTCCCAGCATGCATTTGAAGTTTCAAGTGGCAAGATAAGCAAGCAGCCCCATTCTCTGTGCCTCTATGCGAACAGTGCCATGGGCAGATGAGGCTGAGCAACAGCTTTCCAGGATAGCCCCTTCTGCCTGCCAGCTATCTGCAGACGTTCGCACTTTCGGAGCAGGGCTGCGAAAGGAGCCTGGCTGGGACACCAACTTTCCCAGGCTACGTTTGAAGTTTGAGGTGGCAAGACAAGCAAGCAGCCCCATTCTCTGTGCCTCTATGCGAACAGTGCCATGGGCAGATGAGGCTGAGCAACAGCTTTCCAGGCTAGCCCCTTCTGCCTGCCAGCTATCTGCAGACGTTCGCACTTTCGGAGCAGGGCTGTGATAGGAGCCTGGCAGGGACACATCCATTCCCAGCATGCGTTTGAAGTTTCAAGTGGCAAGATAAGCAAGCAGCCCCATTCTCTGTGCCTCTGTGCGAGCACTGCCATGGGCAGATGAGGCTGAGCAACAGCTTTCCAGGCTAGCCCCTTCTGCCTGCCAGCTATCTGCAGACGTTCGCACTTTCGGAGCAGGGCTGCGAAAGGAGCCTGGCAGGGACACCACCATTCCCAGCATGCGTTTGAAGTTTCAAGTGGCAAGATAAGCAAGCAGCCCCATTCTCTGTGCCTCTATGCGAACAGTGCCATGGGCAGATGAGGCTGAGCAACAGCTTTCCAGGATAGCCCCTTCTGCCTGCCAGCTATCTGCAGACGTTCGCACTTTCGGAGCAGGGCTGCGAAAGGAGCCTGGCTGGGACACCAACTTTCCCAGGCTACGTTTGAAGTTTGAGGTGGCAAGACAAGCAAGCAGCCCCATTCTCTGTGCCTCTATGCGAACAGTGCCATGGGCAGATGAGGCTGAGCAACAGCTTCCCAGGCTAGCCCCTTCTGCCTGCCAGCTATCTGCAGACGTTCGCACTTTCGGAGCAGGGCTGCGAAAGGAGCCTGGCTGGGACACCAACTTTCCCAGGCTACGTTTGAAGTTTGAGGTGGCAAGACAAGCAAGCAGCCCCATTCTCTGTGCCTCTATGCGAACAGTGCCATGGGCAGATGAGGCTGAGCAACAGCTTTCCAGGCTAGCCCCTTCTGGCTGCCAGCTATCTGCAGACGTTCGCACTTTCGGAGCAGGGCTGCGAAAGGAGCCTGGCAGGGACACCACCATTCCCAGCATGCGTTTGAAGTTTCAAGTGGCAAGATAAGCAAGCAGCCCCATTCTCTGTGCCTCTGTGCGAGCACTGCCATGGGCAGATGAGGCTGAGCAACAGCTTTCCAGGCTAGCCCCTTCTGCCTGCCAGCTATCTGCAGACATTCGCACTTTCGGAGCAGGGCTGCGAAAGGAGCCTGGCTGGGACACCAACTTTCCCAGGCTACGTTTGAAGTTTGAGGTGGCAAGACAAGCAAGCAGCCCCATTCTCTGTGCCTCTATGCGAACAGTGCCATGGGCCGATGAGGCTGAGCAACAGCTTTCCAGGCTAGCCCCTTCTGCCTGCCAGCTATCTGCAGACGTTCGCACTTTCGGAGCAGGGCTGTGATAGGAGCCTGGCAGGGACACATCCATTCCCAGCATGCGTTTGAAGTTTCAAGTGGCAAGATAAGCAAGCAGCCCCATTCTCTGTGCCTCTGTGCGAGCACTGCCATGGGCAGATGAGGCTGAGCAACAGCTTTCCAGGCTAGCCCCTTCTGCCTGCCAGCTATCTGCAGACGTTCGCACTTTCGGAGCAGGGCTGCGAAAGGAGCCTGGCAGGGACACCACCATTCCCAGCATGCGTTTGAAGTTTCAAGTGGCAAGATAAGCAAGCAGCCCCATTCTCTGTGCCTCTATGCGAACAGTGCCATAGGCAGATGAGGCTGAGCAACAGCTTTCCAGGATAGCCCCTTCTGCCTGCCAGCTATCTGCAGACGTTCGCACTTTCGGAGCAGGGCTGCGAAAGGAGCCTGGCTGGGACACCAACTTTCCCAGGCTACGTTTGAAGTTTGAGGTGGCAAGACAAGCAAGCAGCCCCATTCTCTGTGCCTCTATGCGAACAGTGCCATGGGCAGATGAGGCTGAGCAACAGCTTTCCAGGCTAGCCCCTTCTGCCTGCCAGCTATCTGCAGACGTTCGCACTTTCGGAGCAGGGCTGCGAACGGAGCCTGGCTGGGACACCAACTTTCCCAGGCTACGTTTGAAGTTTGAGGTGGCAAGACAAGCAAGCAGCCCCATTCTCTGTGCCTCTATGCGAACAGTGCCATGGGCAGATGAGGCTGAGCAACAGCTTTCCAGGCTAGCCCCTTCTGCCTGCCAGCTATCTGCAGACGTTCGCACTTTCGGAGCAGGGCTGCGAAAGGAGCCTGGCTGGGACACCAACTTTCCCAGGCTACGTTTGAAGTTTGAGGTGGCAAGACAAGCAAGCAGCCCCATTCTCTGTGCCTCTATGCGAACAGTGCCATGGGCAGATGAGGCTGAGCAACAGCTTTCCAGGCTAGCCCCTTCTGGCTGCCAGCTATCTGCAGACGTTCGCACTTTCGGAGCAGGGCTGCGAAAGGAGCCTGGCTGGGACACCACCATTCCCAGCATGCGTTTGAAGTTTCAAGTGGCAAGATAAGCAAGCAGCCCCATTCTCTGTGCCTCTGTGCGAGCACTGCCATGGGCAGATGAGGCTGAGCAACAGCTTTCCAGGCTAGCCCCTTCTGCCTGCCAGCTATCTGCAGACGTTCGCACTTTCGGAGCAGGGCTGCGAAAGGAGCCTGGCTGGGACACCAACTTTCCCAGGCTACGTTTGAAGTTTGAGGTGGCAAGACAAGCAAGCAGCCCCATTCTCTGTGCCTCTGTGCGAGCACTGCCATGGGCAGATGAGGCTGAGCAACAGCTTTCCAGGCTAGCCCCTTCTGCCTGCCAGCTATCTGCAGACGTTCGCACTTTCGGAGCAGGGCTGCGAAAGGAGCCTGGCAGGGACAGCACCATTCCCAGCATGCGTTTGAAGTTTCAAGTGGCAAGATAAGCAAGCAGCCCCATTCTCTGTGCCTCTATGCGAACAGTGCCATGGGCAGATGAGGCTGAGCAACAGCTTTCCAGGATAGCCCCTTCTGCCTGCCAGCTATCTGCAGACGTTCGCACTTTCGGAGCAGGGCTGCGAAAGGAGCCTGGCTGGGACACCAACTTTCCCAGGCTACGTTTGAAGTTTGAGGTGGCAAGACAAGCAAGCAGCCCCATTCTCTGTGCCTCTATGCGAACAGTGCCATGGGCAGATGAGGCTGAGCAACAGCTTTCCAGGCTAGCCCCTTCTGCCTGCCAGCTATCTGCAGACGTTCGCACTTTCGGAGCAGGGCTGTGATAGGAGCCTGGCAGGGACACCACCATTCCCAGCATGCGTTTTAAGTTTCAAGTGGCAAGATAAGCAAGCAGCCCCATTCTCTGTGCCTCTATGCGAACAGTGCCATGGGCAGATGAGGCTGAGCAACAGCTTTCCAGGCTAGCCCCTTCTGCCTGCCAGCTATCTGCAGACGTTCGCACTTTCGGAGCAGGGCTGCGAAAGGAGCCTGGCTGGGACACCAACTTTCCCAGGCTACGTTTGAAGTTTGAGGTGGCAAGACAAGCAAGCAGCCCCATTCTCTGTGCCTCTATGCGAACAGTGCCATGGGCAGATGAGGCTGAGCAACAGCTTTCCAGGCTAGCCCCTTCTGCCTGCCAGCTATCTGCAGACGTTCGCACTTTCGGAGCAGGGCTGTGATAGGAGCCTGGCAGGGACACCACCATTCCCAGCATGCGTTTGAAGTTTCAAGTGGCAAGATAAGCAAGCAGCTCCATTCTCTGTGTCTCTATGCGAACAGTGCCATGGGCAGATGAGGCTGAGCAACAGCTTTCCAGGCTAGCCCCTTCTGCCTGCCAGCTATCTGTAGACGTTCGCACTTTCGGAGCAGGGCTGCGAAAGGAGCCTGGCTGGGACACCAACTTTCCCAGGCTACGTTTGAAGTTTGAGGTGGCAAGACAAGCAAGCAGCCCCATTCTCTGTGCCTCTGTGCGAGCACTGCCATGGGCAGATGAGGCTGAGCAACAGCTTTCCAGGCTAGCCCCTTCTGCCTGCCAGCTATCTGCAGACGTTCGCACTTTCGGAGCAGGGCTGCGAAAGGAGCCTGGCAGGGACACCACCATTCCCAGCATGCGTTTGAAGTTTCAAGTGGCAAGATAAGCAAGCAGCCCCATTCTCTGTGCCTCTATGCGAACAGTGCCATGGGCAGATGAGGCTGAGCAACAGCTTTCCAGGCTAGCCCCTTCTGCCTGCCAGCTATCTGCAGACGTTCGCACTTTCGGAGCAGGGCTGCGAAAGGAGCCTGGCTGGGACACCAACTTTCCCAGGCTACGTTTGAAGTTTGAGGTGGCAAGACAAGCAAGCAGCCCCATTCTCTGTGCCTCTATGCGAACAGTGCCATGGGCAGATGAGGCTGAGCAACAGCTTTCCAGGCTAGCCCCTTCTGCCTGCCAGCTATCTGCAGACGTTCGCACTTTCGGAGCAGGGCTGTGATAGGAGCCTGGCAGGGACACATCCATTCCCAGCATGCGTTTGAAGTTTCAAGTGGCAAGATAAGCAAGCAGCCCCATTCTCTGTGCCTCTATGCGAACAGTGCCATGGGCAGATGAGGCTGAGCAACAGCTTTCCAGGCTAGCCCCTTCTGCCTGCCAGCTATCTGCAGACGTTCGCACTTTCGGAGCAGGGCTGTGATAGGAGCCTGGCAGGGACACCACCATTCCCAGCATGCGTTTGAAGTTTCAAGTGGCAAGATAAGCAAGCAGCCCCATTCTCTGTGCCTCTGTGCGAGCACTGCCATGGGCAGATGAGGCTGAGCAACAGCTTTCCAGGCTAGCCCCTTCTGCCTGCCAGCTATCTGCAGACGTTCGCACTTTCGGAGCAGGGCTGTGATAGGAGCCTGGCAGGGACACCACCATTCCCAGCATGCGTTAAAGTTTCAAGTGGCAAGATAAGCAAGCAGCCCCATTCTCTGTGCCTCTATGCGAACAGTGCCATGGGCAGATGAGGCTGAGCAACAGCTTTCCAGGATAGCCCCTTCTGCCTGCCAGCTATCTGCAGACGTTCGCACTTTCGGAGCAGGGCTGCGAAAGGAGCCTGGCTGGGACACCAACTTTCCCAGGCTACGTTTGAAGTTTGAGGTGGCAAGACAAGCAAGCAGCCCCATTCTCTGTGCCTCTATGCGAACAGTGCCATGGGCAGATGAGGCTGAGCAACAGCTTTCCAGGCTAGCCCCTTCTGCCTGCCAGCTATCTGCAGACGTTCGCACTTTCGGAGCAGGGCTGTGATAGGAGCCTGGCAGGGACACCACCATTCCCAGCATGCGTTTGAAGTTTCAAGTGGCAAGATAAGCAAGCAGCTCCATTCTCTGTGTCTCTATGCGAACAGTGCCATGGGCAGATGAGGCTGAGCAACAGCTTTCCAGGCTAGCCCCTTCTGCCTGCCAGCTATCTGTAGACGTTCGCACTTTCGGAGCAGGGCTGCGAAAGGAGCCTGGCTGGGACACCAACTTTCCCAGGCTACGTTTGAAGTTTGAGGTGGCAAGACAAGCAAGCAGCCCCATTCTCTGTGCCTCTGTGCGAGCACTGCCATGGGCAGATGAGGCTGAGCAACAGCTTTCCAGGCTAGCCCCTTCTGCCTGCCAGCTATCTGCAGACGTTCGCACTTTCGGAGCAGGGCTGCGAAAGGAGCCTGGCAGGGACACCACCATTCCCAGCATGCGTTTGAAGTTTCAAGTGGCAAGATAAGCAAGCAGCCCCATTCTCTGTGCCTCTATGCGAACAGTGCCATGGGCAGATGAGGCTGAGCAACAGCTTTCCAGGCTAGCCCCTTCTGCCTGCCAGCTATCTGCAGACGTTCGCACTTTCGGAGCAGGGCTGCGAAAGGAGCCTGGCTGGGACACCAACTTTCCCAGGCTACGTTTGAAGTTTGAGGTGGCAAGACAAGCAAGCAGCCCCATTCTCTGTGCCTCTATGCGAACAGTGCCATGGGCAGATGAGGCTGAGCAACAGCTTTCCAGGCTAGCCCCTTCTGCCTGCCAGCTATCTGCAGACGTTCGCACTTTCGGAGCAGGGCTGTGATAGGAGCCTGGCAGGGACACATCCATTCCCAGCATGCGTTTGAAGTTTCAAGTGGCAAGATAAGCAAGCAGCCCCATTCTCTGTGCCTCTATGCGAACAGTGCCATGGGCAGATGAGGCTGAGCAACAGCTTTCCAGGCTAGCCCCTTCTGCCTGCCAGCTATCTGCAGACGTTCGCACTTTCGGAGCAGGGCTGTGATAGGAGCCTGGCAGGGACACCACCATTCCCAGCATGCGTTTGAAGTTTCAAGTGGCAAGATAAGCAAGCAGCCCCATTCTCTGTGCCTCTGTGCGAGCACTGCCATGGGCAGATGAGGCTGAGCAACAGCTTTCCAGGCTAGCCCCTTCTGCCTGCCAGCTATCTGCAGACGTTCGCACTTTCGGAGCAGGGCTGTGATAGGAGCCTGGCAGGGACACCACCATTCCCAGCATGCGTTAAAGTTTCAAGTGGCAAGATAAGCAAGCAGCCCCATTCTCTGTGCCTCTATGCGAACAGTGCCATGGGCAGATGAGGCTGAGCAACAGCTTTCCAGGATAGCCCCTTCTGCCTGCCAGCTATCTGCAGACGTTCGCACTTTCGGAGCAGGGCTGCGAAAGGAGCCTGGCTGGGACACCAACTTTCCCAGGCTACGTTTGAAGTTTGAGGTGGCAAGACAAGCAAGCAGCCCCATTCTCTGTGCCTCTCTGCGAACAGTGCCATGGGCAGATGAGGCTGAGCAACAGCTTTCCAGGCTAGCCCCTTCTGCCTGCCAGCTATCTGCAGACGTTCGCACTTTCGGAGCAGGGCTGCGAACGGAGCCTGGCTGGGACACCAACTTTCCCAGGCTACGTTTGAAGTTTGAGGTGGCAAGACAAGCAAGCAGCCCCATTCTCTGTGCCTCTATGCGAACAGTGCCATGGGCAGATGAGGCTGAGCAACAGCTTTCCAGGCTAGCCCCTTCTGCCTGCCAGCTATCTGCAGACGTTCGCACTTTCGGAGCAGGGCTGCGAAAGGAGCCTGGCTGGGACACCAACTTTCCCAGGCTACGTTTGAAGTTTGAGGTGGCAAGACAAGCAAGCAGCCCCATTCTCTGTGCCTCTATGCGAACAGTGCCATGGGCAGATGAGGCTGAGCAACAGCTTTCCAGGCTAGCCCCTTCTGCCTGCCAGCTATCTGCAGACGTTCGCACTTTCGGAGCAGGGCTGCGAAAGGAGCCTGGCTGGGACACCAACTTTCCCAGGCTACGTTTGAAGTTTGAGGTGGCAAGACAAGCAAGCAGCCCCATTCTCTGTGCCTCTGTGCGAGCACTGCCATGGGCAGATGAGGCTGAGCAACAGCTTTCCAGGCTAGCCCCTTCTGCCTGCCAGCTATCTGCAGACGTTCGCACTTTCGGAGCAGGGCTGCGAAAGGAGCCTGGCAGGGACAGCACCATTCCCAGCATGCGTTTGAAGTTTCAAGTGGCAAGATAAGCAAGCAGCCCCATTCTCTGTGCCTCTATGCGAACAGTGCCATGGGCAGATGAGGCTGAGCAACAGCTTTCCAGGATAGCCCCTTCTGCCTGCCAGCTATCTGCAGACGTTCGCACTTTCGGAGCAGGGCTGCGAAAGGAGCCTGGCTGGGACACCAACTTTCCCAGGCTACGTTTGAAGTTTGAGGTGGCAAGACAAGCAAGCAGCCCCATTCTCTGTGCCTCTCTGCGAACAGTGCCATGGGCAGATGAGGCTGAGCAACAGCTTTCCAGGCTAGCCCCTTCTGGCTGCCAGCTATCTGCAGACGTTCGCACTTTCGGAGCAGGGCTGCGAACGGAGCCTGGCTGGGACACCAACTTTCCCAGGATACGTTTGAAGTTTGAGGTGGCAAGACAAGCAAGCAGCCCCATTCTCTGTGCCTCTATGCGAACAGTGCCATGGGCAGATGAGGCTGAGCAACAGCTTTCCAGGCTAGCCCCTTCTGCCTGCCAGCTATCTGCAGACGTTCGCACTTTCGGAGCAGGGCTGTGATAGGAGCCTGGCAGGGACACCAACTTTCCCAGGCTACGTTTGAAGTTTGAGGTGGCAAGACAAGCAAGCAGCCCCATTCTCTGTGCCTCTATGCGAACAGTGCCATGGGCAGATGAGGCTGAGCAACAGCTTTCCAGGCTAGCCCCTTCTGCCTGCCAGCTATCTGCAGACGTTCGCACTTTCGGAGCAGGGCTGCGAAAGGAGCCTGGCTGGGACACCAACTTTCCCAGGCTACGTTTGAAGTTTGAGGTGGCAAGACAAGCAAGCAGCCCCATTCTCTGTGCCTCTATGCGAACAGTGCCATGGGCAGATGAGGCTGAGCAACAGCTTTCCAGGCTAGCCCCTTCTGCCTGCCAGCTATCTGCAGACGTTCGCACTTTCGGAGCAGGGCTGTGATAGGAGCCTGGCAGGGACACATCCATTCCCAGCATGCGTTTGAAGTTTCAAGTGGCAAGATAAGCAAGCAGCCCCATTCTCTGTGCCTCTATGCGAACAGTGCCATGGGCAGATGAGGCTGAGCAACAGCTTTCCAGGCTAGCCCCTTCTGCCTGCCAGCTATCTGCAGACGTTCGCACTTTCGGAGCAGGGCTGTGATAGGAGCCTGGCAGGGACACCACCATTCCCAGCATGCGTTTGAAGTTTCAAGTGGCAAGATAAGCAAGCAGCCCCATTCTCTGTGCCTCTGTGCGAGCACTGCCATGGGCAGATGAGGCTGAGCAACAGCTTTCCAGGCTAGCCCCTTCTGCCTGCCAGCTATCTGCAGACGTTCGCACTTTCGGAGCAGGGCTGTGATAGGAGCCTGGCAGGGACACCACCATTCCCAGCATGCGTTAAAGTTTCAAGTGGCAAGATAAGCAAGCAGCCCCATTCTCTGTGCCTCTATGCGAACAGTGCCATGGGCAGATGAGGCTGAGCAACAGCTTTCCAGGCTAGCCCCTTCTGCCTGCCAGCTATCTGCAGACGTTCGCACTTTCGGAGCAGGGCTGCGAAAGGAGCCTGGCTGGGACACCAACTTTCCCAGGCTACGTTTGAAGTTTGAGGTGGCAAGACAAGCAAGCAGCCCCATTCTCTGTGCCTCTCTGCGAACAGTGCCATGGGCAGATGAGGCTGAGCAACAGCTTTCCAGGCTAGCCCCTTCTGCCTGCCAGCTATCTGCAGACGTTCGCACTTTCGGAGCAGGGCTGCGAACGGAGCCTGGCTGGGACACCAACTTTCCCAGGCTACGTTTGAAGTTTGAGGTGGCAAGACAAGCAAGCAGCCCCATTCTCTGTGCCTCTATGCGAACAGTGCCATGGGCAGATGAGGCTGAGCAACAGCTTTCCAGGCTAGCCCCTTCTGCCTGCCAGCTATCTGCAGACGTTCGCACTTTCGGAGCAGGGCTGCGAAAGGAGCCTGGCTGGGACACCAACTTTCCCAGGCTACGTTTGAAGTTTGAGGTGTCAAGACAAGCAAGCAGCCCCATTCTCTGTGCCTCTATGCGAACAGTGCCATGGGCAGATGAGGCTGAGCAACAGCTTTCCAGGCTAGCCCCTTCTGCCTGCCAGCTATCTGCAGACGTTCGCACTTTCGGAGCAGGGCTGCGAAAGGAGCCTGGCTGGGACACCAACTTTCCCAGGCTACATTTGAAGTTTGAGGTGGCAAGACAAGCAAGCAGCCCCATTCTCTGTGCCTCTATGCGAACAGTGCCATGGGCAGATGAGGCTGAGCAACAGCTTTCCAGGCTAGCCCCTTCTGCCTGCCAGCTATCTGCAGACGTTCGCACTTTCGGAGCAGGGCTGTGATAGGAGCCTGGCAGGGACACCACCATTCCCAGCATGCGTTTGAAGTTTCAAGTGGCAAGATAAGCAAGCAGCTCCATTCTCTGTGTCTCTATGCGAACAGTGCCATGGGCAGATGAGGCTGAGCAACAGCTTTCCAGGCTAGCCCCTTCTGCCTGCCAGCTATCTGCAGACGTTCGCACTTTCGGAGCAGGGCTGCGAAAGGAGCCTGGCTGGGACACCAACTTTCCCAGGCTACGTTTGAAGTTTGAGGTGGCAAGACAAGCAAGCAGCCCCATTCTCTGTGCCTCTGTGCGAACACTGCCATGGGCAGATGAGGCTGAGCAACAGCTTTCCAGGCTAGCCCCTTCTGCCTGCCAGCTATCTGCAGACGTTCGCACTTTCGGAGCAGGGCTGCGAAAGGAGCCTGGCTGGGACACCAACTTTCCCAGGCTACGTTTGAAGTTTGAGGTGGCAAGACAAGCAAGCAGCCCCATTCTCTGTGCCTCTATGCGAACAGTGCCATGGGCAGATGAGGCTGAGCAACAGCTTTCCAGGCTAGCCCCTTCTGCCTGCCAGCTATCTGCAGACGTTCGCACTTTCGGAGCAGGGCTGTGATAGGAGCCTGGCAGGGACACCACCATTCCCAGCATGCGTTTGAAGTTTCAAGTGGCAAGATAAGCAAGCAGCTCCATTCTCTGTGTCTCTATGCGAACAGTGCCATGGGCAGATGAGGCTGAGGAACAGCTTTCCAGGCTAGCAACTTCTGGCTGCCAGCTATCTGCAGACGTTCGCACTTTCGGAGCAGGGCTGCGAAAGGAGCCTGGCTGGGACACCAACTTTCCCAGGCTACGTTTGAAGTTTGAGGTGGCAAGACAAGCAAGCAGCCCCATTCTCTGTGCCTCTATGCGAACAGTGCCATGGGCAGATGAGGCTGAGCAACAGCTTTCCAGGATAGCCCCTTCTGCCTGCCAGCTATCTGCAGACGTTCGCACTTTCGGAGCAGGGCTGTGATAGGAGCCTGGCAGGGACACCACCATTCCCAGCATGCGTTTGAAGTTTCAAGTGGCAAGATAAGCAAGCAGCTCCATTCTCTGTGTCTCTATGCGAACAGTGCCATGGGCAGATGAGGCTGAGCAACAGCTTTCCAGGCTAGCCCCTTCTGCCTGCCAGCTATCTGCAGACGTTCGCACTTTCGGAGCAGGGCTGCGAAAGGAGCCTGGCTGGGACACCAACTTTCCCAGGCTACGTTTGAAGTTTGAGGTGGCAAGACAAGCAAGCAGCCCCATTCTCTGTGCCTCTGTGCGAGCACTGCCATGGGCAGATGAGGCTGAGCAACAGCTTTCCAGGCTAGCCCCTTCTGCCTGCCAGCTATCTGCAGACGTTCGCACTTTCGGAGCAGGGCTGCGAAAGGAGCCTGGCAGGGACACCACCATTCCCAGCATGCGTTTGAAGTTTCAAGTGGCAAGATAAGCAAGCAGCCCCATTCTCTGTGCCTCTATGCGAACAGTGCCATGGGCAGATGAGGCTGAGCAACAGCTTTCCAGGCTAGCCCCTTCTGCCTGCCAGCTATCTGCAGACGTTCGCACTTTCGGAGCAGGGCTGCGAAAGGAGCCTGGCTGGGACACCAACTTTCCCAGGCTACGTTTGAAGTTTGAGGTGGCAAGACAAGCAAGCAGCCCCATTCTCTGTGCCTCTATGCGAACAGTGCCATGGGCAGATGAGGCTGAGCAACAGCTTTCCAGGCTAGCCCCTTCTGCCTGCCAGCTATCTGCAGACGTTCGCACTTTCGGAGCAGGGCTGCGAAAGGAGCCTGGCTGGGACACCAACTTTCCCAGGCTACGTTTGAAGTTTGAGGTGGCAAGACAAGCAAGCAGCCCCATTCTCTGTGCCTCTATGCGAACAGTGCCATGGGCAGATGAGGCTGAGCAACAGCTTTCCAGGCTAGCCCCTTCTGCCTGCCAGCTATCTGCAGACGTTCGCACTTTCGGAGCAGGGCTGTGATAGGAGCCTGGCAGGGACACCACCATTCCCAGCATGCGTTTGAAGTTTCAAGTGGCAAGATAAGCAAGCAGCTCCATTCTCTGTGTCTCTATGCGAACAGTGCCATGGGCAGATGAGGCTGAGGAACAGCTTTCCAGGCTAGCCCCTTCTGGCTGCCAGCTATCTGCAGACGTTCGCACTTTCGGAGCAGGGCTGCGAAAGGAGCCTGGCTGGGACACCAACTTTCCCAGGCTACGTTTGAAGTTTGAGGTGGCAAGACAAGCAAGCAGCCCCATTCTCTGTGCCTCTATGCGAACAGTGCCATGGGCAGATGAGGCTGAGCAACAGCTTTCCAGGCTAGCCCCTTCTGCCTGCCAGCTATCTGCAGACGTTCGCACTTTCGGAGCAGGGCTGTGATAGGAGCCTGGCAGGGACACCACCATTCCCAGCATGCGTTTGAAGTTTCAAGTGGCAAGATAAGCAAGCAGCCCCATTCTCTGTGCCTCTGTGCGAGCACTGCCATGGGCAGATGAGGCTGAGCAACAGCTTTCCAGGCTAGCCCCTTCTGCCTGCCAGCTATCTGCAGACGTTCGCACTTTCGGAGCAGGGCTGCGAAAGGAGCCTGGCTGGGACACCAACTTTCCCAGGCTACGTTTGAAGTTTGAGGTGGCAAGACAAGCAAGCAGCCCCATTCTCTGTGCCTCTCTGCGAACAGTGCCATGGGCAGATGAGGCTGAGCAACAGCTTTCCAGGCTAGCCCCTTCTGCCTGCCAGCTATCTGCAGACGTTCGCACTTTCGGAGCAGGGCTGCGAACGGAGCCTGGCTGGGACACCAACTTTCCCAGGCTACGTTTGAAGTTTGAGGTGGCAAGACAAGCAAGCAGCCCCATTCTCTGTGCCTCTATGCGAACAGTGCCATGGGCAGATGAGGCTGAGCAACAGCTTTCCAGGCTAGCCCCTTCTGCCTGCCAGCTATCTGCAGACGTTCGCACTTTCGGAGCAGGGCTGCGAAAGGAGCCTGGCTGGGACACCAACTTTCCCAGGCTACGTTTGAAGTTTGAGGTGTCAAGACAAGCAAGCAGCCCCATTCTCTGTGCCTCTATGCGAACAGTGCCATGGGCAGATGAGGCTGAGCAACAGCTTTCCAGGCTAGCCCCTTCTGCCTGCCAGCTATCTGCAGACGTTCGCACTTTCGGAGCAGGGCTGCGAAAGGAGCCTGGCTGGGACACCAACTTTCCCAGGCTACGTTTGAAGTTTGAGGTGGCAAGACAAGCAAGCAGCCCCATTCTCTGTGCCTCTATGCGAACAGTGCCATGGGCAGATGAGGCTGAGCAACAGCTTTCCAGGCTAGCCCCTTCTGGCTGCCAGCTATCTGCAGACGTTCGCACTTTCGGAGCAGGGCTGTGATAGGAGCCTGGCAGGGACACCACCATTCCCAGCATGCGTTTGAAGTTTCAAGTGGCAAGATAAGCAAGCAGCTCCATTCTCTGTGTCTCTATGCGAACAGTGCCATGGGCAGATGAGGCTGAGGAACAGCTTTCCAGGCTAGCCCCTTCTGGCTGCCAGCTATCTGCAGACGTTCGCACTTTCGGAGCAGGGCTGCGAAAGGAGCCTGGCTGGGACACCAACTTTCCCAGGCTACGTTTGAAGTTTGAGGTGGCAAGACAAGCAAGCAGCCCCATTCTCTGTGCCTCTGTGCGAGCACTGCCATGGGCAGATGAGGCTGAGCAACAGCTTTCCAGGCTAGCCCCTTCTGCCTGCCAGCTATCTGCAGACGTTCGCACTTTCGGAGCAGGGCTGTGATAGGAGCCTGGCAGGGACACATCCATTCCCAGCATGCGTTTGAAGTTTCAAGTGGCAAGATAAGCAAGCAGCCCCATTCTCTGTGCCTCTGTGCGAGCACTGCCATGGGCAGATGAGGCTGAGCAACAGCTTTCCAGGCTAGCCCCTTCTGCCTGCCAGCTATCTGCAGACGTTCGCACTTTCGGAGCAGGGCTGCGAAAGGAGCCTGGCAGGGACACCACCATTCCCAGCATGCGTTTGAAGTTTCAAGTGGCAAGATAAGCAAGCAGCCCCATTCTCTGTGCCTCTATGCGAACAGTGCCATGGGCAGATGAGGCTGAGCAACAGCTTTCCAGGATAGCCCCTTCTGCCTGCCAGCTATCTGCAGACGTTCGCACTTTCGGAGCAGGGCTGCGAAAGGAGCCTGGCTGGGACACCAACTTT
This sequence comes from Opisthocomus hoazin, assembly GCF_030867145.1. Classification (NCBI taxonomy): domain Eukaryota; kingdom Metazoa; phylum Chordata; class Aves; order Opisthocomiformes; family Opisthocomidae; genus Opisthocomus; species Opisthocomus hoazin. Next base: position 1,163,241 of record NC_134450.1, on the reverse strand, counting down.
CCCAGGCTACGTTTGAAGTTTGAGGTGGCAAGACAAGCAAGCAGCCCCATTCTCTGTGCCTCTATGCGAACAGTGCCATGGGCAGATGAGGCTGAGCAACAGCTTTCCAGGCTAGCCCCTTCTGCCTGCCAGCTATCTGCAGACGTTCGCACTTTCGGAGCAGGGCTGCGAACGGAGCCTGGCTGGGACACCAACTTTCCCAGGCTACGTTTGAAGTTTGAGGTGGCAAGACAAGCAAGCAGCCCCATTCTCTGTGCCTCTATGCGAACAGTGCCATGGGCAGATGAGGCTGAGCAACAGCTTTCCAGGCTAGCCCCTTCTGCCTGCCAGCTATCTGCAGACGTTCGCACTTTCGGAGCAGGGCTGCGAAAGGAGCCTGGCTGGGACACCAACTTTCCCAGGCTACGTTTGAAGTTTGAGGTGGCAAGACAAGCAAGCAGCCCCATTCTCTGTGCCTCTATGCGAACAGTGCCATGGGCAGATGAGGCTGAGCAACAGCTTTCCAGGCTAGCCCCTTCTGCCTGCCAGCTATCTGCAGACGTTCGCACTTTCGGAGCAGGGCTGCGAAAGGAGCCTGGCAGGGAAACCACCATTCCCAGCATGCGTTTGAAGTTTCAAGTGGCAAGATAAGCAAGCAGCCCCATTCTCTGTGCCTCTGTGCGAGCACTGCCATGGGCAGATGAGGCTGAGCAACAGCTTTCCAGGCTAGCCCCTTCTGCCTGCCAGCTATCTGCAGACGTTCGCACTTTCGGAGCAGGGCTGCGAAAGGAGCCTGGCTGGGACACCAACTTTCCCAGGCTACGTTTGAAGTTTGAGGTGGCAAGACAAGCAAGCAGCCCCATTCTCTGTGCCTCTATGCGAACAGTGCCATGGGCAGATGAGGCTGAGCAACAGCTTTCCAGGCTAGCCCCTTCTGCCTGCCAGCTACCTGCAGACGTTCGCACTTTCGGAGCAGGGCTGTGATAGGAGCCTGGCAGGGACACCACCATTCCCAGCATGCGTTTGAAGTTTCAAGTGGCAAGACAAGCAAGCAGCCCCATTCTCTGTGCCTCTATGCGAACAGTGCCATGGGCAGATGAGGCTGAGCAACAGCTTTCCAGGCTAGCCCCTTCTGCCTGCCAGCTATCTGCAGACGTTCGCACTTTCGGAGCAGGGCTGCGAAAGGAGCCTGGCTGGGACACCAACTTTCCCAGGCTACGTTTGAAGTTTGAGGTGGCAAGACAAGCAAGCAGCCCCATTCTCTGTGCCTCTGTTCGAGCACTGCCATGGGCAGATGAGGCTGAACAACAGCTTTCCAGGCTAGCCCCTTCTGCCTGCCAGCTATCTGCAGACGTTCGCACTTTCGGAGCAGGGCTGCGAAAGGAGCCTGGCAGGGACACCACCATTCCCAGCATGCGTTTGAAGTTTCAAGTGGCAAGATAAGCAAGCAGCCCCATTCTCTGTGCCTCTATGCGAACAGTGCCATGGGCAGATGAGGCTGAGCAACAGCTTTCCAGGATAGCCCCTTCTGCCTGCCAGCTATCTGCAGACGTTCGCACTTTCGGAGCAGGGCTGCGAAAGGAGCCTGGCTGGGACACCAACTTTCCCAGGCTACGTTTGAAGTTTGAGGTGGCAAGACAAGCAAGCAGCCCCATTCTCTGTGCCTCTCTGCGAACAGTGCCATGGGCAGATGAGGCTGAGCAACAGCTTTCCAGGCTAGCCCCTTCTGCCTGCCAGCTATCTGCAGACGTTCGCACTTTCGGAGCAGGGCTGCGAACGGAGCCTGGCTGGGACACCAACTTTCCCAGGCTACGTTTGAAGTTTGAGGTGGCAAGACAAGCAAGCAGCCCCATTCTCTGTGCCTCTATGCGAACAGTGCCATGGGCAGATGAGGCTGAGCAACAGCTTTCCAGGCTAGCCCCTTCTGGCTGCCAGCTATCTGCAGACGTTCGCACTTTCGGAGCAGGGCTGCGAAAGGAGCCTGGCTGGGACACCAACTTTCCCAGGATACGTTTGAAGTTTGAGGTGGCAAGACAAGCAAGCAGCCCCATTCTCTGTGCCTCTGTGCGAGCACTGCCATGGGCAGATGAGGCTGAGCAACAGCTTTCCAGGCTAGCCCCTTCTGCCTGCCAGCTATCTGCAGACGTTCGCACTTTCGGAGCAGGGCTGCGAAAGGAGCCTGGCAGGGACACCACCATTCCCAGCATGCGTTTGAAGTTTCAAGTGGCAAGATAAGCAAGCAGCCCCATTCTCTGTGCCTCTATGCGAACAGTGCCATGGGCAGATGAGGCTGAGCAACAGGTTTCCAGGATAGCCCCTTCTGCCTGCCAGCTATCTGCAGACGTTCGCACTTTCGGAGCAGGGCTGCGAAAGGAGCCTGGCTGGGACACCAACTTTCCCAGGCTACGTTTGAAGTTTGAGGTGGCAAGACAAGCAAGCAGCCCCATTCTCTGTGCCTCTGTGCGAGCACTGCCATGGGCAGATGAGGCTGAGCAACAGCTTTCCAGGCTAGCCCCTTCTGCCTGCCAGCTATCTGCAGACGTTCGCACTTTCGGAGCAGGGCTGCGAACGGAGCCTGGCTGGGACACCAACTTTCCCAGGCTACGTTTGAAGTTTGAGGTGGCAAGACAAGCAAGCAGCCCCATTCTCTGTGCCTCTATGCGAACAGTGCCATGGGCAGATGAGGCTGAGCAACAGCTTTCCAGGCTAGCCCCTTCTGCCTGCCAGCTATCTGCAGACGTTCGCACTTTCGGAGCAGGGCTGCGAAAGGAGCCTGGCAGGGACACCACCATTCCCAGCATGCGTTTGAAGTTTCAAGTGGCAAGATAAGCAAGCAGCCCCATTCTCTGTGCCTCTATGCGAACAGTGCCATGGGCAGATGAGGCTGAGCAACAGCTTTCCAGGATAGCCCCTTCTGCCTGCCAGCTATCTGCAGACGTTCGCACTTTCGGAGCAGGGCTGCGAAAGGAGCCTGGCTGGGACACCAACTTTCCCAGGCTACGTTTGAAGTTTGAGGTGGCAAGACAAGCAAGCAGCCCCATTCTCTGTGCCTCTGTGCGAGCACTGCCATGGGCAGATGAGGCTGAGCAACAGCTTTCCAGGCTAGCCCCTTCTGCCTGCCAGCTATCTGCAGACGTTCGCACTTTCGGAGCAGGGCTGCGAAAGGAGCCTGGCAGGGACACCACCATTCCCAGCATGCGTTTGAAGTTTGAGGTGGCAAGATAAGCAAGCAGCCCCATTCTCTGTGCCTCTATGCGAACAGTGCCATGGGCAGATGAGGCTGAGCAACAGGTTTCCAGGATAGCCCCTTCTGCCTGCCAGCTATCTGCAGACGTTCGCACTTTCGGAGCAGGGCTGCGAAAGGAGCCTGGCTGGGACACCAACTTTCCCAGGCTACGTTTGAAGTTTGAGGTGGCAAGACAAGCAAGCAGCCCCATTCTCTGTGCCTCTGTGCGAGCACTGCCATGGGCAGATGAGGCTGAGCAACAGCTTTCCAGGCTAGCCCCTTCTGCCTGCCAGCTATCTGCAGACGTTCGCACTTTCGGAGCAGGGCTGCGAACGGAGCCTGGCTGGGACACCAACTTTCCCAGGCTACGTTTGAAGTTTGAGGTGGCAAGACAAGCAAGCAGCCCCATTCTCTGTGCCTCTATGCGAACAGTGCCATGGGCAGATGAGGCTGAGCAACAGCTTTCCAGGCTAGCCCCTTCTGCCTGCCAGCTATCTGCAGACGTTCGCACTTTCGGAGCAGGGCTGCGAAAGGAGCCTGGCAGGGACACCACCATTCCCAGCATGCGTTTGAAGTTTCAAGTGGCAAGATAAGCAAGCAGCCCCATTCTCTGTGCCTCTATGCGAACAGTGCCATGGGCAGATGAGGCTGAGCAACAGCTTTCCAGGATAGCCCCTTCTGCCTGCCAGCTATCTGCAGACGTTCGCACTTTCGGAGCAGGGCTGCGAAAGGAGCCTGGCTGGGACACCAACTTTCCCAGGCTACGTTTGAAGTTTGAGGTGGCAAGACAAGCAAGCAGCCCCATTCTCTGTGCCTCTCTGCGAACAGTGCCATGGGCAGATGAGGCTGAGCAACAGCTTTCCAGGCTAGCCCCTTCTGCCTGCCAGCTATCTGCAGACGTTCGCACTTTCGGAGCAGGGCTGCGAACGGAGCCTGGCTGGGACACCAACTTTCCCAGGCTACGTTTGAAGTTTGAGGTGGCAAGACAAGCAAGCAGCCCCATTCTCTGTGCCTCTATGCGAACAGTGCCATGGGCAGATGAGGCTGAGCAGCAGCTTTCCAGGCTAGCCCCTTCTGCCTGCCAGCTATCTGCAGACGTTCGCACTTTCGGAGCAGGGCTGCGAAAGGAGCCTGGCTGGGACACCAACTTTCCCAGGATACGTTTGAAGTTTGAGGTGGCAAGACAAGCAAGCAGCCCCATTCTCTGTGCCTCTATGCGAACAGTGCCATGGGCAGATGAGGCTGAGCAACAGCTTTCCAGGCTAGCCCCTTCTGCCTGCCAGCTATCTGCAGACGTTCGCACTTTCGGAGCAGGGCTGTGATAGGAGCCTGGCAGGGACACCACCATTCCCAGCATGCGTTTGAAGTTTCAAGTGGCAAGATAAGTAAGCAGCCCCATTCTCTGTGCCTCTATGCGAACAGTGCCATGGGCAGATGAGGCTGAGCAACAGCTTTCCAGGCTAGCCCCTTCTGCCTGCCAGCTATCTGCAGACGTTCGCACTTTCGGAGCAGGGCTGCGAAAGGAGCCTGGCTGGGACACCAACTTTCCCAGGCTACGTTTGAAGTTTGAGGTGGCAAGACAAGCAAGCAGCCCCATTCTCTGTGCCTCTATGCGAACAGTGCCATGGGCAGATGAGGCTGAGCAACAGCTTTCCAGGCTAGCCCCTTCTGCCTGCCAGCTATCTGCAGACGTTCGCACTTTCGGAGCAGGGCTGTGATAGGAGCCTGGCAGGGACACCACCATTCCCAGCATGCGTTTGAAGTTTCAAGTGGCAAGATAAGCAAGCAGCTCCATTCTCTGTGTCTCTATGCGAACAGTGCCATGGGCAGATGAGGCTGAGCAACAGCTTTCCAGGCTAGCCCCTTCTGGCTGCCAGCTATCTGCAGACGTTCGCACTTTCGGAGCAGGGCTGCGAAAGGAGCCTGGCTGGGACACCAACTTTCCCAGGCTACGTTTGAAGTTTGAGGTGGCAAGACAAGCAAGCAGCCCCATTCTCTGTGCCTCTATGCGAACAGTGCCATGGGCAGATGAGGCTGAGCAACAGCTTTCCAGGCTAGCCCCTTCTGCCTGCCAGCTATCTGCAGACGTTCGCACTTTCGGAGCAGGGCTGTGATAGGAGCCTGGCAGGGACACATCCATTCCCAGCATGCGTTTGAAGTTTCAAGTGGCAAGATAAGCAAGCAGCCCCATTCTCTGTGCCTCTGTGCGAGCACTGCCATGGGCAGATGAGGCTGAGCAACAGCTTTCCAGGCTAGCCCCTTCTGCCTGCCAGCTATCTGCAGACGTTCGCACTTTCGGAGCAGGGCTGCGAAAGGAGCCTGGCTGGGACACCAACTTTCCCAGGCTACGTTTGAAGTTTGAGGTGGCAAGACAAGCAAGCAGCCCCATTCTCTGTGCCTCTATGCGAACAGTGCCATGGGCAGATGAGGCTGAGCAACAGCTTTCCAGGCTAGCCCCTTCTGCCTGCCAGCTACCTGCAGACGTTCGCACTTTCGGAGCAGGGCTGTGATAGGAGCCTGGCAGGGACACCACCATTCCCAGCATGCGTTTGAAGTTTCAAGTGGCAAGATAAGCAAGCAGCTCCATTCTCTGTGTCTCTATGCGAACAGTGCCATGGGCAGATGAGGCTGAGCAACAGCTTTCCAGGCTAGCCCCTTCTGGCTGCCAGCTATCTGCAGACGTTCGCACTTTCGGAGCAGGGCTGCGAAAGGAGCCTGGCTGGGACACCAACTTTCCCAGGCTACGTTTGAAGTTTGAGGTGGCAAGACAAGCAAGCAGCCCCATTCTCTGTGCCTCTATGCGAACAGTGCCATGGGCAGATGAGGCTGAGCAACAGCTTTCCAGGCTAGCCCCTTCTGCCTGCCAGCTATCTGCAGACGTTCGCACTTTCGGAGCAGGGCTGTGATAGGAGCCTGGCAGGGACACATCCATTCCCAGCATGCGTTTGAAGTTTCAAGTGGCAAGATAAGCAAGCAGCCCCATTCTCTGTGCCTCTGTGCGAGCACTGCCATGGGCAGATGAGGCTGAGCAACAGCTTTCCAGGCTAGCCCCTTCTGCCTGCCAGCTATCTGCAGACGTTCGCACTTTCGGAGCAGGGCTGCGAAAGGAGCCTGGCTGGGACACCAACTTTCCCAGGCTACGTTTGAAGTTTGAGGTGGCAAGACAAGCAAGCAGCCCCATTCTCTGTGCCTCTATGCGAACAGTGCCATGGGCAGATGAGGCTGAGCAACAGCTTTCCAGGCTAGCCCCTTCTGCCTGCCAGCTATCTGCAGACGTTCGCACTTTCGGAGCAGGGCTGTGATAGGAGCCTGGCAGGGACACCACCATTCCCAGCATGCGTTTGAAGTTTCAAGTGGCAAGATAAGCAAGCAGCTCCATTCTCTGTGTCTCTATGCGAACAGTGCCATGGGCAGATGAGGCTGAGGAACAGCTTTCCAGGCTAGCCCCTTCTGCCTGCCAGCTATCTGCAGACGTTCGCACTTTCGGAGCAGGGCTGCGAAAGGAGCCTGGCTGGGACACCAACTTTCCCAGGCTACGTTTGAAGTTTGAGGTGGCAAGACAAGCAAGCAGCCCCATTCTCTGTGCCTCTGTGAGAGCACTGCCATGGGCAGATGAGGCTGAGCAACAGCTTTCCAGGCTAGCCCCTTCTGCCTGCCAGCTATCTGCAGACGTTCGCACTTTCGGAGCAGGGCTGCGAAAGGAGCCTGGCAGGGACACCACCATTCCCAGCATGCGTTTGAAGTTTCAAGTGGCAAGATAAGCAAGCAGCCCCATTCTCTGTGCCTCTATGCGAACAGTGCCATGGGCAGATGAGGCTGAGCAACAGCTTTCCAGGATAGCCCCTTCTGCCTGCCAGCTATCTGCAGACGTTCGCACTTTCGGAGCAGGGCTGCGAAAGGAGCCTGGCTGGGACACCAACTTTCCCAGGCTACGTTTGAAGTTTGAGGTGGCAAGACAAGCAAGCAGCCCCATTCTCTGTGCCTCTATGCGAACAGTGCCATGGGCAGATGAGGCTGAGCAACAGCTTTCCAGGCTAGTCCCTTCTGCCTGCCAGCTATCTGCAGACGTTCGCACTTTCGGAGCAGGGCTGTGATAGGAGCCTGGCAGGGACACATCCATTCCCAGCATGCGTTTGAAGTTTCAAGTGGCAAGATAAGCAAGCAGCCCCATTCTCTGTGCCTCTATGCGAACAGTGCCATGGGCAGATGAGGCTGAGCAACAGCTTTCCAGGCTAGCCCCTTCTGCCTGCCAGCTATCTGCAGACGTTCGCACTTTCGGAGCAGGGCTGCGAAAGGAGCCTGGCTGGGACACCAACTTTCCCAGGCTACGTTTGAAGTTTGAGGTGGCAAGACAAGCAAGCAGCCCCATTCTCTGTGCCTCTGTTCGAGCACTGCCATGGGCAGATGAGGCTGAGCAACAGCTTTCCAGGCTAGCCCCTTCTGCCTGCCAGCTATCTGCAGACGTTCGCACTTTCGGAGCAGGGCTGCGAAAGGAGCCTGGCAGGGACACCACCATTCCCAGCATGCGTTTGAAGTTTCAAGTGGCAAGATAAGCAAGCAGCCCCATACTCTGTGCCTCTATGCGAACAGTGCCATGGGCAGATGAGGCTGAGCAACAGCTTTCCAGGCTAGCCCCTTCTGCCTGCCAGCTATCTGCAGACGTTCGCACTTTCGGAGCAGGGCTGCAAAAGGAGCCTGGCTGGGACACCAACTTTCCCAGGCTACGTTTGAAGTTTGAGGTGGCAAGACAAGCAAGCAGCCCCATTCTCTGTGCCTCTCTGCGAACAGTGCCATGGGCAGATGAGGCTGAGCAACAGCTTTCCAGGCTAGCCCCTTCTGCCTGCCAGCTATCTGCAGACGTTCGCACTTTCGGAGCAGGGCTGCGAACGGGGCCTGGCTGGGACACCAACTTTCCCAGGCTACGTTTGAAGTTTGAGGTGGCAAGACAAGCAAGCAGCCCCATTCTCTGTGCCTCTATGCGAACAGTGCCATGGGCAGATGAGGCTGAGCAACAGCTTTCCAGGCTAGCCCCTTCTGCCTGCCAGCTATCTGCAGACGTTCGCACTTTCGGAGCAGGGCTGCGAAAGGAGCCTGGCTGGGACACCAACTTTCCCAGGCTACGTTTGAAGTTTGAGGTGGCAAGACAAGCAAGCAGCCCCATTCTCTGTGCCTCTATGTGAACAGTGCCATGGGCAGATGAGGCTGAGCAACAGCTTTCCAGGATAGCCCCTTCTGCCTGCCAGCTATCTGCAGACGTTCGCACTTTCGGAGCAGGGCTGCGAAAGGAGCCTGGCTGGGACACCAACTTTCCCAGGCTACGTTTGAAGTTTGAGGTGTCAAGACAAGCAAGCAGCCCCATTCTCTGTGCCTCTATGCGAACAGTGCCATGGGCAGATGAGGCTGAGCAACAGCTTTCCAGGCTAGCCCCTTCTGCCTGCCAGCTATCTGCAGACGTTCGCACTTTCGGAGCAGGGCTGCGAAAGGAGCCTGGCTGGGACACCAACTTTCCCAGGCTACGTTTGAAGTTTGAGGTGGCAAGACAAGCAAGCAGCCCCATTCTCTGTGCCTCTATGCGAACAGTGCCATGGGCAGATGAGGCTGAGCAACAGCTTTCCAGGCTAGCCCCTTCTGCCTGCCAGCTATCTGCAGACGTTCGCACTTTCGGAGCAGGGCTGTGATAGGAGCCTGGCAGGGACACCACCATTCCCAGCATGCGTTTGAAGTTTCAAGTGGCAAGATAAGCAAGCAGCCCCATTCTCTGTGCCTCTATGCGAACAGTGCCATGGGCAGATGAGGCTGAGCAACAGCTTCCCAGGCTAGCCCCTTCTGCCTGCCAGCTATCTGCAGACGTTCGCACTTTCGGAGCAGGGCTGCGAAAGGAGCGTGGCTGGGACACCAACTTTCCCAGGCTACGTTTGAAGTTTGAGGTGGCAAGACAAGCAAGCAGCCCCATTCTCTGTGCCTCTGTGCGAGCACTGCCATGGGCAGATGAGGCTGAGCAACAGCTTTCCAGGCTAGCCCCTTCTGCCTGCCAGCTATCTGCAGACGTTCGCACTTTCGGAGCAGGGCTGCGAAAGGAGCCTGGCAGGGACACCACCATTCCCAGCATGCGTTTGAAGTTTCAAGTGGCAAGATAAGCAAGCAGCCCCATTCTCTGTGCCTCTATGCGAACAGTGCCATGGGCAGATGAGGCTGAGCAACAGCTTTCCAGGCTAGCCCCTTCTGCCTGCCAGCTATCTGCAGACGTTCGCACTTTCGGAGCAGGGCTGCGAAAGGAGCCTGGCTGGGACACCAACTTTCCCAGGCTACGTTTGAAGTTTGAGGTGGCAAGACAAGCAAGCAGCCCCATTCTCTGTGCCTCTGTTCGAGCACTGCCATGGGCAGATGAGGCTGAGCAACAGCTTTCCAGGCTAGCCCCTTCTGCCTGCCAGCTATCTGCAGACGTTCGCACTTTCGGAGCAGGGCTGCGAAAGGAGCCTGGCAGGGACACCACCATTCCCAGCATGCGTTTGAAGTTTCAAGTGGCAAGATAAGCAAGCAGCCCCATACTCTGTGCCTCTATGCGAACAGTGCCATGGGCAGATGAGGCTGAGCAACAGCTTTCCAGGCTAGCCCCTTCTGCCTGCCAGCTATCTGCAGACGTTCGCACTTTCGGAGCAGGGCTGCAAAAGGAGCCTGGCTGGGACACCAACTTTCCCAGGCTACGTTTGAAGTTTGAGGTGGCAAGACAAGCAAGCAGCCCCATTCTCTGTGCCTCTCTGCGAACAGTGCCATGGGCAGATGAGGCTGAGCAACAGCTTTCCAGGCTAGCCCCTTCTGCCTGCCAGCTATCTGCAGACGTTCGCACTTTCGGAGCAGGGCTGCGAACGGAGCCTGGCTGGGACACCAACTTTCCCAGGCTACGTTTGAAGTTTGAGGTGGCAAGACAAGCAAGCAGCCCCATTCTCTGTGCCTCTATGCGAACAGTGCCATGGGCAGATGAGGCTGAGCAACAGCTTTCCAGGCTAGCCCCTTCTGCCTGCCAGCTATCTGCAGACGTTTGCACTTTCGGAGCAGGGCTGCGAAAGGAGCCTGGCTGGGACAGCAACTTTCCCAGGCTACGTTTGAAGTTTGAGGTGGCAAGACAAGCAAGCAGCCCCATTCTCTGTGCCTCTATGCGAACAGTGCCATGGGCAGATGAGGCTGAGCAACAGCTTTCCAGGCTAGCCCCTTCTGCCTGCCAGCTATCTGCAGACGTTCGCACTTTCGGAGCAGGGCTGCGAAAGGAGCCTGGCTGGGACACCAACTTTCCCAGGATACGTTTGAAGTTTGAGGTGGCAAGACAAGCAAGCAGCCCCATTCTCTGTGCCTCTATGCGAACAGTGCCATGGGCAGATGAGGCTGAGCAACAGCTTTCCAGGCTAGCCCCTTCTGCCTGCCAGCTATCTGCAGACGTTCGCACTTTCGGAGCAGGGCTGTGATAGGAGCCTGGCAGGGACACCACCATTCCCAGCATGCGTTTGAAGTTTCAAGTGGCAAGATAAGTAAGCAGCCCCATTCTCTGTGCCTCTATGCCAACAGTGCCATGGGCAGATGAGGCTGAGCAACAGCTTTCCAGGCTAGCCCCTTCTGCCTGCCAGCTATCTGCAGACGTTCGCACTTTCGGAGCAGGGCTGCGAAAGGAGCCTGGCTGGGACACCAACTTTCCCAGGCTACGTTTGAAGTTTGAGGTGGCAAGACAAGCAAGCAGCCCCATTCTCTGTGCCTCTATGCGAACAGTGCCATGGGCAGATGAGGCTGAGCAACAGCTTTCCAGGCTAGCCCCTTCTGCCTGCCAGCTATCTGCAGACGTTCGCACTTTCGGAGCAGGGCTGTGATAGGAGCCTGGCAGGGACACCACCATTCCCAGCATGCGTTTGAAGTTTCAAGTGGCAAGATAAGCAAGCAGCTCCATTCTCTGTGTCTCTATGCGAACAGTGCCATGGGCAGATGAGGCTGAGCAACAGCTTTCCAGGCTAGCCCCTTCTGCCTGCCAGCTATCTGCAGACGTTCGCACTTTCGGAGCAGGGCTGCGAAAGGAGCCTGGCTGGGACACCAACTTTCCCAGGCTACGTTTGAAGTTTGAGGTGGCAAGACAAGCAAGCAGCCCCATTCTCTGTGCCTCTATGCGAACAGTGCCATGGGCAGATGAGGCTGAGCAACAGCTTTCCAGGCTAGCCCCTTCTGCCTGCCAGCTATCTGCAGACGTTCGCACTTTCGGAGCAGGGCTGTGATAGGAGCCTGGCAGGGACACCACCATTCCCAGCATGCGTTTGAAGTTTCAAGTGGCAAGATAAGCAAGCAGCCCCATTCTCTGTGCCTCTGTTCGAGCACTGCCATGGGCAGATGAGGCTGAGCAACAGCTTTCCAGGCTAGCCCCTTCTGCCTGCCAGCTATCTGCAGACGTTCGCACTTTCGGAGCAGGGCTGCGAAAGGAGCCTGGCAGGGACACCACCATTCCCAGCATGCGTTAAAGTTTCAAGTGGCAAGATAAGCAAGCAGCCCCATTCTCTGTGCCTCTATGCGAACAGTGCCATGGGCAGATGAGGCTGAGCAACAGCTTTCCAGGCTAGCCCCTTCTGGCTGCCAGCTATCTGCAGACGTTCGCACTTTCGGAGCAGGGCTGCGAAAGGAGCCTGGCTGGGACACCAACTTTCCCAGGCTACGTTTGAAGTTTGAGGTGGCAAGACAAGCAAGCAGCCCCATTCTCTGTGCCTCTATGCGAACAGTGCCATGGGCAGATGAGGCTGAGCAACAGCTTTCCAGGCTAGCCCCTTCTGCCTGCCAGCTATCTGCAGACGTTCGCACTTTCGGAGCAGGGCTGTGATAGGAGCCTGGCAGGGACACATCCATTCCCAGCATGCGTTTGAAGTTTCAAGTGGCAAGATAAGCAAGCAGCTCCATTCTCTGTGCCTCTATGCGAACAGTGCCATGGGCAGATGAGGCTGAGGAACAGCTTTCCAGGCTAGCCCCTTCTGCCTGCCAGCTATCTGCAGACGTTCGCACTTTCGGAGCTGGGCTGCGAAAGGAGCCTGGCTGGGACACCAACTTTCCCAGGCTACGTTTGAAGTTTGAGGTGGCAAGACAAGCAAGCAGCCCCATTCTCTGTGCCTCTATGCGAACAGTGCCATGGGCAGATGAGGCTGAGCAACAGCTTTCCAGGCTAGCCCCTTCTGCCTGCCAGCTATCTGCAGACGTTCGCACTTTCGGAGCAGGGCTGTGATAGGAGCCTGGCAGGGACACCACCATTCCCAGCATGCGTTTGAAGTTTCAAGTGGCAAGATAAGCAAGCAGCTCCATTCTCTGTGTCTCTATGCGAACAGTGCCATGGGCAGATGAGGCTGAGCAACAGCTTTCCAGGCTAGCCCCTTCTGCCTGCCAGCTATCTGCAGACGTTCGCACTTTCGGAGCAGGGCTGCGAAAGGAGCCTGGCTGGGACACCAACTTTCCCAGGCTACGTTTGAAGTTTGAGGTGGCAAGACAAGCAAGCAGCCCCATTCTCTGTGCCTCTGTGAGAGCACTGCCATGGGCAGATGAGGCTGAGCAACAGCTTTCCAGGCTAGCCCCTTCTGCCTGCCAGCTATCTGCAGACGTTCGCACTTTCGGAGCAGGGCTGCGAAAGGAGCCTGGCAGGGACACCACCATTCCCAGCATGCGTTTGAAGTTTCAAGTGGCAAGATAAGCAAGCAGCCCCATTCTCTGTGCCTCTATGCGAACAGTGCCATGGGCAGATGAGGCTGAGCAACAGCTTTCCAGGATAGCCCCTTCTGCCTGCCAGCTATCTGCAGACGTTCGCACTTTCGGAGCAGGGCTGCGAAAGGAGCCTGGCTGGGACACCAACTTTCCCAGGCTACGTTTGAAGTTTGAGGTGGCAAGACAAGCAAGCAGCCCCATTCTCTGTGCCTCTGTTCGAACAGTGCCATGGGCAGATGAGGCTGAGCAACAGCTTTCCAGGCTAGTCCCTTCTGCCTGCCAGCTATCTGCAGACGTTCGCACTTTCGGAGCAGGGCTGTGATAGGAGCCTGGCAGGGACACCACCATTCCCAGCATGCGTTTGAAGTTTCAAGTGGCAAGATAAGCAAGCAGCCCCATTCTCTGTGCCTCTATGCGAACAGTGCCATGGGCAGATGAGGCTGAGCAACAGCTTCCCAGGCTAGCCCCTTCTGCCTGCCAGCTATCTGCAGACGTTCGCACTTTCGGAGCAGGGCTGCGAAAGGAGCCTGGCAGGGACACCACCATTCCCAGCATGCGTTAAAGTTTCAAGTGGCAAGATAAGCAAGCAGCCCCATTCTCTGTGCCTCTATGCGAACAGTGCCATGGGCAGATGAGGCTGAGCAACAGCTTTCCAGGCTAGCCCCTTCTGGCTGCCAGCTATCTGCAGACGTTCGCACTTTCGGAGCAGGGCTGCGAAAGGAGCCTGGCTGGGACACCAACTTTCCCAGGCTACGTTTGAAGTTTGAGGTGGCAAGACAAGCAAGCAGCCCCATTCTCTGTGCCTCTATGCGAACAGTGCCATGGGCAGATGAGGCTGAGCAACAGCTTTCCAGGCTAGCCCCTTCTGCCTGCCAGCTATCTGCAGACGTTCGCACTTTCGGAGCAGGGCTGTGATAGGAGCCTGGCAGGGACACATCCATTCCCAGCATGCGTTTGAAGTTTCAAGTGGCAAGATAAGCAAGCAGCTCCATTCTCTGTGTCTCTATGCGAACAGTGCCATGGGCAGATGAGGCTGAGGAACAGCTTTCCAGGCTAGCCCCTTCTGCCTGCCAGCTATCTGCAGACGTTCGCACTTTCGGAGCAGGGCTGCGAAAGGAGCCTGGCTGGGACACCAACTTTCCCAGGCTACGTTTGAAGTTTGAGGTGGCAAGACAAGCAAGCAGCCCCATTCTCTGTGCCTCTATGCGAACAGTGCCATGGGCAGATGAGGCTGAGCAACAGCTTTCCAGGCTAGCCCCTTCTGCCTGCCAGCTATCTGCAGACGTTCGCACTTTCGGAGCAGGGCTGTGATAGGAGCCTGGCAGGGACACCACCATTCCCAGCATGCGTTTGAAGTTTCAAGTGGCAAGATAAGCAAGCAGCTCCATTCTCTGTGTCTCTATGCGAACAGTGCCATGGGCAGATGAGGCTGAGGAACAGCTTTCCAGGCTAGCCCCTTCTGCCTGCCAGCTATCTGCAGACGTTCGCACTTTCGGAGCAGGGCTGCGAAAGGAGCCTGGCTGGGACACCAACTTTCCCAGGCTACGTTTGAAGTTTGAGGTGGCAAGACAAGCAAGCAGCCCCATTCTCTGTGCCTCTGTGAGAGCACTGCCATGGGCAGATGAGGCTGAGCAACAGCTTTCCAGGCTAGCCCCTTCTGCCTGCCAGCTATCTGCAGACGTTCGCACTTTCGGAGCAGGGCTGCGAAAGGAGCCTGGCAGGGACACCACCATTCCCAGCATGCGTTTGAAGTTTCAAGTGGCAAGACAAGCAAGCAGCCCCATTCTCTGTGCCTCTATGCGAACAGTGCCATGGGCAGATGAGGCTGAGCAACAGCTTTCCAGGATAGCCCCTTCTGCCTGCCAGCTATCTGCAGACGTTCGCACTTTCGGAGCAGGGCTGCGAAAGGAGCCTGGCTGGGACACCAACTTTCCCAGGCTACGTTTGAAGTTTGAGGTGGCAAGACAAGCAAGCAGCCCCATTCTCTGTGCCTCTATGCGAACAGTGCCATGGGCAGATGAGGCTGAGCAACAGCTTTCCAGGCTAGTCCCTTCTGCCTGCCAGCTATCTGCAGACGTTCGCACTTTCGGAGCAGGGCTGTGATAGGAGCCTGGCAGGGACACCACCATTCCCAGCATGCGTTTGAAGTTTCAAGTGGCAAGATAAGCAAGCAGCCCCATTCTCTGTGCCTCTATGCGAACAGTGCCATGGGCAGATGAGGCTGAGCAACAGCTTTCCAGGCTAGCCCCTTCTGCCTGCCAGCTATCTGCAGACGTTCGCACTTTCGGAGCAGGGCTGCGAAAGGAGCCTGGCTGGGACACCAACTTTCCCAGGCTACGTTTGAAGTTTGAGGTGGCAAGACAAGCAAGCAGCCCCATTCTCTGTGCCTCTGTTCGAGCACTGCCATGGGCAGATGAGGCTGAGCAACAGCTTTCCAGGCTAGCCCCTTCTGCCTGCCAGCTATCTGCAGACGTTCGCACTTTCGGAGCAGGGCTGCGAAAGGAGCCTGGCAGGGACACCACCATTCCCGGCATGCGTTTGAAGTTTCAAGTGGCAAGATAAGCAAGCAGCCCCATTCTCTGTGCCTCTATGCGAACAGTGCCATGGGCAGATGAGGCTGAGCAACAGCTTTCCAGGCTAGCCCCTTCTGCCTGCCAGCTATCTGCAGACGTTCGCACTTTCGGAGCAGGGCTGCAAAAGGAGCCTGGCTGGGACACCAACTTTCCCAGGCTACGTTTGAAGGTTGAGGTGGCAAGACAAGCAAGCAGCCCCATTCTCTGTGCCTCTCTGCGAACAGTGCCATGGGCAGATGAGGCTGAGCAACAGCTTTCCAGGCTAGCCCCTTCTGCCTGCCAGCTATCTGCAGACGTTCGCACTTTCGGAGCAGGGCTGCGAACGGAGCCTGGCTGGGACACCAACTTTCCCAGGCTACGTTTGAAGTTTGAGGTGGCAAGACAAGCAAGCAGCCCCATTCTCTGTGCCTCTATGCGAACAGTGCCATGGGCAGATGAGGCTGAGCAACAGCTTTCCAGGCTAGCCCCTTCTGCCTGCCAGCTATCTGCAGACGTTCGCACTTTCGGAGCAGGGCTGCGAAAGGAGCCTGGCTGGGACACCAACTTTCCCAGGCTACGTTTGAAGTTTGAGGTGGCAAGACAAGCAAGCAGCCCCATTCTCTGTGCCTCTATGCGAACAGTGCCATGGGCAGATGAGGCTGAGCAACAGCTTTCCAGGATAGCCCCTTCTGCCTGCCAGCTATCTGCAGACGTTCGCACTTTCGGAGCAGGGCTGTGATAGGAGCCTGGCAGGGACACCACCATTCCCAGCATGCGTTTGAAGTTTCAAGTGGCAAGATAAGCAAGCAGCCCCATTCTCTGTGCCTCTATGCGAACAGTGCCATGGGCAGATGAGGCTGAGCAACAGCTTTCCAGGCTAGCCCCTTCTGCCTGCCAGCTATCTGCAGACGTTCGCACTTTCGGAGCAGGGCTGCGAAAGGAGCCTGGCTGGGACACCAACTTTCCCAGGCTACGTTTGAAGTTTGAGGTGGCAAGACAAGCAAGCAGCCCCATTCTCTGTGCCTCTATGCGAACAGTGCCATGGGCAGATGAGGCTGAGCAACAGCTTTCCAGGCTAGCCCCTTCTGCCTGCCAGCTATCTGCAGACGTTCGCACTTTCGGAGCAGGGCTGTGATAGGAGCCTGGCAGGGACACCAACTTTCCCAGCATGCGTTTGAAGTTTCAAGTGGCAAGATAAGCAAGCAGCCCCATTCTCTGTGCCTCTATGCGAACAGTGCCATGGGCAGATGAGGCTGAGCAACAGCTTTCCAGGCTAGCCCCTTCTGCCTGCCAGCTATCTGCAGACGTTCGCACTTTCGGAGCAGGGCTGCGAAAGGAGCCTGGCTGGGACACCAACTTTCCCAGGCTACGTTTGAAGTTTGAGGTGGCAAGACAAGCAAGCAGCCCCATTCTCTGTGCCTCTATGCGAACAGTGCCATGGGCAGATGAGGCTGAGCAACAGCTTTCCAGGCTAGCCCCTTCTGCCTGCCAGCTATCTGCAGACGTTCGCACTTTCGGAGCAGGGCTGTGATAGGAGCCTGGCAGGGACACCACCATTCCCAGCATGCGTTTGAAGTTTCAAGTGGCAAGATAAGCAAGCAGCTCCATTCTCTGTGTCTCTATGCGAACAGTGCCATGGGCAGATGAGGCTGAGGAACAGCTTTCCAGGCTAGCCCCTTCTGCCTGCCAGCTATCTGCAGACGTTCGCACTTTCGGAGCAGGGCTGCGAAAGGAGCCTGGCTGGGACACCAACTTTCCCAGGCTACGTTTGAAGTTTGAGGTGGCAAGACAAGCAAGCAGCCCCATTCTCTGTGCCTCTGTGAGAGCACTGCCATGGGCAGATGAGGCTGAGCAACAGCTTTCCAGGCTAGCCCCTTCTGCCTGCCAGCTATCTGCAGACGTTCGCACTTTCGGAGCAGGGCTGCGAAAGGAGCCTGGCAGGGACACCACCATTCCCAGCATGCGTTTGAAGTTTCAAGTGTCAAGATAAGCAAGCAGCCCCATTCTCTGTGCCTCTATGCGAACAGTGCCATGGGCAGATGAGGCTGAGCAACAGCTTTCCAGGCTAGCCCCTTCTGCCTGCCAGCTATCTGCAGACGTTCGCACTTTCGGAGCAGGGCTGCGAAAGGAGCCTGGCTGGGACACCAACTTTCCCAGGCTACGTTTGAAGTTTGAGGTGGCAAGACAAGCAAGCAGCCCCATTCTCTGTGCCTCTATGCGAACAGTGCCATGGGCAGATGAGGCTGAGCAACAGCTTTCCAGGCTAGTCCCTTCTGCCTGCCAGCTATCTGCAGACGTTCGCACTTTCGGAGCAGGGCTGTGATAGGAGCCTGGCAGGGACACATCCATTCCCAGCATGCGTTTGAAGTTTCAAGTGGCAAGATAAGCAAGCAGCCCCATTCTCTGTGCCTCTATGCGAACAGTGCCATGGGCAGATGAGGCTGAGCAACAGCTTTCCAGGCTAGCCCCTTCTGGCTGCCAGCTATCTGCAGACGTTCGCACTTTCGGAGCAGGGCTGCGAAAGGAGCCTGGCTGGGACACCAACTTTCCCAGGCTACGTTTGAAGTTTGAGGTGGCAAGACAAGCAAGCAGCCCCATTCTCTGTGCCTCTGTTCGAGCACTGCCATGGGCAGATGAGGCTGAGCAACAGCTTTCCAGGCTAGCCCCTTCTGCCTGCCAGCTATCTGCAGACGTTCGCACTTTCGGAGCAGGGCTGCGAAAGGAGCCTGGCAGGGACACCACCATTCCCAGCATGCGTTTGAAGTTTCAAGTGGCAAGATAAGCAAGCAGCCCCATTCTCTGTGCCTCTATGCGAACAGTGCCATGGGCAGATGAGGCTGAGCAACAGCTTTCCAGGCTAGCCCCTTCTGCCTGCCAGCTATCTGCAGACGTTCGCACTTTCGGAGCAGGGCTGCAAAAGGAGCCTGGCTGGGACACCAACTTTCCCAGGCTACGTTTGAAGTTTGAGGTGGCAAGACAAGCAAGCAGCCCCATTCTCTGTGCCTCTCTGCGAACAGTGCCATGGGCAGATGAGGCTGAGCAACAGCTTTCCAGGCTAGCCCCTTCTGCCTGCCAGCTATCTGCAGACGTTCGCACTTTCGGAGCAGGGCTGCGAACGGAGCCTGGCTGGGACACCAACTTTCCCAGGCTACGTTTGAAGTTTGAGGTGGCAAGACAAGCAAGCAGCCCCATTCTCTGTGCCTCTATGCGAACAGTGCCATGGGCAGATGAGGCTGAGCAACAGCTTTCCAGGCTAGCCCCTTCTGGCTGCCAGCTATCTGCAGACGTTCGCACTTTCGGAGCAGGGCTGCGAAAGGAGCCTGGCTGGGACACCAACTTTCCCAGGCTACGTTTGAAGTTTGAGGTGGCAAGACAAGCAAGCAGCCCCATTCTCTGTGCCTCTATGCGAACAGTGCCATGGGCAGATGAGGCTGAGCAACAGCTTTCCAGGATAGCCCCTTCTGGCTGCCAGCTATCTGCAGACGTTCGCACTTTCGGAGCAGGGCTGTGATAGGAGTCTGGCAGGGACACCACCATTCCCAGCATGCGTTTGAAGTTTCAAGTGGCAAGATAAGCAAGCAGCCCCATTCTCTGTGCCTCTATGCGAACAGTGCCATGGGCAGATGAGGCTGAGCAACAGCTTTCCAGGCTAGCCCCTTCTGCCTGCCAGCTATCTGCAGACGTTCGCACTTTCGGAGCAGGGCTGCGAAAGGAGCCTGGCTGGGACACCAACTTTCCCAGGCTACGTTTGAAGTTTGAGGTGGCAAGACAAGCAAGCAGCCCCATTCTCTGTGCCTCTGTGAGAGCACTGCCATGGGCAGATGAGGCTGAGCAACAGCTTTCCAGGCTAGCCCCTTCTGCCTGCCAGCTATCTGCAGACGTTCGCACTTTCGGAGCAGGGCTGTGATAGGAGCCTGGCAGGGACACCACCATTCCCAGCATGCGTTTGAAGTTTCAAGTGGCAAGATAAGCAAGCAGCCCCATTCTCTGTGCCTCTATGCGAACAGTGCCATGGGCAGATGAGGCTGAGCAACAGCTTTCCAGGCTAGCCCCTTCTGCCTGCCAGCTATCTGCAGACGTTCGCACTTTCGGAGCAGGGCTGCGAAAGGAGCCTGGCTGGGACACCAACTTTCCCAGGCTACGTTTGAAGTTTGAGGTGGCAAGACAAGCAAGCAGCCCCATTCTCTGTGCCTCTGTGCGAGCACTGCCATGGGCAGATGAGGCTGAGCAACAGCTTTCCAGGCTAGCCCCTTCTGCCTGCCAGCTATCTGCAGACGTTCGCACTTTCGGAGCAGGGCTGCGAAAGGAGCCTGGCAGGGACACCACCATTCCCAGCATGCGTTTGAAGTTTCAAGTGGCAAGATAAGCAAGCAGCCCCATTCTCTGTGCCTCTATGCGAACAGTGCCATGGGCAGATGAGGCTGAGCAACAGCTTTCCAGGCTAGCCCCTTCTGCCTGCCAGCTATCTGCAGACGTTCACACTTTCGGAGCAGGGCTGCGAAAGGAGCCTGGCTGGGACACCAACTTTCCCAGGCTACGTTTGAAGTTTGAGGTGGCAAGACAAGCAAGCAGCCCCATTCTCTGTGCCTCTGTTCGAGCACTGCCATGGGCAGATGAGGCTGAGCAACAGCTTTCCAGGCTAGCCCCTTCTGCCTGCCAGCTATCTGCAGACGTTCGCACTTTCGGAGCAGGGCTGCGAAAGGAGCCTGGCAGGGACACCACCATTCCCAGCATGCGTTTGAAGTTTCAAGTGGCAAGATAAGCAAGCAGCCCCATACTCTGTGCCTCTATGCGAACAGTGCCATGGGCAGATGAGGCTGAGCAACAGCTTTCCAGGCTAGCCCCTTCTGCCTGCCAGCTATCTGCAGACGTTCGCACTTTCGGAGCAGGGCTGCAAAAGGAGCCTGGCTGGGACACCAACTTTCCCAGGCTACGTTTGAAGTTTGAGGTGGCAAGACAAGCAAGCAGCCCCATTCTCTGTGCCTCTCTGCGAACAGTGCCATGGGCAGATGAGGCTGAGCAACAGCTTTCCAGGCTAGCCCCTTCTGCCTGCCAGCTATCTGCAGACGTTCGCACTTTCGGAGCAGGGCTGCGAAAGGAGCCTGGCTGGGACACCAACTTTCCCAGGCTACGTTTGAAGTTTGAGGTGGCAAGACAAGCAAGCAGCCCCATTCTCTGTGCCTCTATGCGAACAGTGCCATGGGCAGATGAGGCTGAGCAACAGCTTTCCAGGCTAGCCCCTTCTGCCTGCCAGCTATCTGCAGACGTTCGCACTTTCGGAGCAGGGCTGTGATAGGAGCCTGGCAGGGACACCACCATTCCCAGCATGCGTTTGAAGTTTCAAGTGGCAAGATAAGCAAGCAGCTCCATTCTCTGTGTCTCTATGCGAACAGTGCCATGGGCAGATGAGGCTGAGGAACAGCTTTCCAGGCTAGCCCCTTCTGGCTGCCAGCTATCTGCAGACGTTCGCACTTTCGGAGCAGGGCTGCGAAAGGAGCCTGGCTGGGACACCAACTTTCCCAGGCTACGTTTGAAGTTTGAGGTGGCAAGACAAGCAAGCAGCCCCATTCTCTGTGCCTCTGTGAGAGCACTGCCATGGGCAGATGAGGCTGAGCAACAGCTTTCCAGGCTAGCCCCTTCTGCCTGCCAGCTATCTGCAGACGTTCGCACTTTCGGAGCAGGGCTGCGAAAGGAGCCTGGCAGGGACACCACCATTCCCAGCATGCGTTTGAAGTTTCAAGTGGCAAGATAAGCAAGCAGCCCCATTCTCTGTGCCTCTATGCGAACAGTGCCATGGGCAGATGAGGCTGAGCAACAGCTTTCCAGGCTAGCCCCTTCTGCCTGCCAGCTATCTGCAGACGTTCGCACTTTCGGAGCAGGGCTGCGAAAGGAGCCTGGCTGGGACACCAACTTTCCCAGGCTACGTTTGAAGTTTGAGGTGGCAAGACAAGCAAGCAGCCCCATTCTCTGTGCCTCTATGCGAACAGTGCCATGGGCAGATGAGGCTGAGCAACAGCTTTCCAGGCTAGTCCCTTCTGCCTGCCAGCTATCTGCAGACGTTCGCACTTTCGGAGCAGGGCTGTGATAGGAGCCTGGCAGGGACACATCCATTCCCAGCATGCGTTTGAAGTTTCAAGTGGCAAGATAAGCAAGCAGCCCCATTCTCTGTGCCTCTATGCGAACAGTGCCATGGGCAGATGAGGCTGAGCAACAGCTTTCCAGGCTAGCCCCTTCTGGCTGCCAGCTATCTGCAGACGTTCGCACTTTCGGAGCAGGGCTGCGAAAGGAGCCTGGCTGGGACACCAACTTTCCCAGGCTACGTTTGAAGTTTGAGGTGGCAAGACAAGCAAGCAGCCCCATTCTCTGTGCCTCTGTTCGAGCACTGCCATGGGCAGATGAGGCTGAGCAACAGCTTTCCAGGCTAGCCCCTTCTGCCTGCCAGCTATCTGCAGACGTTCGCACTTTCGGAGCAGGGCTGCGAAAGGAGCCTGGCAGGGACACCACCATTCCCAGCATGCGTTTGAAGTTTCAAGTGGCAAGATAAGCAAGCAGCCCCATTCTCTGTGCCTCTATGCGAACAGTGCCATGGGCAGATGAGGCTGAGCAACAGCTTTCCAGGCTAGCCCCTTCTGCCTGCCAGCTATCTGCAGACGTTCGCACTTTCGGAGCAGGGCTGCAAAAGGAGCCTGGCTGGGACACCAACTTTCCCAGGCTACGTTTGAAGTTTGAGGTGGCAAGACAAGCAAGCAGCCCCATTCTCTGTGCCTCTCTGCGAACAGTGCCATGGGCAGATGAGGCTGAGCAACAGCTTTCCAGGCTAGCCCCTTCTGCCTGCCAGCTATCTGCAGACGTTCGCACTTTCGGAGCAGGGCTGCGAACGGAGCCTGGCTGGGACACCAACTTTCCCAGGCTACGTTTGAAGTTTGAGGTGGCAAGACAAGCAAGCAGCCCCATTCTCTGTGCCTCTATGCGAACAGTGCCATGGGCAGATGAGGCTGAGCAACAGCTTTCCAGGCTAGCCCCTTCTGGCTGCCAGCTATCTGCAGACGTTCGCACTTTCGGAGCAGGGCTGCGAAAGGAGCCTGGCTGGGACACCAACTTTCCCAGGCTACGTTTGAAGTTTGAGGTGGCAAGACAAGCAAGCAGCCCCATTCTCTGTGCCTCTATGCGAACAGTGCCATGGGCAGATGAGGCTGAGCAACAGCTTTCCAGGATAGCCCCTTCTGGCTGCCAGCTATCTGCAGACGTTCGCACTTTCGGAGCAGGGCTGTGATAGGAGTCTGGCAGGGACACCACCATTCCCAGCATGCGTTTGAAGTTTCAAGTGGCAAGATAAGCAAGCAGCCCCATTCTCTGTGCCTCTATGCGAACAGTGCCATGGGCAGATGAGGCTGAGCAACAGCTTTCCAGGCTAGCCCCTTCTGCCTGCCAGCTATCTGCAGACGTTCGCACTTTCGGAGCAGGGCTGCGAAAGGAGCCTGGCTGGGACACCAACTTTCCCAGGCTACGTTTGAAGTTTGAGGTGGCAAGACAAGCAAGCAGCCCCATTCTCTGTGCCTCTGTGAGAGCACTGCCATGGGCAGATGAGGCTGAGCAACAGCTTTCCAGGCTAGCCCCTTCTGCCTGCCAGCTATCTGCAGACGTTCGCACTTTCGGAGCAGGGCTGTGATAGGAGCCTGGCAGGGACACCACCATTCCCAGCATGCGTTTGAAGTTTCAAGTGGCAAGATAAGCAAGCAGCCCCATTCTCTGTGCCTCTATGCGAACAGTGCCATGGGCAGATGAGGCTGAGCAACAGCTTTCCAGGCTAGCCCCTTCTGCCTGCCAGCTATCTGCAGACGTTCGCACTTTCGGAGCAGGGCTGCGAAAGGAGCCTGGCTGGGACACCAACTTTCCCAGGCTACGTTTGAAGTTTGAGGTGGCAAGACAAGCAAGCAGCCCCATTCTCTGTGCCTCTGTGCGAGCACTGCCATGGGCAGATGAGGCTGAGCAACAGCTTTCCAGGCTAGCCCCTTCTGCCTGCCAGCTATCTGCAGACGTTCGCACTTTCGGAGCAGGGCTGCGAAAGGAGCCTGGCAGGGACACCACCATTCCCAGCATGCGTTTGAAGTTTCAAGTGGCAAGATAAGCAAGCAGCCCCATTCTCTGTGCCTCTATGCGAACAGTGCCATGGGCAGATGAGGCTGAGCAACAGCTTTCCAGGCTAGCCCCTTCTGCCTGCCAGCTATCTGCAGACGTTCACACTTTCGGAGCAGGGCTGCGAAAGGAGCCTGGCTGGGACACCAACTTTCCCAGGCTACGTTTGAAGTTTGAGGTGGCAAGACAAGCAAGCAGCCCCATTCTCTGTGCCTCTGTTCGAGCACTGCCATGGGCAGATGAGGCTGAGCAACAGCTTTCCAGGCTAGCCCCTTCTGCCTGCCAGCTATCTGCAGACGTTCGCACTTTCGGAGCAGGGCTGCGAAAGGAGCCTGGCAGGGACACCACCATTCCCAGCATGCGTTTGAAGTTTCAAGTGGCAAGATAAGCAAGCAGCCCCATACTCTGTGCCTCTATGCGAACAGTGCCATGGGCAGATGAGGCTGAGCAACAGCTTTCCAGGCTAGCCCCTTCTGCCTGCCAGCTATCTGCAGACGTTCGCACTTTCGGAGCAGGGCTGCAAAAGGAGCCTGGCTGGGACACCAACTTTCCCAGGCTACGTTTGAAGTTTGAGGTGGCAAGACAAGCAAGCAGCCCCATTCTCTGTGCCTCTCTGCGAACAGTGCCATGGGCAGATGAGGCTGAGCAACAGCTTTCCAGGCTAGCCCCTTCTGCCTGCCAGCTATCTGCAGACGTTCGCACTTTCGGAGCAGGGCTGCGAAAGGAGCCTGGCTGGGACACCAACTTTCCCAGGCTACGTTTGAAGTTTGAGGTGGCAAGACAAGCAAGCAGCCCCATTCTCTGTGCCTCTATGCGAACAGTGCCATGGGCAGATGAGGCTGAGCAACAGCTTTCCAGGCTAGCCCCTTCTGCCTGCCAGCTATCTGCAGACGTTCGCACTTTCGGAGCAGGGCTGTGATAGGAGCCTGGCAGGGACACCACCATTCCCAGCATGCGTTTGAAGTTTCAAGTGGCAAGATAAGCAAGCAGCTCCATTCTCTGTGTCTCTATGCGAACAGTGCCATGGGCAGATGAGGCTGAGGAACAGCTTTCCAGGCTAGCCCCTTCTGGCTGCCAGCTATCTGCAGACGTTCGCACTTTCGGAGCAGGGCTGCGAAAGGAGCCTGGCTGGGACACCAACTTTCCCAGGCTACGTTTGAAGTTTGAGGTGGCAAGACAAGCAAGCAGCCCCATTCTCTGTGCCTCTGTGAGAGCACTGCCATGGGCAGATGAGGCTGAGCAACAGCTTTCCAGGCTAGCCCCTTCTGCCTGCCAGCTATCTGCAGACGTTCGCACTTTCGGAGCAGGGCTGCGAAAGGAGCCTGGCAGGGACACCACCATTCCCAGCATGCGTTTGAAGTTTCAAGTGGCAAGATAAGCAAGCAGCCCCATTCTCTGTGCCTCTATGCGAACAGTGCCATGGGCAGATGAGGCTGAGCAACAGCTTTCCAGGCTAGCCCCTTCTGCCTGCCAGCTATCTGCAGACGTTCGCACTTTCGGAGCAGGGCTGCGAAAGGAGCCTGGCTGGGACACCAACTTTCCCAGGCTACGTTTGAAGTTTGAGGTGGCAAGACAAGCAAGCAGCCCCATTCTCTGTGCCTCTATGCGAACAGTGCCATGGGCAGATGAGGCTGAGCAACAGCTTTCCAGGCTAGTCCCTTCTGCCTGCCAGCTATCTGCAGACGTTCGCACTTTCGGAGCAGGGCTGTGATAGGAGCCTGGCAGGGACACATCCATTCCCAGCATGCGTTTGAAGTTTCAAGTGGCAAGATAAGCAAGCAGCCCCATTCTCTGTGCCTCTATGCGAACAGTGCCATGGGCAGATGAGGCTGAGCAACAGCTTTCCAGGCTAGCCCCTTCTGCCTGCCAGCTATCTGCAGACGTTCGCACTTTCGGAGCAGGGCTGCGAAAGGAGCCTGGCTGGGACACCAACTTTCCCAGGCTACGTTTGAAGTTTGAGGTGGCAAGACAAGCAAGCAGCCCCATTCTCTGTGCCTCTGTTCGAGCACTGCCATGGGCAGATGAGGCTGAGCAACAGCTTTCCAGGCTAGCCCCTTCTGCCTGCCAGCTATCTGCAGACGTTCGCACTTTCGGAGCAGGGCTGCGAAAGGAGCCTGGCAGGGACACCACCATTCCCAGCATGCGTTTGAAGTTTCAAGTGGCAAGATAAGCAAGCAGCCCCATTCTCTGTGCCTCTATGCGAACAGTGCCATGGGCAGATGAGGCTGAGCAACAGCTTTCCAGGCTAGCCCCTTCTGCCTGCCAGCTATCTGCAGACGTTCGCACTTTCGGAGCAGGGCTGCAAAAGGAGCCTGGCTGGGACACCAACTTTCCCAGGCTACGTTTGAAGTTTGAGGTGGCAAGACAAGCAAGCAGCCCCATTCTCTGTGCCTCTCTGCGAACAGTGCCATGGGCAGATGAGGCTGAGCAACAGCTTTCCAGGCTAGCCCCTTCTGCCTGCCAGCTATCTGCAGACGTTCGCACTTTCGGAGCAGGGCTGCGAACGGAGCCTGGCTGGGACACCAACATTCCCAGGCTACATTTGAAGTTTGAGGTGGCAAGACAAGCAAGCAGCCCCATTCTCTGTGCCTCTATGCGAACAGTGCCATGGGCAGATGAGGCTGAGCAACAGCTTTCCAGGCTAGCCCCTTCTGCCTGCCAGCTATCTGCAGACGTTCGCACTTTCGGAGCAGGGCTGCGAAAGGAGCCTGGCTGGGACACCAACTTTCCCAGGCTACGTTTGAAGTTTGAGGTGGCAAGACAAGCAAGCAGCCCCATTCTCTGTGCCTCTATGCGAACAGTGCCATGGGCAGATGAGGCTGAGCAACAGCTTTCCAGGATAGCCCCTTCTGCCTGCCAGCTATCTGCAGACGTTCGCACTTTCGGAGCAGGGCTGTGATAGGAGCCTGGCAGGGACACCACCATTCCCAGCATGCGTTTGAAGTTTCAAGTGGCAAGATAAGCAAGCAGCCCCATTCTCTGTGCCTCTATGCGAACAGTGCCATGGGCAGATGAGGCTGAGCAACAGCTTTCCAGGCTAGCCCCTTCTGCCTGCCAGCTATCTGCAGACGTTCGCACTTTCGGAGCAGGGCTGCGAAAGGAGCCTGGCTGGGACACCAACTTTCCCAGGCTACGTTTGAAGTTTGAGGTGGCAAGACAAGCAAGCAGCCCCATTCTCTGTGCCTCTATGCGAACAGTGCCATGGGCAGATGAGGCTGAGCAACAGCTTTCCAGGCTAGCCCCTTCTGCCTGCCAGCTATCTGCAGACGTTCGCACTTTCGGAGCAGGGCTGTGATAGGAGCCTGGCAGGGACACCACCATTCCCAGCATGCGTTTGAAGTTTCAAGTGGCAAGATAAGCAAGCAGCCCCATTCTCTGTGCCTCTATGCGAACAGTGCCATGGGCAGATGAGGCTGAGCAACAGCTTTCCAGGCTAGCCCCTTCTGCCTGCCAGCTATCTGCAGACGTTCGCACTTTCGGAGCAGGGCTGCGAAAGGAGCCTGGCTGGGACACCAACTTTCCCAGGCTACGTTTGAAGTTTGAGGTGGCAAGACAAGCAAGCAGCCCCATTCTCTGTGCCTCTGTGCGAGCACTGCCATGGGCAGATGAGGCTGAGCAACAGCTTTCCAGGCTAGCCCCTTCTGCCTGCCAGCTATCTGCAGACGTTCGCACTTTCGGAGCAGGGCTGCGAAAGGAGCCTGGCAGGGACACCACCATTCCCAGCATGCGTTTGAAGTTTCAAGTGGCAAGATAAGCAAGCAGCCCCATTCTCTGTGCCTCTATGCGAACAGTGCCATGGGCAGATGAGGCTGAGCAACAGCTTTCCAGGCTAGCCCCTTCTGCCTGCCAGCTATCTGCAGACGTTCGCACTTTCGGAGCAGGGCTGCGAAAGGAGCCTGGCTGGGACACCAACTTTCCCAGGCTACGTTTGAAGTTTGAGGTGGCAAGACAAGCAAGCAGCCCCATTCTCTGTGCCTCTGTTCGAGCACTGCCATGGGCAGATGAGGCTGAGCAACAGCTTTCCAGGCTAGCCCCTTCTGCCTGCCAGCTATCTGCAGACGTTCGCACTTTCGGAGCAGGGCTGCGAAAGGAGCCTGGCAGGGACACCACCATTCCCAGCATGCGTTTGAAGTTTCAAGTGGCAAGACAAGCAAGCAGCCCCATTCTCTGTGCCTCTATGCGAACAGTGCCATGGGCAGATGAGGCTGAGCAACAGCTTTCCAGGCTAGCCCCTTCTGCCTGCCAGCTATCTGCAGACGTTCGCACTTTCGGAGCAGGGCTGCGAAAGGAGCCTGGCTGGGACACCAACTTTCCCAGGCTACGTTTGAAGTTTGAGGTGGCAAGACAAGCAAGCAGCCCCATTCTCTGTGCCTCTGTGCGAGCACTGCCATGGGCAGATGAGGCTGAGCAACAGCTTTCCAGGCTAGCCCCTTCTGCCTGCCAGCTATCTGCAGACGTTCGCACTTTCGGAGCAGGGCTGCGAAAGGAGCCTGGCAGGGACACCACCATTCCCAGCATGCGTTTGAAGTTTCAAGTGGCAAGATAAGCAAGCAGCCCCATTCTCTGTGCCTCTATGCGAACAGTGCCATGGGCAGATGAGGCTGAGCAACAGCTTTCCAGGCTAGCCCCTTCTGCCTGCCAGCTATCTGCAGACGTTCGCACTTTCGGAGCAGGGCTGCAAAAGGAGCCTGGCTGGGACACCAACTTTCCCAGGCTACGTTTGAAGTTTGAGGTGGCAAGACAAGCAAGCAGCCCCATTCTCTGTGCCTCTATGCGAACAGTGCCATGGGCAGATGAGGCTGAGCAACAGCTTTCCAGGATAGCCCCTTCTGCCTGCCAGCTATCTGCAGACGTTCGCACTTTCGGAGCAGGGCTGTGATAGGAGCCTGGCAGGGACACCACCATTCCCAGCATGCGTTTGAAGTTTCAAGTGGCAAGATAAGCAAGCAGCCCCATTCTCTGTGCCTCTCTGCGAACAGTGCCATGGGCAGATGAGGCTGAGCAACAGCTTTCCAGGCTAGCCCCTTCTGCCTGCCAGCTATCTGCAGACGTTCGCACTTTCGGAGCAGGGCTGCGAAAGGAGCCTGGCTGGGACACCAACTTTCCCAGGCTACGTTTGAAGTTTGAGGTGGCAAGACAAGCAAGCAGCCCCATTCTCTGTGCCTCTATGCGAACAGTGCCATGGGCAGATGAGGCTGAGCAACAGCTTTCCAGGCTAGCCCCTTCTGCCTGCCAGCTATCTGCAGACGTTCGCACTTTCGGAGCAGGGCTGTGATAGGAGCCTGGCAGGGACACCACCATTCCCAGCATGCGTTTGAAGTTTCAAGTGGCAAGATAAGCAAGCAGCCCCATTCTCTGTGCCTCTATGCGAACAGTGCCATGGGCAGATGAGGCTGAGCAACAGCTTTCCAGGCTAGCCCCTTCTGCCTGCCAGCTATCTGCAGACGTTCGCACTTTCGGAGCAGGGCTGCGAAAGGAGCCTGGCTGGGACACCAACTTTCCCAGGCTACGTTTGAAGTTTGAGGTGGCAAGACAAGCAAGCAGCCCCATTCTCTGTGCCTCTGTGCGAGCACTGCCATGGGCAGATGAGGCTGAGCAACAGCTTTCCAGGCTAGCCCCTTCTGCCTGCCAGCTATCTGCAGACGTTCGCACTTTCGGAGCAGGGCTGCGAAAGGAGCCTGGCAGGGACACCACCATTCCCAGCATGCGTTTGAAGTTTCAAGTGGCAAGATAAGCAAGCAGCCCCATTCTCTGTGCCTCTATGCGAACAGTGCCATGGGCAGATGAGGCTGAGCAACAGCTTTCCAGGCTAGCCCCTTCTGCCTGCCAGCTATCTGCAGACGTTCGCACTTTCGGAGCAGGGCTGCGAAAGGAGCCTGGCTGGGACACCAACTTTCCCAGGCTACGTTTGAAGTTTGAGGTGGCAAGACAAGCAAGCAGCCCCATTCTCTGTGCCTCTGTTCGAGCACTGCCATGGGCAGATGAGGCTGAGCAACAGCTTTCCAGGCTAGCCCCTTCTGCCTGCCAGCTATCTGCAGACGTTCGCACTTTCGGAGCAGGGCTGCGAAAGGAGCCTGGCAGGGACACCACCATTCCCAGCATGCGTTTGAAGTTTCAAGTGGCAAGACAAGCAAGCAGCCCCATTCTCTGTGCCTCTATGCGAACAGTGCCATGGGCAGATGAGGCTGAGCAACAGCTTTCCAGGCTAGCCCCTTCTGCCTGCCAGCTATCTGCAGACGTTCGCACTTTCGGAGCAGGGCTGCGAAAGGAGCCTGGCTGGGACACCAACTTTCCCAGGCTACGTTTGAAGTTTGAGGTGGCAAGACAAGCAAGCAGCCCCATTCTCTGTGCCTCTGTGCGAGCACTGCCATGGGCAGATGAGGCTGAGCAACAGCTTTCCAGGCTAGCCCCTTCTGCCTGCCAGCTATCTGCAGACGTTCGCACTTTCGGAGCAGGGCTGCGAAAGGAGCCTGGCAGGGACACCACCATTCCCAGCATGCGTTTGAAGTTTCAAGTGGCAAGATAAGCAAGCAGCCCCATTCTCTGTGCCTCTATGCGAACAGTGCCATGGGCAGATGAGGCTGAGCAACAGCTTTCCAGGCTAGCCCCTTCTGCCTGCCAGCTATCTGCAGACGTTCGCACTTTCGGAGCAGGGCTGCGAAAGGAGCCTGGCTGGGACACCAACTTTCCCACGCTACGTTTGAAGTTTGAGGTGGCAAGATAAGCAAGCAGCCCCATTCTTTGCGCCTCTGTGCGAGCACTGCCATGGGCAGATGAGGCTGAGCAACAGCTTTCCAGGCTAGCCCCTTCTGCCTGCCAGCTATCTGCAGACGTTCGCACTTTCAGAGAAGGGCTGTGATAGGAGCCTGGCAGGGACACCACCATTCCCAGCATGCGTTTGAAGTTTCAAGTGGCAAGATAAGCAAGCAGCCCCATTCTCTGTGCCTCTATGCGAACAGTGCCATGGGCAGATGAGGCTGAGCAACAGCTTTGCAGGCTAGCCCCTTCTGGCTGCCAGCTATCTGCAGACGTTCGCACTTTCGGAGCAGGGCTGCGAAAGGAGCCTGGCTGGGACACCAACTTTCCCAGGCTACGTTTGAAGTCTTAGGTGGCAAGACAAGCAAGCAGCCCCATTCTCTGTGCCTCTATGCGAACAGTGCCATGGGCAGATGAGGCTGAGCAACAGCTTTCCAGGCTAGCCCCTTCTGGCTGCCAGCTATCTGCAGACGTTCGCACTTTCAGAGAAGGCCTGTGATAGGAGCCTGGCAGGGACACCAACTTTCCCAGCATGCGTTTGAAGTTTCAAGTGGCAAGATAAGCAAGCAGCCCCATTCTCTGTGCCTCTATGCGAACAGTGCCATGGGCAGATGAGGCTGAGCAACAGCTTTGCAGGCTAGCCCCTTCTGGCTGCCAGCTATCTGCAGACGTTCGCACTTTCGGAGCAGGGCTGCGAAAGGAGCCTGGCTGGGACACCAACTTTCCCAGGCTACGTTTGAAGTTTGAGGTGGCAAGACAAGCAAGCAGCCCCATTCTCTGTGCCTCTATGCGAACAGTGCCATGGGCAGATGAGGCTGAGCAACAGCTTTCCAGGCTAGCCCCTTCTGCCTGCCAGCTATCTGCAGACGTTCGCACTTTCGGAGCAGGGCTGCGAAAGGAGCCTGGCTGGGACACCAACTTTCCCAGGCTACGTTTGAAGTTTGAGGTGGCAAGACAAGCAAGCAGCCCCATTCTCTGTGCCTCTATGCGAACAGTGCCATGGGCAGATGAGGCTGAGCAACAGCTTTCCAGGCTAGCCCCTTCTGCCTGCCAGCTATCTGCAGACGTTCGCACTTTCGGAGCAGGGCTGCAAAAGGAGCCTGGCTGGGACACCAACTTTCCCAGGCTACGTTTGAAGTTTGAGGTGGCAAGACAAGCAAGCAGCCCCATTCTCTGTGCCTCTGTGCGAGCACTGCCATGGGCAGATGAGGCTGAGCAACAGCTTTCCAGGCTAGCCCCTTCTGCCTGCCAGCTATCTGCAGACGTTCGCACTTTCGGAGCAGGGCTGCAAAAGGAGCCTGGCAGGGACACATCCATTCCCAGCATGCGTTTGAAGTTTCAAGTGGCAAGATAAGCAAGCAGCCCCATTCTCTGTGCCTCTATGCGAACAGTGCCATGGGCAGATGAGGCTGAGCAACAGCTTTCCAGGCTAGCCCCTTCTGGCTGCCAGCTATCTGCAGACGGTCGCACTTTCGGAGCAGGGCTGCGAAAGGAGCCTGGCTGGGACACCAACTTTCCCACGCTACGTTTGAAGTTTGAGGTGGCAAGACAAGCAAGCAGCCCCAGTCTCTGTGCCTCTGTGCGAGCACTGCCATGGGCAGATGAGGCTGAGCAACAGCTTTCCAGGCTAGCCCCTTCTGCCTGCCAGCTATCTGCAGACGTTCGCACTTTCGGAGCAGGGCTGCGAAAGGAGCTTGGCAGGGACACCACCATTCCCAGCATGCGTTTGAAGTTTCAAGTGGCAAGATAAGCAAGCAGCCCCATTCTCTGTGCCTCTATGCGAACAGTGCCATGGGCAGATGAGGCTGAGCAACAGCTTTCCAGGCTAGCCCCTTCTGCCTGCCAGCTATCTGCAGACGTTCGCACTTTCGGAGCAGGGCTGCGAAAGGAGCCTGGCTGGGACACCAACTTTCCCACGCTACGTTTGAAGTTTGAGGTGGCAAGATAAGCAAGCAGCCCCATTCTTTGCGCCTCTGTGCGAGCACTGCCATGGGCAGATGAGGCTGAGCAACAGCTTTCCAGGCTAGCCCCTTCTGCCTGCCAGCTATCTGCAGACGTTCGCACTTTCAGAGAAGGGCTGTGATAGGAGCCTGGCAGGGACACCACCATTCCCAGCATGCGTTTGAAGTTTCAAGTGGCAAGATAAGCAAGCAGCCCCATTCTCTGTGCCTCTATGCGAACAGTGCCATGGGCAGATGAGGCTGAGCAACAGCTTTGCAGGCTAGCCCCTTCTGGCTGCCAGCTATCTGCAGACGTTCGCACTTTCGGAGCAGGGCTGCGAAAGGAGCCTGGCTGGGACACCAACTTTCCCAGGCTACGTTTGAAGTTTGAGGTGGCAAGACAAGCAAGCAGCCCCATTCTCTGTGCCTCTATGCGAACAGTGCCATGGGCAGATGAGGCTGAGCAACAGCTTTCCAGGCTAGCCCCTTCTGCCTGCCAGCTATCTGCAGACGTTCGCACTTTCAGAGAAGGGCTGTGATAGGAGCCTGGCAGGGACACCACCATTCCCAGCATGCGTTTGAAGTTTCAAGTGGCAAGATAAGCAAGCAGCCCCATTCTCTGTGCCTCTATGCGAACAGTGCCATGGGCAGATGAGGCTGAGCAACAGCTTTGCAGGCTAGCCCCTTCTGGCTGCCAGCTATCTGCAGACGTTCGCACTTTCGGAGCAGGGCTGCGAAAGGAGCCTGGCTGGGACACCAACTTTCCCAGGCTACGTTTGAAGTTTGAGGTGGCAAGACAAGCAAGCAGCCCCATTCTCTGTGCCTCTATGCGAACAGTGCCATGGGCAGATGAGGCTGAGCAACAGCTTTCCAGGCTAGCCCCTTCTGCCTGCCAGCTATCTGCAGACGTTCGCACTTTCGGAGCAGGGCTGCGAAAGGAGCCTGGCTGGGACACCACCATTCCCAGCATGCGTTTGAAGTTTGAGGTGGCAAGACAAGCAAGCAGCCCCATTCTCTGTGCCTCTATGCGAACAGTGCCATGGGCAGATGAGGCTGAGCAACAGCTTTCCAGGCTAGCCCCTTCTGCCTGCCAGCTATCTGCAGACGTTCGCACTTTCGGAGCAGGGCTGCGAAAGGAGCCTGGCTGGGACACCAACTTTCCCAGGCTACGTTTGAAGTTTGAGGTGGCAAGATAAGCAAGCAGCCCCATTCTTTGCGCCTCTGTGCGAGCACTGCCATGGGCAGATGAGGCTGAGCAACAGCTTTCCAGGCTAGCCCCTTCTGCCTGCCAGCTATCTGCAGACGTTCGCACTTTCGGAGTCGGGCTGCGAAAGGAGCCTGGCTGGGACACCAACTTTCCCAGGCTACGTTTGAAGTTTGAGGTGGCAAGATAAGCAAGCAGCCCCATTCTCTGTGCCTCTATGCGAACAGTGCCATGGGCAGATGAGGCTGAGCAACAGCTTTCCAGGCTAGCCCCTTCTGCCTGCCAGCTATCTGCAGACGTTCGCTCTTTCGGAGCAGGGCTGCGAAAGGAGCCTGGCTGGGACACCAACTTTCCCAGGCTACGTTTGAAGTTTGAGGTGGCAAGACAAGCAAGCAGCCCCATTCTCTGTGCCTCTGTGCGAGCACTGCCATGGGCAGATGAGGCTGAGCAACAGCTTTCCAGGCTTGCCCCTTCTGGCTGCCAGCTATCTGCAGACGTTCGCACTTTCGGAGCAGGGCTGCGAAAGGAGCCTGGCTGGGACACCAACTTTCCCAGGCTACGTTTGAAGTTTGAGGTGGCAAGACAAGCAAGCAGCCCCATTCTCTGTGCCTCTGTTCGAGCACTGCCATGGGCAGATGAGGCTGAGCAACAGCTTTCCAGGCTAGCCCCTTCTGCCTGCCAGCTATCTGCAGACGTTCGCACTTTCGGAGCAGGGCTGCGAAAGGAGCCTGGCAGGGACACCACCATTCCCAGCATGCGTTTGAAGTTTCAAGTGGCAAGACAAGCAAGCAGCCCCATTCTCTGTGCCTCTATGCGAACAGTGCCATGGGCAGATGAGGCTGAGCAACAGCTTTCCAGGCTAGCCCCTTCTGCCTGCCAGCTATCTGCAGACGTTCGCACTTTCGGAGCAGGGCTGCGAAAGGAGCCTGGCTGGGACACCAACTTTCCCAGGCTACGTTTGAAGTTTGAGGTGGCAAGACAAGCAAGCAGCCCCATTCTCTGTGCCTCTGTGCGAGCACTGCCATGGGCAGATGAGGCTGAGCAACAGCTTTCCAGGCTAGCCCCTTCTGCCTGCCAGCTATCTGCAGACGTTCGCACTTTCGGAGCAGGGCTGCGAAAGGAGCCTGGCAGGGACACCACCATTCCCAGCATGCGTTTGAAGTTTCAAGTGGCAAGATAAGCAAGCAGCCCCATTCTCTGTGCCTCTATGCGAACAGTGCCATGGGCAGATGAGGCTGAGCAACAGCTTTCCAGGCTAGCCCCTTCTGCCTGCCAGCTATCTGCAGACGTTCGCACTTTCGGAGCAGGGCTGCAAAAGGAGCCTGGCTGGGACACCAACTTTCCCAGGCTACGTTTGAAGTTTGAGGTGGCAAGACAAGCAAGCAGCCCCATTCTCTGTGCCTCTATGCGAACAGTGCCATGGGCAGATGAGGCTGAGCAACAGCTTTCCAGGATAGCCCCTTCTGCCTGCCAGCTATCTGCAGACGTTCGCACTTTCGGAGCAGGGCTGTGATAGGAGCCTGGCAGGGACACCACCATTCCCAGCATGCGTTTGAAGTTTCAAGTGGCAAGATAAGCAAGCAGCCCCATTCTCTGTGCCTCTCTGCGAACAGTGCCATGGGCAGATGAGGCTGAGCAACAGCTTTCCAGGCTAGCCCCTTCTGCCTGCCAGCTATCTGCAGACGTTCGCACTTTCGGAGCAGGGCTGCGAAAGGAGCCTGGCTGGGACACCAACTTTCCCAGGCTACGTTTGAAGTTTGAGGTGGCAAGACAAGCAAGCAGCCCCATTCTCTGTGCCTCTATGCGAACAGTGCCATGGGCAGATGAGGCTGAGCAACAGCTTTCCAGGCTAGCCCCTTCTGCCTGCCAGCTATCTGCAGACGTTCGCACTTTCGGAGCAGGGCTGTGATAGGAGCCTGGCAGGGACACCACCATTCCCAGCATGCGTTTGAAGTTTCAAGTGGCAAGATAAGCAAGCAGCCCCATTCTCTGTGCCTCTATGCGAACAGTGCCATGGGCAGATGAGGCTGAGCAACAGCTTTCCAGGCTAGCCCCTTCTGCCTGCCAGCTATCTGCAGACGTTCGCACTTTCGGAGCAGGGCTGCGAAAGGAGCCTGGCTGGGACACCAACTTTCCCAGGCTACGTTTGAAGTTTGAGGTGGCAAGACAAGCAAGCAGCCCCATTCTCTGTGCCTCTGTGCGAGCACTGCCATGGGCAGATGAGGCTGAGCAACAGCTTTCCAGGCTAGCCCCTTCTGCCTGCCAGCTATCTGCAGACGTTCGCACTTTCGGAGCAGGGCTGCGAAAGGAGCCTGGCAGGGACACCACCATTCCCAGCATGCGTTTGAAGTTTCAAGTGGCAAGATAAGCAAGCAGCCCCATTCTCTGTGCCTCTATGCGAACAGTGCCATGGGCAGATGAGGCTGAGCAACAGCTTTCCAGGCTAGCCCCTTCTGCCTGCCAGCTATCTGCAGACGTTCGCACTTTCGGAGCAGGGCTGCGAAAGGAGCCTGGCTGGGACACCAACTTTCCCAGGCTACGTTTGAAGTTTGAGGTGGCAAGACAAGCAAGCAGCCCCATTCTCTGTGCCTCTGTTCGAGCACTGCCATGGGCAGATGAGGCTGAGCAACAGCTTTCCAGGCTAGCCCCTTCTGCCTGCCAGCTATCTGCAGACGTTCGCACTTTCGGAGCAGGGCTGCGAAAGGAGCCTGGCAGGGACACCACCATTCCCAGCATGCGTTTGAAGTTTCAAGTGGCAAGACAAGCAAGCAGCCCCATTCTCTGTGCCTCTATGCGAACAGTGCCATGGGCAGATGAGGCTGAGCAACAGCTTTCCAGGCTAGCCCCTTCTGCCTGCCAGCTATCTGCAGACGTTCGCACTTTCGGAGCAGGGCTGCGAAAGGAGCCTGGCTGGGACACCAACTTTCCCAGGCTACGTTTGAAGTTTGAGGTGGCAAGACAAGCAAGCAGCCCCATTCTCTGTGCCTCTGTGCGAGCACTGCCATGGGCAGATGAGGCTGAGCAACAGCTTTCCAGGCTAGCCCCTTCTGCCTGCCAGCTATCTGCAGACGTTCGCACTTTCGGAGCAGGGCTGCGAAAGGAGCCTGGCAGGGACACCACCATTCCCAGCATGCGTTTGAAGTTTCAAGTGGCAAGATAAGCAAGCAGCCCCATTCTCTGTGCCTCTATGCGAACAGTGCCATGGGCAGATGAGGCTGAGCAACAGCTTTCCAGGCTAGCCCCTTCTGCCTGCCAGCTATCTGCAGACGTTCGCACTTTCGGAGCAGGGCTGCGAAAGGAGCCTGGCTGGGACACCAACTTTCCCACGCTACGTTTGAAGTTTGAGGTGGCAAGATAAGCAAGCAGCCCCATTCTTTGCGCCTCTGTGCGAGCACTGCCATGGGCAGATGAGGCTGAGCAACAGCTTTCCAGGCTAGCCCCTTCTGCCTGCCAGCTATCTGCAGACGTTCGCACTTTCAGAGAAGGGCTGTGATAGGAGCCTGGCAGGGACACCACCATTCCCAGCATGCGTTTGAAGTTTCAAGTGGCAAGATAAGCAAGCAGCCCCATTCTCTGTGCCTCTATGCGAACAGTGCCATGGGCAGATGAGGCTGAGCAACAGCTTTGCAGGCTAGCCCCTTCTGGCTGCCAGCTATCTGCAGACGTTCGCACTTTCGGAGCAGGGCTGCGAAAGGAGCCTGGCTGGGACACCAACTTTCCCAGGCTACGTTTGAAGTCTTAGGTGGCAAGACAAGCAAGCAGCCCCATTCTCTGTGCCTCTATGCGAACAGTGCCATGGGCAGATGAGGCTGAGCAACAGCTTTCCAGGCTAGCCCCTTCTGGCTGCCAGCTATCTGCAGACGTTCGCACTTTCAGAGAAGGCCTGTGATAGGAGCCTGGCAGGGACACCAACTTTCCCAGCATGCGTTTGAAGTTTCAAGTGGCAAGATAAGCAAGCAGCCCCATTCTCTGTGCCTCTATGCGAACAGTGCCATGGGCAGATGAGGCTGAGCAACAGCTTTGCAGGCTAGCCCCTTCTGGCTGCCAGCTATCTGCAGACGTTCGCACTTTCGGAGCAGGGCTGCGAAAGGAGCCTGGCTGGGACACCAACTTTCCCAGGCTACGTTTGAAGTTTGAGGTGGCAAGACAAGCAAGCAGCCCCATTCTCTGTGCCTCTATGCGAACAGTGCCATGGGCAGATGAGGCTGAGCAACAGCTTTCCAGGCTAGCCCCTTCTGCCTGCCAGCTATCTGCAGACGTTCGCACTTTCGGAGCAGGGCTGCGAAAGGAGCCTGGCTGGGACACCAACTTTCCCAGGCTACGTTTGAAGTTTGAGGTGGCAAGACAAGCAAGCAGCCCCATTCTCTGTGCCTCTATGCGAACAGTGCCATGGGCAGATGAGGCTGAGCAACAGCTTTCCAGGCTAGCCCCTTCTGCCTGCCAGCTATCTGCAGACGTTCGCACTTTCGGAGCAGGGCTGCAAAAGGAGCCTGGCTGGGACACCAACTTTCCCAGGCTACGTTTGAAGTTTGAGGTGGCAAGACAAGCAAGCAGCCCCATTCTCTGTGCCTCTGTGCGAGCACTGCCATGGGCAGATGAGGCTGAGCAACAGCTTTCCAGGCTAGCCCCTTCTGCCTGCCAGCTATCTGCAGACGTTCGCACTTTCGGAGCAGGGCTGCAAAAGGAGCCTGGCAGGGACACATCCATTCCCAGCATGCGTTTGAAGTTTCAAGTGGCAAGATAAGCAAGCAGCCCCATTCTCTGTGCCTCTATGCGAACAGTGCCATGGGCAGATGAGGCTGAGCAACAGCTTTCCAGGCTAGCCCCTTCTGGCTGCCAGCTATCTGCAGACGGTCGCACTTTCGGAGCAGGGCTGCGAAAGGAGCCTGGCTGGGACACCAACTTTCCCACGCTACGTTTGAAGTTTGAGGTGGCAAGACAAGCAAGCAGCCCCAGTCTCTGTGCCTCTGTGCGAGCACTGCCATGGGCAGATGAGGCTGAGCAACAGCTTTCCAGGCTAGCCCCTTCTGCCTGCCAGCTATCTGCAGACGTTCGCACTTTCGGAGCAGGGCTGCGAAAGGAGCTTGGCAGGGACACCACCATTCCCAGCATGCGTTTGAAGTTTCAAGTGGCAAGATAAGCAAGCAGCCCCATTCTCTGTGCCTCTATGCGAACAGTGCCATGGGCAGATGAGGCTGAGCAACAGCTTTCCAGGCTAGCCCCTTCTGCCTGCCAGCTATCTGCAGACGTTCGCACTTTCGGAGCAGGGCTGCGAAAGGAGCCTGGCTGGGACACCAACTTTCCCACGCTACGTTTGAAGTTTGAGGTGGCAAGATAAGCAAGCAGCCCCATTCTTTGCGCCTCTGTGCGAGCACTGCCATGGGCAGATGAGGCTGAGCAACAGCTTTCCAGGCTAGCCCCTTCTGCCTGCCAGCTATCTGCAGACGTTCGCACTTTCAGAGAAGGGCTGTGATAGGAGCCTGGCAGGGACACCACCATTCCCAGCATGCGTTTGAAGTTTCAAGTGGCAAGATAAGCAAGCAGCCCCATTCTCTGTGCCTCTATGCGAACAGTGCCATGGGCAGATGAGGCTGAGCAACAGCTTTGCAGGCTAGCCCCTTCTGGCTGCCAGCTATCTGCAGACGTTCGCACTTTCGGAGCAGGGCTGCGAAAGGAGCCTGGCTGGGACACCAACTTTCCCAGGCTACGTTTGAAGTTTGAGGTGGCAAGACAAGCAAGCAGCCCCATTCTCTGTGCCTCTATGCGAACAGTGCCATGGGCAGATGAGGCTGAGCAACAGCTTTCCAGGCTAGCCCCTTCTGCCTGCCAGCTATCTGCAGACGTTCGCACTTTCAGAGAAGGGCTGTGATAGGAGCCTGGCAGGGACACCACCATTCCCAGCATGCGTTTGAAGTTTCAAGTGGCAAGATAAGCAAGCAGCCCCATTCTCTGTGCCTCTATGCGAACAGTGCCATGGGCAGATGAGGCTGAGCAACAGCTTTGCAGGCTAGCCCCTTCTGGCTGCCAGCTATCTGCAGACGTTCGCACTTTCGGAGCAGGGCTGCGAAAGGAGCCTGGCTGGGACACCAACTTTCCCAGGCTACGTTTGAAGTTTGAGGTGGCAAGACAAGCAAGCAGCCCCATTCTCTGTGCCTCTATGCGAACAGTGCCATGGGCAGATGAGGCTGAGCAACAGCTTTCCAGGCTAGCCCCTTCTGCCTGCCAGCTATCTGCAGACGTTCGCACTTTCGGAGCAGGGCTGCGAAAGGAGCCTGGCTGGGACACCACCATTCCCAGCATGCGTTTGAAGTTTGAGGTGGCAAGACAAGCAAGCAGCCCCATTCTCTGTGCCTCTATGCGAACAGTGCCATGGGCAGATGAGGCTGAGCAACAGCTTTCCAGGCTAGCCCCTTCTGCCTGCCAGCTATCTGCAGACGTTCGCACTTTCGGAGCAGGGCTGCGAAAGGAGCCTGGCTGGGACACCAACTTTCCCAGGCTACGTTTGAAGTTTGAGGTGGCAAGATAAGCAAGCAGCCCCATTCTTTGCGCCTCTGTGCGAGCACTGCCATGGGCAGATGAGGCTGAGCAACAGCTTTCCAGGCTAGCCCCTTCTGCCTGCCAGCTATCTGCAGACGTTCGCACTTTCGGAGTCGGGCTGCGAAAGGAGCCTGGCTGGGACACCAACTTTCCCAGGCTACGTTTGAAGTTTGAGGTGGCAAGATAAGCAAGCAGCCCCATTCTCTGTGCCTCTATGCGAACAGTGCCATGGGCAGATGAGGCTGAGCAACAGCTTTCCAGGCTAGCCCCTTCTGCCTGCCAGCTATCTGCAGACGTTCGCTCTTTCGGAGCAGGGCTGCGAAAGGAGCCTGGCTGGGACACCAACTTTCCCAGGCTACGTTTGAAGTTTGAGGTGGCAAGACAAGCAAGCAGCCCCATTCTCTGTGCCTCTGTGCGAGCACTGCCATGGGCAGATGAGGCTGAGCAACAGCTTTCCAGGCTTGCCCCTTCTGGCTGCCAGCTATCTGCAGACGTTCGCACTTTCGGAGCAGGGCTGCGAAAGGAGCCTGGCTGGGACACCAACTTTCCCAGGCTACGTTTGAAGTTTGAGGTGGCAAGACAAGCAAGCAGCCCCATTCTCTGTGCCTCTATGCGAACAGTGCCATGGGCAGATGAGGCTGAGCAACAGCTTTCCAGGCTAGCCCCTTCTGGCTGCCAGCTATCTGCAGACGTTCGCACTTTCAGAGAAGGGCTGTGATAGGAGCCTGGCAGGGACACCACCATTCCCAGCATGCGTTTGAAGTTTCAAGTGGCAAGATAAGCAAGCAGCCCCATTCTCTGTGCCTCTATGCGAACAGTGCCATGGGCAGATGAGGCTGAGCAACAGCTTTGCAGGCTAGCCCCTTCTGGCTGCCAGGTATCTGCAGACGTTCGCACTTTCGGAGCAGGGCTGCGAAAGGAGCCTGGCTGGGACACCAACTTTCCCAGGCTACGTTTGAAGTTTGAGGTGGCAAGACAAGCAAGCAGCCCCATTCTCTGTGCCTCTATGCGAACAGTGCCATGGGCAGATGAGGCTGAGCAACAGCTTTCCAGGCTAGCCCCTTCTGCCTGCCAGCTATCTGCAGACGTTCGCACTTTCGGAGCAGGGCTGCGAAAGGAGCCTGGCTGGGACACCAACTTTCCCAGGCTACGTTTGAAGTTTGAGGTGGCAAGACAAGCAAGCAGCCCCATTCTCTGTGCCTCTATGCGAACAGTGCCATGGGCAGATGAGGCTGAGCAACAGCTTTCCAGGCTAGCCCCTTCTGCCTGCCAGCTATCTGCAGACGTTCGCACTTTCGGAGCAGGGCTGCGAAAGGAGCCTGGCTGGGACACCAACTTTCCCAGGCTATGTTTGAAGTTTGAGGTGGCAAGACAAGCAAGCAGCCCCATTCTCTGTGCCTCTGTGCGAGCACTGCCATGGGCAGATGAGGCTGAGCAACAGCTTTCCAGGCTAGCCCCTTCTGCCTGCCAGCTATCTGCAGACGTTCGCACTTTCGGAGCAGGGCTGCAAAAGGAGCCTGGCAGGGACACCACCATTCCCAGCATGCGTTTGAAGTTTCAAGTGGCAAGATAAGCAAGCAGCCCCATTCTCTGTGCCTCTATGCGAACAGTGCCATGGGCAGATGAGGCTGAGCAACAGCTTTCCAGGCTAGCCCCTTCTGCCTGCCAGCTATCTGCAGACGTTCGCACTTTCGGAGCAGGGCT
The DNA here is from genome assembly GCF_030867145.1 of Opisthocomus hoazin. Classification (NCBI taxonomy): domain Eukaryota; kingdom Metazoa; phylum Chordata; class Aves; order Opisthocomiformes; family Opisthocomidae; genus Opisthocomus; species Opisthocomus hoazin. The sequence continues at coordinate 1,121,496 of NC_134450.1, read as the reverse complement.
GCGAAAGGAGCCTGGCTGGGACACCAACTTTTCCAGGCTACGTTTGAAGTTTGAGGTGGCAAGACAAGCAAGCAGCCCCATTCTCTGTGCCTCTGTGCGAGCACTGCCATGGGCAGATGAGGCTGAGCAACAGCTTTCCAGGCTAGCCCCTTCTGCCTGCCAGCTATCTGCAGACGTTCGCACTTTCGGAGCAGGGCTGCGAAAGGAGCCTGGCAGGGACACCACCATTCCCAGCATGCGTTTGAAGTTTCAAGTGGCAAGATAAGCAAGCAGCCCCATTCTCTGTGCCTCTATGCGAACAGTGCCATGGGCAGATGAGGCTGAGCAACAGCTTTCCAGGCTAGCCCCTTCTGCCTGCCAGCTATCTGCAGACGTTCGCACTTTCGGAGCAGGGCTGCGAAAGGAGCCTGGCTGGGACACCAACTTTCCCAGGCTACGTTTGAAGTTTGAGGTGGCAAGATAAGCAAGCAGCCCCATTCTTTGCGCCTCTGTGCGAGCACTGCCATGGGCAGATGAGGCTGAGCAACAGCTTTCCAGGCTAGCCCCTTCTGCCTGCCAGCTATCTGCAGACGTTCGCACTTTCAGAGAAGGCCTGTGATAGGAGCCTGGCAGGGACACCACCATTCCCAGCATGCGTTTGAAGTTTCAAGTGGCAAGATAAGCAAGCAGCCCCATTCTCTGTGCCTCTATGCGAACAGTGCCATGGGCAGATGAGGCTGAGCAACAGCTTTGCAGGATAGCCCCTTCTGCCTGCCAGCTATCTGCAGACGTTCGCACTTTCGGAGCAGGGCTGCGAAAGGAGCCTGGCTGGGACACCAACTTTCCCAGGCTACGTTTGAAGTTTGAGGTGGCAAGACAAGCAAGCAGCCCCATTCTCTGTGCCTCTATGCGAACAGTGCCATGGGCAGATGAGGCTGAGCAACAGCTTTCCAGGCTAGCCCCTTCTGGCTGCCAGCTATCTGCAGACGTTCGCACTTTCAGAGAAGGGCTGTGATAGGAGCCTGGCAGGGACACCACCATTCCCAGCATGCGTTTGAAGTTTCAAGTGGCAAGATAAGCAAGCAGCCCCATTCTCTGTGCCTCTATGCGAACAGTGCCATGGGCAGATGAGGCTGAGCAACAGCTTTCCAGGCTAGCCCCTTCTGCCTGCCAGCTATCTGCAGACGTTCGCACTTTCGGAGCAGGGCTGCGAAAGGAGCCTGGCTGGGACACCAACTTTCCCAGGCTACGTTTGAAGTTTGAGGTGGCAAGACAAGCAAGCAGCCCCATTCTCTGTGCCTCTATGCGAACAGTGCCATGGGCAGATGAGGCTGAGCAACAGCTTTCCAGGCTAGCCCCTTCTGCCTGCCAGCTATCTGCAGACGTTCGCACTTTCGGAGCAGGGCTGCGAAAGGAGCCTGGCTGGGACACCAACTTTCCCAGGCTACGTTTGAAGTTTGAGGTGGCAAGACAAGCAAGCAGCCCCATTCTCTGTGCCTCTATGCGAACAGTGCCATGGGCAGATGAGGCTGAGCAACAGCTTTCCAGGCTAGCCCCTTCTGCCTGCCAGCTATCTGCAGACGTTCGCACTTTCGGAGCAGGGCTGCGAAAGGAGCCTGGCTGGGACACCAACTTTCCCAGGCTACGTTTGAAGTTTGAGGTGGCAAGACAAGCAAGCATCCCCATTCTCTGTGCCTCTGTGCGAGCACTGCCATGGGCAGATGAGGCTGAGCAACAGCTTTCCAGGCTAGCCCCTTCTGCCTGCCAGCTATCTGCAGACGTTCGCACTTTCGGAGCAGGGCTGCGAAAGGAGCCTGGCAGGGACACCACCATTCCCAGCATGCGTTTGAAGTTTCAAGGGGCAAGATAAGCAAGCAGCCCCATTCTCTGTGCCTCTATGCGAACAGTGCCATGGGCAGATGAGGCTGAGCAACAGCTTTGCAGGCTAGCCCCTTCTGGCTGCCAGCTATCTGCAGACGTTCGCACTTTCGGAGCAGGGCTGCGAAAGGAGCCTGGCTGGGACACCAACTTTCCCAGGCTACGTTTGAAGTTTGAGGTGGCAAGACAAGCAAGCAGCCCCATTCTCTGTGCCTCTGTGCGAGCACTGCCATGGGCAGATGAGGCTGAGCAACAGCTTTCCAGGCTAGCCCCTTCTGCCTGCCAGATATCTGCAGACGTTCGCACTTTCGGAGTCGGGCTGCGAAAGGAGCCTGGCTGGGACACCAACTTTCCCAGGCTACGTTTGAAGTTTGAGGTGGCAAGATAAGCAAGCAGCCCCATTCTCTGTGCCTCTATGCGAACAGTGCCATGGGGAGATGAGGCTGAGCAACAGCTTTCCAGGCTAGCCCCTTCTGCCTGCCAGCTATCTGCAGACGTTCGCACTTTCGGAGCAGGGCTGCGAAAGGAGCCTGGCTGGGACACCAACATTCCCAGGCTACGTTTGAAGTTTGAGGTGGCAAGACAAGCAAGCAGCCCCATTCTCTGTGCCTCTGTGCGAGCACTGCCATGGGCAGATGAGGCTGAGCAACAGCTTTCCAGGCTAGCCCCTTCTGCCTGCCAGCTATCTGCAGACGTTCGCACATTCGGAGCAGGGCTGCAAAAGGAGCCTGGCAGGGACACCAACTTTCCCAGGCTACGTTTGAAGTTTCAAGTGGCAAGATAAGCAAGCAGCCCCATTCTCTGTGCCTCTATGCGAACAGTGCCATGGGCAGATGAGGCTGAGCAACAGCTTTCCAGGCTAGCCCCTTCTGCCTGCCAGCTATCTGCAGACGTTCGCACTTTCGGAGCAGGGCTGCGAAAGGAGCCTGGCTGGGACACCAACTTTCCCACGCTACGTTTGAAGTTTGAGGTGGCAAGATAAGCAAGCAGCCCCATTCTTTGCGCCTCTGTGCGAGCACTGCCATGGGCAGATGAGGCTGAGCAACAGCTTTCCAGGCTAGCCCCTTCTGCCTGCCAGCTATCTGCAGACGTTCGCACTTTCAGAGAAGGGCTGTGATAGGAGCCTGGCAGGGACACCACCATTCCCAGCATGCGTTTGAAGTTTCAAGTGGCAAGATAAGCAAGCAGCCCCATTCTCTGTGCCTCTATGCGAACAGTGCCATGGGCAGATGAGGCTGAGCAACAGCTTTCCAGGCTAGCCCCTTCTGGCTGCCAGCTATCTGCAGACGTTCGCACTTTCGGAGCAGGGCTGCGAAAGGAGCCTGGCTGGGACACCAACTTTCCCAGGCTACGTTTGAAGTTTGAGGTGGCAAGACAAGCAAGCAGCCCCATTCTCTGTGCCTCTATGCGAACAGTGCCATGGGCAGATGAGGCTGAGCAACAGCTTTCCAGGCTAGCCCCTTCTGCCTGCCAGCTATCTGCAGACGTTCGCACTTTCAGAGAAGGGCTGTGATAGGAGCCTGGCAGGGACACCACCATTCCCAGCATGCGTTTGAAGTTTCAAGTGGCAAGATAAGCAAGCAGCCCCATTCTCTGTGCCTCTATGCGAACAGTGCCATGGGCAGATGAGGCTGAGCAACAGCTTTGCAGGCTAGCCCCTTCTGGCTGCCAGCTATCTGCAGACGTTCGCACTTTCGGAGCAGGGCTGCGAAAGGAGCCTGGCTGGGACACCAACTTTCCCAGGCTACGTTTGAAGTTTGAGGTGGCAAGACAAGCAAGCAGCCCCATTCTCTGTGCCTCTATGCGAACAGTGCCATGGGCAGATGAGGCTGAGCAACAGCTTTCCAGGCTAGCCCCTTCTGCCTGCCAGCTATCTGCAGACGTTCGCACTTTCGGAGCAGGGCTGCGAAAGGAGCCTGGCTGGGACACCACCATTCCCAGCATGCGTTTGAAGTTTGAGGTGGCAAGACAAGCAAGCAGCCCCATTCTCTGTGCCTCTATGCGAACAGTGCCATGGGCAGATGAGGCTGAGCAACAGCTTTCCAGGCTAGCCCCTTCTGCCTGCCAGCTATCTGCAGACGTTCGCACTTTCGGAGCAGGGCTGCGAAAGGAGCCTGGCTGGGACACCAACTTTCCCAGGCTACGTTTGAAGTTTGAGGTGGCAAGATAAGCAAGCAGCCCCATTCTTTGCGCCTCTGTGCGAGCACTGCCATGGGCAGATGAGGCTGAGCAACAGCTTTCCAGGCTAGCCCCTTCTGCCTGCCAGCTATCTGCAGACGTTCGCACTTTCGGAGCAGGGCTGCGAAAGGAGCCTGGCTGGGACACCAACTTTCCCAGGCTACGTTTGAAGTTTGAGGTGGCAAGATAAGCAAGCAGCCCCATTCTCTGTGCCTCTATGCGAACAGTGCCATGGGCAGATGAGGCTGAGCAACAGCTTTCCAGGCTAGCCCCTTCTGCCTGCCAGCTATCTGCAGACGTTCGCTCTTTCGGAGCAGGGCTGCGAAAGGAGCCTGGCTGGGACACCAACTTTCCCAGGCTACGTTTGAAGTTTGAGGTGGCAAGACAAGCAAGCAGCCCCATTCTCTGTGCCTCTGTGCGAGCACTGCCATGGGCAGATGAGGCTGAGCAACAGCTTTCCAGGCTAGCCCCTTCTGCCTGCCAGCTATCTGCAGACGTTCGCACTTTCGGAGCAGGGCTGCGAAAGGAGCCTGGCTGGGACACCAACTTTCCCAGGCTACGTTTGAAGTTTGAGGTGGCAAGACAAGCAAGCAGCCCCATTCTCTGTGCCTCTATGCGAACAGTGCCATGGACAGATGAGGCTGAGCAACAGCTTTCCAGGCTAGCCCCTTCTGGCTGCCAGCTATCTGCAGACGTTCGCACTTTCAGAGAAGGGCTGTGATAGGAGCCTGGCAGGGACACCACCATTCCCAGCATGCGTTTGAAGTTTCAAGTGGCAAGATAAGCAAGCAGCCCCATTCTCTGTGCCTCTATGCGAACAGTGCCATGGGCAGATGAGGCTGAGCAACAGCTTTGCAGGCTAGCCCCTTCTGGCTGCCAGGTATCTGCAGACGTTCGCACTTTCGGAGCAGGGCTGCGAAAGGAGCCTGGCTGGGACACCAACTTTCCCAGGCTACGTTTGAAGTTTGAGGTGGCAAGACAAGCAAGCAGCCCCATTCTCTGTGCCTCTATGCGAACAGTGCCATGGGCAGATGAGGCTGAGCAACAGCTTTCCAGGCTAGCCCCTTCTGCCTGCCAGCTATCTGCAGACGTTCGCACTTTCGGAGCAGGGCTGCGAAAGGAGCCTGGCTGGGACACCAACTTTCCCAGGCTACGTTTGAAGTTTGAGGTGGCAAGACAAGCAAGCAGCCCCATTCTCTGTGCCTCTATGCGAACAGTGCCATGGGCAGATGAGGCTGAGCAACAGCTTTCCAGGCTAGCCCCTTCTGCCTGCCAGCTATCTGCAGACGTTCGCACTTTCGGAGCAGGGCTGCGAAAGGAGCCTGGCTGGGACACCAACTTTCCCAGGCTACGTTTGAAGTTTGAGGTGGCAAGACAAGCAAGCAGCCCCATTCTCTGTGCCTCTGTGCGAGCACTGCCATGGGCAGATGAGGCTGAGCAACAGCTTTCCAGGCTAGCCCCTTCTGCCTGCCAGCTATCTGCAGACGTTCGCACTTTCGGAGCAGGGCTGCGAAAGGAGCCTGGCAGGGACACCACCATTCCCAGCATGCGTTTGAAGTTTCAAGTGGCAAGATAAGCAAGCAGCCCCATTCTCTGTGCCTCTATGCGAACAGTGCCATGGGCAGATGAGGCTGAGCAACAGCTTTCCAGGCTAGCCCCTTCTGCCTGCCAGCTATCTGCAGACATTCGCACTTTCGGAGCAGGGCTGCGAAAGGAGCCTGGCTGGGACACCAACTTTTCCAGGCTACGTTTGAAGTTTGAGGTGGCAAGACAAGCAAGCAGCCCCATTCTCTGTGCCTCTGTGCGAGCACTGCCATGGGCAGATGAGGCTGAGCAACAGCTTTCCAGGCTAGCCCCTTCTGCCTGCCAGCTATCTGCAGACGTTCGCACTTTCGGAGCAGGGCTGCGAAAGGAGCCTGGCAGGGACACCACCATTCCCAGCATGCGTTTGAAGTTTCAAGTGGCAAGATAAGCAAGCAGCCCCATTCTCTGTGCCTCTATGCGAACAGTGCCATGGGCAGATGAGGCTGAGCAACAGCTTTCCAGGCTAGCCCCTTCTGCCTGCCAGCTATCTGCAGACGTTCGCACTTTCGGAGCAGGGCTGCGAAAGGAGCCTGGCTGGGACACCAACTTTCCCAGGCTACGTTTGAAGTTTGAGGTGGCAAGATAAGCAAGCAGCCCCATTCTTTGCGCCTCTGTGCGAGCACTGCCATGGGCAGATGAGGCTGAGCAACAGCTTTCCAGGCTAGCCCCTTCTGCCTGCCAGCTATCTGCAGACGTTCGCACTTTCAGAGAAGGCCTGTGATAGGAGCCTGGCAGGGACACCACCATTCCCAGCATGCGTTTGAAGTTTCAAGTGGCAAGATAAGCAAGCAGCCCCATTCTCTGTGCCTCTATGCGAACAGTGCCATGGGCAGATGAGGCTGAGCAACAGCTTTGCAGGATAGCCCCTTCTGCCTGCCAGCTATCTGCAGACGTTCGCACTTTCGGAGCAGGGCTGCGAAAGGAGCCTGGCTGGGACACCAACTTTCCCAGGCTACGTTTGAAGTTTGAGGTGGCAAGACAAGCAAGCAGCCCCATTCTCTGTGCCTCTATGCGAACAGTGCCATGGGCAGATGAGGCTGAGCAACAGCTTTCCAGGCTAGCCCCTTCTGGCTGCCAGCTATCTGCAGACGTTCGCACTTTCAGAGAAGGGCTGTGATAGGAGCCTGGCAGGGACACCACCATTCCCAGCATGCGTTTGAAGTTTCAAGTGGCAAGATAAGCAAGCAGCCCCATTCTCTGTGCCTCTATGCGAACAGTGCCATGGGCAGATGAGGCTGAGCAACAGCTTTCCAGGCTAGCCCCTTCTGCCTGCCAGCTATCTGCAGACGTTCGCACTTTCGGAGCAGGGCTGCGAAAGGAGCCTGGCTGGGACACCAACTTTCCCAGGCTACGTTTGAAGTTTGAGGTGGCAAGACAAGCAAGCAGCCCCATTCTCTGTGCCTCTATGCGAACAGTGCCATGGGCAGATGAGGCTGAGCAACAGCTTTCCAGGCTAGCCCCTTCTGCCTGCCAGCTATCTGCAGACGTTCGCACTTTCGGAGCAGGGCTGCGAAAGGAGCCTGGCTGGGACACCAACTTTCCCAGGCTACGTTTGAAGTTTGAGGTGGCAAGACAAGCAAGCAGCCCCATTCTCTGTGCCTCTATGCGAACAGTGCCATGGGCAGATGAGGCTGAGCAACAGCTTTCCAGGCTAGCCCCTTCTGCCTGCCAGCTATCTGCAGACGTTCGCACTTTCGGAGCAGGGCTGCGAAAGGAGCCTGGCTGGGACACCAACTTTCCCAGGCTACGTTTGAAGTTTGAGGTGGCAAGACAAGCAAGCAGCCCCATTCTCTGTGCCTCTGTGCGAACAGTGCCATGGGCAGATGAGGCTGAGCAACAGCTTTCCAGGCTAGCCCCTTCTGGCTGCCAGCTATCTGCAGACGTTCGCACTTTCGGAGCAGGGCTGCGAAAGGAGCCTGGCTGGGACACCAACTTTCCCAGGCTACGTTTGAAGTTTGAGGTGGCAAGACAAGCAAGCATCCCCATTCTCTGTGCCTCTGTGCGAGCACTGCCATGGGCAGATGAGGCTGAGCAACAGCTTTCCAGGCTAGCCCCTTCTGCCTGCCAGCTATCTGCAGACGTTCGCACTTTCGGAGCAGGGCTGCGAAAGGAGCCTGGCAGGGACACCACCATTCCCAGCATGCGTTTGAAGTTTCAAGGGGCAAGATAAGCAAGCAGCCCCATTCTCTGTGCCTCTATGCGAACAGTGCCATGGGCAGATGAGGCTGAGCAACAGCTTTCCAGGCTAGCCCCTTCTGGCTGCCAGCTATCTGCAGACGTTCGCACTTTCGGAGCAGGGCTGCGAAAGGAGCCTGGCTGGGACACCAACTTTCCCAGGCTACGTTTGAAGTTTGAGGTGGCAAGACAAGCAAGCAGCCCCATTCTCTGTGCCTCTGTGCGAGCACTGCCATGGGCAGATGAGGCTGAGCAACAGCTTTCCAGGCTAGCCCCTTCTGCCTGCCAGATATCTGCAGACGTTCGCACTTTCGGAGTCGGGCTGCGAAAGGAGCCTGGCTGGGACACCAACTTTCCCAGGCTACGTTTGAAGTTTGAGGTGGCAAGATAAGCAAGCAGCCCCATTCTCTGTGCCTCTATGCGAACAGTGCCATGGGCAGATGAGGCTGAGCAACAGCTTTCCAGGCTAGCCCCTTCTGCCTGCCAGCTATCTGCAGACGTTCGCACTTTCGGAGCAGGGCTGCGAAAGGAGCCTGGCTGGGACACCAACATTCCCAGGCTACGTTTGAAGTTTGAGGTGGCAAGACAAGCAAGCAGCCCCATTCTCTGTGCCTCTGTGCGAGCACTGCCATGGGCAGATGAGGCTGAGCAACAGCTTTCCAGGCTAGCCCCTTCTGCCTGCCAGCTATCTGCAGACGTTCGCACATTCGGAGCAGGGCTGCAAAAGGAGCCTGGCAGGGACACCAACTTTCCCAGGCTACGTTTGAAGTTTGAGGTGGCAAGACAAGCAAGCAGCCCCATTCTCTGTGCCTCTATGCGAACAGTGCCATGGGCAGATGAGGCTGAGCAACAGCTTTCCAGGCTAGCCCCTTCTGCCTGCCAGCTATCTGCAGACGTTCGCACTTTCGGAGCAGGGCTGTGATAGGAGCCTGGCAGGGACACCACCATTCCCAGCATGCGTTTGAAGTTTCAAGTGGCAAGATAAGCAAGCAGCCCCATTCTCTGTGCCTCTATGCGAACAGTGCCATGGGCAGATGAGGCTGAGCAACAGCTTTCCAGGCTAGCCCCTTCTGCCTGCCAGCTATCTGCAGACGTTCGCACTTTCGGAGCAGGGCTGCGAAAGGAGCCTGGCTGGGACACCAACTTTCCCAGGCTACGTTTGAAGTTTGAGGTGGCAAGACAAGCAAGCAGCCCCATTCTCTGTGCCTCTATGCGAACAGTGCCATGGGCAGATGAGGCTGAGCAACAGCTTTCCAGGCTAGCCCCTTCTGGCTGCCAGATATCTGCAGACGTTCGCACTTTCGGAGCAGGGCTGTGATAGGAGCCTGGCAGGGACACCACCATTCCCAGCATGCGTTTGAAGTTTCAAGTGGCAAGATAAGCAAGCAGCCCCATTCTCTGTGCCTCTATGTGAACAGTGCCATGGGCAGATGAGGCTGAGCAACAGCTTTCCAGGCTAGCCCCTTCTGGCTGCCAGCTATCTGCAGACGTTCGCACTTTCGGAGCAGGGCTGCGAAAGGAGCCTGGCAGGGACACCTCCATTCCCAGCATGCGTTTGAAGTTTCAAGTGGCAAGATAAGCAAGCAGTCCCATTCTCTGTGCCTCTATGCGAACAGTGCCATGGGCAGATGAGGCTGAGCAACAGCTTTCCAGGCTAGCCCCTTCTGCCTGCCAGCTATCTGCAGACGTTCGCACTTTCGGAGCAGGGCTGCGAAAGGAGCCTGGCTGGGACACCAACTTTCCCAGGCTACGTTTGAAATTTGAGGTGGCAAGATAAGCAAGCAGCCCCATTCTCTGTGCCTCTGTGCGAGCACTGCCATGGGCAGATGAGGCTGAGCAACAGCTTTCCAGGCTAGCCCCTTCTGCCTGCCAGCTATCTGCAGACGTTCGCACTTTCGGAGCAGGGCTGCGAAAGGAGCCTGGCTGGGACAGCAACTTTCCCAGGCTACGTTTGAAGTTTGAGGTGGCAAGACAAGCAAGCAGCCCCATTCTCTGTGCCTCTGTGCGAGCACTGCCATGGGCAGATGAGGCTGAGCAACAGCTTTCCAGGCTAGCCCCTTCTGCCTGCCAGCTATCTGCAGACGTTCGCACTTTCGGAGCAGGGCTGCGAAAGGAGCCTGGCAGGGACACCACCATTCCCAGCATGCGTTTGAAGTTTCAAGTGGCAAGATAAGCAAGCAGCCCCATTCTCTGTGCCTCTATGCGAACAGTGCCATGGGCAGATGAGGCTGAGCAACAGCTTTCCAGGCTAGCCCCTTCTGGCTGCCAGCTATCTGCAGACGTTCGCACTTTCGGAGCAGGGCTGTGATAGGAGCCTGACAGGGACACCACCATTCCCAGCATGCATTTGAAGTTTCATTTGGCAAGATAAGCAAGCAGCCCCATTCTCTGTGCCCCTATGCGAACAGTGCCATGGGCAGATGAGGCTGAGCAACAGCTTTCCAGGCTAGCCCCTTCTGCCTGCCAGCTATCTGCAGACGTTCGCACTTTCGGAGCAGGGCTGCGAAAGGAGCCTGGCTGGGACACCAACTTTCCCAGGCTACGTTTGAAGTTTGAGGTGGCAAGACAAGCAAGCAGCCCCATTCTCTGTGCCTCTGTGCGAGCACTGCCATGGGCAGATGAGGCTGAGCAACAGCTTTCCAGGCTAGCCCCTTCTGCCTGCCAGCTATCTGCAGACATTCGCACTTTCGGAGTCGGGCTGCGAAAGGAGCCTGGCTGGGACACCAACTTTCCCAGGCTACGTTTGAAGTTTGAGGTGGCAAGATAAGCAAGCAGCCCCATTCTCTGTGCCTCTATGCGAACAGTGCCATGGGCAGATGAGGCTGAGCAACAGCTTTCCAGGCTAGCCCCTTCTGCCTGACAGCTATCTGCAGACGTTCGCACTTTCGGAGCAGGGCTGCGAAAGGAGCCTGGCTGGGACACCAACTTTCCCAGGCTACGTTTGAAGTTTGAGGTGGCAAGACAAGCAAGCAGCCCCATTCTCTGTGCCTCTGTGCGAGCACTGCCATGGGCAGATGAGGCTGAGCAACAGCTTTCCAGGCTAGCCCCTTCTGCCTGCCAGCTATCTGCAGACGTTCGCACATTCGGAGCAGGGCTGCAAAAGGAGCCTGGCAGGGACACCAACTTTCCCAGGCTACGTTTGAAGTTTGAGGTGGCAAGACAAGCAAGCAGCCCCATTCTCTGTGCCTCTATGCGAACAGTGCCATGGGCAGATGAGGCTGAGCAACAGCTTCCCAGGCTAGCCCCTTCTGCCTGCCAGCTATCTGCAGACGTTCGCACTTTCGGAGCAGGGCTGTGATAGGAGCCTGGCAGGGACACCACCATTCCCAGCATACGTTTGAAGTTTCAAGTGGCAAGATAAGCAAGCAGCCCCATTCTCTGTGCCTCTATGCGAACAGTGCCATGGGCAGATGAGGCTGAGCAACAGCTTTCCAGGCTAGCCCCTTCTGCCTGCCAGCTATCTGCAGACGTTCGCACTTTCGGAGCAGGGCTGTGATAGGAGCCTGGCAGGGACACCACCATTCCCAGCATGCGTTTGAAGTTTCAAGTGGCAAGATAAGCAAGCAGCCCCATTCTCTGTGCCTCTATGCGAACAGTGCCATGGGCAGATGAGGCTGAGCAACAGCTTTCCAGGCTAGCCCCTTCTGCCTGCCAGCTATCTGCAGACGTTCGCACTTTCGGAGCAGGGCTGCGAAAGGAGCCTGGCTGGGACACCAACTTTCCCAGGCTACGTTTGAAGTTTGAGGTGGCAAGACAAGCAAGCAGCCCCATTCTCTGTGCCTCTATGCGAACAGTGCCATGGGCAGATGAGGCTGAGCAACAGCTTTCCAGGCTAGCCCCTTCTGCCTGCCAGCTATCTGCAGACGTTCGCACTTTCGGAGCAGGGCTGTGATAGGAGCCTGGCAGGGACACCACCATTCCCAGCATGCGTTTGAAGTTTCAAGTGGCAAGATAAGCAAGCAGCCCCATTCTCTGTGCCTCTATGCGAACAGTGCCATGGGCAGATGAGGCTGAGCAACAGCTTTGCAGGCTAGCCCCTTCTGGCTGCCAGCTATCTGCAGACGTTCGCACTTTCGGAGCAGGGCTGCGAAAGGAGCCTGGCAGGGACACCTCCATTCCCAGCATGCGTTTGAAGTTTCAAGTGGCAAGATAAGCAAGCAGCCCCATTCTCTGTGCCTCTATGCGAACAGTGCCATGGGCAGATGAGGCTGAGCAACAGCTTTGCAGGCTAGCCCCTTCTGGCTGCCAGCTATCTGCAGACGTTCGCACTTTCGGAGCAGGTCTGCGAAAGGAGCCTGGCTGGGACACCAACTTTCCCAGGCTACGTTTGAAGTTTGAGGTGGCAAGACAAGCAAGCAGCCCCATTCTCTGTGCCTCTGTGCGAGCACTGCCATGGGCAGATGAGGCTGAGCAACAGCTTTCCAGGCTAGCCCCTTCTGGCTGCCACATATCTGCAGACGTTCGCACTTTCGGAGCCCGGCTGTGATAGGAGCCTGGCAGGGACACCACCATTCCCAGCATGCGTTTGCAGTTTCAAGTGGCAAGATAAGCAAGCAGCCCCATTCTCTGTGCCTCTATGCGAACAGTGCCATGGGCAGATGAGGCTGAGCAACAGCTTTCCAGGCTAGCCCCTTCTGCCTGCCAGCTATCTGCAGACGTTCGCACTTTCGGAGCAGGGCTGCGAAAGGAGCCTGGCTGGGACACCAACTTTCCCAGGCTACATTTGAAGTTTGAGGTGGCAAGACAAGCAAGCAGCCCCATTCTCTGTGCCTCTATGCGAACAGTGCCATGGGCAGATGAGGCTGAGCAACAGCTTTCCAGGCTAGCCCCTTCTGCCTGCCAGCTATCTGCAGACGTTCGCACTTTCGGAGCAGGGCTGTGATAGGAGCCTGGCAGGGACACCACCATTCCCAGCATGCGTTTGAAGTTTCAAGTGGCAAGATAAGCAAGCAGCCCCATTCTCTGTGCCTCTATGCGAACAGTGCCATGGGCAGATGAGGCTGAGCAACAGCTTTGCAGGCTAGCCCCTTCTGGCTGCCAGCTATCTGCAGACGTTCGCACTTTCGGAGCAGGGCTGCGAAAGGAGCCTGGCAGGGACACCTCCATTCCCAGCATGCGTTTGAAGTTTCAAGTGGCAAGATAAGCAAACATCCCCATTCTCTGTGCCTCTATGCGAACAGTGCCATGGGCAGATGAGGCTGAGCAACAGCTTTCCAGGCTAGCCCCTTCTGCCTGCCAGCTATCTGCAGACGTTCGCACTTTCGGAGCAGGGCTGCGAAAGGAGCCTGGCTGGGACACCAACTTTCCCAGGCTACGTTTGAAGTTTGAGGTGGCAAGACAAGCAAGCAGCCCCATTCTGTGTGCCTCTGTGCGAGCACTGCCATGGGCAGATGAGGCTGAGCAACAGATTTCCAGGCTAGCCCCTTCTGCCTGCCAGCTATCTGCAGACGTTCGCACTTTCGGAGCAGGGCTGCGAAAGGAGCCTGGCTCGGACACCAACTTTCCCAGGCTACGTTTGAAGTTTGAGGTGGCAAGACAAGCAAGCAGCCCCATTCTCTGTGCCTCTGTGCGAGCACTGCCATGGGCAGATGAGGCTGAGCAACAGCTTTCCAGGCTAGCCCCTTCTGGCTGCCAGCTATCTGCAGACGTTCGCACTTTCGGAGCAGGGCTGCGAAAGGAGCCTGGCAGGGACACCACCATTCCCAGCATGCGTTTGAAGTTTCAAGTGGCAAGATAAGCAAGCAGCCCCATTCTCTGTGCCTCTATGCGAACAGTGCCATGGGCAGATGAGGCTGAGCAACAGCTTTCCAGGCTAGCGCCTTCTGCCTGCCAGCTATCTGCAGACGTTCGCACTTTCGGAGCAGGGCTGTGATAGGAGCCTGGCAGGGACACCACCATTCCCAGCATGCATTTGAATTTTCATTTGGCAAGATAAGCAAGCAGCCCCATTCTCTGTGCCTCTATGCGAACAGTGCCATGGGCAGATGAGGCTGAGCAACAGCTTTCCAGGCTAGCCCCTTCTGCCTGCCAGCTATCTGCAGACGTTCGCACTTTCGGAGTCGGGCTGCGAAAGGAGCCTGGCTGGGACACCAACTTTCCCAGACTACGTTTGAAGTTTGAGGTGGCAAGACAAGCAAGCAGCCCCATTCTCTGTGCCTCTGTGCGAGCACTGCCATGGGCAGATGAGGCTGAGCAACAGCTTTCCAGGCTAGCCCCTTCTGCCTGCCAGCTATCTGCAGACGTTCGCACTTTCGGAGTCGGGCTGCGAAAGGAGCCTGGCTGGGACACCAACTTTCCCAGGCTACGTTTGAAGTTTGAGGTGGCAAGATAAGCAAGCAGCCCCATTCTCTGTGCCTCTATGCGAACAGTGCCATGGGCAGATGAGGCTGAGCAACAGCTTTCCAGGCTAGCCCCTTCTGCCTGCCAGCTATCTGCAGACGTTCGCACTTTCGGAGCAGGGCTGCGAAAGGAGCCTGGCTGGGACACCAACATTCCCAGGCTACGTTTGAAGTTTGAGGTGGCAAGACAAGCAAGCAGCCCCATTCTCTGTGCCTCTGTGCGAGCACTGCCATGGGCAGATGAGGCTGAGCAACAGCTTTCCAGGCTAGCCCCTTCTGGCTGCCACATATCTGCAGACGTTCGCACTTTCGGAGCCCGGCTGTGATAGGAGCCTGGCAGGGACACCACCATTCCCAGCATGCGTTTGCAGTTTCAAGTGGCAAGATAAGCAAGCAGCCCCATTCTCTGTGCCTCTATGCGAACAGTGCCATGGGCAGATGAGGCTGAGCAACAGCTTTCCAGGCTAGCCCCTTCTGCCTGCCAGCTATCTGCAGACGTTCGCACTTTCGGAGCAGGGCTGCGAAAGGAGCCTGGCTGGGACACCAACTTTCCCAGGCTACATTTGAAGTTTGAGGTGGCAAGACAAGCAAGCAGCCCCATTCTCTGTGCCTCTATGCGAACAGTGCCATGGGCAGATGAGGCTGAGCAACAGCTTTCCAGGCTAGCCCCTTCTGCCTGCCAGCTATCTGCAGACGTTCGCACTTTCGGAGCAGGGCTGTGATAGGAGCCTGGCAGGGACACCACCATTCCCAGCATGCGTTTGAAGTTTCAAGTGGCAAGATAAGCAAGCAGCCCCATTCTCTGTGCCTCTATGCGAACAGTGCCATGGGCAGATGAGGCTGAGCAACAGCTTTGCAGGCTAGCCCCTTCTGGCTGCCAGCTATCTGCAGACGTTCGCACTTTCGGAGCAGGGCTGCGAAAGGAGCCTGGCAGGGACACCTCCATTCCCAGCATGCGTTTGAAGTTTCAAGTGGCAAGATAAGCAAACATCCCCATTCTCTGTGCCTCTATGCGAACAGTGCCATGGGCAGATGAGGCTGAGCAACAGCTTTCCAGGCTAGCCCCTTCTGCCTGCCAGCTATCTGCAGACGTTCGCACTTTCGGAGCAGGGCTGCGAAAGGAGCCTGGCTGGGACACCAACTTTCCCAGGCTACGTTTGAAGTTTGAGGTGGCAAGACAAGCAAGCAGCCCCATTCTCTGTGCCTCTGTGCGAGCACTGCCATGGGCAGATGAGGCTGAGCAACAGATTTCCAGGCTAGCCCCTTCTGCCTGCCAGCTATCTGCAGACGTTCGCACTTTCGGAGCAGGGCTGCGAAAGGAGCCTGGCTCGGACACCAACTTTCCCAGGCTACGTTTGAAGTTTGAGGTGGCAAGACAAGCAAGCAGCCCCATTCTCTGTGCCTCTGTGCGAGCACTGCCATGGGCAGATGAGGCTGAGCAACAGCTTTCCAGGCTAGCCCCTTCTGGCTGCCAGCTATCTGCAGACGTTCGCACTTTCGGAGCAGGGCTGCGAAAGGAGCCTGGCAGGGACACCACCATTCCCAGCATGCGTTTGAAGTTTCAAGTGGCAAGATAAGCAAGCAGCCCCATTCTCTGTGCCTCTATGCGAACAGTGCCATGGGCAGATGAGGCTGAGCAACAGCTTTCCAGGCTAGCGCCTTCTGCCTGCCAGCTATCTGCAGACGTTCGCACTTTCGGAGCAGGGCTGTGATAGGAGCCTGGCAGGGACACCACCATTCCCAGCATGCATTTGAATTTTCATTTGGCAAGATAAGCAAGCAGCCCCATTCTCTGTGCCTCTATGCGAACAGTGCCATGGGCAGATGAGGCTGAGCAACAGCTTTCCAGGCTAGCCCCTTCTGCCTGCCAGCTATCTGCAGACGTTCGCACTTTCGGAGCAGGGCTGCGAAAGGAGCCTGGCTGGGACACCAACTTTCCCAGACTACGTTTGAAGTTTGAGGTGGCAAGACAAGCAAGCAGCCCCATTCTCTGTGCCTCTGTGCGAGCACTGCCATGGGCAGATGAGGCTGAGCAACAGCTTTCCAGGCTAGCCCCTTCTGCCTGCCAGCTATCTGCAGACGTTCGCACTTTCGGAGTCGGGCTGCGAAAGGAGCCTGGCTGGGACACCAACTTTCCCAGGCTACGTTTGAAGTTTGAGGTGGCAAGATAAGCAAGCAGCCCCATTCTCTGTGCCTCTATGCGAACAGTGCCATGGGCAGATGAGGCTGAGCAACAGCTTTCCAGGCTAGCCCCTTCTGCCTGCCAGCTATCTGCAGACGTTCGCACTTTCGGAGCAGGGCTGCGAAAGGAGCCTGGCTGGGACACCAACATTCCCAGGCTACGTTTGAAGTTTGAGGTGGCAAGACAAGCAAGCAGCCCCATTCTCTGTGCCTCTGTGCGAGCACTGCCATGGGCAGATGAGGCTGAGCAACAGCTTTCCAGGCTAGCCCCTTCTGCCTGCCAGCTATCTGCAGACGTTCGCACATTCGGAGCAGGGCTGCAAAAGGAGCCTGGCAGGGACACCAACTTTCCCAGGCTACGTTTGAAGTTTGAGGTGGCAAGACAAGCAAGCAGCCCCATTCTCTGTGCCTCTATGCGAACAGTGCCATGGGCAGATGAGGCTGAGCAACAGCTTCCCAGGCTAGCCCCTTCTGCCTGCCAGCTATCTGCAGACGTTCGCACTTTCGGAGCAGGGCTGTGATAGGAGCCTGGCAGGGACACCACCATTCCCAGCATACGTTTGAAGTTTCAAGTGGCAAGATAAGCAAGCAGCCCCATTCTCTGTGCCTCTATGCGAACAGTGCCATGGGCAGATGAGGCTGAGCAACAGCTTTCCAGGCTAGCCCCTTCTGCCTGCCAGCTATCTGCAGACGTTCGCACTTTCGGAGCAGGGCTGTGATAGGAGCCTGGCAGGGACACCACCATTCCCAGCATGCGTTTGAAGTTTCAAGTGGAAAGATAAGCAAGCAGCCCCATTCTCTGTGCCTCTATGCGAACAGTGCCATGGGCAGATGAGGCTGAGCAACAGCTTTCCAGGCTAGCCCCTTCTGCCTGCCAGCTATCTGCAGACGTTCGCACTTTCGGAGCAGGGCTGCGAAAGGAGCCTGGCTGGGACACCAACTTTCCCAGGCTACATTTGAAGTTTGAGGTGGCAAGATAAGCAAGCAGCCCCATTCTCTGTGCCTCTATGCGAACAGTGCCATGGGCAGATGAGGCTGAGCAACAGCTTTCCAGGCTAGCCCCTTCTGGCTGCCAGCTATCTGCAGACGTTCGCACTTTCGGAGCAGGGCTGTGATAGGAGCCTGGCAGGGACACCACCATTCCCAGCATGCGTTTGAAGTTTCAAGTGGCAAGATAAGCAAGCAGCCCCATTCTCTGTGCCTCTATGCGAACAGTGCCATGGGCAGATGAGGCTGAGCAACAGCTTTCCAGGCTAGCCCCTTCTGCCTGCCAGCTATCTGCAGACGTTCGCACTTTCGGAGCAGGGCTGCGAAAGGAGCCTGGCAGGGACACCTCCATTCCCAGCATGCGTTTGAAGTTTCAAGTGGCAAGATAAGCAAGCAGCCCCATTCTCTGTGCCTCTATGCGAACAGTGCCATGGGCAGATGAGGCTGAGCAACAGCTTCCCAGGCTAGCCCCTTCTGGCTGCCAGCTATCTGCAGACGTTCGCACTTTCGGAGCAGGGCTGCGAAAGGAGCCTGGCTGGGACACCAACTTTCTCAGGATACGTTTGAAGTTTGAGGTGGCAAGACAAGCAAGCAGCCCCATTCTCTGTGCCTCTATGCGAACAGTGCCATGGGCAGATGAGGCTGAGCAACAGCTTTCCAGGCTAGCCCCTTCTGCCTGCCAGCTATCTGCAGACGTTCGCACTTTCGGAGCAGGGCTGTGATAGGAGCCTGGCTGGGACACCACCATTCCCAGCATGCGTTTGAAGTTTCAAGTGGCAAGATAAGCAAGCAGCCCCATTCTCTGTGCCTCTATGCGAACAGTGCCATGGGCAGATGAGGCTGAGCAACAGCTTTCCAGGCTAGCCCCTTCTGCCTGCCAGCTATCTGCAGACGTTCGCACTTTCGGAGCAGGGCTGTGATAGGAGCCTGGCAGGGACACCACCATTCCCAGCATGCGTTTGAAGTTTCAAGTGTCAAGATAAGCAAGCAGCCCCATTCTCTGTGCCTCTATGCGAACAGTGCCATGGGCAGATGAGGCTGAGCAACAGCTTTCCAGGCTAGCCCCTTCTGCCTGCCAGCTATCTGCAGACGTTCGCACTTTCGGAGCAGGGCTGCGAAAGGAGCCTGGCAGGGACACCTCCATTCCCAGCATGCGTTTGAAGTTTCAAGTGGCAAGATAAGCAAGCAGCCCCATTCTCTGTGCCTCTATGCGAACAGTGCCATGGGCAGATGAGGCTGAGCAACAGCTTCCCAGGCTAGCCCCTTCTGGCTGCCAGCTATCTGCAGACGTTCGCACTTTCGGAGCAGGGCTGCGAAAGGAGCCTGGCTGGGACACCAACTTTCTCAGGATACGTTTGAAGTTTGAGGTGGCAAGACAAGCAAGCAGCCCCATTCTCTGTGCCTCTATGCGAACAGTGCCATGGGCAGATGAGGCTGAGCAACAGCTTTCCAGGCTAGCCCCTTCTGCCTGCCAGCTATCTGCAGACGTTCGCACTTTCGGAGCAGGGCTGTGATAGGAGCCTGGCTGGGACACCACCATTCCCAGCATGCGTTTGAAGTTTCAAGTGGCAAGATAAGCAAGCAGCCCCATTCTCTGTGCCTCTATGCGAACAGTGCCATGGGCAGATGAGGCTGAGCAACAGCTTTCCAGGCTAGCCCCTTCTGCCTGCCAGCTATCTGCAGACGTTCGCACTTTCGGAGCAGGGCTGTGATAGGAGCCTGGCAGGGACACCACCATTCCCAGCATGCGTTTGAAGTTTCAAGTGTCAAGATAAGCAAGCAGCCCCATTCTCTGTGCCTCTATGCGAACAGTGCCATGGGCAGATGAGGCTGAGCAACAGCTTTCCAGGCTAGCCCCTTCTGCCTGCCAGCTATCTGCAGACGTTCGCACTTTCGGAGCAGGGCTGCGAAAGGAGCCTGGCTGGGACACCAACTTTCCCAGGCTACGTTTGAAGTTTGAGGTGGCAAGACAAGCAAGCAGCCCCATTCTCTGTGCCTCTATGCGAACAGTGCCATGGGCAGATGAGGCTGAGCAACAGCTTTCCAGGCTAGGCCCTTCTGGCTGCCAGCTATCTGCAGACGTTCGCACTTTCGGAGCAGGGCTGTGATAGGAGCCTGGCAGGGACACCACCATTCCCAGCATGCGTTTGAAGTTTCAAGTGGCAAGATAAGCAAGCAGCCCCATTCTCTGTGCCTCTATGCGAACAGTGCCATGGGCAGATGAGGCTGAGCAACAGCTTTCCAGGCTAGCCCCTTCTGGCTGGCAGCTATCTGCAGACGTTCGCACTTTCGGAGCAGGGCTGCGAAAGGAGCCTGGCAGGGACACCTCCATTCCCAGCATGCGTTTGAAGTTTCAAGTGGCAAGATAAGCAAGCAGCCCCATTCTCTGTGCCTCTATGCGAACAGTGCCATGGGCAGATGAGGCTGAGCAACAGCTTTCCAGGCTAGCCCCTTCTGCCTGCCAGCTATCTGCAGACGTTCGCACTTTCGGAGCAGGGCTGCGAAAGGAGCCTGGCTGGGACACCAACTTTCCCAGGCTACGTTTGAAGTTTGAGGTGGCAAGACAAGCAAGCAGCCCCATTCTCTGTGCCTCTGTGCGAGCACTGCCATGGGCAGATGAGGCTGAGCAACAGATTTCCAGGCTAGCCCCTTCTGCCTGCCAGCTATCTGCAGACGTTCGCACTTTCGGAGCAGGGCTGCGAAAGGAGCCTGGCAGGGACACCTCCATTCCCAGCATGCGTTTGACGTTTCAAGTGGCAAGACAAGCAAGCAGCCCCATTCTCTGTGCCTCTATGCGAACAGTGCCATGGGCAGATGAGGCTGAGCAACAGCTTTCCAGGCTAGCCCCTTCTGCCTGCCAGCTATCTGCAGACGTTCGCACTTTCGGAGCAGGGCTGTGATAGGAGCCTGGCAGGGACACCACCATTCCCAGCGTGCGTTTGAAGTTTCAAGTGGCAAGATAAGCAAGCAGCCCCATTCTCTGTGCCTCTATGCGAACAGTGCCATGGGCAGATGAGGCTGAGCAACAGCTTTCCAGGCTAGCCCCTTCTGCCTGCCAGCTATCTGCAGACGTTCGCACTTTCGGAGCAGGGCTGCGAAAGGAGCCTGGCTGGGACACCAACTTTCCCAGGCTACGTTTGAAGTTTGAGGTGGCAAGACAAGCAAGCAGCCCCATTCTCTGTGCCTCTGTGCGAGCACTGCCATGGGCAGATGAGGCTGAGCAACAGCTTTCTAGGCTAGCCCCTTCTGCCTGCCAGCTATCTGCAGACGTTCGCACTTTCGGAGCAGGGCTGCGAAAGGAGCCTGGCTGGGACACCAACTTTCCCAGGCTACGTTTGAAGTTTGAGGTGGCAAGACAAGCAAGCAGCCCCATTCTCTGTGCCTCTATGCGAACAGTGCCATGGGCAGATGAGGCTGAGCAACAGCTTTCCAGGCTAGCCCCTTCTGCCTGCCAGCTATCTGCAGACGTTCGCACTTTCGGAGCAGGGCTGTGATAGGAGCCTGGCAGGGACACCACCATTCCCAGCATGCGTTTGAAGTTTCAAGTGGCAAGATAAGCAAGCAGCCCCATTCTCTGTGCCTCTATGCGAACAGTGCCATGGGCAGATGAGGCTGAGCAACAGCTTTCCAGGATAGCCCCTTCTGCCTGCCAGCTATCTGCAGACGTTCGCACTTTCGGAGCAGGGCTGTGATAGGAGCCTGGCAGGGACACCACCATTCCCAGCATGCATTTGAAGTTTCATTTGGCAAGATAAGCAAGCAGCCCCATTCTCTGTGCCTCTATGCGAACAGTGCCATGGGCAGATGAGGCTGAGCAACAGCTTTCCAGGCTAGCCCCTTCTGCCTGCCAGCTATCTGCAGACGTTCGCACTTTCGGAGCAGGGCTGCGAAAGGAGCCTGGCTGGGACACCAACTTTCCCAGGCTACGTTTGAAGTTTGAGGTGGCAAGACAAGCAAGCAGCCCCATTCTCTGTGCCTCTGTGCGAGCACTGCCATGGGCAGATGAGGCTGAGCAACAGCTTTCCAGGCTAGCCCCTTCTGCCTGCCAGCTATCTGCAGACGTTCGCACTTTCGGAGCAGGGCTGCGAAAGGAGCCTGGCTGGGACACCAACTTTCCCAGGCTACGTTTGAAGTTTGAGGTGGCAAGATAAGCAAGCAGCCCCATTCTCTGTGCCTCTATGCGAACAGTGCCATGGGCAGATGAGGCTGAGCAACAGCTTTCCAGGCTAGCCCCTTTTGCCTGCCAGCTATCTGCAGACGTTCGCACTTTCGGAGCAGGGCTGCGAAAGGAGCCTGGCTGGGACACCAACATTCCCAGGCTACGTTTGAAGTTTGAGGTGGCAAGACAAGCAAGCAGCCCCATTCTCTGTGCCTCTGTGCGAGCACTGCCATGGGCAGATGAGGCTGAGCAACAGCTTTCCAGGCTAGCCCCTTCTGCCTGCCAGCTATCTGCAGACGTTCGCACATTCGGAGCAGGGCTGCAAAAGGAGCCTGGCAGGGACACCAACTTTCCCAGGATACGTTTGAAGTTTGAGGTGGCAAGACAAGCAAGCAGCCCCATTCTCTGTGCCTCTATGCGAACAGTGCCATGGGCAGATGAGGCTGAGCAACAGCTTCCCAGGCTAGCCCCTTCTGCCTGCCAGCTATCTGCAGACGTTCGCACTTTCGGAGCAGGGCTGTGATAGGAGCCTGGCAGGGACACCACCATTCCCAGCATACATTTGAAGTTTCAAGTGGCAAGATAAGCAAGCAGCCCCATTCTCTGTGCCTCTATGCGAACAGTGCCATGGGCAGATGAGGCTGAGCAACAGCTTTCCAGGCTAGCCCCTTCTGCCTGCCAGCTATCTGCAGACGTTCGCACTTTCGGAGCAGGGCTGCGAAAGGAGCCTGGCAGGGACACCTCCATTCCCAGCATGCGTTTGAAGTTTCAAGTGGCAAGATAAGCAAGCAGCCCCATTCTCTGTGCCTCTATGCGAACAGTGCCATGGGCAGATGAGGCTGAGCAACAGCTTCCCAGGCTAGCCCCTTCTGGCTGCCAGCTATCTGCAGACGTTCGCACTTTCGGAGCAGGGCTGCGAAACGAGCCTGGCTGGGACAGCAACTTTCCCAGGCTACGTTTGAAGTTTGAGGTGGCAAGACAAGCAAGCAGCCCCATTCTCTGTGCCTCTATGCGAACAGTGCCATGGGCAGATGAGGCTGAGCAACAGCTTTCCAGGCTAGCCCCTTCTGCCTGCCAGCTATCTGCAGACGTTCGCACTTTCGGAGCAGGGCTGCGAAAGGAGCCTGGCTGGGACACCAACTTTCCCAGGCTACGTTTGAAGTTTGAGGTGGCAAGACAAGCAAGCAGCCCCATTCTCTGTGCCTCTGTGCGAGCACTGCCATGGGCAGATGAGGCTGAGCAACAGCTTTCCAGGCTAGCCCCTTCTGCCTGCCAGCTATCTGCAGACGTTCGCACTTTCGGAGCAGGGCTGCGAAAGGAGCCTGGCAGGGACACCACCATTCCCAGCATGCGTTTGAAGTTTCAAGTGGCAAGATAAGCAAGCAGCCCCATTCTCTGTGCCTCTGTGCGAACAGTGCCATGGGCAGATGAGGCTGAGCAACAGCTTCCCAGGCTAGCCCCTTCTGCCTGCCAGCTATCTGCAGACGTTCGCACTTTCGGAGCAGGGCTGTGATAGGAGCCTGGCAGGGACACCACCATTCCCAGCATACGTTTGAAGTTTCAAGTGGCAAGATAAGCAAGCAGCCCCATTCTCTGTGCCTCTATGCGAACAGTGCCATGGGCAGATGAGGCTGAGCAACAGCTTTCCAGGCTAGCCCCTTCTGCCTGCCAGCTATCTGCAGACGTTCGCACTTTCGGAGCAGGGCTGTGATAGGAGCCTGGCAGGGACACCACCATTCCCAGGCTACATTTGAAGTTTGAGGTGGCAAGACAAGCAAGCAGCCCCATTCTCTGTGCCTCTATGCGAACAGTGCCATGGGCAGATGAGGCTGAGCAACAGCTTTCCAGGCTAGCCCCTTCTGGCTGCCAGCTATCTGCAGACGTTCGCACTTTCGGAGCAGGGCTGTGATAGGAGCCTGGCAGGGACACCACCATTCCCAGCATGCGTTTGAAGTTTCAAGTGGCAAGATAAGCAAGCAGCCCCATTCTCTGTGCCTCTATGCGAACAGTGCCATGGGCAGATGAGGCTGAGCAACAGCTTTCCAGGCTAGCCCCTTCTGCCTGCCAGCTATCTGCAGACGTTCGCACTTTCGGAGCAGGGCTGCGAAAGGAGCCTGGCAGGGACACCTCCATTCCCAGCATGCGTTTGAAGTTTCAAGTGGCAAGATAAGCAAGCAGCCCCATTCTCTGTGCCTCTATGCGAACAGTGCCATGGGCAGATGAGGCTGAGCAACAGCTTCCCAGGCTAGCCCCTTCTGGCTGCCAGCTATCTGCAGACGTTCGCACTTTCGGAGCAGGGCTGCGAAAGGAGCCTGGCTGGGACAGCAACTTTCCCAGGCTACGTTTGAAGTTTGAGGTGGCAAGACAAGCAAGCAGCCCCATTCTCTGTGCCTCTGTGCGAGCACTGCCATGGGCAGATGAGGCTGAGCAACAGCTTTCCAGGCTAGCCCCTTCTGCCTGCCAGCTATCTGCAGACGTTCGCACTTTCGGAGCAGGGCTGCGAAAGGAGCCTGGCTGGGACACCAACTTTCCCAGGCTACGTTTGAAGTTTGAGGTGGCAAGACAAGCAAGCAGCCCCATTCTCTGTGCCTCTGTGCGAGCACTGCCATGGGCAGATGAGGCTGAGCAACAGCTTTCCAGGCTAGCCCCTTCTGCCTGCCAGCTATCTGCAGACGTTCGCACTTTCGGAGCAGGGCTGCGAAAGGAGCCTGGCTGGGACACCAACTTTCCCAGGCTACGTTTGAAGTTTGAGGTGGCAAGACAAGCAAGCAGCCCCATTCTCTGTGCCTCTGTGCGAGCACTGCCATGGGCAGATGAGGCTGAGCAACAGCTTTCCAGGCTAGCCCCTTCTGCCTGCCAGCTATCTGCAGACGTTCGCACGTTCGGAGCAGGGCTGTGATAGGAGCCTGGCTGGGACACCACCATTCCCAGCATGCGTTTGAAGTTTCAAGTGGCAAGATAAGCAAGCAGCCCCATTCTCTGTGCCTCTATGCGAACAGTGCCATGGGCAGATGAGGCTGAGCAACAGCTTTCCAGGCTAGCCCCTTCTGCCTGCCAGCTATCTGCAGACGTTCGCACTTTCGGAGCAGGGCTGTGATAGGAGCCTGGCAGGGACACCACCATTCCCAGCATGCGTTTGAAGTTTCAAGTGGCAAGATAAGCAAGCAGCCCCATTCTCTGTGCCTCTATGCGAACAGTGCCATGGGCAGATGAGGCTGAGCAACAGCTTTCCAGGCTAGCCCCTTCTGCCTGCCAGCTATCTGCAGACGTTCGCACTTTCGGAGCAGGGCTGCGAAAGGAGCCTGGCTGGGACACCAACTTTCCCAGGCTACGTTTGAAGTTTGAGGTGGCAAGACAAGCAAGCAGCCCCATTCTCTGTGCCTCTGTGCGAGCACTGCCATGGGCAGATGAGGCTGAGCAACAGCTTTCCAGGCTAGCCCCTTCTGCCTGCCAGCTATCTGCAGACGTTCGCACTTTCGGAGTCGGGCTGCGAAAGGAGCCTGGCTGGGACACCAACTTTCCCAGGCTACGTTTGAAGTTTGAGGTGGCAAGATAAGCAAGCAGCCCCATTCTCTGTGCCTCTATGCGAACAGTGCCATGGGCAGATGAGGCTGAGCAACAGCTTTCCAGGCTAGCCCCTTCTGCCTGCCAGCTATCTGCAGACGTTCGCACTTTCGGAGCAGGGCTGCGAAAGGAGCCTGGCTGGGACACCAACATTCCCAGGCTACGTTTGAAGTTTGAGGTGGCAAGACAAGCAAGCAGCCCCATTCTCTGTGCCTCTGTGCGAGCACTGCCATGGGCAGATGAGGCTGAGCAACAGCTTTCCAGGCTAGCCCCTTCTGCCTGCCAGCTATCTGCAGACGTTCGCACTTTCGGAGCAGGGCTGTGATAGGAGCCTGGCAGGGACACCACCATTCCCAGCATGCGTTTGAAGTTTCAAGTGGCAAGATAAGCAAGCAGCCCCATTCTCTGTGCCTCTATGCGAACAGTGCCATGGGCAGATGAGGCTGAGCAACAGCTTTCCAGGCTAGCCCCTTCTGCCTGCCAGCTATCTGCAGACGTTCGCACTTTCGGAGCAGGGCTGCGAAAGGAGCCTGGCTGGGACACCAACTTTCCCAGGCTACATTTGAAGTTTGAGGTGGCAAGACAAGCAAGCAGCCCCATTCTCTGTGCCTCTATGCGAACAGTGCCATGGGCAGATGAGGCTGAGCAACAGCTTTCCAGGCTAGCCCCTTCTGGCTGCCAGATATCTGCAGACGTTCGCACTTTCGGAGCAGGGCTGTGATAGGAGCCTGGCAGGGACACCACCATTCCCAGCATGCGTTTGAAGTTTCAAGTGGCAAGATAAGCAAGCAGCCCCATTCTCTGTGCCTCTATGTGAACAGTGCCATGGGCAGATGAGGCTGAGCAACAGCTTTCCAGGCTAGCCCCTTCTGGCTGCCAGCTATCTGCAGACGTTCGCACTTTCGGAGCAGGGCTGCGAAAGGAGCCTGGCAGGGACACCTCCATTCCCAGCATGCGTTTGAAGCTTCAAGTGGCAAGATAAGCAAGCAGTCCCATTCTCTGTGCCTCTATGCGAACAGTGCCATGGGCAGATGAGGCTGAGCAACAGCTTTCCAGGCTAGCCCCTTCTGCCTGCCAGCTATCTGCAGACGTTCGCACTTTCGGAGCAGGGCTGCGAAAGGAGCCTGGCTGGGACACCAACTTTCCCAGGCTACGTTTGAAATTTGAGGTGGCAAGATAAGCAAGCAGCCCCATTCTCTGTGCCTCTGTGCGAGCACTGCCATGGGCAGATGAGGCTGAGCAACAGCTTTCCAGGCTAGCCCCTTCTGCCTGCCAGCTATCTGCAGACGTTCGCA
Organism: Opisthocomus hoazin; assembly: GCF_030867145.1. Classification (NCBI taxonomy): domain Eukaryota; kingdom Metazoa; phylum Chordata; class Aves; order Opisthocomiformes; family Opisthocomidae; genus Opisthocomus; species Opisthocomus hoazin. The sequence continues at coordinate 1,095,178 of NC_134450.1, read as the reverse complement.
CTTTCGGAGCAGGGCTGCGAAAGGATCCTGGCTGGGACAGCAACTTTCCCAGGCTACGTTTGAAGTTTGAGGTGGCAAGACAAGCAAGCAGCCCCATTCTCTGTGCCTCTGTGCGAGCACTGCCATGGGCAGATGAGGCTGAGCAACAGCTTTCCAGGCTAGCCCCTTCTGCCTGCCAGCTATCTGCAGACGTTCGCACTTTCGGAGCAGGGCTGCGAAAGGAGCCTGGCAGGGACACCACCATTCCCAGCATGCGTTTGAAGTTTCAAGTGGCAAGATAAGCAAGCAGCCCCATTCTCTGTGCCTCTATGCGAACAGTGCCATGGGCAGATGAGGCTGAGCAACAGCTTTCCAGGATAGCCCCTTCTGGCTGCCAGCTATCTGCAGACGTTCGCACTTTCGGAGCAGGGCTGTGATAGGAGCCTGACAGGGACACCACCATTCCCAGCATGCATTTGAAGTTTCATTTGGCAAGATAAGCAAGCAGCCCCATTCTCTGTGCCCCTATGCGAACAGTGCCATGGGCAGATGAGGCTGAGCAACAGCTTTCCAGGCTAGCCCCTTCTGCCTGCCAGCTATCTGCAGACATTCGCACTTTCGGAGCAGGGCTGCGAAAGGAGCGTGGCTGGGACACCAACTTTCTCAGGCTACGTTTGAAGTTTGAGGTGGCAAGACAAGCAAGCAGCCCCATTCTCTGTGCCTCTATGCGAACAGTGCCATGGGCAGATGAGGCTGAGCAACAGCTTTCCAGGCTAGCCCCTTCTGCCTGCCAGCTATCTGCAGACGTTCGCACTTTCGGAGCAGGGCTGTGATAGGAGCCTGGCAGGGACACCACCATTCCCAGCATGCGTTTGAAGTTTCAAGTGGCAAGATAAGCAAGCAGCCCCATTCTCTGTGCCTCTATGCGAACAGTGCCATGGGCAGATGAGGCTGAGCAACAGCTTTCCAGGCTAGCCCCTTCTGCCTGACAGCTATCTGCAGACGTTCGCACTTTCGGAGCAGGGCTGTGATAGGAGCCTGGCAGGGACACCACCATTCCCAGCATGCGTTTGAAGTTTCAAGTGGCAAGATAAGCAAGCAGCCCCATTCTCTGTGCCTCTATGCGAACAGTGCCATGGGCAGATGAGGCTGAGCAACAGCTTTCCAGGATAGCCCCTTCTGCCTGCCAGCTATCTGCAGACGTTCGCACTTTCGGAGCAGGGCTGCGAAAGGAGCCTGGCTGGGACACCAACTTTCCCAGGCTACGTTTGAAGTTTGAGGTGGCAAGACAAGCAAGCAGCCCCATTCTCTGTGCCTCTATGCGAACAGTGCCATGGGCAGATGAGGCTGAGCAACAGCTTTCCAGGCTAGCCCCTTCTGGCTGCCAGCTATCTGCAGACGTTCGCACTTTCGGAGCAGGGCTGTGATAGGAGCCTGGCAGGGACACCACCATTCCCAGCATGCGTTTGAAGTTTCAAGTGGCAAGATAAGCAAGCAGCCCCATTCTCTGTGCCTCTATGCAAACAGTGCCATGGGCAGATGAGGCTGAGCAACAGCTTTGCAGGCTAGCCCCTTCTGGCTGCCAGCTATCTGCAGACGTTCGCACTTTCGGAGCAGGGCTGCGAAAGGAGCCTGGCTGGGACACCTCCATTCCCAGCATGCGTTTGAAGTTTCAAGTGGCAAGATAAGCAAGCAGCCCCATTCTCTGTGCCTCTATGCGAACAGTGCCATGGGCAGATAAGGCTGAGCAACAGCTTTCCAGGCTAGCCCCTTCTGCCTGCCAGCTATCTGCAGACGTTCGCACTTTCGGAGCAGGGCTGCGAAAGGAGCCTGGCTGGGACACCAACTTTCCCAGGCTACGTTTGAAGTTTGAGGTGGCAAGACAAGCAAGCAGCCCCATTCTCTGTGCCTCTGTGCGAGCACTGCCATGGGCAGATGAGGCTGAGCAACAGATTTCCAGGCTAGCCCCTTCTGCCTGCCAGCTATCTGCAGACGTTCGCACTTTCGGAGCAGGGCTGCGAAAGGAGCCTGGCAGGGACACCTCCATTCCCAGCATGCGTTTGACGTTTCAAGTGGCAAGACAAGCAAGCAGCCCCATTCTCTGTGCCTCTATGCGAACAGTGCCATGGGCAGATGAGGCTGAGCAACAGCTTTCCAGGCTAGCCCCTTCTGCCTGCCAGCTATCTGCAGACGTTCGCACTTTCGGAGCAGGGCTGTGATAGGAGCCTGGCAGGGACACCACCATTCCCAGCGTGCGTTTGAAGTTTCAAGTGGCAAGATAAGCAAGCAGCCCCATTCTCTGTGCCTCTATGCGAACAGTGCCATGGGCAGATGAGGCTGAGCAACAGCTTTGCAGGCTAGCCCCTTCTGCCTGCCAGCTATCTGCAGACGTTCGCACTTTCGGAGCAGGGCTGTGATAGGAGCCTGGCAGGGACACCTCCATTCCCAGCATGCGTTTGAAGTTTCAAGTGGCAAGATAAGCAAGCAGCCCCATTCTCTGTGCCTCTATGCGAACAGTGCCATGGGCAGATGAGGCTGAGCAACAGCTTTGCAGGCTAGCCCCTTCTGGCTGCCAGCTATCTGCAGACGTTCGCACTTTCGGAGCAGGTCTGCGAAAGGAGCCTGGCTGGGACACCAACTTTCCCAGGCTACGTTTGAAGTTTGAGGTGGCAAGACAAGCAAGCAGCCCCATTCTCTGTGCCTCTGTGCGAGCACTGCCATGGGCAGATGAGGCTGAGCAACAGATTTCCAGGCTAGCCCCTTCTGCCTGCCAGCTATCTGCAGACGTTCGCACTTTCGGAGCAGGGCTGCGAAAGGAGCCTGGCTGGGACACCAACTTTCCCAGGCTACGTTTGAAGTTTGAGGTGGCAAGATAAGCAAGCAGCCCCATTCTCTGTGCCTCTATGCGAACAGTGCCATGGGCAGATGAGGCTGAGCAACAGCTTTCCAGGCTAGCCCCTTCTGCCTGCCAGCTATCTGCAGACGTTCGCACTTTCGGAGCAGGGCTGTGATAGGAGCCTGGCAGGGACACCACCATTCCCAGCATGCGTTTGAAGTTTCAAGTGGCAAGATAAGCAAGCAGCCCCATTCTCTGTGCCTCTATGCGAACAGTGCCATGGGCAGATGAGGCTGAGCAACAGCTTTCCAGGCTAGCCCCTTCTGCCTGCCAGCTATCTGCAGACGTTCGCACTTTCGGAGCAGGGCTGCGAAAGGAGCCTGGCTGGGACACCAACTTTCCCAGGCTACGTTTGAAGTTTGAGGTGGCAAGACAAGCAAGCAGCCCCATTCTCTGTGCCTCTGTGCGAGCACTGCCATGGGCAGATGAGGCTGAGCAACAGATTTCCAGGCTAGCCCCTTCTGCCTGCCAGCTATCTGCAGACGTTCGCACTTTCGGAGCAGGGCTGCGAAAGGAGCCTGGCTCGGACACCAACTTTCCCAGGCTACGTTTGAAGTTTGAGGTGGCAAGACAAGCAAGCAGCCCCATTCTCTGTGCCTCTGTGCGAGCACTGCCATGGGCAGATGAGGCTGAGCAACAGCTTTCCAGGCTAGCCCCTTCTGGCTGCCAGCTATCTGCAGACGTTTGCACTTTCGGAGCAGGGCTGCGAAAGGAGCCTGGCAGGGACACCACCATTCCCAGCATGCGTTTGAAGTTTCAAGTGGCAAGATAAGCAAGCAGCCCCATTCTCTGTGCCTCTATGCGAACAGTGCCATGGGCAGATGAGGCTGAGCAACAGCTTTCCAGGCTAGCGCCTTCTGCCTGCCAGCTATCTGCAGACGTTCGCACTTTCGGAGCAGGGCTGTGATAGGAGCCTGGCAGGGACACCACCATTCCCAGCATGCATTTGAATTTTCATTTGGCAAGATAAGCAAGCAGCCCCATTCTCTGTGCCTCTATGCGAACAGTGCCATGGGCAGATGAGGCTGAGCAACAGCTTTCCAGGCTAGCCCCTTCTGGCTGCCAGCTATCTGCAGACGTTCGCACTTTCGGAGCAGGGCTGCGAAAGGAGCCTGGCTGGGACACCAACTTTCCCAGGCTACGTTTGAAGTTTGAGGTGGCAAGACAAGCAAGCAGCCCCATTCTCTGTGCCTCTGTGCGAGCACTGCCATGGGCAGATGAGGCTGAGCAACAGCTTTCCAGGCTAGCCCCTTCTGCCTGCCAGCTATCTGCAGACGTTCGCACTTTCGGAGTCGGGCTGCGAAAGGAGCCTGGCTGGGACACCAACTTTCCCAGGCTACGTTTGAAGTTTGAGGTGGCAAGATAAGCAAGCAGCCCCATTCTCTGTGCCTCTATGCGAACAGTGCCATGGGCAGATGAGGCTGAGCAACAGCTTTCCAGGCTAGCCCCTTCTGCCTGCCAGCTATCTGCAGACGTTCGCACTTTCGGAGCAGGGCTGCGAAAGGAGCCTGGCTGGGACACCAACATTCCCAGGCTACGTTTGAAGTTTGAGGTGGCAAGACAAGCAAGCAGCCCCATTCTCTGTGCCTCTGTGCGAGCACTGCCATGGGCAGATGAGGCTGAGCAACAGCTTTCCAGGCTAGCCCCTTCTGCCTGCCAGCTATCTGCAGACGTTCGCACATTCGGAGCAGGGCTGCAAAAGGAGCCTGGCAGGGACACCAACTTTCCCAGGCTACGTTTGAAGTTTGAGGTGGCAAGACAAGCAAGCAGCCCCATTCTCTGTGCCTCTATGCGAACAGTGCCATGGGCAGATGAGGCTGAGCAACAGCTTCCCAGGCTAGCCCCTTCTGCCTGCCAGCTATCTGCAGACGTTCGCACTTTCGGAGCAGGGCTGTGATAGGAGCCTGGCAGGGACACCACCATTCCCAGCATACGTTTGAAGTTTCAAGTGGCAAGATAAGCAAGCAGCCCCATTCTCTGTGCCTCTATGCGAACAGTGCCATGGGCAGATGAGGCTGAGCAACAGCTTTCCAGGCTAGCCCCTTCTGCCTGCCAGCTATCTGCAGACGTTCGCACTTTCGGAGCAGGGCTGTGATAGGAGCCTGGCAGGGACACCACCATTCCCAGCATGCGTTTGAAGTTTCAAGTGGAAAGATAAGCAAGCAGCCCCATTCTCTGTGCCTCTATGCGAACAGTGCCATGGGCAGATGAGGCTGAGCAACAGCTTTCCAGGCTAGCCCCTTCTGCCTGCCAGCTATCTGCAGACGTTCGCACTTTCGGAGCAGGGCTGCGAAAGGAGCCTGGCTGGGACACCAACTTTCCCAGGCTACATTTGAAGTTTGAGGTGGCAAGATAAGCAAGCAGCCCCATTCTCTGTGCCTCTATGCGAACAGTGCCATGGGCAGATGAGGCTGAGCAACAGCTTTCCAGGCTAGCCCCTTCTGGCTGCCAGCTATCTGCAGACGTTCGCACTTTCGGAGCAGGGCTGTGATAGGAGCCTGGCAGGGACACCACCATTCCCAGCATGCGTTTGAAGTTTCAAGTGGCAAGATAAGCAAGCAGCCCCATTCTCTGTGCCTCTATGCGAACAGTGCCATGGGCAGATGAGGCTGAGCAACAGCTTTCCAGGCTAGCCCCTTCTGCCTGCCAGCTATCTGCAGACGTTCGCACTTTCGGAGCAGGGCTGCGAAAGGAGCCTGGCAGGGACACCTCCATTCCCAGCATGCGTTTGAAGTTTCAAGTGGCAAGATAAGCAAGCAGCCCCATTCTCTGTGCCTCTATGCGAACAGTGCCATGGGCAGATGAGGCTGAGCAACAGCTTTCCAGGCTAGCCCCTTCTGCCTGCCAGCTATCTGCAGACGTTCGCACTTTCGGAGCAGGGCTGCGAAACGAGCCTGGCTGGGACACCAACTTTCCCAGGCTACGTTTGAAGTTTGAGGTGGCAAGACAAGCAAGCAGCCCCATTCTCTGTGCCTCTATGCGAACAGTGCCATGGGCAGATGAGGCTGAGCAACAGCTTTCCAGGCTAGCCCCTTCTGCCTGCCAGCTATCTGCAGACGTTCGCACTTTCGGAGCAGGGCTGTGATAGGAGCCTGGCAGGGACACCACCATTCCCAGCATGCGTTTGAAGTTTCAAGTGGCAAGATAAGCAAGCAGCCCCATTCTCTGTGCCTCTATGCGAACAGTGCCATGGGCAGATGAGGCTGAGCAACAGCTTTCCAGGCTAGCCCCTTCTGCCTGCCAGCTATCTGCAGACGTTCGCACTTTCGGAGCAGGGCTGCGAAAGGAGCCTGGCAGGGACACCTCCATTCCCAGCATGCGTTTGAAGTTTCAAGTGGCAAGATAAGCAAGCAGCCCCATTCTCTGTGCCTCTATGCGAACAGTGCCATGGGCAGATGAGGCTGAGCAACAGCTTTCCAGGCTAGCCCCTTCTGCCTGCCAGCTATCTGCAGACGTTCGCACTTTCGGAGCAGGGCTGCGAAACGAGCCTGGCTGGGACACCAACTTTCCCAGGCTACGTTTGAAGTTTGAGGTGGCAAGACAAGCAAGCAGCCCCATTCTCTGTGCCTCTATGCGAACAGTGCCATGGGCAGATGAGGCTGAGCAACAGCTTTCCAGGCTAGCCCCTTCTGCCTGCCAGCTATCTGCAGACGTTCGCACTTTCGGAGCAGGGCTGCGAAAGGAGCCTGGCTGGGACACCAACTTTCCCAGGCTACGTTTGAAGTTTGAGGTGGCAAGACAAGCAAGCAGCCCCATTCTCTGTGCCTCTGTGCGAGCACTGCCATGGGCAGATGAGGCTGAGCAACAGCTTTCCAGGCTAGCCCCTTCTGCCTGCCAGCTATCTGCAGACGTTCGCACTTTCGGAGCAGGGCTGTGATAGGAGCCTGGCAGGGACACCACCATTCCCAGCATGCGTTCGAATTTTCAAGTGGCAAGATAAGCACGCAGCCCCATTCTCTGTGCCTCTATGCGAACAGTGCCATGGGCAGATGAGGCTGAGCAACAGCTTTCCAGGCTAGCCCCTTCTGCCTGCCAGCTATCTGCAGACGTTCGCACTTTCGGAGCAGGGCTGCGAAAGGAGCCTGGCTGGGACACCAACTTTCCCAGGCTACGTTTGAAGTTTGAGGTGGCAAGACAAGCAAGCAGCCCCATTCTCTGTGCCTCTATGCGAACAGTGCCATGGGCAGATGAGGCTGAGCAACAGCTTTCCAGGCTAGGCCCTTCTGGCTGCCAGCTATCTGCAGACGTTCGCACTTTCGGAGCAGGGCTGTGATAGGAGCCTGGCAGGGACACCACCATTCCCAGCATGCGTTTGAAGTTTCAAGTGGCAAGATAAGCAAGCAGCCCCATTCTCTGTGCCTCTATGCGAACAGTGCCATGGGCAGATGAGGCTGAGCAACAGCTTTCCAGGCTAGCCCCTTCTGGCTGGCAGCTATCTGCAGACGTTCGCACTTTCGGAGCAGGGCTGCGAAAGGAGCCTGGCAGGGACACCTCCATTCCCAGCATGCGTTTGAAGTTTCAAGTGGCAAGATAAGCAAGCAGCCCCATTCTCTGTGCCTCTATGCGAACAGTGCCATGGGCAGATGAGGCTGAGCAACAGCTTTCCAGGCTAGCCCCTTCTGCCTGCCAGCTATCTGCAGACGTTCGCACTTTCGGAGCAGGGCTGCGAAAGGAGCCTGGCTGGGACACCAACTTTCCCAGGCTACGTTTGAAGTTTGAGGTGGCAAGACAAGCAAGCAGCCCCATTCTCTGTGCCTCTGTGCGAGCACTGCCATGGGCAGATGAGGCTGAGCAACAGATTTCCAGGCTAGCCCCTTCTGCCTGCCAGCTATCTGCAGACGTTCGCACTTTCGGAGCAGGGCTGCGAAAGGAGCCTGGCAGGCACACCTCCATTCCCAGCATGCGTTTGACGTTTCAAGTGGCAAGACAAGCAAGCAGCCCCATTCTCTGTGCCTCTATGCGAACAGTGCCATGGGCAGATGAGGCTGAGCAACAGCTTTCCAGGCTAGCCCCTTCTGCCTGCCAGCTATCTGCAGACGTTCGCACTTTCGGAGCAGGGCTGTGATAGGAGCCTGGCAGGGACACCACCATTCCCAGCGTGCGTTTGAAGTTTCAAGTGGCAAGATAAGCAAGCAGCCCCATTCTCTGTGCCTCTATGCGAACAGTGCCATGGGCAGATGAGGCTGAGCAACAGCTTTCCAGGCTAGCCCCTTCTGCCTGCCAGCTATCTGCAGACGTTCGCACTTTCGGAGCAGGGCTGCGAAAGGAGCCTGGCTGGGACACCAACTTTCCCAGGCTACGTTTGAAGTTTGAGGTGGCAAGACAAGCAAGCAGCCCCATTCTCTGTGCCTCTGTGCGAGCACTGCCATGGGCAGATGAGGCTGAGCAACAGCTTTCTAGGCTAGCCCCTTCTGCCTGCCAGCTATCTGCAGACGTTCGCACTTTCGGAGCAGGGCTGCGAAAGGAGCCTGGCTGGGACACCAACTTTCCCAGGCTACGTTTGAAGTTTGAGGTGGCAAGACAAGGAAGCAGCCCCATTCTCTGTGCCTCTATGCGAACAGTGCCATGGGCAGATGAGGCTGAGCAACAGCTTTCCAGGCTAGCCCCTTCTGCCTGCCAGCTATCTGCAGACGTTCGCACTTTCGGAGCAGGGCTGTGATAGGAGCCTGGCAGGGACACCACCATTCCCAGCATGCGTTTGAAGTTTCAAGTGGCAAGATAAGCAAGCAGCCCCATTCTCTGTGCCTCTATGCGAACAGTGCCATGGGCAGATGAGGCTGAGCAACAGCTTTCCAGGCTAGCCCCTTCTGCCTGCCAGCTATCTGCAGACGTTCGCACTTTCGGAGCAGGGCTGTGATAGGAGCCTGGCAGGGACACCACCATTCCCAGCATGCATTTGAAGTTTCATTTGGCAAGATAAGCAAGCAGCCCCATTCTCTGTGCCTCTATGCGAACAGTGCCATGGGCAGATGAGGCTGAGCAACAGCTTTCCAGGCTAGCCCCTTCTGCCTGCCAGCTATCTGCAGACGTTCGCACTTTCGGAGCAGGGCTGCGAAAGGAGCCTGGCTGGGACACCAACTTTCCCAGGCTACGTTTGAAGTTTGAGGTGGCAAGACAAGCAAGCAGCCCCATTCTCTGTGCCTCTGTGCGAGCACTGCCATGGGCAGATGAGGCTGAGCAACAGCTTTCCAGGCTAGCCCCTTCTGCCTGCCAGCTATCTGCAGACGTTCGCACTTTCGGAGCAGGGCTGCGAAAGGAGCCTGGCTGGGACACCAACTTTCCCAGGCTACGTTTGAAGTTTGAGGTGGCAAGATAAGCAAGCAGCCCCATTCTCTGTGCCTCTATGCGAACAGTGCCATGGGCAGATGAGGCTGAGCAACAGCTTTCCAGGCTAGCCCCTTCTGCCTGCCAGCTATCTGCAGACGTTCGCACTTTCGGAGCAGGGCTGCGAAAGGAGCCTGGCTGGGACACCAACATTCCCAGGCTACGTTTGAAGTTTGAGGTGGCAAGACAAGCAAGCAGCCCCATTCTCTGTGCCTCTGTGTGAGCACTGCCATGGGCAGATGAGGCTGAGCAACAGCTTTCCAGGCTAGCCCCTTCTGCCTGCCAGCTATCTGCAGACGTTCGCACATTCGGAGCAGGGCTGCAAAAGGAGCCTGGCAGGGACACCAACTTTCCCAGGATACGTTTGAAGTTTGAGGTGGCAAGACAAGCAAGCAGCCCCATTCTCTGTGCCTCTATGCGAACAGTGCCATGGGCAGATGAGGCTGAGCAACAGCTTCCCAGGCTAGCCCCTTCTGCCTGCCAGCTATCTGCAGACGTTCGCACTTTCGGAGCAGGGCTGTGATAGGAGCCTGGCAGGGACACCACCATTCCCAGCATACATTTGAAGTTTCAAGTGGCAAGATAAGCAAGCAGCCCCATTCTCTGTGCCTCTATGCGAACAGTGCCATGGGCAGATGAGGCTGAGCAACAGCTTTCCAGGCTAGCCCCTTCTGCCTGCGAGCTATCTGCAGACGTTCGCACTTTCGGAGCAGGGCTGCGAAAGGAGCCTGGCAGGGACACCTCCATTCACAGCATGCGTTTGAAGTTTCAAGTGGCAAGATAAGCAAGCAGCCCCATTCTCTGTGCCTCTATGCGAACAGTGCCATGGGCAGATGAGGCTGAGCAACAGCTTCCCAGGCTAGCCCCTTCTGGCTGCCAGCTATCTGCAGACGTTCGCACTTTCGGAGCAGGGCTGCGAAACGAGCCTGGCTGGGACAGCAACTTTCCCAGGCTACGTTTGAAGTTTGAGGTGGCAAGACAAGCAAGCAGCCCCATTCTCTGTGCCTCTATGCGAACAGTGCCATGGGCAGATGAGGCTGAGCAACAGCTTTCCAGGCTAGCCCCTTCTGCCTGCCAGCTATCTGCAGACGTTCGCACTTTCGGAGCAGGGCTGCGAAAGGAGCCTGGCTGGGACACCAACTTTCCCAGGCTACGTTTGAAGTTTGAGGTGGCAAGACAAGCAAGCAGCCCCATTCTCTGTGCCTCTGTGCGAGCACTGCCATGGGCAGATGAGGCTGAGCAACAGCTTTCCAGGCTAGCCCCTTCTGCCTGCCAGCTATCTGCAGACGTTCGCACTTTCGGAGCAGGGCTGCGAAAGGAGCCTGGCAGGGACACCACCATTCCCAGCATGCGTTTGAAGTTTCAAGTGGCAAGATAAGCAAGCAGCCCCATTCTCTGTGCCTCTGTGCGAACAGTGCCATGGGCAGATGAGGCTGAGCAACAGCTTCCCAGGCTAGCCCCTTCTGCCTGCCAGCTATCTGCAGACGTTCGCACTTTCGGAGCAGGGCTGTGATAGGAGCCTGGCAGGGACACCACCATTCCCAGCATGCGTTTGAAGTTTCAAGTGGCAAGATAAGCAAGCAGCCCCATTCTCTGTGCCTCTATGCGAACAGTGCCATGGGCAGATGAGGCTGAGCAACAGCTTTCCAGGCTAGCCCCTTCTGCCTGCCAGCTATCTGCAGACGTTCGCACTTTCGGAGCAGGGCTGTGATAGGAGCCTGGCAGGGACACCACCATTCCCAGCATGCGTTTGAAATTTCAAGTGGCAAGATAAGCAAGCAGCCCCATTCTCTGTGCCTCTATGCGAACAGTGCCATGGGCAGATGAGGCTGAGCAACAGCTTTCCAGGCTAGCCCCTTCTGCCTGCCAGCTATCTGCAGACGTTCGCACTTTCGGAGCAGGGCTGCGAAAGGAGCCTGGCTGGGACACCAACTTTCCCAGGCTACATTTGAAGTTTGAGGTGGCAAGACAAGCAAGCAGCCCCATTCTCTGTGCCTCTATGCGAACAGTGCCATGGGCAGATGAGGCTGAGCAACAGCTTTCCAGGCTAGCCCCTTCTGGCTGCCAGCTATCTGCAGACGTTCGCACTTTCGGAGCAGGGCTGTGATAGGAGCCTGGCAGGGACACCTCCATTCCCAGCATGCGTTTGAAGTTTCAAGTGGCAAGATAAGCAAGCAGCCCCATTCTCTGTGCCTCTATGCGAACAGTGCCATGGGCAGATGAGGCTGAGCAACAGCTTTCCAGGCTAGCCCCTTCTGCCTGCCAGCTATCTGCAGACGTTCGCACTTTCGGAGCAGGGCTGCGAAAGGAGCCTGGCAGGGACACCTCCATTCCCAGCATGCGTTTGAAGTTTCAAGTGGCAAGATAAGCAAGCAGCCCCATTCTCTGTGCCTCTATGCGAACAGTGCCATGGGCAGATGAGGCTGAGCAACAGCTTCCCAGGCTAGCCCCTTCTGCCTGCCAGCTATCTGCAGACGTTCGCACTTTCGGAGCAGGGCTGCGAAAGGAGCCTGGCTGGGACAGCAACTTTCCCAGGCTACGTTTGAAGTTTGAGGTGGCAAGACAAGCAAGCAGCCCCATTCTCTGTGCCTCTATGCGAACAGTGCCATGGGCAGATGAGGCTGAGCAACAGCTTTCCAGGCTAGCCCCTTCTGCCTGCCAGCTATCTGCAGACGTTCGCACTTTCGGAGCAGGGCTGCGAAAGGAGCCTGGCTGGGACACCAACTTTCCCAGGCTACGTTTGAAGTTTGAGGTGGCAAGACAAGCAAGCAGCCACATTCTCTGTGCCTCTGTGCGAGCACTGCCATGGGCAGATGAGGCTGAGCAACAGCTTTCCAGGCTAGCCCCTTCTGCCTGCCAGCTATCTGCAGACGTTCGCACTTTCGGAGCAGGGCTGCGAAAGGAGCCTGGCTGGGACACCAACTTTCCCAGGCTACGTTTGAAGTTTGAGGTGGCAAGACAAGCAAGCAGCCCCATTCTCTGTGCCTCTGTGCGAGCACTGCCATGGGCAGATGAGGCTGAGCAACAGCTTTCCAGGCTAGCCCCTTCTGCCTGCCAGCTATCTGCAGACGTTCGCACGTTCGGAGCAGGGCTGTGATAGGAGCCTGGCTGGGACACCACCATTCCCAGCATGCGTTTGAAGTTTCAAGTGGCAAGATAAGCAAGCAGCCCCATTCTCTGTGCCTCTATGCGAACAGTGCCATGGGCAGATGAGGCTGAGCAACAGCTTTCCAGGCTAGCCCCTTCTGCCTGCCAGCTATCTGCAGACGTTCGCACTTTCGGAGCAGGGCTGTGATAGGAGCCTGGCAGGGACACCACCATTCCCAGCATGCGTTTGAAGTTTCAAGTGGCAAGATAAGCAAGCAGCCCCATTCTCTGTGCCTCTATGCGAACAGTGCCATGGGCAGATGAGGCTGAGCAACAGCTTTCCAGGCTAGCCCCTTCTGCCTGCCAGCTATCTGCAGACGTTCGCACTTTCGGAGCAGGGCTGCGAAAGGAGCCTGGCTGGGACACCAACTTTCCCAGGCTACGTTTGAAGTTTGAGGTGGCAAGACAAGCAAGCAGCCCCATTCTCTGTGCCTCTGTGCGAGCACTGCCATGGGCAGATGAGGCTGAGCAACAGCTTTCCAGGCTAGCCCCTTCTGCCTGCCAGCTATCTGCAGACGTTCGCACTTTCGGAGTCGGGCTGCGAAAGGAGCCTGGCTGGGACACCAACTTTCCCAGCATGCGTTTGAAGTTTGAGGTGGCAAGATAAGCAAGCAGCCCCATTCTCTGTGCCTCTATGCGAACAGTGCCATGGGCAGATGAGGCTGAGCAACAGCTTTCCAGGCTAGCCCCTTCTGCCTGCCAGCTATCTGCAGACGTTCGCACTTTCGGAGCAGGGCTGCGAAAGGAGCCTGGCTGGGACACCAACATTCCCAGGCTACGTTTGAAGTTTGAGGTGGCAAGACAAGCAAGCAGCCCCATTCTCTGTGCCTCTGTGCGAGCACTGCCATGGGCAGATGAGGCTGAGCAACAGCTTTCCAGGCTAGCCCCTTCTGCCTGCCAGCTATCTGCAGACGTTCGCACATTCGGAGCAGGGCTGCAAAAGGAGCCTGGCAGGGACACCAACTTTCCCAGGCTACGTTTGAAGTTTGAGGTGGCAAGACAAGCAAGCAGCCCCATTCTCTGTGCCTCTATGCGAACAGTGCCATGGGCAGATGAGGCTGAGCAACAGCTTCCCAGGCTAGCCCCTTCTGCCTGCCAGCTATCTGCAGACGTTCGCACTTTCGGAGCAGGGCTGTGATAGGAGCCTGGCAGGGACACCACCATTCCCAGCATACGTTTGAAGTTTCAAGTGGCAAGATAAGCAAGCAGCCCCATTCTCTGTGCCTCTATGCGAACAGTGCCATGGGCAGATGAGGCTGAGCAACAGCTTTCCAGGCTAGCCCCTTCTGCCTGCCAGCTATCTGCAGACGTTCGCACTTTCGGAGCAGGGCTGTGATAGGAGCCTGGCAGGGACACCACCATTCCCAGCGTGCGTTTGAAGTTTCAAGTGGCAAGATAAGCAAGCAGCCCCATTCTCTGTGCCTCTATGCGAACAGTGCCATGGGCAGATGAGGCTGAGCAACAGCTTTCCAGGCTAGCCCCTTCTGGCTGCCAGCTATCTGCAGACGTTCGCACTTTCGGAGCAGGGCTGTGATAGGAGCCTGGCAGGGACACCACCATTCCCAGCATGCGTTTGAAGTTTCAAGTGGCAAGATAAGCAAGCAGCCCCATTCTCTGTGCCTCTATGCGAACAGTGCCATGGGCAGATGAGGCTGAGCAACAGCTTTCCAGGCTAGCCCCTTCTGCCTGCCAGCTATCTGCAGACGTTCGCACTTTCGGAGCAGGGCTGCGAAAGGAGCCTGGCTGGGACAGCAACTTTCCCAGGCTACGTTTGAAGTTTGAGGTGGCAAGACAAGCAAGCAGCCCCATTCTCTGTGCCTCTATGCGAACAGTGCCATGGGCAGATGAGGCTGAGCAACAGCTTTCCAGGCTAGCCCCTTCTGCCTGCCAGCTATCTGCAGACGTTCGCACTTTCGGAGCAGGGCTGCGAAAGGAGCCTGGCTGGGACACCAACTTTCCCAGGCTACGTTTGAAGTTTGAGGTGGCAAGACAAGCAAGCAGCCCCATTCTCTGTGCCTCTGTGCGAGCACTGCCATGGGCAGATGAGGCTGAGCAACAGCTTTCCAGGCTAGCCCCTTCTGCCTGCCAGCTATCTGCAGACGTTCGCACTTTCGGAGCAGGGCTGCGAAAGGAGCCTGGCTGGGACACCAACTTTCCCAGGCTACGTTTGAAGTTTGAGGTGGCAAGACAAGCATGCAGCCCCATTCTCTGTGCCTCTGTGCGAGCACTGCCATGGGCAGATGAGGCTGAGCAACAGCTTTCCAGGCTAGCCCCTTCTGCCTGCCAGCTATCTGCAGACGTTCGCACGTTCGGAGCAGGGCTGTGATAGGAGCCTGGCAGGGACACCACCATTCCCAGCATGCGTTCGAATTTTCAAGTGGCAAGATAAGCAAGCAGCCCCATTCTCTGTGCCTCTATGCGAACAGTGCCATGGGCAGATGAGGCTGAGCAACAGCTTTCCAGGCTAGCCCCTTCTGCCTGCCAGCTATCTGCAGACGTTCGCACTTTCGGAGCAGGGCTGCGAAAGGAGCCTGGCTGGGACACCAACTTTCCCAGGCTACGTTTGAAGTTTGAGGTGGCAAGATAAGCAAGCAGCCCCATTCTCTGTGCCTCTGTGCGAGCACTGCCATGGGCAGATGAGGCTGAGCAACAGCTTCCCAGGCTAGCCCCTTCTGGCTGCCAGCTATCTGCAGACATTCGCACTTTCGGAGCAGGGCTGCGAAAGGAGCCTGGCTGGGACACCAACTTTCTCAGGCTACGTTTGAAGTTTGAGGTGGCAAGACAAGCAAGCAGCCCCATTCTCTGTGCCTCTATGCGAACAGTGCCATGGGCAGATGAGGCTGAGCAACAGCTTTCCAGGCTAGCCCCTTCTGCCTGCCAGCTATCTGCAGACGTTCGCACTTTCGGAGCAGGGCTGTGATAGGAGCCTGGCAGGGACACCACCATTCCCAGCATGCGTTTGAAGTTTCAAGTGGCAAGATAAGCAAGCAGCCCCATTCTCTGTGCCTCTATGCGAACAGTGCCATGGGCAGATGAGGCTGAGCAACAGCTTTCCAGGCTAGCCCCTTCTGCCTGCCAGCTATCTGCAGACGTTCGCACTTTCGGAGCAGGGCTGCGAAAGGAGCCTGGCTGGGACACCAACTTTCCCAGGCTACGTTTGAAGTTTGAGGTGGCAAGACAAGCAAGCAGCCCCATTCTCTGTGCCTCTGTGCGAGCACTGCCATGGGCAGATGAGGCTGAGCAACAGCTTTCCAGGCTAGCCCCTTCTGCCTGCCAGCTATCTGCAGACGTTCGCACATTCGGAGCAGGGCTGCAAAAGGAGCCTGGCAGGGACACCAACTTTCCCAGGCTACGTTTGAAGTTTGAGGTGGCAAGACAAGCAAGCAGCCCCATTCTCTGTGCCTCTATGCGAACAGTGCCATGGGCAGATGAGGCTGAGCAACAGCTTCCCAGGCTAGCCCCTTCTGCCTGCCAGCTATCTGCAGACGTTCGCACTTTCGGAGCAGGGCTGTGATAGGAGCCTGGCAGGGACACCACCATTCCCAGCATACGTTTGAAGTTTCAAGTGGCAAGATAAGCAAGCAGCCCCATTCTCTGTGCCTCTATGCGAACAGTGCCATGGGCAGATGAGGCTGAGCAACAGCTTCCCAGGCTAGCCCCTTCTGCCTGCCAGCTATCTGCAGACGTTCGCACTTTCGGAGCAGGGCTGTGATAGGAGCCTGGCAGGGACACCACCATTCCCAGCATGCGTTTGAAGTTTCAAGTGGCAAGATAAGCAAGCAGCCCCATTCTCTGTGCCTCTATGCGAACAGTGCCATGGGCAGATGAGGCTGAGCAACAGCTTTCCAGGCTAGCCCCTTCTGCCTGCCAGCTATCTGCAGACGTTCGCACTTTCGGAGCAGGGCTGTGATAGGAGCCTGGCAGGGACACCACCATTCCCAGCATGCGTTTGAAGTTTCAAGTGGCAAGATAAGCAAGCAGCCCCATTCTCTGTGCCTCTATGCGAACAGTGCCATGGGCAGATGAGGCTGAGCAACAGCTTTCCAGGCTAGCCCCTTCTGCCTGCCAGCTATCTGCAGATGTTCGCACTTTCGGAGCAGGGCTGCGAAAGGAGCCTGGCTGGGACACCAACTTTCCCAGGCTACATTTGAAGTTTGAGGTGGCAAGACAAGCAAGCAGCCCCATTCTCTGTGCCTCTATGCGAACAGTGCCATGGGCAGATGAGGCTGAGCAACAGCTTTCCAGGCTAGCCCCTTCTGCCTGCCAGCTATCTGCAGACGTTCGCACTTTCGGAGCAGGGCTGTGATAGGAGCCTGGCAGGGACACCACCATTCCCAGCATGCGTTTGAAGTTTCAAGTGGCAAGATAAGCAAGCAGCCCCATTCTCTGTGCCTCTATGCGAACAGTGCCATGGGCAGATGAGGCTGAGCAACAGCTTTCCAGGCTAGCCCCTTCTGCCTGCCAGCTATCTGCAGACGTTCGCACTTTCGGAGCAGGGCTGCGAAAGGAGCCTGGCAGGGACACCTCCATTCCCAGCATGCGTTTGAAGTTTCAAGTGGCAAGATAAGCAAGCAGCCCCATTCTCTGTGCCTCTATGCGAACAGTGCCATGGGCAGATGAGGCTGAGCAACAGCTTTCCAGGCTAGCCCCTTCTGGCTGCCAGCTATCTGCAGACGTTCGCACTTTCGGAGCAGGGCTGCGAAAGGAGCCTGGCTGGGACAGCAACTTTCCCAGGCTACGTTTGAAGTTTGAGGTGGCAAGACAAGCAAGCAGCCCCATTCTCTGTGCCTCTATGCGAACAGTGCCATGGGCAGATGAGGCTGAGCAACAGCTTTCCAGGCTAGCCCCTTCTGCCTGCCAGCTATCTGCAGACGTTCGCACTTTCGGAGCAGGGCTGCGAAAGGAGCCTGGCTGGGACACCAACTTTCCCAGGTTACGTTTGAAGTTTGAGGTGGCAAGACAAGCAAGCAGCCCCATTCTCTGTGCCTCTGTGCGAGCACTGCCATGGGCAGATGAGGCTGAGCAACAGCTTTCCAGGCTAGCCCCTTCTGCCTGCCAGCTATCTGCAGACGTTCGCACTTTCGGAGCAGGGCTGCGAAAGGAGCCTGGCTGGGACACCAACTTTCCCAGGCTACGTTTGAAGTTTGAGGTGGCAAGACAAGCAAGCAGCCCCATTCTCTGTGCCTCTGTGCGAGCACTGCCATGGGCAGATGAGGCTGAGCAACAGCTTTCCAGGCTAGCCCCTTCTGCCTGCCAGCTATCTGCAGACGTTCGCACGTTCGGAGCAGGGCTGTGATAGGAGCCTGGCAGGGACACCACCATTCCCAGCATGCGTTCGAATTTTCAAGTGGCAAGATAAGCAAGCAGCCCCATTCTCTGTGCCTCTATGCGAACAGTGCCATGGGCAGATGAGGCTGAGCAACAGCTTTCCAGGCTAGCCCCTTCTGCCTGCCAGCTATCTGCAGACGTTCGCACTTTCGGAGCAGGGCTGCGAAAGGAGCCTGGCTGGGACACCAACTTTCCCAGGCTACGTTTGAAGTTTGAGGTGGCAAGATAAGCAAGCAGCCCCATTCTCTGTGCCTCTGTGCGAGCACTGCCATGGGCAGATGAGGCTGAGCAACAGCTTTCCAGGCTAGCCCCTTCTGGCTGCCAGCTATCTGCAGACATTCGCACTTTCGGAGCAGGGCTGCGAAAGGAGCGTGGCTGGGACACCAACTTTCTCAGGCTACGTTTGAAGTTTGAGGTGGCAAGACAAGCAAGCAGCCCCATTCTCTGTGCCTCTATGCGAACAGTGCCATGGGCAGATGAGGCTGAGCAACAGCTTTCCAGGCTAGCCCCTTCTGCCTGCCAGCTATCTGCAGACGTTCGCACTTTCGGAGCAGGGCTGTGATAGGAGCCTGGCAGGGACACCACCATTCCCAGCATGCGTTTGAAGTTTCAAGTGGCAAGATAAGCAAGCAGCCCCATTCTCTGTGCCTCTATGCGAACAGTGCCATGGGCAGATGAGGCTGAGCAACAGCTTTCCAGGCTAGCCCCTTCTGCCTGACAGCTATCTGCAGACGTTCGCACTTTCGGAGCAGGGCTGTGATAGGAGCCTGGCAGGGACACCACCATTCCCAGCATGCGTTTGAAGTTTCAAGTGGCAAGATAAGCAAGCAGCCCCATTCTCTGTGCCTCTATGCGAACAGTGCCATGGGCAGATGAGGCTGAGCAACAGCTTTCCAGGCTAGCCCCTTCTGCCTGCCAGCTATCTGCAGACGTTCGCACTTTCGGAGCAGGGCTGCGAAAGGAGCCTGGCTGGGACACCAACTTTCCCAGGCTACGTTTGAAGTTTGAGGTGGCAAGACAAGCAAGCAGCCCCATTCTCTGTGCCTCTATGCGAACAGTGCCATGGGCAGATGAGGCTGAGCAACAGCTTTCCAGGCTAGCCCCTTCTGGCTGCCAGCTATCTGCAGACGTTCGCACTTTCGGAGCAGGGCTGTGATAGGAGCCTGGCAGGGACACCACCATTCCCAGCATGCGTTTGAAGTTTCAAGTGGCAAGATAAGCAAGCAGCCCCATTCTCTGTGCCTCTATGCAAACAGTGCCATGGGCAGATGAGGCTGAGCAACAGCTTTCCAGGCTAGCCCCTTCTGGCTGCCAGCTATCTGCAGACGTTCGCACTTTCGGAGCAGGGCTGCGAAAGGAGCCTGGCAGGGACACCTGCATTCCCAGCATGCGTTTGAAGTTTCAAGTGGCAAGATAAGCAAGCAGCCCCATTCTCTGTGCCTCTATGCGAACAGTGCCATGGGCAGATGAGGCTGAGCAACAGCTTTCCAGGCTAGCCCCTTCTGCCTGCCAGCTATCTGCAGACGTTCGCACTTTCGGAGCAGGGCTGTGATAGGAGCCTGGCAGGGACACCACCATTCCCAGCATGCGTTTGAAGTTTCAAGTGGCAAGATAAGCAAGCAGCCCCATTCTCTGTGCCTCTATGCGAACAGTGCCATGGGCAGATGAGGCTGAGCAACAGCTTTCCAGGCTAGCCCCTTCTGCCTGCCAGCTATCTGCAGACGTTCGCACTTTCGGAGCAGGGCTGCGAAAGGAGCCTGGCTGGGACACCAACTTTCCCAGGCTACGTTTGAAGTTTGAGGTGGCAAGACAAGCAAGCAGCCCCATTCTCTGTGCCTCTGTGCGAGCACTGCCATGGGCAGATGAGGCTGAGCAACAGCTTTCTAGGCTAGCCCCTTCTGCCTGCCAGCTCTCTGCAGACGTTCGCACTTTCGGAGCAGGGCTGCGAAAGGAGCCTGGCTGGGACACCAGCTTTCCCAGGCTACGTTTGAAGTTTGAGGTGGCAAGACAAGCAAGCAGCCCCATTCTCTGTGCCTCTATGCGAACAGTGCCATGGGCAGATGAGGCTGAGCAACAGCTTTCCAGGCTAGCCCCTTCTGGCTGCCAGCTATCTGCAGACGTTCGCACTTTCGGAGCAGGGCTGTGATAGGAGCCTGGCAGGGACACCACCATTCCCAGCATGCGTTTGCAGTTTCAAGTGGCAAGATAAGCAAGCAGCCCCATTCTCTGTGCCTCTATGCGAACAGTGCCATGGGCAGATGAGGCTGAGCAACAGCTTTCCAGGCTAGCCCCTTCTGGCTGCCAGCTATCTGCAGACGTTCGCACTTTCGGAGCAGGGCTGTGATAGGAGCCTGGCAGGGACACCACCATTCCCAGCATGCATTTGAAGTTTCATTTGGCAAGATAAGCAAGCAGCCCCATTCTCTGTGCCTCTATGCGAACAGTGCCATGGGCAGATGAGGCTGAGCAACAGCTTTCCAGGCTAGCCCCTTCTGCCTGCCAGCTATCTGCAGACGTTCGCACTTTCGGAGCAGGGCTGCGAAAGGAGCCTGGCTGGGACACCAACTTTCTCAGGCTACGTTTGAAGTTTGAGGTGGCAAGACAAGCAAGCAGCCCCATTCTCTGTGCCTCTATGCGAACAGTGCCATGGGCAGATGAGGCTGAGCAACAGCTTTCCAGGCTAGCCCCTTCTGCCTGCCAGCTATCTGCAGACGTTCGCACTTTCGGAGCAGGGCTGTGATAGGAGCCTGGCAGGGACACCACCATTCCCAGCATGCGTTTGAAGTTTCAAGTGGCAAGATAAGCAAGCAGCCCCATTCTCTGTGCCTCTATGCGAACAGTGCCATGGGCAGATGAGGCTGAGCAACAGCTTTCCAGGCTAGCCCCTTCTGCCTGCCAGCTATCTGCAGACGTTCGCACTTTCGGAGCAGGGCTGTGATAGGAGCCTGGCAGGGACACCACCATTCCCAGCATGCGTTTGAAGTTTCAAGTGGCAAGATAAGCAAGCAGCCCCATTCTCTGTGCCTCTATGCGAACAGTGCCATGGGCAGATGAGGCTGAGCAACAGCTTTCCAGGCTAGCCCCTTCTGCCTGCCAGCTATCTGCAGACGTTCGCACTTTCGGAGCAGGGCTGCGAAAGGAGCCTGGCTGGGACACCAACTTTCCCAGGCTACGTTTGAAGTTTGAGGTGGCAAGACAAGCAAGCAGCCCCATTCTCTGTGCCTCTGTGCGAGCACTGCCATGGGCAGATGAGGCTGAGCAACAGCTTTCTAGGCTAGCCCCTTCTGCCTGCCAGCTCTCTGCAGACGTTCGAACTTTCGGAGCAGGGCTGCGAAAGGAGCCTGGCTGGGACACCAGCTTTCCCAGGCTACGTTTGAAGTTTGAGGTGGCAAGACAAGCAAGCAGCCCCATTCTCTGTGCCTCTATGCGAACAGTGCCATGGGCAGATGAGGCTGAGCAACAGCTTTCCAGGCTAGCCCCTTCTGGCTGCCAGCTATCTGCAGACGTTCGCACTTTCGGAGCAGGGCTGTGATAGGAGCCTGGCAGGGACACCACCATTCCCAGCATGCGTTTGCAGTTTCAAGTGGCAAGATAAGCAAGCAGCCCCATTCTCTGTGCCTCTATGCGAACAGTGCCATGGGCAGATGAGGCTGAGCAACAGCTTTCCAGGCTAGCCCCTTCTGGCTGCCAGCTATCTGCAGACGTTCGCACTTTCGGAGCAGGGCTGTGATAGGAGCCTGGCAGGGACACCACCATTCCCAGCATGCATTTGAAGTTTCATTTGGCAAGATAAGCAAGCAGCCCCATTCTCTGTGCCTCTATGCGAACAGTGCCATGGGCAGATGAGGCTGAGCAACAGCTTTCCAGGCTAGCCCCTTCTGCCTGCCAGCTATCTGCAGACGTTCGCACTTTTGGAGCAGGGCTGCGAAAGGAGCCTGGCTGGGACACCAACTTTCTCAGGCTACGTTTGAAGTTTGAGGTGGCAAGACAAGCAAGCAGCCCCATTCTCTGTGCCTCTATGCGAACAGTGCCATGGGCAGATGAGGCTGAGCAACAGCTTTCCAGGCTAGCCCCTTCTGCCTGCCAGCTATCTGCAGACGTTCGCACTTTCGGAGCAGGGCTGTGATAGGAGCCTGGCAGGGACACCACCATTCCCAGCATGCGTTTGAAGTTTCAAGTGGCAAGATAAGCAAGCAGCCCCATTCTCTGTGCCTCTATGCGAACAGTGCCATGGGCAGATGAGGCTGAGCAACAGCTTTCCAGGCTAGCCCCTTCTGCCTGACAGCTATCTGCAGACGTTCGCACTTTCGGAGCAGGGCTGTGATAGGAGCCTGGCAGGGACACCACCATTCCCAGCATGCGTTTGAAGTTTCAAGTGGCAAGATAAGCAAGCAGCCCCATTCTCTGTGCCTCTATGCGAACAGTGCCATGGGCAGATGAGGCTGAGCAACAGCTTTCCAGGCTAGCCCCTTCTGCCTGCCAGCTATCTGCAGACGTTCGCACTTTCGGAGCAGGGCTGCGAAAGGAGCCTGGCTGGGACACCAACTTTCCCAGGCTACGTTTGAAGTTTGAGGTGGCAAGACAAGCAAGCAGCCCCATTCTCTGTGCCTCTGTGCGAGCACTGCCATGGGCAGATGAGGCTGAGCAACAGCTTTCCAGGCTAGCCCCTTCTGCCTGCCAGCTATCTGCAGACGTTCGCACATTCGGAGCAGGGCTGCAAAAGGAGCCTGGCAGGGACACCAACTTTCCCAGGCTACGTTTGAAGTTTGAGGTGGCAAGACAAGCAAGCAGCCCCATTCTCTGTGCCTCTATGCGAACAGTGCCATGGGCAGATGAGGCTGAGCAACAGCTTCCCAGGCTAGCCCCTTCTGCCTGCCAGCTATCTGCAGACGTTCGCACTTTCGGAGCAGGGCTGTGATAGGAGCCTGGCAGGGACACCACCATTCCCAGCATACGTTTGAAGTTTCAAGTGGCAAGATAAGCAAGCAGCCCCATTCTCTGTGCCTCTATGCGAACAGTGCCATGGGCAGATGAGGCTGAGCAACAGCTTTCCAGGCTAGCCCCTTCTGCCTGCCAGCTATCTGCAGACGTTCGCACTTTCGGAGCAGGGCTGTGATAGGAGCCTGGCAGGGACACCACCATTCCCAGCATGCGTTTGAAGTTTCAAGTGGCAAGATAAGCAAGCAGCCCCATTCTCTGTGCCTCTATGCGAACAGTGCCATGGGCAGATGAGGCTGAGCAACAGCTTTCCAGGCTAGCCCCTTCTGCCTGCCAGCTATCTGCAGACGTTCGCACTTTCGGAGCAGGGCTGCGAAAGGAGCCTGGCAGGGACACCACCATTCCCAGCATGCGTTTGAAGTTTCAAGTGGCAAGATAAGCAAGCAGCCCCATTCTCTGTGCCTCTATGCGAACAGTGCCATGGGCAGATGAGGCTGAGCAACAGCTTTCCAGGCTAGCCCCTTCTGCCTGCCAGCTATCTGCAGACGTTCGCACTTTCGGAGCAGGGCTGCGAAAGGAGCCTGGCTGGGACACCAACTTTCCCAGGCTACGTTTGAAGTTTGAGGTGGCAAGACAAGCAAGCAGCCCCATTCTCTGTGCCTCTGTGCGAGCACTGCCATGGGCAGATGAGGCTGAGCAACAGCTTTCTAGGCTAGCCCCTTCTGCCTGCCAGCTATCTGCAGACGTTCGCACTTTCGGAGCAGGGCTGCGAAAGGAGCCTGGCTGGGACACCAGCTTTCCCAGGCTACGTTTGAAGTTTGAGGTGGCAAGACAAGCAAGCAGCCCCATTCTCTGTGCCTCTATGCGAACAGTGCCATGGGCAGATGAGGCTGAGCAACAGCTTTCCAGGCTAGCCCCTTCTGGCTGCCAGCTATCTGCAGACGTTCGCACTTTCGGAGCAGGGCTGTGATAGGAGCCTGGCAGGGACACCACCATTCCCAGCATGCGTTTGAAGTTTCAAGTGGCAAGATAAGCAAGCAGCCCCATTCTCTGTGCCTCTATGCGAACAGTGCCATGGGCAGATGAGGCTGAGCAACAGCTTTCCAGGCTAGCCCCTTCTGGCTGCCAGCTATCTGCAGACGTTCGCACTTTCGGAGCAGGGCTGTGATAGGAGCCTAGCAGGGACACCACCATTCCCAGCATGCATTTGAAGTTTCATTTGGCAAGATAAGCAAGCAGCCCCATTCTCTGTGCCTCTATGCGAACAGTGCCATGGGCAGATGAGGCTGAGCAACAGCTTTCCAGGCTAGCCCCTTCTGCCTGCCAGCTATCTGCAGACGTTCGCACTTTCGGAGCAGGGCTGCGAAAGGAGCCTGGCTGGGACACCAACTTTCTCAGGCTACGTTTGAAGTTTGAGGTGGCAAGACAAGCAAGCAGCCCCATTCTCTGTGCCTCTATGCGAACAGTGCCATGGGCAGATGAGGCTGAGCAACAGCTTTCCAGGCTAGCCCCTTCTGCCTGCCAGCTATCTGCAGACGTTCGCACTTTCGGAGCAGGGCTGTGATAGGAGCCTGGCAGGGACACCACCATTCCCAGCATGCGTTTGAAGTTTCAAGTGGCAAGATAAGCAAGCAGCCCCATTCTCTGTGCCTCTATGCGAACAGTGCCATGGGCAGATGAGGCTGAGCAACAGCTTTCCAGGCTAGCCCCTTCTGCCTGACAGCTATCTGCAGACGTTCGCACTTTCGGAGCAGGGCTGTGATAGGAGCCTGGCAGGGACACCACCATTCCCAGCATGCGTTTGAAGTTTCAAGTGGCAAGATAAGCAAGCAGCCCCATTCTCTGTGCCTCTATGCGAACAGTGCCATGGGCAGATGAGGCTGAGCAACAGCTTTCCAGGCTAGCCCCTTCTGCCTGCCAGCTATCTGCAGACGTTCGCACTTTCGGAGCAGGGCTGCGAAAGGAGCCTGGCTGGGACACCAACTTTCCCAGGCTACGTTTGAAGTTTGAGGTGGCAAGACAAGCAAGCAGCCCCATTCTCTGTGCCTCTGTGCGAGCACTGCCATGGGCAGATGAGGCTGAGCAACAGCTTTCCAGGCTAGCCCCTTCTGCCTGCCAGCTATCTGCAGACGTTCGCACATTCGGAGCAGGGCTGCAAAAGGAGCCTGGCAGGGACACCAACTTTCCCAGGCTACGTTTGAAGTTTGAGGTGGCAAGACAAGCAAGCAGCCCCATTCTCTGTGCCTCTATGCGAACAGTGCCATGGGCAGATGAGGCTGAGCAACAGCTTCCCAGGCTAGCCCCTTCTGCCTGCCAGCTATCTGCAGACGTTCGCACTTTCGGAGCAGGGCTGTGATAGGAGCCTGGCAGGGACACCACCATTCCCAGCATACGTTTGAAGTTTCAAGTGGCAAGATAAGCAAGCAGCCCCATTCTCTGTGCCTCTATGCGAACAGTGCCATGGGCAGATGAGGCTGAGCAACAGCTTTCCAGGCTAGCCCCTTCTGCCTGCCAGCTATCTGTAGACGTTCGCACTTTCGGAGCAGGGCTGTGATAGGAGCCTGGCAGGGACACCACCATTCCCAGCATGCGTTTGAAGTTTCAAGTGGCAAGATAAGCAAGCAGCCCCATTCTCTGTGCCTCTATGCGAACAGTGCCATGGGCAGATGAGGCTGAGCAACAGCTTTCCAGGCTAGCCCCTTCTGCCTGCCAGCTATCTGCAGACGTTCGCACTTTCGGAGCAGGGCTGTGATAGGAGCCTGGCAGGGACACCACCATTCCCAGCATGCGTTTGAAGTTTCAAGTGGCAAGATAAGCAAGCAGCCCCATTCTCTGTGCCTCTATGCGAACAGTGCCATGGGCAGATGAGGCTGAGCAACAGCTTTCCAGGCTAGCCCCTTCTGCCTGCCAGCTATCTGCAGACGTTCGCACTTTCGGAGCAGGGCTGCGAAAGGAGCCTGGCTGGGACACCAACTTTCCCAGGCTACATTTGAAGTTTGAGGTGGCAAGACAAGCAAGCAGCCCCATTCTCTGTGCCTCTATGCGAACAGTGCCATGGGCAGATGAGGCTGAGCAACAGCTTTCCAGGCTAGCCCCTTCTGCCTGACAGCTATCTGCAGACGTTCGCACTTTCGGAGCAGGGCTGTGATAGGAGCCTGGCAGGGACACCACAATTCCCAGCATGCGTTTGAAGTTTCAAGTGGCAAGATAAGCAAGCAGCCCCATTCTCTGTGCCTCTATGCGAACAGTGCCATGGGCAGATGAGGCTGAGCAACAGCTTTCCAGGCTAGCCCCTTCTGCCTGCCAGCTATCTGCAGACGTTCGCACTTTCGGAGCAGGGCTGCGAAAGGAGCCTGGCAGGGACACCTCCATTCCCAGCATGCGTTTGAAGTTTCAAGTGGCAAGATAAGCAAGCAGCCCCATTCTCTGTGCCTCTATGCGAACAGTGCCATGGGCAGATGAGGCTGAGCAACAGCTTTCCAGGCTAGCCCCTTCTGGCTGCCAGCTATCTGCAGACGTTCGCACTTTCAGAGCAGGGCTGCGAAAGGAGCCTGGCTGGGACAGCAACTTTCCCAGGCTACGTTTGAAGTTTGAGGTGGCAAGACAAGCAAGCAGCCCCATTCTCTGTGCCTCTATGCGAACAGTGCCATGGGCAGATGAGGCTGAGCAACAGCTTTCCAGGCTAGCCCCTTCTGCCTGCCAGCTATCTGCAGACGTTCGCACTTTCGGAGCAGGGCTGCGAAAGGAGCCTGGCTGGGACACCAACTTTCCCAGGTTACGTTTGAAGTTTGAGGTGGCAAGACAAGCAAGCAGCCCCATTCTCTGTGCCTCTGTGCGAGCACTGCCATGGGCAGATGAGGCTGAGCAACAGCTTTCCAGGCTAGCCCCTTCTGCCTGCCAGCTATCTGCAGACGTTCGCACTTTCGGAGCAGGGCTGCGAAAGGAGCCTGGCTGGGACACCAACTTTCCCAGGCTACGTTTGAAGTTTGAGGTGGCAAGACAAGCAAGCAGCCCCATTCTCTGTGCCTCTGTGCGAGCACTGCCATGGGCAGATGAGGCTGAGCAACAGCTTTCCAGGCTAGCCCCTTCTGCCTGCCAGCTATCTGCAGACGTTCGCACGTTCGGAGCAGGGCTGTGATAGGAGCCTGGCAGGGACACCACCATTCCCAGCATGCGTTCGAATTTTCAAGTGGCAAGATAAGCAAGCAGCCCCATTCTCTGTGCCTCTATGCGAACAGTGCCATGGGCAGATGAGGCTGAGCAACAGCTTTCCAGGCTAGCCCCTTCTGCCTGCCAGCTATCTGCAGACGTTCGCACTTTCGGAGCAGGGCTGCGAAAGGAGCCTGGCTGGGACACCAACTTTCCCAGGCTACGTTTGAAGTTTGAGGTGGCAAGATAAGCAAGCAGCCCCATTCTCTGTGCCTCTGTGCGAGCACTGCCATGGGCAGATGAGGCTGAGCAACAGCTTCCCAGGCTAGCCCCTTCTGGCTGCCAGCTATCTGCAGACATTCGCACTTTCGGAGCAGGGCTGCGAAAGGAGCGTGGCTGGGACACCAACTTTCTCAGGCTACGTTTGAAGTTTGAGGTGGCAAGACAAGCAAGCAGCCCCATTCTCTGTGCCTCTATGCGAACAGTGCCATGGGCAGATGAGGCTGAGCAACAGCTTTCCAGGCTAGCCCCTTCTGCCTGCCAGCTATCTGCAGACGTTCGCACTTTCGGAGCAGGGCTGTGATAGGAGCCTGGCAGGGACACCACCATTCCCAGCATGCGTTTGAAGTTTCAAGTGGCAAGATAAGCAAGCAGCCCCATTCTCTGTGCCTCTATGCGAACAGTGCCATGGGCAGATGAGGCTGAGCAACAGCTTTCCAGGCTAGCCCCTTCTGCCTGACAGCTATCTGCAGACGTTCGCACTTTCGGAGCAGGGCTGTGATAGGAGCCTGGCAGGGACACCACCATTCCCAGCATGCGTTTGAAGTTTCAAGTGGCAAGATAAGCAAGCAGCCCCATTCTCTGTGCCTCTATGCGAACAGTGCCATGGGCAGATGAGGCTGAGCAACAGCTTTCCAGGCTAGCCCCTTCTGCCTGCCAGCTATCTGCAGACGTTCGCACTTTCGGAGCAGGGCTGCGAAAGGAGCCTGGCTGGGACACCAACTTTCCCAGGCTACGTTTGAAGTTTGAGGTGGCAAGACAAGCAAGCAGCCCCATTCTCTGTGCCTCTATGCGAACAGTGCCATGGGCAGATGAGGCTGAGCAACAGCTTTCCAGGCTAGCCCCTTCTGCCTGCCAGCTATCTGCAGACGTTCGCACTTTCGGAGCAGGGCTGTGATAGGAGCCTGGCAGGGACACCACCATTCCCAGCATGCGTTTGAAGTTTCAAGTGGCAAGATAAGCAAGCAGCCCCATTCTCTGTGCCTCTATGCAAACAGTGCCATGGGCAGATGAGGCTGAGCAACAGCTTTCCAGGCTAGCCCCTTCTGGCTGCCAGCTATCTGCAGACGTTCGCACTTTCGGAGCAGGGCTGCGAAAGGAGCCTGGCAGGGACACCTCCATTCCCAGCATGCGTTTGAAGTTTCAAGTGGCAAGATAAGCAAGCAGCCCCATTCTCTGTGCCTCTATGCGAACAGTGCCATGGGCAGATGAGGCTGAGCAACAGCTTTCCAGGCTAGCCCCTTCTGCCTGCCAGCTATCTGCAGACGTTCGCACTTTCGGAGCAGGGCTGCGAAAGGAGCCTGGCTGGGACACCAACTTTCCCAGGCTACGTTTGAAGTTTGAGGTGGCAAGACAAGCAAGCAGCCCCATTCTCTGTGCCTCTGTGCGAGCACTGCCATGGGCAGATGAGGCTGAGCAACAGATTTCCAGGCTAGCCCCTTCTGCCTGCCAGCTATCTGCAGACGTTCGCACTTTCGGAGCAGGGCTGCGAAAGGAGCCTGGCAGGGACACCTCCATTCCCAGCATGCGTTTGACGTTTCAAG
This sequence comes from Opisthocomus hoazin, assembly GCF_030867145.1. NCBI lineage: Eukaryota > Metazoa > Chordata > Aves > Opisthocomiformes > Opisthocomidae > Opisthocomus > Opisthocomus hoazin. Next base: position 1,066,594 of record NC_134450.1, on the reverse strand, counting down.
TGGCAAGACAAGCAAGCAGCCCCATTCTCTGTGCCTCTATGCGAACAGTGCCATGGGCAGATGAGGCTGAGCAACAGCTTTCCAGGCTAGCCCCTTCTGCCTGCCAGCTATCTGCAGACGTTCGCACTTTCGGAGCAGGGCTGTGATAGGAGCCTGGCAGGGACACCACCATTCCCAGCGTGCGTTTGAAGTTTCAAGTGGCAAGATAAGCAAGCAGCCCCATTCTCTGTGCCTCTATGCGAACAGTGCCATGGGCAGATGAGGCTGAGCAACAGCTTTCCAGGCTAGCCCCTTCTGCCTGCCAGCTATCTGCAGACGTTCGCACTTTCGGAGCAGGGCTGTGATAGGAGCCTGGCAGGGACACCACCATTCCCAGCATGCGTTTGAAGTTTCAAGTGGCAAGATAAGCAAGCAGCCCCATTCTCTGTGCCTCTATGCGGACAGTGCCATGGGCAGATGAGGCTGAGCAACAGCTTTCCAGGCTAGCCCCTTCTGCCTGCCAGCTATCTGCAGACGTTCGCACTTTCGGAGCAGGGCTGCGAAAGGAGCCTGGCTGGGACACCAACTTTCCCAGGCTACGTTTGAAGTTTGAGGTGGCAAGACAAGCAAGCAGCCCCATTCTCTGTGCCTCTGTGCGAGCACTGCCATGGGCAGATGAGGCTGAGCAACAGCTTTCTAGGCTAGCCCCTTCTGCCTGCCAGCTATCTGCAGACGTTCGCACTTTCGGAGCAGGGCTGCGAAAGGAGCCTGGCTGGGACACCAGCTTTCCCAGGCTACGTTTGAAGTTTGAGGTGGCAAGACAAGCAAGCAGCCCCATTCTCTGTGCCTCTATGCGAACAGTGCCATGGGCAGATGAGGCTGAGCAACAGCTTTCCAGGCTAGCCCCTTCTGCCTGCCAGCTATCTGCAGACGTTCGCACTTTCGGAGCAGGGCTGTGATAGGAGCCTGGCAGGGACACCACCATTCCCAGCATGCGTTTGAAGTTTCAAGTGGCAAGATAAGCAAGCAGCCCCATTCTCTGTGCCTCTATGCGAACAGTGCCATGGGCAGATGAGGCTGAGCAACAGCTTTCCAGGCTAGCCCCTTCTGCCTGCCAGCTATCTGCAGACGTTCGCACTTTCGGAGCAGGGCTGTGATAGGAGCCTAGCAGGGACACCACCATTCCCAGCATGCATTTGAAGTTTCATTTGGCAAGATAAGCAAGCAGCCCCATTCTCTGTGCCTCTATGCGAACAGTGCCATGGGCAGATGAGGCTGAGCAACAGCTTTCCAGGCTAGCCCCTTCTGCCTGCCAGCTATCTGCAGACGTTCGCACTTTCGGAGCAGGGCTGCGAAAGGAGCCTGGCTGGGACACCAACTTTCCCAGGCTACGTTTGAAGTTTGAGGTGGCAAGACAAGCAAGCAGCCCCATTCTCTGTGCCTCTGTGCGAACAGTGCCATGGGCAGATGAGGCTGAGCAACAGCTTTCCAGGCTAGCCCCTTCTGCCTGCCAGCTATCTGCAGACGTTCGCACTTTCGGAGCAGGGCTGCGAAAGGAGCCTGGCAGGGACACCTCCATTCCCAGCATGCGTTTGAAGTTTCAAGTGGCAAGATAAGCAAGCAGCCCCATTCTCTGTGCCTCTATGCGAACAGTGCCATGGGCAGATGAGGCTGAGCAACAGCTTTCCAGGCTAGCCCCTTCTGCCTGCCAGCTATCTGCAGACGTTTGCACTTTCGGAGCAGGGCTGCGAAAGGAGCCTGGCTGGGACAGCAACTTTCCCAGGCTACGTTTGAAGTTTGAGGTGGCAAGACAAGCAAGCAGCCCCATTCTCTGTGCCTCTATGCGAACAGTGCCATGGGCAGATGAGGCTGAGCAACAGCTTTCCAGGCTAGCCCCTTCTGCCTGCCAGCTATCTGCAGACGTTCGCACTTTCGGAGCAGGGCTGCGAAAGGAGCCTGGCTGGGACACCAACTTTCCCAGGCTACGTTTGAAGTTTGAGGTGGCAAGACAAGCAAGCAGCCCCATTCTCTGTGCCTCTGTGCGAGCACTGCCATGGGCAGATGAGGCTGAGCAACAGCTTTCCAGGCTAGCCCCTTCTGCCTGCCAGCTATCTGCAGACGTTCGCACTTTCGGAGCAGGGCTGCGAAAGGAGCCTGGCTGGGACACCAACTTTCCCAGGCTACGTTTGAAGTTTGAGGTGGCAAGACAAGCAAGCAGCCCCATTCTCTGTGCCTCTGTGCGAGCACTGCCATGGGCAGATGAGGCTGAGCAACAGCTTTCCAGGCTAGCCCCTTCTGCCTGCCAGCTATCTGCAGACGTTCGCACGTTCGGAGCAGGGCTGTGATAGGAGCCTGGCAGGGACACCACCATTCCCAGCATGCGTTCGAATTTTCAAGTGGCAAGATAAGCACGCAGCCCCATTTTCTGTGCCTCTATGCGAACAGTGCCATGGGCAGATGAGGCTGAGCAACAGCTTTCCAGGCTAGCCCCTTCTGCCTGCCAGCTATCTGCAGACGTTCGCACTTTCGGAGCAGGGCTGCGAAAGGAGCCTGGCTGGGACACCAACTTTCCCAGGCTACGTTTGAAGTTTGAGGTGGCAAGATAAGCAAGCAGCCCCATTCTCTGTGCCTCTGTGCGAGCACTGCCATGGGCAGATGAGGCTGAGCAACAGCTTCCCAGGCTAGCCCCTTCTGGCTGCCAGCTATCTGCAGACATTCGCACTTTCGGAGCAGGGCTGCGAAAGGAGCGTGGCTGGGACACCAACTTTCTCAGGCTACGTTTGAAGTTTGAGGTGGCAAGACAAGCAAGCAGCCCCATTCTCTGTGCCTCTATGCGAACAGTGCCATGGGCAGATGAGGCTGAGCAACAGCTTTCCAGGCTAGCCCCTTCTGCCTGCCAGCTATCTGCAGACGTTCGCACTTTCGGAGCAGGGCTGTGATAGGAGCCTGGCTGGGACACCACCATTCCCAGCATGCGTTTGAAGTTTCAAGTGGCAAGATAAGCAAGCAGCCCCATACTCTGTGCCTCTATGCGAACAGTGCCATGGGCAGATGAGGCTGAGCAACAGCTTTCCAGGCTAGCCCCTTCTGCCTGACAGCTATCTGCAGACGTTCGCACTTTCGGAGCAGGGCTGTGATAGGAGCCTGGCAGGGACACCACCATTCCCAGCATGCGTTTGAAGTTTCAAGTGGCAAGATAAGCAAGCAGCCCCATTCTCTGTGCCTCTATGCGAACAGTGCCATGGGCAGATGAGGCTGAGCAACAGCTTTCCAGGCTAGCCCCTTCTGCCTGCCAGCTATCTGCAGACGTTCGCACTTTTGGAGCAGGGCTGCGAAAGGAGCCTGGCTGGGACACCAACTTTCCCAGGCTACGTTTGAAGTTTGAGGTGGCAAGACAAGCAAGCAGCCCCATTCTCTGTGCCTCTATGCGAACAGTGCCATGGGCAGATGAGGCTGAGCAACAGCTTTCCAGGCTAGCCCCTTCTGCCTGCCAGCTATCTGCAGACGTTCGCACTTTCGGAGCAGGGCTGTGATAGGAGCCTGGCAGGGACACCTCCATTCCCAGCATGCGTTTGAAGTTTCAAGTGGCAAGATAAGCAAGCAGCCCCATTCTCTGTGCCTCTATGCGAACAGTGCCATGGGCAGATGAGGCTGAGCAACAGCTTTCCAGGATAGCCCCTTCTGCCTGCCAGCTATCTGCAGACGTTCGCACTTTCGGAGCAGGGCTGCGAAAGGAGCCTGGCTGGGACACCAACTTTCCCAGGCTACGTTTGAAGTTTGAGGTGGCAAGACAAGCAAGCAGCCCCATTCTCTGTGCCTCTGTGCGAGCACTGCCATGGGCAGATGAGGCTGAGCAACAGATTTCCAGGCTAGCCCCTTCCTGCCTGCCAGCTATCTGCAGACGTTCGCACTTTCGGAGCAGGGCTGCGATAGGAGCCTGGCAGGGACACCTCCATTCCCAGCATGCGTTTGACGTTTCAAGTGGCAAGACAAGCAAGCAGCCCCATTCTCTGTGCCTCTATGCGAACAGTGCCATGGGCAGATGAGGCTGAGCAACAGCTTTCCAGGCTAGCCCCTTCTGCCTGCCAGCTATCTGCAGACGTTCGCACTTTCGGAGCAGGGCTGTGATAGGAGCCTGGCAGGGACACCACCATTCCCAGCGTGCGTTTGAAGTTTCAAGTGGCAAGATAAGCAAGCAGCCCCATTCTCTGTGCCTCTATGCGAACAGTGCCATGGGCAGATGAGGCTGAGCAACAGCTTTCCAGGCTAGCCCCTTCTGCCTGCCAGCTATCTGCAGACGTTCACACTTTCGGAGCAGGGCTGTGATAGGAGCCTGGCAGGGACACCACCATTCCCAGCATGCGTTTGAAGTTTCAAGTGGCAAGATAAGCAAGCAGCCCCATTCTCTGTGCCTCTATGCGAACAGTGCCATGGGCAGATGAGGCTGAGCAACAGCTTTCCAGGCTAGCCCCTTCTGGCTGCCAGCTATCTGCAGACGTTCGCACTTTCGGAGCAGGGCTGCGAAAGGAGCCTGGCTGGGACACCAACTTTCCCAGGCTACGTTTGAAGTTTGAGGTGGCAAGACAAGCAAGCAGCCCCATTCTCTGTGCCTCTGTGCGAGCACTGCCATGGGCAGATGAGGCTGAGCAACAGCTTTCTAGGCTAGCCCCTTCTGCCTGCCAGCTATCTGCAGACGTTCGCACTTTTGGAGCAGGGCTGCGAAAGGAGCCTGGCTGGGACACCAGCTTTCCCAGGCTACGTTTGAAGTTTGAGGTGGCAAGACAAGCAAGCAGCCCCATTCTCTGTGCCTCTATGCGAACAGTGCCATGGGCAGATGAGGCTGAGCAACAGCTTTCCAGGCTAGCCCCTTCTGGCTGCCAGCTATCTGCAGACGTTCGCACTTTCGGAGCAGGGCTGTGATAGGAGCCTGGCAGGGACACCACCATTCCCAGCATGCGTTTGAAGTTTCAAGTGGCAAGATAAGCAAGCAGCCCCATTCTCTGTGCCTCTATGCGAACAGTGCCATGGGCAGATGAGGCTGAGCAACAGCTTTCCAGGCTAGCCCCTTCTGGCTGCCAGCTATCTGCAGACGTTCGCACTTTCGGAGCAGGGCTGTGATAGGAGCCTGGCAGGGACACCACCATTCCCAGCATGCATTTGAAGTTTCATTTGGCAAGATAAGCAAGCAGCCCCATTCTCTGTGCCTCTATGCGAACAGTGCCATGGGCAGATGAGGCTGAGCAACAGCTTTCCAGGCTAGCCCCTTCTGCCTGCCAGCTATCTGCAGACGTTCGCACTTTCGGAGCAGGGCTGCGAAAGGAGCCTGGCTGGGACACCAACATTCCCAGGCTACGTTTGAAGTTTGAGGTGGCAAGACAAGCAAGCAGCCCCATTCTCTGTGCCTCTGTGCGAGCACTTCCATGGGCAGATGAGGCTGAGCAACAGCTTTCCAGGCTAGCCCCTTCTGCCTGCCAGCTATCTGCAGACGTTCGCACATTCGGAGCAGGGCTGCAAAAGGAGCCTGGCAGGGACACCAACTTTCCCAGGCTACGTTTGAAGTTTGAGGTGGCAAGACAAGCAAGCAGCCCCATTCTCTGTGCCTCTATGCGAACAGTGCCATGGGCAGATGAGGCTGAGCAACAGCTTCCCAGGCTAGCCCCTTCTGCCTGCCAGCTATCTGCAGACGTTCGCACTTTTGGAGCAGGGCTGTGATAGGAGCCTGGCAGGGACACCACCATTCCCAGCATACGTTTGAAGTTTCAAGTGGCAAGATAAGCAAGCAGCCCCATTCTCTGTGCCTCTATGCGAACAGTGCCATGGGCAGATGAGGCTGAGCAACAGCTTTCCAGGCTAGCCCCTTCTGGCTGCCAGCTATCTGCAGACGTTCGCACTTTCGGAGCAGGGCTGCGAAAGGAGCCTGGCAGGGACACCACCATTCCCAGCGTGCGTTTGAAGTTTCAAGTGGCAAGATAAGCAAGCAGCCCCATTCTCTGTGCCTCTATGCGAACAGTGCCATGGGCAGATGAGGCTGAGCAACAGCTTTCCAGGCTAGCCCCTTCTGCCTGCCAGCTATCTGCAGACGTTCGCACTTTCGGAGCAGGGCTGCGAAAGGAGCCTGGCTGGGACACCAACTTTCCCAGGCTACGTTTGAAGTTTGAGGTGGCAAGACAAGCAAGCAGCCCCATTCTCTGTGCCTCTATGCGAACAGTGCCATGGGCAGATGAGGCTGAGCAACAGCTTTCCAGGCTAGCCCCTTCTGGCTGCCAGCTATCTGCAGACGTTCGCACTTTCGGAGCAGGGCTGCGAAAGGAGCCTGGCAGGGACACCACCATTCCCAGCATGCGTTTGAAGTTTCAAGTGGCAAGATAAGCAAGCAGCCCCATTCTCTGTGCCTCTATGCGAACAGTGCCATGGGCAGATGAGGCTGAGCAACAGCTTTCCAGGCTAGCCCCTTCTGCCTGCCAGCTATCTGCAGACGTTCGCACTTTCGGAGCAGGGCTGCGAAAGGAGCCTGGCAGGGACACCTCCATTCCCAGCATGCGTTTGAAGTTTCAAGTGGCAAGATAAGCAAGCAGCCCCATTCTCTGTGCCTCTATGCGAACAGTGCCATGGGCAGATGAGGCTGAGCAACAGCTTCCCAGGCTAGCCCCTTCTGGCTGCCAGCTATCTGCAGACGTTCGCACTTTCGGAGCAGGGCTGCGAAAGGAGCGTGGCTGGGACACCAACTTTCCCAGGCTACGTTTGAAGTTTGAGGTGGCAAGACAAGCAAGCAGCCCCATTCTCTGTGCCTCTATGCGAACAGTGCCATGGGCAGATGAGGCTGAGCAACAGCTTTCCAGGCTAGCCCCTTCTGCCTGCCAGCTATCTGCAGACGTTCGCACTTTCGGAGCAGGGCTGTGATAGGAGCCTGGCTGGGACACCACCATTCCCAGCATGCGTTTGAAGTTTCAAGTGGCAAGATAAGCAAGCAGCCCCATACTCTGTGCCTCTATGCGAACAGTGCCATGGGCAGATGAGGCTGAGCAACAGCTTTCCAGGCTAGCCCCTTCTGCCTGACAGCTATCTGCAGACGTTCGCACTTTCGGAGCAGGGCTGTGATAGGAGCCTGGCAGGGACACCACCATTCCCAGAATGCGTTTGAAGTTTCAAGTGGCAAGATAAGCAAGCAGCCCCATTCTCTGTGCCTCTATGCGAACAGTGCCATGGGCAGATGAGGCTGAGCAACAGCTTTCCAGGCTAGCCCCTTCTGCCTGCCAGCTATCTGCAGACGTTCGCACTTTTGGAGCAGGGCTGCGAAAGGAGCCTGGCTGGGACACCAACTTTCCCAGGCTACGTTTGAAGTTTGAGGTGGCAAGACAAGCAAGCAGCCCCATTCTCTGTGCCTCTATGCGAACAGTGCCATGGGCAGATGAGGCTGAGCAACAGCTTTCCAGGCTAGCCCCTTCTGCCTGCCAGCTATCTGCAGACGTTCGCACTTTCGGAGCAGGGCTGTGATAGGAGCCTGGCAGGGACACCTCCATTCCCAGCATGCGTTTGAAGTTTCAAGTGGCAAGATAAGCAAGCAGCCCCATTCTCTGTGCCTCTATGCGAACAGTGCCATGGGCAGATGAGGCTGAGCAACAGCTTTCCAGGCTAGCCCCTTCTGCCTGCCAGCTATCTGCAGACGTTCGCACTTTCGGAGCAGGGCTGCGAAAGGAGCCTGGCTGGGACACCAACTTTCCCAGGCTACGTTTGAAGTTTGAGGTGGCAAGACAAGCAAGCAGCCCCATTCTCTGTGCCTCTGTGCGAGCACTGCCATGGGCAGATGAGGCTGAGCAACAGATTTCCAGGCTAGCCCCTTCCTGCCTACCAGCTATCTGCAGACGTTCGCACTTTCGGAGCAGGGCTGCGATAGGAGCCTGGCAGGGACACCTCCATTCCCAGCATGCGTTTGACGTTTCAAGTGGCAAGACAAGCAAGCAGCCCCATTCTCTGTGCCTCTATGCGAACAGTGCCATGGGCAGATGAGGCTGAGCAACAGCTTTCCAGGCTAGCCCCTTCTGCCTGCCAGCTATCTGCAGACGTTCGCACTTTCGGAGCAGGGCTGTGATAGGAGCCTGGCAGGGACACCACCATTCCCAGCGTGCGTTTGAAGTTTCAAGTGGCAAGATAAGCAAGCAGCCCCATTCTCTGTGCCTCTATGCGAACAGTGCCATGGGCAGATGAGGCTGAGCAACAGCTTTCCAGGCTAGCCCCTTCTGCCTGCCAGCTATCTGCAGACGTTCACACTTTCGGAGCAGGGCTGTGATAGGAGCCTGGCAGGGACACCACCATTCCCAGCATGCGTTTGAAGTTTCAAGTGGCAAGATAAGCAAGCAGCCCCATTCTCTGTGCCTCTATGCGAACAGTGCCATGGGCAGATGAGGCTGAGCAACAGCTTTCCAGGCTAGCCCCTTCTGGCTGCCAGCTATCTGCAGACGTTCGCACTTTCGGAGCAGGGCTGTGAAAGGAGCCTGGCTGGGACACCAACTTTCCCAGGCTACGTTTGAAGTTTGAGGTGGCAAGACAAGCAAGCAGCCCCATTCTCTGTGCCTCTGTGCGAGCACTGCCATGGGCAGATGAGGCTGAGCAACAGCTTTCTAGGCTAGCCCCTTCTGCCTGCCAGCTATCTGCAGACGTTCGCACTTTTGGAGCAGGGCTGCGAAAGGAGCCTGGCTGGGACACCAGCTTTCCCAGGCTACGTTTGAAGTTTGAGGTGGCAAGACAAGCAAGCAGCCCCATTCTCTGTGCCTCTATGCGAACAGTGCCATGGGCAGATGAGGCTGAGCAACAGCTTTCCAGGCTAGCCCCTTCTGGCTGCCAGCTATCTGCAGACGTTCGCACTTTCGGAGCAGGGCTGTGATAGGAGCCTGGCAGGGACACCACCATTCCCAGCATGCGTTTGAAGTTTCAAGTGGCAAGATAAGCAAGCAGCCCCATTCTCTGTGCCTCTATGCGAACAGTGCCATGGGCAGATGAGGCTGAGCAACAGCTTTCCAGGCTAGCCCCTTCTGGCTGCCAGCTATCTGCAGACGTTCGCACTTTCGGAGCAGGGCTGTGATAGGAGCCTGGCAGGGACACCACCATTCCCAGCAAGCATTTGAAGTTTCATTTGGCAAGATAAGCAAGCAGCCCCATTCTCTGTGCCTCTATGCGAACAGTGCCATGGGCAGATGAGGCTGAGCAACAGCTTTCCAGGCTAGCCCCTTCTGCCTGCCAGCTATCTGCAGACGTTCGCACTTTCGGAGCAGGGCTGCGAAAGGAGCCTGGCTGGGACACCAACATTCCCAGGCTACGTTTGAAGTTTGAGGTGGCAAGACAAGCAAGCAGCCCCATTCTCTGTGCCTCTGTGCGAGCACTTCCATGGGCAGATGAGGCTGAGCAACAGCTTTCCAGGCTAGCCCCTTCTGCCTGCCAGCTATCTGCAGACGTTCGCACATTCGGAGCAGGGCTGCAAAAGGAGCCTGGCAGGGACACCAACTTTCCCAGGCTACGTTTGAAGTTTGAGGTGGCAAGACAAGCAAGCAGCCCCATTCTCTGTGCCTCTATGCGAACAGTGCCATGGGCAGATGAGGCTGAGCAACAGCTTCCCAGGCTAGCCCCTTCTGCCTGCCAGCTATCTGCAGACGTTCGCACTTTTGGAGCAGGGCTGTGATAGGAGCCTGGCAGGGACACCACCATTCCCAGCATACGTTTGAAGTTTCAAGTGGCAAGATAAGCAAGCAGCCCCATTCTCTGTGCCTCTATGCGAACAGTGCCATGGGCAGATGAGGCTGAGCAACAGCTTTCCAGGCTAGCCCCTTCTGGCTGCCAGCTATCTGCAGACGTTCGCACTTTCGGAGCAGGGCTGCGAAAGGAGCCTGGCAGGGACACCACCATTCCCAGCGTGCGTTTGAAGTTTCAAGTGGCAAGATAAGCAAGCAGCCCCATTCTCTGTGCCTCTATGCGAACAGTGCCATGGGCAGATGAGGCTGAGCAACAGCTTTCCAGGCTAGCCCCTTCTGCCTGCCAGCTATCTGCAGACGTTCGCACTTTCGGAGCAGGGCTGCGAAAGGAGCCTGGCTGGGACACCAACTTTCCCAGGCTACATTTGAAGTTTGAGGTGGCAAGACAAGCAAGCAGCCCCATTCTCTGTGCCTCTATGCGAACAGTGCCATGGGCAGATGAGGCTGAGCAACAGCTTTCCAGGCTAGCCCCTTCTGGCTGCCAGCTATCTGCAGACGTTCGCACTTTCGGAGCAGGGCTGCGAAAGGAGCCTGGCAGGGACACCACCAGTCCCAGCATGCGTTTGAAGTTTCAAGTGGCAAGATAAGCAAGCAGCCCCATTCTCTGTGCCTCTATGCGAACAGTGCCATGGGCAGATGAGGCTGAGCAACAGCTTTCCAGGCTAGCCCCTTCTGCCTGCCAGCTATCTGCAGACGTTCGCACTTTCGGAGCAGGGCTGCGAAAGGAGCCTGGCAGGGACACCTCCATTCCCAGCATGCGTTTGAAGTTTCAAGTGGCAAGATAAGCAAGCAGCCCCATTCTCTGTGCCTCTATGCGAACAGTGCCATGGGCAGATGAGGCTGAGCAACAGCTTCCCAGGCTAGCCCCTTCTGGCTGCCAGCTATCTGCAGACGTTCGCACTTTCGGAGCAGGGCTGCGAAACGAGCCTGGCTGGGACACCAACTTTCCCAGGCTACGTTTGAAGTTTGAGGTGGCAAGACAAGCAAGCAGCCCCATTCTCTGTGCCTCTATGCGAACAGTGCCATGGGCAGATGAGGCTGAGCAACAGCTTTCCAGGATAGCCCCTTCTGCCTGCCAGCTATCTGCAGACGTTCGCACTTTCGGAGCAGGGCTGCGAAAGGAGCCTGGCTGGGACACCAACTTTCCCAGGCTACGTTTGAAGTTTGAGGTGGCAAGACAAGCAAGCAGCCCCATTCTCTGTGCCTCTGTGCGAGCACTGCCATGGGCAGATGAGGCTGAGCAACAGCTTTCCAGGCTAGCCCCTTCTGCCTGCCAGCTATCTGCAGACGTTCGCACTTTCGGAGCAGGGCTGCGAAAGGAGCCTGGCTGGGACACCAACATTCCCAGGCTACGTTTGAAGTTTGAGGTGGCAAGACAAGCAAGCAGCCCCATTCTCTGTGCCTCTGTGCGAGCACTGCCATGGGCAGATGAGGCTGAGCAACAGCTTCCCAGGCTAGCCCCTTCTGCCTGCCAGCTATCTGCAGACGTTCGCACTTTCGGAGCAGGGCTGTGATAGGAGCCTGGCAGGGACACCACCATTCCCAGCATACGTTTGAAGTTTCAAGTGGCAAGATAAGCAAGCAGCCCCATTCTCTGTGCCTCTATGCGAACAGTGCCATGGGCAGATGAGGCTGAGCAACAGCTTTCCAGGCTAGCCCCTTCTGCCTGCCAGCTATCTGCAGACGTTCGCACTTTCGGAGCAGGGCTGCGAAAGGAGCCTGGCAGGGACACCTCCATTCCCAGCATGCGTTTGAAGTTTCAAGTGGCAAGATAAGCAAGCAGCCCCATTCTCTGTGCCTCTATGCGAACAGTGCCATGGGCAGATGAGGCCGAGCAACAGCTTCCCAGGCTAGCCCCTTCTGGCTGCCAGCTATCTGCAGACGTTCGCACTTTCGGAGCAGGGCTGCGAAAGGAGCCTGGCTGGGACAGCAACTTTCCCAGGCTACGTTTGAAGTTTGAGGTGGCAAGACAAGCAAGCAGCCCCATTCTCTGTGCCTCTATGCGAACAGTGCCATGGGCAGATGAGACTGAGCAACAGCTTTCCAGGCTAGCCCCTTCTGCCTGCCAGCTATCTGCAGACGTTCGCACTTTCGGAGCAGGGCTGCGAAAGGAGCCTGGCTGGGACACCAACTTTCCCAGGCTACGTTTGAAGTTTGAGGTGGCAAGACAAGCAAGCAGCCCCATTCTCTGTGCCTCTGTGCGAGCACTGCCATGGGCAGATGAGGCTGAGCAACAGCTTTCCAGGCTAGCCCCTTCTGCCTGCCAGCTATCTGCAGACGTTCGCACTTTCGGAGCAGGGCTGCGAAAGGAGCCTGGCTGGGACACCAACTTTCCCAGGCTACGTTTGAAGTTTGAGGTGGCAAGACAAGCAAGCAGCCCCATTCTCTGTGCCTCTGTGCGAGCACTGCCATGGGCAGATGAGGCTGAGCAACAGCTTTCCAGGCTAGCCCCTTCTGCCTGCCAGCTATCTGCAGACGTTCGCACGTTCGGAGCAGGGCTGTGATAGGAGCCTGGCAGGGACACCACCATTCCCAGCATGCGTTCGAATTTTCAAGTGGCAAGATAAGCACGCAGCCCCATTCTCTGTGCCTCTATGCGAACAGTGCCATGGGCAGATGAGGCTGAGCAACAGCTTTCCAGGCTAGCCCCTTCTGCCTGCCAGCTATCTGCAGACGTTCGCACTTTCGGAGCAGGGCTGTGATAGGAGCCTGGCTGGGACACCACCATTCCCAGCATGCGTTTGAAGTTTCAAGTGGCAAGATAAGCAAGCAGCCCCATTCTCTGTGCCTCTATGCGAACAGTGCCATGGGCAGATGAGGCTGAGCAACAGCTTTCCAGGCTAGCCCCTTCTGCCTGCCAGCTATCTGCAGACGTTCGCACTTTCGGAGCAGGGCTGCGAAAGGAGCCTGGCAGGGACACCTCCATTCCCAGCATGCGTTTGAAGTTTCAAGTGGCAAGATAAGCAAGCAGCCCCATTCTCTGTGCCTCTATGCGAACAGTGCCATGGGCAGATGAGGCTGAGCAACAGCTTTCCAGGCTAGCCCCTTCTGCCTGCCAGCTATCTGCAGACGTTCGCACTTTCGGAGCAGGGCTGCGAAAGGAGCCTGGCAGGGACACCTCCATTCCCAGCATGCGTTTGAAGTTTCAAGTGGCAAGATAAGCAAGCAGCCCCATTCTCTGTGCCTCTATGCGAACAGTGCCATGGGCAGATGAGGCTGAGCAACAGCTTCCCAGGCTAGCCCCTTCTGGCTGCCAGCTATCTGCAGACGTTCGCACTTTCGGAGCAGGGCTGCGAAAGGAGCCTGGCTGGGACACCAACTTTCCCAGGCTACGTTTGAAGTTTGAGGTGGCAAGACAAGCAAGCAGCCCCATTCTCTGTGCCTCTGTGCGAGCACTGCCATGGGCAGATGAGGCTGAGCAACAGCTTTCCAGGCTAGCCCCTTCTGGCTGCCAGCTATCTGCAGACGTTCGCACTTTCGGAGCAGGGCTGCGAAAGGAGCCTGGCTGGGACACCAACTTTCCCAGGCTACGTTTGAAGTTTGAGGTGGCAAGACAAGCAAGCAGCCCCATTCTCTGTGCCTCTGTGCGAACAGTGCCATGGGCAGATGAGGCTGAGCAACAGCTTTCCAGGCTAGCCCCTTCTGCCTGCCAGCTATCTGCAGACGTTCGCATTTTCGGAGCAGGGCTGCGAAAGGAGCCTGGCTGGGACACCAAATTTCCCAGGCTACGTTTGAAGTTTGAGGTGGCAAGACAAGCAAGCAGCCCCATTCTCTGTGCCTCTGTGCGAGCACTGCCATGGGCAGATGAGGCTGAGCAACAGCTTTCCAGGCTAGCCCCTTCTGCCTGCCAGCTATCTGCAGACGTTCGCACGTTCGGAGCAGGGCTGTGATAGGAGCCTGGCAGGGACACCACCATTCCCAGCATGCGTTTGAAGTTTCAAGTGGCAAGATAAGCAAGCAGCCCCATTCTCTGTGCCTCTATGCGAACAGTGCCATGGGCAGATGAGGCTGAGCAACAGCTTTCCAGGCTAGCCCCTTCTGCCTGCCAGCTATCTGCAGACGTTCGCACTTTCGGAGCAGGGCTGTGATAGGAGCCTGGCAGGGACACCACCATTCCCAGCATGCGTTTGAAGTTTCAAGTGGCAAGATAAGCAAGCAGCCCCATTCTCTGTGCCTCTATGCGAACAGTGCCATGGGCAGATGAGGCTGAGCAACAGCTTTCCAGGCTAGCCCCTTCTGCCTGCCAGCTATCTGCAGACGTTCGCACTTTCGGAGCAGGGCTGCGAAAGGAGCCTGGCTGGGACACCAACTTTCCCAGGCTACGTTTGAAGTTTGAGGTGGCAAGACAAGCAAGCAGCCCCATTCTCTGTGCCTCTATGCGAACAGTGCCATGGGCAGATGAGGCTGAGCAACAGCTTTCCAGGCTAGCCCCTTCTGCCTGCCAGCTATCTGCAGACGTTCGCACTTTCGGAGCAGGGCTGTGATAGGAGCCTGGCAGGGACACCACCATTCCCAGCATGCGTTTGAAGTTTCAAGTGGCAAGATAAGCAAGCAGCCCCATTCTCTGTGCCTCTATGCGAACAGTGCCATGGGCAGATGAGGCTGAGCAACAGCTTTCCAGGCTAGCCCCTTCTGCCTGCCAGCTATCTGCAGACGTTCGCACTTTCGGAGCAGGGCTGCGAAAGGAGCCTGGCAGGGACACCTCCATTCCCAGCATGCGTTTGAAGTTTCAAGTGGCAAGATAAGCAAGCAGCCCCATTCTCTGTGCCTCTATGCGAACAGTGCCATGGGCAGATGAGGCTGAGCAACAGCTTTGCAGGCTAGCCCCTTCTGGCTGCCAGCTATCTGCAGACGTTCGCACTTTCGGAGCAGGGCTGCGAAAGGAGCCTGGCTGGGACACCAACTTTCCCAGGCTACGTTTGAAGTTTGAGGTGGCAAGATAAGCAAGCAGCCCCATTCTCTGTGCCTCTATGCGAACAGTGCCATGGGCAGATGAGGCTGAGCAACAGCTTCCCAGGCTAGCCCCTTCTGGCTGCCAGCTATCTGCAGACGTTCGCACTTTCGGAGCAGGGCTGCGAAAGGAGCCTGGCTGGGACACCAACTTTCCCAGGCTACGTTTGAAGTTTGAGGTGGCAAGACAAGCAAGCAGCCCCATTCTCTGTGCCTCTGTGCGAGCACTGCCATGGGCAGATGAGGCTGAGCAACAGCTTTCCAGGCTAGCCCCTTCTGGCTGCCAGCTATCTGCAGACGTTCGCACTTTCGGAGCAGGGCTGCGAAAGGAGCCTGGCTGGGACACCAACTTTCCCAGGCTACGTTTGAAGTTTGAGGTGGCAAGACAAGCAAGCAGCCCCATTCTCTGTGCCTCTGTGCGAACAGTGCCATGGGCAGATGAGGCTGAGCAACAGCTTTCCAGGCTAGCCCCTTCTGCCTGCCAGCTATCTGCAGACGTTCGCATTTTCGGAGCAGGGCTGCGAAAGGAGCCTGGCTGGGACACCAACTTTCCCAGGCTACGTTTGAAGTTTGAGGTGGCAAGACAAGCAAGCAGCCCCATTCTCTGTGCCTCTGTGCGAGCACTGCCATGGGCAGATGAGGCTGAGCAACAGCTTTCCAGGCTAGCCCCTTCTGCCTGCCAGCTATCTGCAGACGTTCGCACGTTCGGAGCAGGGCTGTGATAGGAGCCTGGCAGGGACACCACCATTCCCAGCATGCGTTTGAAGTTTCAAGTGGCAAGATAAGCAAGCAGCCCCATTCTCTGTGCCTCTATGCGAACAGTGCCATGGGCAGATGAGGCTGAGCAACAGCTTTCCAGGCTAGCCCCTTCTGCCTGCCAGCTATCTGCAGACGTTTGCACTTTCGGAGCAGGGCTGTGATAGGAGCCTGGCAGGGACACCACCATTCCCAGCATGCGTTTGAAGTTTCAAGTGGCAAGATAAGCAAGCAGCCCCATTCTCTGTGCCTCTATGCGAACAGTGCCATGGGCAGATGAGGCTGAGCAACAGCTTTCCAGGCTAGCCCCTTCTGCCTGCCAGCTATCTGCAGACGTTCGCACTTTCGGAGCAGGGCTGCGAAAGGAGCCTGGCTGGGACACCAAATTTCCCAGGCTACGTTTGAAGTTTGAGGTGGCAAGACAAGCAAGCAGCCCCATTCTCTGTGCCTCTATGCGAACAGTGCCATGGGCAGATGAGGCTGAGCAACAGCTTTCCAGGCTAGCCCCTTCTGCCTGCCAGCTATCTGCAGACGTTCGCACTTTCGGAGCAGGGCTGTGATAGGAGCCTGGCAGGGACACCACCATTCCCAGCATGCGTTTGAAGTTTCAAGTGGCAAGATAAGCAAGCAGCCCCATTCTCTGTGCCTCTATGCGAACAGTGCCATGGGCAGATGAGGCTGAGCAACAGCTTTCCAGGCTAGCCCCTTCTGCCTGCCAGCTATCTGCAGACGTTCGCACTTTCGGAGCAGGGCTGCGAAAGGAGCCTGGCAGGGACACCTCCATTCCCAGCATGCGTTTGAAGTTTCAAGTGGCAAGATAAGCAAGCAGCCCCATTCTCTGTGCCTCTATGCGAACAGTGCCATGGGCAGATGAGGCTGAGCAACAGCTTTGCAGGCTAGCCCCTTCTGGCTGCCAGCTATCTGCAGACGTTCGCACTTTCGGAGCAGGGCTGCGAAAGGAGCCTGGCTGGGACACCAACTTTCCCAGGCTACGTTTGAAGTTTGAGGTGGCAAGACAAGCAAGAAGCCCCATTCTCTGTGCCTCTATGCGAACAGTGCCATGGGCAGATGAGGCTGAGCAACAGCTTTCCAGGCTAGCCCCTTCTGCCTGCCAGCTATCTGCAGACGTTCGCACTTTCGGAGCAGGGCTGCGAAAGGAGCCTGGCAGGGACACCACCATTCCCAGCATGCGTTTGAAGTTTCAAGTGGCAAGATAAGCAAGCAGCCCCATTCTTTGCGCCTCTGTGCGAGCACTGCCATGGGCAGATGAGGCTGAGCAACAGCTTTCCAGGCTAGCCCCTTCTGCCTGCCAGCTATCTGCAGACGTTCGCACTTTCAGAGAAGGGCTGTGATAGGAGCCTGGCAGGGACACCACCATTCCCAGCATGCGTTTGAAGTTTCAAGTGGCAAGATAAGCAAGCAGCCCCATTCTCTGTGCCTCTATGCGAACAGTGCCATGGGCAGATGAGGCTGAGCAACAGCTTTGCAGGCTAGCCCCTTCTGGCTGCCAGCTATCTGCAGACGTTCGCACTTTCGGAGCAGGGCTGCGAAAGGAGCCTGGCTGGGACACCAACTTTCCCAGGCTACGTTTGAAGTTTGAGGTGGCAAGACAAGCAAGCAGCCCCATTCTCTGTGCCTCTATGCGAACAGTGCCATGGGCAGATGAGGCTGAGCAACAGCTTTCCAGGCTAGCCCCTTCTGCCTGCCAGCTATCTGCAGACGTTCGCACTTTCAGAGAAGGGCTGTGATAGGAGCCTGGCAGGGACACCACCATTCCCAGCATGCGTTTGAAGTTTCAAGTGGCAAGATAAGCAAGCAGCCCCATTCTCTGTGCCTCTATGCGAACAGTGCCATGGGCAGATGAGGCTGAGCAACAGCTTTCCAGGCTAGCCCCTTCTGGCTGCCAGCTATCTGCAGACGTTCGCACTTTCGGAGCAGGCCTGCGAAAGGAGCCTGGCTGGGACACCAACTTTCCCAGGCTACGTTTGAAGTTTGAGGTGGCAAGACAAGCAAGCAGCCCCATTCTCTGTGCCTCTGTGCGAGCACTGCCATGGGCAGATGAGGCTGAGCAACAGCTTTCCAGGCTAGCCCCTTCTGCCTGCCAGCTATCTGCAGACGTTCGCACTTTCGGAGCAGGGCTGCGAAAGGAGCCTGGCTGGGACACCAACTTTCCCAGGCTACGTTTGAAGTTTGAGGTGGCAAGACAAGCAAGCAGCCCCATTCTCTGTGCCTCTGTGCGAGCACTGCCATGGGCAGATGAGGCTGAGCAACAGCTTTCCAGGCTAGCCCCTTCTGCCTGCCAGCTATCTGCAGACGTTCGCACTTTCGGAGCAGGGCTGCGAAAGGAGCCTGGCAGGGACACCACCATTCCCAGCATGCGTTTGAAGTTTCAAGTGGCAAGATAAGCAAGCAGCCCCATTCTCTGTGCCTCTATGCGAACAGTGCCATGGGCAGATGAGGCTGAGCAACAGCTTTCCAGGCTAGCCCCTTCTGCCTGCCAGCTATCTGCAGACGTTCGCACTTTCGGAGCAGGGCTGTGATAGGAGCCTGGCAGGGACACCACCATTCCCAGCATGCATTTGAAGTTTCATTTGGCAAGATAAGCAAGCAGCCCCATTCTCTGTGCCTCTATGCGAACAGTGCCATGGGCAGATGAGGCTGAGCAACAGCTTTCCAGGCTAGCCCCTTCTGGCTGCCAGCTATCTGCAGACGTTCGCACTTTCGGAGCAGGGCTGCGAAAGGAGCCTGGCTGGGACACCAACTTTCCCAGGCTACGTTTGAAGTTTGAGGTGGCAAGACAAGCAAGCAGCCCCATTCTCTGTGCCTCTGTGCGAGCACTGCCATGGGCAGATGAGGCTGAGCAACAGCTTTCCAGGCTAGCCCCTTCTGCCTGCCAGCTATCTGCAGACGTTCGCACTTTTGGAGTCGGGCTGCGAAAGGAGCCTGGCTGGGACACCAACTTTCCCAGGCTACGTTTGAAGTTTGAGGTGGCAAGATAAGCAAGCAGCCCCATTCTCTGTGCCTCTGTGCGAACAGTGCCATGGGCAGATGAGGCTGAGCAACAGCTTTCCAGGCTAGCCCCTTCTGCCTGCCAGCTATCTGCAGACGTTCGCACTTTCGGAGCAGGGCTGCGAAAGGAGCCTGGCTAGGACACCAACATTCCCAGGCTACGTTTGAAGTTTGAGGTGGCAAGACAAGCAAGCAGCCCCATTCTCTGTGCCTCTGTGCGAGCACTGCCATGGGCAGATGAGGCTGAGCAACAGCTTTCCAGGCTAGCCCCTTCTGCCTGCCAGTTATCTGCAGACGTTCGCACTTTCGGAGCAGGGCTGCAAAAGGAGCCTGGCAGGGACACCAACTTTCCCAGGCTACGTTTGAAGTTTGAGGTGGCAAGACAAGCAAGCAGCCCCATTCTCTGTGCCTCTATGCGAACAGTGCCATGGGCAGATGAGGCTGAGCAACAGCTTCCCAGGCTAGCCCCTTCTGCCTGCCAGCTATCTGCAGACGTTCGCACTTTCAGAGCAGGGCTGTGATAGGAGCCTGGCAGGGACACCACCATTCCCAGCATGCGTTTGAAGTTTCAAGTGGCAAGATAAGCAAGCAGCCCCATTCTCTGTGCCTCTATGCGAACAGTGCCATGGGCAGATGACGCTGAGCAACAGCTTTCCAGGCTAGCCCCTTCTGCCTGCCAGCTATCTGCAGACGTTCGCACTTTCGGAGCAGGGCTGTGATAGGAGCCTGGCAGGGACACCACCATTCCCAGCATGCGTTTGAAGTTTCAAGTGGCAAGATAAGCAAGCAGCCCCATTCTCTGTGCCTCTATGCGAACAGTGCCATGGGCAGATGAGGCTGAGCAACAGCTTTCCAGGCTAGCCCCTTCTGCCTGCCAGCTATCTGCAGACGTTCGCACTTTCGGAGCAGGGCTGTGATAGGAGCCTGGCAGGGACACCACCATTCCCAGCATGCGTTTGAAGTTTCAAGTGGCAAGATAAGCAAGCAGCCCCATTCTCTGTGCCTCTGTGCGAGCACTGCCATGGGCAGATGAGGCTGAGCAACAGCTTTCCAGGCTAGCCCCTTCTGCCTGCCAGCTATCTGCAGACGTTCGCACTTTCGGAGCCGGGCTGCGAAAGGAGCCTGGCTGGGACACCAACTTTCCCAGGCTACGTTTGAAGTTTGAGGTGGCAAGACAAGCAAGCAGCCCCATTCTCTGTGCCTCTGTGCGAGCACTGCCATGGGCAGATGAGGCTGAGCAACAGCTTTCCAGGCTAGCCCCTTCTGGCTGCCAGCTATCTGCAGACGTTCGCACTTTCGGAGCAGGGCTGCGAAAGGAGCCTGGCTGGGACACCAACTTTCCCAGGCTACGTTTGAAGTTTGAGGTGGCAAGACAAGCAAGCAGCCCCATTCTCTGTGCCTCTGTGCGAACAGTGCCATGGGCAGATGAGGCTGAGCAACAGCTTTCCAGGCTAGCCCCTTCTGCCTGCCAGCTATCTGCAGACGTTCGCATTTTCGGAGCAGGGCTGCGAAAGGAGCCTGGCTGGGACACCAAATTTCCCAGGCTACGTTTGAAGTTTGAGGTGGCAAGACAAGCAAGCAGCCCCATTCTCTGTGCCTCTGTGCGAGCACTGCCATGGGCAGATGAGGCTGAGCAACAGCTTTCCAGGCTAGCCCCTTCTGCCTGCCAGCTATCTGCAGACGTTCGCACGTTCGGAGCAGGGCTGTGATAGGAGCCTGGCAGGGACACCACCATTCCCAGCATGCGTTTGAAGTTTCAAGTGGCAAGATAAGCAAGCAGCCCCATTCTCTGTGCCTCTATGCGAACAGTGCCATGGGCAGATGAGGCTGAGCAACAGCTTTCCAGGCTAGCCCCTTCTGCCTGCCAGCTATCTGCAGACGTTCGCACTTTCGGAGCAGGGCTGTGATAGGAGCCTGGCAGGGACACCACCATTCCCAGCATGCGTTTGAAGTTTCAAGTGGCAAGATAAGCAAGCAGCCCCATTCTCTGTGCCTCTATGCGAACAGTGCCATGGGCAGATGAGGCTGAGCAACAGCTTTCCAGGCTAGCCCCTTCTGCCTGCCAGCTATCTGCAGACGTTCGCACTTTCGGAGCAGGGCTGCGAAAGGAGCCTGGCTGGGACACCAACTTTCCCAGGCTACGTTTGAAGTTTGAGGTGGCAAGACAAGCAAGCAGCCCCATTCTCTGTGCCTCTATGCGAACAGTGCCATGGGCAGATGAGGCTGAGCAACAGCTTTCCAGGCTAGCCCCTTCTGCCTGCCAGCTATCTGCAGACGTTCGCACTTTCGGAGCAGGGCTGTGATAGGAGCCTGGCAGGGACACCACCATTCCCAGCATGCGTTTGAAGTTTCAAGTGGCAAGATAAGCAAGCAGCCCCATTCTCTGTGCCTCTATGCGAACAGTGCCATGGGCAGATGAGGCTGAGCAACAGCTTTCCAGGCTAGCCCCTTCTGCCTGCCAGCTATCTGCAGACGTTCGCACTTTCGGAGCAGGGCTGCGAAAGGAGCCTGGCAGGGACACCTCCATTCCCAGCATGCGTTTGAAGTTTCAAGTGGCAAGATAAGCAAGCAGCCCCATTCTCTGTGCCTCTATGCGAACAGTGCCATGGGCAGATGAGGCTGAGCAACAGCTTTGCAGGCTAGCCCCTTCTGGCTGCCAGCTATCTGCAGACGTTCGCACTTTCGGAGCAGGGCTGCGAAAGGAGCCTGGCTGGGACACCAACTTTCCCAGGCTACGTTTGAAGTTTGAGGTGGCAAGATAAGCAAGCAGCCCCATTCTCTGTGCCTCTATGCGAACAGTGCCATGGGCAGATGAGGCTGAGCAACAGCTTCCCAGGCTAGCCCCTTCTGGCTGCCAGCTATCTGCAGACGTTCGCACTTTCGGAGCAGGGCTGCGAAAGGAGCCTGGCTGGGACACCAACTTTCCCAGGCTACGTTTGAAGTTTGAGGTGGCAAGACAAGCAAGCAGCCCCATTCTCTGTGCCTCTGTGCGAGCACTGCCATGGGCAGATGAGGCTGAGCAACAGCTTTCCAGGCTAGCCCCTTCTGGCTGCCAGCTATCTGCAGACGTTCGCACTTTCGGAGCAGGGCTGCGAAAGGAGCCTGGCTGGGACACCAACTTTCCCAGGCTACGTTTGAAGTTTGAGGTGGCAAGACAAGCAAGCAGCCCCATTCTCTGTGCCTCTGTGCGAACAGTGCCATGGGCAGATGAGGCTGAGCAACAGCTTTCCAGGCTAGCCCCTTCTGCCTGCCAGCTATCTGCAGACGTTCGCATTTTCGGAGCAGGGCTGCGAAAGGAGCCTGGCTGGGACACCAACTTTCCCAGGCTACGTTTGAAGTTTGAGGTGGCAAGACAAGCAAGCAGCCCCATTCTCTGTGCCTCTGTGCGAGCACTGCCATGGGCAGATGAGGCTGAGCAACAGCTTTCCAGGCTAGCCCCTTCTGCCTGCCAGCTATCTGCAGACGTTCGCACGTTCGGAGCAGGGCTGTGATAGGAGCCTGGCAGGGACACCACCATTCCCAGCATGCGTTTGAAGTTTCAAGTGGCAAGATAAGCAAGCAGCCCCATTCTCTGTGCCTCTATGCGAACAGTGCCATGGGCAGATGAGGCTGAGCAACAGCTTTCCAGGCTAGCCCCTTCTGCCTGCCAGCTATCTGCAGACGTTCGCACTTTCGGAGCAGGGCTGTGATAGGAGCCTGGCAGGGACACCACCATTCCCAGCATGCGTTTGAAGTTTCAAGTGGCAAGATAAGCAAGCAGCCCCATTCTCTGTGCCTCTATGCGAACAGTGCCATGGGCAGATGAGGCTGAGCAACAGCTTTCCAGGCTAGCCCCTTCTGCCTGCCAGCTATCTGCAGACGTTCGCACTTTCGGAGCAGGGCTGCGAAAGGAGCCTGGCTGGGACACCAAATTTCCCAGGCTACGTTTGAAGTTTGAGGTGGCAAGACAAGCAAGCAGCCCCATTCTCTGTGCCTCTATGCGAACAGTGCCATGGGCAGATGAGGCTGAGCAACAGCTTTCCAGGCTAGCCCCTTCTGCCTGCCAGCTATCTGCAGACGTTCGCACTTTCGGAGCAGGGCTGTGATAGGAGCCTGGCAGGGACACCACCATTCCCAGCATGCGTTTGAAGTTTCAAGTGGCAAGATAAGCAAGCAGCCCCATTCTCTGTGCCTCTATGCGAACAGTGCCATGGGCAGATGAGGCTGAGCAACAGCTTTCCAGGCTAGCCCCTTCTGCCTGCCAGCTATCTGCAGACGTTCGCACTTTCGGAGCAGGGCTGCGAAAGGAGCCTGGCAGGGACACCTCCATTCCCAGCATGCGTTTGAAGTTTCAAGTGGCAAGATAAGCAAGCAGCCCCATTCTCTGTGCCTCTATGCGAACAGTGCCATGGGCAGATGAGGCTGAGCAACAGCTTTGCAGGCTAGCCCCTTCTGGCTGCCAGCTATCTGCAGACGTTCGCACTTTCGGAGCAGGGCTGCGAAAGGAGCCTGGCTGGGACACCAACTTTCCCAGGCTACGTTTGAAGTTTGAGGTGGCAAGACAAGCAAGAAGCCCCATTCTCTGTGCCTCTATGCGAACAGTGCCATGGGCAGATGAGGCTGAGCAACAGCTTTCCAGGCTAGCCCCTTCTGCCTGCCAGCTATCTGCAGACGTTCGCACTTTCGGAGCAGGGCTGCGAAAGGAGCCTGGCAGGGACACCACCATTCCCAGCATGCGTTTGAAGTTTCAAGTGGCAAGATAAGCAAGCAGCCCCATTCTTTGCGCCTCTGTGCGAGCACTGCCATGGGCAGATGAGGCTGAGCAACAGCTTTCCAGGCTAGCCCCTTCTGCCTGCCAGCTATCTGCAGACGTTCGCACTTTCAGAGAAGGGCTGTGATAGGAGCCTGGCAGGGACACCACCATTCCCAGCATGCGTTTGAAGTTTCAAGTGGCAAGATAAGCAAGCAGCCCCATTCTCTGTGCCTCTATGCGAACAGTGCCATGGGCAGATGAGGCTGAGCAACAGCTTTGCAGGCTAGCCCCTTCTGGCTGCCAGCTATCTGCAGACGTTCGCACTTTCGGAGCAGGGCTGCGAAAGGAGCCTGGCTGGGACACCAACTTTCCCAGGCTACGTTTGAAGTTTGAGGTGGCAAGACAAGCAAGCAGCCCCATTCTCTGTGCCTCTATGCGAACAGTGCCATGGGCAGATGAGGCTGAGCAACAGCTTTCCAGGCTAGCCCCTTCTGCCTGCCAGCTATCTGCAGACGTTCGCACTTTCAGAGAAGGGCTGTGATAGGAGCCTGGCAGGGACACCACCATTCCCAGCATGCGTTTGAAGTTTCAAGTGGCAAGATAAGCAAGCAGCCCCATTCTCTGTGCCTCTATGCGAACAGTGCCATGGGCAGATGAGGCTGAGCAACAGCTTTCCAGGCTAGCCCCTTCTGGCTGCCAGCTATCTGCAGACGTTCGCACTTTCGGAGCAGGGCTGCGAAAGGAGCCTGGCTGGGACACCAACTTTCCCAGGCTACGTTTGAAGTTTGAGGTGGCAAGACAAGCAAGCAGCCCCATTCTCTGTGCCTCTGTGCGAGCACTGCCATGGGCAGATGAGGCTGAGCAACAGCTTTCCAGGCTAGCCCCTTCTGCCTGCCAGCTATCTGCAGACGTTCGCACTTTCGGAGCAGGGCTGCGAAAGGAGCCTGGCTGGGACACCAACTTTCCCAGGCTACGTTTGAAGTTTGAGGTGGCAAGACAAGCAAGCAGCCCCATTCTCTGTGCCTCTGTGCGAGCACTGCCATGGGCAGATGAGGCTGAGCAACAGCTTTCCAGGCTAGCCCCTTCTGCCTGCCAGCTATCTGCAGACGTTCGCACTTTCGGAGCAGGGCTGCGAAAGGAGCCTGGCAGGGACACCACCATTCCCAGCATGCGTTTGAAGTTTCAAGTGGCAAGATAAGCAAGCAGCCCCATTCTCTGTGCCTCTATGCGAACAGTGCCATGGGCAGATGAGGCTGAGCAACAGCTTTCCAGGCTAGCCCCTTCTGCCTGCCAGCTATCTGCAGACGTTCGCACTTTCGGAGCAGGGCTGTGATAGGAGCCTGGCAGGGACACCACCATTCCCAGCATGCATTTGAAGTTTCATTTGGCAAGATAAGCAAGCAGCCCCATTCTCTGTGCCTCTATGCGAACAGTGCCATGGGCAGATGAGGCTGAGCAACAGCTTTCCAGGCTAGCCCCTTCTGGCTGCCAGCTATCTGCAGACGTTCGCACTTTCGGAGCAGGGCTGCGAAAGGAGCCTGGCTGGGACACCAACTTTCCCAGGCTACGTTTGAAGTTTGAGGTGGCAAGACAAGCAAGCAGCCCCATTCTCTGTGCCTCTGTGCGAGCACTGCCATGGGCAGATGAGGCTGAGCAACAGCTTTCCAGGCTAGCCCCTTCTGCCTGCCAGCTATCTGCAGACGTTCGCACTTTTGGAGTCGGGCTGCGAAAGGAGCCTGGCTGGGACACCAACTTTCCCAGGCTACGTTTGAAGTTTGAGGTGGCAAGATAAGCAAGCAGCCCCATTCTCTGTGCCTCTGTGCGAACAGTGCCATGGGCAGATGAGGCTGAGCAACAGCTTTCCAGGCTAGCCCCTTCTGCCTGCCAGCTATCTGCAGACGTTCGCACTTTCGGAGCAGGGCTGCGAAAGGAGCCTGGCTAGGACACCAACATTCCCAGGCTACGTTTGAAGTTTGAGGTGGCAAGACAAGCAAGCAGCCCCATTCTCTGTGCCTCTGTGCGAGCACTGCCATGGGCAGATGAGGCTGAGCAACAGCTTTCCAGGCTAGCCCCTTCTGCCTGCCAGTTATCTGCAGACGTTCGCACTTTCGGAGCAGGGCTGCAAAAGGAGCCTGGCAGGGACACCAACTTTCCCAGGCTACGTTTGAAGTTTGAGGTGGCAAGACAAGCAAGCAGCCCCATTCTCTGTGCCTCTATGCGAACAGTGCCATGGGCAGATGAGGCTGAGCAACAGCTTCCCAGGCTAGCCCCTTCTGCCTGCCAGCTATCTGCAGACGTTCGCACTTTCAGAGCAGGGCTGTGATAGGAGCCTGGCAGGGACACCACCATTCCCAGCATGCGTTTGAAGTTTCAAGTGGCAAGATAAGCAAGCAGCCCCATTCTCTGTGCCTCTATGCGAACAGTGCCATGGGCAGATGACGCTGAGCAACAGCTTTCCAGGCTAGCCCCTTCTGCCTGCCAGCTATCTGCAGACGTTCGCACTTTCGGAGCAGGGCTGTGATAGGAGCCTGGCAGGGACACCACCATTCCCAGCATGCGTTTGAAGTTTCAAGTGGCAAGATAAGCAAGCAGCCCCATTCTCTGTGCCTCTATGCGAACAGTGCCATGGGCAGATGAGGCTGAGCAACAGCTTTCCAGGCTAGCCCCTTCTGCCTGCCAGCTATCTGCAGACGTTCGCACTTTCGGAGCAGGGCTGTGATAGGAGCCTGGCAGGGACACCACCATTCCCAGCATGCGTTTGAAGTTTCAAGTGGCAAGATAAGCAAGCAGCCCCATTCTCTGTGCCTCTGTGCGAGCACTGCCATGGGCAGATGAGGCTGAGCAACAGCTTTCCAGGCTAGCCCCTTCTGCCTGCCAGCTATCTGCAGACGTTCGCACTTTCGGAGCCGGGCTGCGAAAGGAGCCTGGCTGGGACACCAACTTTCCCAGGCTACGTTTGAAGTTTGAGGTGGCAAGATAAGCAAGCAGCCCCATTCTCTGTGCCTCTATGCGAACAGTGTCATAGGCAGATGAGGCTGAGCAACAGCTTTCCAGGCTAGCCCCTTCTGCCTGCCAGCTATCTGCAGACGTTCGCACGTTCGGAGCAGGGCTGTGATAGGAGCCTGGCAGGGACACCACCATTCCCAGCATGCATTTGAAGTTTCAAGTGGCAAGATAAGCAAGCAGCCCCATTCTCTGTGCCTCTATGCGAACAGTGCCATGGGCAGATGAGGCTGAGCAACAGCTTTGCAGGCTAGCCCCTTCTAGCTGCCAGCTATCTGCAGACGTTCGCACTTCCGGAGCAGGGCTGCGAAAGGAGCCTGGCTGGGACACCAACTTTCCCAGGCTACGTTTGAAGTTTGAGGTGGCAAGACAAGCAAGCAGCCCCATTCTCTGTGCCTCTATGCGAACAGTGCCATGGGCAGATGAGGCTGAGCAACAGCTTTCCAGGCTAGCCCCTTCTGCCTGCCAGCTATCTGCAGACGTTCGCACTTTCGGAGCAGGGCTGCGAAAGGAGCCTGGCAGGGACACCACCATTCCCAGCATGCGTTTGAAGTTTCAAGTGGCAAGATAAGCAAGCAGCCCCATTCTCTGTGCCTCTATGCGAACAGTGCCATGGGCAGATGAGGCTGAGCAACAGCTTTCCAGGCTAGCCCCTTCTGCCTGCCAGCTATCTGCAGACGTTCGCACTTTCGGAGCAGGGCTGCGAAAGGAGCCTGGCTGGGACACCAACTTTCCCAGGCTACGTTTGAAGTTTGAGGTGGCAAGACAAGCAAGCAGCCCCATTCTCTGTGCCTCTGTGCGAGCACTGCCATGGGCAGATGAGGCTGAGCAACAGCTTTCCAGGCTAGCCCCTTCTGCCTGCCAGCTATCTGCAGACGTTCGCACTTTCGGAGCAGGGCTGCGAAAGGAGCCTGGCAGGGACACCACCATTCCCAGCATGCGTTTGAAGTTTCAAGTGGCAAGATAAGCAAGCAGCCCCATTCTCTGTGCCTCTATGCGAACAGTGCCATGGGCAGATGAGGCTGAGCAACAGCTTTCCAGGCTAGCCCCTTCTGCCTGCCAGCTATCTGCAGACGTTCGCACTTTCGGAGCAGGGCTGCGAAAGGAGCCTGGCAGGGACACCAACTTTCCCAGGCTACGTTTGAAGTTTGAGGTGGCAAGATAAGCAAGCAGCCCCATTCTCTGTGCCTCTGTGCGAGCACTGCCATGGGCAGATGAGGCTGAGCAACAGCTTTCCAGGCTAGCCCCTTCTGCCTGCCAGCTATCTGCAGACGTTCGCACGTTCGGAGCAGGGCTGTGATAGGAGCCTGGCAGGGACACCACCATTCCCAGCATGCGTTTGAAGTTTGAGGTGGCAAGATAAGCAAGCAGCCCCATTCTCTGTGCCTCTATGCGAACAGTGCCATGGGCAGATGAGGCTGAGCAACAGCTTTGCAGGCTAGCCCCTTCTGGCTGCCAGCTATCTGCAGACGTTCGCACTTTCGGAGCAGGGCTGCGAAAGGAGCATGGCTGGGACACCAACTTTCCCAGGATACGTTTGAAGTTTGAGGTGGCAAGACAAGCAAGCAGCCCCATTCTCTGTGCCTCTATGCGAACAGTGCCATGGGCAGATGAGGCTGAGCAACAGCTTTCCAGGCTAGCCCCTTCTGCCTGCCAGCTATCTGCAGACGTTCGCACTTTCGGAGCAGGGCTGCGAAAGGAGCCTGGCTGGGACACCAACTTTCCCAGGCTACGTTTGAAGTTTGAGGTGGCAAGACAAGCAAGCAGCCCCATTCTCTGTGCCTCTATGCGAACAGTGCCATGGGCAGATGAGGCTGAGCAACAGCTTTCCAGGCTAGCCCCTTCTGCCTGCCAGCTATCTGCAGACGTTCGCACTTTCGGAGTCGGGCTGCGAAAGGAGCCTGGCTGGGACACCAACTTTCCCAGCATGCGTTTGAAGTTTGAGGTGGCAAGATAAGCAAGCAGCCCCATTCTCTGTGCCTCTGTGCGAGCACTGCCATGGGCAGATGAGGCTGAGCAACAGCTTTCCAGGCTAGCCCCTTCTGCCTGCCAGCTATCTGCAGAAGTTCGCATGTTCGGAGCAGGGCTGTGATAGGAGCCTGGCTGGGACACCAACTTTCCCAGGCTACGTTTGAAGTTTGAGGTGGCAAGATAAGCAAGCAGCCCCATTCTCTGTGCCTCTATGCGAACAGTGCCATGGGCAGATGAGGCTGAGCAACAGCTTTCCAGGCTAGCCCCTTCTGCCTGCCAGCTATCTGCAGACGTTCGCACTTTCGGAGCAGGGCTGCGAAAGGAGCCTGGCAGGGACACCACCATTCCCAGCATGCGTTTGAAGTTTCAAGTGGCAAGATAAGCAAGCAGCCCCATTCTTTGCGCCTCTGTGCGAGCACTGCCATGGGCAGATGAGGCTGAGCAACAGCTTTCCAGGCTAGCCCCTTCTGCCTGCCAGCTATCTGCAGACGTTCGCACTTTCAGAGAAGGGCTGTGATAGGAGCCTGGCAGGGACACCACCATTCCCAGCATGCGTTTGAAGTTTCAAGTGGCAAGATAAGCAAGCAGCCCCATTCTCTGTGCCTCTATGCGAACAGTGCCATGGGCAGATGAGGCTGAGCAACAGCTTTGCAGGCTAGCCCCTTCTGGCTGCCAGCTATCTGCAGACGTTCGCACTTTCGGAGCAGGGCTGCGAAAGGAGCCTGGCTGGGACACCAACTTTCCCAGGCTACGTTTGAAGTTTGAGGTGGCAAGACAAGCAAGCAGCCCCATTCTCTGTGCCTCTATGCGAACAGTGCCATGGGCAGATGAGGCTGAGCAACAGCTTTCCAGGCTAGCCCCTTCTGCCTGCCAGCTATCTGCAGACGTTCGCACTTTCAGAGAAGGGCTGTGATAGGAGCCTGGCAGGGACACCACCATTCCCAGCATGCGTTTGAAGTTTCAAGTGGCAAGATAAGCAAGCAGCCCCATTCTCTGTGCCTCTATGCGAACAGTGCCATGGGCAGATGAGGCTGAGCAACAGCTTTCCAGGCTAGCCCCTTCTGGCTGCCAGCTATCTGCAGACGTTCGCACTTTCGGAGCAGGGCTGCGAAAGGAGCCTGGCTGGGACACCAACTTTCCCAGGCTACGTTTGAAGTTTGAGGTGGCAAGACAAGCAAGCAGCCCCATTCTCTGTGCCTCTGTGCGAGCACTGCCATGGGCAGATGAGGCTGAGCAACAGCTTTCCAGGCTAGCCCCTTCTGCCTGCCAGCTATCTGCAGACGTTCGCACTTTCGGAGCAGGGCTGCGAAAGGAGCCTGGCTGGGACACCAACTTTCCCAGGCTACGTTTGAAGTTTGAGGTGGCAAGACAAGCAAGCAGCCCCATTCTCTGTGCCTCTGTGCGAGCACTGCCATGGGCAGATGAGGCTGAGCAACAGCTTTCCAGGCTAGCCCCTTCTGCCTGCCAGCTATCTGCAGACGTTCGCACTTTCGGAGCAGGGCTGCGAAAGGAGCCTGGCAGGGACACCACCATTCCCAGCATGCGTTTGAAGTTTCAAGTGGCAAGATAAGCAAGCAGCCCCATTCTCTGTGCCTCTATGCGAACAGTGCCATGGGCAGATGAGGCTGAGCAACAGCTTTCCAGGCTAGCCCCTTCTGCCTGCCAGCTATCTGCAGACGTTCGCACTTTCGGAGCAGGGCTGCGAAAGGAGCCTGGCTGGGACACCAACTTTCCCAGGCTACGTTTGAAGTTTGAGGTGGCAAGACAAGCAAGCAGCCCCATTCTCTGTGCCTCTGTGCGAGCACTGCCATGGGCAGATGAGGCTGAGCAACAGCTTTCCAGGCTAGCCCCTTCTGCCTGCCAGCTATCTGCAGACGTTCGCACTTTCGGAGTCGGGCTGCGAAAGGAGCCTGGCTGGGACACCAACTTTCCCAGGCTACGTTTGAAGTTTGAGGTGGCAAGATAAGCAAGCAGCCCCATTCTCTGTGCCTCTATGCGAACAGTGCCATGGGCAGATGAGGCTGAGCAACAGCTTTCCAGGCTAGCCCCTTCTGCCTGCCAGCTATCTGCAGACGTTCGCACTTTCGGAGCAGGGCTGCGAAAGGAGCCTGGCTAGGACACCAACATTCCCAGGCTACGTTTGAAGTTTGAGGTGGCAAGACAAGCAAGCAGCCCCATTCTCTGTGCCTCTGTGCGAGCACTGCCATGGGCAGATGAGGCTGAGCAACAGCTTTCCAGGCTAGCCCCTTCTGCCTGCCAGTTATCTGCAGACGTTCGCACTTTCGGAGCAGGGCTGCAAAAGGAGCCTGGCAGGGACACCAACTTTCCCAGGCTACGTTTGAAGTTTGAGGTGGCAAGACAAGCAAGCAGCCCCATTCTCTGTGCCTCTATGCGAACAGTGCCATGGGCAGATGAGGCTGAGCAACAGCTTCCCAGGCTAGCCCCTTCTGCCTGCCAGCTATCTGCAGACGTTCGCACTTTCAGAGCAGGGCTGTGATAGGAGCCTGGCAGGGACACCACCATTCCCAGCATGCGTTTGAAGTTTCAAGTGGCAAGATAAGCAAGCAGCCCCATTCTCTGTGCCTCTATGCGAACAGTGCCATGGGCAGATGACGCTGAGCAACAGCTTTCCAGGCTAGCCCCTTCTGCCTGCCAGCTATCTGCAGACGTTCGCACTTTCGGAGCAGGGCTGTGATAGGAGCCTGGCAGGGACACCACCATTCCCAGCATGCGTTTGAAGTTTCAAGTGGCAAGATAAGCAAGCAGCCCCATTCTCTGTGCCTCTATGCGAACAGTGCCATGGGCAGATGAGGCTGAGCAACAGCTTTCCAGGCTAGCCCCTTCTGCCTGCCAGCTATCTGCAGACGTTCGCACTTTCGGAGCAGGGCTGTGATAGGAGCCTGGCAGGGACACCACCATTCCCAGCATGCGTTTGAAGTTTCAAGTGGCAAGATAAGCAAGCAGCCCCATTCTCTGTGCCTCTGTGCGAGCACTGCCATGGGCAGATGAGGCTGAGCAACAGCTTTCCAGGCTAGCCCCTTCTGCCTGCCAGCTATCTGCAGACGTTCGCACTTTCGGAGCCGGGCTGCGAAAGGAGCCTGGCTGGGACACCAACTTTCCCAGGCTACGTTTGAAGTTTGAGGTGGCAAGATAAGCAAGCAGCCCCATTCTCTGTGCCTCTATGCGAACAGTGCCATAGGCAGATGAGGCTGAGCAACAGCTTTCCAGGCTAGCCCCTTCTGCCTGCCAGCTATCTGCAGACGTTCGCACGTTCGGAGCAGGGCTGTGATAGGAGCCTGGCAGGGACACCACCATTCCCAGCATGCGTTTGAAGTTTCAAGTGGCAAGATAAGCAAGCAGCCCCATTCTCTGTGCCTCTATGCGAACAGTGCCATGGGCAGATGAGGCTGAGCAACAGCTTTGCAGGCTAGCCCCTTCTAGCTCCCAGCTCTCTGCAGACGTTCGCACTTCCGGAGCAGGGCTGCGAAAGGAGCCTGGCTGGGACACCAACTTTCCCAGGCTACGTTTGAAGTTTGAGGTGGCAAGACAAGCAAGCAGCCCCATTCTCTGTGCCTCTATGCGAACAGTGCCATGGGCAGATGAGGCTGAGCAACAGCTTTCCAGGCTAGCCCCTTCTGCCTGCCAGCTATCTGCAGACGTTCGCACTTTCGGAGCAGGGCTGCGAAAGGAGCCTGGCAGGGACACCACCATTCCCAGCATGCGTTTGAAGTTTCAAGTGGCAAGATAAGCAAGCAGCCCCATTCTCTGTGCCTCTATGCGAACAGTGCCATGGGCAGATGAGGCTGAGCAACAGCTTTCCAGGCTAGCCCCTTCTGCCTGCCAGCTATCTGCAGACGTTCGCACTTTCGGAGCAGGGCTGCGAAAGGAGCCTGGCTGGGACACCAACTTTCCCAGGCTACGTTTGAAGTTTGAGGTGGCAAGACAAGCAAGCAGCCCCATTCTCTGTGCCTCTGTGCGAGCACTGCCATGGGCAGATGAGGCTGAGCAACAGCTTTCCAGGCTAGCCCCTTCTGCCTGCCAGCTATCTGCAGACGTTCGCACTTTCGGAGCAGGGCTGCGAAAGGAGCCTGGCAGGGACACCACCATTCCCAGCATGCGTTTGAAGTTTCATTTGGCAAGATAAGCAAGCAGCCCCATTCTCTGTGCCTCTATGCGAACAGTGCCATGGGCAGATGAGGCTGAGCAACAGCTTTCCAGGCTAGCCCCTTCTGCCTGCCAGCTATCTGCAGACGTTCGCACTTCCGGAGCAGGGCTGCGAAAGGAGCCTGGCTGGGACACCAACTTTCCCAGGCTACGTTTGAAGTTTGAGGTGGCAAGACAAGCAAGCAGCCCCATTCTCTGTGCCTCTATGCGAACAGTGCCATGGGCAGATGAGGCTGAGCAACAGCTTTCCAGGCTAGCCCCTTCTGCCTGCCAGCTATCTGCAGACGTTCGCACTTTCGGAGCAGGGCTGCGAAAGGAGCCTGGCAGGGACACCACCATTCCCAGCATGCGTTTGAAGTTTCAAGTGGCAAGATAAGCAAGCAGCCCCATTCTCTGTGCCTCTATGCGAACAGTGCCATGGGCAGATGAGGCTGAGCAACAGCTTTCCAGGCTAGCCCCTTCTGCCTGCCAGCTATCTGCAGACGTTCGCACTTTCGGAGCAGGGCTGCGAAAGGAGCCTGGCTGGGACACCAACTTTCCCAGGCTACGTTTGAAGTTTGAGGTGGCAAGACAAGCAAGCAGCCCCATTCTCTGTGCCTCTATGCGAACAGTGCCATGGGCAGATGAGGCTGAGCAACAGCTTTCCAGGCTAGCCCCTTCTGCCTGCCAGCTATCTGCAGACGTTCGCACTTTCGGAGCAGGGCTGCGAAAGGAGCCTGGCTGGGACACCAACTTTCCCAGGCTACGTTTGAAGTTTGAGGTGGCAAGACAAGCAAGCAGCCCCATTCTCTGTGCCTCTATGCGAACAGTGCCATGGGCAGATGAGGCTGAGCAACAGCTTTCCAGGCTAGCCCCTTCTGCCTGCCAGCTATCTGCAGACGTTCGCACTTTCGGAGTCGGGCTGCGAAAGGAGCCTGGCTGGGACACCAACTTTCCCAGCATGCGTTTGAAGTTTGAGGTGGCAAGATAAGCAAGCAGCCCCATTCTCTGTGCCTCTGTGCGAGCACTGCCATGGGCAGATGAGGCTGAGCAACAGCTTTCCAGGCTAGCCCCTTCTGCCTGCCAGCTATCTGCAGAAGTTCGCATGTTCGGAGCAGGGCTGTGATAGGAGCCTGGCTGGGACACCAACTTTCCCAGGCTACGTTTGAAGTTTGAGGTGGCAAGATAAGCAAGCAGCCCCATTCTCTGTGCCTCTATGCGAACAGTGCCATGGGCAGATGAGGCTGAGCAACAGCTTTCCAGGCTAGCCCCTTCTGCCTGCCAGCTATCTGCAGACGTTCGCACTTTCGGAGCAGGGCTGCGAAAGGAGCCTGGCAGGGACACCACCATTCCCAGCATGCGTTTGAAGTTTCAAGTGGCAAGATAAGCAAGCAGCCCCATTCTTTGCGCCTCTGTGCGAGCACTGCCATGGGCAGATGAGGCTGAGCAACAGCTTTCCAGGCTAGCCCCTTCTGCCTGCCAGCTATCTGCAGACGTTCGCACTTTCAGAGAAGGGCTGTGATAGGAGCCTGGCAGGGACACCACCATTCCCAGCATGCGTTTGAAGTTTCAAGTGGCAAGATAAGCAAGCAGCCCCATTCTCTGTGCCTCTATGCGAACAGTGCCATGGGCAGATGAGGCTGAGCAACAGCTTTGCAGGCTAGCCCCTTCTGGCTGCCAGCTATCTGCAGACGTTCGCACTTTCGGAGCAGGGCTGCGAAAGGAGCCTGGCTGGGACACCAACTTTCCCAGGCTACGTTTGAAGTTTGAGGTGGCAAGACAAGCAAGCAGCCCCATTCTCTGTGCCTCTATGCGAACAGTGCCATGGGCAGATGAGGCTGAGCAACAGCTTTCCAGGCTAGCCCCTTCTGCCTGCCAGCTATCTGCAGACGTTCGCACTTTCAGAGAAGGGCTGTGATAGGAGCCTGGCAGGGACACCACCATTCCCAGCATGCGTTTGAAGTTTCAAGTGGCAAGATAAGCAAGCAGCCCCATTCTCTGTGCCTCTATGCGAACAGTGCCATGGGCAGATGAGGCTGAGCAACAGCTTTCCAGGCTAGCCCCTTCTGGCTGCCAGCTATCTGCAGACGTTCGCACTTTCGGAGCAGGGCTGCGAAAGGAGCCTGGCTGGGACACCAACTTTCCCAGGCTACGTTTGAAGTTTGAGGTGGCAAGACAAGCAAGCAGCCCCATTCTCTGTGCCTCTGTGCGAGCACTGCCATGGGCAGATGAGGCTGAGCAACAGCTTTCCAGGCTAGCCCCTTCTGCCTGCCAGCTATCTGCAGACGTTCGCACTTTCGGAGCAGGGCTGCGAAAGGAGCCTGGCTGGGACACCAACTTTCCCAGGCTACGTTTGAAGTTTGAGGTGGCAAGACAAGCAAGCAGCCCCATTCTCTGTGCCTCTGTGCGAGCACTGCCATGGGCAGATGAGGCTGAGCAACAGCTTTCCAGGCTAGCCCCTTCTGCCTGCCAGCTATCTGCAGACGTTCGCACTTTCGGAGCAGGGCTGCGAAAGGAGCCTGGCAGGGACACCACCATTCCCAGCATGCGTTTGAAGTTTCAAGTGGCAAGATAAGCAAGCAGCCCCATTCTCTGTGCCTCTATGCGAACAGTGCCATGGGCAGATGAGGCTGAGCAACAGCTTTCCAGGCTAGCCCCTTCTGCCTGCCAGCTATCTGCAGACGTTCGCACTTTCGGAGCAGGGCTGCGAAAGGAGCCTGGCTGGGACACCAACTTTCCCAGGCTACGTTTGAAGTTTGAGGTGGCAAGACAAGCAAGCAGCCCCATTCTCTGTGCCTCTGTGCGAGCACTGCCATGGGCAGATGAGGCTGAGCAACAGCTTTCCAGGCTAGCCCCTTCTGCCTGCCAGCTATCTGCAGACGTTCGCACTTTCGGAGTCGGGCTGCGAAAGGAGCCTGGCTGGGACACCAACTTTCCCAGGCTACGTTTGAAGTTTGAGGTGGCAAGATAAGCAAGCAGCCCCATTCTCTGTGCCTCTATGCGAACAGTGCCATGGGCAGATGAGGCTGAGCAACAGCTTTCCAGGCTAGCCCCTTCTGCCTGCCAGCTATCTGCAGACGTTCGCACTTTCGGAGCAGGGCTGCGAAAGGAGCCTGGCTAGGACACCAACATTCCCAGGCTACGTTTGAAGTTTGAGGTGGCAAGACAAGCAAGCAGCCCCATTCTCTGTGCCTCTGTGCGAGCACTGCCATGGGCAGATGAGGCTGAGCAACAGCTTTCCAGGCTAGCCCCTTCTGCCTGCCAGTTATCTGCAGACGTTCGCACTTTCGGAGCAGGGCTGCAAAAGGAGCCTGGCAGGGACACCAACTTTCCCAGGCTACGTTTGAAGTTTGAGGTGGCAAGACAAGCAAGCAGCCCCATTCTCTGTGCCTCTATGCGAACAGTGCCATGGGCAGATGAGGCTGAGCAACAGCTTCCCAGGCTAGCCCCTTCTGCCTGCCAGCTATCTGCAGACGTTCGCACTTTCAGAGCAGGGCTGTGATAGGAGCCTGGCAGGGACACCACCATTCCCAGCATGCGTTTGAAGTTTCAAGTGGCAAGATAAGCAAGCAGCCCCATTCTCTGTGCCTCTATGCGAACAGTGCCATGGGCAGATGACGCTGAGCAACAGCTTTCCAGGCTAGCCCCTTCTGCCTGCCAGCTATCTGCAGACGTTCGCACTTTCGGAGCAGGGCTGTGATAGGAGCCTGGCAGGGACACCACCATTCCCAGCATGCGTTTGAAGTTTCAAGTGGCAAGATAAGCAAGCAGCCCCATTCTCTGTGCCTCTATGCGAACAGTGCCATGGGCAGATGAGGCTGAGCAACAGCTTTCCAGGCTAGCCCCTTCTGCCTGCCAGCTATCTGCAGACGTTCGCACTTTCGGAGCAGGGCTGTGATAGGAGCCTGGCAGGGACACCACCATTCCCAGCATGCGTTTGAAGTTTCAAGTGGCAAGATAAGCAAGCAGCCCCATTCTCTGTGCCTCTGTGCGAGCACTGCCATGGGCAGATGAGGCTGAGCAACAGCTTTCCAGGCTAGCCCCTTCTGCCTGCCAGCTATCTGCAGACGTTCGCACTTTCGGAGCCGGGCTGCGAAAGGAGCCTGGCTGGGACACCAACTTTCCCAGGCTACGTTTGAAGTTTGAGGTGGCAAGATAAGCAAGCAGCCCCATTCTCTGTGCCTCTATGCGAACAGTGCCATAGGCAGATGAGGCTGAGCAACAGCTTTCCAGGCTAGCCCCTTCTGCCTGCCAGCTATCTGCAGACGTTCGCACGTTCGGAGCAGGGCTGTGATAGGAGCCTGGCAGGGACACCACCATTCCCAGCATGCGTTTGAAGTTTCAAGTGGCAAGATAAGCAAGCAGCCCCATTCTCTGTGCCTCTATGCGAACAGTGCCATGGGCAGATGAGGCTGAGCAACAGCTTTGCAGGCTAGCCCCTTCTAGCTCCCAGCTCTCTGCAGACGTTCGCACTTCCGGAGCAGGGCTGCGAAAGGAGCCTGGCTGGGACACCAACTTTCCCAGGCTACGTTTGAAGTTTGAGGTGGCAAGACAAGCAAGCAGCCCCATTCTCTGTGCCTCTATGCGAACAGTGCCATGGGCAGATGAGGCTGAGCAACAGCTTTCCAGGCTAGCCCCTTCTGCCTGCCAGCTATCTGCAGACGTTCGCACTTTCGGAGCAGGGCTGCGAAAGGAGCCTGGCAGGGACACCACCATTCCCAGCATGCGTTTGAAGTTTCAAGTGGCAAGATAAGCAAGCAGCCCCATTCTCTGTGCCTCTATGCGAACAGTGCCATGGGCAGATGAGGCTGAGCAACAGCTTTCCAGGCTAGCCCCTTCTGCCTGCCAGCTATCTGCAGACGTTCGCACTTTCGGAGCAGGGCTGCGAAAGGAGCCTGGCTGGGACACCAACTTTCCCAGGCTACGTTTGAAGTTTGAGGTGGCAAGACAAGCAAGCAGCCCCATTCTCTGTGCCTCTGTGCGAGCACTGCCATGGGCAGATGAGGCTGAGCAACAGCTTTCCAGGCTAGCCCCTTCTGCCTGCCAGCTATCTGCAGACGTTCGCACTTTCGGAGCAGGGCTGCGAAAGGAGCCTGGCAGGGACACCACCATTCCCAGCATGCGTTTGAAGTTTCATTTGGCAAGATAAGCAAGCAGCCCCATTCTCTGTGCCTCTATGCGAACAGTGCCATGGGCAGATGAGGCTGAGCAACAGCTTTCCAGGCTAGCCCCTTCTGCCTGCCAGCTATCTGCAGACGTTCGCACTTCCGGAGCAGGGCTGCGAAAGGAGCCTGGCTGGGACACCAACTTTCCCAGGCTACGTTTGAAGTTTGAGGTGGCAAGACAAGCAAGCAGCCCCATTCTCTGTGCCTCTATGCGAACAGTGCCATGGGCAGATGAGGCTGAGCAACAGCTTTCCAGGCTAGCCCCTTCTGCCTGCCAGCTATCTGCAGACGTTCGCACTTTCGGAGCAGGGCTGCGAAAGGAGCCTGGCAGGGACACCACCATTCCCAGCATGCGTTTGAAGTTTCAAGTGGCAAGATAAGCAAGCAGCCCCATTCTCTGTGCCTCTATGCGAACAGTGCCATGGGCAGATGAGGCTGAGCAACAGCTTTCCAGGCTAGCCCCTTCTGCCTGCCAGCTATCTGCAGACGTTCGCACTTTCGGAGCAGGGCTGCGAAAGGAGCCTGGCTGGGACACCAACTTTCCCAGGCTACGTTTGAAGTTTGAGGTGGCAAGACAAGCAAGCAGCCCCATTCTCTGTGCCTCTGTGCGAGCACTGCCATGGGCAGATGAGGCTGAGCAACAGCTTTCCAGGCTAGCCCCTTCTGCCTGCCAGCTATCTGCAGACGTTCGCACTTTCGGAGCAGGGCTGCGAAAGGAGCCTGGCAGGGACACCACCATTCCCAGCATGCGTTTGAAGTTTCATTTGGCAAGATAAGCAAGCAGCCCCATTCTCTGTGCCTCTATGCGAACAGTGCCATGGGCAGATGAGGCTGAGCAACAGCTTTCCAGGCTAGCCCCTTCTGCCTGCCAGCTATCTGCAGACGTTCGCACTTTCGGAGCAGGGCTGCGAAAGGAGCCTGGCAGGGACACCAACTTTCCCAGGCTACGTTTGAAGTTTGAGGTGGCAAGATAAGCAAGCAGCCCCATTCTCTGTGCCTCTGTGCGAGCACTGCCATGGGCAGATGAGGCTGAGCAACAGCTTTCCAGGCTAGCCCCTTCTGCCTGCCAGCTATCTGCAGACGTTCGCACGTTCGGAGCAGGGCTGTGATAGGAGCCTGGCAGGGACACCACAATTCCCAGGCTACGTTTGAAGTTTGAGGTGGCAAGATAAGCAAGCAGCCCCATTCTCTGTGCCTCTATGCGAACAGTGCCATGGGCAGATGAGGCTGAGCAACAGCTTTGCAGGCTAGCCCCTTCTGGCTGCCAGCTATCTGCAGACGTTCGCACTTTCGGAGCAGGGCTGCGAAAGGAGCATGGCTGGGACACCAACTTTCCCAGGATACGTTTGAAGTTTGAGGTGGCAAGACAAGCAAGCAGCCCCATTCTCTGTGCCTCTATGCGAACAGTGCCATGGGCAGATGAGGCTGAGCAACAGCTTTCCAGGCTAGCCCCTTCTGCCTGCCAGCTATCTGCAGACGTTCGCACTTTCGGAGCAGGGCTGCGAAAGGAGCCTGGCTGGGACACCAACTTTCCCAGGCTACGTTTGAAGTTTGAGGTGGCAAGACAAGCAAGCAGCCCCATTCTCTGTGCCTCTATGCGAACAGTGCCATGGGCAGATGAGGCTGAGCAACAGCTTTCCAGGCTAGCCCCTTCTGCCTGCCAGCTATCTGCAGACGTTCGCACTTTCGGAGTCGGGCTGCGAAAGGAGCCTGGCTGGGACACCACCATTCCCAGCATGCGTTTGAAGTTTGAGGTGGCAATATAAGCAAGCAGCCCCATTCTCTGTGCCTCTGTGCGAGCACTGCCATGGGCAGATGAGGCTGAGCAACAGCTTTCCAGGCTAGCCCCTTCTGCCTGCCAGCTATCTGCAGAAGTTCGCATGTTCGGAGCAGGGCTATGATAGGAGCCTGGCAGGGACACCACCATTCCCAGGCTACGTTTGAAGTTTGAGGTGGCAAGATAAGCAAGCAGCCCCATTCTCTGTGCCTCTATGCGAACAGTGCCATGGGCAGATGAGGCTGAGCAACAGCTTTGCAGGCTAGCCCCTTCTGCCTGCCAGCTATCTGCAGACGTTCGCACTTTCGGAGCAGGGCTGCGAAAGGAGCCTGGCAGGGACACCACCATTCCCAGCATGCGTTTGAAGTTTCAAGTGGCAAGATAAGCAAGCAGCCCCATTCTCTGTGCCTCTATGCGAACAGTGCCATGGGCAGATGAGGCTGAGCAACAGCTTTGCAGGCTAGCCCCTTCTGGCTGCCTGCTATCTGCAGACGTTCGCACTTTCGGAGCAGGGCTGCGAAAGGAGCCTGGCTGGGACACCAACTTTCCCAGGCTACGTGTGAAGTTTGAGGTAGCAAGATAAGCAAGCAGCCCCATTCTCTGTGCCTCTGTGCGAGCACTGCCATGGGCAGATGAGGCTGAGCAACAGCTTTCCAGGCTAGCCCCTTCTGCCTGCCAGCTATCTGCAGACGTTCGCACTTTCGGAGCAGGGCTGTGATAGGAGCCTGACAGGGACACCACCATTCCCAGCATGCGTTTGAAGTTTCAAGTGGCAAGATAAGCAAGCAGCCCCATTCTCTGTGCCTCTATGCGAACAGTGCCATGGGCAGATGAGGCTGAGCAACAGCTTTCCAGGCTAGCCCCTTCTGCCTGCCAGCTATCTGCAGACGTTCGCACTTTCGGAGCAGGGCTGTGATAGGAGCCTGGCAGGGACACCACCATTCCCAGCATGCGTTTGAAGTTTCAAGTGGCAAGATAAGCAAGCAGCCCCATTCTCTGTGCCTCTATGCGAACAGTGCCATGGGCAGATGAGGCTGAGCAACAGCTTTCCAGGCTAGCCCCTTCTGCCTGCCAGCTATCTGCAGACGTTCGCACTTTCGGAGTCGGGCTGCGAAAGGAGCCTGGCTGGGACACCAACTTTCCCAGGCTACGTTTGAAGTTTGAGGTGGCAAGATAAGCAAGCAGCCCCATTCTCTGTGCCTCTGTGCGAGCACTGCCATGGGCAGATGAGGCTGAGCAACAGCTTTCCAGGCTAGCCCCTTCTGCCTGCCAGCTATCTGCAGACGTTCGCATGTTCGGAGCAGGGCTGTGATAGGAGCCTGGCAGGGACACCACCATTCCCAGGCTACGTTTGAAGTTTGAGGTGGCAAGATAAGCAAGCAGCCCCATTCTCTGTGCCTCTATGCGAACAGTGCCATGGGCAGATGAGGCTGAGCAACAGCTTTGCAGGCTAGCCCCTTCTGGCTGCCAGCTATCTGCAGACGTTCGCACTTTCGGAGCAGGGCTGCGAAAGGAGCCTGGCTGGGACACCAACTTTCCCAGGCTACGTTTGAAGTTTGAGGTGGCAAGACAAGCAAGCAGCCCCATTCTCTGTGCCTCTATGCGAACAGTGCCATGGGCAGATGAGGCTGAGCAACAGCTTTCCAGGCTAGCCCCTTCTGCCTGCCAGCTATCTGCAGACGTTCGCACTTTCGGAGCAGGGCTGCGAAAGGAGCCTGGCTGGGACACCAACTTTCCCAGGCTACGTTTGAAGTTTGAGGTGGCAAGATAAGCAAGCAGCCCCATTCTCTGTGCCTCTATGCGAACAGTGCCATGGGCAGATGAGGCTGAGCAACAGCTTCCCAGGCTAGCCCCTTCTGCCTGCCAGCTATCTGCAGACGTTCGCACTTTCGGAGCAGGGCTGTGATAGGAGCCTGGCAGGGACACCACCATTCCCAGCATGCGTTTGAAGTTTCAAGTGGCAAGATAAGCAAGCAGCCCCATTCTCTGTGCCTCTATGCGAACAGTGCCATGGGCAGATGAGGCTGAGCAACAGCTTTCCAGGCTAGCCCCTTCTGCCTGCCAGCTATCTGCAGACGTTCGCACTTTCGGAGCAGGGCTGCGAAAGGAGCCTGGCAGGGACACCACCATTCCCAGCATGCGTTTGAAGTTTCAAGTGGCAAGATAAGCAAGCAGCCCCATTCTCTGTGCCTCTATGCGAACAGTGCCATGGGCAGATGAGGCTGAGCAACAGCTTTCCAGGCTAGCCCCTTCTGCCTGCCAGCTATCTGCAGACGTTCGCACTTTCGTAGCAGGGCTGCGAAAGGAGCCTGGCTGGGACACCAACTTTCCCAGGCTACGTTTGAAGTTTGAGATGGCAAGATAAGCAAGCAGCCCCATTCTCTGTGCCTCTGTGCGAGCACTGCCATGGGCAGATGAGGCTGAGCAACAGCTTTCCAGGCTAGCCCCTTCTGCCTGCCAGCTATCTGCAGACGTTCGCACGTTCGGAGCAGGGCTGTGATAGGAGCCTGGCAGGGACACCACCATTCCCAGCATGCGTTTGAAGTTTCAAGTGGCAAGATAAGCAAGCAGCCCCATTCTCTGTGCCTCTATGCGAACAGTGCCATGGGCAGATGAGGCTGAGCAACAGCTTTGCAGGCTAGCCCCTTCTGGCTGCCAGCTATCTGCAGACGTTCGCACTTTCGGAGCAGGGCTGCGAAAGGAGCCTGGCTGGGACACCAACTTTCCCAGGCTACGTTTGAAGTTTGAGGTGGCAAGACAAGCAAGCAGCCCCATTCTCTGTGCCTCTATGCGAACAGTGCCATGGGCAGATGAGGCTGAGCAACAGCTTTCCAGGCTAGCCCCTTCTGCCTGCCAGCTATCTGCAGACGTTCGCACTTTCGGAGCAGGGCTGCGAAAGGAGCCTGGCTGGGACACCAACTTTCCCAGGCTACGTTTGAAGTTTGAGGTGGCAAGACAAGCAAGCAGCCCCATTCTCTGTGCCTCTATGCGAACAGTGCCATGGGCAGATGAGGCTGAGCAACAGCTTCCCAGGCTAGCCCCTTCTGCCTGCCAGCTATCTGCAGACGTTCGCACTTTCAGAGCAGGGCTGTGATAGGAGCCTGGCAGGGACACCACCATTCCCAGCATGCGTTTGAAGTTTCAAGTGGCAAGATAAGCAAGCAGCCCCATTCTCTGTGCCTCTATGCGAACAGTGCCATGGGCAGATGACGCTGAGCAACAGCTTTCCAGGCTAGCCCCTTCTGCCTGCCAGCTATCTGCAGACGTTCGCACTTTCGGAGCAGGGCTGTGATAGGAGCCTGGCAGGGACACCACCATTCCCAGCATGCGTTTGAAGTTTCAAGTGGCAAGATAAGCAAGCAGCCCCATTCTCTGTGCCTCTATGCGAACAGTGCCATGGGCAGATGAGGCTGAGCAACAGCTTTCCAGGCTAGCCCCTTCTGCCTGCCAGCTATCTGCAGACGTTCGCACTTTCGGAGCAGGGCTGTGATAGGAGCCTGGCAGGGACACCACCATTCCCAGCATGCGTTTGAAGTTTCAAGTGGCAAGATAAGCAAGCAGCCCCATTCTCTGTGCCTCTGTGCGAGCACTGCCATGGGCAGATGAGGCTGAGCAACAGCTTTCCAGGCTAGCCCCTTCTGCCTGCCAGCTATCTGCAGACGTTCGCACTTTCGGAGCCGGGCTGCGAAAGGAGCCTGGCTGGGACACCAACTTTCCCAGGCTACGTTTGAAGTTTGAGGTGGCAAGATAAGCAAGCAGCCCCATTCTCTGTGCCTCTATGCGAACAGTGCCATAGGCAGATGAGGCTGAGCAACAGCTTTCCAGGCTAGCCCCTTCTGCCTGCCAGCTATCTGCAGACGTTCGCACGTTCGGAGCAGGGCTGTGACAGGAGCCTGGCAGGGACACCACCATTCCCAGCATGCGTTTGAAGTTTCAAGTGGCAAGATAAGCAAGCAGCCCCATTCTCTGTGCCTCTATGCGAACAGTGCCATGGGCAGATGAGGCTGAGCAACAGCTTTGCAGGCTAGCCCCTTCTAGCTGCCAGCTATCTGCAGACGTTCGCACTTCCGGAGCAGGGCTGCGAAAGGAGCCTGGCTGGGACACCAACTTTCCCAGGCTACGTTTGAAGTTTGAGGTGGCAAGACAAGCAAGCAGCCCCATTCTCTGTGCCTCTATGCGAACAGTGCCATGGGCAGATGAGGCTGAGCAACAGCTTTCCAGGCTAGCCCCTTCTGCCTGCCAGCTATCTGCAGACGTTCGCACTTTCGGAGCAGGGCTGCGAAAGGAGCCTGGCAGGGACACCACCATTCCCAGCATGCGTTTGAAGTTTCAAGTGGCAAGATAAGCAAGCAGCCCCATTCTCTGTGCCTCTATGCGAACAGTGCCATGGGCAGATGAGGCTGAGCAACAGCTTTCCAGGCTAGCCCCTTCTGCCTGCCAGCTATCTGCAGACGTTCGCACTTTCGGAGCAGGGCTGCGAAAGGAGCCTGGCTGGGACACCAACTTTCCCAGGCTACGTTTGAAGTTTGAGGTGGCAAGACAAGCAAGCAGCCCCATTCTCTGTGCCTCTGTGCGAGCACTGCCATGGGCAGATGAGGCTGAGCAACAGCTTTCCAGGCTAGCCCCTTCTGCCTGCCAGCTATCTGCAGACGTTCGCACTTTCGGAGCAGGGCTGCGAAAGGAGCCTGGCAGGGACACCACCATTCCCAGCATGCGTTTGAAGTTTCAACTGGCAAGATAAGCAAGCAGCCCCATTCTCTGTGCCTCTATGCGAACAGTGCCATGGGCAGATGAGGCTGAGCAACAGCTTTCCAGGCTAGCCCCTTCTGCCTGCCAGCTATCTGCAGACGTTCGCACTTTCG
The DNA here is from genome assembly GCF_030867145.1 of Opisthocomus hoazin. NCBI lineage: Eukaryota > Metazoa > Chordata > Aves > Opisthocomiformes > Opisthocomidae > Opisthocomus > Opisthocomus hoazin. The sequence continues at coordinate 1,022,504 of NC_134450.1, read as the reverse complement.
GAGCAGGGCTGCGAAAGGAGCCTGGCAGGGACACCAACTTTCCCAGGCTACGTTTGAAGTTTGAGGTGGCAAGATAAGCAAGCAGCCCCATTCTCTGTGCCTCTGTGCGAGCACTGCCATGGGCAGATGAGGCTGAGCAACAGCTTTCCAGGCTAGCCCCTTCTGCCTGCCAGCTATCTGCAGACGTTCGCACGTTCGGAGCAGGGCTGTGATAGGAGCCTGGCAGGGACACCACCATTCCCAGGCTACGTTTGAAGTTTGAGGTGGCAAGATAAGCAAGCAGCCCCATTCTCTGTGCCTCTATGCGAACAGTGCCATGGGCAGATGAGGCTGAGCAACAGCTTTGCAGGCTAGCCCCTTCTGGCTGCCAGCTATCTGCAGATGTTCGCACTTTCGGAGCAGGGCTGCGAAAGGAGCATGGCTGGGACACCAACTTTCCCAGGATACGTTTGAAGTTTGAGGTGGCAAGACAAGCAAGCAGCCCCATTCTCTGTGCCTCTATGCGAACAGTGCCATGGGCAGATGAGGCTGAGCAACAGCTTTCCAGGCTAGCCCCTTCTGCCTGCCAGCTATCTGCAGACGTTCGCACTTTCGGAGCAGGGCTGCGAAAGGAGCCTGGCTGGGACACCAACTTTCCCAGGCTACGTTTGAAGTTTGAGGTGGCAAGACAAGCAAGCAGCCCCATTCTCTGTGCCTCTATGCGAACAGTGCCATGGGCAGATGAGGCTGAGCAACAGCTTTCCAGGCTAGCCCCTTCTGCCTGCCAGCTATCTGCAGACGTTCGCACTTTCGGAGTCGGGCTGCGAAAGGAGCCTGGCTGGGACACCAACTTTCCCAGCATGCGTTTGAAGTTTGAGGTGGCAAGATAAGCAAGCAGCCCCATTCTCTGTGCCTCTGTGCGAGCACTGCCATGGGCAGATGAGGCTGAGCAACAGCTTTCCAGGCTAGCCCCTTCTGCCTGCCAGCTATCTGCAGAAGTTCGCATGTTCGGAGCAGGGCTGTGATAGGAGCCTGGCAGGGTCACCACCATTCCCAGGCTACGTTTGAAGTTTGAGGTGGCAAGATAAGCAAGCAGCCCCATTCTCTGTGCCTCTATGTGAACAGTGCCATGGGCAGATGAGGCTGAGCAACAGCTTTGCAGGCTAGCCCCTTCTGCCTGCCAGCTATCTGCAGACGTTCGCACTTTCGGAGCAGGGCTGCGAAAGGAGCCTGGCTGGGACACCAACTTTCCCAGGCTACGTTTGAAGTTTGAGGTGGCAAGACAAGCAAGCAGCCCCATTCTCTGTGCCTCTATGCGAACAGTGCCATGGGCAGATGAGGCTGAGCAACAGCTTTCCAGGCTAGCCCCTTCTGCCTGCCAGCTATCTGCAGACGTTCGCACTTTCGGAGCAGGGCTGCGAAAGGAGCCTGGCTGGGACACCAACTTTCCCAGGCTACGTTTGAAGTTTGAGGTGGCAAGATAAGCAAGCAGCCCCATTCTCTGTGCCTCTATGCGAACAGTGCCATGGGCAGATGAGGCTGAGCAACAGCTTTCCAGGCTAGCCCCTTCTGCCTGCCAGCTATCTGCAGACGTTCGCACTTTCGGAGCAGGGCTGCGAAAGGAGCCTGGCAGGGACACCACCATTCCCAGCATGCGTTTGAAGTTTCAAGTGGCAAGATAAGCAAGCAGCCCCATTCTCTGTGCCTCTATGCGAACAGTGCCATGGGCAGATGAGGCTGAGCAACAGCTTTCCAGGCTAGCCCCTTCTGGCTGCCTGCTATCTGCAGACGTTCGCACTTTCGGAGCAGGGCTGCGAAAGGAGCCTGGCTGGGACACCAACTTTCCCAGGCTACGTGTGAAGTTTGAGGTAGCAAGATAAGCAAGCAGCCCCATTCTCTGTGCCTCTGTGCGAGCACTGCCATGGGCAGATGAGGCTGAGCAACAGCTTTCCAGGCTAGCCCCTTCTGCCTGCCAGCTATCTGCAGACGTTCGCACTTTCGGAGCAGGGCTGTGATAGGAGCCTGACAGGGACACCACCATTCCCAGCATGCGTTTGAAGTTTCAAGTGGCAAGATAAGCAAGCAGCCCCATTCTCTGTGCCTCTATGCGAACAGTGCCATGGGCAGATGAGGCTGAGCAACAGCTTTCCAGGCTAGCCCCTTCTGCCTGCCAGCTATCTGCAGACGTTCGCACTTTCGGAGCAGGGCTGTGATAGGAGCCTGGCAGGGACACCACCATTCCCAGCATGCGTTTGAAGTTTCAAGTGGCAAGATAAGCAAGCAGCCCCATTCTCTGTGCCTCTATGCGAACAGTGCCATGGGCAGATGAGGCTGAGCAACAGCTTTCCAGGCTAGCCCCTTCTGCCTGCCAGCTATCTGCAGACGTTCGCACTTTCGGAGTCGGGCTGCGAAAGGAGCCTGGCTGGGACACCAACTTTCCCAGGCTACGTTTGAAGTTTGAGGTGGCAAGATAAGCAAGCAGCCCCATTCTCTGTGCCTCTGTGCGAGCACTGCCATGGGCAGATGAGGCTGAGCAACAGCTTTCCAGGCTAGCCCCTTCTGCCTGCCAGCTATCTGCAGACGTTCGCATGTTCGGAGCAGGGCTGTGATAGGAGCCTGGCAGGGACACCACCATTCCCAGGCTACGTTTGAAGTTTGAGGTGGCAAGATAAGCAAGCAGCCCCATTCTCTGTGCCTCTATGCGAACAGTGCCATGGGCAGATGAGGCTGAGCAACAGCTTTGCAGGCTAGCCCCTTCTGGCTGCCAGCTATCTGCAGACGTTCGCACTTTCGGAGCAGGGCTGCGAAAGGAGCCTGGCTGGGACACCAACTTTCCCAGGCTACGTTTGAAGTTTGAGGTGGCAAGACAAGCAAGCAGCCCCATTCTCTGTGCCTCTATGCGAACAGTGCCATGGGCAGATGAGGCTGAGCAACAGCTTTCCAGGCTAGCCCCTTCTGCCTGCCAGCTATCTGCAGACGTTCGCACTTTCGGAGCAGGGCTGCGAAAGGAGCCTGGCTGGGACACCAACTTTCCCAGGCTACGTTTGAAGTTTGAGGTGGCAAGATAAGCAAGCAGCCCCATTCTCTGTGCCTCTATGCGAACAGTGCCATGGGCAGATGAGGCTGAGCAACAGCTTCCCAGGCTAGCCCCTTCTGCCTGCCAGCTATCTGCAGACGTTCGCACTTTCGGAGCAGGGCTGTGATAGGAGCCTGGCAGGGACACCACCATTCCCAGCATGCGTTTGAAGTTTCAAGTGGCAAGATAAGCAAGCAGCCCCATTCTCTGTGCCTCTATGCGAACAGTGCCATGGGCAGATGAGGCTGAGCAACAGCTTTCCAGGCTAGCCCCTTCTGCCTGCCAGCTATCTGCAGACGTTCGCACTTTCGGAGCAGGGCTGCGAAAGGAGCCTGGCAGGGACACCACCATTCCCAGCATGCGTTTGAAGTTTCAAGTGGCAAGATAAGCAAGCAGCCCCATTCTCTGTGCCTCTATGCGAACAGTGCCATGGGCAGATGAGGCTGAGCAACAGCTTTCCAGGCTAGCCCCTTCTGCCTGCCAGCTATCTGCAGACGTTCGCACTTTCGTAGCAGGGCTGCGAAAGGAGCCTGGCTGGGACACCAACTTTCCCAGGCTACGTTTGAAGTTTGAGGTGGCAAGATAAGCAAGCAGCCCCATTCTCTGTGCCTCTGTGCGAGCACTGCCATGGGCAGATGAGGCTGAGCAACAGCTTTCCAGGCTAGCCCCTTCTGCCTGCCAGCTATCTGCAGACGTTCGCACGTTCGGAGCAGGGCTGTGATAGGAGCCTGGCAGGGACACCACCATTCCCAGCATGCGTTTGAAGTTTCAAGTGGCAAGATAAGCAAGCAGCCCCATTCTCTGTGCCTCTATGTGAACAGTGCCATGGGCAGATGAGGCTGAGCAACAGCTTCCCAGGCTAGCCCCTTCTGCCTGCCAGCTATCTGCAGACGTTCGCACTTTCGGAGCAGGGCTGCGAAAGGAGCCTGGCTGGGACACCAACTTTCCCAGGCTACGTTTGAAGTTTGAGGTGGCAAGATAAGCAAGCAGCCCCATTCTCTGTGCCTCTATGCGAGCACTGCCATGGGCAGATGAGGCTGAGCAACAGCTTTCCAGGCTAGCCCCTTCTGCCTGCCAGCTATCTGCAGACGTTCGCACGTTCGGAGCAGGGCTGTGATAGGAGCCTGGCAGGGACACCACCATTTCCAGGTTACGTTTGAAGTTTGAGGTGGCAAGATAAGCAAGCAGCCCCATTCTCTGTGCCTCTATGCGAACAGTGCCATGGGCAGATGAGGCTGAGCAACAGCTTTGCAGGCTAGCCCCTTCTGGCTACCAGCTATCTGCAGACGTTCGCACTTTCGGAGCAGGGCTGCGAAAGGAGCCTGGCTGGGACACCAACTTTCCCAGGCTACGTTTGAAGTTTGAGGTGGCAAGACAAGCAAGCAGCCCCATTCTCTGTGCCTCTATGCGAACAGTGCCATGGGCAGATGAGGCTGAGCAACAGCTTTCCAGGCTAGCCCCTTCTGCCTGCCAGCTATCTGCAGACGTTCGCACTTTCGGAGCAGGGCTGCGAAAGGAGCCTGGCTGGGACACCAACTTTCCCAGGCTACGTTTGAAGTTTGAGGTGGCAAGATAAGCAAGCAGCCCCATTCTCTGTGCCTCTATGCGAACAGTGCCATGGGCAGATGAGGCTGAGCAACAGCTTCCCAGGCTAGCCCCTTCTGCCTGCCAGCTATCTGCAGACGTTCGCACTTTCGGAGCAGGGCTGTGATAGGAGCCTGGCAGGGACACCACCATTCCCAGCATGCGTTTGAAGTTTCAAGTGGCAAGATAAGCAAGCAGCCCCATTCTCTGTGCCTCTATGCGAACAGTGCCATGGGCAGATGAGGCTGAGCAACAGCTTTCCAGGCTAGCCCCTTCTGCCTGCCAGCTATCTGCAGACGTTCGCACTTTCGGAGTCGGGCTGCGAAAGGAGCCTGGCTGGGACACCAACTTTCCCAGGCTACGTTTGAAGTTTGAGGTGGCAAGATAAGCAAGCAGCCCCATTCTCTGTGCCTCTGTGCGAGCACTGCCATGGGCAGATGAGGCTGAGCAACAGCTTTCCAGGCTAGCCCCTTCTGCCTGCCAGCTATCTGCAGACGTTCGCATGTTCGGAGCAGGGCTGTGATAGGAGCCTGGCAGGGACACCACCATTCCCAGGCTACGTTTGAAGTTTGAGGTGGCAAGATAAGCAAGCAGCCCCATTCTCTGTGCCTCTATGCGAACAGTGCCATGGGCAGATGAGGCTGAGCAACAGCTTTGCAGGCTAGCCCCTTCTGCCTGCCAGCTATCTGCAGACGTTCGCACTTTCGGAGCAGGGCTGCGAAAGGAGCCTGGCTGGGACACCAACTTTCCCAGGCTACGTTTGAAGTTTGAGGTGGCAAGACAAGCAAGCAGCCCCATTCTCTGTGCCTCTATGCGAACAGTGCCATGGGCAGATGAGGCTGAGCAACAGCTTTCCAGGCTAGCCCCTTCTGCCTGCCAGCTATCTGCAGACGTTCGCACTTTCGGAGCAGGGCTGCGAAAGGAGCCTGGCTGGGACACCAACTTTCCCAGGCTACGTTTGAAGTTTGAGATGGCAAGATAAGCAAGCAGCCCCATTCTCTGTGCCTCTATGCGAACAGTGCCATGGGCAGATGAGGCTGAGCAACAGCTTCCCAGGCTAGCCCCTTCTGCCTGCCAGCTATCTGCAGACGTTCGCACTTTCGGAGCAGGGCTGTGATAGGAGCCTGGCAGGGACACCACCATTCCCAGCATGCGTTTGAAGTTTCAAGTGGCAAGATAAGCAAGCAGCCCCATTCTCTGTGCCTCTATGCGAACAGTGCCATGGGCAGATGAGGCTGAGCAATAGCTTTCCAGGCTAGCCCCTTCTGCCTGCCAGCTATCTGCAGACGTTCGCACTTTCGGAGCAGGGCTGCGAAAGGAGCCTGGCAGGGACACCACCATTCCCAGCATGCGTTTGAAGTTTCAAGTGGCAAGATAAGCAAGCAGCCCCATTCTCTGTGCCTCTATGCGAACAGTGCCATGGGCAGACGAGGCTGAGCAACAGCTTTGCAGGCTAGCCCCTTCTGGCTGCCTGCTATCTGCAGACGTTCGCACTTTCGGAGCAGGGCTGCGAAAGGAGCCTGGCAGGGACACCACCATTCCCAGCATGCGTTTGAAGTTTCATTTGGCAAGATAAGCAAGCAGCCCCATTCTCTGTGCCTCTGTGCGAGCACTGCCATGGGCAGATGAGGCTGAGCAACAGCTTTCCAGGCTAGCCCCTTCTGCCTGCCAGCTATCTGCAGACGTTCGCACTTTCGGAGCAGGGCTGCGAAAGGAGCCTGGCTGGGACACCAACTTTCCCAGGCTACGTTTGAAGTTTCAAGTGTCAAGATAAGCAAGCAGCCCCATTCTCTGTGCCTCTATGCGAACAGTGCCATGGGCAGATGAGGCTGAGCAACAGCTTCCCAGGCTAGCCCCTTCTGCCTGCCAGCTATCTGCAGACGTTCGCACTTTCGGAGCAGGGCTGTGATAGGAGCCTGGCAGGGACACCACCATTCCCAGCATGCGTTTGAAGTTTCAAGTGTCAAGATAAGCAAGCAGCCCCATTCTCTGTGCCTCTATGCGAACAGTGCCATGGGCAGATGAGGCTGAGCAACAGCTTCCCAGGCTAGCCCCTTCTGCCTGCCAGCTATCTGCAGACGTTCGCACTTTCGGAGCAGGGCTGTGATAGGAGCCTGGCAGGGACACCACCATTCCCAGCATGCGTTTGAAGTTTCAAGTGGCAAGATAAGCAAGCAGCCCCATTCTCTGTGCCTCTATGCGAACAGTGCCATGGGCAGATGAGGCTGAGCAACAGCTTTGCAGGCTAGCCCCTTCTGCCTGCCAGCTATCTGCAGACGTTCGCACTTTCGGAGTCGGGCTGCGAAAGGAGCCTGGCTGGGACACCAACTTTCCCAGGCTACGTTTGAAGTTTGAGGTGGCAAGATAAGCAAGCAGCCCCATTCTCTGTGCCTCTGTGCGAGCACTGCCATGGGCAGATGAGGCTGAGCAACAGCTTTCCAGGCTAGCCCCTTCTGCCTGCCAGCTGTCTGCAGACGTTCGCATGTTCGGAGCAGGGCTGTGATAGGAGCCTGGCAGGGACACCACCATTCCCAGGCTACGTTTGAAGTTTGAGGTGGCAAGATAAGCAAGCAGCCCCATTCTCTGTGCCTCTATGCGAACAGTGCCATGGGCAGATGAGGCTGAGCAACAGCTTTGCAGGCTAGCCCCTTCTGGCTGCCAGCTATCTGCAGACGTTCGCACTTTCGGAGCAGGGCTGCGAAAGGAGCCTGGCTGGGACACCAACTTTCCCAGGCTACGTTTGAAGTTTGAGGTGGCAAGACAAGCAAGCAGCCCCATTCTCTGTGCCTCTATGCGAACAGTGCCATGGGCAGATGAGGCTGAGCAACAGCTTTCCAGGCTAGCCCCTTCTGCCTGCCAGCTATCTGCAGACGTTCGCACTTTCGGAGCAGGGCTGCGAAAGGAGCCTGGCTGGGACACCAACTTTCCCAGGCTACGTTTGAAGTTTGAGGTGGCAAGATAAGCAAGCAGCCCCATTCTCTGTGCCTCTATGCGAACAGTGCCATGGGCAGATGAGGCTGAGCAACAGCTTCCCAGGCTAGCCCCTTCTGCCTGCCAGCTATCTGCAGACGTTCGCACTTTCGGAGCAGGGCTGTGATAGGAGCCTGGCAGGGACACCACCATTCCCAGCATGCGTTTGAAGTTTCAAGTGGCAAGATAAGCAAGCAGCCCCATTCTCTGTGCCTCTATGCGAACAGTGCCATGGGCAGATGAGGCTGAGCAACAGCTTTCCAGGCTAGCCCCTTCTGCCTGCCAGCTATCTGCAGACGTTCGCACTTTCGGAGCAGGGCTGCGAAAGGAGCCTGGCAGGGACACCACCATTCCCAGCATGCGTTTGAAGTTTCAAGTGGCAAGATAAGCAAGCAGCCCCATTCTCTGTGCCTCTATGCGAACAGTGCCATGGGCAGATGAGGCTGAGCAACAGCTTTCCAGGCTAGCCCCTTCTGCCTGCCAGCTATCTGCAGACGTTCGCACTTTCGGAGCAGGGCTGCGAAAGGAGCCTGGCTGGGACACCAACTTTCCCAGGCTACGTTTGAAGTTTGAGGTGGCAAGATAAGCAAGCAGCCCCATTCTCTGTGCCTCTGTGCGAGCACTGCCATGGGCAGATGAGGCTGAGCAACAGCTTTCCAGGCTAGCCCCTTCTGCCTGCCAGCTATCTGCAGACGTTCGCACGTTCGGAGCAGGGCTGTGATAGGAGCCTGGCAGGGACACCACCATTCCCAGCATGCGTTTGAAGTTTCAAGTGGCAAGATAAGCAAGCAGCCCCATTCTCTGTGCCTCTATGCGAACAGTGCCATGGGCAGATGAGGCTGAGCAACAGCTTTCCAGGCTAGCCCCTTCTGCCTGCCAGCTATCTGCAGACGTTCGCACTTTCGGAGCAGGGCTGCGAAAGGAGCCTGGCTGGGACACCAACTTTCCCAGGCTACGTTTGAAGTTTGAGGTGGCAAGACAAGCAAGCAGCCCCATTCTCTGTGCCTCTATGCGAACAGTGCCATGGGCAGATGAGGCTGAGCAACAGCTTTCCAGGCTAGCCCCTTCTGCCTGCCAGCTATCTGCAGACGTTCGCACTTTCGGAGCAGGGCTGCGAAAGGAGCCTGGCAGGGACACCACCATTCCCAGCATGCGTTTGAAGTTTCAAGTGGCAAGATAAGCAAGCAGCCCCATTCTCTGTGCCTCTATGTGAACAGTGCCATGGGCAGATGAGGCTGAGCAACAGCTTTCCAGGCTAGCCCCTTCTGCCTGCCAGCTATCTGCAGACGTTCGCACTTTCGGAGCAGGGCTGCGAAAGGAGCCTGGCTGGGACACCAACTTTCCCAGGCTACGTTTGAAGTTTGAGGTGGCAAGATAAGCAAGCAGCCCCATTCTCTGTGCCTCTGTGCGAGCACTGCCATGGGCAGATGAGGCTGAGCAACAGCTTTCCAGGCTAGCCCCTTCTGCCTGCCAGCTATCTGCAGACGTTCGCACGTTCGGAGCAGGGCTGTGATAGGAGCCTGGCAGGGACACCACCATTCCCAGGTTACGTTTGAAGTTTGAGGTGGCAAGATAAGCAAGCAGCCCCATTCTCTGTGCCTCTATGCGAACAGTGCCATGGGCAGATGAGGCTGAGCAACAGCTTTGCAGGCTAGCCCCTTCTGGCTACCAGCTATCTGCAGACGTTCGCACTTTCGGAGCAGGGCTGCGAAAGGAGCCTGGCTGGGACACCAACTTTCCCAGGCTACGTTTGAAGTTTGAGGTGGCAAGACAAGCAAGCAGCCCCATTCTCTGTGCCTCTATGCGAACAGTGCCATGGGCAGATGAGGCTGAGCAACAGCTTTCCAGGCTAGCCCCTTCTGCCTGCCAGCTATCTGCAGACGTTCGCACTTTCGGAGCAGGGCTGCGAAAGGAGCCTGGCTGGGACACCAACTTTCCCAGGCTACGTTTGAAGTTTGAGGTGGCAAGATAAGCAAGCAGCCCCACTCTCTGTGCCTCTATGTGAACAGTGCCATGGGCAGATGAGGCTGAGCAACAGCTTCCCAGGCTAGCCCCTTCTGCCTGCCAGATATCTGCAGACGTTCGCACTTTCGGAGCAGGGCTGTGATAGGAGCCTGGCAGGGACACCACCATTCCCAGCATGCGTTTGAAGTTTCAAGTGGCAAGATAAGCAAGCAGCCCCATTCTCTGTGCCTCTATGCGAACAGTGCCATGGGCAGATGAGGCTGAGCAACAGCTTTCCAGGCTAGCCCCTTCTGGCTGCCAGCTATCTGCAGACGTTCGCACTTTCGGAGCAGGGCTGCGAAAGGAGCCTGGCAGGGACACCACCATTCCCAGCATGCGTTTGAAGTTTCAAGTGGCAAGATAAGCAAGCAGCCCCATTCTCTGTGCCTCTATGCGAACAGTGCCATGGGCAGATGAGGCTGAGCAACAGCTTTGCAGGCTAGCCCCTTCTGCCTGCCAGCTATCTGCAGACGTTCGCACTTTCGGAGCAGGGCTGCGAAAGGAGCCTGGCTGGGACACCAACTTTCCCAGGCTACGTGTGAAGTTTGAGGTAGCAAGATAAGCAAGCAGCCCCATTCTCTGTGCCTCTGTGCGAGCACTGCCATGGGCAGATGAGGCTGAGCAACAGCTTTCCAGGCTAGCCCCTTCTGCCTGCCAGCTATCTGCAGACGTTCGCACTTTCGGAGCAGGGCTGCGAAAGGAGCCTGGCTGGGACACCAACTTTCCCAGGCTACGTTTGAAGTTTGAGGTGGCAAGACAAGCAAGCAGCCCCATTCTCTGTGCCTCTATGCGAACAGTGCCATGGGCAGATGAGGCTGAGCAACAGCTTTCCAGGCTAGCCCCTTCTGCCTGCCAGCTATCTGCAGACGTTCGCACTTTCGGAGCAGGGCTGCGAAAGGAGCCTGGCTGGGACACCAACTTTCCCAGGCTACGTTTGCAGTTTGAGGTGGCAAGACAAGCAAGCAGCCCCATTCTCTGTGCCTCTATGCGAACAGTGCCATGGGCAGATGAGGCTGAGCAACAGCTTCCCAGGCTAGCCCCTTCTGCCTGCCAGCTATCTGCAGACGTTCGCACTTTCGGAGCAGGGCTGCGAAAGGAGCCTGGCAGGGACACCACCATTCCCAGCATGCGTTTGAAGTTTCAAGTGGCAAGATAAGCAAGCAGCCCCATTCTCTGTGCCTCTATGCGAACAGTGCCATGGGCAGATGAGGCTGAGCAACAGCTTTGCAGGCTAGCCCCTTCTGGCTGCCAGCTATCTGCAGACGTTCGCACTTTCGGAGCAGGGCTGCGAAAGGAGCCTGGCTGGGACACCAACTTTCCCAGGCTACGTTTGAAGTTTGAGGTGGCAAGACAAGCAAGCAGCCCCATTCTCTGTGCCTCTGTTCGAGCACTGCCATGGGCAGATGAGGCTGAGCAACAGCTTTCCAGGCTAGCCCCTTCTGCCTGCCAGCTATCTGCAGACGTTCGCACTTTCGGAGCAGGGCTGCGAAAGGAGCCTGGCAGGGACACCACCATTCCCAGCATGCGTTTGAAGTTTCAAGTGGCAAGATAAGCAAGCAGCCCCATTCTCTGTGCCTCTATGCGAACAGTGCCATGGGCAGATGAGGCTGAGCAACAGCTTTCCAGGCTAGCCCCTTCTGCCTGCCAGCTATCTGCAGACGTTCGCACTTTCGGAGCAGGGCTGCGAAAGGAGCCTGGCTGGGACACCAACTTTCCCAGGCTACGTTTGAAGTTTGAGGTGGCAAGATAAGCAAGCAGCCCCATTCTCTGTGCCTCTGTGCGAGCACTGCCATGGGCAGATGAGGCTGAGCAACAGCTTCCCAGGCTAGCCCCTTCTGCCTGCCAGCTATCTGCAGACGTTCGCACGTTCGGAGCAGGGCTGTGATAGGAGCCTGGCAGGGACACCACCATTCCCAGGTTACGTTTGAAGTTTGAGGTGGCAAGATAAGCAAGCAGCCCCATTCTCTGTGCCTCTATGCGAACAGTGCCATGGGCAGATGAGGCTGAGCAACAGCTTTCCAGGCTAGCCCCTTCTGGCTGCCAGCTATCTGCAGACGTTCGCACTTTCGGAGCAGGGCTGCGAAAGGAGCCTGGCTGGGACACCAACTTTCCCAGGCTACGTTTGAAGTTTGAGGTGGCAAGACAAGCAAGCAGCCCCATTCTCTGTGCCTCTATGCGAACAGTGCCATGGGCAGATGAGGCTGAGCAACAGCTTTCCAGGCTAGCCCCTTCTGCCTGCCAGCTATCTGCAGACGTTCGCACTTTCGGAGCAGGGCTGCGAAAGGAGCCTGGCTGGGACACCAACTTTCCCAGGCTACGTTTGCAGTTTGAGGTGGCAAGACAAGCAAGCAGCCCCATTCTCTGTGCCTCTATGCGAACAGTGCCATGGGCAGATGAGGCTGAGCAACAGCTTCCCAGGCTAGCCCCTTCTGCCTGCCAGCTATCTGCAGACGTTCGCACTTTCGGAGCAGGGCTGCGAAAGGAGCGTGGCTGGGACACCAACTTTCCCAGGCTACGTTTGAAGTTTGAGGTGGCAAGACAAGCAAGCAGCCCCATTCTCTGTGCCTCTATGCGAACAGTGCCATGGGCAGATGAGGCTGAGCAACAGCTTTCCAGGCTAGCCCCTTCTGCCTGCCAGCTATCTGCAGACGTTCGCACTTTCGGAGCAGGGCTGCGAAAGGAGCCTGGCTGGGACACCAGCTTTCCCAGGCTACGTTTGAAGTTTGAGGTGGCAAGACAAGCAAGCAGCCCCATTCTCTGTGCCTCTATGCGAACAGTGCCATGGGCAGATGAGGCTGAGCAACAGCTTCCCAGGCTAGCCCCTTCTGCCTGCCAGATATCTGCAGACGTTCGCACTTTCGGAGCAGGGCTGTGATAGGAGCCTGGCAGGGACACCACCATTCCCAGCATGCGTTTGAAGTTTCAAGTGGCAAGATAAGCAAGCAGCCCCATTCTCTGTGCCTCTATGCGAACAGTGCCATGGGCAGATGAGGCTGAGCAACAGCTTTCCAGGCTAGCCCCTTCTGGCTGCCAGCTATCTGCAGACGTTCGCACTTTCGGAGCAGGGCTGCGAAAGGAGCCTGGCAGGGACACCACCATTCCCAGCATGCGTTTGAAGTTTCAAGTGGCAAGATAAGCAAGCAGCCCCATTCTCTGTGCCTCTATGCGAACAGTGCCATGGGCAGATGAGGCTGAGCAACAGCTTTGCAGGCTAGCCCCTTCTGCCTGCCAGCTATCTGCAGACGTTCGCACTTTCGGAGCAGGGCTGCGAAAGGAGCCTGGCTGGGACACCAACTTTCCCAGGCTACGTGTGAAGTTTGAGGTAGCAAGATAAGCAAGCAGCCCCATTCTCTGTGCCTCTGTGCGAGCACTGCCATGGGCAGATGAGGCTGAGCAACAGCTTTCCAGGCTAGCCCCTTCTGCCTGCCAGCTATCTGCAGACGTTCGCACTTTCGGAGCAGGGCTGCGAAAGGAGCCTGGCTGGGACACCAACTTTCCCAGGCTACGTTTGAAGTTTGAGGTGGCAAGACAAGCAAGCAGCCCCATTCTCTGTGCCTCTATGCGAACAGTGCCATGGGCAGATGAGGCTGAGCAACAGCTTTCCAGGCTAGCCCCTTCTGCCTGCCAGCTATCTGCAGACGTTCGCACTTTCGGAGCAGGGCTGCGAAAGGAGCCTGGCTGGGACACCAACTTTCCCAGGCTACGTTTGCAGTTTGAGGTGGCAAGACAAGCAAGCAGCCCCATTCTCTGTGCCTCTATGCGAACAGTGCCATGGGCAGATGAGGCTGAGCAACAGCTTCCCAGGCTAGCCCCTTCTGCCTGCCAGCTATCTGCAGACGTTCGCACTTTCGGAGCAGGGCTGTGATAGGAGCCTGGCAGGGACACCACCATTCCCAGCATGCGTTTGAAGTTTCAAGTGGCAAGATAAGCAAGCAGCCCCATTCTCTGTGCCTCTATGCGAACAGTGCCATGGGCAGATGAGGCTGAGCAACAGCTTTGCAGGCTAGCCCCTTCTGGCTGCCAGCTATCTGCAGACGTTCGCACTTTCGGAGCAGGGCTGCGAAAGGAGCCTGGCTGGGACACCAACTTTCCCAGGCTACGTTTGAAGTTTGAGGTGGCAAGACAAGCAAGCAGCCCCATTCTCTGTGCCTCTATGCGAACAGTGCCATGGGCAGATGAGGCTGAGCAACAGCTTTCCAGGCTAGCCCCTTCTGCCTGCCAGCTATCTGCAGACGTTCGCACTTTCGGAGCAGGGCTGCGAAAGGAGCCTGGCAGGGACACCACCATTCCCAGCATGCGTTTGAAGTTTCAAGTGGCAAGATAAGCAAGCAGCCCCATTCTCTGTGCCTCTATGCGAACAGTGCCATGGGCAGATGAGGCTGAGCAACAGCTTTCCAGGCTAGCCCCTTCTGCCTGCCAGCTATCTGCAGACGTTCGCACTTTCGGAGCAGGGCTGCGAAAGGAGCCTGGCTGGGACACCAACTTTCCCAGGCTACGTTTGAAGTTTGAGGTGGCAAGATAAGCAAGCAGCCCCATTCTCTGTGCCTCTGTGCGAGCACTGCCATGGGCAGATGAGGCTGAGCAACAGCTTCCCAGGCTAGCCCCTTCTGCCTGCCAGCTATCTGCAGACGTTCGCACGTTCGGAGCAGGGCTGTGATAGGAGCCTGGCAGGGACACCACCATTCCCAGGTTACGTTTGAAGTTTGAGGTGGCAAGATAAGCAAGCAGCCCCATTCTCTGTGCCTCTATGCGAACAGTGCCATGGGCAGATGAGGCTGAGCAACAGCTTTGCAGGCTAGCCCCTTCTGGCTGCCAGCTATCTGCAGACGTTCGCACTTTCGGAGCAGGGCTGCGAAAGGAGCCTGGCTGGGACACCAACTTTCCCAGGCTACGTTTGAAGTTTGAGGTGGCAAGACAAGCAAGCAGCCCCATTCTCTGTGCCTCTATGCGAACAGTGCCATGGGCAGATGAGGCTGAGCAACAGCTTTCCAGGCTAGCCCCTTCTGCCTGCCAGCTATCTGCAGACGTTCGCACTTTCGGAGCAGGGCTGCGAAAGGAGCCTGGCTGGGACACCAACTTTCCCAGGCTACGTTTGCAGTTTGAGGTGGCAAGACAAGCAAGCAGCCCCATTCTCTGTGCCCCTATGCGAACAGTGCCATGGGCAGATGAGGCTGAGCAACAGCTTCCCAGGCTAGCCCCTTCTGCCTGCCAGCTATCTGCAGACGTTCGCACTTTCGGAGCAGGGCTGCGAAAGGAGCCTGGCTGGGACACCAACTTTCCCAGGCTACTTTTGAAGTTTGAGGTGGCAAGACAAGCAAGCAGCCCCATTCTCTGTGCCTCTATGCGAACAGTGCCATGGGCAGATGAGGCTGAGCAACAGCTTTCCAGGCTAGCCCCTTCTGCCTGCCAGCTATCTGCAGACGTTCGCACTTTCGGAGCAGGGCTGCGAAAGGAGCCTGGCTGGGACACCAACTTTCCCAGGCTACGTTTGCAGTTTGAGGTGGCAAGACAAGCAAGCAGCCCCATTCTCTGTGCCTCTATGCGAACAGTGCCATGGGCAGATGAGGCTGAGCAACAGCTTCCCAGGCTAGCCCCTTCTGCCTGCCAGCTATCTGCAGACGTTCGCACTTTCGGAGCAGGGCTGTGATAGGAGCCTGGCAGGGACACCACCATTCCCAGCATGCGTTTGAAGTTCAAGTAGCAAGATAAGCAAGCAGCCCCATTCTCTGTGCCTCTATGCGAACAGTGCCATGGGCAGATGAGGCTGAGCAACAGCTTTCCAGGCTAGCCCCTTCTGCCTGCCAGCTATCTGCAGACGTTCGCACTTTCGGAGCAGGGCTGTGATAGGAGCCTGGCAGGGACACCACCATTCCCAGCATGCGTTTGAAGTTTCAAGTGGCAAGATAAGCAAGCAGCCCCATTCTCTGTGCCTCTATGCGAACAGTGCCATGGGCAGATGAGGCTGAGCAACAGCTTTCCAGGCTAGCCCCTTCTGCCTGCCAGCTATCTGCAGACGTTCGCACTTTCGGAGCAGGGCTGCGAAAGGAGCCTGGCTGGGACACCAACTTTCCCAGGATACATTTGAAGTTTGAGGTGGCAAGACAAGCAAGCAGCCCCATTCTCTGTGCCTCTATGCGAACAGTGCCATGGGCAGATGAGGCTGAGCAACAGCTTTCCAGGCTAGCCCCTTCTGGCTGCCAGCTATCTGAAGACGTTCGCACTTTCGGAGCAGGGCTGCGAAAGGAGCCTGGCAGGGACACATCCATTCCCAGCATGCGTTTGAAGTTTCAAGTGGCAAGATAAGCAAGCAGCCCCATTCTCTGTGCCTCTATGCGAACAGTGCCATGGGCAGATGAGGCTGAGCAACAGCTTTCCAGGCTAGCCCCTTCTGGCTGCCAGCTATCTGCAGACGTTCGCACTTTCGGAGCAGGGCTGCGAAAGGAGCCTGGCTGGGACACCTCCATTCCCAGCATGCGTTTGAAGTTTCAAGTGGCAAGATAAGCAAGCAGCCCCATTCTCTGTGCCTCTGTGCGAGCACTGCCATGGGCAGATGAGGCTGAGCAACAGCTTTGCAGGCTAGCCCCTTCTGCCTGCCAGCTATCTGCAGACGTTCGCACTTTCGGAGCAGTGCTGCGAAAGGAGCCTGGCTGGGACAGCAACTTTCCCAGGCTACGTTTGAAGTTTGAGGTGGCAAGATAAGCAAGCAGCCCCATTCTCTGTGCCTCTATGCGAACAGTGCCATGGGCAGATGAGGCTGAGCAACAGCTTTCCAGGCTAGCCCCTTCTGCCTGCCAGCTATCTGCAGACGTTCACACTTTCGGAGCAGGGCTGCGCAAGGAGCCTGGCTGGGACACCAACTTTCCCAGGCTACGTTTGAAGTTTGAGGTGGCAAGACAAGCAAGCAGCCCCATTCTCTGTGCCTCTATGCGAACAGTGCCATGGGCAGATGAGGCTGAGCAACAGCTTTCCAGGATAGCCCCTTCTGCCTGCCAGCTATCTGCAGACGTTCGCACTTTCGGAGCAGGGCTGCGAAAGGAGCCTGGCAGGGACACCACCATTCCCAGCATGCGTTTGAAGTTTCAAGTGGCAAGATAAGCAAGCAGCCCCATTCTCTGTGCCTCTATGCGAACAGTGCCATGGGCAGATGAGGCTGAGCAACAGCTTCCCAGGCTAGCCCCTTCTGCCTGCCAGCTATCTGCAGACGTTCGCACTTTCGGAGCAGGGCTGCGAAAGGACCCTGGCTGGGACACCAACTTTCCCAGGCTACGTTTGAAGTTTGAGGTGGCAAGATAAGCAAGCAGCCCCATTCTCTGTGCCTCTGTGCGAGCACTGCCATGGGCAGATGAGGCTGAGCAACAGCTTTCCAGGCTAGCCCCTTCTGCCTGCCAGCTATCTGCAGACGTTCGCACGTTCGGAGCAGGGCTGTGATAGGCGCCTGGCAGGGACACCACCATTCCCAGCATGCGTTTGAAGTTTCAAGTGGCAAGATAAGCAAGCAGCCCCATTCTCTGTGCCTCTATGCGAACAGTGCCATGGGCAGATGAGGCTGAGCAACAGCTTTCCAGGCTAGCCCCTTCTGCCTGCCAGCTATCTGCAGACGTTCGCACTTTCGGAGCAGGGCTGCGAAAGGAGCCTGGCTGGGACACCAACTTTCCCAGGCTACGTTTGAAGTTTGAGGTGGCAAGACAAGCAAGCAGCCCCATTCTCTGTGCCTCTGTGCGAGCACTGCCATGGGCAGATGAGGCTGAGCAACAGCTTTCCAGGATAGCCCCTTCTGCCTGCCAGCTATCTGCACACGTTTGCACTTTCGAAGCAGGGCTGCGAAAGGAGCCTGGCTGGGACACCAACTTTCCCAGGATACGTTTGAAGTTTGAGGTGGCAAGATAAGCAAGCAGCCCCATTCTCTGTGCCTCTGTGCGAGCACTGCCATGGGCAGATGAGGCTGAGCAACAGCTTTCCAGGATAGCCCCTTCTGCCTGCCAGCTATCTGCAGACGTTCGCACTTTCGGAGCAGGGCTGCGAAAGGAGCCTGGCTGGGACACCAACTTTCCCAGGCTACGTTTGAAGTTTGAGGTGGCAAGACAAGCAAGCAGCCCCATTCTCTGTGCCTCTATGCGAACAGTGCCATGGGCAGATGAGGCTGAGCAACAGCTTTCCAGGCTAGCCCCTTCTGCCTGCCAGCTATCTGCAGACGTTCGCACTTTCGGAGCAGGGCTGTGATAGGAGCCAGGCAGGAACACCACCATTCCCAGCATGCGTTTGAAGTTTCAAGTGGCAAGATAAGCAAGCAGCCCCATTCTCTGTGCCTCTATGCGAACAGTGCCATGGGCAGATGAGGCTGAGCAACAGCTTTCCAGGCTAGCCCCTTCTGGCTGCCAGCTATCTGCAGACGTTCACACTTTCGGAGCAGGGCTGCGAAAGGAGCCTGGCTGGGACACCAACTTTCCTAGCATGCGTTTGAAGTTTGAGGTGGCAAGACAAGCAAGCAGCCCCATTCTCTGTGCCTCTGTGCGAGCAGTGCCATGGGCAGATGAGGCTGAGCAACAGCTTTCCAGGCTAGCCCCTTCTGGCTGCCAGCTATCTGCAGACGTTCGCACTTTCGGAGCAGGGCTGCGAAAGGAGCCTGGCTGGGACACCAACTTTCCCAGGCTACGTTTGAAGTTTGAGGTGGCAAGATAAGCAAGCAGCCCCATTCTCTGTGCCTCTATGCGAACAGTGCCATGGGCAGATGAGGCTGAGCAACAGCTTCCCAGGCTAGCCCCTTCTGCCTGCCAGCTATCTGCAGACGTTCGCACTTTCGGAGCAAGGCTGCGAAAGGAGCCTGGCTGGGACACCAACTTTCCCAGGCTACGTTTGAAGTTTGAGGTGGCAAGACAAGCAAGCATCCCCATTCTCTGTGCCTCTGTGCGAGCACTGCCATGGGCAGATGAGGCTGAGCAACAGCTTTCCAGGCTAGCCCCTTCTGCCTGCCAGCTATCTGCAGACGTTCGCACATTCGGAGCAGGGCTGCAAAAGGAGCCTGGCTGGGACACCAACATTCCCAGGCTACGTTTGAAGTTTGAGGTGGCAAGACAAGCAAGCAGCCCCATTCTCTGTGCCTCTGTGCGAGCACTGCCATGGGCAGATGAGGCTGAGCAACAGCTTTGCAGGCTAGCCCCTTCTGCCTGCCAGCTATCTGCAGACGTTCGCACTTTCGGAGCAGGGCTGTGATAGGAGCCTGGCTGGGACACCACCATTCCCAGCATGCATTTGAAGTTTCAAGTGGCAAGATAAGCAAGCAGCCCCATTCTCTGTGCCTCTATGCGAACAGTGCCATGGGCAGATGAGGCTGAGCAACAGCTTTCCAGGCTAGCCCCTTCTGCCTGCCAGCTATCTGCAGACGTTCACACTTTCGGAGCAGGGCTGCGAAAGGAGCCTGGCTGGGACACGAACTTTCCCACGCTACGTTTGAAGTTTGAGGTGGCAAGACAAGCAAGCAGCCCCATTCTCTGTGCCTCTGTGCGAGCACTGCCATGGGCAGATGAGGCTGAGCAACAGCTTTCCAGGCTAGCCCCTTCTGCCTGCCAGCTATCTGCAGACGTTCGCACTTTCGGAGCAGGGCTGCGAAAGGAGCCTGGCTGGGACACCACCATTCCCAGCATGCGTTTGAAGTTTCAAGTGGCAAGATAAGCAAGCAGCCCCATTCTCTGTGCCTCTATGCGAACAGTGCCATGGGCAGATGAGGCTGAGCAACAGCTTTCCAGGCTAGCCCCTTCTGCCTGCCAGCTATCTGCAGACGTTCGCACTTTCGGAGCAGGGCTGCGAAAGGAGCCTGGCTGGGACACCAACTTTCCCAGGCTACATTTGAAGTTTGAGGTGGCAAGACAAGCAAGCAGCCCCATTCTCTGTGCCTCTATGCGAACAGTGCCATGGGCAGATGAGGCTGAGCAACAGCTTTCCAGGATAGCCCCTTCTGCCTGCCAGCTATCTGCAGACGTTCGCACTTTTGGAGCAGGGCTGTGATAGGAGCCAGGCAGGGACACCACCATTCCCAGCATGCAATTGAAGTTTCAAGTGGCAAGATAAGCAAGCAGCCCCATTCTCTGTGCCTCTATGCGAACAGTGCCATGGGCAGATGAGGCTGAGCAACAGCTTCCCAGGCTAGCCCCTTCTGCCTGCCAGCTATCTGCAGACGTTCACACTTTCGGAGCAGGGCTGCGAAAGGAGCCTGGCTGGGACACCAACTTTCCTAGCATGCGTTTGAAGTTTGAGGTGGCAAGACAAGCAAGCAGCCCCATTCTCTGTGCCTCTGTGCGAGCACTGCCATGGGCAGATGAGGCTGAGCAACAGCTTTCCAGGCTAGCCCCTTCTGGCTGCCAGCTATCTGCAGACGTTCGCACTTTCGGAGCAGGGCTGCGAAAGGAGCCTGGCTGGGACACCAACTTTCCCAGGCTACGTTTGAAGTTTGAGGTGGCAAGATAAGCAAGCAGCCCCATTCTCTGTGCCTCTATGCGAACAGTGCCATGGGCAGATGAGGCTGAGCAACAGCTTCCCAGGCTAGCCCCTTCTGCCTGCCAGCTATCTGCAGACGTTCGCACTTTCGGAGCAGGGCTGCGAAAGGAGCCTGGCTGGGACACCAACTTTCCCAGGCTACGTTTGAAGTTTGAGGTGGCAAGACAAGCAAGCAGCCCCATTCTCTGTGCCTCTATGCGAACAGTGCCATGGGCAGATGAGGCTGAGCAACAGCTTTCCAGGCTAGCCCCTTCTGCCTGCCAGCTATCTGCAGACGTTCGCACTTTCGGAGCAGGGCTGTGATAGGAGCCAGGCAGGAACACCACCATTCCCAGCATGCGTTTGAAGTTTCAAGTGGCAAGATAAGCAAGCAGCCCCATTCTCTGTGCCTCTATGCGAACAGTGCCATGGGCAGATGAGGCTGAGCAACAGCTTTCCAGGCTAGCCCCTTCTGGCTGCCAGCTATCTGCAGACGTTCACACTTTCGGAGCAGGGCTGCGAAAGGAGCCTGGCTGGGACACCAACTTTCCTAGCATGCGTTTGAAGTTTGAGGTGGCAAGACAAGCAAGCAGCCCCATTCTCTGTGCCTCTGTGCGAGCAGTGCCATGGGCAGATGAGGCTGAGCAACAGCTTTCCAGGCTAGCCCCTTCTGGCTGCCAGCTATCTGCAGACGTTCGCACTTTCGGAGCAGGGCTGCGAAAGGAGCCTGGCTGGGACACCAACTTTCCCAGGCTACGTTTGAAGTTTGAGGTGGCAAGATAAGCAAGCAGCCCCATTCTCTGTGCCTCTATGCGAACAGTGCCATGGGCAGATGAGGCTGAGCAACAGCTTCCCAGGCTAGCCCCTTCTGCCTGCCAGCTATCTGCAGACGTTCGCACTTTCGGAGCAAGGCTGTGAAAGGAGCCTGGCTGGGACACCAACTTTCCCAGGCTACGTTTGAAGTTTGAGGTGGCAAGACAAGCAAGCATCCCCATTCTCTGTGCCTCTGTGCGAGCACTGCCATGGGCAGATGAGGCTGAGCAACAGCTTTCCAGGCTAGCCCCTTCTGCCTGCCAGCTATCTGCAGACGTTCGCACATTCGGAGCAGGGCTGCAAAAGGAGCCTGGCTGGGACACCAACATTCCCAGGCTACGTTTGAAGTTTGAGGTGGCAAGACAAGCAAGCAGCCCCATTCTCTGTGCCTCTGTGCGAGCACTGCCATGGGCAGATGAGGCTGAGCAACAGCTTTGCAGGCTAGCCCCTTCTGCCTGCCAGCTATCTGCAGACGTTCGCACTTTCGGAGCAGGGCTGTGATAGGAGCCTGGCTGGGACACCACCATTCCCAGCATGCATTTGAAGTTTCAAGTGGCAAGATAAGCAAGCAGCCCCATTCTCTGTGCCTCTATGCGAACAGTGCCATGGGCAGATGAGGCTGAGCAACAGCTTTCCAGGCTAGCCCCTTCTGCCTGCCAGCTATCTGCAGACGTTCACACTTTCGGAGCAGGGCTGCGAAAGGAGCCTGGCTGGGACACGAACTTTCCCAGGCTACGTTTGAAGTTTGAGGTGGCAAGACAAGCAAGCAGCCCCATTCTCTGTGCCTCTGTGCGAGCACTGCCATGGGCAGATGAGGCTGAGCAACAGCTTTCCAGGCTAGCCCCTTCTGCCTGCCAGCTATCTGCAGACGTTCGCACTTTCGGAGCAGGGCTGCGAAAGGAGCCTGGCTGGGACACCACCATTCCCAGCATGCGTTTGAAGTTTCAAGTGGCAAGATAAGCAAGCAGCCCCATTCTCTGTGCCTCTATGCGAACAGTGCCATGGGCAGATGAGGCTGAGCAACAGCTTTCCAGGCTAGCCCCTTCTGCCTGCCAGCTATCTGCAGACGTTCGCACTTTCGGAGCAGGGCTGCGAAAGGAGCCTGGCTGGGACACCAACTTTCCCAGGCTACATTTGAAGTTTGAGGTGGCAAGACAAGCAAGCAGCCCCATTCTCTGTGCCTCTATGCGAACAGTGCCATGGGCAGATGAGGCTGAGCAACAGCTTTCCAGGATAGCCCCTTCTGCCTGCCAGCTATCTGCAGACGTTCGCACTTTCAGAGAAGGGCTGTGATAGGAGCCTGTCAGGGACACCACCATTCCCAGCATGCGTTTGAAGTTTCAAGTGGCAAGATAAGCAAGCAGCCCCATTCTCTGTGCCTCTATGCGAACAGTGCCATGGGCAGATGAGGCTGAGCAACAGCTTTCCAGGCTAGCCCCTTCTGCCTGCCAGCTATCTGCAGACGTTCGCACTTTCGGAGCAGGGCTGTGATAGGAGCCTGGCTGGGACACCACCATTCCCAGCATGCGTTTGAAGTTTCAAGTGGCAAGATAAGCAAGCAGCCCCATTCTCTGTGCCTCTATGCGAACAGTGCCATGGGCAGATGAGGCTGAGCAACAGCTTTCCAGGCTAGCCCCTTCTGCCTGCCAGCTATCTGCAGACGTTCACACTTTCGGAGCAGGGCTGCGAAAGGAGCCTGGCTGGGACACGAACTTTCCCAGGCTACGTTTGAAGTTTGAGGTGGCAAGACAAGCAAGCAGCCCCATTCTCTGTGCCTCTGTGCGAGCACTGCCATGGGCAGATGAGGCTGAGCAACAGCTTTCCAGGCTAGCCCCTTCTGCCTGCCAGCTATCTGCAGACGTTCGCACTTTCGGAGCAGGGCTGCGAAAGGAGCCTGGCTGGGACACCACCATTCCCAGCATGCGTTTGAAGTTTCAAGTGGCAAGATAAGCAAGCAGCCCCATTCTCTGTGCCTCTATGCGAACAGTGCCATGGGCAGATGAGGCTGAGCAACAGCTTTCCAGGCTAGCCCCTTCTGCCTGCCAGCTATCTGCAGACGTTCGCACTTTCGGAGCAGGGCTGCGAAAGGAGCCTGGCTGGGACACCAACTTTCCCAGGCTACGTTTGAAGTTTGAGGTGGCAAGACAAGCAAGCATCCCCATTCTCTGTGCCTCTGTGCGAGCACTGCCATGGGCAGATGAGGCTGAGCAACAGCTTCCCAGGCTAGCCCCTTCTGCCTGCCAGCTATCTGCAGACGTTCGCACTTTCGGAGCAGGGCTGTGATAGGAGCCTGGCTGGGACACCACCATTCCCAGCATGCGTTTGAAGTTTCAAGTGGCAAGATAAGCAAGCAGCCCCATTCTCTGTGCCTCTATGCGAACAGTGCCATGGGCAGATGAGGCTGAGCAACAGCTTTCCAGGCTAGCCCCTTCTGCCTGCCAGCTATCTGCAGACGTTCGCACTTTCGGAGCAGGGCTGTGATAGGAGCCTGGCAGGGACACCACCATTCCCAGCACGCGTTTGAAGTTTCAAGTGGCAAGATAAGCAAGCAGCCCCATTCTCTGTGCCTCTATGCGAACAGTGCCATGGGCAGATGAGGCTGAGCAACAGCTTTCCAGGCTAGCCCCTTCTGCCTGCCAGCTATCTGCAGACGTTCGCACTTTCGGAGCAGGGCTGCGAAAGGAGCCTGGCTGGGACACCAACTTTCCCAGGCTACATTTGAAGTTTGAGGTGGCAAGACAAGCAAGCAGCCCCATTCTCTGTGCCTCTATGCGAACAGTGCCATGGGCAGATGAGGCTGAGCAACAGCTTTCCAGGATAGCCCCTTCTGCCTGCCAGCTATCTGCAGACGTTCGCACTTTCAGAGCAGGGCTGTGATAGGAGCCTGGCAGGGACACCACCATTCCCAGCATGCGTTTGAAGTTTCAAGTGGCAAGATAAGCAAGCAGCCCCATTCTCTGTGCCTCTATGCGAACAGTGCCATGGGCAGATGAGGCTGAGCAACAGCTTTCCAGGCTAGCCCCTTCTGCCTGCCAGCTATCTGCAGACGTTCGCACTTTCGGAGCAGGGCTGTGATAGGAGCCTGGCTGGGACACCACCATTCCCAGCATGCGTTTGAAGTTTGAGGTGGCAAGATAAGCAAGCAGCCCCATTCTCTGTGCCTCTATGCGAACAGTGCCATGGGCAGATGAGGCTGAGCAACAGCTTTCCAGGCTAGCCCCTTCTGCCTGCCAGCTATCTGCAGACGTTCACACTTTCGGAGCAGGGCTGCGAAAGGAGCCTGGCTGGGACACGAACTTTCCCAGGCTACGTTTGAAGTTTGAGGTGGCAAGACAAGCAAGCAGCCCCATTCTCTGTGCCTCTGTGCGAGCATTGCCATGGGCAGATGAGGCTGAGCAACAGCTTTCCAGGCTAGCCCCTTCTGCCTGCCAGCTATCTGCAGACGTTCGCACTTTCGGAGCAGGGCTGCGAAAGGAGCCTGGCTGGGACACCACCATTCCCAGCATGCGTTTGAAGTTTCAAGTGGCAAGATAAGCAAGCAGCCCCATTCTCTGTGCCTCTATGCGAACAGTGCCATGGGCAGATGAGGCTGAGCAACAGCTTTCCAGGCTAGCCCCTTCTGCCTGCCAGCTATCTGCAGACGTTCGCACTTTCGGAGCAGGGCTGCGAAAGGAGCCTGGCTGGGACACCAACTTTCCCAGGCTACGTTTGAAGTTTGAGGTGGCAAGACAAGCAAGCATCCCCATTCTCTGTGCCTCTGTGCGAGCACTGCCATGGGCAGATGAGGCTGAGCAACAGCTTCCCAGGCTAGCCCCTTCTGCCTGCCAGCTATCTGCAGACGTTCGCACTTTCGGAGCAGGGCTGTGATAGGAGCCTGGCTGGGACACCACCATTCCCAGCATGCGTTTGAAGTTTCAAGTGGCAAGATAAGCAAGCAGCCCCATTCTCTGTGCCTCTATGCGAACAGTGCCATGGGCAGATGAGGCTGAGCAACAGCTTTCCAGGCTAGCCCCTTCTGCCTGCCAGCTATCTGCAGACGTTCGCACTTTCGGAGCAGGGCTGTGATAGGAGCCTGGCAGGGACACCACCATTCCCAGCACGCGTTTGAAGTTTCAAGTGGCAAGATAAGCAAGCAGCCCCATTCTCTGTGCCTCTATGCGAACAGTGCCATGGGCAGATGAGGCTGAGCAACAGCTTTCCAGGCTAGCCCCTTCTGCCTGCCAGCTATCTGCAGACGTTCGCACTTTCGGAGCAGGCCTGCGAAAGGAGCCTGGCTGGGACACCAACTTTCCCAGGCTACATTTGAAGTTTGAGGTGGCAAGACAAGCAAGCAGCCCCATTCTCTGTGCCTCTATGCGAACAGTGCCATGGGCAGATGAGGCTGAGCAACAGCTTTCCAGGATAGCCCCTTCTGCCTGCCAGCTATCTGCAGACGTTCGCACTTTCAGAGCAGGGCTGTGATAGGAGCCTGGCAGGGACACCACCATTCCCAGCATGCGTTTGAAGTTTCAAGTGGCAAGATAAGCAAGCAGCCCCATTCTCTGTGCCTCTATGCGAACAGTGCCATGGGCAGATGAGGCTGAGCAACAGCTTTCCAGGCTAGCCCCTTCTGCCTGCCAGCTATCTGCAGACGTTCGCACTTTCGGAGCAGGGCTGCGAAAGGAGCCTGGCTGGAACACCAACTTTCCCAGGCTACATTTGAAGTTTGAGGTGGCAAGACAAGCAAGCAGCCCCATTCTCTGTGCCTCTATGCGAACAGTGCCATGGGCAGATGAGGCTGAGCAACAGCTTTCCAGGATAGCCCCTTCTGCCTGCCAGCTATCTGCAGACGTTCGCACTTTCGGAGCAGGGCTGCGAAAGGAGCCTGGCTGGGACACCAACTTTCCCAGGCTACGTTTGAAGTTTGAGGTGACAAGATAAGCAAGCAGCCCCATTCTCTGTGCCTCTGTGCGAGCACTGCCATGGGCAGATGAGGCTGAGCAACAGCTTTCCAGGCTAGCCCCTTCTGCCTGCCAGCAATCTGCAGACGTTCGCACTTTCGGAGCAGGGCTGCGAAAGGAGCCTGGCAGGGACACCACCATTCCCAGCATGCGTTTGAAGTTTCAAGTGGCAAGATAAGCAAGCAGCCCCATTCTCTGTGCCTCTATGCGAACAGTGCCATGGGCAGATGAGGCTGAGCAACAGCTTTCCAGGCTAGCCCCTTCTGCCTGCCAGCTATCTGCAGACGTTCGCACTTTTGGAGCAGGGCTGCGAAAGGAGCCTGGCTGGGACACCAACTTTCCCAGGCTACGTTTGAAGTTTGAGGTGGCAAGACAACAAGCAGCCCCATTCTCTGTGCCTCTATGCGAACAGTGCCATGGGCAGATGAGGCTGAGCAACAGCTTTCCAGGCTAGCCCCTTCTGCCTGCCAGCTATCTGCAGACGTTCGCACTTTCGGAGCAGGGCTGCGAAAGCAGCCTGGCTGGGACACCAACTTTCCCAGGCTACGTTTGAAGTTTGAGGTGGCAAGACAAGCAAGCAGCCCCATTCTCTGTGCCTCTATGCGAACAGTGCCATGGGCAGATGAGGCTGAGCAACAGCTTTCCAGGCTAGGCCCTTCTGGCTGCCAGCTATCTGCAGACGTTCGCACTTTCGGAGCAGGGCTGTGATAGGAGCCTGGCAGGGACACCACCATTCCCAGCATGCGTTTGAAGTTTCAAGTGGCAAGATAAGCAAGCAGCCCCATTCTCTGTGCCTCTATGCGAACAGTGCCATGGGCAGATGAGGCTGAGCAACAGCTTTCCAGGCTAGCCCCTTCTGCCTGCCAGCTATCTGCAGACGTTCGCACTTTCGGAGCAGGACTGCGAAAGGAGCCTGGCTGGGACACCAACTTTCCCAGGCTACGTTTGAAGTTTGAGGTGGCAAGACAAGCAAGCAGCCCCATTCTCTGTGCCTCTGTGCGAGCACTGCCATGGGCAGATGAGGCTGAGCAACAGCTTTCCAGGCTAGCCCCTTCTGCCTGCCAGCTATCTGCAGACGTTCGCACTTTCGGAGCAGGGCTGCGAAAGGAGCCTGGCTGGGACACCAACTTTCCCAGGCTACGTTTGAAGTTTGAGGTGGCAAGACAAGCAAGCAGCCCCATTCTCTGTGCCTCTGTGCGAGCACTGCCATGGGCAGATGAGGCTGAGCAACAGCTTTCCAGGCTAGCCCCTTCTGCCTGCCAGCTATCTGCAGACGTTCGCACTTTCGGAGCAGGGCTGCGAAAGGAGCCTGGCAGGGACACCACCATTCCCAGCATGCGTTTGAAGTTTCAAGTGGCAAGATAAGCAAGCAGCCCCATTCTCTGTGCCTCTATGCGAACAGTGCCATGGGCAGATGAGGCTGAGCAACAGCTTTCCAGGCTAGCCCCTTCTGCCTGCCAGCTATCTGCAGACGTTCGCACTTTCGGAGCAGGACTGCGAAAGGAGCCTGGCTGGGACACCAACTTTCCCAGGCTACGTTTGAAGTTTGAGGTGGAAAGATAAGCAAGCAGCCCCATTCTCTGTGCCTCTGTGCGAGCACTGCCATGGGCAGATGAGGCTGAGCAACAGCTTTCCAGGCTAGCCCCTTCTGCCTGCCAGCTATCTGCAGACGTTCGCACTTTCGGAGCAGGGCTGCGAAAGGAGCCTGGCAGGGACACCACCATTCCCAGCATGCGTTTGAAGTTTCAAGTGGCAAGATAAGCAAGCAGCCCCATTCTCTGTGCCTCTATGCGAACAGTGCCATGGGCAGATGAGGCTGAGCAACAGCTTTCCAGGCTAGCCCCTTCTGCCTGCCAGCTATCTGCAGACGTTCGCACTTTCGGAGCAGGGCTGCGAAAGGAGCCTGGCTGGGACACCAACTTTCCCAGGCTACGTTTGAAGTTTGAGGTGGCAAGACAAGCAAGCAGCCCCATTCTCTGTGCCTCTATGCGAACAGTGCCATGGGCAGATGAGGCTGAGCAACAGCTTTGCAGGCTAGCCCCTTCTGGCTGCCAGCTATCTGCAGACGTTCGCACTTTCGGAGCAGGGCTGTGATAGGAGCCTGGCAGGGACACCACCATTCCCAGCATGCGTTTGAAGTTTCAAGTGGCAAGATAAGCAAGCAGCCCCATTCTCTGTGCCTCTATGCGAACAGTGCCATGGGCAGATGAGGCTGAGCAACAGCTTTCCAGGCTAGCCCCTTCTGCCTGCCAGCAATCTGCAGACGTTCGCACTTTCGGAGCAGGGCTGCGAAAGGAGCCTGGCAGGGACACCAACTTTCCCAGGCTACGTTTGAAGTTTGAGGTGGCAAGACAAGCAAGCAGCCCCATTCTCTGTGCCTCTATGCGAACAGTGCCATGGGCAGATGAGGCTGAGCAACAGCTTTCCAGGCTAGCCCCTTCTGCCTGCCAGCTATCTGCAGACGTTCGCACTTTCGTAGCAGGGCTGCGAAAGGAGCCTGGCTGGGACACGAACTTTCCCAGGCTACGTTTGAAGGTTGAGGTGGCAAGACAAGCAAGCAGCCCCATTCTCTGTGCCTCTGTGCGAGCACTGCCATGGGCAGATGAGGCTGAGCAACAGCTTTCCAGGCTAGCCCCTTCTGCCTGCCAGCTATCTGCAGACGTTCGCACTTTCGGAGCAGGGCTGCGAAAGGAGCCTGGCAGGGACACCACCATTCCCAGCATGCGTTTGAAGTTTCAAGTGGCAAGATAAGCAAGCAGCCCCATTCTCTGTGCCTCTGTGCGAACAGTGCCATGGGCAGATGAGGCTGAGCAACAGCTTTCCAGGCTAGCCCCTTCTGCCTGCCAGCTATCTGCAGACGTTCGCACTTTCGGAGCAGGGCTGCGAAAGGAGCCTGGCTGGGACACCAACTTTCCCAGGCTACGTTTGAAGTTTGAGGTGGCAAGATAAGCAAGCAGCCCCATTCTCTGTGCCTCTGTGCGAGCACTGCCATGGGCAGATGAGGCTGAGCAACAGCTTTCCAGGCTAGCCCCTTCTGCCTGCCAGCTATCTGCAGACGTTCGCACTTTCGGAGCAGGGCTGCGAAAGGAGCCTGGCAGGGACACCACCATTCCCAGCATGCGTTTGAAGTTTCAAGTGGCAAGATAAGCAAGCAGCCCCATTCTCTGTGCCTCTATGCGAACACTGCCATGGGCAGATGAGGCTGAGCAACAGCTTTCCAGGCTAGCCCCTTCTGCCTGCCAGCTATCTGCAGACGTTCGCACTTTCGGAGCAGTGCTGCGAAAGGAGCCTGGCTGGGACACCAACTTTCCCAGGCTACGTTTGAAGTTTGAGGTGGCAAGATAAGCAAGCAGCCCCATTCTCTGTGCCTCTGTGCGAGCACTGCCATGGGCAGATGAGGCTGAGCAACAGCTTTCCAGGCTAGCCCCTTCTGCCTGCCAGCTATCTGCAGACGTTCGCACTTTCGGAGCAGGGCTGCGAAAGGAGCCTGGCTGGGACACCTTGATTCCCAGGCTACGTTTGAAGTTTGAAGTGGCAAGATAAGCAAGCAGCCCCATTCTCTGTGTCTTTATGCGAACAGTGCCATGGGCAGATGAGGCTGAGCAACAGCTTTCCAGGCTAGCCCCTTCTGCCTGCCAGCTATCTGCAGACGTTCGCACTTTCGGAGCAGGGCTGCGAAAGGAGCCTGGCTGGGACACCAACTTTCCCAGGCTACGTTTGAAGTTTGAGGTGGCAAGACAAGCAAGCAGCCCCATTCTCTGTGCCTCTATGCGAACAGTGCCATGGGCAGATGAGGCTGAGCAACAGCTTTCCAGGCTAGCCCCTTCTGCCTGCCAGCTATCTGCAGACGTTCGCACTTTCGGAGCAGGGCTGCGAAAGGAGCCTGGCTGGGACACCAACTTTCCCAGGCTACGTTTGAAGTTTGAGGTGGCAAGACAAGCAAGCAGCCCCATTCTCTGTGCCTCTATGCGAACAGTGCCATGGGCAGATGAGGCTGAGCAACAGCTTTCCAGGCTAGCCCCTTCTGCCTGCCAGCTATCTGCAGACGTTCGCACTTTCGGAGCAGGGCTGTGATAGGAGCCTGGCTGGGACACCACCATTCCCAGCATGCGTTTGAAGTTTCAAGTGGCAAGATAAGCAAGCAGCCCCATTCTCTGTGCCTCTATGCGAACAGTGCCATGGGCAGATGAGGCTGAGCAACAGCTTTCCAGGCTAGCCCCTTCTGCCTGCCAGCAATCTGCAGACGTTCGCACTTTCGGAGCAGGGCTGCGAAAGGAGCCTGGCTGGGACACCAACTTTCCCAGGCTACGTTTGAAGTTTGAGGTGGCAAGACAAGCAAGCAGCCCCATTCTCTGTGCCTCTATGCGAACAGTGCCATGGGCAGATGAGGCTGAGCAACAGCTTTCCAGGATAGCCCCTTCTGCCTGCCAGCTATCTGCAGACGTTCGCACTTTCGGAGCAGGGCTTTGATAGGAGCCAGGCAGGGACACCACCATTCCCAGCATGCGTTTGAAGTTTCAAGTGGCAAGATAAGCAAGCAGCCCCATTCTCTGTGCCTCTATGCGAACAGTGCCATGGGCAGATGAGGCTGAGCAACAGCTTTCCAGGCTAGCCCCTTCTGCCTGCCAGCTATCTGCAGACGTTCGCACTTTCGTAGCAGGACTGCGAAAGGAGCCTGGCTGGGACACCAACTTTCCCAGGCTACGTTTGAAGTTTGAGGTGGCAAGACAAGCAAGCAGCCCCATTCTCTGTGCCTCTATGTGAACAGTGCCATGGGCAGATGAGGCTGAGCAACAGCTTTCCAGGCTAGCCCCTTCTGGCTGCCAGCTATCTGCAGACGTTCGCACTTTCGGAGCAGGGCTGTGATAGGAGCCTGGCAGGGACACCACCATTCCCAGCATGCGTTTGAAGTTTCAAGTGGCAAGATAAGCAAGCAGCCCCATTCTCTGTGCCTCTATGCGAACAGTGCCATGGGCAGATGAGGCTGAGCAACAGCTTTCCAGGATAGCCCCTTCTGCCTGCCAGCTATCTGCAGACGTTCACACTTTCGGAGCAGGGCTGCGAAAGGAGCCTGGCTGGGACACTAACTTTCCCAGGCTACGTTTGAAGTTTGAGGTGGCAAGACAAGCAAGCAGCCCCATTCTCTGTGCCTCTATGCGAGCAGTGCCATGGGCAGATGAGGCTGAGCAACAGCTTTCCAGGCTAGCCCCTTCTGGCTGCCAGCTATCTGCAGACGTTCGCACTTTCGGAGCAGGGCTGCGAAAGGAGCCTGGCAGGGACACCACCATTCCCAGCATGCGTTTGAAGTTTCAAGTGGCAAGATAAGCAAGCAGCCCCATTCTCTGTGCCTCTATGCGAACAGTGCCATGGGCAGATGAGGCTGAGCAACAGCTTTCCAGGCTAGCCCCTTCTGGCTGCCAGCTATCTGCAGACGTTCGCACTTTCAGAGCAGGGCTGCGAAAGGAGCCTGGCTGGGACACCAACTTTCCCAGGCTACGTTTGAAGTTTGAGGTGGCAAGATAAGCAAGCAGCCCCATTCTCTGTGCCTCTGTGCGAGCACTGCCATGGGCAGATGAGGCTGAGCAACAGCTTTCCAGGCTAGCCCCTTCTGCCTGCCAGCTATCTGCAGACGTTCGCACTTTCAGAGCAGGGCTGTGATAGGAGCCTGGCAGGGACACCACCATTCCCAGCATGCGTTTGAAGTTTCAAGTGGCAAGATAAGCAAGCAGCCCCATTCTCTGTGCCTCTATGCGAACACTGCCATGGGCAGATGAGGCTGAGCAACAGCTTTCCAGGCTAGCCCCTTCTGCCTGCCAGCTATCTGCAGACGTTCGCACTTTCGGAGCAGTGCTGCGAAAGGAGCCTGGCTGGGACACCAACTTTCCCAGGCTACGTTTGAAGTTTGAGGTGGCAAGATAAGCAAGCAGCCCCATTCTCTGTGCCTCTGTGCGAGCACTGCCATGGGCAGATGAGGCTGAGCAACAGCTTTCCAGGCTAGCCCCTTCTGCCTGCCAGCTATCTGCAGACGTTCGCACTTTCGGAGCAGGGCTGCGAAAGGAGCCTGGCTGGGACACCTTGATTCCCAGGCTACGTTTGAAGTTTGAAGTGGCAAGATAAGCAAGCAGCCCCATTCTCTGTGTCTTTATGCGAACAGTGCCATGGGCAGATGAGGCTGAGCAACAGCTTTCCAGGCTAGCCCCTTCTGCCTGCCAGCTATCTGCAGACGTTCGCACTTTCGGAGCAGGGCTGCGAAAGGAGCCTGGCTGGGACACCAACTTTCCCAGGCTACGTTTGAAGTTTGAGGTGGCAAGACAAGCAAGCAGCCCCATTCTCTGTGCCTCTATGCGAACAGTGCCATGGGCAGATGAGGCTGAGCAACAGCTTTCCAGGCTAGCCCCTTCTGCCTGCCAGCTATCTGCAGACGTTCGCACTTTCGGAGCAGGGCTGCGAAAGGAGCCTGGCTGGGACACCAACTTTCCCAGGCTACGTTTGAAGTTTGAGGTGGCAAGACAACAAGCAGCCCCATTCTCTGTGCCTCTATGCGAACAGTGCCATGGGCAGATGAGGCTGAGCAACAGCTTTCCAGGCTAGCCCCTTCTGGCTGCCAGCTATCTGCAGACGTTCGCACTTTCGGAGCAGGGCTGTGATAGGAGCCTGGCTGGGACACCACCATTCCCAGCATGCGTTTGAAGTTTCAAGTGGCAAGATAAGCAAGCAGCCCCATTCTCTGTGCCTCTATGCGAACAGTGCCATGGGCAGATGAGGCTGAGCAACAGCTTTCCAGGCTAGCCCCTTCTGCCTGCCAGCAATCTGCAGACGTTCGCACTTTCGGAGCAGGGCTGCGAAAGGAGCCTGGCTGGGACACCAACTTTCCCAGGCTACGTTTGAAGTTTGAGGTGGCAAGACAAGCAAGCAGCCCCATTCTCTGTGCCTCTATGCGAACAGTGCCATGGGCAGATGAGGCTGAGCAACAGCTTTCCAGGATAGCCCCTTCTGCCTGCCAGCTATCTGCAGACGTTCGCACTTTCGGAGCAGGGCTTTGATAGGAGCCAGGCAGGGACACCACCATTCCCAGCATGCGTTTGAAGTTTCAAGTGGCAAGATAAGCAAGCAGCCCCATTCTCTGTGCCTCTATGCGAACAGTGCCATGGGCAGATGAGGCTGAGCAACAGCTTTCCAGGCTAGCCCCTTCTGCCTGCCAGCTATCTGCAGACGTTCGCACTTTCGTAGCAGGACTGCGAAAGGAGCCTGGCTGGGACACCAACTTTCCCAGGCTACGTTTGAAGTTTGAGGTGGCAAGACAAGCAAGCAGCCCCATTCTCTGTGCCTCTATGTGAACAGTGCCATGGGCAGATGAGGCTGAGCAACAGCTTTCCAGGCTAGCCCCTTCTGGCTGCCAGCTATCTGCAGACGTTCGCACTTTCGGAGCAGGGCTGTGATAGGAGCCTGGCAGGGACACCACCATTCCCAGCATGCGTTTGAAGTTTCAAGTGGCAAGATAAGCAAGCAGCCCCATTCTCTGTGCCTCTATGCGAACAGTGCCATGGGCAGATGAGGCTGAGCAACAGCTTTCCAGGCTAGCCCCTTCTGCCTGCCAGCTATCTGCAGACGTTCACACTTTCGGAGCAGGGCTGCGAAAGGAGCCTGGCTGGGACACCAACTTTCCCAGGCTACGTTTGAAGTTTGAGGTGGCAAGACAAGCAAGCAGCCCCATTCTCTGTGCCTCTATGCGAGCAGTGCCATGGGCAGATGAGGCTGAGCAACAGCTTTCCAGGCTAGCCCCTTCTGGCTGCCAGCTATCTGCAGACGTTCGCACTTTCGGAGCAGGGCTGCGAAAGGAGCCTGGCAGGGACACCACCATTCCCAGCATGCGTTTGAAGTTTCAAGTGGCAAGATAAGCAAGCAGCCCCATTCTCTGTGCCTCTATGCGAACAGTGCCATGGGCAGATGAGGCTGAGCAACAGCTTTCCAGGCTAGCCCCTTCTGGCTGCCAGCTATCTGCAGACGTTCGCACTTTCAGAGCAGGGCTGCGAAAGGAGCCTGGCTGGGACACCAACTTTCCCAGGCTACGTTTGAAGTTTGAGGTGGCAAGATAAGCAAGCAGCCCCATTCTCTGTGCCTCTGTGCGAGCACTGCCATGGGCAGATGAGGCTGAGCAACAGCTTTCCAGGCTAGCCCCTTCTGCCTGCCAGCTATCTGCAGACGTTCGCACTTTCAGAGCAGGGCTGTGATAGGAGCCTGGCAGGGACACCACCATTCCCAGCATGCGTTTGAAGTTTCAAGTGGCAAGATAAGCAAGCAGCCCCATTCTCTGTGCCTCTATGCGAACAGTGCCATGGGCAGATGAGGCTGAGCAACAGCTTTCCAGGCTAGGCCCTTCTGGCTGCCAGCTATCTGCAGACGTTCGCACTTTCGGAGCAGGGCTGCGAAAGGAGCCTGGCTGGGACACCAACTTTCCCAGGCTACGTTTGAAGTTTGAGGTGGCAAGACAAGCAAGCAGCCCCGTTCTCTGTGCCTCTGTGCGAGCACTGCCATGGGCAGATGAGGCTGAGCAACAGCTTTCCAGGCTAGCCCCTTCTGCCTGCCAGCTATCTGCAGACGTTCGCACTTTCAGAGCAGGGCTGTGATAGGAGCCTGGCAGGGACACCACCATTCCCAGCATGCGTTTGAAGTTTCAAGTGGCAAGATAAGCAAGCAGCCCCATTCTCTGTGCCTCTATGCGAACAGTGCCATGGGCAGATGAGGCTGAGCAACAGCTTTCCAGGCTAGCCCCTTCTGCCTGCCAGCTATCTGCAGACGTTCACACTTTCGGAGCAGGGCTGCGAAAGGAGCCTGGCTGGGACACCAACTTTCCCAGGCTACGTTTGAAGTTTGAGGTGGCAAGACAAGCAAGCAGCCCCATTCTCTGTGCCTCTATGCGAGCAGTGACATGGGCAGATGAGGCTGAGCAACAGCTTTCCAGGCTAGCCCCTTCTGCCTGCCAGCTATCTGCAGACGTTCGCACTTTCGGAGCAGGGCTGCGAAAGGAGCCTGGCAGGGACACCACCATTCCCAGCATGCGTTTGAAGTTTCAAGTGGCAAGATAAGCAAGCAGCCCCATTCTCTGTGCCTCTATGCGAACAGTGCCATGGGCAGATGAGGCTGAGCAACAGCTTTCCAGGCTAGCCCCTTCTGCCTGCCAGCTATCTGCAGACGTTCGCACTTTCAGAGCAGGGCTGCGAAAGGAGCCTGGCTGGGACACCAACTTTCCCAGGCTACGTTTGAAGTTTGAGGTGGAAAGATAAGCAAGCAGCCCCATTCTCTGTGCCTCTGTGCGAGCACTGCCATGGGCAGATGAGGCTGAGCAACAGCTTTCCAGGCTAGCCCCTTCTGCCTGCCAGCTATCTGCAGACGTTCGCACTTTCAGAGCAGGGCTGTGATAGGAGCCTGGCAGGGACACCACCATTCCCAGCATGCGTTTGAAGTTTCAAGTGGCAAGATAAGCAAGCAGCCCCATTCTCTGTGCCTCTATGCGAACAGTGCCATGGGCAGATGAGGCTGAGCAACAGCTTTCCAGGCTAGGCCCTTCTGGCTGCCAGCTATCTGCAGACGTTCGCACTTTCGGAGCAGGGCTGCGAAAGGAGCCTGGCTGGGACACCAACTTTCCCAGGCTACGTTTGAAGTTTGAGGTGGCAAGACAAGCAAGCAGCCCCGTTCTCTGTGCCTCTGTGCGAGCACTGCCATGGGCAGATGAGGCTGAGCAACAGCTTTCCAGGCTAGCCCCTTCTGCCTGCCAGCTATCTGCAGACGTTCGCACTTTCAGAGCAGGGCTGTGATAGGAGCCTGGCAGGGACACCACCATTCCCAGCATGCGTTTGAAGTTTCAAGTGGCAAGATAAGCAAGCAGCCCCATTCTCTGTGCCTCTATGCGAACAGTGCCATGGGCAGATGAGGCTGAGCAACAGCTTTCCAGGCTAGGCCCTTCTGGCTGCCAGCTATCTGCAGACGTTCGCACTTTCGGAGCAGGGCTGCGAAAGGAGCCTGGCTGGGACACCAACTTTCCCAGGCTACGTTTGAAGTTTGAGGTGGCAAGACAAGCAAGCAGCCCCGTTCTCTGTGCCTCTGTGCGAGCACTGCCATGGGCAGATGAGGCTGAGCAACAGCTTTCCAGGCTAGCCCCTTCTGGCTGCCAGCTATCTGCAGACGTTCGCACTTTCGGAGCAGGGCTGCGAAAGGAGCCTGGCTGGGACACCAACTTTCCCAGGCTACGTTTGAAGTTTGAGGTGGCAAGACAAGCAAGCAGCCCCATTCTCTGTGCCTCTATGCGAACAGTGCCATGGGCAGATGAGGCTGAGCAACAGCTTTCCAGGCTAGCCCCTTCTGCCTGCCAGCTATCTGCAGACGTTCACACTTTCGGAGCAGGGCTGCGAAAGGAGCCTGGCTGGGACACCAACTTTCCCAGGCTACGTTTGAAGTTTGAGGTGGCAAGACAAGCAAGCAGCCCCATTCTCTGTGCCTCTATGCGAGCAGTGCCATGGGCAGATGAGGCTGAGCAACAGCTTTCCAGGCTAGCCCCTTCTGCCTGCCAGCTATCTGCAGACGTTCGCACTTTCGGAGCAGGGCTGCGAAAGGAGCCTGGCAGGGACACCACCATTCCCAGCATGCGTTTGAAGTTTCAAGTGGCAAGATAAGCAAGCAGCCCCATTCTCTGTGCCTCTATGCGAACAGTGCCATGGGCAGATGAGGCTGAGCAACAGCTTTCCAGGCTAGCCCCTTCTGCCTGCCAGCTATCTGCAGACGTTCGCACTTTCAGAGCAGGGCTGCGAAAGGAGCCTGGCTGGGACACCAACTTTCCCAGGCTACGTTTGAAGTTTGAGGTGGAAAGATAAGCAAGCAGCCCCATTCTCTGTGCCTCTGTGCGAGCACTGCCATGGGCAGATGAGGCTGAGCAACAGCTTTCCAGGCTAGCCCCTTCTGCCTGCCAGCTATCTGCAGACGTTCGCACTTTCAGAGCAGGGCTGTGATAGGAGCCTGGCAGGGACACCACCATTCCCAGCATGCGTTTGAAGTTTCAAGTGGCAAGATAAGCAAGCAGCCCCATTCTCTGTGCCTCTATGCGAACAGTGCCATGGGCAGATGAGGCTGAGCAACAGCTTTCCAGGCTAGGCCCTTCTGGCTGCCAGCTATCTGCAGACGTTCGCACTTTCGGAGCAGGGCTGCGAAAGGAGCCTGGCTGGGACACCAACTTTCCCAGGCTACGTTTGAAGTTTGAGGTGGCAAGACAAGCAAGCAGCCCCGTTCTCTGTGCCTCTGTGCGAGCACTGCCATGGGCAGATGAGGCTGAGCAACAGCTTTCCAGGCTAGCCCCTTCTGCCTGCCAGCTATCTGCAGACGTTCGCACTTTCAGAGCAGGGCTGTGATAGGAGCCTGGCAGGGACACCACCATTCCCAGCATGCGTTTGAAGTTTCAAGTGGCAAGATAAGCAAGCAGCCCCATTCTCTGTGCCTCTATGCGAACAGTGCCATGGGCAGATGAGGCTGAGCAACAGCTTTCCAGGCTAGGCCCTTCTGGCTGCCAGCTATCTGCAGACGTTCGCACTTTCGGAGCAGGGCTGCGAAAGGAGCCTGGCTGGGACACCAACTTTCCCAGGCTACGTTTGAAGTTTGAGGTGGCAAGACAAGCAAGCAGCCCCGTTCTCTGTGCCTCTGTGCGAGCACTGCCATGGGCAGATGAGGCTGAGCAACAGCTTTCCAGGCTAGCCCCTTCTGGCTGCCAGCTATCTGCAGACGTTCGCACTTTCGGAGCAGGGCTGCGAAAGGAGCCTGGCTGGGACACCAACTTTCCCAGGCTACGTTTGAAGTTTGAGGTGGCAAGACAAGCAAGCAGCCCCATTCTCTGTGCCTCTATGCGAACAGTGCCATGGGCAGATGAGGCTGAGCAACAGCTTTCCAGGCTAGCCCCTTCTGGCTGCCAGCTATCTGCAGACGTTCGCACTTTCGGAGCAGGGCTGTGAAAGGAGCCTGGCAGGGACACCTCCATTCCCAGCATGCGTTTGAAGTTTCAAGTGGCAAGATAAGCAAGCATCCCCATTCTCTGTGCCTCTATGCGAACAGTGCCATGGGCAGATGAGGCTGAGCAACAGCTTTCCAGGCTAGCCCCTTCTGCCTGCCAGCTATCTGCAGACGTTCGCACTTTCGGAGCAGGGCTGTGATAGGAGCCTGGCAGGGACACCACCATTCCCAGCATGCGTTTGAAGTTTGAGGTGGCAAGACAAGCAAGCAGCCCCATTCTCTGTGCCTCTATGCGAACAGTGCCATGGGCAGATGAGGCTGAGCAACAGCTTTCCAGGCTAGCCCCTTCTGCCTGCCAGCAATCTGCAGACGTTCACACTTTCGGAGCAGGGCTGCGAAAGGAGCCTGGCTGGGACACCAACTTTCCCAGGCTACGTTTGAAGTTTGAGGTGGCAAGATAAGCAAGCAGCCCCATTCTCTGTGCCTCTATGCGAACAGTGCCATGGGCAGATGAGGCTGAGCAACAGCTTTCCAGGATAGCCCCTTCTGCCTGCCAGCTATCTGCAGACGTTCGCACTTTCGGAGCAGGGCTTTGATAGGAGCCAGGCAGGGACACCACCATTCCCAGCATGCGTTTGAAGTTTCAAGTGGCAAGATAAGCAAGCAGCCCCATTCTCTGTGCCTCTATGCGAACAGTGCCATGGGCAGATGAGGCTGAGCAACAGCTTTCCAGGCTAGCCCCTTCTGCCTGCCAGCTATCTGCAGACGTTCGCACTTTCGTAGCAGGACTGCGAAAGGAGCCTGGCTGGGACACCAACTTTCCCAGGCTACGTTTGAAGTTTGAGGTGGCAAGACAAGCAAGCAGCCCCATTCTCTGTGCCTCTGTGCGAGCACTGCCATGGGCAGATGAGGCTGAGCAACAGCTTTCCAGGCTAGCCCCTTCTGCCTGCCAGCTATCTGCAGACGTTCGCACTTTCGGAGCAGGGCTGCGAAAGGAGCCTGGCAGGGACACCACCATTCCCAGCATGCGTTTGAAGTTTCAAGTGGCAAGATAAGCAAGCAGCCCCATTCTCTGTGCCTCTGTGCGAACAGTGCCATGGGAGATGAGGCTGAGCAACAGCTTTCCAGGCTAGCCCCTTCTGGCTGCCAGCTATCCGCAGACGTTCGCACTTTCGGAGCAGGGCTGTGATAGGAGCCTGGCTGGGACACCAACTTTCCCAGGCTACGTTTGAAGTTTGAGGTGGCAAGATAAGCAAGCAGCCCCATTCTCTGTGCCTCTGTGCGAGCACTGCCATGGGCAGATGAGGCTGAGCAACAGCTTTCCAGGCTAGCCCCTTCTGCCTGCCAGCTATCTGCAGACGTTCGCACTTTCGGAGCAGGGCTGCGAAAGGAGCCTGGCAGGGACACCACCATTCCCAGCATGCGTTTGAAGTTTCAAGTGGCAAGATAAGCAAGCAGCCCCATTCTCTGTGCCTTTATGCGAACAGTGCCATGGGCAGATGAGGCTGAGCAACAGCTTTCCAGGCTAGCCCCTTCTGGCTGCCAGCTATCTGCAGACGTTCGCACTTTCGGAGCAGGGCTGCGAAAGGAGCCTGGCTGGGACACCAACTTTCCCAGGCTACGTTTGAAGTTTGAGGTGGCAAGACAAGCAAGCAGCCCCATTCTCTGTGCCTCTATGCGAACAGTGCCATGGGCAGATGAGGCTGAGCAACAGCTTTCCAGGCTAGCCCCTTCTGCCTGCCAGCAATCTGCAGACGTTCGCACTTTCGGAGCAGGGCTGCGAAAGGAGCCTGGCTGGGACACCAACTTTCCCAGGCTACGTTTGATGTTTGAGGTGGCAAGATAAGCAAGCAGCCCCATTCTCTGTGCCTCTGTGCGAGCACTGCCATGGGCAGATGAGGCTGAGCAACAGCTTTCCAGGCTAGCCCCTTCTGGCTGCCAGCTATCTGCAGATGTTCGCACTTTCGGAGCAGGGCTGCGAAAGGAGCCTGGCAGGGACACCAACATTCCCAGCATGCGTTTGAAGTTTCAAGTGGCAAGATAAGCAAGCAGCCCCATTCTCTGTGCCTCTATGCGAACAGTGCCATGGGCAGATGAGGCTGAGCAACAGCTTTCCAGGCTAGCCCCTTCTGCCTGCCAGCTATCTGCAGACGTTCGCACTTTCGGAGCAGGGCTGCGAAAGGAGCCTGGCTGGGACAACAACTTTCCCAGGCTACGTTTGAAGTTTGAGGTGGCAAGACAAGCAAGCAGCCCCATTCTCTGTGCCTCTATGCGAACAGTGCCATGGGCAGATGAGGCTGAGCAACAGCTTTCCAGGCTAGCCCCTTCTGCCTGCCAGCAATCTGCAGACGTTCGCACTTTCGGAGCAGGGCTGCGAAAGGAGCCTGGCTGGGACACCAACTTTCCCAGGCTACGTTTGAAGTTTGAGGTGGCAAGATAAGCAAGCAGCCCCATTCTCTGTGCCTCTATGCGAACAGTGCCATGGGCAGATGAGGCTGAGCAACAGCTTTCCAGGATAGCCCCTTCTGCCTGCCAGCTATCTGCAGACGTTCGCACTTTCGGAGCAGGGCTTTGATAGGAGCCAGGCAGGGACACCACCATTCCCAGCATGCGTTTGAAGTTTCAAGTGGCAAGATAAGCAAGCAGCCCCATTCTCTGTGCCTCTATGCGAACAGTGCCATGGGCAGATGAGGCTGAGCAACAGCTTTCCAGGCTAGCCCCTTCTGCCTGCCAGCTATCTGCAGACGTTCACACTTTCGGAGCAGGGCTGCGAAAGGAGCCTGGCTGGGACACCAACTTTCCCAGGCTACGTTTGAAGTTTGAGGTGGCAAGACAAGCAAGCAGCCCCATTCTCTGTGCCTCTATGCGAGCAGTGCCATGGGCAGATGAGGCTGAGCAACAGCTTTCCAGGCTAGCCCCTTCTGGCTGCCAGCTATCTGCAGACGTTCGCACTTTCGGAGCAGGGCTGCGAAAGGAGCCTGGCAGGGACACCACCATTCCCAGCATGCGTTTGAAGTTTCAAGTGGCAAGATAAGCAAGCAGCCCCATTCTCTGTGCCTCTATGCGAACAGTGCCATGGGCAGATGAGGCTGAGCAACAGCTTTCCAGGCTAGCCCCTTCTGGCTGCCAGCTATCTGCAGACGTTCGCACTTTCAGAGCAGGGCTGCGAAAGGAGCCTGGCTGGGACACCAACTTTCCCAGGCTACGTTTGAAGTTTGAGGTGGAAAGATAAGCAAGCAGCCCCATTCTCTGTGCCTCTGTGCGAGCACTGCCATGGGCAGATGAGGCTGAGCAACAGCTTTCCAGGCTAGCCCCTTCTGCCTGCCAGCTATCTGCAGACGTTCGCACTTTCAGAGCAGGGCTGTGATAGGAGCCTGGCAGGGACACCACCATTCCCAGCATGCGTTTGAAGTTTCAAGTGGCAAGATAAGCAAGCAGCCCCATTCTCTGTGCCTCTATGCGAACAGTGCCATGGGCAGATGAGGCTGAGCAACAGCTTTCCAGGCTAGGCCCTTCTGGCTGCCAGCTATCTGCAGACGTTCGCACTTTCGGAGCAGGGCTGCGAAAGGAGCCTGGCTGGGACACCAACTTTCCCAGGCTACGTTTGAAGTTTGAGGTGGCAAGACAAGCAAGCAGCCCCGTTCTCTGTGCCTCTGTGCGAGCACTGCCATGGGCAGATGAGGCTGAGCAACAGCTTTCCAGGCTAGCCCCTTCTGCCTGCCAGCTATCTGCAGACGTTCGCACTTTCAGAGCAGGGCTGTGATAGGAGCCTGGCAGGGACACCACCATTCCCAGCATGCGTTTGAAGTTTCAAGTGGCAAGATAAGCAAGCAGCCCCATTCTCTGTGCCTCTATGCGAACAGTGCCATGGGCAGATGAGGCTGAGCAACAGCTTTCCAGGCTAGGCCCTTCTGGCT
This sequence comes from Opisthocomus hoazin, assembly GCF_030867145.1. NCBI lineage: Eukaryota > Metazoa > Chordata > Aves > Opisthocomiformes > Opisthocomidae > Opisthocomus > Opisthocomus hoazin. Next base: position 980,760 of record NC_134450.1, on the reverse strand, counting down.
GCCAGCTATCTGCAGACGTTCGCACTTTCGGAGCAGGGCTGCGAAAGGAGCCTGGCTGGGACACCAACTTTCCCAGGCTACGTTTGAAGTTTGAGGTGGCAAGACAAGCAAGCAGCCCCGTTCTCTGTGCCTCTGTGCGAGCACTGCCATGGGCAGATGAGGCTGAGCAACAGCTTTCCAGGCTAGCCCCTTCTGCCTGCCAGCTATCTGCAGACGTTCGCACTTTCGGAGCAGGGCTGCGAAAGGAGCCTGGCTGGGACACCAACTTTCCCAGGCTACGTTTGAAGTTTGAGGTGGCAAGACAAGCAAGCAGCCCCATTCTCTGTGCCTCTATGCGAACAGTGCCATGGGCAGATGAGGCTGAGCAACAGCTTTCCAGGCTAGCCCCTTCTGGCTGCCAGCTATCTGCAGACGTTCGCACTTTCGGAGCAGGGCTGTGAAAGGAGCCTGGCAGGGACACCTCCATTCCCAGCATGCGTTTGAAGTTTCAAGTGGCAAGATAAGCAAGCATCCCCATTCTCTGTGCCTCTATGCGAACAGTGCCATGGGCAGATGAGGCTGAGCAACAGCTTTCCAGGCTAGCCCCTTCTGCCTGCCAGCTATCTGCAGACGTTCGCACTTTCGGAGCAGGGCTGTGATAGGAGCCTGGCAGGGACACCACCATTCCCAGCATGCGTTTGAAGTTTGAGGTGGCAAGACAAGCAAGCAGCCCCATTCTCTGTGCCTCTATGCGAACAGTGCCATGGGCAGATGAGGCTGAGCAACAGCTTTCCAGGCTAGCCCCTTCTGCCTGCCAGCAATCTGCAGACGTTCACACTTTCGGAGCAGGGCTGCGAAAGGAGCCTGGCTGGGACACCAACTTTCCCAGGCTACGTTTGAAGTTTGAGGTGGCAAGATAAGCAAGCAGCCCCATTCTCTGTGCCTCTATGCGAACAGTGCCATGGGCAGATGAGGCTGAGCAACAGCTTTCCAGGATAGCCCCTTCTGCCTGCCAGCTATCTGCAGACGTTCGCACTTTCGGAGCAGGGCTTTGATAGGAGCCAGGCAGGGACACCACCATTCCCAGCATGCGTTTGAAGTTTCAAGTGGCAAGATAAGCAAGCAGCCCCATTCTCTGTGCCTCTATGCGAACAGTGCCATGGGCAGATGAGGCTGAGCAACAGCTTTCCAGGCTAGCCCCTTCTGCCTGCCAGCTATCTGCAGACGTTCGCACTTTCGTAGCAGGACTGCGAAAGGAGCCTGGCTGGGACACCAACTTTCCCAGGCTACGTTTGAAGTTTGAGGTGGCAAGACAAGCAAGCAGCCCCATTCTCTGTGCCTCTGTGCGAGCACTGCCATGGGCAGATGAGGCTGAGCAACAGCTTTCCAGGCTAGCCCCTTCTGCCTGCCAGCTATCTGCAGACGTTCGCACTTTCGGAGCAGGGCTGCGAAAGGAGCCTGGCAGGGACACCACCATTCCCAGCATGCGTTTGAAGTTTCAAGTGGCAAGATAAGCAAGCAGCCCCATTCTCTGTGCCTCTGTGCGAACAGTGCCATGGGCAGATGAGGCTGAGCAACAGCTTTCCAGGCTAGCCCCTTCTGGCTGCCAGCTATCCGCAGACGTTCGCACTTTCGGAGCAGGGCTGCGAAAGGAGCCTGGCTGGGACACCAACTTTCCCAGCATGCGTTTGAAGTTTGAGGTGGCAAGATAAGCAAGCAGCCCCATTCTCTGTGCCTCTGTGCGAGCACTGCCATGGGCAGATGAGGCTGAGCAACAGCTTTCCAGGCTAGCCCCTTCTGCCTGCCAGCTATCTGCAGACGTTCGCACTTTCGGAGCAGGGCTGCGAAAGGAGCCTGGCAGGGACACCTCCATTCCCAGCATGCGTTTGAAGTTTCAAGTGGCAAGATAAGCAAGCAGCCCCATTCTCTGTGCCTTTATGCGAACAGTGCCATGGGCAGATGAGGCTGAGCAACAGCTTTCCAGGCTAGCCCCTTCTGGCTGCCAGCTATCTGCAGACGTTCGCACTTTCGGAGCAGGGCTGCGAAAGGAGCCTGGCTGGGACACCAACTTTCCCAGGCTACGTTTGAAGTTTGAGGTGGCAAGACAAGCAAGCAGCCCCATTCTCTGTGCCTCTATGCGAACAGTGCCATGGGCAGATGAGGCTGAGCAACAGCTTTCCAGGCTAGCCCCTTCTGCCTGCCAGCAATCTGCAGACGTTCGCACTTTCGGAGCAGGGCTGCGAAAGGAGCCTGGCTGGGACACCAACTTTCCCAGGCTACGTTTGATGTTTGAGGTGGCAAGATAAGCAAGCAGCCCCATTCTCTGTGCCTCTGTGCGAGCACTGCCATGGGCAGATGAGGCTGAGCAACAGCTTTCCAGGCTAGCCCCTTCTGGCTGCCAGCTATCTGCAGATGTTCGCACTTTCGGAGCAGGGCTGCGAAAGGAGCCTGGCAGGGACACCAACATTCCCAGCATGCGTTTGAAGTTTCAAGTGGCAAGATAAGCAAGCAGCCCCATTCTCTGTGCCTCTATGCGAACAGTGCCATGGGCAGATGAGGCTGAGCAACAGCTTTCCAGGCTAGCCCCTTCTGCCTGCCAGCTATCTGCAGACGTTCGCACTTTCGGAGCAGGGCTGCGAAAGGAGCCTGGCTGGGACAACAACTTTCCCAGGCTACGTTTGAAGTTTGAGGTGGCAAGACAAGCAAGCAGCCCCATTCTCTGTGCCTCTATGCGAACAGTGCCATGGGCAGATGAGGCTGAGCAACAGCTTTCCAGGCTAGCCCCTTCTGCCTGCCAGCAATCTGCAGACGTTCGCACTTTCGGAGCAGGGCTGCGAAAGGAGCCTGGCTGGGACACCAACTTTCCCAGGCTACGTTTGAAGTTTGAGGTGGCAAGATAAGCAAGCAGCCCCATTCTCTGTGCCTCTATGCGAACAGTGCCATGGGCAGATGAGGCTGAGCAACAGCTTTCCAGGATAGCCCCTTCTGCCTGCCAGCTATCTGCAGACGTTCGCACTTTCGGAGCAGGGCTTTGATAGGAGCCAGGCAGGGACACCACCATTCCCAGCATGCGTTTGAAGTTTCAAGTGGCAAGATAAGCAAGCAGCCCCATTCTCTGTGCCTCTATGCGAACAGTGCCATGGGCAGATGAGGCTGAGCAACAGCTTTCCAGGCTAGCCCCTTCTGCCTGCCAGCTATCTGCAGACGTTCGCACTTTCGTAGCAGGACTGCGAAAGGAGCCTGGCTGGGACACCAACTTTCCCAGGCTACGTTTGAAGTTTGAGGTGGCAAGACAAGCAAGCAGCCCCATTCTCTGTGCCTCTGTGCGAGCACTGCCATGGGCAGATGAGGCTGAGCAACAGCTTTCCAGGCTAGCCCCTTCTGCCTGCCAGCTATCTGCAGACGTTCGCACTTTCGGAGCAGGGCTGCGAAAGGAGCCTGGCAGGGACACCACCATTCCCAGCATGCGTTTGAAGTTTCAAGTGGCAAGATAAGCAAGCAGCCCCATTCTCTGTGCCTCTGTGCGAACAGTGCCATGGGCAGATGAGGCTGAGCAACAGCTTTCCAGGCTAGCCCCTTCTGGCTGCCAGCTATCCGCAGACGTTCGCACTTTCGGATCAGGGCTGCGAAAGGAGCCTGGCTGGGACACCAACTTTCCCAGGCTACGTTTGAAGTTTGAGGTGGCAAGATAAGCAAGCAGCCCCATTCTCTGTGCCTCTGTGCGAGCACTGCCATGGGCAGATGAGGCTGAGCAACAGCTTTCCAGGCTAGCCCCTTCTGCCTGCCAGCTATCTGCAGACGTTCGCACTTTCGGAGCAGGGCTGCGAAAGGAGCCTGGCAGGGACACCACCATTCCCAGCATGCGTTTGAAGTTTCAAGTGGCAAGATAAGCAAGCAGCCCCATTCTCTGTGCCTTTATGCGAACAGTGCCATGGGCAGATGAGGCTGAGCAACAGCTTTCCAGGCTAGCCCCTTCTGGCTGCCAGCTATCTGCAGACGTTCGCACTTTCGGAGCAGGGCTGCGAAAGGAGCCTGGCTGGGACACCAACTTTCCCAGGCTACGTTTGAAGTTTGAGGTGGCAAGACAAGCAAGCAGCCCCATTCTCTGTGCCTCTATGCGAACAGTGCCATGGGCAGATGAGGCTGAGCAACAGCTTTCCAGGCTAGCCCCTTCTGCCTGCCAGCAATCTGCAGACGTTCGCACTTTCGGAGCAGGGCTGCGAAAGGAGCCTGGCTGGGACACCACCATTCCCAGCATGCGTTTGAAGTTTCAAGTGGCAAGATAAGCAAGCAGCCCCATTCTCTGTGCCTCTGTGCGAACAGTGCCATGGGCAGATGAGGCTGAGCAACAGCTTTCCAGGCTAGCCCCTTCTGGCTGCCAGCTATCCGCAGACGTTCGCACTTTCGGAGCAGGGCTGCGAAAGGAGCCTGGCTGGGACACCAACTTTCCCAGGCTACGTTTGATGTTTGAGGTGGCAAGATAAGCAAGCAGCCCCATTCTCTGTGCCTCTGTGCGAGCACTGCCATGGGCAGATGAGGCTGAGCAACAGCTTTCCAGGCTAGCCCCTTCTGCCTGCCAGCTATCTGCAGACGTTCGCACTTTCGGAGCAGGGCTGCGAAAGGAGCCTGGCAGGGACACCACCATTCCCAGCATGCGTTTGAAGTTTCAAGTGGCAAGATAAGCAAGCAGCCCCATTCTCTGTGCCTTTATGCGAACAGTGCCATGGGCAGATGAGGCTGAGCAACAGCTTTCCAGGCTAGCCCCTTCTGGCTGCCAGCTATCTGCAGACGTTCGCACTTTCGGAGCAGGGCTGCGAAAGGAGCCTGGCTGGGACACCAACTTTCCCAGGCTACGTTTGAAGTTTGAGGTGGCAAGACAAGCAAGCAGCCCCATTCTCTGTGCCTCTATGCGAACAGTGCCATGGGCAGATGAGGCTGAGCAACAGCTTTCCAGGCTAGCCCCTTCTGCCTGCCAGCAATCTGCAGACGTTCGCACTTTCGGAGCAGGGCTGCGAAAGGAGCCTGGCTGGGACACCACCATTCCCAGCATGCGTTTGAAGTTTCAAGTGGCAAGATAAGCAAGCAGCCCCATTCTCTGTGCCTCTGTGCGAACAGTGCCATGGGCAGATGAGGCTGAGCAACAGCTTTCCAGGCTAGCCCCTTCTGGCTGCCAGCTATCCGCAGACGTTCGCACTTTCGGAGCAGGGCTGCGAAAGGAGCCTGGCTGGGACACCAACTTTCCCAGGCTACGTTTGATGTTTGAGGTGGCAAGATAAGCAAGCAGCCCCATTCTCTGTGCCTCTGTGCGAGCACTGCCATGGGCAGATGAGGCTGAGCAACAGCTTTCCAGGCTAGCCCCTTCTGCCTGCCAGCTATCTGCAGACGTTCGCACTTTCGGAGCAGGGCTGCGAAAGGAGCCTGGCAGGGACACCACCATTCCCAGCATGCGTTTGAAGTTTCAAGTGGCAAGATAAGCAAGCAGCCCCATTCTCTGTGCCTTTATGCGAACAGTGCCATGGGCAGATGAGGCTGAGCAACAGCTTTCCAGGCTAGCCCCTTCTGGCTGCCAGCTATCTGCAGACGTTCGCACTTTCGGAGCAGGGCTGCGAAAGGAGCCTGGCTGGGACACCAACTTTCCCAGGCTACGTTTGAAGTTTGAGGTGGCAAGACAAGCAAGCAGCCCCATTCTCTGTGCCTCTATGCGAACAGTGCCATGGGCAGATGAGGCTGAGCAACAGCTTTCCAGGCTAGCCCCTTCTGCCTGCCAGCAATCTGCAGACGTTCGCACTTTCGGAGCAGGGCTGCGAAAGGAGCCTGGCTGGGACACCAACTTTCCCAGGCTACGTTTGAAGTTTGAGGTGGCAAGACAAGCAAGCAGCCCCATTCTCTGTGCCTCTATGCGAACAGTGCCATGGGCAGATGAGGCTGAGCAACAGCTTTCCAGGCTAGCCCCTTCTGCCTGCCAGCTATCTGCAGACGTTCGCACTTTCGGAGCAGGGCTGCGAAAGGAGCCTGGCTGGGACACCAACTTTCCCAGGCTACGTTTGAAGGTTGAGGTGGCAAGACAAGCAAGCAGCCCCATTCTCTGTGCCTCTGTGCGAGCACTGCCATGGGCAGATGAGGCTGAGCAACAGCTTTCCAGGCTAGCCCCTTCTGCCTGCCAGCTATCTGCACACGTTCGCACTTTCGGAGCAGGGCTGCGAAAGGAGCCTGGCTGGGACACCAACTTTCCCAGGCTACGTTTGAAGTTTGAGGTGGCAAGACAAGCAAGCAGCCCCATTCTCTGTGCCTCTATGCGAACAGTGCCATGGGCAGATGAGGCTGAGCAACAGCTTTCCAGGCTAGCCCCTTCTGCCTGCCACATATCTGCAGACGTTCGCACTTTCGGAGCAGGGCTGTGATAGGAGCCTGGCAGGGACACCACCATTCCCAGCATGCGTTTGAAGTTTCAAGTGGCAAGATAAGCAAGCAGCCCCATTCTCTGTGCCTCTATGCGAACAGTGCCATGGGCAGATGAGGCTGAGCAACAGCTTTCCAGGCTAGCCCCTTCTGGCTGCCAGCTATCTGCAGACGTTCGCACTTTCAGAGCAGGGCTGCGAAAGGAGCCTGGCTGGGACACCAACTTTCCCAGGCTACGTTTGAAGTTTGAGGTGGCAAGATAAGCAAGCAGCCCCATTCTCTGTGCCTCTGTGCGAGCACGGCCATGGGCAGATGAGGCTGAGCAACAGCTTTCCAGGCTAGCCCCTTCTGCCTGCCAGCTATCTGCAGACGTTCGCACTTTCAGAGCAGGGCTGTGATAGGAGCCTGGCAGGGACACCACCATTCCCAGCATGCGTTTGAAGTTTCAAGTGGCAAGATAAGCAAGCAGCCCCATTCTCTGTGCCTCTATGCGAACAGTGCCATGGGCAGATGAGGCTGAGCAACAGCTTTCCAGGCTAGGCCCTTCTGGCTGCCAGCTATCTGCAGACGTTCGCACTTTCGTAGCAGGGCTGCGAAAGGAGCCTGGCTGGGACACCAACTTTCCCAGGCTACGTTTGAAGTTTGAGGTGGCAAGATAAGCAAGCAGCCCCGTTCTCTGTGCCTCTGTGCGAGCACTGCCATGGGCAGATGAGGCTGAGCAACAGCTTTCCAGGCTAGCCCCTTCTGCCTGCCAGCTATCTGCACACGTTCGCACTTTTGGAGCAGGGCTGCGAAAGGAGCCTGGCTGGGACACCAACTTTCCCAGGCTACGTTTGAAGTTTGAGGTGGCAAGATAAGCAAGCAGCCCCATTCTCTGTGCCTCTGTGCGAGCACTGCCATGGGCAGATGAGGCTGAGCAACAGCTTTCCAGGCTAGCCCCTTCTGGCTGCCAGCTATCTGCAGACGTTCGCACTTTCGGAGCAGGGCTGCGAAAGGAGCCTGGCTGGGACACCAACTTTCCCAGGCTACGTTTGAAGTTTGAGGTGGCAAGACAAGCAAGCAGCCCCATTCTCTGTGCCTCTATGCGAACAGTGCCATGGGCAGATGAGGCTGAGCAACAGCTTTCCAGGCTAGCCCCTTCTGGCTGCCAGCTATCTGCAGACGTTCGCACTTTCGGAGCAGGGCTGCGAAAGGAGCCTGGCAGGGACACCTCCATTGCCAGCATGCGTTTGAAGTTTCAAGTGGCAAGATAAGCAAGCATCCCCATTCTCTGTGCCTCTATGCGAACAGTGCCATGGGCAGATGAGGCTGAGCAACAGCTTTCCAGGCTAGCCCCTTCTGCCTGCCAGCTATCTGCAGACGTTCGCACTTTCGGAGCAGGGCTGTGATAGGAGCCTGGCAGGGACACCACCATTCCCAGCATGCGTTTGAAGTTTCAAGTGGCAAGATAAGCAAGCAGCCCCATTCTCTGTGCCTCTATGCGAACAGTGCCATGGGCAGATGAGGCTGAGCAACAGCTTTCCAGGATAGCCCCTTCTGCCTGCCAGCTATCTGCAGACGTTCGCACTTTCGGAGCAGGGCTTTGATAGGAGCCAGGCAGGGACACCACCATTCCCAGCATGCGTTTGAAGTTTCAAGTGGCAAGATAAGCAAGCAGCCCCATTCTCTGTGCCTCTATGCGAACAGTGCCATGGGCAGATGAGGCTGAGCAACAGCTTTCCAGGCTAGCCCCTTCTGCCTGCCAGCTATCTGCAGACGTTCACACTTTCGGAGCAGGGCTGCGAAAGGAGCCTGGCTGGGACACCAACTTTCCCAGGCTACGTTTGAAGTTTGAGGTGGCAAGACAAGCAAGCAGCCCCATTCTCTGTGCCTCTATGCGAGCAGTGCCATGGGCAGATGAGGCTGAGCAACAGCTTTCCAGGCTAGCCCCTTCTGGCTGCCAGCTATCTGCAGACGTTCGCACTTTCGGAGCAGGGCTGCGAAAGGAGCCTGGCAGGGACACCACCATTCCCAGCATGCGTTTGAAGTTTCAAGTGGCAAGATAAGCAAGCAGCCCCATTCTCTGTGCCTCTATGCGAACAGTGCCATGGGCAGATGAGGCTGAGCAACAGCTTTCCAGGCTAGCCCCTTCTGGCTGCCAGCTATCTGCAGACGTTCGCACTTTCAGAGCAGGGCTGCGAAAGGAGCCTGGCTGGGACACCAACTTTCCCAGGCTACGTTTGAAGTTTGAGGTGGAAAGATAAGCAAGCAGCCCCATTCTCTGTGCCTCTGTGCGAGCACTGCCATGGGCAGATGAGGCTGAGCAACAGCTTTCCAGGCTAGCCCCTTCTGCCTGCCAGCTATCTGCAGACGTTCGCACTTTCAGAGCAGGGCTGTGATAGGAGCCTGGCAGGGACACCACCATTCCCAGCATGCGTTTGAAGTTTCAAGTGGCAAGATAAGCAAGCAGCCCCATTCTCTGTGCCTCTATGCGAACAGTGCCATGGGCAGATGAGGCTGAGCAACAGCTTTCCAGGCTAGGCCCTTCTGGCTGCCAGCTATCTGCAGACGTTCGCACTTTCGGAGCAGGGCTGCGAAAGGAGCCTGGCTGGGACACCAACTTTCCCAGGCTACGTTTGAAGTTTGAGGTGGCAAGACAAGCAAGCAGCCCCGTTCTCTGTGCCTCTGTGCGAGCACTGCCATGGGCAGATGAGGCTGAGCAACAGCTTTCCAGGCTAGCCCCTTCTGCCTGCCAGCTATCTGCAGACGTTCGCACTTTCAGAGCAGGGCTGTGATAGGAGCCTGGCAGGGACACCACCATTCCCAGCATGCGTTTGAAGTTTCAAGTGGCAAGATAAGCAAGCAGCCCCATTCTCTGTGCCTCTATGCGAACAGTGCCATGGGCAGATGAGGCTGAGCAACAGCTTTCCAGGCTAGGCCCTTCTGGCTGCCAGCTATCTGCAGACGTTCGCACTTTCGGAGCAGGGCTGCGAAAGGAGCCTGGCTGGGACACCAACTTTCCCAGGCTACGTTTGAAGTTTGAGGTGGCAAGACAAGCAAGCAGCCCCGTTCTCTGTGCCTCTGTGCGAGCACTGCCATGGGCAGATGAGGCTGAGCAACAGCTTTCCAGGCTAGCCCCTTCTGCCTGCCAGCTATCTGCAGACGTTCGCACTTTCGGAGCAGGGCTGCGAAAGGAGCCTGGCTGGGACACCAACTTTCCCAGGCTACGTTTGAAGTTTGAGGTGGCAAGACAAGCAAGCAGCCCCATTCTCTGTGCCTCTATGCGAACAGTGCCATGGGCAGATGAGGCTGAGCAACAGCTTTCCAGGCTAGCCCCTTCTGGCTGCCAGCTATCTGCAGACGTTCGCACTTTCGGAGCAGGGCTGTGAAAGGAGCCTGGCAGGGACACCTCCATTCCCAGCATGCGTTTGAAGTTTCAAGTGGCAAGATAAGCAAGCATCCCCATTCTCTGTGCCTCTATGCGAACAGTGCCATGGGCAGATGAGGCTGAGCAACAGCTTTCCAGGCTAGCCCCTTCTGCCTGCCAGCTATCTGCAGACGTTCGCACTTTCGGAGCAGGGCTGTGATAGGAGCCTGGCAGGGACACCACCATTCCCAGCATGCGTTTGAAGTTTGAGGTGGCAAGACAAGCAAGCAGCCCCATTCTCTGTGCCTCTATGCGAACAGTGCCATGGGCAGATGAGGCTGAGCAACAGCTTTCCAGGCTAGCCCCTTCTGCCTGCCAGCAATCTGCAGACGTTCACACTTTCGGAGCAGGGCTGCGAAAGGAGCCTGGCTGGGACACCAACTTTCCCAGGCTACGTTTGAAGTTTGAGGTGGCAAGATAAGCAAGCAGCCCCATTCTCTGTGCCTCTATGCGAACAGTGCCATGGGCAGATGAGGCTGAGCAACAGCTTTCCAGGATAGCCCCTTCTGCCTGCCAGCTATCTGCAGACGTTCGCACTTTCGGAGCAGGGCTTTGATAGGAGCCAGGCAGGGACACCACCATTCCCAGCATGCGTTTGAAGTTTCAAGTGGCAAGATAAGCAAGCAGCCCCATTCTCTGTGCCTCTATGCGAACAGTGCCATGGGCAGATGAGGCTGAGCAACAGCTTTCCAGGCTAGCCCCTTCTGCCTGCCAGCTATCTGCAGACGTTCGCACTTTCGTAGCAGGACTGCGAAAGGAGCCTGGCTGGGACACCAACTTTCCCAGGCTACGTTTGAAGTTTGAGGTGGCAAGACAAGCAAGCAGCCCCATTCTCTGTGCCTCTGTGCGAGCACTGCCATGGGCAGATGAGGCTGAGCAACAGCTTTCCAGGCTAGCCCCTTCTGCCTGCCAGCTATCTGCAGACGTTCGCACTTTCGGAGCAGGGCTGCGAAAGGAGCCTGGCAGGGACACCACCATTCCCAGCATGCGTTTGAAGTTTCAAGTGGCAAGATAAGCAAGCAGCCCCATTCTCTGTGCCTCTGTGCGAACAGTGCCATGGGCAGATGAGGCTGAGCAACAGCTTTCCAGGCTAGCCCCTTCTGGCTGCCAGCTATCCGCAGACGTTCGCACTTTCGGAGCAGGGCTGCGAAAGGAGCCTGGCTGGGACACCAACTTTCCCAGGCTACGTTTGAAGTTTGAGGTGGCAAGATAAGCAAGCAGCCCCATTCTCTGTGCCTCTGTGCGAGCACTGCCATGGGCAGATGAGGCTGAGCAACAGCTTTCCAGGCTAGCCCCTTCTGCCTGCCAGCTATCTGCAGACGTTCGCACTTTCGGAGCAGGGCTGCGAAAGGAGCCTGGCAGGGACACCTCCATTCCCAGCATGCGTTTGAAGTTTCAAGTGGCAAGATAAGCAAGCAGCCCCATTCTCTGTGCCTTTATGCGAACAGTGCCATGGGCAGATGAGGCTGAGCAACAGCTTTCCAGGCTAGCCCCTTCTGGCTGCCAGCTATCTGCAGACGTTCGCACTTTCGGAGCAGGGCTGCGAAAGGAGCCTGGCTGGGACACCAACTTTCCCAGGCTACGTTTGAAGTTTGAGGTGGCAAGACAAGCAAGCAGCCCCATTCTCTGTGCCTCTATGCGAACAGTGCCATGGGCAGATGAGGCTGAGCAACAGCTTTCCAGGCTAGCCCCTTCTGCCTGCCAGCAATCTGCAGACGTTCGCACTTTCGGAGCAGGGCTGCGAAAGGAGCCTGGCTGGGACACCAACTTTCCCAGGCTACGTTTGATGTTTGAGGTGGCAAGATAAGCAAGCAGCCCCATTCTCTGTGCCTCTGTGCGAGCACTGCCATGGGCAGATGAGGCTGAGCAACAGCTTTCCAGGCTAGCCCCTTCTGGCTGCCAGCTATCTGCAGATGTTCGCACTTTCGGAGCAGGGCTGCGAAAGGAGCCTGGCAGGGACACCAACATTCCCAGCATGCGTTTGAAGTTTCAAGTGGCAAGATAAGCAAGCAGCCCCATTCTCTGTGCCTCTATGCGAACAGTGCCATGGGCAGATGAGGCTGAGCAACAGCTTTCCAGGCTAGCCCCTTCTGCCTGCCAGCTATCTGCAGACGTTCGCACTTTCGGAGCAGGGCTGCGAAAGGAGCCTGGCTGGGACAACAACTTTCCCAGGCTACGTTTGAAGTTTGAGGTGGCAAGACAAGCAAGCAGCCCCATTCTCTGTGCCTCTATGCGAACAGTGCCATGGGCAGATGAGGCTGAGCAACAGCTTTCCAGGCTAGCCCCTTCTGCCTGCCAGCAATCTGCAGACGTTCGCACTTTCGGAGCAGGGCTGCGAAAGGAGCCTGGCTGGGACACCAACTTTCCCAGGCTACGTTTGAAGTTTGAGGTGGCAAGATAAGCAAGCAGCCCCATTCTCTGTGCCTCTATGCGAACAGTGCCATGGGCAGATGAGGCTGAGCAACAGCTTTCCAGGATAGCCCCTTCTGCCTGCCAGCTATCTGCAGACGTTCGCACTTTCGGAGCAGGGCTTTGATAGGAGCCAGGCAGGGACACCACCATTCCCAGCATGCGTTTGAAGTTTCAAGTGGCAAGATAAGCAAGCAGCCCCATTCTCTGTGCCTCTATGCGAACAGTGCCATGGGCAGATGAGGCTGAGCAACAGCTTTCCAGGCTAGCCCCTTCTGCCTGCCAGCTATCTGCAGACGTTCGCACTTTCGTAGCAGGACTGCGAAAGGAGCCTGGCTGGGACACCAACTTTCCCAGGCTACGTTTGAAGTTTGAGGTGGCAAGACAAGCAAGCAGCCCCATTCTCTGTGCCTCTGTGCGAGCACTGCCATGGGCAGATGAGGCTGAGCAACAGCTTTCCAGGCTAGCCCCTTCTGCCTGCCAGCTATCTGCAGACGTTCGCACTTTCGGAGCAGGGCTGCGAAAGGAGCCTGGCAGGGACACCACCATTCCCAGCATGCGTTTGAAGTTTCAAGTGGCAAGATAAGCAAGCAGCCCCATTCTCTGTGCCTCTGTGCGAACAGTGCCATGGGCAGATGAGGCTGAGCAACAGCTTTCCAGGCTAGCCCCTTCTGGCTGCCAGCTATCCGCAGACGTTCGCACTTTCGGATCAGGGCTGCGAAAGGAGCCTGGCTGGGACACCAACTTTCCCAGGCTACGTTTGAAGTTTGAGGTGGCAAGATAAGCAAGCAGCCCCATTCTCTGTGCCTCTGTGCGAGCACTGCCATGGGCAGATGAGGCTGAGCAACAGCTTTCCAGGCTAGCCCCTTCTGGCTGCCAGCTATCTGCAGACGTTCGCACTTTCGGAGCAGGGCTGCGAAAGGAGCCTGGCAGGGACACCACCATTCCCAGCATGCGTTTGAAGTTTCAAGTGGCAAGATAAGCAAGCAGCCCCATTCTCTGTGCCTTTATGCGAACAGTGCCATGGGCAGATGAGGCTGAGCAACAGCTTTCCAGGCTAGCCCCTTCTGGCTGCCAGCTATCTGCAGACGTTCGCACTTTCGGAGCAGGGCTGCGAAAGGAGCCTGGCTGGGACACCAACTTTCCCAGGCTACGTTTGAAGTTTGAGGTGGCAAGACAAGCAAGCAGCCCCATTCTCTGTGCCTCTATGCGAACAGTGCCATGGGCAGATGAGGCTGAGCAACAGCTTTCCAGGCTAGCCCCTTCTGCCTGCCAGCAATCTGCAGACGTTCGCACTTTCGGAGCAGGGCTGCGAAAGGAGCCTGGCTGGGACACCACCATTCCCAGCATGCGTTTGAAGTTTCAAGTGGCAAGATAAGCAAGCAGCCCCATTCTCTGTGCCTCTGTGCGAACAGTGCCATGGGCAGATGAGGCTGAGCAACAGCTTTCCAGGCTAGCCCCTTCTGGCTGCCAGCTATCCGCAGACGTTCGCACTTTCGGAGCAGGGCTGCGAAAGGAGCCTGGCTGGGACACCAACTTTCCCAGGCTACGTTTGATGTTTGAGGTGGCAAGATAAGCAAGCAGCCCCATTCTCTGTGCCTCTGTGCGAGCACTGCCATGGGCAGATGAGGCTGAGCAACAGCTTTCCAGGCTAGCCCCTTCTGCCTGCCAGCTATCTGCAGACGTTCGCACTTTCGGAGCAGGGCTGCGAAAGGAGCCTGGCAGGGACACCACCATTCCCAGCATGCGTTTGAAGTTTCAAGTGGCAAGATAAGCAAGCAGCCCCATTCTCTGTGCCTTTATGCGAACAGTGCCATGGGCAGATGAGGCTGAGCAACAGCTTTCCAGGCTAGCCCCTTCTGGCTGCCAGCTATCTGCAGACGTTCGCACTTTCGGAGCAGGGCTGCGAAAGGAGCCTGGCTGGGACACCAACTTTCCCAGGCTACGTTTGAAGTTTGAGGTGGCAAGACAAGCAAGCAGCCCCATTCTCTGTGCCTCTATGCGAACAGTGCCATGGGCAGATGAGGCTGAGCAACAGCTTTCCAGGCTAGCCCCTTCTGCCTGCCAGCAATCTGCAGACGTTCGCACTTTCGGAGCAGGGCTGCGAAAGGAGCCTGGCTGGGACACCACCATTCCCAGCATGCGTTTGAAGTTTCAAGTGGCAAGATAAGCAAGCAGCCCCATTCTCTGTGCCTCTGTGCGAACAGTGCCATGGGCAGATGAGGCTGAGCAACAGCTTTCCAGGCTAGCCCCTTCTGGCTGCCAGCTATCCGCAGACGTTCGCACTTTCGGAGCAGGGCTGCGAAAGGAGCCTGGCTGGGACACCAACTTTCCCAGGCTACGTTTGATGTTTGAGGTGGCAAGATAAGCAAGCAGCCCCATTCTCTGTGCCTCTGTGCGAGCACTGCCATGGGCAGATGAGGCTGAGCAACAGCTTTCCAGGCTAGCCCCTTCTGCCTGCCAGCTATCTGCAGACGTTCGCACTTTCGGAGCAGGGCTGCGAAAGGAGCCTGGCAGGGACACCACCATTCCCAGCATGCGTTTGAAGTTTCAAGTGGCAAGATAAGCAAGCAGCCCCATTCTCTGTGCCTTTATGCGAACAGTGCCATGGGCAGATGAGGCTGAGCAACAGCTTTCCAGGCTAGCCCCTTCTGGCTGCCAGCTATCTGCAGACGTTCGCACTTTCGGAGCAGGGCTGCGAAAGGAGCCTGGCTGGGACACCAACTTTCCCAGGCTACGTTTGAAGTTTGAGGTGGCAAGACAAGCAAGCAGCCCCATTCTCTGTGCCTCTATGCGAACAGTGCCATGGGCAGATGAGGCTGAGCAACAGCTTTCCAGGCTAGCCCCTTCTGCCTGCCAGCAATCTGCAGACGTTCGCACTTTCGGAGCAGGGCTGCGAAAGGAGCCTGGCTGGGACACCAACTTTCCCAGGCTACGTTTGAAGTTTGAGGTGGCAAGACAAGCAAGCAGCCCCATTCTCTGTGCCTCTATGCGAACAGTGCCATGGGCAGATGAGGCTGAGCAACAGCTTTCCAGGCTAGCCCCTTCTGCCTGCCAGCTATCTGCAGACGTTCGCACTTTCGGAGCAGGGCTGCGAAAGGAGCCTGGCTGGGACACCAACTTTCCCAGGCTACGTTTGAAGGTTGAGGTGGCAAGACAAGCAAGCAGCCCCATTCTCTGTGCCTCTGTGCGAGCACTGCCATGGGCAGATGAGGCTGAGCAACAGCTTTCCAGGCTAGCCCCTTCTGCCTGCCAGCTATCTGCACACGTTCGCACTTTCGGAGCAGGGCTGCGAAAGGAGCCTGGCTGGGACACCAACTTTCCCAGGCTACGTTTGAAGTTTGAGGTGGCAAGACAAGCAAGCAGCCCCATTCTCTGTGCCTCTATGCGAACAGTGCCATGGGCAGATGAGGCTGAGCAACAGCTTTCCAGGCTAGCCCCTTCTGCCTGCCACATATCTGCAGACGTTCGCACTTTCGGAGCAGGGCTGTGATAGGAGCCTGGCAGGGACACCACCATTCCCAGCATGCGTTTGAAGTTTCAAGTGGCAAGATAAGCAAGCAGCCCCATTCTCTGTGCCTCTATGCGAACAGTGCCATGGGCAGATGAGGCTGAGCAACAGCTTTCCAGGCTAGCCCCTTCTGGCTGCCAGCTATCTGCAGACGTTCGCACTTTCAGAGCAGGGCTGCGAAAGGAGCCTGGCTGGGACACCAACTTTCCCAGGCTACGTTTGAAGTTTGAGGTGGCAAGATAAGCAAGCAGCCCCATTCTCTGTGCCTCTGTGCGAGCACGGCCATGGGCAGATGAGGCTGAGCAACAGCTTTCCAGGCTAGCCCCTTCTGCCTGCCAGCTATCTGCAGACGTTCGCACTTTCAGAGCAGGGCTGTGATAGGAGCCTGGCAGGGACACCACCATTCCCAGCATGCGTTTGAAGTTTCAAGTGGCAAGATAAGCAAGCAGCCCCATTCTCTGTGCCTCTATGCGAACAGTGCCATGGGCAGATGAGGCTGAGCAACAGCTTTCCAGGCTAGCCCCTTCTGGCTGCCAGCTATCTGCAGACGTTCGCACTTTCGTAGCAGGGCTGCGAAAGGAGCCTGGCTGGGACACCAACTTTCCCAGGCTACGTTTGAAGTTTGAGGTGGCAAGATAAGCAAGCAGCCCCGTTCTCTGTGCCTCTGTGCGAGCACTGCCATGGGCAGATGAGGCTGAGCAACAGCTTTCCAGGCTAGCCCCTTCTGCCTGCCAGCTATCTGCACACGTTCGCACTTTTGGAGCAGGGCTGCGAAAGGAGCCTGGCTGGGACACCAACTTTCCCAGGCTACGTTTGAAGTTTGAGGTGGCAAGATAAGCAAGCAGCCCCATTCTCTGTGCCTCTGTGCGAGCACTGCCATGGGCAGATGAGGCTGAGCAACAGCTTTCCAGGCTAGCCCCTTCTGGCTGCCAGCTATCTGCAGACGTTCGCACTTTCGGAGCAGGGCTGCGAAAGGAGCCTGGCTGGGACACCAACTTTCCCAGGCTACGTTTGAAGTTTGAGGTGGCAAGACAAGCAAGCAGCCCCATTCTCTGTGCCTCTATGCGAACAGTGCCATGGGCAGATGAGGCTGAGCAACAGCTTTCCAGGCTAGCCCCTTCTGGCTGCCAGCTATCTGCAGACGTTCGCACTTTCGGAGCAGGGCTGCGAAAGGAGCCTGGCAGGGACACCTCCATTGCCAGCATGCGTTTGAAGTTTCAAGTGGCAAGATAAGCAAGCATCCCCATTCTCTGTGCCTCTATGCGAACAGTGCCATGGGCAGATGAGGCTGAGCAACAGCTTTCCAGGCTAGCCCCTTCTGCCTGCCAGCTATCTGCAGACGTTCGCACTTTCGGAGCAGGGCTGTGATAGGAGCCTGGCAGGGACACCACCATTCCCAGCATGCGTTTGAAGTTTCAAGTGGCAAGATAAGCAAGCAGCCCCATTCTCTGTGCCTCTATGCGAACAGTGCCATGGGCAGATGAGGCTGAGCAACAGCTTTCCAGGCTAGCCCCTTCTGCCTGCCAGCTATCTGCAGACGTTCACACTTTCGGAGCAGGGCTGCGAAAGGAGCCTGGCTGGGACACCAACTTTCCCAGGCTACGTTTGAAGTTTGAGGTGGCAAGACAAGCAAGCAGCCCCATTCTCTGTGCCTCTATGCGAACAGTGCCATGGGCAGATGAGGCTGAGCAACAGCTTTCCAGGCTAGCCCCTTCTGCCTGCCAGCTATCTGCAGACGTTCGCACTTTCGGAGCAGGGCTGCGAAAGGAGCCTGGCAGGGACACCACCATTCCCAGCATGCGTTTGAAGTTTCAAGTGGCAAGATAAGCAAGCAGCCCCATTCTCTGTGCCTCTATGCGAACAGTGCCATGGGCAGATGAGGCTGAGCAACAGCTTTCCAGGCTAGCCCCTTCTGCCTGCCAGCTATCTGCAGACGTTCGCACTTTCGGAGCAGGGCTGCGAAAGGAGCCTGGCTGGGACACCAACTTTCCCAGGCTACGTTTGAAGTTTGAGGTGGCAAGATAAGCAAGCAGCCCCATTCTCTGTGCCTCTGTGCGAGCACTGCCATGGGCAGATGAGGCTGAGCAACAGCTTTCCAGGCTAGCCCCTTCTGGCTGCCAGCTATCTGCAGACGTTCGCACTTTCGGAGCAGGGCTGCGAAAGGAGCCTGGCAGGGACACCACCATTCCCAGCATGCGTTTGAAGTTTCAAGTGGCAAGATAAGCAAGCAGCCCCATTCTCTGTGCCTCTATGCGAACAGTGCCATGGGCAGATGAGGCTGAGCAACAGCTTTCCAGGCTAGCCCCTTCTGCCTGCCAGCTATCTGCAGACGTTCGCACTTTCGGAGCAGGGCTGCGAAAGGAGCCTGGCTGGGACAACAACTTTCCCAGGCTACGTTTGAAGTTTGAGGTGGCAAGACAAGCAAGCAGCCCCATTCTCTGTGCCTCTATGCGAACAGTGCCATGGGCAGATGAGGCTGAGCAACAGCTTTCCAGGCTAGCCCCTTCTGGCTGCCAGCTATCTGCAGACGTTCGCACTTTCGGAGCAGGGCTGTGATAGGAGCCTGGCAGGGACACCACCATTCCCAGCATGCGTTTGAAGTTTCAAGTGGCAAGATAAGCAAGCAGCCCCATTCTCTGTGCCTCTATGCGAACAGTGCCATGGGCAGATGAGGCTGAGCAACAGCTTTCCAGGCTAGCCCCTTCTGCCTGCCAGCAATCTGCAGACGTTCGCACTTTCGGAGCAGGGCTGCGAAAGGAGCCTGGCTGGGACACCAACTTTCCCAGGCTACGTTTGAAGTTTGAGGTGGCAAGACAAGCAAGCAGCCCCATTCTCTGTGCCTCTATGCGAACAGTGCCATGGGCAGATGAGGCTGAGCAACAGCTTTCCAGGATAGCCCCTTCTGCCTGCCAGCTATCTGCAGACGTTCGCACTTTCGGAGCAGGGCTTTGATAGGAGCCAGGCAGGGACACCACCATTCCCAGCATGCGTTTGAAGTTTCAAGTGGCAAGATAAGCAAGCAGCCCCATTCTCTGTGCCTCTATGCGAACAGTGCCATGGGCAGATGAGGCTGAGCAACAGCTTTCCAGGCTAGCCCCTTCTGGCTGCCAGCTATCTGCAGACGTTCGCACTTTCAGAGCAGGGCTTTGATAGGAGCCAGGCAGGGACACCACCATTCCCAGCATGCGTTTGAAGTTTCAAGTGGCAAGATAAGCAAGCAGCCCCATTCTCTGTGCCTCTATGCGAACAGTGCCATGGGCAGATGAGGCTGAGCAACAGCTTTCCAGGCTAGCCCCTTCTGGCTGCCAGCTATCTGCAGACGTTCGCACATTCGTAGCAGGACTGCGAAAGGAGCGTGGCTGGGACACCAACTTTCCCAGGCTACGTTTGAAGTTTGAGGTGGCAAGACAAGCAAGCAGCCCCATTCTCTGTGCCTCTGTGCGAGCACTGCCATGGGCAGATGAGGCTGAGCAACAGCTTTCCAGGCTAGCCCCTTCTGCCTGCCAGCTATCTGCAGACGTTCGCACTTTCGGAGCAGGGCTGCGAAAGGAGCCTGGCAGGGACACCACCATTCCCAGCATGCGTTTGAAGTTTCAAGTGGCAAGATAAGCAAGCAGCCCCATTCTCTGTGCCTCTGTGCGAACAGTGCCATGAGCAGATGAGGCTGAGCAACAGCTTTCCAGGCTAGCCCCTTCTGCCTGCCAGCTATCTGCAGACGTTCGCACTTTCGGAGCAGGGCTGCGAAAGGAGCCTGGCTGGGACACCAACTTTCCCAGGCTACGTTTGAAGTTTGAGGTGGCAAGATAAGCAAGCAGCCCCATTCTCTGTGCCTCTGTGCGAGCACTGCCATGGGCAGATGAGGCTGAGCAACAGCTTTCCAGGCTAGCCCCTTCTGCCTGCCAGCTATCTGCAGACGTTCGCACTTTCGGAGCAGGGCTGCGAAAGGAGCCTGGCAGGGACACCACCATTCCCAGCATGCGTTTGAAGTTTCAAGTGGCAAGATAAGCAAGCAGCCCCATTCTCTGTGCCTCTATGCGAACACTGCCATGGGCAGATGAGGCTGAGCAACAGCTTTCCAGGCTAGCCCCTTCTGCCTGCCAGCTATCTGCAGACGTTCGCACTTTCGGAGCAGTGCTGCGAAAGGAGCCTGGCTGGGACACCAACTTTCCCAGGCTACATTTGAAGTTTGAGGTGGCAAGATAAGCAAGCAGCCCCATTCTCTGTGCCTCTGTGCGAGCAGTGCCATGGGCAGATGAGGCTGAGCAACAGCTTTCCAGGCTAGCCCCTTCTGCCTGCCAGCTATCTGCAGACGTTCGCACTTTCGGAGCAGGGCTGCGAAAGGAGCCTGGCAGGGACACCTCCATTCCCAGCATGCGTTTGAAGTTTGAAGTGGCAAGATAAGCAAGCAGCCCCATTCTCTGTGCCTTTATGCGAACAGTGCCATGGGCAGATGAGGCTGAGCAACAGCTTTCCAGGCTAGCCCCTTCTGCCTGCCAGCTATCTGCAGACGTTCGCACTTTCGGAGCAGGGCTGCGAAAGGAGCCTGGCTGGGACACCAACTTTCCCAGGATACGTTTGAAGTTTGAGGTAGCAAGATAAGCAAGCAGCCCCATTCTCTGTGCCTCTGTGCGAGCACTGCCATGGGCAGATGAGGCTGAGCAACAGCTTTCCAGGCTAGCCCCTTCTGCCTGCCAGCTATCTGCAGACGTTCGCACTTTCGGAGCAGTGCTGCGAAAGGAGCCTGGCTGGGACACCAACTTTCCCAGGCTACGTTTGAAGTTTGAGGTGGCAAGACAAGCAAGCAGCCCCATTCTCTGTGCCTCTATGCGAACAGTGCCATGGGCAGATGAGGCTGAGCAACAGCTTTCCAGGCTAGCCCCTTCTGGCTGCCAGCTATCTGCAGACGTTCGCACTTTCGGAGCAGGGCTGTGATAGGAGCCTGGCTGGGACACCACCATTCCCAGCATGCGTTTGAAGTTTCAAGTGGCAAGATAAGCAAGCAGCCCCATTCTCTGTGCCTCTGTGCGAACAGTGCCATGAGCAGATGAGGCTGAGCAACAGCTTTCCAGGCTAGCCCCTTCTGCCTGCCAGCTATCTGCAGACGTTCGCACTTTCGGAGCAGGGCTGCGAAAGGAGCCTGGCTGGGACACCAACTTTCCCAGGCTACGTTTGAAGTTTGAGGTGGCAAGATAAGCAAGCAGCCCCATTCTCTGTGCCTCTGTGCGAGCACTGCCATGGGCAGATGAGGCTGAGCAACAGCTTTCCAGGCTAGCCCCTTCTGCCTGCCAGCTATCTGCAGACGTTCGCACTTTCGGAGCAGGGCTGCGAAAGGAGCCTGGCAGGGACACCACCATTCCCAGCATGCGTTTGAAGTTTCAAGTGGCAAGATAAGCAAGCAGCCCCATTCTCTGTGCCTCTATGCGAACACTGCCATGGGCAGATGAGGCTGAGCAACAGCTTTCCAGGCTAGCCCCTTCTGCCTGCCAGCTATCTGCAGACGTTCGCACTTTCGGAGCAGTGCTGCGAAAGGAGCCTGGCTGGGACACCAACTTTCCCAGGCTACGTTTGAAGTTTGAGGTGGCAAGATAAGCAAGCAGCCCCATTCTCTGTGCCTCTGTGCGAGCACTGCCATGGGCAGATGAGGCTGAGCAACAGCTTTCCAGGCTAGCCCCTTCTGCCTGCCAGCTATCTGCAGACGTTCGCACTTTCGGAGCAGGGCTGCGAAAGGAGCCTGGCAGGGACACCTCCATTCCCAGGCTACGTTTGAAGTTTGAAGTGGCAAGATAAGCAAGCAGCCCCATTCTCTGTGCCTTTATGCGAACAGTGCCATGGGCAGATGAGGCTGAGCAACAGCTTTCCAGGCTAGCCCCTTCTGCCTGCCAGCTATCTGCAGACGTTCGCACTTTCGGAGCAGGGCTGCGAAAGGAGCCTGGCTGGGACACCACCATTCCCAGGATACGTTTGAAGTTTGAGGTAGCAAGATAAGCAAGCAGCCCCATTCTCTGTGCCTCTGTGCGAGCACTGCCATGGGCAGATGAGGCTGAGCAACAGCTTTCCAGGCTAGCCCCTTCTGCCTGCCAGCTATCTGCAGACGTTCGCACTTTCGGAGCAGTGCTGCGAAAGGAGCCTGGCTGGGACACCAACTTTCCCAGGCTACGTTTGAAGTTTGAGGTGGCAAGACAAGCAAGCAGCCCCATTCTCTGTGCCTCTATGCGAACAGTGCCATGGGCAGATGAGGCTGAGCAACAGCTTTCCAGGCTAGCCCCTTCTGGCTGCCAGCTATCTGCAGACGTTCGCACTTTCGGAGCAGGGCTGTGATAGGAGCCTGGCTGGGACACCACCATTCCCAGCATGCGTTTGAAGTTTCAAGTGGCAAGATAAGCAAGCAGCCCCATTCTCTGTGCCTCTATGCGAACAGTGCCATGGGCAGATGAGGCTGAGCAACAGCTTTCCAGGCTAGCCCCTTCTGCCTGCCAGCAATCTGCAGACGTTCGCACTTTCGGAGCAGGGCTGCGAAAGGAGCCTAGCTGGGACACCAACTTTCCCAGGCTACGTTTGAAGTTTGAGGTGGCAAGACAAGCAAGCAGCCCCATTCTCTGTGCCTCTATGCGAACAGTGCCATGGGCAGATGAGGCTGAGCAACAGCTTTCCAGGCTAGCCCCTTCTGCCTGCCAGCTATCTGCAGACGTTCGCACTTTCGGAGCAGGGCTGCGAAAGGAGCCTGGCTGGGACACCAACTTTCCCAGGCTACGTTTGAAGTTTGAGGTGGCAAGACAAGCAAGCAGCCCCATTCTCTGTGCCTCTATGTGAACAGTGCCATGGGCAGATGAGGCTGAGCAACAGCTTTCCAGGCTAGCCCCTTCTGCCTGCCAGCTATCTGCAGACGTTCGCACTTCCGGAGCAGGGCTGTGATAGGAGCCTGGCAGGGACACCACCATTCCCAGCATGCATTTGAAGTTTCAAGTGGCAAGATAAGCAAGCAGCCCCATTCTCTGTGCCTCTATGCGAACAGTGCCATAGGCAGATGAGGCTGAGCAACAGCTTTCCAGGCTAGCCCCTTCTGCCTGCCAGCTATCTGCAGACGTTCACACTTTCGGAGCAGGGCTGCGAAAGGAGCCTGGCTGGGACACCAACTTTCCCAGGCTACGTTTGAAGTTTGAGGTGGCAAGACAAGCAAGCAGCCCCATTCTCTGTGCCTCTATGCGAGCAGTGCCATGGGCAGATGAGGCTGAGCAACAGCTTTCCAGGCTAGCCCCTTCTGCCTGCCAGCTATCTGCAGACGTTCGCACTTTCGGAGCAGGGCTGCGAAAGGAGCCTGGCAGGGACACCACCATTCCCAGCATGCGTTTGAAGTTTCAAGTGGCAAGATAAGCAAGCAGCCCCATTCTCTGTGCCTCTATGCGAACAGTGCCATGGGCAGATGAGGCTGAGCAACAGCTTTCCAGGCTAGCCCCTTCTGCCTGCCAGCTATCTGCAGACGTTCGCACTTTCAGAGCAGGGCTGTGATAGGAGCCTGGCAGGGACACCACCATTCCCAGCATGCGTTTGAAGTTTCAAGTGGCAAGATAAGCAAGCAGCCCCATTCTCTGTGCCTCTATGCGAACAGTGCCATGGGCAGATGAGGCTGAGCAACAGCTTTCCAGGCTAGGCCCTTCTGCCTGCCAGCTATCTGCAGACGTTCGCACTTTCGGAGCAGTGCTGCGAAAGGAGCCTGGCTGGGACACCAACTTTCCCAGGCTACGTTTGAAGTTTGAGGTGGCAAGACAAGCAAGCAGCCCCATTCTCTGTGCCTCTATGCGAACAGTGCCATGGGCAGATGAGGCTGAGCAACAGCTTTCCAGGCTAGCCCCTTCTGGCTGCCAGCTATCTGCAGACGTTCGCACTTTCGGAGCAGGGCTGTGATAGGAGCCTGGCTGGGACACCACCATTCCCAGCATGCGTTTGAAGTTTCAAGTGGCAAGATAAGCAAGCAGCCCCATTCTCTGTGCCTCTGTGCGAACAGTGCCATGAGCAGATGAGGCTGAGCAACAGCTTTCCAGGCTAGCCCCTTCTGCCTGCCAGCTATCTGCAGACGTTCGCACTTTCGGAGCAGGGCTGCGAAAGGAGCCTGGCTGGGACACCAACTTTCCCAGGCTACGTTTGAAGTTTGAGGTGGCAAGATAAGCAAGCAGCCCCATTCTCTGTGCCTCTGTGCGAGCACTGCCATGGGCAGATGAGGCTGAGCAACAGCTTTCCAGGCTAGCCCCTTCTGCCTGCCAGCTATCTGCAGACGTTCGCACTTTCGGAGCAGGGCTGCGAAAGGAGCCTGGCAGGGACACCACCATTCCCAGCATGCGTTTGAAGTTTCAAGTGGCAAGATAAGCAAGCAGCCCCATTCTCTGTGCCTCTATGCGAACACTGCCATGGGCAGATGAGGCTGAGCAACAGCTTTCCAGGCTAGCCCCTTCTGCCTGCCAGCTATCTGCAGACGTTCGCACTTTCGGAGCAGTGCTGCGAAAGGAGCCTGGCTGGGACACCAACTTTCCCAGGCTACGTTTGAAGTTTGAGGTGGCAAGATAAGCAAGCAGCCCCATTCTCTGTGCCTCTGTGCGAGCACTGCCATGGGCAGATGAGGCTGAGCAACAGCTTTCCAGGCTAGCCCCTTCTGCCTGCCAGCTATCTGCAGACGTTCGCACTTTCGGAGCAGGGCTGCG
Organism: Opisthocomus hoazin; assembly: GCF_030867145.1. Taxonomy (NCBI): domain Eukaryota; kingdom Metazoa; phylum Chordata; class Aves; order Opisthocomiformes; family Opisthocomidae; genus Opisthocomus; species Opisthocomus hoazin. The sequence continues at coordinate 956,363 of NC_134450.1, read as the reverse complement.
AAAGGAGCCTGGCAGGGACACCTCCATTCCCAGGCTACGTTTGAAGTTTGAAGTGGCAAGATAAGCAAGCAGCCCCATTCTCTGTGCCTTTATGCGAACAGTGCCATGGGCAGATGAGGCTGAGCAACAGCTTTCCAGGCTAGCCCCTTCTGGCTGCCAGCTATCTGCAGACGTTCGCACTTTCGGAGCAGGGCTGCGAAAGGAGCCTGGCTGGGACACCACCATTCCCAGGATACGTTTGAAGTTTGAGGTAGCAAGATAAGCAAGCAGCCCCATTCTCTGTGCCTCTGTGCGAGCACTGCCATGGGCAGATGAGGCTGAGCAACAGCTTTCCAGGCTAGCCCCTTCTGCCTGCCAGCTATCTGCAGACGTTCGCACTTTCGTAGCAGGGCTGCGAAAGGAGCCTGGCTGGGACACCACCATTCCCAGGATACGTTTGAAGTTTGAGGTAGCAAGATAAGCAAGCAGCCCCATTCTCTGTGCCTCTGTGCGAGCACTGCCATGGGCAGATGAGGCTGAGCAACAGCTTTCCAGGCTAGCCCCTTCTGCCTGCCAGCTATCTGCAGACGTTCGCACTTTCGGAGCAGGGCTGCGAAAGGAGCCTGGCTGGGACACCACCATTCCCAGCATGCGTTTGAAGTTTCAAGTGGCAAGATAAGCAAGCAGCCCCATTCTCTGTGCCTCTATGCGAACAGTGCCATGGGCAGATGAGGCTGAGCAACAGCTTTCCAGGCTAGTCCCTTCTGGCTGCCAGCTATCTGCAGACGTTCGCACTTTCGGAGCAGGGCTGCGAAAGGAGCCTGGCAGGGACACCACCATTCCCAGCATGCGTTTGAAGTTTCAAGTGGCAAGATAAGCAAGCAGCCCCATTCTCTGTGCCTCTATGCGAACAGTGCCATGGGCAGATGAGGCTGAGCAACAGCTTTCCAGGCTAGCCCCTTCTGGCTGCCAGCTATCTGCAGACGTTCGCACTTTCGTAGCAGGGCTGCGAAAGGAGCCTGGCTGGGACACCAACTTTCCCAGGCTACGTTTGAAGTTTGAGGTGGCAAGACAAGCAAGCAGCCCCATTCTCTGTGCCTCTGTGCGAGCACTGCCATGGGCAGATGAGGCTGAGCAACAGCTTTCCAGGCTAGCCCCTTCTGGCTGCCAGCTATCTGCAGACGTTCGCACTTTCGGAGCAGGGCTGCGAAAGGAGCCTGTCAGGGACACCACCATTCCCAGCATGCGTTTGAAGTTTCAAGTGGCAAGATAAGCAAGCAGCCCCATTCTCTGTGCCTCTATGCGAACAGTGCCATGGGCAGATGAGGCTGAGCAACAGCTTTCCAGGCTAGCCCCTTCTGCCTGCCAGCTATCTGCAGACGTTCGCACTTTCGTAGCAGGGCTGCGAAAGGAGCCTGGCAGGGACACCAACTTTCCCAGGCTACGTTTGAAGTTTGAGGTGGCAAGACAAGCAAGCAGCCCCATTCTCTGTGCCTCTGTGCGAGCACTGCCATGGGCAGATGAGGCTGAGCAACAGCTTTCCAGGCTAGCCCCTTCTGCCTGCCAGCTATCTGCAGACGTTCGCACTTTCGGAGCAGGGCTGCGAAAGGAGCCTGGCAGGGACACCACCATTCCCAGCATGCGTTTGAAGTTTCAAGTGGCAAGATAAGCAAGCAGCCCCATTCTCTGTGCCTCTATGCGAACAGTGCCATGGGCAGATGAGGCTGAGCAACAGCTTTCCAGGCTAGCCCCTTCTGCCTGCCAGCTATCTGCAGACGTTCGCACTTTCGGAGCAGGGCTGCGAAAGGAGCCTGGCTGGGACACCAACTTTCCCAGGATACGTTTGAAGTTTGAGGTGGCAAGATAAGCAAGCAGCCCCATTCTCTGTGCCTCTGTGCGAGCACTGCCATGGGCAGATGAGGCTGAGCAACAGCTTTCCAGGCTAGCCCCTTCTGCCTGCCAGCTATCTGCAGACGTTCGCACTTTCGGAGCAGGGCTGCGAAAGGAGCCTGGCAGGGACACCAACTTTCCCAGGCTACGTTTGAAGTTTGAGGTGGCAAGACAAGCAAGCAGCCCCATTCTCTGTGCCTCTGTGCGAGCACTGCCATGGGCAGATGAGGCTGAGCAACAGCTTTCCAGGCTAGCCCCTTCTGGCTGCCAGCTATCTGCAGACGTTCGCACTTTCGGAGCAGGGCTGCGAAAGGAGCCTGGCAGGGACACCACCATTCCCAGCATGCGTTTGAAGTTTCAAGTGGCAAGATAAGCAAGCAGCCCCATTCTCTGTGCCTCTATGCGAACAGTGCCATGGGCAGATGAGGCTGAGCAACAGCTTTCCAGGCTAGCCCCTTCTGCCTGCCAGCTATCTGCAGACGTTCGCACTTTCGGAGCAGGGCTGCGAAAGGAGCCTGGCTGGGACACCAACTTTCCCAGGCTACGTTTGAAGTTTGAGGTGGCAAGACAAGCAAGCAGCCCCATTCTCTGTGCCTCTGTGCGAGCACTGCCATGGGCAGATGAGGCTGAGCAACAGCTTTCCAGGCTAGCCCCTTCTGCCTGCCAGCTATCTGCAGACGTTCGCACTTTCGGAGCAGGGCTGCGAAAGGAGCCTGGCAGGGACACCACCATTCCCAGCATGCGTTTGAAGTTTGAAGTGGCAAGATAAGCAAGCAGCCCCATTCTCTGTGCCTCTATGCGAACAGTGCCATGGGCAGATGAGGCTGAGCAACAGCTTTCCAGGCTAGCCCCTTCTGGCTGCCAGCTATCTGCAGACGTTCGCACTTTCGGATCAGGGCTGCGAAAGGAGCCTGGCTGGGACACCAACTTTCCCAGGCTACGTTTGAAGTTTGAGGTGGCAAGATAAGCAAGCAGCCCCATTCTCTGTGCCTCTGTGCGAGCACTGCCATGGGCAGATGAGGCTGAGCAACAGCTTTCCAGGCTAGCCCCTTCTGGCTGCCAGCTATCTGCAGACGTTCGCACTTTCCTAGCAGGGCTGCGAAAGGAGCCTGGCAGGGACACCAACTTTCCCAGGCTACGTTTGAAGTTTGAGGTGGCAAGACAAGCAAGCAGCCCCATTCTCTGTGCCTCTGTGCGAGCACTGCCATGGGCAGATGAGGCTGAGCAACAGCTTTCCAGGCTAGCCCCTTCTGCCTGCCAGCTATCTGCAGACGTTCGCACTTTCGGAGCAGGGCTGCGAAAGGAGCCTGGCTGGGACACCAACTTTCCCAGGCTACGTTTGAAGTTTGAGTTGGCGAGATAAGTAAGCAGCCCCATTCTCTGTGCCTCTGTGCGAGCACTGCCATGGGCAGATGAGGCTGAGCAACAGCTTTCCAGGCTAGCCCCTTCTGCCTGCCAGCTATCTGCAGATGTTCGCACTTTCGTAGCAGGGCTGCGAAAGGAGCCTGGCAGGGACACCAACTTTCCCAGGCTACGTTTGAAGTTTGAGGTGGCAAGACAAGCAAGCAGCCCCATTCTCTGTGCCTCTGTGCGAGCACTGCCATGGGCAGATGAGGCTGAGCAACAGCTTTCCAGGCTAGCCCCTTCTGGCTGCCAGCTATCTGCAGACGTTCGCACTTTCGGAGCAGGGCTGCGAAAGGAGCCTGGCAGGGACACCACCATTCCCAGCATGCGTTTGAAGTTTCAAGTGGCAAGATAAGCAAGCAGCCCCATTCTCTGTGCCTCTATGCGAACAGTGCCATGGGCAGATGAGGCTGAGCAACAGCTTTCCAGGCTAGCCCCTTCTGCCTGCCAGCTATCTGCAGACGTTCGCACTTCCGGAGCAGGGCTGCGAAAGGAGCCTGGCTGGGACACCAACTTTCCCAGGCTACGTTTGAAGTTTGAGGTGGCAAGACAAGCAAGCAGCCCCATTCTCTGTGCCTTTGTGCGAGCACTGCCATGGGCAGATGAGGCTGAGCAACAGCTTTCCAGGCTAGCCCCTTCTGCCTGCCAGCTATCTGCAGACGTTCGCACTTTCGGAGCAGGGCTGCGAAAGGAGCCTGGCAGGGACACCACCATTCCCAGCATGCGTTTGAAGTTTCAAGTGGCAAGATAAGCAAGCAGCCCCATTCTCTGTGCCTCTATGCGAACAGTGCCATGGGCAGATGAGGCTGAGCAACAGCTTTCCAGGCTAGCCCCTTCTGGCTGCCAGCTATCTGCAGACGTTCGCACTTTCGGAGCAGGGCTGCGAAAGGAGCCTGGCTGGGACACCAACTTTCCCAGGATACGTTTGAAGTTTGAGGTGGCAAGACAAGCAAGCAGCCCCATTCTCTGTGCCTCTATGCGAACAGTGCCATGGGCAGATGAGGCTGAGCAACAGCTTTCCAGGCTAGTCCCTTCTGGCTGCCAGCTATCTGCAGACGTTCGCACTTTCGGAGCAGGACTGTGATAGGAGCCTGGCAGGGACACATCCATTCCCAGCATGCGTTTGAAGTTTCAAGTGGCAAGATAAGCAAGCAGCCCCATTCTCTGTGCCTCTATGCGAACAGTGCCATGGGCAGATGAGGCTGAGCAACAGCTTTCCAGGCTAGCCCCTTCTGCCTGCCAGCTATCTGCAGACGTTCGCACTTTCGGAGCAGGGCTGTGATAGGAGCCTGGCAGGGACACCACCATTCCCAGCATGCGTTTGAAGTTTCAAGTGGCAAGATAAGCAAGCAGCCCCATTCTCTGTGCCTCTATGCGAACAGTGCCATGGGCAGATGAGGCTGAGCAACAGCTTTCCAGGCTAGCCCCTTCTGCCTGCCACATATCTGCAGACGTTCGCACTTTCGGAGAAGGGCTGTGATAGGAGCCAGGCAGGGACACCACCATTCCCAGCATGCATTTGAAGTTTCATTTGGCAAGATAAGCAAGCAGCCCCATTCTCTGTGCCTCTATGCGAACAGTGCCATGGGCAGATGAGGCTGAGCAACAGCTTTCCAGGCTAGCCCCTTCTGCCTGCCAGCTATCTGCAGACGTTCGCACTTTCGGAGCAGGGCTGCGAAAGGAGCCTGGCTGGGACACCAACTTTCCCAGGCTACGTTTGAAGTTTGAGGTGGCAAGACAAGCAAGCAGCCCCATTCTCTGTGCCTCTATGCGAACAGTGCCATGGGCAGATGAGGCTGAGCAACAGCTTTCCAGGCTAGCCCCTTCTGCCTGCCAGCTATCTGCAGACGTTCGCACTTTCGGAGCAGGGCTGTGATAGGAGCCTGGCAGGGACACCAACATTCCCAGCATGCGTTTGAAGTTTCAAGTGGCAAGATAAGCAAGCAGCCCCATTCTCTGTGCCTCTATGCGAACAGTGCCATGGGCAGATGAGGCTGAGCAACAGCTTTCCAGGCTAGCCCCTTCTGCCTGCCACATATCTGCAGACGTTCGCACTTTCGGAGCAGGGCTGCGAAAGGAGCCTGGCAGGGGCACCTCCATTCCCAGCATGCGTTTGAAGTTTCAAGTGGCAAGATAAGCAAGCAGCCCCATTCTCTGTGCCTCTATGCGAACAGTGCCATGGGAAGATGAGGCTGAGCAACAGCTTTCCAGGCTAGCCCCTTCTGCCTGCCAGCTATCTGCAGACGTTCGCACTTTCGGAGCCGGGCTGCGAAAGGAGCCTGGCTGGGACACCAACTTTCCCAGGCTACGTTGGAAGTTTGAGGTGGCAAGATAAGCAAGCAGCCCCATTCTCTGTGCCTCTATGCGAACAGTGCCATGGGCAGATGAGGCTGAGCAACAGCTTTCCAGGCTAGCCCCTTCTGGCTGCCAGCTATCTGCAGACGTTCGCACTTTCGGAGCAGGGCTGTGATAGGAGCCTGGCAGGGACACCATCATTCCCAGCATGCGTTTGAAGTTTCAAGTGGCAAGATAAGCAAGCAGCCCCATTCTCTGTGCCTCTATGCGAACAGTGCCATGGGCAGATGAGGCTGAGCAACAGCTTTCCAGGCTAGCCCCTTCTGCCTGCCAGCTATCTGCAGACGTTCGCACTTTCGGAGCAGGGCTGCGAAAGGAGCCTGGCTGGGACACCAACTTTCCCAGGCTACGTTTGAAGTTTGAGGTGGCAAGACAAGCAAGCAGCCCCATTCTCTGTGCCTCTATGCGAACAGTGCCATGGGCAGATGAGGCTGAGCAACAGCTTTCCAGGCTAGCCCCTTCTGCCTGCCAGCTATCTGCAGACGTTCGCACTTTCGGAGCAGGGCTGCGAAAGGAGCCTGGCAGGGACACCACCATTCCCAGCATGCGTTTGAAGTTTCAAGTGGCAAGATAAGCAAGCAGCCCCATTCTCTGTGCCTCTATGCGAACAGTGCCATGGGCAGATGAGGCTGAGCAACAGCTTTACAGGCTAGCCCCTTCTGCCTGCCAGCTATCTGCAGACGTTCGCACTTTCGGAGCAGGGCTGCGAAAGGAGCCTGGCTGGGACACCAACTTTCCCAGGCTACGTTTGAAGTTTGAGGTGGCAAGACAAGCAAGCAGCCCCATTCTCTGTGCCTCTATGCGAACAGTGCCATGGGCAGATGAGGCTGAGCAACAGCTTTCCAGGCTAGCCCCTTCTGCCTGCCAGCTATCTGCAGACGTTCGCACTTTCGGAGCAGGGCTGTGATAGGAGCCTGGCAGGGACACCACCATTCCCAGCATGCGTTTGAAGTTTCAAGTGGCAAGATAAGCAAGCAGCCCCATTCTCTGTGCCTCTATGCGAACAGTGCCATGGGCAGATGAGGCTGAGCAACAGCTTTCCAGGCTAGCCCCTTCTGCCTGCCAGCTATCTGCGGACGTTCGCACTTTCGGAGCAGGGCTGCGAAAGGAGCCTGGCAGGGACACCTCCATTCCCAGCATGCGTTTGAAGTTTCAAGTGGCAAGATAAGCAAGCAGCCCCATTCTCTGTGCCTCTATGCGAACAGTGCCATGGGCAGATGAGGCTGAGCAACAGCTTTCCAGGCTAGCCCCTTCTGCCTGCCAGCTATCTGCAGACGTTCGCACTTTCGGAGCAGGGCTGCGAAAGGAGCCTGGCTGGGACACCAACTTTCCCAGGCTACGTTTGAAGTTTCAAGTGGCAAGATAAGCAAGCAGCCCCATTCTCTGTGCCTCTGTGCGAGCACTGCCATGGGCAGATGAGGCTGAGCAACAGCTTTCCAGGCTAGCCCCTTCTGGCTGCCAGCTATCTGCAGACGTTCGCACTTTCGGAGCAGGGCTGTGATAGGAGCCTGACAGGGACACCACCATTCCCAGCATGCGTTTGAAGTTTCAAGTGGCAAGATAAGCAAGCAGCCCCATTCTCTGTGCCTCTATGCGAACAGTGCCATGGGCAGATGAGGCTGAGCAACAGCTTTCCAGGCTAGTCCCTTCTGGCTGCCAGCTATCTGCAGACGTTCGCACTTTCGGAGCAGGGCTGCGAAAGGAGCCTGGCAGGGACACCACCATTCCCAGGCTACGTTTGAAGTTTGAAGTGGCAAGATAAGCAAGCAGCCCCATTCTCTGTGCCTCTATGCGAACAGTGCCATGGGCAGATGAGGCTGAGCAACAGCTTTCCAGGCTAGCCCCTTCTGCCTGCCAGCTATCTGCAGACGTTCGCACTTTCGGAGCAGGGCTGCGAAAGGAGCCTGGCTGGGACACCAACTTTCCCAGGCTACGTTTGAAGTTTGAGGTGGCAAGACAAGCAAGCAGCCCCATTCTCTGTGCCTCTGTGCGAGCACTGCCATGGGCAGATGAGGCTGAGCAACAGCTTTCCAGGCTAGCCCCTTCTGCCTGCCAGCTATCTGCAGACGTTCGCACTTTCGGAGCAGGGCTGCGAAAGGAGCCTGGCAGGGACACCACCATTCCCAGCATGCGTTTGAAGTTTCAAGTGGCAAGATAAGCAAGCAGCCCCATTCTCTGTGCCTCTATGCGAACACTGCAATGGGCAGATGAGGCTGAGCAACAGCTTTCCAGGCTAGCCCCTTCTGCCTGCCAGCTATCTGCAGACGTTCGCACTTTCGGAGCAGGGCTGCGAAAGGAGCGTGGCTGGGACAGCCACTTTCCCAGGCTACGTTTGAAGTTTGAGGTGGCAAGACAAGCAAGCAGCCCCATTCTCTGTGCCTCTGTGCGAGCACTGCCATGGGCAGATGAGGCTGAGCAACAGCTTTCCAGGCTAGCCCCTTCTGCCTGCCAGCTATCTGCAGACGTTCGCACTTTCGGAGCAGGGCTGCGAAAGGAGCCTGGCTGGGACACCAACTTTCCCAGGATACGTTTGAAGTTTGAGGTGGCAAGACAAGCAAGCAGCCCCATTCTCTGTGCCTCTATGCGAACAGTGCCATGGGCAGATGAGGCTGAGCAACAGCTTTCCAGGCTAGTCCCTTCTGGCTGCCAGCTATCTGCAGACGTTCGCACTTTCGGAGCAGGACTGTGATAGGAGCCTGGCAGGGACACCACCATTCCCAGCATGCGTTTGAAGTTTCAAGTGGCAAGATAAGCAAGCAGCCCCATTCTCTGTGCCTCTATGCGAACAGTGCCATGGGCAGATGAGGCTGAGCAACAGCTTTCCAGGCTAGCCCCTTCTGCCTGCCAGCTATCTGCAGACGTTCGCACTTTCGGAGCAGGGCTGTGATAGGAGCCTGGCAGGGACACCACCATTCCCAGCATGCGTTTGAAGTTTCAAGTGGCAAGATAAGCAAGCAGCCCCATTCTCTGTGCCTCTATGCGAACAGTGCCATGGGCAGATGAGGCTGAGCAACAGCTTTCCAGGCTAGCCCCTTCTGCCTGCCACATATCTGCAGACGTTCGCACTTTCGGAGAAGGGCTGTGATAGGAGCCAGGCAGGGACACCACCATTCCCAGCATGCATTTGAAGTTTCATTTGGCAAGATAAGCAAGCAGCCCCATTCTCTGTGCCTCTATGCGAACAGTGCCATGGGCAGATGAGGCTGAGCAACAGCTTTCCAGGCTAGCCCCTTCTGCCTGCCAGCTATCTGCAGACGTTCGCACTTTCGGAGCAGGGCTGCGAAAGGAGCCTGGCTGGGACACCAACTTTCCCAGGCTACGTTTGAAGTTTGAGGTGGCAAGACAAGCAAGCAGCCCCATTCTCTGTGCCTCTGTGCGAGCACTGCCATGGGCAGATGAGGCTGAGCAACAGCTTTCCAGGCTAGCCCCTTCTGCCTGCCAGCTATCTGCAGACGTTCGCACTTTCGGAGCAGGGCTGCGAAAGGAGCCTGGCTGGGACACCAACTTTCCCAGGATACGTTTGAAGTTTGAGGTGGCAAGACAAGCAAGCAGCCCCATTCTCTGTGCCTCTATGCGAACAGTGCCATGGGCAGATGAGGCTGAGCAACAGCTTTCCAGGCTAGTCCCTTCTGGCTGCCAGCTATCTGCAGACGTTCGCACTTTCGGAGCAGGACTGTGATAGGAGCCTGGCAGGGACACATCCATTCCCAGCATGCGTTTGAAGTTTCAAGTGGCAAGATAAGCAAGCAGCCCCATTCTCTGTGCCTCTATGCGAACAGTGCCATGGGCAGATGAGGCTGAGCAACAGCTTTCCAGGCTAGCCCCTTCTGCCTGCCAGCTATCTGCAGACGTTCGCACTTTCGGAGCAGGGCTGTGATAGGAGCCTGGCAGGGACACCACCATTCCCAGCATGCGTTTGAAGTTTCAAGTGGCAAGATAAGCAAGCAGCCCCATTCTCTGTGCCTCTATGCGAACAGTGCCATGGGCAGATGAGGCTGAGCAACAGCTTTCCAGGCTAGCCCCTTCTGCCTGCCACATATCTGCAGACGTTCGCACTTTCGGAGAAGGGCTGTGATAGGAGCCAGGCAGGGACACCACCATTCCCAGCATGCATTTGAAGTTTCATTTGGCAAGATAAGCAAGCAGCCCCATTCTCTGTGCCTCTATGCGAACAGTGCCATGGGCAGATGAGGCTGAGCAACAGCTTTCCAGGCTAGCCCCTTCTGCCTGCCAGCTATCTGCAGACGTTCGCACTTTCGGAGCAGGGCTGCGAAAGGAGCCTGGCTGGGACACCAACTTTCCCAGGCTACGTTTGAAGTTTGAGGTGGCAAGACAAGCAAGCAGCCCCATTCTCTGTGCCTCTATGCGAACAGTGCCATGGGCAGATGAGGCTGAGCAACAGCTTTCCAGGCTAGCCCCTTCTGCCTGCCAGCTATCTGCAGACGTTCGCACTTTCGGAGCAGGGCTGTGATAGGAGCCTGGCAGGGACACCAACATTCCCAGCATGCGTTTGAAGTTTCAAGTGGCAAGATAAGCAAGCAGCCCCATTCTCTGTGCCTCTATGCGAACAGTGCCATGGGCAGATGAGGCTGAGCAACAGCTTTCCAGGCTAGCCCCTTCTGCCTGCCACATATCTGCAGACGTTCGCACTTTCGGAGCAGGGCTGCGAAAGGAGCCTGGCAGGGGCACCTCCATTCCCAGCATGCGTTTGAAGTTTCAAGTGGCAAGATAAGCAAGCAGCCCCATTCTCTGTGCCTCTATGCGAACAGTGCCATGGGAAGATGAGGCTGAGCAACAGCTTTCCAGGCTAGCCCCTTCTGCCTGCCAGCTATCTGCAGACGTTCGCACTTTCGGAGCAGGGCTGCGAAAGGAGCCTGGCTGGGACACCAACTTTCCCAGGCTACGTTGGAAGTTTGAGGTGGCAAGATAAGCAAGCAGCCCCATTCTCTGTGCCTCTGTGCGAGCACTGCCATGGGCAGATGAGGCTGAGCAACAGCTTTCCAGGCTAGCCCCTTCTGGCTGCCAGCTATCTGCAGACGTTCGCACTTTCGGAGCAGGGCTGTGATAGGAGCCTGACAGGGACACCACCATTCCCAGCATGCGTTTGAAGTTTCAAGTGGCAAGATAAGCAAGCAGCCCCATTCTCTGTGCCTCTATGCGAACAGTGCCATGGGCAGATGAGGCTGAGCAACAGCTTTCCAGGCTAGTCCCTTCTGCCTGCCAGCTATCTGCAGACGTTCGCACTTTCGGAGCAGGGCTGCGAAAGGAGCCTGGCAGGGACACCACCATTCCCAGCATGCGTTTGAAGTTTCAAGTGGCAAGATAAGCAAGCAGCCCCATTCTCTGTGCCTCTGTGCGAGCACTGCCATGGGCAGATGAGGCTGAGCAACAGCTTTACAGGCTAGCCCCTTCTGCCTGTCAGCTATCTGCAGACGTTCGCACTTTCGGAGCCGGGCTGCGAAAGGAGCCTGGCTGGGACACCAACATTCCCAGGCTACGTTTGAAGTTTGAAGTGGCAAGATAAGCAAGCAGCCCCATTCTCTGTGCCTCTATGCGAACAGTGCCATGGGCAGATGAGGCTGAGCAACAGCTTTCCAGGCTAGCCCCTTCTGGCTGCCAGCTATCTGCAGACGTTCGCACTTTCGGAGCAGGGCTGTGATAGGAGCCTGGCACGGACACCATCATTCCCAGCATGCGTTTGAAGTTTCAAGTGGCAAGATAAGCAAGCAGCCCCATTCTCTGTGCCTCTATGCGAACAGTGCCATGGGCAGATGAGGCTGAGCAACAGCTTTCCAGGCTAGCCCCTTCTGCCTGCCAGCTATCTGCAGACGTTCGCACTTTCGGAGTCGGGCTGCGAAAGGAGCCTGGCTGGGACACCAACTTTCCCAGGCTACGTTTGAAGTTTGAGGTGGCAAGACAAGCAAGCAGCCCCATTCTCTGTGCCTCTATGCGAACAGTGCCATGGGCAGATGAGGCTGAGCAACAGCTTTCCAGGCTAGCCCCTTCTGCCTGCCAGCTATCTGCAGACGTTCGCACTTTCGGAGCAGGGCTGCGAAAGGAGCCTGGCAGGGACACCACCATTCCCAGCATGCGTTTGAAGTTTCAAGTGGCAAGATAAGCAAGCAGCCCCATTCTCTGTGCCTCTATGCGAACAGTGCCATGGGCAGATGAGGCTGAGCAACAGCTTTACAGGCTAGCCCCTTCTGCCTGCCAGCTATCTGCAGACGTTCGCACTTTCGGAGCAGGGCTGCGAAAGGAGCCTGGCTGGGACACCAACTTTCCCAGGCTACGTTTGAAGTTTGAGGTGGCAAGACAAGCAAGCAGCCCCATTCTCTGTGCCTCTATGCGAACAGTGCCATGGGCAGATGAGGCTGAGCAACAGCTTTCCAGGCTAGCCCCTTCTGCCTGCCAGCTATCTGCAGACGTTCGCACTTTCGGAGCAGGGCTGTGATAGGAGCCTGGCAGGGACACCACCATTCCCAGCATGCGTTTGAAGTTTCAAGTGGCAAGATAAGCAAGCAGCCCCATTCTCTGTGCCTCTATGCGAACAGTGCCATGGGCAGATGAGGCTGAGCAACAGCTTTCCAGGCTAGCCCCTTCTGCCTGCCAGCTATCTGCGGACGTTCGCACTTTCGGAGCAGGGCTGCGAAAGGAGCCTGGCAGGGACACCTCCATTCCCAGCATGCGTTTGAAGTTTGAAGTGGCAAGATAAGCAAGCAGCCCCATTCTCTGTGCCTCTATGCGAACAGTGCCATGGGCAGATGAGGCTGAGCAACAGCTTTCCAGGCTAGCCCCTTCTGCCTGCCAGCTATCTGCAGACGTTCGCACTTTCGGAGCAGGGCTGCGAAAGGAGCCTGGCTGGGACACCAACTTTCCCAGGCTACGTTTGAAGTTTCAAGTGGCAAGATAAGCAAGCAGCCCCATTCTCTGTGCCTCTGTGCGAGCACTGCCATGGGCAGATGAGGCTGAGCAACAGCTTTCCAGGCTAGCCCCTTCTGGCTGCCAGCTATCTGCAGACGTTCGCACTTTCGGAGCAGGGCTGTGATAGGAGCCTGACAGGGACACCACCATTCCCAGCATGCGTTTGAAGTTTCAAGTGGCAAGATAAGCAAGCAGCCCCATTCTCTGTGCCTCTATGCGAACAGTGCCATGGGCAGATGAGGCTGAGCAACAGCTTTCCAGGCTAGTCCCTTCTGGCTGCCAGCTATCTGCAGACGTTCGCACTTTCGGAGCAGGGCTGCGAAAGGAGCCTGGCAGGGACACCACCATTCCCAGGCTACGTTTGAAGTTTGAAGTGGCAAGATAAGCAAGCAGCCCCATTCTCTGTGCCTCTATGCGAACAGTGCCATGGGCAGATGAGGCTGAGCAACAGCTTTCCAGGCTAGCCCCTTCTGCCTGCCAGCTATCTGCAGACGTTCGCACTTTCGGAGCAGGGCTGCGAAAGGAGCCTGGCTGGGACACCAACTTTCCCAGGCTACGTTTGAAGTTTGAGGTGGCAAGACAAGCAAGCAGCCCCATTCTCTGTGCCTCTGTGCGAGCACTGCCATGGGCAGATGAGGCTGAGCAACAGCTTTCCAGGCTAGCCCCTTCTGCCTGCCAGCTATCTGCAGACGTTCGCACTTTCGGAGCAGGGCTGCGAAAGGAGCCTGGCAGGGACACCACCATTCCCAGCATGCGTTTGAAGTTTCAAGTGGCAAGATAAGCAAGCAGCCCCATTCTCTGTGCCTCTATGCGAACACTGCCATGGGCAGATGAGGCTGAGCAACAGCTTTCCAGGCTAGCCCCTTCTGCCTGCCAGCTATCTGCAGACGTTCGCACTTTCGGAGCAGGGCTGCGAAAGGAGCGTGGCTGGGACAGCCACCATTCCCAGCATGCGTTTGAAGTTTGAGGTGGCAAGACAAGCAAGCAGCCCCATTCTCTGTGCCTCTATGCGAACAGTGCCATGGGCAGATGAGGCTGAGCAACAGCTTTCCAGGATAGCCCCTTCTGGCTGCCAGCTATCTACAGACGTTCGCACTTTCAGAGCAGGGCTGTGGTAGGAGCCAGGCAGGGACACCACCATTCCCAGCATGCGTTTGAAGTTTCAAGTGGCAAGATAAGCAAGCAGCCCCATTCTCTGTGCCTCTATGCGAACAGTGCCATGGGCAGATGAGGCTGAGCAACAGCTTTCCAGGCTAGCCCCTTCTGCCTGCCAGCTATCTGCAGACGTTCGCACTTTCGGAGCAGGGCTGCGAAAGGAGCCTGGCAGGGACACCTCCATTCCCAGCATGCGTATGAAGTTTCAAGTGGCAAGATAAGCAAGCAGCCCCATTCTCTGTACCTCTATGCGAACAGTGCCATGGGCAGATGAGGCTGAGCAACAGCTTTCCAGGCTAGCCCCTTCTGCCTGCCAGCTATCTGCAGACGTTCGCACTTTCGGAGCAGGGCTGTGATAGGAGCCAGGCAGGGACACCACCATTCCCAGCATGCGTTTGAAGTTTCAAGTGGCAAGATAAGCAAGCAGCCCCATTCTCTGTGCCTCTATGCGAACAGTGCCATGGGCAGATGAGGCTGAGCAACAGCTTTCCAGGCTAGCCCCTTCTGCCTGCCAGCTATCTGCAGACGTTCGCACTTTCGGAGCAGGGCTGCGAAAGGAGCCTGGCAGGGACACCTCCATTCCCAGCATGCGTTTGAAGTTTCAAGTGGCAAGATAAGCAAGCAGCCCCATTCTCTGTGCCTCTATGCGAACAGTGCCATGGGCAGATGAGGCTGAGCAACAGCTTTCCAGGCTAGCCCCTTCTGCCTGCCAGCTATCTGCAGACGTTCGCACTTTCGGAGCAGGGCTGCGAAAGGAGCCTGGCAGGGACACCACCATTCCCAGCATGCGTTTGAAGTTTCAAGTGGCAAGATAAGCAAGCAGCCCCATTCTCTGTGCCTCTATGCGAACAGTGCCATGGGCAGATGAGGCTGAGCAACAGCTTTCCAGGCTAGCCCCTTCTGCCTGCCAGCTATCTGCAGACGTTCGCACTTTCGGAGCAGGGCTGCGAAAGGAGCGTGGCTGGGACAGCCACTTTCCCAGGCTACGTTTGAAGTTTGAGGTGGCAAGACAAGCAAGCAGCCCCATTCTCTGTGCCTCTATGCGAACAGTGCCATGGGCAGATGAGGCTGAGCAACAGCTTTCCAGGATAGCCCCTTCTGGCTGCCAGCTATCTACAGACGTTCGCACTTTCGGAGCAGGGCTGTGATAGGAGCCAGGCAGGGACACCACCATTCCCAGCATGCGTTTGAAGTTTCAAGTGGCAAGATAAGCAAGCAGCCCCATTCTCTGTGCCTCTATGCGAACAGTGCCATGGGCAGATGAGGCTGAGCAACAGCTTTCCAGGCTAGCCCCTTCTGCCTGCCAGCTATCTGCAGACGTTCGCACTTTCGGAGCAGGGCTGCGAAAGGAGCCTGGCAGGGACACCTCCATTCCCAGCATGCGTATGAAGTTTCAAGTGGCAAGATAAGCAAGCAGCCCCATTCTCTGTACCTCTATGCGAACAGTGCCATGGGCAGATGAGGCTGAGCAACAGCTTTCCAGGCTAGCCCCTTCTGCCTGCCAACTATCTGCAGACGTTCGCACTTTCGGAGCAGGGCTGTGATAGGAGCCAGGCAGGGACACCACCATTCCCAGCATGCGTTTGAAGTTTCAAGTGGCAAGATAAGCAAGCAGCCCCATTCTCTGTGCCTCTATGCGAACAGTGCCATGGGCAGATGAGGCTGAGCAACAGCTTTCCAGGCTAGCCCCTTCTGCCTGCCAGCTATCTGCAGACGTTCGCACTTTCGGAGCAGGGCTGCGAAAGGAGCCTGGCAGGGACACCTCCATTCCCAGCATGCGTTTGAAGTTTCAAGTGGCAAGATAAGCAAGCAGCCCCATTCTCTGTGCCTCTATGCGAACAGTGCCATGGGCAGATGAGGCTGAGCAACAGCTTTCCAGGCTAGCCCCTTCTGGCTGCCAGCTATCTGCAGACGTTCGCACTTTCGGAGCAGGGCTGCGAAAGGAGCCTGGCAGGGACACCTCCATTCCCAGCATGCGTTTGAAGTTTCAAGTGGCAAGATAAGCAAGCAGCCCCATTCTCTGTGCCTCTATGCGAACAGTGCCATGGGCAGATGAGGCTGAGCAACAGCTTTCCAGGCTAGCCCCTTCTGGCTGCCAGCTATCTGCAGACGTTCGCACTTTCGGAGCAGGGCTGTGATAGGAGCCTGGCAGGGACAC
Organism: Opisthocomus hoazin; assembly: GCF_030867145.1. Taxonomy (NCBI): domain Eukaryota; kingdom Metazoa; phylum Chordata; class Aves; order Opisthocomiformes; family Opisthocomidae; genus Opisthocomus; species Opisthocomus hoazin. Next base: position 940,501 of record NC_134450.1, on the reverse strand, counting down.
CACCATTCCCAGCATGCGTTTGAAGTTTCAAGTGGCAAGATAAGCAAGCAGCCCCATTCTCTGTGCCTCTATGCGAACAGTGCCATGGGCAGATGAGGCTGAGCAACAGCTTTCCAGGCTAGCCCCTTCTGGCTGCCAGCTATCTGCAGACGTTCGCACTTTCGGAGCAGGGCTGCGAAAGGAGCCTGGCTGGGACACCAACTTTCCCAGGCTACGTTTGAAGTTTGAGGTGGCAAGACAAGCAAGCAGCCCCATTCTCTGTGCCTCTGTGCGAGCACTGCCATGGGCAGATGAGGCTGAGCAACAGCTTTCCAGGCTAGCCCCTTCTGCCTGCCAGCTATCTGCACACGTTCGCACTTTCGGAGCAGGGCTGCGAAAGGAGCCTGGCTGGGACACCAACTTTCCCAGGATACGTTTGAAGTTTGAGGTGGCAAGATAAGCAAGCAGCCCCATTCTCTGTGCCTCTGTGCGAGCACTGCCATGGGCAGATGAGGCTGAGCAACAGCTTTCCAGGCTAGCCCCTTCTGCCTGCCAGCTATCTGCAGACGTTCGCACTTTCGGAGCAGGGCTGCGAAAGGAGCCTGGCTGGGACAGCAACTTTCCCAGGCTACGTTTGAAGTTTGAGGTGGCAAGACAAGCAAGCAGCCCCATTCTCTGTGCCTCTATGCGAACAGTGCCATGGGCAGATGAGGCTGAGCAACAGCTTTCCAGGATAGCCACTTCTGCCTGCCAGCTATCTGCAGACGTTCGCACTTTCAGAGCAGGGCTGTGATACGAGACAGGCAGGGACACCACCATTCCCAGCATGCGTTTGAAGTTTCAAGTGGCAAGATAAGCAAGCAGCCCCATTCTCTGTGCCTCTATGCGAACAGTGCCATGGGCAGATGAGGCTGAGCAACAGCTTTCCAGGCTAGCCCCTTCTGCCTGCCAGCTATCTGCAGACGTTCGCACTTTCGGAGCAGGACTGCGAAAGGAGCCTGGCAGGGACACCTCCATTCCCAGCATGCGTTTGAAGTTTCAAGTGGCAAGATAAGCAAGCAGCCCCATTCTCTGTGCCTCTATGCGAACAGTGCCATGGGCAGATGAGGCTGAGCAACAGCTTTCCAGGCTAGCCCCTTCTGCCTGCCAGCTATCTGCAGACGTTCGCACTTTCGGAGCAGGGCTGTGATAGGAGCCTGGCAGGGACACCTCCATTCCCAGCATGCGTTTGAAGTTTGAGGTGGCAAGACAAGCAAGCAGCCCCATTCTCTGTGCCTCTATGCGAACAGTGCCATGGGCAGATGAGGCTGAGCAACAGCTTTCCAGGCTAGCCCCTTCTGCCTGCCAGCTATCTGCAGACGTTCGCACTTTCGGAGCAGGGCTGCGAAAGGAGCCTGGCTGGGACACCAACTTTCCCAGGCTACGTTTGAAGTTTGAGGTGGCAAGACAAGCAAGCAGCCTCATTCTCTGTGCCTCTGTGCGAGCACTGCCATGGGCAGATGAGGCTGAGCAACAGCTTTCCAGGCTAGCCCCTTCTGGCTGCCAGCTATCTGCAGACGTTCGCACTTTAGGAGCAGGGCTGCGAAAGGAGCCTGGCTGGGACACCAACTTTCCCAGGCTACGTTTGAAGTTTGAGGTGGCAAGACAAGCAAGCAGCCCCATTCTCTGTGCCTCTATGCGAACAGTGCCATGGGCAGATGAGGCTGAGCAACAGCTTTCCAGGCTAGCCCCTTCTGCCTGCCAGCTATCTGCAGACGTTCGCACTTTCGGAGCAGGGCTGCGAAAGGAGCCTGGCTGGGACACCAACTTTCCCAGGCTACGTTTGAAGTTTGAGGTGGCAAGACAAGCAAGCAGCCCCATTCTCTGTGCCTCTGTGCGAGCACTGCCATGGGCAGATGAGGCTGAGCAACAGCTTTCCAGGCTAGCCCCTTCTGCCTGCCAGCTATCTGCAGACGTTCGCACTTTCGGAGCAGGGCTGAGAAAGGAGCCTGGCAGGGACACCACCATTCCCAGCAAAGCTTCACGTTTGAGGTGGCAAGACAAGCAAGCAGCCCCATTCTCTGTGCCTCTATGCGAACAGTGCCATGGGCAGATGAGGCTGAGCAACAGCTTTCCAGGCTAGCCCCTTCTGCCTGCCAGCTATCTGCAGACGTTCGCACTTTCGGAGCAGGGCTGCGAAAGGAGCCTGGCTGGGACACCAACTTTCCCAGGCTACGTTTGAAGTTTGAGGTGGCAAGACAAGCAAGCAGCCCCATTCTCTGTGCCTCTATGCGAACAGTGCCATGGGCAGATGAGGCTGAGCAACAGCTTTCCAGGCTAGCCCCTTCTGCCTGCCAGCTATCTGCAGACGTTCGCACTTTCGGAGCAGGGCTGTGATAGGAGCCTGGCAGGGACACCACCATTCCCAGCTTGCGTTTGTTGTTTCAAGTGGCAAGATAAGCAAGCAGCCCCATTCTCTGTGCCTCTGTGCGAACAGTGCCATGGGCAGATGAGGCTGAGCAACAGCTTTCCAGGCTAGTCCCTTCTGGCTGCCAGCTATCTGCAGACGTTCGCACTTTCGGAGCAGGGCTGCGAAAGGAGCCTGGCAGGGACACCACCATTCCCAGCATGCGTTTGAAGTTTCAAGTGGCAAGATAAGCAAGCAGCCCCATTCTCTGTGCCTCTATGCGAACAGTGCCATGGGCAGATGAGGCTGAGCAACAGCTTTCCAGGCTAGCCCCTTCTGCCTGCCAGCTATCTGCAGACGTTCGCACTTTCGGAGCAGGGCTGCGAAAGGAGCCTGGCTGGGACACCAACTTTCCCAGGCTACGTTTGAAGTTTGAGGTGGCAAGACAAGCAAGCAGCCCCATTCTCTGTGCCTCTGTGCGAGCACTGCCATGGGCAGATGAGGCTGAGCAACAGCTTTCCAGGCTAGCCCCTTCTGCCTGCCAGCTATCTGCAGACGTTCGCACTTTCGGAGCAGGGCTGCGAAAGGAGCCTGGCAGGGACACCACCATTCCCAGCATGCGTTTGAAGTTTCAAGTGGCAAGATAAGCAAGCAGCCCCATTCTCTGTGCCTCTGTGCGAGCACTGCCATGGGCAGATGAGGCTGAGCAACAGCTTTCCAGGCTAGCCCCTTCTGCCTGCCAGCTATCTGCAGACGTTCGCACTTTCGGAGCAGGGCTGCGAAAGGAGCCTGGCTGGGACACCAACTTTCCTAGCATGCGTTTGAAGTTTGAGGTGGCAAGACAAGCAAGCAGCCCCATTCTCTGTGCCTCTGTGCGAGCACTGCCATGGGCAGATGAGGCTGAGCAACAGCTTTCCAGGCTAGCCCCTTCTGCCTGCCAGCTATCTGCAGACGTTCGCACTTTCGGAGCAGGGCTGTGATAGGAGCCTGGCAGGGACACCACCATTCCCAGCATGCGTTTGAAGTTTCAAGTGGCAAGATAAGCAAGCAGCCCCATTCTCTGTGCCTCTATGCGTACAGTGCCATGGGCAGATGAGGCTGAGCAACAGCTTTCCAGGCTAGTCCCTTCTGGCTGCCAGCTATCTGCAGACGTTCGCACTTTCGGAGCAGGGCTGCGAAAGGAGCCTGGCAGGGACACCACCATTCCCAGCATGCGTTTGAAGTTTCAAGTGGCAAGATAAGCAAGCAGCCCCATTCTCTGTGCCTCTATGCGAACAGTGCCATGGGCAGATGAGGCTGAGCAACAGCTTTCCAGGCTAGCCCCTTCTGCCTGCCAGCTATCTGCAGACGTTCGCACTTTCGGAGCAGGGCTGCGAAAGGAGCCTGGCTGGGACACCAACTTTCCCAGGCTACGTTTGAAGTTTGAGGTGGCAAGACAAGCAAGCAGCCCCATTCTCTGTGCCTCTGTGCGAGCACTGCCATGGGCAGATGAGGCTGAGCAACAGCTTTCCAGGCTAGCCCCTTCTGCCTGCCAGCTATCTGCAGACGTTCGCACTTTCGGAGCAGGGCTGCGAAAGGAGCCTGGCAGGGACACCACCATTCCCAGCATGCGTTTGAAGTTTCAAGTGGCAAGATAAGCAAGCAGCCCCATTCTCTGTGCCTCTGTGCGAGCACTGCCATGGGCAGATGAGGCTGAGCAACAGCTTTCCAGGCTAGCCCCTTCTGCCTGCCAGCTATCTGCAGACGTTCGCACTTTCGGAGCAGGGCTGCGAAAGGAGCCTGGCTGGGACACCAACTTTCCTAGCATGCGTTTGAAGTTTGAGGTGGCAAGACAAGCAAGCAGCCCCATTCTCTGTGCCTCTGTGCGAGCACTGCCATGGGCAGATGAGGCTGAGCAACAGCTTTCCAGGCTAGCCCCTTCTGCCTGCCAGCTATCTGCAGACGTTCGCACTTTCGGAGCAGGGCTGTGATAGGAGCCTGGCAGGGACACCACCATTCCCAGCATGCGTTTGAAGTTTCAAGTGGCAAGATAAGCAAGCAGCCCCATTCTCTGTGCCTCTATGCGTACAGTGCCATGGGCAGATGAGGCTGAGCAACAGCTTTCCAGGCTAGTCCCTTCTGGCTGCCAGCTATCTGCAGACGTTCGCACTTTCGGAGCAGGGCTGCGAAAGGAGCCTGGCAGGGACACCACCATTCCCAGCATGCGTTTGAAGTTTCAAGTGGCAAGATAAGCAAGCAGCCCCATTCTCTGTGCCTCTATGCGAACAGTGCCATGGGCAGATGAGGCTGAGCAACAGCTTTCCAGGCTAGCCCCTTCTGGCTGCCAGCTATCTGCAGACGTTCGCACTTTCGGAGCAGGGCTGCGAAAGGAGCCTGGCTGGGACACCAACTTTCCCAGGCTACGTTTGAAGTTTCAAGTGGCAAGATAAGCAAGCAGCCCCATTCTCTGTGCCTCTGTGCGAGCACTGCCATGGGCAGATGAGGCTGAGCAACAGCTTTCCAGGCTAGCCCCTTCTGCCTGCCAGCTATCTGCAGACGTTCGCACTTTCGGAGCAGGGCTGTGATAGGAGCCTGGCAGGGACACCACCATTCCCAGCATGCGTTTGAAGTTTCAAGTGGCAAGATAAGCAAGCAGCCCCATTCTCTGTGCCTCTATGCGTACAGTGCCATGGGCAGATGAGGCTGAGCAACAGCTTTCCAGGCTAGCCCCTTCTGCCTGCCAGCTATCTGCAGACGTTCGCACTTTCGGAGCAGGGCTGCGAAAGGAGCCTGGCAGGGACACCTCCATTCCCAGCATGCGTTTGAAGTTTCAAGTGGCAAGATAAGCAAGCAGCCCCATTCTCTGTGCCTCTATGCGAACAGTGCCATGGGCAGATGAGGCTGAGCAACAGCTTTCCAGGCTAGCCCCTTCTGCCTGCCAGCTATCTGCAGACGTTCGCACTTTCGGAGCAGGGCTGTGATAGGAGCCTGGCAGGGACACCTCCATTCCCAGCATGCGTTTGAAGTTTGAGGTGGCAAGACAAGCAAGCAGCCCCATTCTCTGTGCCTCTATGCGAACAGTGCCATGGGCAGATGAGGCTGAGCAACAGCTTTCCAGGCTAGCCCCTTCTGCCTGCCAGCTATCTGCAGACGTTCGCACTTTCGTAGCAGGGCTGCGAAAGGAGCCTGGCTGGGACACCAACTTTCCCAGGCTACGTTTGAAGTTTGAGGTGGCAAGACAAGCAAGCAGCCTCATTCTCTGTGCCTCTGTGCGAGCACTGGCATGGGCAGATGAGGCTGAGCAACAGCTTTCCAGGCTAGCCCCTTCTGCCTGCCAGCTATCTGCAGACGTTCGCACTTTCGTAGCAGGGCTGCGAAAGGAGCCTGGCTGTGACACCAACTTTCCCAGGCTACGTTTGAAGTTTGAGGTGGCAAGACAAGCAAGCAGCCCCATTCTCTGTGCCTCTGTGCGAGCACTGCCATGGGCAGATGAGGCTGAGCAACAGCTTTCCAGGCTAGCCCCTTCTGCCTGACAGCTATCTGCAGACGTTCGCACTTTCGGAGCAGGGCTGTGATAGGAGCCTGGCAGGGACACCACCATTCCCAGCATGCGTTTGAAGTTTCAAGTGGCAAGATAAGCAAGCAGCCCCATTCTCTGTGCCTCTATGCGTACAGTGCCATGGGCAGATGAGGCTGAGCAACAGCTTTCCAGGCTAGCCCCTTCTGCCTGCCAGCTATCTGCAGACGTTCGCACTTTCGGATCAGGGCTGCGAAAGGAGCCTGGCTGGGACACCAACTTTCCCAGGCTACGTTTGAAGTTTGAGGTGGCAAGATAAGCAAGCAGCCCCATTCTCTGTGCCTCTGTGCGAGCACTGCCATGGGCAGATGAGGCTGAGCAACAGCTTTCCAGGCTAGCCCCTTCTGGCTGCCAGCTATCTGCAGACGTTCGCACTTTCGGAGCAGGGCTGCGAAAGGAGCCTGGCTGGGACACCAACTTTCCCAGGCTACGTTTGAAGTTTGAGGTGGCAAGACAAGCAAGCAGCCCCATTCTCTGTGCCTCTATGCGAACAGTGCCATGGGCAGATGAGGCTGAGCAACAGCTTTACAGGATAGCCCCTTCTGCCTGCCAGCTATCTGCAGACGTTCGCACTTTCGGAGCAGGGCTGCGAAAGGAGCCTGGCAGGGACACCAACTTTCCCAGCATGCGTTTGAAGTTTGAGGTGGCAAGATAAGCAAGCAGCCCCATTCTCTGTGCCTCTATGCGAACAGTGCCATGGGCAGATGAGGCTGAGCAACAGCTTTCCAGGCTAGGCCCTTCTGGCTGCCAGCTATCTGCAGACGTTCGCACTTTCGTAGCAGGGCTGCGAAAGGAGCCTGGCTGGGACACCAACTTTCCCAGGCTACGTTTGAAGTTTGAGGTGGCAAGACAAGCAAGCAGCCCCATTCTCTGTGCCTCTGTGCAAGCACTGCCATGGGCAGATGAGGCTGAGCAACAGCTTTCCAGGCTAGCCCCTTCTGCCTGCCAGCTATCTGCAGACGTTCGCACTTTCGGAGCAGGGCTGTGATAGGAGCCTGGCAGGGACACCACCATTCCCAGCATGCGTTTGAAGTTTGAGGTGGCAAGATAAGCAAGCAGCCCCATTCTCTGTGCCTCTATGCGAACAGTGCCATGGGCAGATGAGGCTGAGCAACAGCTTTCCAGGCTAGCCCCTTCTGCCTGCCAGCTATCTGCAGACGTTCGCACTTTCGGAGCAGGGCTGCGAAAGGAGCCTGGCTGGGACACCAACTTTCCCAGGCTACGTTTGAAGTTTGAGGTGGCAAGACAAGCAAGCAGCCCCATTCTCTGTGCCTCTGTGCGAGCACTGCCATGGGCAGATGAGGCTGAGCAACAGCTTTCCAGGCTAGCCCCTTCTGCCTGCCAGCTATTTGCAGACGTTCGCACTTTCGGAGCAGGGCTGCGAAAGGAGCCTGGCAGGGACACCACCATTCCCAGCATGCGTTTGAAGTTTCAAGTGGCAAGATAAGCAAGCAGCCCCATTCTCTGTGCCTCTATGCGAACAGTGCCATGGGCAGATGAGGCTGAGCAACAGCTTTCCAGGCTAGCCCCTTCTGGCTGCCAGCTATCTGCAGACGTTCGCACTTTCGGAGCAGGGCTGCGAAAGGAGCCTGGCTGGGACACCAACTTTCCCAGGCTACGTTTGAAGTTTGAGGTGGCAAGACAAGCAAGCAGCCCCATTCTCTGTGCCTCTGTGCGAGCACTGCCATGGGCAGATGAGGCTGAGCAACAGCTTTCCAGGCTAGCGCCTTCTGCCTGCCAGCTATCTGCAGACGTTCGCACTTTCGGAGCAGGGCTGCGAAAGGAGCCTGGCTGGGACACCAACTTTCCCAGGCTACGTTTGAAGTTTGAGGTGGCAAGACAAGCAAGCAGCCCCATTCTCTGTGCCTCTGTGCGAGCACTGCCATGGGCAGATGAGGCTGAGCAACAGCTTTCCAGGCTAGCCCCTTCTGCCTGCCAGCTATCTGCACACATTCGCACGTTCGGAGCAGGGCTGTGATAGGAGCCTGGCAGGGACACCACCATTCCCAGCATGCGTTTGAAGTTTCAAGTGGCAAGATAAGCAAGCAGCCCCATTCTCTGTGCCTCTATGCGAACAGTGCCATGGGCAGATGAGGCTGAGCAACAGCTTTCCAGGATAGCCCCTTCTGCCTGCCAGCTATCTGCAGACGTTCGCACTTTCGGAGCAGGGCTGCGAAAGGAGCCTGGCTGGGACACCAACTTTCCTAGCATGCGTTTGAAGTTTGAGGTGGCAAGATAAGCAAGCAGCCCCATTCTCTGTGCCTCTGTGCGAGCACTGCCATGGGCAGATGAGGCTGAGCAACAGCTTTCCAGGCTAGCCCCTTCTGCCTGCCAGCTATCTGCACACGTTCGCACTTTCGGAGCAGGGCTGTGATAGAAGCCTGGCAGGGACACCACCTTTCCCAGCATGCGTTTGAAGTTTCAAGTGGCAAGATAAGAAAGCAGCCCCATTCTCTGTGCCTCTATGCGAACAGTGCCATGGGCAGATGAGGCTGAGCAACAGCTTTCCAGGCTAGCCCCTTCTGGCTGCCAGCTATCTGCAAACGTTCGCACTTTCGGAGCAGGGCTGCGAAAGGAGCCTGGCTGGGACACCAACTTTCCCAGGATACGTTTGAAGTTTGAGGTGGCAAGACAAGCAAGCAGCCCCATTCTCTGTGCCTCTGTGCGAGCACTGCCATGGGCAGATGAGGCTGAGCAACAGCTTTCCAGGCTAGCCCCTTCTGGCTGCCAGCTATCTGCAGACGTTCGCACTTTCGGAGCAGGGCTGCGAAAGGAGCCTGGCTGGGACACCAACTTTCCCAAGCTACGTTTGAAGTTTGAGGTGGCAAGACAAGCAAGCAGCCCCATTCTCTGTGCCTCTATGCGAACAGTGCCATGGGCAGATGAGGCTGAGCAACAGCTTTCCAGGCTAGCCCCTTCTGCCTGCCAGCTATCTGCAGACGTTCGCACTTTCGGAGCAGGGCTGCGAAAGGAGCCTGGCTGGGACACCAACTTTCCCAGGCTACGTTTGAAGTTTGAGGTGGCAAGACAAGCAAGCAGCCCCATTCTCTGTGCCTCTGTGCGAGCACTGCCATGGGCAGATGAGGCTGAGCAACAGCTTTCCAGGCTAGCCCCTTCTGCCTGCCAGCTATCTGCAGACGTTCGCACTTTCGGAGCAGGGCTGTGATAGGAGCCAGGCAGGGACACCACCATTCCCAGCATGCGTTTGAAGTTTCAAGTGGCAAGATAAGCAAGCAGCCCCATTCTCTGTGCCTCTATGCGAACAGTGCCATGGGCAGATGAGGCTGAGCAACAGCTTTCCAGGCTAGGCCCTTCTGCCTGCCAGCTATCTGCAGACGTTCGCACTTTCGTAGCAGGGCTGCGAAAGGAGCCTGGCTGGGACACCAACTTTCCTAGCATGCGTTTGAAGTTTGAGGTGGCAAGATAAGCAAGCAGCCCCATTCTCTGTGCCTCTGTGCGAGCACTGCCATGGGCAGATGAGGCTGAGCAACAGCTTTCCAGGCTAGCCCCTTCTGCCTGCCAGCTATCTGCAGACGTTCGCACTTTCGGATCAGGGCTGCGAAAGGAGCCTGGCAGGGACACCAACTTTCCCAGGCTACGTTTGAAGTTTGAGGTGGCAAGACAAGCAAGCAGCCCCATTCTCTGTGCCTCTGTGCGAGCACTGCCATGGGCAGATGAGGCTGAGCAACAGCTTTCCAGGCTAGCCCCTTCTGGCTGCCAGCTATCTGCAGACGTTCGCACTTTCGGAGCAGGGCTGCGAAAGGAGCCTGGCTGGGACACCAACTTTCCCAGGCTACGTTTGAAGTTTGAGGTGGCAAGACAAGCAAGCAGCCCCATTCTCTGTGCCTCTATGCGAACAGTGCCATGGGCAGATGAGGCTGAGCAACAGCTTTACAGGATAGCCCCTTCTGCCTGCCAGCTATCTGCAGACGTTCGCACTTTCGGAGCAGGGCTGCGAAAGGAGCCTGGCAGGGACACCAACTTTCCCAGCATGCGTTTGAAGTTTGAGGTGGCAAGGAGAGCAAGCAGCCCCATTCTCTGTGCCTCTATGCGAACAGTGCCATGGGCAGATGAGGCTGAGCAACAGCTTTCCAGGCTAGCCCCTTCTGGCTGCCAGCTATCTGCAGACGTTCGCACTTTCGGAGCAGGGCTGCGAAAGGAGCCTGGCTGGGACACCAACTTTCCCAGGCTACGTTTGAAGTTTGAGGTGGCAAGACAAGCAAGCAGCCCCATTCTCTGTGCCTCTGTGCGAGCACTGCCATGGGCAGATGAGGCTGAGCAACAGCTTTCCAGGCTAGCCCCTTCTGCCTGCCAGCTATCTGCAGACGTTCGCACTTTCGGAGCAGGGCTGTGATAGGAGCCTGGCAGGGACACCACCATTCCCAGCATGCGTTTGAAGTTTCAAGTGGCAAGATAAGCAAGCAGCCCCATTCTCTGTGCCTCTATGCGAACAGTGCCATGGGCAGATGAGGCTGAGCAACAGCTTTCCAGGCTAGGCCCTTCTGGCTGCCAGCTATCTGCAGACGTTCGCACTTTCGTAGCAGGGCTGCGAAAGGAGCCTGGCTGGGACACCAACTTTCCCAGGCTACGTTTGAAGTTTGAGGTGGCAAGACAAGCAAGCAGCCCCATTCTCTGTGCCTCTGTGCAAGCACTGCCATGGGCAGATGAGGCTGAGCAACAGCTTTCCAGGCTAGCCCCTTCTGCCTGCCAGCTATCTGCAGACGTTCGCACTTTCGGAGCAGGGCTGTGATAGGAGCCTGGCAGGGACACCACCATTCCCAGCATGCGTTTGAAGTTTGAGGTGGCAAGATAAGCAAGCAGCCCCATTCTCTGTGCCTCTATGCGAACAGTGCCATGGGCAGATGAGGCTGAGCAACAGCTTTCCAGGCTAGCCCCTTCTGCCTGCCAGCTATCTGCAGACGTTCGCACTTTCGGAGCAGGGCTGCGAAAGGAGCCTGGCTGGGACACCAACTTTCCCAGGCTACGTTTGAAGTTTGAGGTGGCAAGACAAGCAAGCAGCCCCATTCTCTGTGCCTCTGTGCGAGCACTGCCATGGGCAGATGAGGCTGAGCAACAGCTTTCCAGGCTAGCCCCTTCTGCCTGCCAGCTATTTGCAGACGTTCGCACTTTCGGAGCAGGGCTGCGAAAGGAGCCTGGCAGGGACACCACCATTCCCAGCATGGGTTTGAAGTTTCAAGTGGCAAGATAAGCAAGCAGCCCCATTCTCTGTGCCTCTATGCGAACAGTGCCATGGGCAGATGAGGCTGAGCAACAGCTTTCCAGGCTAGCCCCTTCTGGCTGCCAGCTATCTGCAGACGTTCGCACTTTCGTAGCAGGGCTGCGAAAGGAGCCTGGCTGGGACACCAACTTTCCCAGGCTACGTTTGAAGTTTGAGGTGGCAAGACAAGCAAGCAGCCCCATTCTCTGTGCCTCTGTGCGAGCACTGCCATGGGCAGATGAGGCTGAGCAACAGCTTTCCAGGCTACCCCCTTCTGCCTGCCAGCTATCTGCAGACGTTCGCACTTTCGGAGCAGGGCTGCGAAAGGAGCCTGGCTGGGACAGCAACTTTCCCAGGCTACGTTTGAAGTTTGAGGTGGCAAGACAAGCAAGCAGCCCCATTCTCTGTGCCTCTGTGCGAGCACTGCCATGGGCAGATGAGGCTGAGCAACAGCTTTCCAGGCTAGCCCCTTCTGGCTGCCAGCTATCTGCAGACGTTCGCACGTTCGGAGCAGGGCTGCGAAAGGAGCCTGGCAGGGACACCACCATTCCCAGCATGCGTTTGAAGTTTCAAGTGGCAAGATAAGCAAGCAGCCCCATTCTCTGTGCCTCTATGCGAACAGTGCCATGGGTAGATGAGGCTGAGCAACAGCTTTCCAGGCTAGCCCCTTCTGCCTGCCAGCTATCTGCAGACGTTCGCACTTTCGGAGCAGGGCTGCGAAAGGAGCCTGGCAGGGACACCAACTTTCCTAGCATGCGTTTGAAGTTTGAGGTGGCAAGATAAGCAAGCAGCCCCATTCTCTGTGCCTCTGTGCGAGCACTGCCATGGGCAGATGAGGCTGAGCAACAGCTTTCCAGGATAGCCCCTTCTGCCTGCCAGCTATCTGCACACGTTCGCACTTTCGGAGCAGGGCTGTGATAGGAGCCTGGCAGGGACACCACCTTTCCCAGCATGCGTTTGAAGTTTCAAGTGGCAAGATAAGAAAGCAGCCCCATTCTCTGTGCCTCTATGCGAACAGTGCCATGGGCAGATGAGGCTGAGCAACAGCTTTCCAGGCTAGCCCCTTCTGCCTGCCAGCTATCTGCAAACGTTCGCACTTTCGGAGCAGGGCTGCGAAAGGAGCCTGGCTGGGACACCAACTTTCCCAGGATACGTTTCAAGTTTGAGGTGGCAAGACAAGCAAGCAGCCCCATTCTCTGTGCCTCTGTGCGAGCACTGCCATGGGCAGATGAGGCTGAGCAACAGCTTTCCAGGCTAGCCCCTTCTGGCTGCCAGCTATCTGCAGACGTTCGCACTTTCGGAGCAGGGCTGCGAAAGGAGCCTGGCTGGGACACCAACTTTCCCAGGCTACGTTTGAAGTTTGAGGTGGCAAGACAAGCAAGCAGCCCCATTCTCTGTGCCTCTATGCGAACAGTGCCATGGGCAGATGAGGCTGAGCAACAGCTTTCCAGGCTAGCCCCTTCTGCCTGCCAGCTATCTGCAGACGTTCGCACTTTCGGAGCAGGGCTGCGAAAGGAGCCTGGCAGGGACACCACCATTCCCAGCATGCGTTTGAAGTTTGAGGTGGCAAGACAAGCAAGCAGCCCCATTCTCTGTGCCTCTATGCGAACAGTGCCATGGGCAGATGAGGCTGAGCAACAGCTTTCCAGGCTAGCCCCTTCTGGCTGCCAGCTATCTGCAGACGTTCGCACTTTCGGAGCAGGGCTGCGAAAGGAGCCTGGCTGGGACACCAACTTTCCCAGGCTACGTTTGAAGTTTGAGGTGGCAAGACAAGCAAGCAGCCCCATTCTCTGTGCCTCTGTGCGAGCACTGCCATGGGCAGATGAGGCTGAGCAACAGCTTTCCAGGCTAGCCCCTTCTGGCTGCCAGCTATCTGCAGACGTTAGCACTTTCGGAGCAGGGCTGTGATAGGAGCGTGGCAGGGACACCACCATTCCCAGCATGCGTTTGAAGTTTCAAGTGGCAAGATAAGCAAGCAGCCCCATTCTCTGTGCCTCTATGCGAACAGTGCCATGGGCAGATGAGGCTGAGCAACAGCTTTCCAGGCTAGGCCCTTCTGCCTGCCAGCTATCTGCAGACGTTCGCACTTTCGTAGCAGGGCTGCGAAAGGAGCCTGGCTGGGACACCAACTTTCCTAGCATGCGTTTGAAGTTTGAGGTGGCAAGATAAGCAAGCAGCCCCATTCTCTGTGCCTCTGTGCGAGCACTGCCATGGGCAGATGAGGCTGAGCAACAGTTTTCCAGGCTAGCCCCTTCTGCCTGCCAGCTATCTGCAGACGTTCGCACTTTCGGAGCAGGGCTGCGAAAGGAGCCTGGCTGGGACACCAACTTTCCCAGGCTACGTTTGAAGTTTGAGGTGGCAAGACAAGCAAGCAGCCCCATTCTCTGTGCCTCTATGCGAACAGTGCCATGGGCAGATGAGGCTGAGCAACAGCTTTCCAGGCTAGCCCCTTCTGGCTGCCAGCTATCTGCAGACGTTCGCACTTTCGGAGCAGGGCTGCGAAAGGAGCCTGGCAGGGACACCACCATTCCCAGCATGCGTTTGAAGTTTGAGGTGGCAAGACAAGCAAGCAGCCCCATTCTCTGTGCCTCTATGCGAACAGTGCCATGGGCAGATGAGGCTGAGCAACAGCTTTCCAGGCTAGCCCCTTCTGCCTGCCAGCTATCTGCAGACGTTCGCACTTTCGGAGCAGGGCTGCGAAAGGAGCCTGGCTGGGACACCAACTTTCCCAGGCTACGTTTGAAGTTTAAGGTGGCAAGACAAGCAAGCAGCCCCATTCTCTGTGCCTCTGTGCGAGCACTGCCATGGACAGATGAGGCTGAGCAACAGCTTTCCAGGCTAGCCCCTTCTGCCTGCCAGCTATCTGCAGACGTTCGCACTTTCGGAGCAGGGCTGTGATAGGAGCGTGGCAGGGACACCACCATTGCCAGCATGCGTTTGAAGTTTCAAGTGGCAAGATAAGCAAGCAGCCCCATTCTCTGTGCCTCTATGCGAACAGTGCCATGGGCAGATGAGGCTGAGCAACAGCTTTCCAGGCTAGGCCCTTCTGCCTGCCAGCTATCTGCAGACGTTCGCACTTTCGTAGCAGGGCTGCGAAAGGAGCCTGGCTGGGACACCAACTTTCCTAGCATGCGTTTGAAGTTTGAGGTGGCAAGATAAGCAAGCAGCCCCATTCTCTGTGCCTCTGTGCGAGCACTGCCATGGGCAGATGAGGCTGAGCAACAGATTTCCAGGCTAGCCCCTTCTGCCTGCCAGCTATTTGCAGACGTTCGCACTTTCGTAGCAGGGCTGCGAAAGGAGCCTGGCTGGGACACCAACTTTCCCAGGCTACGTTTGAAGTTTGAGGTGGCAAGACAAGCAAGCAGCCCCATTCTCTGTGCCTCTGTGCGAGCACTGCCATGGGCAGATGAGGCTGAGCAACAGCTTTCCAGGCTAGCCCCTTCTGCCTGCCAGCTATCTGCAGACGTTCGCACTTTCGGAGCAGGGCTGCGAAAGGAGCCTGGCTGGGACACCAACTTTCCTAGCATGCGTTTGAAGTTTGAGGTGGCAAGATAAGCAAGCAGCCCCATTCTCTGTGCCTCTGTGCGAGCACTGCCATGGGCAGATGAGGCTGAGCAACAGCTTTCCAGGCTGGCCCCTTCTGCCTGCCACATATCTGCAGACGTTCGCACTTTCGGAGCAGGGCTGCGAAAGGAGCCTGGCAGGGACACCACCATTCCCAGCATGCGTTTGAAGTTTGAGGTGGCAAGACAAGCAAGCAGCCCCATTCTCTGTGCCTCTATGCGAACAGTGCCATGGGCAGATGAGGCTGAGCAACAGCTTTCCAGGCTAGCCCCTTCTGCCTGCCAGCTATCTGCAGACGTTCGCACTTTCGGAGCAGGGCTGCGAAAGGAGCCTGGCTGGGACACCAACTTTCCTAGCATGCGTTTGAAGTTTGAGGTGGCAAGATAAGCAAGCAGCCCCATTCTCTGTGCCTCTGTGCGAGCACTGCCATGGGCAGATGAGGCTGAGCAACAGCTTTCCAGGCTGGCCCCTTCTGCCTGCCACATATCTGAAGACGTTCGCACTTTCGGAGCAGGGCTGCGAAAGGAGCCTGGCTGGGACACCACCATTCCCAGCATGCGTTTGAAGTTTCAAGTGGCAAGATAAGCAAGCAGCCCCATTCTCTGTGCCTCTATGCGAACAGTGCCATGGGCAGATGAGGCTGAGCAACAGCTTTCCAGGCTAGCCCCTTCTGGCTGCCAGCTATCTGCAGACGTTCACACTTTCGGAGCAGGGCTGCGAAAGGAGCCTGGCTGGGACACCAACTTTCCCAGGCTACGTTTGAAGTTTGAGGTGGCAAGACAAGCAAGCAGCCCCATTCTCTGTGCCTCTGTGCGAGCACTGCCATGGGCAGATGAGGCTGAGCAACAGCTTTCCAGGCTAGCCCCTTCTGCCTGCCAGCTATCTGCAGACGTTCGCACTTTCGGAGCAGGGCTGCGAAAGGAGCCTGGCTGGGACACCAACTTTCTCAGGCTACGTTTGAAGTTTGAGGTGGCAAGATAAGCAAGCAGCCCCATTCTCTGTGCCTCTGTGCGAGCACTGCCATGGGCAGATGAGGCTGAGCAACAGCTTTCCAGGATAGCCCCTTCTGCCTGCCACATATCTGCAGACGTTCGCACTTTCGGAGCCCGGCTGTGATAGGAGCCTGGCTGGGACACCACCATTCCCAGCATGTGTTTGAAGTTTCAAGTGGCAAGATAAGCAAGCAGCCCCATTCTCTGTGCCTCTATGCGAACAGTGCCATGGGCAGATGAGGCTGAGCAACAGCTTTCCAGGCTAGCCCCTTCTGCCTGCCAGCTATCTGCAGACGTTCGCACTTTCGGAGCAGGGCTGCGAAAGGAGCCTGGCTGGGACACCAACTTTCCCAGGCTACGTTTGAAGTTTGAGGTGGCAAGACAAGCAAGCAGCCCCATTCTCTGTGCCTCTGTGCGAGCACTGCCATGGGCAGATGAGGCTGAGCAACAGCTTTCCAGGCTAGCCCCTTCTGCCTGCCAGCTATCTGCAGACGTTCGCACTTTCGGAGCAGGGCTGCGAAAGGAGCCTGGCTGGGACACCAACTTTCCTAGCATGCGTTTGAAGTTTGAGGTGGCAAGATAAGCAAGCAGCCCCATTCTCTGTGCCTCTGTGCGAGCACTGCCATGGGCAGATGAGGCTGAGCAACAGCTTTCCAGGCTAGCCCCTTCTGCCTGCCAGCTATCTGCAGACGTTCGCACTTTCGGAGCAGGGCTGCGAAAGGAGCCTGGCTGGGACACCAACTTTCCCAGGCTACGTTTGAAGTTTGAGGTGGCAAGACAAGCAAGCAGCCCCATTCTCTGTGCCTCTATGCGAACAGTGCCATGGGCAGATGAGGCTGAGCAACAGCTTTCCAGGCTAGCCCCTTCTGGCTGCCAGCTATCTGCAGACGTTCGCACTTTCGGAGCAGGGCTGTGATAGGAGCGTGGCAGGGACACCACCATTCCCAGCATGCGTTTGAAGTTTCAAGTGGCAAGATAAGCAAGCAGCCCCATTCTCTGTGCCTCTATGCGAACAGTGCCATGGGCAGATGAGGCTGAGCAACAGCTTTCCAGGCTAGGCCCTTCTGCCTGCCAGCTATCTGCAGACGTTCGCACTTTTGTAGCAGGGCTGCGAAAGGAGCCTGGCTGGGACACCAACTTTCCTAGCATGCGTTTGAAGTTTGAGGTGGCAAGATAAGCAAGCAGCCCCATTCTCTGTGCCTCTGTGCGAGCACTGCCATGGGCAGATGAGGCTGAGCAACAGCTTTCCAGGCTAGCCCCTTCTGCCTGCCAGCTATCTGCAGACGTTCGCACTTTCGGAGCAGGGCTGCGAAAGGAGCCTGGCTGGGACACCAACTTTCCCAGGCTACGTTTGAAGTTTGAGGTGGCAAGACAAGCAAGCAGCCCCATTCTCTGTGCCTCTATGCGAACAGTGCCATGGGCAGATGAGGCTGAGCAACAGCTTTCCAGGCTAGCCCCTTCTGGCTGCCAGCTATCTGCAGACGTTCGCACTTTCGGAGCAGGGCTGCGAAAGGAGCCTGGCAGAGACACCACCATTCCCAGCATGCGTTTGAAGTTTGAGGTGGCAAGACAAGCAAGCAGCCCCATTCTCTGTGCCTCTATGCGAACAGTGCCATGGGCAGATGAGGCTGAGCAACAGCTTTCCAGGCTAGCCCCTTCTGCCTGCCAGCTATCTGCAGACGTTCGCACTTTCGGAGCAGGGCTGCGAAAGGAGCCTGGCTGGGACACCAACTTTCCCAGGCTACGTTTGAAGTTTGAGGTGGCAAGACAAGCAAGCAGCCCCATTCTCTGTGCCTCTGTGCGAGCACTGCCATGGACAGATGAGGCTGAGCAACAGCTTTCCAGGCTAGCCCCTTCTGCCTACCAGCTATCTGCAGACGTTCGCACTTTCGGAGCAGGGCTGTGATAGGAGCGTGGCAGGGACACCACCATTGCCAGCATGCGTTTGAAGTTTCAAGTGGCAAGATAAGCAAGCAGCCCCATTCTCTGTGCCTCTATGCGAACAGTGCCATGGGCAGATGAGGCTGAGCAACAGCTTTCCAGGCTAGGCCCTTCTGCCTGCCAGCTATCTGCAGACGTTCGCACTTTCGTAGCAGGGCTGCGAAAGGAGCCTGGCTGGGACACCAACTTTCCTAGCATGCGTTTGAAGTTTGAGGTGGCAAGATAAGCAAGCAGCCCCATTCTCTGTGCCTCTGTGCGAGCACTGCCATGGGCAGATGAGGCTGAGCAACAGATTTCCAGGCTAGCCCCTTCTGCCTGCCAGCTATTTGCAGACGTTCGCACTTTCGTAGCAGGGCTGCGAAAGGAGCCTGGCTGGGACACCAACTTTCCCAGGCTACGTTTGAAGTTTGAGGTGGCAAGACAAGCAAGCAGCCCCATTCTCTGTGCCTCTGTGCGAGCACTGCCATGGGCAGATGAGGCTGAGCAACAGCTTTCCAGGCTAGCCCCTTCTGCCTGCCAGCTATCTGCAGACGTTCGCACTTTCGGAGCAGGGCTGCGAAAGGAGCCTGGCTGGGACACCAACTTTCCTAGCATGCGTTTGAAGTTTGAGGTGGCAAGATAAGCAAGCAGCCCCATTCTCTGTGCCTCTGTGCGAGCACTGCCATGGGCAGATGAGGCTGAGCAACAGCTTTCCAGGCTGGCCCCTTCTGCCTGCCACATATCTGCAGACGTTCGCACTTTCGGAGCAGGGCTGCGAAAGGAGCCTGGCAGGGACACCACCATTCCCAGCATGCGTTTGAAGTTTGAGGTGGCAAGACAAGCAAGCAGCCCCATTCTCTGTGCCTCTATGCGAACAGTGCCATGGGCAGATGAGGCTGAGCAACAGCTTTCCAGGCTAGCCCCTTCTGCCTGCCAGCTATCTGCAGACGTTCGCACTTTCGGAGCAGGGCTGCGAAAGGAGCCTGGCTGGGACACCAACTTTCTAGCATGCGTTTGAAGTTTGAGGTGGCAAGATAAGCAAGCAGCCCCATTCTCTGTGCCTCTGTGCGAGCACTGCCATGGGCAGATGAGGCTGAGCAACAGCTTTCCAGGCTGGCCCCTTCTGCCTGCCACATATCTGAAGACGTTCGCACTTTCGGAGCAGGGCTGCGAAAGGAGCCTGGCAGGGACACCACCATTCCCAGCATGCGTTTGAAGTTTCAAGTGGCAAGATAAGCAAGCAGCCCCATTCTCTGTGCCTCTATGCGAACAGTGCCATGGGCAGATGAGGCTGAGCAACAGCTTTCCAGGCTAGCCCCTTCTGGCTGCCAGCTATCTGCAGACGTTCGCACTTTCGGAGCAGGGCTGCGAAAGGAGCCTGGCTGGGACACCAACTTTCCCAGGCTACGTTTGAAGTTTGAGGTGGCAAGACAAGCAAGCAGCCCCATTCTCTGTGCCTCTGTGCGAGCACTGCCATGGGCAGATGAGGCTGAGCAACAGCTTTCCAGGCTAGCCCCTTCTGCCTGCCAGCTATCTGCAGACGTTCGCACTTTCGGAGCAGGGCTGCGAAAGGAGCCTGGCTGGGACACCAACTTTCTCAGGCTACGTTTGAAGTTTGAGGTGGCAAGATAAGCAAGCAGCCCCATTCTCTGTGCCTCTGTGCGAGCACTGCCATGGGCAGATGAGGCTGAGCAACAGCTTTCCAGGATAGCCCCTTCTGCCTGCCACATATCTGCAGACGTTCGCACTTTCGGAGCCCGGCTGTGATAGGAGCCTGGCTGGGACACCACCATTCCCAGCATGCGTTTGAAGTTTCAAGTGGCAAGATAAGCAAGCAGCCCCATTCTCTGTGCCTCTATGCGAACAGTGCCATGGGCAGATGAGGCTGAGCAACAGCTTTCCAGGCTAGCCCCTTCTGCCTGCCAGCTATCTGCAGACGTTCGCACTTTCGGAGCAGGGCTGCGAAAGGAGCCTGGCTGGGACACCAACTTTCCCAGGCTACGTTTGAAGTTTGAGGTGGCAAGACAAGCAAGCAGCCCCATTCTCTGTGCCTCTGTGCGAGCACTGCCATGGGCAGATGAGGCTGAGCAACAGCTTTCCAGGCTAGCCCCTTCTGCCTGCCAGCTATCTGCAGACGTTCGCACTTTCGGAGCAGGGCTGCGAAAGGAGCCTGGCTGGGACACCAACTTTCCTAGCATGCGTTTGAAGTTTGAGGTGGCAAGATAAGCAAGCAGCCCCATTCTCTGTGCCTCTGTGCGAGCACTGCCATGGGCAGATGAGGCTGAGCAACAGCTTTCCAGGCTAGCCCCTTCTGCCTGCCAGCTATCTGCAGACGTTCGCACTTTCGGAGCAGGGCTGCGAAAGGAGCCTGGCTGGGACACCAACTTTCCCAGGCTACGTTTGAAGTTTGAGGTGGCAAGACAAGCAAGCAGCCCCATTCTCTGTGCCTCTATGCGAACAGTGCCATGGGCAGATGAGGCTGAGCAACAGCTTTCCAGGCTAGCCCCTTCTGCCTGCCAGCTATCTGCAGACGTTCGCACTTTCGGAGCAGGGCTGCGAAAGGAGCCTGGCAGGGACACCACCATTCCCAGCATGCGTTTGAAGTTTGAGGTGGCAAGACAAGCAAGCAGCCCCATTCTCTGTGCCTCTATGCGAACAGTGCCATGGGCAGATGAGGCTGAGCAACAGCTTTCCAGGCTAGCCCCTTCTGGCTGCCAGCTATCTGCAGACGTTCGCACTTTCGGAGCAGGGCTGCGAAAGGAGCCTGGCAGGGACACCACCATTCCCAGCATGCGTTTGAAGTTTCAAGTGGCAAGATAAGCAAGCAGCCCCATTCTCTGTGCCTCTATGCGAACAGTGCCATGGGCAGATGAGGCTGAGCAACAGCTTTCCAGGCTAGCCCCTTCTGGCTGCCAGCTATCTGCAGACGTTCGCACTTTCGGAGCAGGGCTGCGAAAGGAGCCTGGCTGGGACACCAACTTTCCCAGGCTACGTTTGAAGTTTGAGGTGGCAAGACAAGCAAGCAGCCCCATTCTCTGTGCCTCTGTGCGAGCACTGCCATGGGCAGATGAGGCTGAGCAACAGCTTTCCAGGCTAGCCCCTTCTGCCTGCCAGCTATCTGCAGACGTTCGCACTTTCGGAGCAGGGCTGCGAAAGGAGCCTGGCTGGGACACCAACTTTCTCAGGCTACGTTTGAAGTTTGAGGTGGCAAGATAAGCAAGCAGCCCCATTCTCTGTGCCTCTGTGCGAGCACTGCCATGGGCAGATGAGGCTGAGCAACAGCTTTCCAGGATAGCCCCTTCTGCCTGCCACATATCTGCAGACGTTCGCACTTTCGGAGCCCGGCTGTGATAGGAGCCTGGCTGGGACACCACCATTCCCAGCATGCGTTTGAAGTTTCAAGTGGCAAGATAAGCAAGCAGCCCCATTCTCTGTGCCTCTATGCGAACAGTGCCATGGGCAGATGAGGCTGAGCAACAGCTTTCCAGGCTAGCCCCTTCTGCCTGCCAGCTATCTGCAGACGTTCGCACTTTCGGAGCAGGGCTGCGAAAGGAGCCTGGCTGGGACACCAACTTTCCCAGGCTACGTTTGAAGTTTGAGGTGGCAAGACAAGCAAGCAGCCCCATTCTCTGTGCCTCTGTGCGAGCACTGCCATGGGCAGATGAGGCTGAGCAACAGCTTTCCAGGCTAGCCCCTTCTGCCTGCCAGCTATCTGCAGACGTTCGCACTTTCGGAGCAGGGCTGCGAAAGGAGCCTGGCTGGGACACCAACTTTCCTAGCATGCGTTTGAAGTTTGAGGTGGCAAGATAAGCAAGCAGCCCCATTCTCTGTGCCTCTGTGCGAGCACTGCCATGGGCAGATGAGGCTGAGCAACAGCTTTACAGGCTAGCCCCTTCTGCCTGCCAGCTATCTGCAGACGTTCGCACTTTCGGAGCAGGGCTGCGAAAGGAGCCTGGCTGGGACACCAACTTTCCCAGGCTACGTTTGAAGTTTGAGGTGGCAAGACAAGCAAGCAGCCCCATTCTCTGTGCCTCTATGCGAACAGTGCCATGGGCAGATGAGGCTGAGCAACAGCTTTCCAGGCTAGCCCCTTCTGCCTGCCAGCTATCTGCAGACGTTCGCACTTTCGGAGCAGGGCTGCGAAAGGAGCCTGGCAGGGACACCACCATTCCCAGCATGCGTTTGAAGTTTGAGGTGGCAAGACAAGCAAGCAGCCCCATTCTCTGTGCCTCTATGCGAACAGTGCCATGGGCAGATGAGGCTGAGCAACAGCTTTCCAGGCTAGCCCCTTCTGGCTGCCAGCTATCTGCAGACGTTCGCACTTTCGGAGCAGGGCTGCGAAAGGAGCCTGGCTGGGACACCAACTTTCCTAGCATGCGTTTGAAGTTTGAGGTGGCAAGATAAGCAAGCAGCCCCATTCTCTGTGCCTCTATGCGAACAGTGCCATGGGCAGATGAGGCTGAGCAACAGCTTTCCAGGCTAGCCCCTTCTGCCTGCCAGCTATCTGCAGACGTTCGCACTTTCGGAGCAGGGCTGCGAAAGGAGCCTGGCTGGGACACCAACTTTCCCAGGCTACGTTTGAAGTTTGAGGTGGCAAGACAAGCAAGCAGCCCCATTCTCTGTGCCTCTGTGCGAGCACTGCCATGGGCAGATGAGGCTGAGCAACAGCTTTCCAGGCTAGCCCCTTCTGCCTGCCAGCTATCTGCAGACGTTCGCACTTTCGGAGCAGGGCTGCAAAAGGAGCCTGGCTGGGACACCAACTTTCCCAGGATACGTTTGAAGTTTGAGGTGGCAAGACAAGCAAGCAGCCCCATTCTCTGTGCCTCTGTGCGAGCACTGCCATGGGCAGATGAGGCTGAGCAACAGCTTTCCAGGCTAGCCCCTTCTGCCTGCCAGCTATCTGCAGACGTTCGCACTTTCGGAGCAGGGCTGCGAAAGGAGCCTGGCTGGGACACCAACTTTCCCAGGCTACGTTTGAAGTTTGAGGTGGCAAGACAAGCAAGCAGCCCCATTCTCTGTGCCTCTGTGCGAGCACTGCCATGGACAGATGAGGCTGAGCAACAGCTTTCCAGGCTAGCCCCTTCTGCCTGCCACATATCTGCAGACGTTCTCACTTTCGGAGCCCGGCTGTGATAGGAGCCTGGCTGGGACACCACCATTCCCAGCATGCGTTTGAAGTTTCAAGTGGCAAGATAAGCAAGCAGCCCCATTCTCTGTGCCTCTATGCGAACAGTGCCATGGGCAGATGAGGCTGAGCAACAGCTTTCCAGGCTAGCCCCTTCTGCCTGCCAGCTATCTGCAGACGTTCGCACTTTCGGAGCAGGGCTGCGAAAGGAGCCTGGCTGGGACACCAACTTTCCCAGGCTACGTTTGAAGTTTGAGGTGGCAAGACAAGCAAGCAGCCCCATTCTCTGTGCCTCTGTGCGAGCACTGCCATGGGCAGATGAGGCTGAGCAACAGCTTTCCAGGCTAGCCCCTTCTGCCTGCCAGCTATCTGCAGACGTTCGCACGTTCGGAGCAGGGCTGTGATAGGAGCCTGGCAGGGACACCACCATTCCCAGCATGCGTTTGAAGTTTCAAGTGGCAAGATCAGCAAGCAGCCCCATTCTCTGTGCCTCTATGCGAACAGTGCCATGGGCAGATGAGGCTGAGCAACAGCTTTCCAGGATAGCCCCTTCTGCCTGCCAGCTATCTGCAGACGTTCGCACTTTCGGAGCAGGGCTGCGAAAGGAGCCTGGCTGGGACACCAACTTTCCTAGCATGCGTTTGAAGTTTGAGGTGGCAAGATAAGCAAGCAGCCCCATTCTCTGTGCCTCTGTGCGAGCACTGCCATGGGCAGATGAGGCTGAGCAACAGCTTTCCAGGCTGGCCCCTTCTGCCTGCCACATATCTGCAGACGTTCGCACTTTCGGAGCAGGGCTGCGAAAGGAGCCTGGCAGGGACACCACCATTCGCAGCATGCGTTTGAAGTTTCAAGTGGCAAGATAAGCAAGCAGCCCCATTCTCTGTGCCTCTATGCGAACAGTGCCATGGGCAGATGAGGCTGAACAACAGCTTTCCAGGCTAGCCCCTTCTGCCTGCCAGCTATCTGCAGACGTTCGCACTTTCGGAGCAGGGCTGCGAAAGGAGCCTGGCTGGGACACCAACTTTCCCAGGCTACGTTTGAAGTTTGAGGTGGCAAGACAAGCAAGCAGCCCCATTCTCTGTGCCTCTGTGCGAGCACTGCCATGGGCAGATGAGGCTGAGCAACAGCTTTCCAGGCTAGCCCCTTCTGCCTGCCAGCTATCTGCACACATTCGCACGTTCGGAGCAGGGCTGTGATAGGAGCCTGGCAGGGACACCACCATTCCCAGCATGCGTTTGAAGTTTCAAGTGGCAAGATAAGCAAGCAGCCCCATTCTCTGTGCCTCTATGCGAACAGTGCCATGGGCAGATGAGGCTGAGCAACAGCTTTCCAGGCTAGCCCCTTCTGGCTGCCAGCTATCTGCAGACGTTCGCACTTTCGGAGAAGGGCTGCGAAAGGAGCCTGGCTGGGACACCAACTTTCCCAGGCTACGTTTGAAGTTTGAGGTGGCAAGACAAGCAAGCAGCCCCATTCTCTGTGCCTCTGTGCGAGCACTGCCATGGGCAGATGAGGCTGAGCAACAGCTTTCCAGGATAGCCCCTTCTGCCTGCCAGCTATCTGCACACATTCGCACGTTCGGAGCAGGGCTGTGATAGGAGCCTGGCAGGGACACCACCATTCCCAGCATGCGTTTGAAGTTTCAAGTGGCAAGATAAGCAAGCAGCCCCATTCTCTGTGCCTCTATGCGAACAGTGCCATGGGCAGATGAGGCTGAGCAACAGCTTTCCAGGATAGCCCCTTCTGCCTGCCAGCTATCTGCAGACGTTCGCACTTTCGGAGCAGGGCTGCGAAAGGAGCCTGGCTGGGACACCAACTTTCCTAGCATGCGTTTGAAGTTTGAGGTGGCAAGATAAGCAAGCAGCCCCATTCTCTGTGCCTCTGTGCGAGCACTGCCATGGGCAGATGAGGCTGAGCAACAGCTTTCCAGGCTAGCCCCTTCTGGCTGCCAGCTATCTGCACACGTTCGCACGTTAGGAGCAGGGCTGTGATAGGAGCCTGGCAGGGACACCACCTTTCCCAGCATGTGTTTGAAGTTTCAAGTGGCAAGATAAGAAAGCAGCCCCATTCTCTGTGCCTCTATGCGAACAGTGCCATGGGCAGATGAGGCTGAGCAACAGCTTTCCAGGCTAGCCCCTTCTGGCTGCCAGCTATCTGCAGACGTTCGCACTTTCGGAGCAGGGCTGCGAAAGGAGCCTGGCTGGGACACCAACTTTCCCAGCATGCGTTTGAAGTTTGAGGTGGCAAGATAAGCAAGCAGCCCCATTCTCTGTGCCTCTGTGCGAGCACTGCCATGGGCAGATGAGGCTGAGCAACAGCTTTCCAGGCTAGCCCCTTCTGCCTGCCAGCTATCTGCAGACGTTCGCACTTTCGGAGCAGGGCTGCGAATGGAGCCTGGCTGGGACACCAACTTTCCCAGGCTACGTTTGAAGTTTGAGGTGGCAAGACAAGCAAGCAGCCCCATTCTCTGTGCCTCTATGCGAACAGTGCCATGGGCAGATGAGGCTGAGCAACAGCTTCCCAGGCTAGCCCCTTCTGCCTGCCAGCTATCTGCAGACGTTCGCACTTTCGGAGCAGGGCTGCGAAAGGAGCCTGGCTGGGACACCAACTTTCCCAGGCTACGTTTGAAGTTTGAGGTGGCAAGACAAGCAAGCAGCCCCATTCTCTGTGCCTCTATGCGAACAGTGCCATGGGCAGATGAGGCTGAGCAACAGCTTCCCAGGCTAGCCCCTTCTGCCTGCCAGCTATCTGCAGACGTTCGCACTTTCGGAGCAGGGCTGCGAAAGGAGCCTGGCAGGAACACCACCATTCCCAGCATGCGTTTGAAGTTTGAGGTGGCAAGACAAGCAAGCAGCCCCATTCTCTGTGCCTCTATGCGAACAGTGCCATGGGCAGATGAGGCTGAGCAACAGCTTTCCAGGCTAGCCCCTTCTGCCTGCCAGCTATCTGCAGACGTTCGCACTTTCGGAGCAGGGCTGCGAAAGGAGCCTGGCTGGGACACCAACTTTCCCAGGCTACATTTGAAGTTTGAGGTGGCAAGACAAGCAAGCAGCCCCATTCTCTGTGCCTCTGTGCGAGCACTGCCATGGGCAGATGAGGCTGAGCAACAGCTTTCCAGGCTAGCCCCTTCTGCCTGCCAGCTATCTGCAGACGTTCGCACTTTCGGAGCAGGGCTGTGAAAGGAGCCTGGCAGGGACACCACCATTCCCAGCATGCGTTTGAAGTTTCAAGTGGCAAGATAAGCAAGCAGCCCCATTCTCTGTGCCTCTATGCGAACAGTGCCATGGGCAGATGAGGCTGAGCAACAGCTTTCCAGGATAGCCCCTTCTGCCTGCCAGCTATCTGCAGACGTTCGCACTTTCGGAGCAGGGTTGCGAAAGGAGCCTGGCTGGGACACCAACTTTCCTAGCATGCGTTTGAAGTTTGAGGTGGCAAGATAAGCAAGCAGCCCCATTCTCTGTGCCTCTGTGCGAGCACTGCCATGGGCAGATGAGGCTGAGCAACAGCTTTCCAGGCTAGCCCCTTCTGCCTGCCAGCTATCTGCAGACGTTCGCACTTTCGGAGCAGGGCTGCGAAAGGAGCCTGGCTGGCACACCAACTTTCCCAGGCTACGTTTGAAGTTTGAGGTGGCAAGACAAGCAAGCAGCCCCATTCTCTGTGCCTCTATGCGAACAGTGCCATGGGCAGATGAGGCTGAGCAACAGCTTCCCAGGCTAGCCCCTTCTGCCTGCCAGCTATCTGCAGACGTTCGCACTTTCGGAGCAGGGCTGTGATAGGAGCCTGGCAGGGACACCACCATTCCCAGCATGCGTTTGAAGTTTCAAGTGGCAAGATAAGCAAGCAGCCCCATTCTCTGTGCCTCTATGCGAACAGTGCCATGGGCAGATGAGGCTGAGCAACAGCTTTCCAGGATAGCCCCTTCTGCCTGCCAGCTATCTGCAGACGTTCGCACTTTCGGAGCAGGGTTGCGAAAGGAGCCTGGCTGGGACACCAACTTTCCTAGCATGCGTTTGAAGTTTGAGGTGGCAAGATAAGCAAGCAGCCCCATTCTCTGTGCCTCTGTGCGAGCACTGCCATGGGCAGATGAGGCTGAGCAACAGCTTTCCAGGCTAGCCCCTTCTGCCTGCCAGCTATCTGCAGACGTTCGCACTTTCGGAGCAGGGCTGCGAAAGGAGCCTGGCTGGGACACCAACTTTCCCAGGCTACGTTTGAAGTTTGAGGTGGCAAGACAAGCAAGCAGCCCCATTCTCTGTGCCTCTATGCGAACAGTGCCATGGGCAGATGAGGCTGAGCAACAGCTTCCCAGGCTAGCCCCTTCTGCCTGCCAGCTATCTGCAGACGTTCGCACTTTCGGAGCAGGGCTGCGAAAGGAGCCTGGCAGGAACACCACCATTCCCAGCATGCGTTTGAAGTTTGAGGTGGCAAGACAAGCAAGCAGCCCCATTCTCTGTGCCTCTATGCGAACAGTGCCATGGGCAGATGAGGCTGAGCAACAGCTTTCCAGGCTAGCCCCTTCTGCCTGCCAGCTATCTGCAGACGTTCGCACTTTCGGAGCAGGGCTGCGAAAGGAGCCTGGCTGGGACACCAACTTTCCCAGGCTACATTTGAAGTTTGAGGTGGCAAGACAAGCAAGCAGCCCCATTCTCTGTGCCTCTGTGCGAGCACTGCCATGGGCAGATGAGGCTGAGCAACAGCTTTCCAGGCTAGCCCCTTCTGCCTGCCAGCTATCTGCAGACGTTCGCACTTTCGGAGCAGGGCTGTGATAGGAGCCTGGCAGGGACACCACCATTCCCAGCATGCGTTTGAAGTTTCAAGTGGCAAGATAAGCAAGCAGCCCCATTCTCTGTGCCTCTATGCGAACAGTGCCATGGGCAGATGAGGCTGAGCAACAGCTTTCCAGGATAGCCCCTTCTGCCTGCCAGCTATCTGCAGACGTTCGCACTTTCGGAGCAGGGTTGCGAAAGGAGCCTGGCTGGGACACCAACTTTCCTAGCATGCGTTTGAAGTTTGAGGTGGCAAGATAAGCAAGCAGCCCCATTCTCTGTGCCTCTGTGCGAGCACTGCCATGGGCAGATGAGGCTGAGCAACAGCTTTCCAGGCTAGCCCCTTCTGCCTGCCAGCTATCTGCAGACGTTCGCACTTTCGGAGCAGGGCTGCGAAAGGAGCCTGGCTGGGACACCAACTTTCCCAGGCTACGTTTGAAGTTTGAGGTGGCAAGACAAGCAAGCAGCCCCATTCTCTGTGCCTCTATGCGAACAGTGCCATGGGCAGATGAGGCTGAGCAACAGCTTTCCAGGATAGCCCCTTCTGCCTGCCAGCTATCTGCAGACGTTCGCACTTTCGGAGCAGGGCTGCGAAAGGAGCCTGGCAGGGACACCACCATTCCCAGCATGCGTTTGAAGTTTGAGGTGGCAAGACAAGCAAGCAGCCCCATTCTCTGTGCCTCTATGCGAACAGTGCCATGGGCAGATGAGGCTGAGCAACAGCTTTCCAGGCTAGCCCCTTCTGCCTGCCAGCTATCTGCAGACGTTCGCACTTTCGGAGCAGGGCTGCGAAAGGAGCCTGGCTGGGACACCAACTTTCCCAGGCTACATTTGAAGTTTGAGGTGGCAAGACAAGCAAGCAGCCCCATTCTCTGTGCCTCTGTGCGAGCACTGCCATGGGCAGATGAGGCTGAGCAACAGCTTTCCAGGCTAGCCCCTTCTGCCTGCCAGCTATCTGCAGACGTTCGCACTTTCGGAGCAGGGCTGTGATAAGAGCCTGGCAGGGACACCACCATTCCCAGCATGCGTTTGAAGTTTCAAGTGGCAAGATAAGCAAGCAGCCCCATTCTCTGTGCCTCTATGCGAACAGTGCCATGGGCAGATGAGGCTGAGCAACAGCTTTCCAGGCTAGGCCCTTCTGCCTGCCAGCTATCTGCAGACGTTCGCACTTTCGGAGCAGGGCTGCGAAAGGAGCCTGGCTGGGACACCAACTTTCCTTGCATGCGTTTGAAGTTTGAGGTGGCAAGATAAGCAAGCAGCCCCATTCTCTGTGCCTCTGTGCGAGCACTGCCATGGGCAGATGAGGCTGAGCAACAGCTTTCCAGGCTAGCCCCTTCTGCCTGCCAGCTATCTGCAGACGTTCGCACTTTCGGAGCAGGGCTGCGAAAGGAGCCTGGCTGGGACACCAACTTTCCCAGGCTACGTTTGAAGTTTGAGGTGGCAAGACAAGCAAGCAGCCCCATTCTCTGTGCCTCTATGCGAACAGTGCCATGGGCAGATGAGGCTGAGCAACAGCTTTCCAGGATAGCCCCTTCTGCCTGCCAGCTATCTGCAGACGTTCGCACTTTCGGAGCAGGGCTGCGAAAGGAGCCTGGCTGGGACACCACCATTCCCAGCATGCGTTTGAAGTTTGAGGTGGCAAGACAAGCAAGCAGCCCCATTCTCTGTGCCTCTATGCGAACAGTGCCATGGGCAGATGAGGCTGAGCAACAGCTTTCCAGGCTAGCCCCTTCTGCCTGCCAGCTATCTGCAGACGTTCGCACTTTCGGAGCAGGGCTGCGAAAGGAGCCTGGCTGGGACACCAACTTTCCCAGGCTACGTTTGAAGTTTGAGGTGGCAAGACAAGCAAGCAGCCCCATTCTCTGTGCCTCTGTGCGAGCACTGCCATGGGCAGATGAGGCTGAGCAACAGCTTTCCAGGCTAGCCCCTTCTGCCTGCCAGCTATCTGCAGACGTTCGCACTTTCGGAGCAGGGCTGTGATAGGAGCGTGGCAGGGACACCACCATTCCCAGCATGCGTTTGAAGTTTCAAGTGGCAAGATAAGCAAGCAGCCCCATTCTCTGTGCCTCTATGCGAACAGTGCCATGGGCAGATGAGGCTGAGCAACAGCTTTCCAGGCTAGCCCCTTCTGCCTGCCAGCTATCTGCAGACGTTCGCACTTTCGTAGCAGGGCTGCGAAAGGAGCCTGGCTGGGACACCAACTTTCCTAGCATGCGTTTGAAGTTTGAGGTGGCAAGATAAGCAAGCAGCCCCATTCTCTGTGCCTCTGTGCGAGCACTGCCATGGGCAGATGAGGCTGAGCAACAGCTTTCCAGGCTAGCCCCTTCTGCCTGCCAGCTATTTGCAGACGTTCGCACTTTCGTAGCAGGGCTGCGAAAGGAGCCTGGCTGGGACACCAACTTTCCCAGGCTACGTTTGAAGTTTGAGGTGGCAAGACAAGCAAGCAGCCCCATTCTCTGTGCCTCTGTGCGAGCACTGCCATGGGCAGATGAGGCTGAGCAACAGCTTTCCAGGCTAGCCCCTTCTGCCTGCCAGCTATCTGCAGACATTCGCACTTTCGGAGCAGGGCTGCGAAAGGAGCCTGGCTGGGACACCAACTTTCCCAGGCTACGTTTGAAGTTTGAGGTGGCAAGATAAGCAAGCAGCCCCATTCTCTGTGCCTCTGTGCGAGCACTGCCATGGGCAGATGAGGCTGAGCAACAGCTTTCCAGGCTAGCCCCTTCTGCCTGCCACATATCTGCAGACGTTCGCACTTTCGGAGCCCGGCTGTGATAGGAGCCTGGCTGGGACACCACCATTCCCAGCATGCGTTTGAAGTTTCAAGTGGCAAGATAAGCAAGCAGCCCCATTCTCTGTGCCTCTATGCGAACAGTGCCATGGGCAGATGAGGCTGAGCAACAGCTTTCCAGGCTAGCCCCTTCTGGCTGCCAGCTATCTGCAGACGTTCGCACTTTCGGAGCAGGGCTGCGAAAGGAGCCTGGCTGGGACATCAACTTTCCCAGGCTACGTTTGAAGTTTGAGGTGGCAAGACAAGCAAGCAGCCCCATTCTCTGTGCCTCTGTGCGAGCACTGCCATGGGCAGATGAGGCTGAGCAACAGCTTTCCAGGATAGCCCCTTCTGCCTGCCAGCTATCTGCAGACGTTCGCACTTTCGGAGCAGGGCTGTGATAGGAGCCTGGCAGGGACACCACCATTCCCAGCATGCGTTTGAAGCTTCAAGTGGCAAGATAAGCAAGCAGCCCCATTCTCTGTGCCTCTATGCGAACAGTGCCATCGGCAGATGAGGCTGAGCAACAGCTTTCCAGGCTAGGCCCTTCTGGCTGCCAGCTATCTGCAGACGTTCGCACTTTCGTAGCAGGGCTGCGAAAGGAGCCTGGCTGGGACACCAACTTTCCCAGGCTACGTTTGAAGTTTGAGGTGGCAAGACAAGCAAGCAGCCCCATTCTCTGTGCCTCTATGCGAACAGTGCCATGGGCAGATGAGGCTGAGCAACAGCTTTCCAGGATAGCCCCTTCTGCCTGCCAGCTATCTGCAGACGTTCGCACTTTCGGAGCAGGGCTGCGAAAGGAGCCTGGCTGGGACACCAACTTTCCCATGATACGTTTGAAGTTTGAGGTGGCAAGATAAGCAAGCAGCCCCATTCTCTGTGCCTCTGTGCGAGCACTGCCATGGGCAGATGAGGCTGAGCAACAGCTTTCCAGGCTAGCCCCTTCTGCCTGCCAGCTATCTGCAGACGTTCGCACTTTCGGAGCAGGGCTGCGAAAGGAGCCTGGCTGGGACACCAACTTTCCCATGATACGTTTGAAGTTTGAGGTGGCAAGATAAGCAAGCAGCCCCATTCTCTGTGCCTCTGTGCGAGCACTGCCATGGGCAGATGAGGCTGAGCAACAGCTTTCCAGGCTAGCCCCTTCTGCCTGCCAGCTATCTGCAGACGTTCGCACTTTCGGAGCAGGGCTGCGAAAGGAGCCTGGCTGGGACACCAACTTTCCCAGGCTACGTTTGAAGTTTGAGGTGGCAAGACAAGCAAGCAGCCCCATTCTCTGTGCCTCTATGCGAACAGTGCCATGGGCAGATGAGGCTGAGCAACAGCTTTCCAGGATAGCCCCTTCTGCCTGCCAGCTATCTGCAGACGTTCGCACTTTCGGAGCAGGGCTGCGAAAGGAGCCTGGCTGGGACACCACCATTCCCAGCATGCGTTTGAAGTTTGAGGTGGCAAGACAAGCAAGCAGCCCCATTCTCTGTGCCTCTATGCGAACAGTGCCATGGGCAGATGAGGCTGAGCAACAGCTTTCCAGGCTAGCCCCTTCTGCCTGCCAGCTCTCTGCAGACGTTCGCACTTTCGGAGCAGGGCTGCGAAAGGAGCCTGGCTGGGACACCAACTTTCCCAGGCTACGTTTGAAGTTTGAGGTGGCAAGACAAGCAAGCAGCCCCATTCTCTGTGCCTCTGTGCGAGCACTGCCATGGGCAGATGAGGCTGAGCAACAGCTTTCCAGGCTAGCCCCTTCTGCCTGCCAGCTATCTGCAGACGTTCGCACTTTCGGAGCAGGGCTGTGATAGGAGCGTGGCAGGGACACCACCATTCCCAGCATGCGTTTGAAGTTTCAAGTGGCAAGATAAGCAAGCAGCCCCATTCTCTGTGCCTCTATGCGAACAGTGCCATGGGCAGATGAGGCTGAGCAACAGCTTTCCAGGCTAGGCCCTTCTGCCTGCCAGCTATCTGCAGACGTTCGCACTTTCAGAGCAGGGCTGCGAAAGGAGCCTGGCTGGGACACCAACTTTCCTAGCATGCGTTTGAAGTTTGAGGTGGCAAGATAAGCAAGCAGCCCCATTCTCTGTGCCTCTGTGCGAGCACTGCCATGGGCAGATGAGGCTGAGCAACAGCTTTCCAGGCTAGCCCCTTCTGCCTGCCAGCTATCTGCAGACGTTCGCACTTTCGTAGCAGGGCTGCGAAAGGAGCCTGGCTGGGACACCAACTTTCCCAGGCTACGTTTGAAGTTTGAGGTGGCAAGACAAGCAAGCAGCCCCATTCTCTGTGCCTCTGTGCGAGCACTGCCATGGGCAGATGAGGCTGAGCAACAGCTTTCCAGGCTAGCCCCTTCTGCCTGCCAGCTATCTGCAGACGTTCGCACTTTCGGAGCAGGGCTGCGAAAGGAGCCTGGCTGGGACACCAACTTTCCCAGGCTACGTTTGAAGTTTGAGGTGGCAAGATAAGCAAGCAGCCCCATTCTCTGTGCCTCTGTGCGAGCACTGCCATGGGCAGATGAGGCTGAGCAACAGCTTTCCAGGCTAGCCCCTTCTGCCTGCCACATATCTGCAGACGTTCGCACTTTCGGAGCCCGGCTGTGATAGGAGCCTGGCTGGGACACCACCATTCCCAGCATGCGTTTGAAGTTTCAAGTGGCAAGATAAGCAAGCAGCCCCA
This sequence comes from Opisthocomus hoazin, assembly GCF_030867145.1. NCBI lineage: Eukaryota > Metazoa > Chordata > Aves > Opisthocomiformes > Opisthocomidae > Opisthocomus > Opisthocomus hoazin. The sequence goes on along the minus strand of NC_134450.1, from coordinate 907,579 downwards.
TTCTCTGTGCCTCTATGCGAACAGTGCCATGGGCAGATGAGGCTGAGCAACAGCTTTCCAGGCTAGCCCCTTCTGGCTGCCAGCTATCTGCAGACGTTCGCACTTTCGGAGCAGGGCTGCGAAAGGAGCCTGGCTGGGACACCAACTTTCCCAGGCTACGTTTGAAGTTTGAGGTGGCAAGACAAGCAAGCAGCCCCATTCTCTGTGCCTCTGTGCGAGCACTGCCATGGGCAGATGAGGCTGAGCAACAGCTTTCCAGGCTAGCCCCTTCTGCCTGCCAGCTATCTGCAGACGTTCGCACTTTCGGAGCAGGGCTGTGATAGGAGCGTGGCAGGGACACCACCATTCCCAGCATGCGTTTGAAGCTTCAAGTGGCAAGATAAGCAAGCAGCCCCATTCTCTGTGCCTCTATGCGAAAAGTGCCATCGGCAGATGAGGCTGAGCAACAGCTTTCCAGGCTAGGCCCTTCTGGCTGCCAGCTATCTGCAGACGTTCGCACTTTCGTAGCAGGGCTGCGAAAGGAGCCTGGCTGGGACACCAACTTTCCCAGGCTACGTTTGAAGTTTGAGGTGGCAAGACAAGCAAGCAGCCCCATTCTCTGTGCCTCTATGCGAACAGTGCCATGGGCAGATGAGGCTGAGCAACAGCTTTCCAGGCTAGCCCCTTCTGCCTGCCAGCTATCTGCAGACGTTCGCACTTTCGGAGCAGGGCTGCGAAAGGAGCCTGGCTGGGACACCAACTTTCCCATGATACGTTTGAAGTTTGAGGTGGCAAGATAAGCAAGCAGCCCCATTCTCTGTGCCTCTGTGCGAGCACTGCCATGGGCAGATGAGGCTGAGCAACAGCTTTCCAGGCTAGCCCCTTCTGCCTGCCAGCTATCTGCAGACGTTCGCACTTTAGGAGCAGGGCTGCGAAAGGAGCCTGGCTGGGACACCAACTTTCCCAGGCTACGTTTGAAGTTTGAGGTGGCAAGACAAGCAAGCAGCCCCATTCTCTGTGCCTCTGTGCGAGCACTGCCATGGGCAGATGAGGCTGAGCAACAGCTTTCCAGGATAGCCCCTTCTGGCTGCCAGCTATCTGCAGACGTTCGCACTTTCGGAGGAGGGCTGTGATAGGAGCCTGGCAGGGACACCACCATTCCCAGCATGCGTTTGAAGTTTGAGGTGGCAAGACAAGCAAGCAGCCCCATTCTCTGTGCCTCTATGCGAACAGTGCCATGGGCAGATGAGGCTGAGCAACAGCTTTCCAGGCTAGCCCCTTCTGCCTGCCAGCTATCTGCAGACGTTCGCACTTTCGGAGCAGGGCTGCGAAAGGAGCCTGGCTGGGACACTAACTTTCCTAGCATGCGTTTGAAGTTTGAGGTGGCAAGATAAGCAAGCAGCCCCATTCTCTGTGCCTCTGTGCGAGCACTGCCATGGGCAGATGAGGCTGAGCAACAGCTTTCCAGGCTAGCCCCTTCTGCCTGCCAGCTATCTGCAGACGTTCGCACTTTCGGAGCAGGGCTGTGATAGGAGCGTGGCAGGGACACCACCATTCCCAGCATGCGTTTGAAGTTTCAAGTGGCAAGATAAGCAAGCAGCCCCATTCTCTGTGCCTCTATGCGAACAGTGCCATGGGCAGATGAGGCTGAGCAACAGCTTTCCAGGCTAGCCCCTTCTGCCTGCCAGCTATCTGCAGACGTTCGCACTTTCGGAGCAGGGCTGCGAAAGGAGCCTGGCTGGGAAACCAACTTTCCCAGGCTACGTTTGAAGTTTGAGGTGGCAAGACAAGCAAGCAGCCCCATTCTCTGTGCCTCTGTGCGAGCACTGCCATGGGCAGATGAGGCTGAGCAACAGCTTTCCAGGCTAGCCCCTTCTGCCTGCCAGCTATCTGCAGACGTTCGCACTTTCGGAGCAGGGCTGCGAAAGGAGCCTGGCTGGGACACTAACTTTCCTAGCATGCGTTTGAAGTTTGAGGTGGCAAGATAAGCAAGCAGCCCCATTCTCTGTGCCTCTGTGCGAGCACTGCCATGGGCAGATGAGGCTGAGCAACAGCTTTCCAGGCTAGCCCCTTCTGCCTGCCAGCTATCTGCAGACGTTCGCACTTTCGGAGCAGGGCTGTGATAGGAGTCTGGCAGGGACACCACCATTCCCAGCATGCGTTTGAAGTTTCAAGTGGCAAGATAAGCAAGCAGCCCCATTCTCTGTGCCTCTATGCGAACAGTGCCATGGGCAGATGAGGCTGAGCAACAGCTTTCCAGGCTAGCCCCTTCTGCCTGCCAGCTATCTGCAGACGTTCGCACTTTCGGAGCAGGGCTGCGAAAGGAGCCTGGCTGGGAAACCAACTTTCCCAGGCTACGTTTGAAGTTTGAGGTGGCAAGACAAGCAAGCAGCCCCATTCTCTGTGCCTCTGTGCGAGCACTGCCATGGGCAGATGAGGCTGAGCAACAGCTTTCCAGGCTAGCCCCTTCTGCCTGCCAGCTATCTGCAGACGTTCGCACTTTCGGAGCAGGGCTGCGAAAGGAGCCTGGCAGGGACACCACCACCATTCCCAGCATGCGTTTGAAGTTTGAGGTGGCAAGACAAGCAAGCAGCCCCATTCTCTGTGCCTCTATGCGAACAGTGCCATGGGCAGATGAGGCTGAGCAACAGCTTTCCAGGCTAGCCCCTTCTGCCTGCCAGCTATCTGCAGACGTTCGCACTTTCGGAGCAGGGCTGCGAAAGGAGCCTGGCTGGGACACCAACTTTCCCAGGCTACGTTTGAAGTTTGAGGTGGCAAGATAAGCAAGCAGCCCCATTCTCTGTGCCTCTGTGCGAGCACTGCCATGGGCAGATGAGGCTGAGCAACAGCTTTCCAGGCTAGCCCCTTCTGGCTGCCAGCTATCTGCAGACGTTCGCACTTTCGGAGCAGGGCTGCGAAAGGAGCCTGGCAGGGACACCACCATTCCCAGCATGCGTTTGAAGTTTCAAGTGGCAAGATAAGCAAGCAGCCCCATTCTCTGTGCCTCTATGCGAACAGTGCCATGGGCAGATGAGGCTGAGCAACAGCTTTCCAGGCTAGCCCCTTCTGCCTGCCAGCTATCTGCAGACGTTCGCACTTTCGGAGCAGGGCTGCGAAAGGAGCCTGGCTGGGACACCAACTTTCCCAGGCTACGTTTGAAGTTTGAGGTGGCAAGACAAGCAAGCAGCCCCATTCTCTGTGCCTCTGTGCGAGCACTGCCATGGGCAGATGAGGCTGAGCAACAGCTTTCCAGGCTAGCCCCTTCTGGCTGCCAGCTATCTGCAGACGTTCGCACTTTCGGAGCAGGGCTGCGAAAGGAGCCTGGCAGGGACACCACCATTCCCAGCATGCGTTTGAAGTTTCAAGTGGCAAGATAAGCAAGCAGCCCCATTCTCTGTGCCTCTATGCGAACAGTGCCATGGGCAGATGAGGCTGAGCAACAGCTTTCCAGGCTAGCCCCTTCTGCCTGCCAGCTATCTGCAGACGTTCGCACTTTCGGAGCAGGGCTGCGAAAGGAGCCTGGCTGGGACACCAACTTTCCCAGGCTACGTTTGAAGTTTGAGGTGGCAAGACAAGCAAGCAGCCCCATTCTCTGTGCCTCTGTGCGAGCACTGCCATGGGCAGATGAGGCTGAGCAACAGCTTTCCAGGCTAGCCCCTTCTGCCTGCCAGCTATCTGCAGACGTTCGCACTTTCGGAGCAGGGCTGCGAAAGGAGCCTGGCTGGGACACCAACTTTCCCAGGCTACGTTTGAAGTTTGAGGTGGCAAGATAAGCAAGCAGCCCCATTCTCTGTGCCTCTGTGCGAGCACTGCCATGGGCAGATGAGGCTGAGCAACAGCTTTCCAGGCTAGCCCCTTCTGCCTGCCACATATCTGCAGACGTTCGCACTTTCGGAGCAGGGCTGCGAAAGGAGCCTGGCTGGGACACCAACTTTCCCAGGCTACGTTTGAAGTTTGAGGTGGCAAGACAAGCAAGTAGCCCCATTCTCTGTGCCTCTGTGCGAGCACTGCCATGGGCAGATGAGGCTGAGCAACAGCTTTCCAGGCTAGCCCCTTCTGCCTGCCAGCTATCTGCAGACGTTCGCACTTTCGGAGCAGGGCTGCGAAAGGAGCCTGGCTGGGACACCAACTTTCCCAGGCTACGTTTGAAGTTTGAGGTGGCAAGATAAGCAAGCAGCCCCATTCTCTGTGCCTCTGTGCGAGCACTGCCATGGGCAGATGAGGCTGAGCAACAGCTTTCCAGGCTAGCCCCTTCTGCCTGCCACATATCTGCAGACGTTCGCACTTTCGGAGGAGGGCTGTGATAGGAGCCTGGCAGGGACACCACCATTCCCAGCATGCGTTTGAAGTTTGAGGTGGCAAGACAAGAAGCAGCCCCATTCTCTGTGCCTCTATGCGAACAGTGCCATGGGCAGATGAGGCTGAGCAACAGCTTTCCAGGCTAGCCCCTTCTGGCTGCCAGCTATCTGCAGACGTTCGCACTTTCGGAGCAGGGCTGCGAAAGGAGCCTGGCTGGGACACTAACTTTCCTAGCATGCGTTTGAAGTTTGAGGTGGCAAGATAAGCAAGCAGCCCCATTCTCTGTGCCTCTGTGCGAGCACTGCCATGGGCAGATGAGGCTGAGCAACAGCTTTCCAGGCTAGCCCCTTCTGCCTGCCAGCTATCTGCAGACGTTCGCACTTTCGGAGCAGGGCTGTGATAGGAGCGTGGCAGGGACACCACCATTCCCAGCATGCGTTTGAAGTTTCAAGTGGCAAGATAAGCAAGCAGCCCCATTCTCTGTGCCTCTATGCGAACAGTGCCATGGGCAGATGAGGCTGAGCAACAGCTTTCCAGGCTAGGCCGTTCTGGCTGCCAGCTATCTGCAGAAGTTCGCACTTTCGGAGCAGGGCTGCGAAAGGAGCCTGGCTGGGACACCAACTTTCCCAGGCTACGTTTGAAGTTTGAGGTGGCAAGACAAGCAAGCAGCCCCATTCTCTGTGCCTCTGTGCGAGCACTGCCATGGGCACATGAGGCTGAGCAACAGCTTTCCAGGCTAGCCCCTTCTGCCTGCCAGCTATCTGCAGACGTTCGCACTTTCGGAGCAGGGCTGTGATAGGAGCCTGGCAGGGACACCACCATTCCCAGCATGCGTTTGAAGTTTCAAGTGGCAAGATAAGAAAGCAGCCCCATTCTCTGTGCCTCTATGCGAACAGTGCCATGGGCAGATGAGGCTGAGCAACAGCTTTCCAGGCTAGCCCCTTCTGCCTGCCAGCTATCTGCAGACGTTCGCACTTTCGGAGCAGGGCTGCGAAAGGAGCCTGGCTGGGAAACCAACTTTCCCAGGCTACGTTTGAAGTTTGAGGTGGCAAGACAAGCAAGCAGCCCCATTCTCTGTGCCTCTGTGCGAGCACTGCCATGGGCAGATGAGGCTGAGCAACAGCTTTCCAGGCTAGCCCCTTCTGCCTGCCAGCTATCTGCAGACGTTCGCACTTTCGGAGCAGGGCTGCGAAAGGAGCCTGGCAGGGACACCACCACCATTCCCAGCATGCGTTTGAAGTTTGAGGTGGCAAGACAAGCAAGCAGCCCCATTCTCTGTGCCTCTATGCGAACAGTGCCATGGGCAGATGAGGCTGAGCAACAGCTTTCCAGGCTAGCCCCTTCTGCCTGCCAGCTATCTGCAGACGTTCGCACTTTCGGAGCAGGGCTGCGAAAGGAGCCTGGCTGGGACACCAACTTTCCCAGGCTACGTTTGAAGTTTGAGGTGGCAAGATAAGCAAGCAGCCCCATTCTCTGTGCCTCTGTGCGAGCACTGCCATGGGCAGATGAGGCTGAGCAACAGCTTTCCAGGCTAGCCCCTTCTGCCTGCCAGCTATCTGCAGACGTTCGCACTTTCGGAGCAGGGCTGCGAAAGGAGCCTGGCAGGGACACCACCATTCCCAGCATGCGTTTGAAGTTTCAAGTGGCAAGATAAGCAAGCAGCCCCATTCTCTGTGCCTCTATGCGAACAGTGCCATGGGCAGATGAGGCTGAGCAACAGCTTTCCAGGCTAGCCCCTTCTGCCTGCCAGCTATCTGCAGACGTTCGCACTTTCGGAGCAGGGCTGCGAAAGGAGCGTGGCTGGGACACCAACTTTCCCAGGCTACGTTTGAAGTTTGAGGTGGCAAGACAAGCAAGCAGCCCCATTCTCTGTGCCTCTGTGCGAGCACTGCCATGGGCAGATGAGGCTGAGCAACAGCTTTCCAGGCTAGCCCCTTCTGGCTGCCAGCTATCTGCAGACGTTCGCACTTTCGGAGCAGGGCTGCGAAAGGAGCCTGGCAGGGACACCACCATTCCCAGCATGCGTTTGAAGTTTCAAGTGGCAAGATAAGCAAGCAGCCCCATTCTCTGTGCCTCTATGCGAACAGTGCCATGGGCAGATGAGGCTGAGCAACAGCTTTCCAGGCTAGCCCCTTCTGCCTGCCAGCTATCTGCAGACGTTCGCACTTTCGGAGCAGGGCTGCGAAAGGAGCCTGGCTGGGACACCAACTTTCCCAGGCTACGTTTGAAGTTTGAGGTGGCAAGACAAGCAAGCAGCCCCATTCTCTGTGCCTCTGTGCGAGCACTGCCATGGGCAGATGAGGCTGAGCAACAGCTTTCCAGGCTAGCCCCTTCTGCCTGCCAGCTATCTGCAGACGTTCGCACTTTCGGAGCAGGGCTGCGAAAGGAGCCTGGCTGGGACACCAACTTTCCCAGGCTACGTTTGAAGTTTGAGGTGGCAAGATAAGCAAGCAGCCCCATTCTCTGTGCCTCTGTGCGAGCACTGCCATGGGCAGATGAGGCTGAGCAACAGCTTTCCAGGCTAGCCCCTTCTGCCTGCCACATATCTGCAGACGTTCGCACTTTCGGAGCCCGGCTGTGATAGGAGCCTGGCAGGGACACCACCATTCCCAGCATGCGTTTGAAGTTTCAAGTGGCAAGATAAGCAAGCAGCCCCATTCTCTGTGCCTCTATGCGAACAGTGCCATGGGCAGATGAGGCTGAGCAACAGCTTTCCAGGCTAGCCCCTTCTGCCTGCCAGCTATCTGCAGACGTTCGCACTTTCGGAGCAGGGCTGCGAAAGGAGCGTGGCTGGGACACCAACTTTCCTAGGCTACGTTTGAAGTTTGAGGTGGCAAGACAAGCAAGCAGCCCCATTCTCTGTGCCTCTGTGCGAGCACTGCCATGGGCAGATGAGGCTGAGCAACAGCTTTCCAGGCTAGCCCCTTCTGCCTGCCAGCTATCTGCAAACGTTCGCACTTTCGGAGCAGGGCTGTGATAGGAGCCTGGCAGGGACACCACCTTTCCCAGCATGCGTTTGAAGTTCCAAGTGGCAAGATAAGAAAGCAGCCCCATTCTCTGTGCCTCTATGCGAACAGTGCCATGGGCAGATGAGGCTGAGCAACAGCTTTCCAGGCTAGCCCCTTCTGCCTGCCAGCTATCTGCAGACGTTCGCACTTTCGGAGCAGGGCTGCGAAAGGAGCCTGGCTGGGACACGAACTTTCCCAGGCTACGTTTGAAGTTTGAGGTGGCAAGACAAGCAAGCAGCCCCATTCTCTGTGCCTCTGTGCGAGCACTGCCATGGGCAGATGAGGCTGAGCAACAGCTTTCCAGGCTAGCCCCTTCTGCCTGCCAGCTATCTGCAGACGTTCGCACTTTCGGAGCAGGGCTGCGAAAGGAGCCTGGCTGTGACACCAACTTTCCCAGGCTACGTTTGAAGTTTGAGGTGGCAAGACAAGCAAGCAGCCCCATTCTCTGTGCCTCTATGCGAACAGTGCCATGGGCAGATGAGGCTGAGCAACAGCTTTCCAGGATAGCCCCTTCTGCCTGCCAGCTATCTGCAGACGTTCGCACTTTTGGAGCAGGGCTGCGAAAGGAGCCTGGCAGGGACACCACCATTCCCAGCATGCGTTTGAAGTTTGAGGTGGAAAGACAAGCAAGCAGCCCCATTCTCTGTGCCTCTATGCGAACAGTGCCATGGGCAGATGAGGCTGAGCAACAGCTTTCCAGGCTAGCCCCTTCTGGCTGCCAGCTATCTGCAGACGTTCGCACTTTCGGAGCAGGGCTGCGAAAGGAGCCTGGCTGGGACACCAACTTTCCCAGGCTACGTTTGAAGTTTGAGGTGGCAAGATAAGCAAGCAGCCCCATTCTCTGTGCGTCTGTGCGAGCACTGCCATGGGCAGATGAGGCTGAGCAACAGCTTTCCAGGCTAGCCCCTTCTGGCTGCCAGCTATCTGCAGACGTTCGCACTTTTGGAGCAGGGCTGTGATAGGAGCCTGGCAGGGACACCACCATTCCCAGCATGCGTTTGAAGTTTCAAGTGGCAAGATAAGCAAGCAGCCCCATTCTCTGTGCCTCTATGCGAACAGTGCCATGGGCAGATGAGGCTGAGCAACAGCTTTCCAGGCTAGCCCCTTCTGCCTGCCAGCTATCTGCAGACGTTCGCACTTTCGGAGCAGGGCTGCGAAAGGAGCCTGGCTGGGACACCAACTTTCCCAGGCTACGTTTGAAGTTTGAGGTGGCAAGACAAGCAAGCAGCCCCATTCTCTGTGCCTCTGTGCGAGCACTGCCATGGGCACATGAGGCTGAGCAACAGCTTTCCAGGCTAGCCCCTTCTGCCTGCCAGCTATCTGCAGACGTTCGCACTTTCGGAGCAGGGCTGCGAAAGGAGCCTGGCAGGGACACCACCACTCCCAGCATGCGTTTGAAGTTTCAAGTGGCAAGATAAGCAAGCAGCCCCATTCTCTGTGCCTCTATGCGAACAGTGCCATGGGCAGATGAGGCTGAGCAACAGCTTTCCAGGCTAGCCCCTTCTGGCTGCCAGCTATCTGCAGACGTTCGCACTTTCGGAGCAGGGCTGCGAAAGGAGCCTGGCTGGGACACCAACTTTCCCAGGCTACGTTTGAAGTTTGAGGTGGCAAGATAAGCAAGCAGCCCCATTCTCTGTGCCTCTGTGCGAGCACTGCCATGGGCAGATGAGGCTGAGCAACAGCTTTCCAGGCTAGCCCCTTCTGCCTGCCAGCTATCTGCAGACGTTCGCACTTTCGGAGCAGGGCTGCGAAAGGAGCCTGGCTGGGACACCAACTTTCCCAGGCTACGTTTGAAGTTTGAGGTGGCAAGACAAGCAAGCAGCCCCATTCTCTGTGCCTCTATGCGAACAGTGCCATGGGCAGATGAGGCTGAGCAACAGCTTTCCAGGATAGCCCCTTCTGCCTGCCAGCTATCTGCAGACGTTCGCACTTTCGGAGCAGGGCTGCGAAAGGAGCCTGGCAGGGACACCACCACCATTCCCAGCATGCGTTTGAAGTTTGAGGTGGCAAGACAAGCAAGCAGCCCCATTCTCTGTGCCTCTATGCGAACAGTGCCATGGGCAGATGAGGCTGAGCAACAGCTTTCCAGGCTAGCCCCTTCTGCCTGCCAGCTATCTGCAGACGTTCGCACTTTCGGAGCAGGGCTGCGAAAGGAGCCTGGCTGGGACACCAACTTTCCCAGGCTACGTTTGAAGTTTGAGGTGGCAAGATAAGCAAGCAGCCCCATTCTCTGTGCCTCTGTGCGAGCACTGCCATGGGCAGATGAGGCTGAGCAACAGCTTTCCAGGCTAGCCCCTTCTGGCTGCCAGCTATCTGCAGACGTTCGCACTTTCGGAGCAGGGCTGTGATAGGAGCCTGGCAGGGACACCACCATTCCCAGCATGCGTTTGAAGTTTCAAGTGGCAAGATAAGCAAGCAGCCCCATTCTCTGTGCCTCTATGCGAACAGTGCCATGGGCAGATGAGGCTGAGCAACAGCTTTCCAGGCTAGCCCCTTCTGCCTGCCAGCTATCTGCAGACGTTCGCACTTTCGGAGCAGGGCTGCGAAAGGAGCCTGGCTGGGACACCAACTTTCCCAGGCTACGTTTGAAGTTTGAGGTGGCAAGACAAGCAAGCAGCCCCATTCTCTGTGCCTCTGTGCGAGCACTGCCATGGGCAGATGAGGCTGAGCAACAGCTTTCCAGGCTAGCCCCTTCTGCCTGCCAGCTATCTGCAGACGTTCGCACTTTCGGAGCAGGGCTGCGAAAGGAGCCTGGCAGGGACACCACCATTCCCAGCATGCGTTTGAAGTTTCAAGTGGCAAGATAAGCAAGCAGCCCCATTCTCTGTGCCTCTATGCGAACAGTGCCATGGGCAGATGAGGCTGAGCAACAGCTTTCCAGGCTAGCCCCTTCTGCCTGCCAGCTATCTGCAGACGTTCGCACTTTCGGAGCAGGGCTGCGAAAGGAGCCTGGCTGTGACACCAACTTTCCCAGGCTACGTTTGAAGTTTGAGGTGGCAAGACAAGCAAGCAGCCCCATTCTCTGTGCCTCTGTGCGAGCACTGCCATGGGCAGATGAGGCTGAGCAACAGCTTTCCAGGCTAGCCCCTTCTGCCTGCCTGCTATCTGCAGACGTTCGCACTTTCGGAGCAGGGCTGCGAAAGGAGCCTGGCTGGGACACCAACTTTCCCAGGCTACGTTTGAAGTTTGAGGTGGCAAGATAAGCAAGCAGCCCCATTCTCTGTGCCTCTGTGCGAGCACTGCCATGGGCAGATGAGGCTGAGCAACAGCTTTCCAGGCTAGCCCCTTCTGCCTGCCACATATCTGCAGACGTTCGCACTTTCGGAGCCCGGCTGTGATAGGAGCCTGGCAGGGACACCACCATTCCCAGCATGCGTTTGAAGTTTCAAGTGGCAAGATAAGCAAGCAGCCCCATTCTCTGTGCCTCTATGCGAACAGTGCCATGGGCAGATGAGGCTGAGCAACAGCTTTCCAGGCTAGCCCCTTCTGCCTGCCAGCTATCTGCAGACGTTCGCACTTTCGGAGCAGGGCTGCGAAAGGAGCGTGGCTGGGACACCAACTTTCCTAGGCTACGTTTGAAGTTTGAGGTGGCAAGACAAGCAAGCAGCCCCATTCTCTGTGCCTCTGTGCGAGCACTGCCATGGGCAGATGAGGCTGAGCAACAGCTTTCCAGGCTAGCCCCTTCTGCCTGCCAGCTATCTGCAAACGTTCGCACGTTAGGAGCAGGGCTGTGATAGGAGCCTGGCAGGGACACCACCTTTCCCAGCATGCGTTTGAAGTTCCAAGTGGCAAGATAAGAAAGCAGCCCCATTCTCTGTGCCTCTATGCGAACAGTGCCATGGGCAGATGAGGCTGAGCAACAGCTTTCCAGGCTAGCCCCTTCTGGCTGCCAGCTATCTGCAGACGTTCGCACTTTCGGAGCAGGGCTGCGAAAGGAGCCTGGCTGGGACACCAACTTTCCCAGGATACGTTTGAAGTTTGAGGTGGCAAGATAAGCAAGCAGCCCCATTCTCTGTGCCTCTGTGCGAGCACTGCCATGGGCAGATGAGGCTGAGCAACAGCTTTCCAGGCTAGCCCCTTCTGCCTGCCAGCTATCTGCAGACGTTCGCACTTTCAGAGCAGGGCTGCGAAAGGAGCCTGGCTGTGACACCAACTTTCCCAGGCTACGTTTGAAGTTTGAGGTGGCAAGACAAGCAAGCAGCCCCATTCTCTGTGCCTCTATGCGAACAGTGCCATGGGCAGATGAGGCTGAGCAACAGCTTTCCAGGATAGCCCCTTCTGCCTGCCAGCTATCTGCAGACGTTCGCACTTTTGGAGCAGGGCTGCGAAAGGAGCCTGGCAGGGACACCACCATTCCCAGCATGCGTTTGAAGTTTGAGGTGGAAAGACAAGCAAGCAGCCCCATTCTCTGTGCCTCTATGCGAACAGTGCCATGGGCAGATGAGGCTGAGCAACAGCTTTCCAGGCTAGCCCCTTCTGGCTGCCAGCTATCTGCAGACGTTCGCACTTTCGGAGCAGGGCTGCGAAAGGAGCCTGGCTGGGACACCAACTTTCCCAGGCTACGTTTGAAGTTTGAGGTGGCAAGATAAGCAAGCAGCCCCATTCTCTGTGCCTCTGTGCGAGCACTGCCATGGGCAGATGAGGCTGAGCAACAGCTTTCCAGGCTAGCCCCTTCTGGCTGCCAGCTATCTGCAGACGTTCGCACTTTCGGAGCAGGGCTGTGATAGGAGCCTGGCAGGGACACCACCATTCCCAGCATGCGTTTGAAGTTTCAAGTGGCAAGATAAGCAAGCAGCCCCATTCTCTGTGCCTCTATGCGAACAGTGCCATGGGCAGATGAGGCTGAGCAACAGCTTTCCAGGCTAGCCCCTTCTGCCTGCCAGCTATCTGCAGACGTTCGCACTTTCAGAGCAGGGCTGCGAAAGGAGCCTGGCTGGGACACCAACTTTCCCAGGCTACGTTTGAAGTTTGAGGTGGCAAGACAAGCAAGCAGCCCCATTCTCTGTGCCTCTGTGCGAGCACTGCCATGGGCAGATGAGGCTGAGCAACAGCTTTCCAGGCTAGCCCCTTCTGCCTGCCAGCTATCTGCACACGTTCGCACTTTCGGAGCAGGGCTGCGAAAGGAGCCTGGCAGGGACACCACCATTCCCAGCATGCGTTTGAAGTTTCAAGTGGCAAGATAAGCAAGCAGCCCCATTCTCTGTGCCTCTATGCGAACAGTGCCATGGGCAGATGAGGCTGAGCAACAGCTTTCCAGGCTAGCCCCTTCTGCCTGCCAGCTATCTGCAGACGTTCGCACTTTCGGAGCAGGGCTGCGAAAGGAGCCTGGCTGGGACACCAACTTTCCCAGGCTACGTTTGAAGTTTGAGGTGGCAAGACAAGCAAGCAGCCCCATTCTCTGTGCCTCTGTGCGAGCACTGCCATGGGCAGATGAGGCTGAGCAACAGCTTTCCAGGCTAGCCCCTTCTGCCTGCCAGCTATCTGCACACGTTCGCACGTTAGGAGCAGGGCTGTGATAGGAGCCTGGCAGGGACACCACCTTTCCCAGCATGCGTTTGAAGTTTCAAGTGGCAAGATAAGAAAGCAGCCCCATTCTCTGTGCCTCTATGCGAGCACTGCCATGGGCAGATGAGGCTGAGCAACAGCTTTCCAGGCTAGCCCCTTCTGCCTGCCAGCTATCTGCAGACGTTCGCACTTTCGGAGCAGGGCTGCGAAAGGAGCCTGGCAGGGACACCACCATTCCCAGCATGCGTTTGAAGTTTCAAGTGGCAAGATAAGCAAGCAGCCCCATTCTCTGTGCCTCTATGCGAACAGTGCCATGGGCAGATGAGGCTGAGCAACAGCTTTCCAGGCTAGCCCCTTCTGCCTGCCAGCTATCTGCAGACGTTCGCACTTTCGGAGCAGGGCTGCGAAAGGAGCCTGGCTGGGACACCAACTTTCCCAGGCTACGTTTGAAGTTTGAGGTGGCAAGACAAGCAAGCAGCCCCATTCTCTGTGCCTCTGTGCGAGCACTGCCATGGGCAGATGAGGCTGAGCAACAGCTTTCCAGGCTAGCCCCTTCTGCCTGCCAGCTATCTGCACACGTTCGCACGTTAGGAGCAGGGCTGTGATAGGAGCCTGGCAGGGACACCACCTTTCCCAGCATGCGTTTGAAGTTTCAAGTGGCAAGATAAGAAAGCAGCCCCATTCTCTGTGCCTCTATGCGAACAGTGCCATGGGCAGATGAGGCTGAGCAACAGCTTTCCAGGCTAGCCCCTTCTGCCTGCCAGCTATCTGCAGACGTTCGCACTTTCGGAGCAGGGCTGCGAAAGGAGCCTGGCTGGGACACCAACTTTCCCAGGATACGTTTGAAGTTTGAGGTGGCAAGATAAGCAAGCAGCCCCATTCTCTGTGCCTCTGTGCGAGCACTGCCATGGGCAGATGAGGCTGAGCAACAGCTTTCCAGGCTAGCCCCTTCTGCCTGCCAGCTATCTGCAGACGTTCGCACTTTCGGAGCAGGGCTGCGAAAGGAGCCTGGCTGTGACACCAACTTTCCCAGGCTACGTTTGAAGTTTGAGGTGGCAAGACAAGCAAGCAGCCCCATTCTCTGTGCCTCTATGCGAACAGTGCCATGGGCAGATGAGGCTGAGCAACAGCTTTCCAGGCTAGCCCCTTCTGGCTGCCAGCTATCTGCAGACGTTCGCACTTTCGGAGCAGGGCTGCGAAAGGAGCCTGGCTGGGACACCAACTTTCCAAGGCTACGTTTGAAGTTTGAGGTGGCAAGACAAGCAAGCAGCCCCATTCTCTGTGCCTCTGTGCGAGCACTGCCATGGGCAGATGAGGCTGAGCAACAGCTTTCCAGGCTAGCCACTTCTGCCTGCCAGCTATCTGCACACGTTCGCACGTTAGGAGCAGGGCTGTGATAGGAGCCTGGCAAAGACACCACCTTTCCCAGCATGCGTTTGAAGTTTCAAGTGGCAAGATAAGAAAGCAGCCCCATTCTCTGTGCCTCTATGCGAACAGTGCCATGGGCAGATGAGGCTGAGCAACAGCTTTCCAGGCTAGCCGCTTCTGGCTGCCAGCTATCTGCAGACGTTCGCACTTTCGGAGCAGGGCTGCGAAAGGAGCCTGGCTGGGACACCAACTTTTCCAGGATACGTTTGAAGTTTGAGGTGGCAAGATAAGCAAGCAGCCCCATTCTCTGTGCCTCTGTGCGAGCACTGCCATGGGCAGATGAGGCTGAGCAACAGCTTTCCAGGCTAGCCCCTTCTGCCTGCCAGCTATCTGCAGACGTTCGCACTTTCAGAGCAGGGCTGCGAAAGGAGCCTGGCTGGGACACCACCATACCCAGCATGCGTTTGAAGTTTGAGGTGGCAAGACAAGCAAGCAGCCCCATTCTCTGTGCCTCTGTGCGAACAGTGCCATGGGCAGATGAGGCTGAGCAACAGCTTTCCAGGCTAGCCCCTTCTGGCTGCCAGCTATCTGCAGACGTTCGCACTTTCGGAGCAGGGCTGCGAAAGGAGCCTGGCTGGGACACCAACTTTCCCAGGCTACGTTTGAAGTTTGAGGTGGCAAGACAAGCAAGCAGCCCCATTCTCTGTGCCTCTGTGCGAGCACTGCCATGGGCAGATGAGGCTGAGCAACAGCTTTCCAGGCTAGCCCCTTCTGCCTGCCAGCTATCTGCACACGTTCGCACGTTAGGAGCAGGGCTGTGATAGGAGCCTGGCAGGGACACCACATTTCCCAGCATGCGTTTGAAGTTTCAAGTGGCAAGATAAGAAAGCAGCCCCATTCTCTGTTCCTCTATGCGAACAGTGCCATGGGCAGATGAGGCTGAGCAACAGCTTTCCAGGCTAGCCCCTTCTGCCTGCCAGCTATCTGCAGACGTTCGCACTTTCGGAGCAGGGCTGCGAAAGGAGCCTGGCTGGGACACCAACTTTCCCAGGATACGTTTGAAGTTTGAGGTGGCAAGATAAGCAAGCAGCCTCATTCTCTGTGCCTCTGTGCGAGCACTGCCATGGGCAGATGAGGCTGAGCAACAGCTTTCCAGGCTAGCCCCTTCTGCCTGCCAGCTATCTGCAGACGTTCGCACTTTCGGAGCAGGGCTGCGAAAGGAGCCTGGCTGGGACACCAACTTTCCCAGGCTACGTTTGAAGTTTGAGGTGGCAAGACAAGCAAGCAGCCCCATTCTCTGTGCCTCTATGCGAACAGTGCCATGGGCAGATGAGGCTGAGCAACAGCTTTCCAGGCTAGCCCCTTCTGCCTGCCAGCTCTCTGCAGACGTTCGCACTTTCGGAGCAGGGCTGCGAAAGGAGCCTGGCTGGGACACCAACTTTCCCAGGCTACGTTTGAAGTTTGAGGTGGCAAGACAAGCAAGCAGCCCCATTCTCTGTGCCTCTGTGCGAGCACTGCCATGGGCAGATGAGGCTGAGCAACAGCTTTCCAGGCTAGCCACTTCTGCCTGCCAGCTATCTGCACACGTTCGCACGTTAGGAGCAGGGCTGTGATAGGAGCCTGGCAGGGACACCACCTTTCCCAGCATGCGTTTGAAGTTTCAAGTGGCAAGATAAGAAAGCAGCCCCATTCTCTGTGCCTCTGTGCGAGCACTGCCATGGGCAGATGAGGCTGAGCAACAGCTTTCCAGGCTAGCCCCTTCTGGCTGCCAGCTATCTGCAGACGTTCGCACTTTCGGAGCAGGGCTGCGAAAGGAGCCTGGCTGGGACACCACCATTCCCAGCATGCGTTTGAAGTTTGAGGTGGCAAGATAAGCAAGCAGCCCCATTCTCTGTGCCTCTGTGCGAGCACTGCCATGGGCAGATGAGGCTGAGCAACAGCTTTCCAGGATAGCCCCTTCTGCCTGCCAGCTATCTGCAGACGTTCGCACTTTCGGAGCAGGGCTGCGAAAGGAGCCTGGCTGGGACACCAACTTTCCCAGGCTACGTTTGAAGTTTGAGGTGGCAAGACAAGCAAGCAGCCCCATTCTCTGTGCCTCTATGCGAACAGAGCCATGGGCAGATGAGGCTGAGCAACAGCTTTCCAGGATAGCCCCTTCTGCCTGCCAGCTATCTGCAGACGTTCGCACTTTCAGAGCAGGGCTGCGAAAGGAGCCTGGCAGGGACACCACCATACCCAGCATGCGTTTGAAGTTTGAGGTGGCAAGACAAGCAAGCAGCCCCATTCTCTGTGCCTCTGTGCGAACAGTGCCATGGGCAGATGAGGCTGAGCAACAGCTTTCCAGGCTAGCCCCTTCTGGCTGCCAGCTATCTGCAGACGTTCGCACTTTCGGAGCAGGGCTGCGAAAGGAGCCTGGCTGGGACACCAACTTTCCCAGGCTACGTTTGAAGTTTGAGGTGGCAAGACAAGCAAGCAGCCGCATTCTCTGTGCCTCTGTGCGAGCACTGCCATGGGCAGATGAGGCTGAGCAACAGCTTTCCAGGCTAGCCCCTTCTGCCTGCCAGCTATCTGCAGACGTTCGCACTTTCGGAGCAGGGCTGCGAAAGGATCCTGGCAGGGACACCACCATTCCCAGCATGCGTTTGAAGTTTCAAGTGGCAAGATAAGCAAGCAGCCCCATTCTCTGTGCCTCTATGCGAACAGTGCCATGGGCAGATGAGGCTGAGCAATAGCTTTCCAGGCTAGCCCCTTCTGCCTGCCAGCTATCTGCAGACGTTCGCACTTTCGGAGCAGGGCTGCGAAAGGAGCCTGGCTGGGACACCAACTTTCCCAGGCTACGTTTGAAGTTTGAGGTGGCAAGACAAGCAAGCAGCCCCATTCTCTGTGCCTCTGTGCGAGCACTGCCATGGGCAGATGAGGCTGAGCAACAGCTTTCCAGGCTAGCCCCTTCTGCCTGCCAGCTATCTGCAGACGTTCGCACGTTAGGAGCAGGGCTGCGAAAGGAGCCTGGCAGGGACACCACCTTTCCCAGCATGCGTTTGAAGTTTCAAGTGGCAAGATAAGAAAGCAGCCCCATTCTCTGTGCCTCTATGCGAACAGTGCCATGGGCAGATGAGGCTGAGCAACAGCTTTCCAGGCTAGCCCCTTCTGCCTGCCAGCTATCTGCACACGTTCGCACTTTCGGAGCAGGGCTGCGAAAGGAGCGTGGCTGGGACACCAACTTTCCCAGGCTACGTTTGAAGTTTGAGGTGGCAAGATAAGCAAGCAGCCCCATTCTCTGTGCCTCTGTGCGAACAGTGCCATGGGCAGATGAGGCTGAGCAACAGCTTTCCAGGCTAGCCCCTTCTGCCTGCCAGCTATCTGCAGACGTTCGCACTTTCGGAGCAGGGCTGCGAAAGGAGCCTGGCTGTGACACCAACTTTCCCAGGCTACATTTGAAGTTTGAGGTGGCAAGACAAGCAAGCAGCCCCATTCTCTGTGCCTCTGTGCGAACAGTGCCATGGGCAGATGAGGCTGAGCAACAGCTTTCCAGGCTAGCCCCTTCTGCCTGCCAGCTATCTGCAGACGTTCGCACTTTCGGAGCAGGGCTGCGAAAGGAGCCTGGCTGGGACACCAACTTTCCCAGGCTACGTTTGAAGTTTGAGGTGGCAAGATAAGCAAGCAGCCCCATTCTCTGTGCCTCTGTGCGAGCACTGCCATGGGCAGATGAGGCTGAGCAACAGCTTTCCAGGCTAGCCCCTTCTGCCTGCCACATATCTGCAGACGTTCGCACTTTCGGAGCCCGGCTGTGATAGGAGCCTGGCAGGGACACCACCATTCCCAGCATGCGTTTGAAGTTTCAAGTGGCAAGATAAGCAAGCAGCCCCATTCTCTGTGCCTCTATGCGAACAGTGCCATGGGCAGATGAGGCTGAGCAACAGCTTTCCAGGCTAGCCCCTTCTGCCTGCCAGCTATCTGCAGACGTTCGCACTTTCGGAGCAGGGCTGCGAAAGGAGCCTGGCTGGGACACCAACTTTCCCAGGCTACGTTTGAAGTTTGAGGTGGCAAGACAAGCAAGCAGCCCCATTCTCTGTGCCTCTGTGCGAGCACTGCCATGGGCAGATGAGGCTGAGCAACAGCTTTCCAGGCTAGCCCCTTCTGCCTGCCAGCTATCTGCAAACGTTCGCACGTTAGGAGCAGGGCTGTGATAGGAGCCTGGCAGGGACACCACCTTTCCCAGCATGCGTTTGAAGTTTCAAGTGGCAAGATAAGAAAGCAGCCCCATTCTCTGTGCCTCTATGCGAACAGTGCCATGGGCAGATGAGGCTGAGCAACAGCTTTCCAGGCTAGCCCCTTCTGGCTGCCAGCTATCTGCAGACGTTCGCACTTTCGGAGCAGGGCTGCGAAAGGAGCCTGGCTGTGACACTAACTTTCCCAGGCTACGTTTGAAGTTTGAGGTGGCAAGACAAGCAAGCAGCCCCATTCTCTGTGCCTCTGTGCGAGCACTGCCATGGGCAGATGAGGCTGAGCAACAGCTTTCCAGGCTAGCCCCTTCTGCCTGCCAGCTATCTGCAGACGTTCGCACTTTCGGAGCAGGGCTGCGAAAGGAGCCTGGCTGGGACACCAACTTTCCTAGCATGCGTTTGAAGTTTGAGGTGCAAGACAAGCAAGCAGCCCCATTCTCTGTGCCTCTATGCGAGCACTGCCATGGGCAGATGAGGCTGAGCAACAGCTTTCCAGGCTAGCCCCTTCTGGCTGCCAGCTATCTGCAGACGTTCGCACTTTCGGAGCAGGGCTGCGAAAGGAGCCTGGCAGGGACACCACCATTCCCAGCATGCGTTTGAAGTTTCAAGTGGCAAGATAAGCAAGCAGCCCCATTCTCTGTGCCTCTATGCGAACAGTGCCATGGGCAGATGAGGCTGAGCAACAGCTTTCCAGGCTAGCCCCTTCTGGCTGCCAGCTATCTGCAGACGTTCGCACTTTCGGAGCAGGGCTGCGAAAGGAGCCTGGCTGGGACACCAACTTTCCCAGGCTACGTTTGAAGTTTGAGGTGGCAAGACAAGCAAGCAGCCCCATTCTCTGTGCCTCTGTGCGAGCACTGCCATGGGCAGATGAGGCTGAGCAACAGCTTTCCAGGCTAGCCCCTTCTGCCTGCCAGCTATCTGCAGACATTCGCACTTTCGGAGCAGGGCTGCGAAAGGAGCCTGGCTGGGACACCAACTTTCCCAGGCTACGTTTGAAGTTTGAGGTGGCAAGATAAGCAAGCAACCCCATTCTCTGTGCCTCTGTGCGAGCACTGCCATGGGCAGATGAGGCTGAGCAACAGCTTTCCAGGCTAGCCCCTTCTGGCTGCCACATATCTGCAGACGTTCGCACTTTCGGAGCCCGGCTGTGATAGGAGCCTGGCAGGGACACCACCATTCCCAGCATGCGTTTGCAGTTTCAAGTGGCAAGATAAGCAAGCAGCCCCATTCTCTGTGCCTCTATGCGAACAGTGCCATGGGCAGATGAGGCTGAGCAACAGCTTTCCAGGCTAGCCCCTTCTGCCTGCCAGCTATCTGCAGACGTTCGCACTTTCGGAGCAGGGCTGCGAAAGGAGCCTGGCTGGGACACCAAATTTCCCAGGCTACGTTTGAAGTTTGAGGTGGCAAGATAAGCAAGCAGCCCCATTCTCTGTGCCTCTGTGCGAGCACTGCCATGGGCAGATGAGGCTGAGCAACAGCTTTCCAGGCTAGCCCCTTCTGCCTGCCAGCTATCTGCAGACGTTCGCACTTTCGGAGCAGGGCTGCGAAAGGAGCCTGACTGGGACACCAACTTTCCCAGGCTACGTTTGAAGTTTGAGGTGGCAAGATAAGCAAGCAGCCCCATTCTCTGTGCCTCTGTGCGAGCAGTGCCATGGGCAGATGAGGCTGAGCAACAGCTTTCCAGGCTAGCCCCTTCTGCCTGCCAGCTATCTGCAGACGTTCGCACTTTCGGAGCCCGGCTGTGATAGGAGCCTGGCAGGGACACCACCATTCCCAGCATGCGTTTGAAGTTTCAAGTGGCAAGATAAGCAAGCAGCCCCATTCTCTGTGCCTCTATGCGAACAGTGCCATGGGCAGATGAGGCTGAGCAACAGCTTTCCAGGCTAGCCCCTTCTGGCTGCCAGCTATCTGCAGACGTTCGCACTTTCGGAGCAGGGCTGCGAAAGGAGCCTGGCTGGGACACCAACTTTCCCAGGCTACGTTTGAAGTTTGAGGTGGCAAGATAAGCAAGCAGCCCCATTCTCTGTGCCTCTGTGCGAGCACTGCCATGGGCAGATGAGGCTGAGCAACAGCTTTCCAGGCTAGCCCCTTCTGGCTGCCAGCTATCTGCAGACGTTCGCACTTTCGGAGCAGGGCTGCGAAAGGAGCCTGGCTGGGACACCAACTTTCCTAGCATGCGTTTGAAGTTTGAGGTGCAAGACAAGCAAGCAGCCCCATTCTCTGTGCCTCTATGCGAGCACTGCCATGGGCAGATGAGGCTGAGCAACAGCTTTCCAGGCTAGCCCCTTCTGGCTGCCAGCTATCTGCAGACGTTCGCACTTTCGGAGCAGGGCTGCGAAAGGAGCCTGGCAGGGACACCACCATTCCCAGCATGCGTTTGAAGTTTCAAGTGGCAAGATAAGCAAGCAGCCCCATTCTCTGTGCCTCTATGCGAACAGTGCCATGGGCAGATGAGGCTGAGCAACAGCTTTCCAGGCTAGCCCCTTCTGCCTGCCAGCTATCTGCAGACGTTCGCACTTTCGGAGCAGGGCTGCGAAAGGAGCCTGGCTGGGACACCAACTTTCCCAGGCTACGTTTGAAGTTTGAGGTGGCAAGACAAGCAAGCAGCCCCATTCTCTGTGCCTCTGTGCGAGCACTGCCATGGGCAGATGAGGCTGAGCAACAGCTTTCCAGGCTAGCCCCTTCTGCCTGCCAGCTATCTGCAGACGTTCGCACTTTCGGAGCAGGGCTGCAAAAGGAGCCTGGCTGGGACACCAACTTTCCCAGGCTACGTTTGAAGTTTGAGGTGGCAAGATAAGCAAGCAACCCCATTCTCTGTGCCTCTGTGCGAGCACTGCCATGGGCAGATGAGGCTGAGCAACAGCTTTCCAGGCTAGCCCCTTCTGGCTGCCACATATCTGCAGACGTTCGCACTTTCGGAGCCCGGCTGTGATAGGAGCCTGGCAGGGACACCACCATTCCCAGCATGCGTTTGCAGTTTCAAGTGGCAAGATAAGCAAGCAGCCCCATTCTCTGTGCCTCTATGCGAACAGTGCCATGGGCAGATGAGGCTGAGCAACAGCTTTCCAGGCTAGCCCCTTCTGCCTGCCAGCTATCTGCAGACGTTCGCACTTTCGGAGCAGGGCTGCGAAAGGAGCCTGGCTGGGACACCAACTTTCCCAGGCTACGTTTGAAGTTTGAGGTGGCAAGATAAGCAAGCAGCCCCATTCTCTGTGCCTCTGTGCGAGCACTGCCATGGGCAGATGAGGCTGAGCAACAGCTTTCCAGGCTAGCCCCTTCTGGCTGCCAGCTATCTGCAGACGTTCGCACTTTCGGAGCAGGGCTGCGAAAGGAGCCTGGCTGTGACACCAACTTTCCCAGGCTACATTTGAAGTTTGAGGTGGCAAGACAAGCAAGCAGCCCCATTCTCTGTGCCTCTGTGCGAACAGTGCCATGGGCAGATGAGGCTGAGCAACAGCTTTCCAGGCTAGCCCCTTCTGCCTGCCAGCTATCTGCAGACGTTCGCACTTTCGGAGCAGGGCTGCGAAAGGAGCCTGGCTGGGACACCAACTTTCCCAGGCTACGTTTGAAGTTTGAGGTGGCAAGATAAGCAAGCAGCCCCATTCTCTGTGCCTCTGTGCGAGCACTGCCATGGGCAGATGAGGCTGAGCAACAGCTTTCCAGGCTAGCCCCTTCTGCCTGCCACATATCTGCAGACGTTCGCACTTTCGGAGCCCGGCTGTGATAGGAGCCTGGCAGGGACACCACCATTCCCAGCATGCGTTTGAAGTTTCAAGTGGCAAGATAAGCAAGCAGCCCCATTCTCTGTGCCTCTATGCGAACAGTGCCATGGGCAGATGAGGCTGAGCAACAGCTTTCCAGGCTAGCCCCTTCTGCCTGCCAGCTATCTGCAGACGTTCGCACTTTCGGAGCAGGGCTGCGAAAGGAGCCTGGCTGGGACACCAACTTTCCCAGGCTACGTTTGAAGTTTGAGGTGGCAAGACAAGCAAGCAGCCCCATTCTCTGTGCCTCTGTGCGAGCACTGCCATGGGCAGATGAGGCTGAGCAACAGCTTTCCAGGCTAGCCCCTTCTGCCTGCCAGCTATCTGCAAACGTTCGCACGTTAGGAGCAGGGCTGTGATAGGAGCCTGGCAGGGACACCACCTTTCCCAGCATGCGTTTGAAGTTTCAAGTGGCAAGATAAGAAAGCAGCCCCATTCTCTGTGCCTCTATGCGAACAGTGCCATGGGCAGATGAGGCTGAGCAACAGCTTTCCAGGCTAGCCCCTTCTGGCTGCCAGCTATCTGCAGACGTTCGCACTTTCGGAGCAGGGCTGCGAAAGGAGCCTGGCTGTGACACTAACTTTCCCAGGCTACGTTTGAAGTTTGAGGTGGCAAGACAAGCAAGCAGCCCCATTCTCTGTGCCTCTGTGCGAGCACTGCCATGGGCAGATGAGGCTGAGCAACAGCTTTCCAGGCTAGCCCCTTCTGCCTGCCAGCTATCTGCAGACGTTCGCACTTTCGGAGCAGGGCTGCGAAAGGAGCCTGGCTGGGACACCAACTTTCCTAGCATGCGTTTGAAGTTTGAGGTGCAAGACAAGCAAGCAGCCCCATTCTCTGTGCCTCTATGCGAGCACTGCCATGGGCAGATGAGGCTGAGCAACAGCTTTCCAGGCTAGCCCCTTCTGGCTGCCAGCTATCTGCAGACGTTCGCACTTTCGGAGCAGGGCTGCGAAAGGAGCCTGGCAGGGACACCACCATTCCCAGCATGCGTTTGAAGTTTCAAGTGGCAAGATAAGCAAGCAGCCCCATTCTCTGTGCCTCTATGCGAACAGTGCCATGGGCAGATGAGGCTGAGCAACAGCTTTCCAGGCTAGCCCCTTCTGGCTGCCAGCTATCTGCAGACGTTCGCACTTTCGGAGCAGGGCTGCGAAAGGAGCCTGGCTGGGACACCAACTTTCCCAGGCTACGTTTGAAGTTTGAGGTGGCAAGACAAGCAAGCAGCCCCATTCTCTGTGCCTCTGTGCGAGCACTGCCATGGGCAGATGAGGCTGAGCAACAGCTTTCCAGGCTAGCCCCTTCTGCCTGCCAGCTATCTGCAGACATTCGCACTTTCGGAGCAGGGCTGCGAAAGGAGCCTGGCTGGGACACCAACTTTCCCAGGCTACGTTTGAAGTTTGAGGTGGCAAGATAAGCAAGCAACCCCATTCTCTGTGCCTCTGTGCGAGCACTGCCATGGGCAGATGAGGCTGAGCAACAGCTTTCCAGGCTAGCCCCTTCTGGCTGCCACATATCTGCAGACGTTCGCACTTTCGGAGCCCGGCTGTGATAGGAGCCTGGCAGGGACACCACCATTCCCAGCATGCGTTTGCAGTTTCAAGTGGCAAGATAAGCAAGCAGCCCCATTCTCTGTGCCTCTATGCGAACAGTGCCATGGGCAGATGAGGCTGAGCAACAGCTTTCCAGGCTAGCCCCTTCTGCCTGCCAGCTATCTGCAGACGTTCGCACTTTCGGAGCAGGGCTGCGAAAGGAGCCTGGCTGGGACACCAAATTTCCCAGGCTACGTTTGAAGTTTGAGGTGGCAAGATAAGCAAGCAGCCCCATTCTCTGTGCCTCTGTGCGAGCACTGCCATGGGCAGATGAGGCTGAGCAACAGCTTTCCAGGCTAGCCCCTTCTGCCTGCCAGCTATCTGCAGACGTTCGCACTTTCGGAGCAGGGCTGCGAAAGGAGCCTGACTGGGACACCAAATTTCCCAGGCTACGTTTGAAGTTTGAGGTGGCAAGATAAGCAAGCAGCCCCATTCTCTGTGCCTCTGTGCGAGCAGTGCCATGGGCAGATGAGGCTGAGCAACAGCTTT
This sequence comes from Opisthocomus hoazin, assembly GCF_030867145.1. NCBI lineage: Eukaryota > Metazoa > Chordata > Aves > Opisthocomiformes > Opisthocomidae > Opisthocomus > Opisthocomus hoazin. The sequence goes on along the minus strand of NC_134450.1, from coordinate 883,361 downwards.
CCAGGATAGCCCCTTCTGCCTGCCAGCTATCTGCAGACGTTCGCACTTTCGGAGCCCGGCTGTGATAGGAGCCTGGCAGGGACACCACCATTCCCAGCATGCGTTTGAAGTTTCAAGTGGCAAGATAAGCAAGCAGCCCCATTCTCTGTGCCTCTATGCGAACAGTGCCATGGGCAGATGAGGCTGAGCAACAGCTTTCCAGGCTAGCCCCTTCTGGCTGCCAGCTATCTGCAGACGTTCGCACTTTCGGAGCAGGGCTGCGAAAGGAGCCTGGCTGGGACACCAACTTTCCCAGGCTACGTTTGAAGTTTGAGGTGGCAAGATAAGCAAGCAGCCCCATTCTCTGTGCCTCTGTGCGAGCACTGCCATGGGCAGATGAGGCTGAGCAACAGCTTTCCAGGCTAGCCCCTTCTGGCTGCCAGCTATCTGCAGACGTTCGCACTTTCGGAGCAGGGCTGCGAAAGGAGCCTGGCTGGGACACCAACTTTCCTAGCATGCGTTTGAAGTTTGAGGTGCAAGACAAGCAAGCAGCCCCATTCTCTGTGCCTCTATGCGAGCACTGCCATGGGCAGATGAGGCTGAGCAACAGCTTTCCAGGCTAGCCCCTTCTGGCTGCCAGCTATCTGCAGACGTTCGCACTTTCGGAGCAGGGCTGCGAAAGGAGCCTGGCAGGGACACCACCATTCCCAGCATGCGTTTGAAGTTTCAAGTGGCAAGATAAGCAAGCAGCCCCATTCTCTGTGCCTCTATGCGAACAGTGCCATGGGCAGATGAGGCTGAGCAACAGCTTTCCAGGCTAGCCCCTTCTGGCTGCCAGCTATCTGCAGACGTTCGCACTTTCGGAGCAGGGCTGCGAAAGGAGCCTGGCTGGGACACCAACTTTCCCAGGCTACGTTTGAAGTTTGAGGTGGCAAGACAAGCAAGCAGCCCCATTCTCTGTGCCTCTGTGCGAGCACTGCCATGGGCAGATGAGGCTGAGCAACAGCTTTCCAGGCTAGCCCCTTCTGCCTGCCAGCTATCTGCAGACGTTCGCACTTTCGGAGCAGGGCTGCAAAAGGAGCCTGGCTGGGACACCAACTTTCCCAGGCTACGTTTGAAGTTTGAGGTGGCAAGATAAGCAAGCAACCCCATTCTCTGTGCCTCTGTGCGAGCACTGCCATGGGCAGATGAGGCTGAGCAACAGCTTTCCAGGCTAGCCCCTTCTGGCTGCCACATATCTGCAGACGTTCGCACTTTCGGAGCCCGGCTGTGATAGGAGCCTGGCAGGGACACCACCATTCCCAGCATGCGTTTGCAGTTTCAAGTGGCAAGATAAGCAAGCAGCCCCATTCTCTGTGCCTCTATGCGAACAGTGCCATGGGCAGATGAGGCTGAGCAACAGCTTTCCAGGCTAGCCCCTTCTGCCTGCCAGCTATCTGCAGACGTTCGCACTTTCGGAGCAGGGCTGCGAAAGGAGCCTGGCTGGGACACCAACTTTCCCAGGCTACGTTTGAAGTTTGAGGTGGCAAGATAAGCAAGCAGCCCCATTCTCTGTGCCTCTGTGCGAGCACTGCCATGGGCAGATGAGGCTGAGCAACAGCTTTCCAGGCTAGCCCCTTCTGGCTGCCAGCTATCTGCAGACGTTCGCACTTTCGGAGCAGGGCTGCGAAAGGAGCCTGACTGGGACACCAACTTTCCCAGGCTACGTTTGAAGTTTGAGGTGGCAAGATAAGCAAGCAGCCCCATTCTCTGTGCCTCTGTGCGAGCAGTGCCATGGGCAGATGAGGCTGAGCAACAGCTTTCCAGGCTAGCCCCTTCTGCCTGCCAGCTATCTGCAGACGTTCGCACTTTCGGAGCCCGGCTGTGATAGGAGCCTGGCAGGGACACCACCATTCCCAGCATGCGTTTGAAGTTTCAAGTGGCAAGATAAGCAAGCAGCCCCATTCTCTGTGCCTCTATGCGAACAGTGCCATGGGCAGATGAGGCTGAGCAACAGCTTTCCAGGCTAGCCCCTTCTGGCTGCCAGCTATCTGCAGACGTTCGCACTTTCGTAGCAGGGCTGCGAAAGGAGCCTGGCTGGGACACCAACTTTCCCAGGCTACGTTTGAAGTTTGAGGTGGCAAGATAAGCAAGCAGCCCCATTCTCTGTGCCTCTGTGCGAGCACTGCCATGGGCAGATGAGGCTGAGCAACAGCTTTCCAGGCTAGCCCCTTCTGGCTGCCAGCTATCTGCAGACGTTCGCACTTTCGGAGCAGGGCTGCGAAAGGAGCCTGGCTGGGACACCAACTTTCCTAGCATGCGTTTGAAGTTTGAGGTGCAAGACAAGCAAGCAGCCCCATTCTCTGTGCCTCTATGCGAGCACTGCCATGGGCAGATGAGGCTGAGCAACAGCTTTCCAGGCTAGCCCCTTCTGGCTGCCAGCTATCTGCAGACGTTCGCACTTTCGGAGCAGGGCTGCGAAAGGAGCCTGGCAGGGACACCACCATTCCCAGCATGCGTTTGAAGTTTCAAGTGGCAAGATAAGCAAGCAGCCCCATTCTCTGTGCCTCTATGCGAACAGTGCCATGGGCAGATGAGGCTGAGCAACAGCTTTCCAGGCTAGCCCCTTCTGCCTGCCAGCTATCTGCAGACGTTCGCACTTTCGGAGCAGGGCTGCAAAAGGAGCCTGGCTGGGACACCAACTTTCCCAGGCTACGTTTGAAGTTTGAGGTGGCAAGATAAGCAAGCAACCCCATTCTCTGTGCCTCTGTGCGAGCACTGCCATGGGCAGATGAGGCTGAGCAACAGCTTTCCAGGCTAGCCCCTTCTGGCTGCCACATATCTGCAGACGTTCGCACTTTCGGAGCCCGGCTGTGATAGGAGCCTGGCAGGGACACCACCATTCCCAGCATGCGTTTGCAGTTTCAAGTGGCAAGATAAGCAAGCAGCCCCATTCTCTGTGCCTCTATGCGAACAGTGCCATGGGCAGATGAGGCTGAGCAACAGCTTTCCAGGCTAGCCCCTTCTGCCTGCCAGCTATCTGCAGACGTTCGCACTTTCGGAGCAGGGCTGCGAAAGGAGCCTGGCTGGGACACCAACTTTCCCAGGCTACGTTTGAAGTTTGAGGTGGCAAGATAAGCAAGCAGCCCCATTCTCTGTGCCTCTGTGCGAGCACTGCCATGGGCAGATGAGGCTGAGCAACAGCTTTCCAGGCTAGCCCCTTCTGGCTGCCAGCTATCTGCAGACGTTCGCACTTTCGGAGCAGGGCTGCGAAAGGAGCCTGACTGGGACACCAACTTTCCCAGGCTACGTTTGAAGTTTGAGGTGGCAAGATAAGCAAGCAGCCCCATTCTCTGTGCCTCTGTGCGAGCAGTGCCATGGGCAGATGAGGCTGAGCAACAGCTTTCCAGGCTAGCCCCTTCTGCCTGCCAGCTATCTGCAGACGTTCGCACTTTCGGAGCCCGGCTGTGATAGGAGCCTGGCAGGGACACCACCATTCCCAGCATGCGTTTGAAGTTTCAAGTGGCAAGATAAGCAAGCAGCCCCATTCTCTGTGCCTCTATGCGAACAGTGCCATGGGCAGATGAGGCTGAGCAACAGCTTTCCAGGCTAGCCCCTTCTGGCTGCCAGCTATCTGCAGACGTTCGCACTTTCGTAGCAGGGCTGCGAAAGGAGCCTGGCTGGGACACCAACTTTCCCAGGCTACGTTTGAAGTTTGAGGTGGCAAGATAAGCAAGCAGCCCCATTCTCTGTGCCTCTGTGCGAGCACTGCCATGGGCAGATGAGGCTGAGCAACAGCTTTCCAGGCTAGCCCCTTCTGGCTGCCAGCTATCTGCAGACGTTCGCACTTTCGGAGCAGGGCTGCGAAAGGAGCCTGGCTGGGACACCAACTTTCCTAGCATGCGTTTGAAGTTTGAGGTGCAAGACAAGCAAGCAGCCCCATTCTCTGTGCCTCTATGCGAGCACTGCCATGGGCAGATGAGGCTGAGCAACAGCTTTCCAGGCTAGCCCCTTCTGGCTGCCAGCTATCTGCAGACGTTCGCACTTTCGGAGCAGGGCTGCGAAAGGAGCCTGGCAGGGACACCACCATTCCCAGCATGCGTTTGAAGTTTCAAGTGGCAAGATAAGCAAGCAGCCCCATTCTCTGTGCCTCTATGCGAACAGTGCCATGGGCAGATGAGGCTGAGCAACAGCTTTCCAGGCTAGCCCCTTCTGCCTGCCAGCTATCTGCAGACGTTCGCACTTTCGGAGCAGGGCTGCGAAAGGAGCCTGGCTGGGACACCAACTTTCCCAGGCTACGTTTGAAGTTTGAGGTGGCAAGACAAGCAAGCAGCCCCATTCTCTGTGCCTCTGTGCGAGCACTGCCATGGGCAGATGAGGCTGAGCAACAGCTTTCCAGGCTAGCCCCTTCTGCCTGCCAGCTATCTGCAGACGTTCGCACTTTCGGAGCAGGGCTGCAAAAGGAGCCTGGCTGGGACACCAACTTTCCCAGGCTACGTTTGAAGTTTGAGGTGGCAAGATAAGCAAGCAACCCCATTCTCTGTGCCTCTGTGCGAGCACTGCCATGGGCAGATGAGGCTGAGCAACAGCTTTCCAGGCTAGCCCCTTCTGGCTGCCACATATCTGCAGACGTTCGCACTTTCGGAGCCCGGCTGTGATAGGAGCCTGGCAGGGACACCACCATTCCCAGCATGCGTTTGCAGTTTCAAGTGGCAAGATAAGCAAGCAGCCCCATTCTCTGTGCCTCTATGCGAACAGTGCCATGGGCAGATGAGGCTGAGCAACAGCTTTCCAGGCTAGCCCCTTCTGCCTGCCAGCTATCTGCAGACGTTCGCACTTTCGGAGCAGGGCTGCGAAAGGAGCCTGGCTGGGACACCAACTTTCCCAGGCTACGTTTGAAGTTTGAGGTGGCAAGATAAGCAAGCAGCCCCATTCTCTGTGCCTCTGTGCGAGCACTGCCATGGGCAGATGAGGCTGAGCAACAGCTTTCCAGGCTAGCCCCTTCTGGCTGCCAGCTATCTGCAGACGTTCGCACTTTCGGAGCAGGGCTGCGAAAGGAGCCTGACTGGGACACCAACTTTCCCAGGCTACGTTTGAAGTTTGAGGTGGCAAGATAAGCAAGCAGCCCCATTCTCTGTGCCTCTGTGCGAGCAGTGCCATGGGCAGATGAGGCTGAGCAACAGCTTTCCAGGCTAGCCCCTTCTGCCTGCCAGCTATCTGCAGACGTTCGCACTTTCGGAGCCCGGCTGTGATAGGAGCCTGGCAGGGACACCACCATTCCCAGCATGCGTTTGAAGTTTCAAGTGGCAAGATAAGCAAGCAGCCCCATTCTCTGTGCCTCTATGCGAACAGTGCCATGGGCAGATGAGGCTGAGCAACAGCTTTCCAGGCTAGCCCCTTCTGGCTGCCAGCTATCTGCAGACGTTCGCACTTTCGGAGCAGGGCTGCGAAAGGAGCCTGGCTGGGACACCAACTTTCCCAGGCTACGTTTGAAGTTTGAGGTGGCAAGATAAGCAAGCAGCCCCATTCTCTGTGCCTCTGTGCGAGCACTGCCATGGGCAGATGAGGCTGAGCAACAGCTTTCCAGGCTAGCCCCTTCTGGCTGCCAGCTATCTGCAGACGTTCGCACTTTCGGAGCAGGGCTGCGAAAGGAGCCTGGCTGGGACACCAACTTTCCCAGGCTACGTTTGAAGTTTGAGGTGCAAGACAAGCAAGCAGCCCCATTCTCTGTGCCTCTATGCGAGCACTGCCATGGGCAGATGAGGCTGAGCAACAGCTTTCCAGGCTAGCCCCTTCTGGCTGCCAGCTATCTGCAGACGTTCGCACTTTCGGAGCAGGGCTGCGAAAGGAGCCTGGCAGGGACACCACCATTCCCAGCATGCGTTTGAAGTTTCAAGTGGCAAGATAAGCAAGCAGCCCCATTCTCTGTGCCTCTATGCGAACAGTGCCATGGGCAGATGAGGCTGAGCAACAGCTTTCCAGGCTAGCCCCTTCTGGCTGCCAGCTATCTGCAGACGTTCGCACTTTCGGAGCAGGGCTGCGAAAGGAGCCTGGCTGGGACACCAACTTTCCCAGGCTACGTTTGAAGTTTGAGGTGGCAAGACAAGCAAGCAGCCCCATTCTCTGTGCCTCTGTGCGAGCACTGCCATGGGCAGATGAGGCTGAGCAACAGCTTTCCAGGCTAGCCCCTTCTGCCTGCCAGCTATCTGCAAACGTTCGCACGTTAGGAGCAGGGCTGTGATAGGAGCCTGGCAGGGACACCACCTTTCCCAGCATGCGTTTGAAGTTTCAAGTGGCAAGATAAGAAAGCAGCCCCATTCTCTGTGCCTCTATGCGAACAGTGCCATGGGCAGATGAGGCTGAGCAACAGCTTTCCAGGCTAGCCCCTTCTGGCTGCCAGCTATCTGCAGACGTTCGCACTTTCGGAGCAGGGCTGCGAAAGGAGCCTGGCTGGGACACCAACTTTCCCAGGATACGTTTGAAGTTTGAGGTGGCAAGACAAGCAAGCAGCCCCATTCTCTGTGCCTCTGTGCGAGCACTGCCATGGGCAGATGAGGCTGAGCAACAGCTTTCCAGGCTAGCCCCTTCTGCCTGCCAGCTATCTGCAGACGTTCGCACTTTCGGAGCAGGGCTGCGAAAGGAGCCTGGCTGGGACACCAACTTTCATAGCATGCGTTTGAAGTTTGAGGTGCAAGACAAGCAAGCAGCCCCATTCTCTGTGCCTCTATGCGAGCACTGCCATGGGCAGATGAGGCTGAGCAACAGCTTTCCAGGCTAGCCCCTTCTGGCTGCCAGCTATCTGCAGACGTTCGCACTTTCGGAGCAGGGCTGCGAAAGGAGCCTGGCAGGGACACCACCATTCCCAGCATGCGTTTGAAGTTTCAAGTGGCAAGATAAGCAAGCAGCCCCATTCTCTGTGCCTCTATGCGAACAGTGCCATGGGCAGATGAGGCTGAGCAACAGCTTTCCAGGCTAGCCCCTTCTGCCTGCCAGCTATCTGCAGACGTTCGCACTTTCGGAGCAGGGCTGCGAAAGGAGCCTGGCTGGGACACCAACTTTCCCAGGCTACGTTTGAAGTTTGAGGTGGCAAGACAAGCAAGCAGCCCCATTCTCTGTGCCTCTGTGCGAGCACTGCCATGGGCAGATGAGGCTGAGCAACAGCTTTCCAGGCTAGCCCCTTCTGCCTGCCAGCTATCTGCAGACGTTCGCACTTTCGGAGCAGGGCTGCGAAAGGAGCCTGGCTGGGACACCAACTTTCCCAGGCTACGTTTGAAGTTTGAGGTGGCAAGATAAGCAAGCAGCCCCATTCTCTGTGCCTCTGTGCGAGCACTGCCATGGGCAGATGAGGCTGAGCAACAGCTTTCCAGGCTAGCCCCTTCTGGCTGCCACATATCTGCAGACGTTCGCACTTTCGGAGCCCGGCTGTGATAGGAGCCTGGCAGGGACACCACCATTCCCAGCATGCGTTTGCAGTTTCAAGTGGCAAGATAAGCAAGCAGCCCCATTCTCTGTGCCTCTATGCGAACAGTGCCATGGGCAGATGAGGCTGAGCAACAGCTTTCCAGGCTAGCCCCTTCTGGCTGCCAGCTATCTGCAGACGTTCGCACTTTCGGAGCAGGGCTGCGAAAGGAGCCTGGCTGGGACACCAACTTTCCCAGGCTACGTTTGAAGTTTGAGGTGGCAAGATAAGCAAGCAGCCCCATTCTCTGTGCCTCTGTGCGAGCACTGCCATGGGCAGATGAGGCTGAGCAACAGCTTTCCAGGCTAGCCCCTTCTGCCTGCCAGCTATCTGCAGACGTTCGCACTTTCGGAGCAGGGCTGCGAAAGGAGCCTGACTGGGACACCAACTTTCCCAGGCTACGTTTGAAGTTTGAGGTGGCAAGATAAGCAAGCAGCCCCATTCTCTGTGCCTCTGTGCGAGCAGTGCCATGGGCAGATGAGGCTGAGCAACAGCTTTCCAGGCTAGCCCCTTCTGCCTGCCAGCTATCTGCAGACGTTCGCACTTTCGGAGCCCGGCTGTGATAGGAGCCTGGCAGGGACACCACCATTCCCAGCATGCGTTTGAAGTTTCAAGTGGCAAGATAAGCAAGCAGCCCCATTCTCTGTGCCTCTATGCGAACAGTGCCATGGGCAGATGAGGGTGAGCAACAGCTTTCCAGGCTAGCCCCTTCTGCCTGCCAGCTATCTGCAGACGTTCGCACTTTCGGAGCAGGGCTGCGAAAGGAGCCTGGCTGGGACACCAACTTTCCCAGGATACGTTTGAAGTTTGAGGTGGCAAGATAAGCAAGCAGCCCCATTCTCTGTGCCTCTGTGCGAGCACTGCCATGGGCAGATGAGGCTGAGCAACAGCTTTCCAGGCTAGCCCCTTCTGCCTGCCAGCTATCTGCAGACGTTCGCACTTTCGGAGCAGGGCTGCGAAAGGAGCCTGGCTGGGACACCAACTTTCCCAGGCTACGTTTGAAGTTTGAGGTGCAAGACAAGCAAGCAGCCCCATTCTCTGTGCCTCTGTGCGAGCACTGCCATGGGCAGATGAGGCTGAGCAACAGCTTTCCAGGCTAGCCCCTTCTGGCTGCCAGCTATCTGCAGACGTTCGCACTTTCGGAGCAGGGCTGCGAAAGGAGCCTGGCAGGGACACCACCATTCCCAGCATGCGTTTGAAGTTTCAAGTGGCGAGATAAGCAAGCAGCCCCATTCTCTGTGCCTCTATGCGAACAGTGCCATGGGCAGATGAGGCTGAGCAACAGCTTTCCAGGCTAGCCCCTTCCGCCTGCCAGCTATCTGCAGACGTTCGCACTTTCGGAGCAGGGCTGCGAAAGGAGCGTGGCTGGGACACCAACTTTCCCAGGCTACGTTTGAAGTTTGAGGTGGCAAGACAAGCAAGCAGCCCCATTCTCTGTGCCTCTGTGCGAGCACTGCCATGGGCAGATGAGGCTGAGCAACAGCTTTCCAGGCTAGCCCCTTCTGGCTGCCAGCTATCTGCAGACGTTCGCACTTTCGGAGCAGGGCTGCGAAAGGAGCCTGGCTGGGACACCAACTTTCCCAGGCTACGTTTGAAGTTTGAGGTGGCAAGATAAGCAAGCAGCCCCATTCTCTGTGCCTCTGTGCGAGCACTGCCATGGGCAGATGAGGCTGAGCAACAGCTTTCCAGGATAGCCCCTTCTGGCTGCCACATATCTGCAGACGTTCGCACTTTCGGAGCCCGGCTGTGATAGGAGCCTGGCAGGGACACCACCATTCCCAGCATGCGTTTGAAGTTTCAAGTGGCAAGATAAGCAAGCAGCCCCATTCTCTGTGCCTCTATGCGAACAGTGCCATGGGCAGATGAGGCTGAGCAACAGCTTTCCAGGCTAGCCCCTTCTGGCTGCCAGCTATCTGCAGACGTTCGCACTTTCGGAGCAGGGCTGCGAAAGGAGCCTGGCAGGGACACCACCATTCCCAGCATGCGTTTGAAGTTTCAAGTGGCAAGATAAGCAAGCAGCCCCATTCTCTGTGCCTCTATGCGAACAGTGCCATGGGCAGATGAGGCTGAGCAACAGCTTTCCAGGCTAGCCCCTTCTGCCTGCCAGCTATCTGCAGACGTTCGCACTTTCGGAGCAGGGCTGCGAAAGGAGCCTGGCTGGGACACCAACTTTCCCAGGCTACGTTTGAAGTTTGAGGTGGCAAGATAAGCAAGCAGCCCCATTCTCTGTGCCTCTGTGCGAGCAGTGCCATGGGCAGATGAGGCTGAGCAACAGCTTTCCAGGCTAGCCCCTTCTGGCTGCCAGCTATCTGCAGACGTTCGCACTTTCAGAGCCCGGCTGTGATAGGAGCCTGGCAGGGACACCACCATTCCCAGCATGCGTTTGAAGTTTCAAGTGGCAAGATAAGCAAGCAGCCCCATTCTCTGTGCCTCTATGCGAACAGTGCCATGGGCAGATGAGGCTGAGCAACAGCTTTCCAGGCTAGCCCCTTCTGGCTGCCAGCTATCTGCAGACGTTCGCACTTTCGGAGCAGGGCTGCGAAAGGAGCCTGGCTGGGACACCAACTTTCCCAGGATACGTTTGAAGTTTGAGGTGGCAAGATAAGCAAGCAGCCCCATTCTCTGTGCCTCTGTGCGAGCACTGCCATGGGCAGATGAGGCTGAGCAACAGCTTTCCAGGCTAGCCCCTTCTGCCTGCCAGCTATCTGCAGACGTTCGCACTTTCGGAGCAGGGCTGCGAAAGGAGCCTGGCTGGGACACCAACTTTCCCAGGCTACGTTTGAAGTTTGAGGTGCAAGACAAGCAAGCAGCCCCATTCTCTGTGCCTCTGTGCGAGCACTGCCATGGGCAGATGAGGCTGAGCAACAGCTTTCCAGGCTAGCCCCTTCTGGCTGCCAGCTATCTGCAGACGTTCGCACTTTCGGAGCAGGGCTGCGAAAGGAGCCTGGCAGGGACACCACCATTCCCAGCATGCGTTTGAAGTTTCAAGTGGCAAGATAAGCAAGCAGCCCCATTCTCTGTGCCTCTATGCGAACAGTGCCATGGGCAGATGAGGCTGAGCAACAGCTTTCCAGGCTAGCCCCTTCCGCCTGCCAGCTATCTGCAGACGTTCGCACTTTCGGAGCAGGGCTGCGAAAGGAGCCTGGCTGGGACACCAACTTTCCCAGGCTACGTTTGAAGTTTGAGGTGGCAAGACAAGCAAGCAGCCCCATTCTCTGTGCCTCTGTGCGAGCACTGCCATGGGCAGATGAGGCTGAGCAACAGCTTTCCAGGCTAGCCCCTTCTGCCTGCCAGCTATCTGCAGACGTTCGCACTTTCGGAGCAGGGCTGCGAAAGGAGCCTGGCTGGGACACCAACTTTCCCAGGCTACGTTTGAAGTTTGAGGTGCAAGACAAGCAAGCAGCCCCATTCTCTGTGCCTCTATGCGAGCACTGCCATGGGCAGATGAGGCTGAGCAACAGCTTTCCAGGCTAGCCCCTTCTGGCTGCCAGCTATCTGCAGACGTTCGCACTTTCGGAGCAGGGCTGCGAAAGGAGCCTGGCAGGGACACCACCATTCCCAGCATGCGTTTGAAGTTTCAAGTGGCAAGATAAGCAAGCAGCCCCATTCTCTGTGCCTCTATGCGAACAGTGCCATGGGCAGATGAGGCTGAGCAACAGCTTTCCAGGCTAGCCCCTTCTGCCTGCCAGCTATCTGCAGACGTTCGCACTTTCGGAGCAGGGCTGCGAAAGGAGCGTGGCTGGGACACCAACTTTCCCAGGCTACGTTTGAAGTTTGAGGTGGCAAGACAAGCAAGCAGCCCCATTCTCTGTGCCTCTGTGCGAGCACTGCCATGGGCAGATGAGGCTGAGCAACAGCTTTCCAGGCTAGCCCCTTCTGGCTGCCAGCTATCTGCAGACGTTCGCACTTTCGGAGCAGGGCTGCGAAAGGAGCCTGGCTGGGACACCAACTTTCCCAGGCTACGTTTGAAGTTTGAGGTGGCAAGATAAGCAAGCAGCCCCATTCTCTGTGCCTCTGTGCGAGCACTGCCATGGGCAGATGAGGCTGAGCAACAGCTTTCCAGGCTAGCCCCTTCTGGCTGCCACATATCTGCAGACGTTCGTACTTTCGGAGCCCGGCTGTGATAGGAGCCTGGCAGGGACACCACCATTCCCAGCATGCGTTTGCAGTTTCAAGTGGCAAGATAAGCAAGCAGCCCCATTCTCTGTGCCTCTATGCGAACAGTGCCATGGGCAGATGAGGCTGAGCAACAGCTTTCCAGGCTAGCCCCTTCTGCCTGCCAGCTATCTGCAGACGTTCGCACTTTCGGAGCAGGGCTGCGAAAGGAGCCTGGCTGGGACACCAACTTTCCCAGGCTACGTTTGAAGTTTGAGGTGGCAAGATAAGCAAGCAGCCCCATTCTCTGTGCCTCTGTGCGAGCACTGCCATGGGCAGATGAGGCTGAGCAACAGCTTTCCAGGCTAGCCCCTTCTGGCTGCCAGCTATCTGCAGACGTTCGCACTTTCGGAGCAGGGCTGCGAAAGGAGCCTGACTGGGACACCAACTTTCCCAGGCTACGTTTGAAGTTTGAGGTGGCAAGATAAGCAAGCAGCCCCATTCTCTGTGCCTCTGTGCGAGCAGTGCCATGGGCAGATGAGGCTGAGCAACAGCTTTCCAGGCTAGCCCCTTCTGCCTGCCAGCTATCTGCAGACGTTCACACTTTCGGAGCCCGGCTGTGATAGGAGCCTGGCAGGGACACCACCATTCCCAGCATGCGTTTGAAGTTTGAGGTGGCAAGATAAGCAAGCAGCCCCATTCTCTGTGCCTCTATGCGAACAGTGCCATGGGCAGATGAGGCTGAGCAACAGCTTTCCAGGCTAGCCCCTTCTGCCTGCCAGCTATCTGCAGACGTTCGCACTTTCGGAGCAGGGCTGCGAAAGGAGCCTGGCTGGGACACCAACTTTCCCAGGATACGTTTGAAGTTTGAGGTGGCAAGATAAGCAAGCAGCCCCATTCTCTGTGCCTCTGTGCGAGCACTGCCATGGGCAGATGAGGCTGAGCAACAGCTTTCCAGGCTAGCCCCTTCTGCCTGCCAGCTATCTGCAGACGTTCGCACTTTCGGAGCAGGGCTGCGAAAGGAGCCTGGCTGGGACACCAACTTTCCCAGGCTACGTTTGAAGTTTGAGGTGGCAAGACAAGCAAGCAGCCCCATTCTCTGTGCCTCTGTGCGAGCACTGCCATGGGCAGATGAGGCTGAGCAACAGCTTTCCAGGCTAGCCTCTTCTGGCTGCCAGCTATCTGCAGACGTTCGCACTTTCGGAGCAGGGCTGCGAAAGGAGCCTGGCAGGGACACCACCATTCCCAGCATGCGTTTGAAGTTTCAAGTGGCAAGATAAGCAAGCAGCCCCATTCTCTGTGCCTCTATGCGAACAGTGCCATGGGCAGATGAGGCTGAGCAACAGCTTTCCAGGCTAGCCCCTTCTGCCTGCCAGCTATCTGCAGACGTTCGCACTTTCGGAGCAGGGCTGCGAAAGGAGCCTGGCTGGGACACCAACTTTCCCAGGCTACGTTTGAAGTTTGAGGTGGCAAGACAAGCAAGCAGCCCCATTCTCTGTGCCTCTGTGCGAGCACTGCCATGGGCAGATGAGGCTGAGCAACAGCTTTCCAGGCTAGCCCCTTCTGCCTGCCAGCTATCTGCAAACGTTCGCACGTTAGGAGCAGGGCTGTGATAGGAGCCTGGCAGGGACACCACCATTCCCAGCATGCGTTTGAAGTTTCAAGTGGCAAGATAAGCAAGCAGCCCCATTCTCTGTGCCTCTGTGCGAGCACTGCCATGGGCAGATGAGGCTGAGCAACAGCTTTCCAGGCTAGCCCCTTCTGGCTGCCAGCTATCTGCAGACGTTCGCACTTTCGGAGCAGGGCTGCGAAAGGAGCCTGGCTGGGACACCAACTTTCCCAGGATACGTTTGAAGTTTGAGGTGGCAAGATAAGCAAGCAGCCCCATTCTCTGTGCCTCTGTGCGAGCACTGCCATGGGCAGATGAGGCTGAGCAACAGCTTTCCAGGCTAGCCCCTTCTGCCTGCCAGCTATCTGCAGACGTTCGCACTTTCGGAGCAGGGCTGCGAAAGGAGCCTGGCTGGGACACCAACTTTCCCAGGCTACGTTTGAAGTTTGAGGTGCAAGACAAGCAAGCAGCCCCATTCTCTGTGCCTCTGTGCGAGCACTGCCATGGGCAGATGAGGCTGAGCAACAGCTTTCCAGGCTAGCCCCTTCTGCCTGCCAGCTATCTGCAGACGTTCGCACTTTCGGAGCAGGGCTGTGATAGGAGCCTGGCAGGGACACCACCTTTCCCAGCATGCGTTTGAAGTTTCAAGTGGCAAGATAAGAAAGCAGCCCCATTCTCTGTGCCTCTATGCGAACAGTGCCATGGGCAGATGAGGCTGAGCAACAGCTTTCCAGGCTAGCCCCTTCTGCCTGCCAGCTATCTGCACACGTTCGCACTTTCGGAGCAGGGCTGCGAAAGGAGCCTGGCTGGGACACCAACTTTCCCAGGCTACATTTGAAGTTTGAGGTGGCAAGACAAGCAAGCAGCCCCATTCTCTGTGCCTCTGTGCGAACAGTGCCATGGGCAGATGAGGCTGAGCAACAGCTTTCCAGGCTAGCCCCTTCTGCCTGCCAGCTATCTGCACACGTTCGCACTTTCGGAGCAGGGCTGCGAAAGGAGCCTGGCAGGGACACCAACTTTCCCAGGCTACGTTTGAAGTTTGAGGTGGCAAGACAAGCAAGCAGCCCCATTCTCTGTGCCTCTATGCGAACAGTGCCATGGGCAGATGAGGCTGAGCAACAGCTTTCCAGGCTAGCCCCTTCTGCCTGCCAGCTATCTGCAGACGTTCGCACTTTCGGAGCAGGGCTGCGAAAGGAGCCTGGCTGGGACACCAACTTTCCCAGGCTACGTTTGAAGTTTGAGGTGGCAAGATAAGCAAGCAGCCCCATTCTCTGTGCCTCTGTGCGAGCACTGCCATGGGCAGATGAGGCTGAGCAACAGCTTTCCAGGCTAGCCCCTTCTGCCTGCCAGCTATCTGCAGACGTTCGCACTTTCGGAGCAGGGCTGCGAAAGGAGCCTGGCTGGGACACCAACTTTCCCAGGCTACGTTTGAAGTTTGAGGTGGCAAGATAAGCAAGCAGCCCCATTCTCTGTGCCTCTGTGCGAGCACTGCCATGGGCAGATGAGGCTGAGCAACAGCTTTCCAGGCTAGCCCCTTCTGCCTGCCACATATCTGCAGACGTTCGCACTTTCGGAGCCCGGCTGTGATAGGAGACTGGCAGGGACACCAACTTTCCCAGGCTACGTTTGAAGTTTGAGGTGGCAAGACAAGCAAGCAACCCCATTCTCTGTGCCTCTGTGCGAGCACTGCCATGGGCAGATGAGGCTGAGCAATAGCTTTCCAGGATAGCCCCTTCTGCCTGCCAGCTATCTGCACACGTTCGCACTTTCGGAGCAGGGCTGCGAAAGGATCCTGGCAGGGACACCACCATTCCCAGCATGCGTTTGAAGTTTGAGGTGGCAAGACAAGCAAGCAGCCCCATTCTCTGTGCCTCTATGCGAACAGTGCCATGGGCAGATGAGGCTGAGCAACAGCTTTCCAGGCTAGCCCCTTCTGGCTGCCAGCTATCTGCAGACGTTCGCACTTTTGGAGCAGGGCTGCGAAAGGAGCCTGGCTGGGACACCAACTTTCCCAGGCTACGTTTGAAGTTTGAGGTGGCAAGACAAGCAAGCAACCCCATTCTCTGTGCCTCTGTGCGAGCACTGCCATGGGCAGATGAGGCTGAGCAATAGCTTTCCAGGATAGCCCCTTCTGCCTGTCAGCTATCTGCACACGTTCGCACTTTCGGAGCAGGGCTGCGAAAGGATCCTGGCAGGGACACCACCATTCCCAGCATGCGTTTGAAGTTTGAGGTGGCAAGACAAGCAAGCAGCCCCATTCTCTGTGCCTCTATGCGAACAGTGCCATGGGCAGATGAGGCTGAGCAACAGCTTTCCAGGCTAGCCCCTTCTGGCTGCCAGCTATCTGCAGACGTTCGCACTTTCGGAGCAGGGCTGCGAAAGGAGCCTGGCTGGGACACCAACTTTCCCAGGCTACGTTTGAAGTTTGAGGTGGCAAGACAAGCAAGCAACCCCATTCTCTGTGCCTCTGTGCGAGCACTGCCATGGGCAGATGAGGCTGAGCAACAGCTTTCCAGGCTAGCCCCTTCTGCCTGCCAGCTATCTGCAGACGTTCGCACTTTCGGAGCCCGGCTGTGATAGGAGCCTGGCAGGGACACCACCATTCCCAGCATGCGTTTGAAGTTTCAAGTGGCAAGATAAGCAAGCAGCCCCATTCTCTGTGCCTCTATGCGAACAGTGCCATGGGCAGATGAGGCTGAGCAACAGCTTTCCAGGCTAGCCCCTTCTGCCTGCCAGCTATCTGCAGACGTTCGCACTTTCGGAGCAGGGCTGCGAAAGGAGCGTGGCTGGGACACCAACTTTCCCAGGCTACGTTTGAAGTTTGAGGTGGCAAGACAAGCAAGCAGCCCCATTCTCTGTGCCTCTGTGCGAGCACTGCCATGGGCAGATGAGGCTGAGCAACAGCTTTCCAGGATAGCCCCTTCTGCCTGCCAGCTATCTGCACACATTCGCACGTTCGGAGCAGGGCTGTGATAGGAGCCTGGCAGGGACACCACCATTCCCAGCATGCGTTTGAAGTTTCAAGTGGCAAGATAAGCAAGCAGCCCCATTCTCTGTGCCTCTATGCGAACAGTGCCATGGGCAGATGAGGCTGAGCAACAGCTTTCCAGGCTAGCCCCTTCTGCCTGCCAGCTATCTGCAGACGTTCGCACTTTCGGAGCACGGCTGGAAAGGAGCCTGGCTGGGACACCAACTTTCCCAGGCTACGTTTGAAGTTTGAGGTGGCAAGATAAGCAAGCAGCCCCATTCTCTGTGCCTCTGTGCGAGCACTGCCATGGGCAGATGAGGCTGAGCAACAGCTTTCCAGGCTGGCCCCTTCTGCCTGCCAGCTATCTGCAGACGTTCGCACTTTCGGAGCAGGGCTGCGAAAGGAGCCTGGCTGGGACACCAACTTTCCCAGGCTACGTTTGAAGTTTGAGGTGGCAAGACAAGCAAGCAGCCCCATTCTCTGTGCCTCTATGCGAACAGTGCCATGGGCAGATGAGGCTGAGCAACAGCTTTCCAGGCTAGCCCCTTCTGGCTGCCAGCTATCTGCAGACGTTCGCACTTTCGGAGCAGGGCTGCGAAAGGAGCCTGGCTGGGACACCAACTTTCCCAGGCTACGTTTGAAGTTTGAGGTGGCAAGATAAGCAAGCAGCCCCATTCTCTGTGCCTCTATGCGAACAGTGCCATGGGCAGATGAGGCTGAGCAACAGCTTTCCAGGCTAGCCCCTTCTGCCTGCCAGCTATCTGCAGACGTTCGCACTTTCGGAGCAGGGCTGCGAAAGGAGCCTGGCAGGGACACCACCATTCCCAGCATGCGTTTGAAGTTTCAAGTGGCGAGATAAGCAAGCAGCCCCATTCTCTGTGCCTCTATGCGAACAGTGCCATGGGCAGATGAGGCTGAGCAACAGCTTTCCAGGCTAGCCCCTTCTGCCTGCCAGCTATCTGCAGACGTTCGCACTTTCAGAGCAGGGCTGCGAAAGGAGCCTGGCTGGGACACCAACTTTCCCAGGCTACGTTTGAAGTTTGAGGTGGCAAGACAAGCAAGCAGCCCCATTCTCTGTGCCTCTGTGCGAGCACTGCCATGGGCAGATGAGGCTGAGCAACAGCTTTCCAGGCTAGCCCCTTCTGCCTGCCAGCTATCTGCAGACGTTCGCACTTTCGGAGCAGGGCTGCGAAAGGAGCGTGGCTGGGACACCAACTTTCCCAGGCTACGTTTGAAGTTTGAGGTGGCAAGACAAGCAAGCAGCCCCATTCTCTGTGCCTCTGTGCGAGCACTGCCATGGGCAGATGAGGCTGAGCAACAGCTTTCCAGGCTAGCCCCTTCTGCCTGCCAGCTATCTGCACACGTTCGCACGTTAGGAGCAGGGCTGTGATAGGAGCCTGGCAGGGACACCACCTTTCCCAGCATGCGTTTGAAGTTTCAAGTGGCAAGATAAGAAAGCAGCCCCATTCTCTGTGCCTCTATGCGAACAGTGCCATGGGCAGATGAGGCTGAGCAACAGCTTTCCAGGCTAGCCCCTTCTGCCTGCCAGCTATCTGCAGACGTTCGCACTTTCGGAGCAGGGCTGCGAAAGGAGCCTGGCTGGGACACCAACTTTCCCAGGCTACGTTTGAAGTTTGAGGTGGCAAGATAAGCAAGCAGCCCCATTCTCTGTGCCTCTGTGCGAGCACTGCCATGGGCAGATGAGGCTGAGCAACAGCTTTCCAGGCTAGCCCCTTCTGCCTGCCAGCTATCTGCAGACGTTCGCACTTTCGGAGCAGGGCTGTGAAAGGAGCCTGGCTGGGACACCAACTTTCCCAGGCTACGTTTGAAGTTTGAGGTGGCAAGACAAGCAAGCAGCCCCATTCTCTGTGCCTCTATGCGAACAGTGCCATGGGCAGATGAGGCTGAGCAACAGCTTTCCAGGATAGCCCCTTCTGCCTGCCAGCTATCTGCAGACGTTCGCACTTTCGGAGCAGGGCTGCGAAAGGAGCCTGGCTGGGACACCAACTTTCCCAGGCTACGTTTGAAGTTTGAGGTGGCAAGATAAGCAAGCAGCCCCATTCTCTGTGCCTCTGTGCGAGCACTGCCATGGGCAGATGAGGCTGAGCAACAGCTTTCCAGGCTAGCCCCTTCTGCCTGCCAGCTATCTGCAGACGTTCGCACTTTCGGAGCAGGGCTGCGAAAGGAGCCTGGCAGGGACACCACCATTCCCAGCATGCGTTTGAAGTTTGAGGTGGCAAGACAAGCAAGCAGCCCCATTCTCTGTGCCTCTATGCGAACAGTGCCATGGGCAGATGAGGCTGAGCAACAGCTTTCCAGGCTAGCCCCTTCTGCCTGCCAGCTATCTGCAGACGTTCGCACTTTCGGAGCAGGGCTGCGAAAGGAGCCTGGCTGGGACACCAACTTTCCCAGGCTACGTTTGAAGTTTGAGGTGGCAAGATAAGCAAGCAGCCCCATTCTCTGTGCCTCTGTGCGAGCACTGCCATGGGCAGATGAGGCTGAGCAACAGCTTTCCAGGCTAGCCCCTTCTGCCTGCCAGCTATCTGCAGACGTTCGCACTTTCAGAGCAGGGCTGCGAAAGGAGCCTGGCTGGGACACCACCATTCCCAGCATGCGTTTGAAGTTTCAAGTGGCAAGATAAGCAAGCAGCCCCATTCTCTGTGCCTCTATGCGAACAGTGCCATGGGCAGATGAGGCTGAGCAACAGCTTTCCAGGCTAGCCCCTTCTGCCTGCCAGCTATCTGCAGACGTTCGCACTTTCGGAGCAGGGCTGCGAAAGGAGCCTGGCTGGGACACCAACTTTCCCAGGCTACGTTTGAAGTTTGAGGTGGCAAGACAAGCAAGCAGCCCCATTCTCTGTGCCTCTGTGCGAGCACTGCCATGGGCAGATGAGGCTGAGCAACAGCTTTCCAGGCTAGCCCCTTCTGGCTGCCAGCTATCTGCAGACGTTCGCACTTTCGGAGCAGGGCTGTGATAGGAGCCTGGCAGGGACACCACCATTCCCAGCATGCGTTTGAAGTTTCAAGTGGCAAGATAAGCAAGCAGCCCCATTCTCTGTGCCTCTATGCGAACAGTGCCATGGGCAGATGAGGCTGAGCAACAGCTTTCCAGGCTAGCCCCTTCTGCCTGCCAGCTATCTGCAGACGTTCGCACTTTCGGAGCAGGGCTGCGAAAGGAGCCTGGCTGGGACACCAACTTTCCCAGGCTACGTTTGAAGTTTGAGGTGGCAAGACAAGCAAGCAGCCCCATTCTCTGTGCCTGTGTGCGAGCACTGCCATGGGCAGATGAGGCTGAGCAACAGCTTTCCAGGCTAGCCCCTTCTGGCTGCCAGCTATCTGCAGACGTTCGCACTTTCGGAGCAGGGCTGCGAAAGGAGCCTGGCAGGGACACCACCATTCCCAGCATGCGTTTGAAGTTTCAAGTGGCAAGATAAGCAAGCAGCCCCATTCTCTGTGCCTCTATGCGAACAGTGCCATGGGCAGATGAGGCTGAGCAACAGCTTTCCAGGCTAGCCCCTTCTGCCTGCCAGCTATCTGCAGATGTTCGCACTTTCGGAGCAGGGCTGAGAAAGGAGCCTGGCTGGGACACCAACTTTCCCAGGCTACGTTTGAAGTTTGAGGTGGCAAGACAAGCAAGCAGCCCCATTCTCTGTGCCTCTGTGCGAGCACTGCCATGGGCAGATGAGGCTGAGCAACAGCTTTCCAGGCTAGCCCCTTCTGCCTGCCAGCTATCTGCAGACGTTCGCACTTTCGGAGCAGGGCTGCGAAAGGAGCGTGGCTGGGACACCAACTTTCCCAGGCTACGTTTGAAGTTTGAGGTGGCAAGATAAGCAAGCAGCCCCATTCTCTGTGCCTCTGTGCGAGCACTGCCATGGGCAGATGAGGCTGAGCAACAGCTTTCAAGGCTAGCCCCTTCTGCCTGCCACATATCTGCAGACGTTCGCACTTTCGGAGCCCGGCTGTGATAGGAGCCTGGCAGGGACACCACCATTCCCAGCATGCGTTTGAAGTTTCAAGTGGCAAGATAAGCAAGCAGCCCCATTCTCTGTGCCTCTATGCGAACAGTGCCATGGGCAGATGAGGCTGAGCAACAGCTTTCCAGGCTAGCCCCTTCTGCCTGCCAGCTATCTGCAGACGTTCACACTTTCGGAGCAGGGCTGCGAAAGGAGCGTGGCTGGGACACCAACTTTCCCAGGCTACGTTTGAAGTTTGAGGTGGCAAGACAAGCAAGCAGCCCCATTCTCTGTGCCTCTGTGCGAGCACTGCCATGGGCAGATGAGGCTGAGCAACAGCTTTCCAGGCTAGCCCCTTCTGCCTGCCAGCTATCTGCACACGTTCGCACGTTAGGAGCAGGGCTGTGATAGGAGCCTGGCAGGGACACCACCTTTCCCAGCATGCGTTTGAAGTTTCAAGTGGCAAGATAAGCAAGCAGCCCCATTCTCTGTGCCTCTATGCGAACAGTGCCATGGGCAGATGAGGCTGAGCAACAGCTTTCCAGGCTAGCCCCTTCTGGCTGCCAGCTATCTGCAGACGTTCGCACTTTCGGAGCAGGGCTGCGAAAGGAGCCTGGCTGGGACACCAACTTTCCCAGGATACGTTTGAAGTTTGAGGTGGCAAGATAAGCAAGCAGCCCCATTCTCTGTGCCTCTGTGCGAGCACTGCCATGGGCAGATGAGGCTGAGCAACAGCTTTCCAGGATAGCCCCTTCTGCCTGCCAGCTATCTGCAGACGTTCGCACTTTCGGAGCAGGGCTGCGAAAGGAGCCTGGCTGGGACACCAACTTTCCCAGGCTACGTTTGAAGTTTGAGGTGGCAAGACAAGCAAGCAGCCCCATTCTCTGTGCCTCTATGCGAACAGTGCCATAGGCACATGAGGCTGAGCAACAGCTTTCCAGGATAGCCCCTTCTGCCTGCCAGCTATCTGCAGACGTTCGCACTTTCGGAGCAGGGCTGCGAAAGGAGCCTGGCAGGGACACCACCATTCCCAGCATGCGTTTGAAGTTTCAAGTGGCAAGATAAGCAAGCAGCCCCATTCTCTGTGCCTCTATGCGAACAGTGCCATGGGCAGATGAGGCTGAGCAACAGCTTTCCAGGCTAGCCCCTTCTGCCTGCCACATATCTGCAGACGTTCGCACTTTCGGAGCAGGGCTGTGATAGGAGCCTGGCAGGGACACCACCATTCCCAGCATGCGTTTGAAGTTTCAAGTGGCAAGATAAGCAAGCAGCCCCATTCTCTGTGCCTCTATGCGAACAGTGCCATGGGCAGATGAGGCTGAGCAACAGCTTTCCAGGCTAGGCCGTTCTGGCTGCCAGCTATCTGCAGACGTTCGCACTTTCGTAGCAGGGCTGCGAAAGGAGCCTGGCTGGGACAACAACTTTCCCAGGATACGTTTGAAGTTTGAGGTGGCAAGATAAGCAAGCAGCCCCATTCTCTGTGCCTCTGTGCGAGCACTGCCATGGGCAGATGAGGCTGAGCAACAGCTTTCCAGGCTGGCCCCTTCTGCCTGCCAGCTATCTGCAGACGTTCGCACTTTCGGAGCAGGGCTGCGAAAGGAGCGTGGCTGGGACACCAACTTTCCCAGGCTACGTTTGAAGTTTGAGGTGGCAAGACAAGCAAGCAACCCCATTCTCTGTGCCTCTATGCGAACAGTGCCATGGGCAGATGAGGCTGAGCAATAGCTTTCCAGGATAGCCCCTTCTGCCTGCCAGCTATCTGCACACGTTCGCACTTTCGGAGCAGGGCCGCGAAAGGAGCCTGGCAGGGACACCACCATTCCCAGCATGCGTTTGAAGTTTCAAGTGGCAAGACAAGCAAGCAGCCCCATTCTCTGTGCCTCTATGCGAACAGTGCCATGGGCAGATGAGGCTGAGCAACAGCTTTCCAGGCTAGCCCCTTCTGCCTGCCAGCTATCTGCAGACGTTCGCACTTTCGGAGCAGGGCTGCGAAAGGAGCCTGGCTGGGACACCAACTTTCCCAGGCTACGTTTGAAGTTTGAGGTGGCAAGACAAGCAAGCAGCCCCATTCTCTGTGCCTCTGTGCGAGCACTGCCATGGGCAGATGAGGCTGAGCAACAGCTTCCCAGGCTAGCCCCTTCTGCCTGCCAGCTATCTGCAGACGTTCGCACTTTCGGAGTAGGGCTGCGAAAGGAGCCTGGCTGGGACACCACCATTCCCAGCATGCGTTTGAAGTTTCAAGTGGCAAGATAAGCAAGCAGCCCCATTCTCTGTGCCTCTATGCGAACAGTGCCATGGGCAGATGAGGCTGAGCAACAGCTTTCCAGGCTAGCCCCTTCTGCCTGCCAGCTATCTGCAGACGTTCGCACTTTCGGAGAAGGGCTGCGAAAGGAGCCTGGCTGGGACACGAACTTTCCTAGCATGCGTTTGAAGTTTGAGGTGGCAAGATAAGCAAGCAGCCCCATTCTCTGTGCCTCTGTGCGAGCACTGCCATGGGCAGATGAGGCTGAGCAACAGCTTTCCAGGCTAGCCCCTTCTGGCTGCCAGCTATCTGCAGACATTCGCACTTTCGGAGCAGGGCTGTGATAGGAGCCTGGCAGGGACACCACCATTCCCAGCATGCGTTTGAAGTTTCAAGTGGCAAGATAAGCAAGCAGCCCCATTCTCTGTGCCTCTATGCGAACAGTGCCATGGGCAGATGAGGCTGAGCAACAGCTTTCCAGGCTAGCCCCTTCTGCCTGCCTGCTATCTGCAGACGTTCGCACTTTCGGAGCAGGGCTGCGAAAGGAGCCTGGCTGGGACACCAACTTTCCCAGGCTACGTTTGAAGTTTGAGGTGGCAAGACAAGCAAGCAGCCCCATTCTCTGTGCCTCTATGCGAACAGTGCCATAGGCACATGAGGCTGAGCAACAGCTTTCCAGGATAGCCCCTTCTGCCTGCCAGCTATCTGCAGACGTTCGCACTTTCGGAGCAGGGCTGCGAAAGGAGCCTGGCAGGGACACCACCATTCCCAGCATGCGTTTGAAGTTTCAAGTGGCAAGATAAGCAAGCAGCCCCATTCTCTGTGCCTCTATGCGAACAGTGCCATGGGCAGATGAGGCTGAGCAACAGCTTTCCAGGCTAGCCCCTTCTGCCTGCCACATATCTGCAGACGTTCGCACTTTCGGAGCAGGGCTGTGATAGGAGCCTGGCAGGGACACCACCATTCCCAGCATGCGTTTGAAGTTTCAAGTGGCAAGATAAGCAAGCAGCCCCATTCTCTGTGCCTCTATGCGAACAGTGCCATGGGCAGATGAGGCTGAGCAACAGCTTTCCAGGCTAGGCCGTTCTGGCTGCCAGCTATCTGCAGACGTTCGCACTTTCGTAGCAGGGCTGCGAAAGGAGCCTGGCTGGGACAACAACTTTCCCAGGATACGTTTGAAGTTTGAGGTGGCAAGATAAGCAAGCAGCCCCATTCTCTGTGCCTCTGTGCGAGCACTGCCATGGGCAGATGAGGCTGAGCAACAGCTTTCCAGGCTGGCCCCTTCTGCCTGCCAGCTATCTGCAGACGTTCGCACTTTCGGAGCAGGGCTGCGAAAGGAGCGTGGCTGGGACACCAACTTTCCCAGGCTACGTTTGAAGTTTGAGGTGGCAAGACAAGCAAGCAACCCCATTCTCTGTGCCTCTATGCGAACAGTGCCATGGGCAGATGAGGCTGAGCAATAGCTTTCCAGGATAGCCCCTTCTGCCTGCCAGCTATCTGCACACGTTCGCACTTTCGGAGCAGGGCCGCGAAAGGAGCCTGGCAGGGACACCACCATTCCCAGCATGCGTTTGAAGTTTCAAGTGGCAAGACAAGCAAGCAGCCCCATTCTCTGTGCCTCTATGCGAACAGTGCCATGGGCAGATGAGGCTGAGCAACAGCTTTCCAGGCTAGCCCCTTCTGCCTGCCAGCTATCTGCAGACGTTCGCACTTTCGGAGCAGGGCTGCGAAAGGAGCCTGGCTGGGACACCAACTTTCCCAGGCTACGTTTGAAGTTTGAGGTGGCAAGACAAGCAAGCAGCCCCATTCTCTGTGCCTCTGTGCGAGCACTGCCATGGGCAGATGAGGCTGAGCAACAGCTTCCCAGGCTAGCCCCTTCTGCCTGCCAGCTATCTGCAGACGTTCGCACTTTCGGAGTAGGGCTGCGAAAGGAGCCTGGCTGGGACACCACCATTCCCAGCATGCGTTTGAAGTTTCAAGTGGCAAGATAAGCAAGCAGCCCCATTCTCTGTGCCTCTATGCGAACAGTGCCATGGGCAGATGAGGCTGAGCAACAGCTTTCCAGGCTAGCCCCTTCTGCCTGCCAGCTATCTGCAGACGTTCGCACTTTCGGAGAAGGGCTGCGAAAGGAGCCTGGCTGGGACACGAACTTTCCTAGCATGCGTTTGAAGTTTGAGGTGGCAAGATAAGCAAGCAGCCCCATTCTCTGTGCCTCTGTGCGAGCACTGCCATGGGCAGATGAGGCTGAGCAACAGCTTTCCAGGCTAGCCCCTTCTGGCTGCCAGCTATCTGCAGACATTCGCACTTTCGGAGCAGGGCTGTGATAGGAGCCTGGCAGGGACACCACCATTCCCAGCATGCGTTTGAAGTTTCAAGTGGCAAGATAAGCAAGCAGCCCCATTCTCTGTGCCTCTATGCGAACAGTGCCATGGGCAGATGAGGCTGAGCAACAGCTTTCCAGGCTAGCCCCTTCTGCCTGCCTGCTATCTGCAGACGTTCGCACTTTCGGAGCAGGGCTGCGAAAGGAGCCTGGCTGGGACACCAACTTTCCCAGGCTACGTTTGAAGTTTGAGGTGGCAAGACAAGCAAGCAGCCCCATTCTCTGTGCCTCTGTGCGAGCACTGCCATGGGCAGATGAGGCTGAGCAACAGCTTTCCAGGCTAGCCCCTTCTGCCTGCCAGCTATCTGCACACATTCGCACGTTCGGAGCAGGGCTGTGATAGGAGCCTGGCAGGGACACCACCATTCCCAGCATGCGTTTGAAGTTTCAAGTGGCAAGATAAGCAAGCAGCCCCATTCTCTGTGCCTCTATGCGAACAGTGCCATGGGCAGATGAGGCTGAGCAACAGCTTTCCAGGCTAGTCCCTTCTGCCTGCCAGCTATCTGCAGACGTTCGCACTTTCGGAGCAGGGCTGCGAAAGGAGCCTGGCAGGGACACCTCCATTCCCAGCATGCGTTTGAAGTTTCAAGTGGCAAAATAAGCAAGCAGCCCCATTCTCTGTGCCTCTATGCGAACAGTGCCATGGGCAGATGAGGCTGAGCAACAGCTTTCCAGGCTAGCCCCTTCTGCCTGCCAGCTATCTGCAGACGTTCGCACTTTCGGAGCAGGGCTGCGAAAGGAGCCTGGCAGGGACACCACCATTCCTAGCATGCGTTTGAAGTTTCAAGTGGCAAGATAAGCAAGCAGCCCCATTCTCTGTGCCTCTATGCGAACAGTGCCATGGGCAGATGAGGCTGAGCAACAGCTTTCCAGGCTAGCCCCTTCTGGCTGCCAGCTATCTGCAGACGTTCGCACTTTCGGAGCAGGGCTGCGAAAGGAGCGTGGCTGGGACACCAACTTTCCCAGGCTACGTTTGAAGTTTGAGGTGGCAAGACAAGCAAGCAGCCCCATTCTCTGTGCCTCTGTGCGAGCACTGCCATGGGCAGATGAGGCTGAGCAACAGCTTTCCAGGCTAGCCCCTTCTGCCTGCCAGCTAGCTGCACACATTCGCACGTTCGGAGCAGGGCTGTGATAGGAGCCTGGCAGGGACACCACCATTCCCAGCATGCGTTTGAAGTTTCAAGTGGCAAGATAAGCAAGCAGCCCCATTCTCTGTGCCTCTATGCGAACAGTGCCATGGGCAGATGAGGCTGAGCAACAGCTTTCCAGGCTAGCCCCTTCTGCCTGCCAGCTATCTGCAGACGTTCGCACTTTCGGAGAAGGGCTGCGAAAGGAGCGTGGCTGGGACACCAACTTTCCCAGGCTACGTTTGAAGTTTGAGGTGGCAAGACAAGCAAGCAGCCCCATTCTCTGTGCCTCTGTGCGAGCACTGCCATGGGCAGATGAGGCTGAGCAACAGCTTTCCAGGCTAGCCCCTTCTGCCTGCCAGCTATCTGCACACATTCGCACTTTCGGAGCAGGGCTGTGATAGGAGCCTGGCAGGGACACCACCATTCCCAGCATGCGTTTGAAGTTTCAAGTGGCAAGATAAGCAAGCAGCCCCATTCTCTGTGCCTCTATGCGAACAGTGCCATGGGCAGATGAGGCTGAGCAACAGCTTTCCAGGCTAGCCCCTTCTGCCTGCCAGCTATCTGCAGACGTTCGCACTTTCGGAGCAGGGCTGCGAAAGGAGCCTGGCTGGGACACCAACTTTCCCAGGCTACGTTTGAAGTTTGAGGTGGCAAGATAAGCAAGCAGCCCCATTCTCTGTGCCTCTGTGCGAGCACTGCCATGGGCAGATGAGGCTGAGCAACAGCTTTCCAGGCTGGCCCCTTCTGCCTGCCCGCTATCTGCAGACGTTCGCACTTTCGGAGCAGGGCTGCGAAAGGAGCCTGGCTGGGACACCAACTTTCCCAGGCTATGTTTGAAGTTTGAGGTGGCAAGACAAGCAAGCAACCCCATTCTCTGTGCCTCTATGCGAACAGTGCCATGGGCAGATGAGGCTGAGCAATAGCTTTCCAGGATAGCCCCTTCTGCCTGCCAGCTATCTGCACACGTTCGCACTTTCGGAGCAGGGCTGCGAAAGGAGCCTGGCAGGGACACCACCATTCCCAGCATGCGTTTGAAGTTTCAAGTGGAAAGACAAGCAAGCAGCCCCATTCTCTGTGCCTCTATGCGAACAGTGCCATGGGCAGATGAGGCTGAGCAACAGCTTTCCAGGCTAGCCCCTTCTGCCTGCCAGCTATCTGCAGACGTTCGCACTTTCGGAGCAGGGCTGCGAAAGGAGCCTGGCTGGGACACCAACTTTCCCAGGCTACGTTTGAAGTTTGAAGTGGCAAGATAAGCAAGCAGCCCCATTCTCTGTGCCTCTGTGCGAGCACTGCCATGGGCAGATGAGGCTGAGCAACAGCTTTCCAGGCTAGCCCCTTCTGCCTGCCAGCTATCTGCAGACGTTCGCACTTTCGGAGCAGGGCTGCGAAAGGAGCCTGGCAGGGACACCACCATTCCCAGCATGCGTTTGAAGTTTCAAGTGGCAAAATAAGCAAGCAGCCCCATTCTCTGTGCCTCTATGCGAACAGTGCCATGGGCAGATGAGGCTGAGCAACAGCTTTCCAGGCTAGCCCCTTCTGCCTGCCAGCTATCTGCAGACGTTCGCACTTTCGGAGCAGGGCTGCGAAAGGAGCCTGGCTGGGACATCAACTTTCCCAGCCTGCGTTTGAAGTTTCAAGTGGCAAGATAAGCAAGCAGCCCCATTCTCTGTGCCTCTATGCGAACAGTGCCATGGGCAGATGAGGCTGAGCAACAGCTTTCCAGGCTAGCCCCTTCTGCCTGCCAGCTATCTGCAGACGTTCGCACTTTCGGAGCAGGGCTGTGATAGGAGCCTGGCAGGGACACCACCATTCCCAGCATGCGTTTGAAGTTTCAAGTGGCAAGATAAGCAAGCAGCCCCATTCTCTGTGCCTCTATGCGAACAGTGCCATGGGCAGATGAGGCTGAGCAACAGCTTTCCAGGCTAGCCCCTTCTGCCTGCCAGCTATCTGCAGACGTTCGCACTTTCGGAGCAGGGCTGCGAAAGGAGCCTGGCTGGGACACCAACTTTCCCAGGCTACGTTTGAAGTTTGAGGTGGTAAGACAAGCAAGCAGCCCCATTCTCTGTGCCTCTGTGCGAGCACTGCCATGGGCAGATGAGGCTGAGCAACAGCTTTCCAGGCTAGCCCCTTCTGGCTGCCAGCTATCTGCACACGTTCGCACTTTCGGAGCAGGGCCGCGAAACGAGCCTGGCAGGGACACCACCTTTCCCAGCATGCGTTTGAAGTTTCAAGTGGCAAGATAAGCAAGCAGCCCCATTCTCTGTGCCTCTATGCGAACAGTGCCATGGGCAGATGAGGCTGAGCAACAGCTTTCCAGGATAGCCCCTTCTGCCTGCCAGCTATCTGCAGACGTTCGCACTTTCGTAGCAGGGCTGCGAAAGGAGCCTGGCAGGGACACCACCATTCCCAGCATGCGTTTGAAGTTTCAAGTGGCAAGATAAGCAAGCAGCCCCATTCTCTGTGCCTCTATGCGAACAGTGCCATGGGCAGATGAGGCTGAGCAACAGCTTTCCAGGCTAGCCCCTTCTGCCTGCCAGCTATCTGCAGACGTTCGCACTTTCGGAGCAGGGCTGCGAAAGCAGCGTGGCTGGGACACCAACTTTCCCAGGCTACGTTTGAAGTTTGAGGTGGCAAGACAAGCAAGCAGCCCCATTCTCTGTGCCTCTGTGCGAGCACTGCCATGGGCAGATGAGGCTGAGCAACAGCTTTCCAGGCTGACCCCTTCTGCCTGCCAGCTATCTGCACACATTCGCACGTTCGGAGCAGGGCTGTGATAGGAGCCTGGCAGGGACACCACCATTCCCAGCATGCGTTTGAAGTTTCAAGTGGCAAGATAAGCAAGCAGCCCCATTCTCTGTGCCTCTATGCGAACAGTGCCATGGGCAGATGAGGCTGAGCAACAGCTTTCCAGGCTAGCCCCTTCTGCCTGCCAGCTATCTGCAGACGTTCGCACTTTCGGAGCAGGGCTGCGAAAGGAGCCTGGCTGGGACACCAAGTTTCCCAGGTTACGTTTGAAGATTGAGGTGGCAAGATAAGCAAGCAGCCCCATTCTCTGTGCCTCTGTGCGAGCACTGCCATGGGCAGATGAGGCTGAGCAACAGCTTTCCAGGCTGACCCCTTCTGCCTGCCAGCTATCTGCAGACGTTCGCACTTTCGGAGCAGGGCTGCGAAAGGAGCCTGGCTGGGACACCAACTTTCCCAGGATACGTTTGAAGTTTGAGGTGGCAAGACAAGCAAGCAGCCCCATTCTCTGTGCCTCTGTGCGAGCACTGCCATGGGCAGATGAGGCTGAGCAACAGCTTTCCAGGCTGACCCCTTCTGCCTGCCAGCTATCTGCAGACGTTCGCACTTTCGGAGCAGGGCTGCGAAAGGAGCCTGGCTGGGACACCAACTTTCCCAGGATACGTTTGAAGTTTGAGGTGGCAAGACAAGCAAGCAGCCCCATTCTCTGTGCCTCTGTGCGAGCACTGCCATGGGCAGATGAGGCTGAGCAACAGCTTTCCAGGCTAGCCCCTTCTGCCTGCCAGCTATCTGCACACATTCGCACTTTCGGAGCAGGGCTGCGAAAGGAGCCTGGCAGGGACACCACCATTCCCAGCATGCGTCTGAAGTTTCAAGTGGAAAGACAAGCAAGCAGCCCCATTCTCTGTGCCTCTATGCGAACAGTGCCATGGGCAGATGAGGCTGAGCAACAGCTTTCCAGGCTAGCCCCTTCTGCCTGCCAGCTATCTGCAGACGTTCGCACTTTCGGAGCAGGGCTGCGAAAGGAGCCTGGCTGGGACACCAACTTTCCCAGGCTACGTTTGAAGTTTGAAGTGGCAAGATAAGCAAGCAGCCCCATTCTCTGTGCCTCTGTGCGAGCACTGCCATGGGCAGATGAGGCTGAGCAACAGCTTTCCAGGCTAGCCCCTTCTGCCTGCCAGCTATCTGCAGACGTTCGCACTTTCGGAGCAGGGCCGCGAAAGGAGCCTGGCAGGGACACCACCATTCCCAGCATGCGTTTGAAGTTTCAAGTGGCAAGATAAGCAAGCAGCCCCATTCTCTGTGCCTCTATGCGAACAGTGCCATGGGCAGATGAGGCTGAGCAACAGCTTTCCAGGCTAGCCCCTTCTGCCTGCCAGCTATCTGCAGACGTTCGCACTTTCGTAGCAGGGCTGCGAAAGGAGCCTGGCAGGGACACCACCATTCCCAGCATGCGTTTGAAGTTTCAAGTGGCAAGATAAGCAAGCAGCCCCATTCTCTGTGCCTCTATGCGAACAGTGCCATGGGCAGATGAGGCTGAGCAACAGCTTTCCAGGCTAGCCCCTTCTGGCTGCCAGCTATCTGCAGACGTTCGCACTTTCGGAGCAGGGCTGTGATAGGAGCCTGGCAGGGACACCACCATTCCCAGCATGCGTTTGAAGTTTCAAGTGGCAAGATAAGCAAGCAGCCCCATTCTCTGTGCCTCTATGCGAACAGTGCCATGGGCAGATGAGGCTGAGCAACAGCTTTCCAGGCTAGCCCCTTCTGCCTGCCAGCTATCTGCAGACGTTCGCACTTTCGGAGCAGGGCTGCGAAAGGAGCCTGGCTGGGACACCAAGTTTCCCAGGTTACGTTTGAAGATTGAGGTGGCAAGATAAGCAAGCAGCCCCATTCTCTGTGCCTCTGTGCGAGCACTGCCATGGGCAGATGAGGCTGAGCAACAGCTTTCCAGGCTGACCCCTTCTGCCTGCCAGCTATCTGCAGACGTTCGCACTTTCGGAGCAGGGCTGCGAAAGGAGCCTGGCTGGGACACCAACTTTCCCAGGATACGTTTGAAGTTTGAGGTGGCAAGACAAGCAAGCAGCCCCATTCTCTGTGCCTCTGTGCGAGCAGTGCCATGGGCAGATGAGGCTGAGCAACAGCTTTCCAGGCTAGCCCCTTCTGCCTGCCAGCTATCTGCACACATTCGCACTTTCGGAGCAGGGCTGCGAAAGGAGCCTGGCAGGGACACCACCATTCCCAGCATGCGTTTGAAGTTTCAAGTGGAAAGACAAGCAAGCAGCCCCATTCTCTGTGCCTCTATGCGAACAGTGCCATGGGCAGATGAGGCTGAGCAACAGCTTTCCAGGCTAGCCCCTTCTGCCTGCCAGCTATCTGCAGACGTTCGCACTTTCGGAGCAGGGCTGCGAAAGGAGCCTGGCTGGGACACCAACTTTCCCAGGCTACGTTTGAAGTTTGAAGTGGCAAGATAAGCAAGCAGCCCCATTCTCTGTGCCTCTGTGCGAGCACTGCCATGGGCAGATGAGGCTGAGCAACAGCTTTCCAGGCTAGCCCCTTCTGCCTGCCAGCTATCTGCAGACGTTCGCACTTTCGGAGCAGGGCTGCGAAAGGAGCCTGGCAGGGACACCACCATTCCCAGCATGCGTTTGAAGTTTCAAGTGGCAAGATAAGCAAGCAGCCCCATTCTCTGTGCCTCTATGCGAACAGTGCCATGGGCAGATGAGGCTGAGCAACAGCTTTCCAGGCTAGCCCCTTCTGCCTGCCAGCTATCTGCAGACGTTCGCACTTTCGGAGCAGGGCTGCGAAAGGAGCCTGGCTGGGACACCAAGTTTCCCAGGTTACGTTTGAAGATTGAGGTGGCAAGATAAGCAAGCAGCCCCATTCTCTGTGCCTCTGTGCGAGCACTGCCATGGGCAGATGAGGCTGAGCAACAGCTTTCCAGGCTGACCCCTTCTGCCTGCCAGCTATCTGCAGACGTTCGCACTTTCGGAGCAGGGCTGCGAAAGGAGCCTGGCTGGGACACCAACTTTCCCAGGATACGTTTGAAGTTTGAGGTGGCAAGACAAGCAAGCAGCCCCATTCTCTGTGCCTCTATGCGAGCACTGCCATGGGCAGATGAGGCTGAGCAACAGCTTTCCAGGCTAGCCCCTTCTGCCTGCCAGCTATCTGCACACATTCGCACTTTCGGAGCAGGGCTGCGAAAGGAGCCTGGCAGGGACACCACCATTCCCAGCATGCGTCTGAAGTTTCAAGTGGAAAGACAAGCAAGCAGCCCCATTCTCTGTGCCTCTATGCGAACAGTGCCATGGGCAGATGAGGCTGAGCAACAGCTTTCCAGGCTAGCCCCTTCTGCCTGCCAGCTATCTGCAGACGTTCGCACTTTCGGAGCAGGGCTGCGAAAGGAGCCTGGCTGGGACACCAACTTTCCCAGGCTACGTTTGAAGTTTGAAGTGGCAAGATAAGCAAGCAGCCCCATTCTCTGTGCCTCTGTGCGAGCACTGCCATGGGCAGATGAGGCTGAGCAACAGCTTTCCAGGCTAGCCCCTTCTGCCTGCCAGCTATCTGCAGACGTTCGCACTTTCGGAGCA
The DNA here is from genome assembly GCF_030867145.1 of Opisthocomus hoazin. Lineage (NCBI taxonomy): Eukaryota > Metazoa > Chordata > Aves > Opisthocomiformes > Opisthocomidae > Opisthocomus > Opisthocomus hoazin. The sequence goes on along the minus strand of NC_134450.1, from coordinate 851,239 downwards.
GGGCTGCGAAAGGAGCCTGGCAGGGACACCACCATTCCCAGCATGCGTTTGAAGTTTCAAGTGGCAAGATAAGCAAGCAGCCCCATTCTCTGTGCCTCTATGCGAACAGTGCCATGGGCAGATGAGGCTGAGCAACAGCTTTCCAGGCTAGCCCCTTCTGGCTGCCAGCTATCTGCAGACGTTCGCACTTTCGGAGCAGGGCTGCGAAAGGAGCCTGGCTGGGACATCAACTTTCCCAGCCTGCGTTTGAAGTTTCAAGTGGCAAGATAAGCAAGCAGCCCCATTCTCTGTGCCTCTATGCGAACAGTGCCATGGGCAGATGAGGCTGAGCAACAGCTTCCCAGGCTAGCCCCTTCTGCCTGCCAGCTATCTGCAGACGTTCGCACTTTCGGAGCAGGGCTGCGAAAGGAGCCTGGCTGGGACACCAACTTTCCTAGCATGTGTTTGAAGTTTGAGGTGGCAAGATAAGCAAGCAGCCCCATTCTCTGTGCCTCTATGCGAACAGTGCCATGGGCAGATGAGGCTGAGCAACAGCTTTCCAGGCTAGCCCCTTCTGGCTGCCAGCTATCTGCAGACGTTCGCACTTTCGGAGCAGGGCTGTGATAGGAGCCTGGCAGGGACACCACCATTCCCAGCATGCGTTTGAAGTTTCAAGTGGCAAGATAAGCAAGCAGCCCCATTCTTTGTGCCTCTATGCGAACAGTGCCATGGGCAGATGAGGCTGAGCAACAGCTTTCCAGGCTAGCCCCTTCTGCCTGCCAGCTATCTGCAGACGTTCGCACTTTCGGAGCAGGGCTGTGATAGGAGCCTGGCTGGGACACCAACTTTCCCAGGCTACGTTTGAAGTTTGAGGTGGTAAGACAAGCAAGCAGCCCCATTCTCTGTGCCTCTGTGCGAGCACTGCCATGGGCAGATGAGGCTGAGCAACAGCTTTCCAGGCTAGCCCCTTCTGCCTGCCAGCTATCTGCACACGTTCGCACTTTCGGAGCAGGGCCGCGAAAGGAGCCTGGCAGGGACACCACCTTTCCCAGCATGCGTTTGAAGTTTCAAGTGGCAAGATAAGCAAGCAGCCCCATTCTCTGTGCCTCTATGCGAACAGTGCCATGGGCAGATGAGGCTGAGCAACAGCTTTCCAGGATAGCCCCTTCTGCCTGCCAGCTATCTGCAGACGTTCGCACTTTCGTAGCAGGGCTGCGAAAGGAGCCTGGCTGGGACACCAACTTTCCCAGGCTACGTTTGAAGTTTCAAGTGGCAAGACAAGCAAGCAGCCCCACTCTCTGTGCCTCTGTGCGAACAGTGCCATGGGCAGATGAGGCTGAGCAACAGCTTTCCAGGCTAGCCCCTTCTGCCTGCCAGCTATCTGCACACATTCGCACGTTCGGAGCAGGGCTGTGATAGTAGCCTGGCAGGGACACCAACATTCCCAGCATGCGTTTGAAGTTTCAAGTGGCAAGATAAGCAAGCAGCCCCATTCTCTGTGCTTCTATGCGAACAGTGAAATGGGCAGATGAGGCTGAGCAACAGCTTTCCAGGCTAGCCCCTTCTGCCTGCCAGCTATCTGCAGACGTTCGCACTTTCGGAGCAGGGCTGCGAAAGGAGCCTGGTTGGGACACCAACTTTCCCAGGCTACGTTTGAAGTTTGAGGTGGCAAGATAAGCAAGCAGCACCATTCTCTGTGCCTCTGTGCGAGCACTGCCATGGGCAGATGAGGCTGAGCAACAGCTTTCCAGGCTGGCCCCTTCTGCCTGCCAGCTATCTGCAGAAGTTCGCACTTTCGGAGCAGGGCTGCGAAAGGAGCCTGGCTGGGACACCAACTTTCCCAGGCTACGTTTGAAGTTTGAGGTGGCAAGACAAGCAAGCAACCCCATTCTCTGTGCCGCTATGCGAACAGTGCCATCGGCAGATGAGGCTGAGCAACAGCTTTCCAGGTTAGCCCCTTCTGGCTGCCACATATCTGCAGACGTTCGCACTTTCGGAGCAGGGCTGCGAAAGGAGCCTGGCAGGGACACCACCATTCCCAGCATGCGTTTGAAGTTTCAAGTGGCAAGACAAGCAAGCAGCTCCATTCTCTGTGCCTCTATGCGAACAGTGCCATGGGCAGATGAGGCTGAGCAACAGCTTTCCAGGCTAGCCCCTTCTGCCTGCCAGCTATCTGCAGACGTTCGCACTTTCGGAGCAGGGCTGCGAAAGGAGCCTGGCTGGGACACCAACTTTCCCAGGCTACGTTTGAAGTTTGAGGTGGCAAGATAAGCAAGCAGCCCCATTCTCTGTGCCTCTGTGCGAGCACTGCCATGGGCAGATGAGGCTGAGCAACAGCTTTCCAGGCTAGCCCCTTCTGCCTGCCAGCTATCTGCAGACGTTCGCACTTTCGGAGCAGGGCTGTGATAGGAGCCTGGCAGGGACACCAGCATTCCCAGCATGCGTTTGAAGTTTCAAGTGGCAAGATAAGCAAGCAGCCCCATTCTCTGTGCCTCTATGCGAACAGTGCCATGGGCAGATGAGGCTGAGCAACAGCTTTCCAGGCTAGCCCCTTCTGCCTGCCAGTTATCTGCAGACGTTCGCACTTTCGGAGCAGGGCTGCGAAAGGAGCCTGGCAGGGACACCACCATTCCCAGCATGCGTTTGAAGTTTCAAGTGGCAAGACAAGCAAGCAGCCCCATTCTCTGTGCCTCTATGCGAACAGTGCCATGGGCAGATGAGGCTGAGCAACAGCTTTCCAGGCTAGCCCCTTCTGCCTGCCAGCTATCTGCAGACGTTCGCACTTTCGGAGCAGGGCTGCGAAAGGAGCCTGGCTGGGACACCAACTTTCCCAGGCTACGTTTGAAGTTTGAGGTGGCAAGATAAGCAAGCAGCCCCATTCTCTGTGCCTCTGTGCGAGCACTGCCATGGGCAGATGAGGCTGAGCAACAGCTTTCCAGGCTAGCCCCTTCTGCCTGCCAGCTATCTGCAGACGTTCGCACTTTCGGAGCAGGGCTGTGATAGGAGCCTGGCAGGGACACCACCATTCCCAGCATGCGTTTGAAGTTTCAAGTGGCAAGATAAGCAAGCAGCCCCATTCTCTGTGCCTCTATGCGAACAGTGCCATGGGCAGATGAGGCTGAGCAACAGCTTTCCAGGCTAGCCCCTTCTGCCTGCCAGCTATCTGCAGACGTTCGCACTTTCGGAGCAGGGCTGCGAAAGGAGCCTGGCTGGGACACCAACTTTCCCAGGCTACGTTTGAAGTTTGAGGTGGCAAGACAAGCAAGCAGCCCCATTCTCTGTGCCTCTGTGCGAGCACTGCCATGGGCAGATGAGGCTGAGCAACAACTTTCCAGGCTAGTCCCTTCTGCCTGCCAGCTATCTGCAGACGTTCGCACTTTCGGAGCAGGGCTGTGATAGGAGCCTGGCAGGGACACCACCATTCCCAGCATGCGTTTGAAGTTTGAGGTGGCAAGATAAGCAAGCAGCCCCATTCTCTGTGCCTCTATGCGAACAGTGCCATGGGCAGATGAGGCTGAGCAACAGCTTTCCAGGGTAGCCCCTTCTGCCTGCCAGCTATCTGCAGACGTTCGCACTTTTGGAGCAGGGCTTCGAAAGGAGCCTGGCTGGGACACCAACTTTCCCAGGCTACGTTTGAAGTTTGAGGTGGCAAGACAAGCAAGCAGCCCCATTCTCTGTTCCTCTGTGCGAGCACTGCCATGGGCAGATGAGGCTGAGCAACAGCTTTCCAGGCTAGCCCCTTCTGCCTGCCAGCTATTTGCAGACGTTCGCACTTTCGGAGCAGGGCTGCGAAAGGAGCCTGGCAGGGACACCTCCATTCCCAGCATGCGTTTGAAGTTTCAAGTGGCAAGATAAGCAAGCAGCCCCATTCTCTGTGCCTCTATGCGAACAGTGCCATGGGCAGATGAGGCTGAGCAACAGCTTTCCAGGCTAGCCCCTTCTGCCTGCCAGCTATCTGCAGACGTTCGCACTTTCGGAGCAGGGCTGCGAAAGGAGCCTGGCTGGGACACCAACTTTCCCAGGCTACGTTTGAAGTTTGAGGTGGCAAGATAAGCAAGCAGCCCCATTCTCTGTGCCTCTGTGCGAGCACTGCCATGGGCAGATGAGGCTGAGCAACAGCTTTCCAGGATAGCCCCTTCTGCCTGCCAGCTATCTGCAGACGTTCGCACTTTCGGAGCAGGGCTGCGAAAGGAGCCTGGCTGGGACACCAACTTTCCCAGGCTACGTTTGAAGTTTGAGGTGGCAAGACAAGCAAGCAACCCCATTCTCTGTGCCTCTATGTGAACAGTGCCATGGGCAGATGAGGCTGAGCAACAGCTTTCCAGGATAGCCCCTTCTGGCTGCCAGCTATCTGCAGACGTTCGCACTTTCGGAGCAGGGCTGCGAAAGGAGCCTGGCAGGGACACCACCATTCCCAGCATGCGTTTGAAGTTTCAAGTGGCAAGACAAGCAAGCAGCTCCATTCTCTGTGCCTCTATGCGAACAGTGCCATGGGCAGATGAGGCTGAGCAACAGCTTTCCAGGCTAGCCCCTTCTGCCTGCCAGCTATCTGCAGACGTTCGCACTTTCGGAGCAGGGCTGCGAAAGGAGCCTGGCTGGGACACCAACTTTCCCAGGCTACGTTTGAAGTTTGAGGTGGCAAGATAAGCAAGCAGCCCCATTCTCTGTGCCTCTGTGCGAGCACTGCCATGGGCAGATGAGGCTGAGCAACAGCTTTCCAGGCTAGCCCCTTCTGCCTGCCAGCTATCTGCAGACGTTCGCACTTTCGGAGCAGGGCTGTGATAGGAGCCTGGCAGGGACACCACCATTCCCAGCATGCGTTTGAAGTTTCAAGTGGCAAGATAAGCAAGCAGCCCCATTCTCTGTGCCTCTATGCGAGCACTGCCATGGGCAGATGAGGCTGAGCAACAGCTTTCCAGGCTAGCCCCTTCTGCCTGCCAGTTATCTGCAGACGTTCGCACTTTCGGAGCAGGGCTGTGATAGGAGCCTGGCAGGGACACCACCATTCCCAGCATGCGTTTGAAGTTTCAAGTGGCAAGACAAGCAAGCAGCCCCATTCTCTGTGCCTCTATGCGAACAGTGCCATGGGCAGATGAGGCTGAGCAACAGCTTTCCAGGCTAGCCCCTTCTGCCTGCCAGCTATCTGCAGACGTTCGCACTTTCGGAGCAGGGCTGCGAAAGGAGCCTGGCTGGGACACCAACTTTCCCAGGATACGTTTGAAGTTTGAGGTGGCAAGATAAGCAAGCAGCCCCATTCTCTGTGCCTCTGTGCGAGCACTGCCATGGGCAGATGAGGCTGAGCAACAGCTTTCCAGGCTAGCCCCTTCTGCCTGCCAGCTATCTGCAGACGTTCGCACTTTCGGAGCAGGGCTGTGATAGGAGCCTGGCAGGGACACCACCATTCCCAGCATGCGTTTGAAGTTTCAAGTGGCAAGATAAGCAAGCAGCCCCATTCTCTGTGCCTCTATGCGAACAGTGCCATGGGCAGATGAGGCTGAGCAACAGCTTTCCAGGCTAGCCCCTTCTGCCTGCCAGCTATCTGCAGACGTTCGCACTTTCGGAGCAGGGCTGCGAAAGGAGCCTGGCTGGGACACCAACTTTCCCAGGCTACGTTTGAAGTTTGAGGTGGCAAGACAAGCAAGCAGCCCCATTCTCTGTGCCTCTGTGCAAGCACTGCCATGGGCAGATGAGGCTGAGCAACAACTTTCCAGGCTAGTCCCTTCTGCCTGCCAGCTATCTGCAGACGTTCGCACTTTCGGAGCAGGGCTGTGATAGGAGCCTGGCAGGGACACCACCATTCCCAGCATGCGTTTGAAGTTTGAGGTGGCAAGATAAGCAAGCAGCCCCATTCTCTGTGCCTCTATGCGAACAGTGCCATGGGCAGATGAGGCTGAGCAACAGCTTTCCAGGCTAGCCCCTTCTGCCTGCCAGCTATCTGCAGACGTTCGCACTTTTGGAGCAGGGCTTCGAAAGGAGCCTGGCTGGGACACCAACTTTCCCAGGCTACGTTTGAAGTTTGAGGTGGCAAGACAAGCAAGCAGCCCCATTCTCTGTTCCTCTGTGCGAGCACTGCCATGGGCAGATGAGGCTGAGCAACAGCTTTCCAGGCTAGCCCCTTCTGCCTGCCAGCTATTTGCAGACGTTCGCACTTTCGGAGCAGGGCTGCGAAAGGAGCCTGGCTGGGACACCAACTTTCCCAGGCTACGTTTGAAGTTTCAAGTGGCAAGATAAGCAAGCAGCCCCATTCTCTGTGCCTCTATGCGAACAGTGCCATGGGCAGATGAGGCTGAGCAACAGCTTTCCAGGCTAGCCCCTTCTGCCTGCCAGCTATCTGCAGACGTTCGCACTTTCGTAGCAGGGCTGCGAAAGGAGCCTGGCTGGGACACCAACTTTCCCAGGCTACGTTTGAAGTTTGAGGTGGCAAGACAAGCAAGCAACCCCATTCTCTGTGCCTCTATGCGAACAGTGCCATGGGCAGATGAGGCTGAGCAACAGCTTCCCAGGATAGCCCCTTCTGGCTGCCAGCTATCTGCAGACGTTCGCACTTTCGGAGCAGGGCTGCGAAAGGAGCCTGGCAGGGACACCACCATTCCCAGCATGCGTTTGAAGTTTCAAGTGGCAAGACAAGCAAGCAGCCCCATTCTCTGTGCCTCTATGCGAACAGTGCCATGGGCAGATGAGGCTGAGCAACAGCTTTCCAGGCTAGCCCCTTCTGCCTGCCAGCTATCTGCAGACGTTCGCACTTTCGGAGCAGGGCTGCGAAAGGAGCCTGGCTGGGACACCAACTTTCCCAGGATACTTTTCAAGTTTGAGGTGGCAAGATAAGCAAGCAGCCCCATTCTCTGTGCCTCTGTGCGAGCACTGCCATGGGCAGATGAGGCTGAGCAACAGCTTTCCAGGCTAGCCCCTTCTGCCTGCCAGCTATCTGCAGGCGTTCGCACTTTCGGAGCAGGGCTGTGATAGGAGCCTGGCAGGGACACCACCATTCCCAGCATGCGTTTGAAGTTTCAAGTGGCAAGATAAGCAAGCAGCCCCATTCTCTGTGCCTCTATGCGAACAGTGCCATGGGCAGATGAGGCTGAGCAACAGCTTTCCAGGCTAGCCCCTTCTGCCTGCCAGCTATCTGCAGACGTTCGCACTTTCGGAGCAGGGCTGCAAAAGGAGCCTGGCAGGGACACCTCCATTCCCAGCATGCGTTTGAAGTTTGAGGTGGCAAGACAAGCAAGCAGCCCCATTCTCTGTGCCTCTATGCGAACAGTGCCATGGGCAGATGAGGCTGAGCAACAGCTTTCCAGGCTAGCCCCTTCTGGCTGCCAGCTATCTGCAGACGTTCGCACTTTCGGAGCAGGGCTGCGAAAGGAGCCTGGCTGGGACACCAACTTTCCTAGCATGCGTTTGAAGTTTGAGGTGGCAAGACAAGCAAGCAGCCCCATTCTCTGTGCCTCTGTGCGAGCACTGCCATGGGCAGATGAGGCTGAGCAACAGCTTTCCAGGATAGCCCCTTCTGCCTGCCAGGTATCTGCAGACGTTCGCACTTTCGGAGCAGGGCTGTGATAGGAGCCTGGCAGGGACACCACCATTCCCAGCATGCGTTTGAAGTTTCAAGTGGCAAGATAAGCAAGCAGCCCCATTCTCTGTGCCTCTATGCGAACAGTGCCATGGGCAGATGAGGCTGAGCAACAGCTTTCCAGGCTAGCCCCTTCTGGCTGCCAGCTATCTGCAGACGTTCGCACTTTCGGAGCAGGGCTGCGAAAGGAGCCTGGCTGGGACACCAACTTTCCCAGGCTACGTTTGAAGTTTGAGGTGGTAAGACAAGCAAGCAGCCCCATTCTCTGTGCCTCTGTGCGAGCACTGCCATGGGCAGATGAGGCTGAGCAACAGCTTTCCAGGCTAGCCCCTTCTGCCTGCCAGCTATTTGCACACGTTCGCACGTTCGGAGCAGGGCTGTGATACGAGCCAGGCAGGGACACCACCTTTCCCAGCATGCGTTTGAAGTTTCAAGTGGCAAGATAAGCAAGCAGCCCCATTCTCTGTGCCTCTATGCGAACAGTGCCATGGGCAGATGAGGCTGAGCAACAGCTTTCCAGGCTAGCCCCTTCTGCCTGCCAGCTATCTGCAGACGTTCGCACTTTCGGAGCAGGGCTGCGAAAGGAGCCTGGCTGGGAAACCAACTTTCCCAGGCTACGTTTGAAGTTTGAGGTGGCAAGATAAGCAAGCAGCCCCATTCTCTGTGCCTCTGTGCGAGCACTGCCATGGGCAGATGAGGCTGAGCAACTGCTTTCCAGGCTAGCCCCTTCTGGCTGCCAGCTATCTGCAGACGTTCGCACTTTCGGAGCAGGGCTGCGAAAGCAGCCTGGCAGGGACACCACCATTCCCAGCATGCGTTTGAAGTTTCAAGTGGCAAGATAAGCAAGCAGCCCCATTCTCTGTGCCTCTATGCGAACAGTGCCATGGGCAGATGAGGCTGAGCAACAGCTTTCCAGGCTAGGCCCTTCTGGCTGCCACCTATCTGCTGACGTTCGCACTTTCGGAGCAGGGCTGTGATAGGAGCCTGGCAGGGACACCACCATTCCCAGCATGCGTTTGAAGTTTCAAGTGGCAAGATAAGCAAGCAGCGCCATTCTCTGTGCCTCTATGCGAACAGTGCCATGGGCAGATGAGGCTGAGCAACAGCTTTCCAGGCTAGCCCCTTCTGGCTGCCAGCTATCTGCAGACGTTCGCACTTTCGGAGCAGGGCTGCGAAAGGAGCCTGGCTGGGACACCAACTTTCCCACGCTACGTTTGAAGTTTGAGGTGGCAAGACAAGTAAGCACCCCATTCTCTGTGCCTCTGTGCGAGCACTGCCATGGGCAGATGAGGCTGAGCAACAGCTTTCCAGGCTAGCCCCTTCTGGCTGCCAGCTATCTGCAGACGTTCGCACTTTCGGAGCAGGGCTGCGAAAGGAGCCTGGCAGGGACACCACCATTCCCAGCATGCGTTTGAAGTTTCAAGTGGCAAGATAAGCAAGCAGCCCCATTCTCTGTGCCTCTATGCGAACAGTGCCATGGGCAGATGAGGCTGAGCAACAGCTTTCCAGGCTAGCCCCTTCTGGCTGCCAGCTATCTGCAGACGTTCGCACTTTCGGAGCAGGGCTGCGAAAGGAGCCTGGCTGGGACACCAACTTTCCTAGCATGCGTTTGAAGTTTGAGGTGGCAAGACAAGCAAGCAGCCCCATTCTCTGTGCCTCTGTGCGAGCACTGCCATGGGCAGATGAGGCTGAGCAACAGCTTTCCAGGCTAGCCCCTTCTGCCTGCCAGCTATTTGCACACGTTCGCACGTTCGGAGCAGGGCTGTGATAGGAGCCTGGCAGGGACACCACCATTCCCAGCATGCGTTTGAAGTTTCAAGTGGCAAGATAAGCAAGCAGCCCCATTCTCTGTGCCTCTATGCGAACAGTGCCATGGGCAGATGAGGCTGAGCAACAGCTTTCCAGGCTTGGCCCTTCTGGCTGCCAGCTATCTGCTGACGTTCGCACTTTCGGAGCAGGGCTGTGATAGGAGCCTGGCAGGGACAACACCTTTCCCAGCATGCGTTTGAAGTTTCAAGTGGCAAGATAAGCAAGCAGCCCCATTCTCTGTGCCTCTATGCGAACAGTGCCATGGGCAGATGAGGCTGACAAACAGCTTTCCAGGCTAGTCCCTTCTGGCTGCCAGCTATCTGCAGACGTTCGCAGTTTCGGAGCAGGGCTGCGAAAGGAGCCTGGCAGGGACACCTCCATTCCCAGCATGCGTTTGAAGTTTCAAGTGGCAAGATAAGCAAGCAGCCCCATTCTCTGTGCCTCTATGCGAACAGTGCCATGGGCAGATGAGGCTGAGCAACAGCTTTCCAGGCTAGCCCCTTCTGCCTGCCAGCTATCTGCAGACGTTCGCACTTTCGGAGCAGGGCTGTGATAGGAGCCTGGCAGGGACACCAACTTTCCCAGGCTACGTTTGAAGTTTGAGGTGGCAAGATAAGCAAGCAGCCCCATGCTCTGTGCCTCTATGCGAGCACTGCCATGGGCAGATGAGGCTGAGCAACAGCTTTCCAGGCTAGCCCGTTCTGCCTGCCAGCTATCTGCAGACGTTCGCACTTTCGGAGCAGGGCTGTGATAGGAGCCTGGCTGGGACACCACCATTCCCAGCATGCGTTTGAAGTTTCAAGTGGCAAGATAAGCAAGCAGCGCCATTCTCTGTGCCTCTATGCGAACAGTGCCATGGGCAGATGAGGCTGAGCAACAGCTTTCCAGGCTAGCCCCTTCTGCCTGCCAGCTATCTGCAGACGTTCGCACTTTCGGAGCAGGGCTGCGAAAGGAGCCTGGCTGGGACGCCAACTTTCCTAGCATGCGTTTGAAGTTTGAGGTGGCAAGACAAGTAAGCACCCCATTCTCTGTGCCTCTGTGCGAGCACTGCCATGGGCAGATGAGGCTGAGCAACAGCTTTCCAGGCTAGCCACTTCTGCCTGCCAGCTATCTGCAGACGTTCGCACTTTCGTAGCAGGGCTGCGAAAGGAGCCTGGCTGGGACACCAACTTTCCCAGGCTACGTTTGAAGTTTGAGGTGGCAAGATAAGCAAGCAGCCCCATTCTCTGTGCCTCTGTGCGAGCACTGCCATGGGCAGATGAGGCTGAGCAACAGCTTTCCAGGCTGGCCCCTTCTGCCTGCCAGCTATCTGCAGACGTTCGCACTTTCGGAGCAGGGCTGCGAAAGGAGCCTGGCTGGGACACCAACTTTCCCAGGCTACGTTTGAAGTTTGAGGTGGCAAGACAAGCAAGCAGCCCCATTCTCTGTGCCTCTATGCGAACAGTGCCATGGGCAGATGAGGCTGAGCAACAGCTTTCCAGGATAGCCCCTTCTGCCTGCCAGCTATCTGCAGACGTTCGCACTTTCGGAGCAGGGCTGCCAAAGGAGCCTGGCAGGGACACCACCATTCCCAGCATGCTTTTGAAGTTTCAAGTGGCAAGACAAGCAAGCAGCCCCATTCTCTGTGCCTCTATGCGAACAGTGCCATGGGCAGATGAGGCTGAGCAACAGCTTTCCAGGCTAGCCCCTTCTGGCTGCCAGCTATCTGCAGACGTTCGCACTTTCGGAGCAGGGCTGCGAAAGGAGCCTGGCTGGGACACCAACTTTCCCAGGCTACGTTTGAAGTTTGAGGTGGCAAGATAAGCAAGCAGCCCCATTCTCTGTGCCTCTGTGCGAGCACTGCCATGGGCAGATGAGGCTGAGCAACAGCTTTCCAGGCTAGCCCCTTCTGCCTGCCAGCTATCTGCAGACGTTCGCACTTTCGGAGCAGGGCTGCGAAAGGAGCCTGGCAGGGACACCACCATTCCCAGGATGCGTTTCAAGTTTCAAGTGGCAAGATAAGCAAGCAGCCCCATTCTCTGTGCCTCTATGCGAACAGTGTCATTGGCAGATGAGGCTGAGCAACAGCTTTCCAGGCTAGTCCCTTCTGGCTGTCAGATATCTGCAGACGTTCGCAGTTTCGGAGCAGGGCTGCGAAAGGAGCCTGGCAGGGACACCACCATTGCCAGCATGCGTTTGAAGTTTCAAGTGGCAAGATAAGCAAGCAGCCCCATTCTCTGTGCCTCTATGCGAACAGTGCCATGGGCAGATGAGGCTGAGCAACAGCTTTCCAGGCTAGGCCCTTCTGCCTGCCAGCTATCTGCAGACGTTCGCACTTTCGGAGCAGGGCTGCGAAAGGAGCGTGGCTGGGACACCAACTTTCCCACGCTACGTTTGAAGTTTGAGGTGGCAAGACAAGAAAGCAGCCCCATTCTCTGTGCCTCTGTGCGAGCACTGCCATGGGCAGATGAGGCTGAGCAACAGCTTTCCAGGCTAGCCCCTTCTGGCTGCCAGCTATCTGCAGACGTTCGCACGTTCGGAGCAGGGCTGTGATAGGACCCTGGCAGGGACACCACCCTTCCCAGCATGCGTTTGAAGTTTCAAGTGGCAAGATAAGCAAGCAGCCCCATTCTCTGTGCCTCTATGCGAACAGTGCCATGGGCAGATGAGGCTGAGCAACAGCTTTCCAGGCTAGCCCCTTCTGGCTGCAAGCTATCTGCAGACGTTCGCACTTTCGGATCAGGGCTGCGAAAGGAGCCTGGCTGGGACACCAACTTTCCTAGCATGCGTTTCATGTTTGAGGTGGCAAGACAAGCAAGCAGCCCCATTCTCTGTGCCTCTGTGCGAACAGTGCCATGGGCAGATGAGGCTGAGCAACAGCTTTCCAGGCTAGCCCCTTCTGCCTGCCAGCTATCTGCAGACGTTCGCACTTTCGGAGCAGGGCTGCGAAAGGAGCCTGGCTGGGACACCAACTTTCCCAGGCTACGTTTGAAGTTTGAGGTGGCAAGACAAGCAAGCAGCCCCATTCTCTGTGCCTCTATGCGAACAGTGCCATGGGCAGATGAGGCTGAGCAACAGCTTCCCAGGCTAGCCCCTTCTGCCTGCCAGCTATCTGCAGACGTTCGCACTTTCGGAGCAGGGCTGCGAAAGGAGCCTGGCTGGGACACCAACTTTCCCAGGCTACGTTTGAAGTTTGAGGTGGCAAGACAAGGAAGCAGCCCCATTCTCTGTGCCTCTATGCGAACAGTGCCATGGGCAGATGAGGCTGACAAACAGCTTTCCAGGGTAGCCCCTTCTGGCTGCCAGCTATCTGCAGACGTTCGCACTTTCAGAGCAGGGCTGCGAAAGGAGCCTGGCAGGGACACAAACTTTCCCAGGATACGTTTGAAGTTTGAGGTGGCAAGACAAGCAAGCAGCCCCATTCTCTGTGCCTCTGTGCGAGCACTGCCATGGGCAGATGAGGCTGAGCAACAGCTTTCCAGGCTAGCCCCTTCTGGCTGCCAGCTATCTGCAGACATTCGCACTTTCGGAGCAGGGCTGTGATAGGAGCCTGGCAGGGACACCACCATTCCCAATATGCGTTTGAAGTTTGAGGTGGCAAGATAAGCAAGCAGCCCCATTCTCTGTGCCTCTATGCGAACAGTGCCATGGGCAGATGAGGCTGAGCAACAGCTTTCCAGGCTAGCCCCTTCTGCCTGCCAGCTATCTGCAGACGTTCGCACTTTCGGAGCAGGGCTGTGATAGGAGCCTGGCAGGGACACCACCATTCCCAACATGCGTTTGAAGTTTCAAGTGGCAAGATAAGCAAGCAGCCCCATTCTCTGTGCCTCTGTGTGAGCACTGTCATGGGCAGATGAGGCTGAGGAACAGCTTTCCAGGCTAGCCCCTTCTGCCTGCCAGCTATCTGCAGACGTTCGCACTTTCGGAGCAGGGCTGCGAAAGCAGCCTGGCTGGGACACCAACTTTCCCAGGCTACGTTTGAAGTTTGAGGTGGCAAGACAAGCAAGCAGCCCCATTCTCTGTGCCTCTGTGCGAGCACTGCCATGGGCAGATGAGGCTGAGCAACAGCTTTCCAGGCTAGCCCCTTCTGCCTGCCAGCTATCTGTAGACGTTCGCACTTTCGTAGCAGGGCTGCGAAAGGAGCCTGGCTGGGACACGAACTTTCCCAGGCTACGTTTGAAGTTTAAGGTGGCAAGACAAGCAAGCAGCCCCATTCTCTGTGCCTCTATGCGAACAGTGCCATGGGCAGATGAGGCTGACAAACAGCTTTCCAGGCTAGCCCCTTCTGGCTGCCAGCTATCTGCAGACGTTCGCACTTTCGGAGCAGGGCTGTGATAGGAGCCTGGCAGGGACACCATCATTCCCAGCACGCGTTTGAAGTTTCAAGTGGCAAGATAAGCAAGCAGCCCCATTCTCTGTGCCTCTATGCGAACAGTGCCATGGGCAGATGAGGCTGAGCAACAGGTTTCCAGGCTAGCCCCTTCTGCCTGCCAGCTATCTGCAGACGTTCGCACTTTCGGAGCAGGGCTGCGAAAGGAGCCTGGCAGGGACACCTCCATTCCCAGCATGCGTTTGAAGTTTCAAGTGGCAAGATAAGCAAGCAGCCCCATTCTCTGTGCCTCTATGTGAACAGTGCCATGGGCAGATGAGGCTGAGCAACAGCTTTCCAGGCTAGCCCCTTCTGCCTGCCAGCTATCTGCAGACGTTCGCACTTTCGGAGCAGGGCTGCGAAAGGAGCCTGGCTGGGACACTAACTTTCCCAGGCTACGTTTGAAGTTTGAGGTGGCAAGATAAGCAAGCAGCCCCATTCTCTGTGCCTCTGTGCGAGCACTGCCATGGGCAGATGAGGCTGAGCAACAGCTTTCCAGGCTAGCCCCTTCTGCCTGCCAGCTATCTGCAGACGTTCGCACTTTCGGAGCATGGCTGTGATAGGAGCCTGGCAGGGACACCAACTTTCCCAGCATGCGTTTGAAGTTTCAAGTGGCAAGATAAGCAAGCAGCCCCATTCTCTGTGCCTCTATGCGAACAGTGCCATGGGCAGATGAGGCTGAGCAACAGCTTTCCAGGCTAGTCCCTTCTGCCTGCCAGCTATCTGCAGACGTTCGCACTTTCGGAGCAGGGCTGCGAAAGGAGCCTGGCAGGGACACCACCATTCCCAGCATGCGTTTGAAGTTTCAAGTGGCAAGATAAGCAAGCAGTCCCATTCTCTGTGCCTCTATGCGAACAGTGCCATGGGCAGATGAGGCTGAGCAACAGCTTCCCAGGCTAGCCCCTTCTGGCTGCCAGCTATCTGCAGATGTTCGCACTTTCGGAGCAGGGCTGTGATAGGAGCCTGGCAGGGACACCAACTTTCCCACGCTACGTTTGAAGTTTGAGGTGGCAAGATAAGCAAGCAGCCCCATTCTCTGTGCCTCTGTGCGAGCACTGCCATGGGCAGACGAGGCTGAGCAACAGCTTTCCAGGCTAGCCCCTTCTGGCTGCCAGCTATCTGCAGACGTTCGCACTTTCGGAGCAGGGCTGTGATAGGAGCCTGGCAGGGACACCACCATTCCCAGCATGCGTTTGAAGTTTCAAGTGGCAAGATAAGCAAGCAGCCCCATTCTCTGTGCCTCTGTGCGAGCACTGCCATGGGCAGATGAGGCTGAGCAACAGCTTTCCAGGCTAGGCCCTTCTGCCTGCCAGCTATCTGCTGACGTTCGCACTTTCGGAGCAGGGCTGTGATAGGAGCCTGGCACGGACACCTCCATTCCCAGCATGCGTTTGAAGTTTCAAGTGGCAAGATAAGCAAGCAGCCCCATTCTCTGTGCCTCTATGCGAACAGTGCCATGGGCAGATGAGGCTGAGCGACAGCTTTCCAGGCTAGCCCCTTCTGGCTGTCAGCTATCTGCAGACGTTCGCACTTTCGGAGCAGGGCTGCGAAAGGAGCCTGGCAGGGACACCACCATTCCCAGCATGCGTTTGAAGTTTCAAGTGGCAAGATAAGCAAGCAGCCCCATTCTCTGTGCCTCTATGCGAACAGTGCCATGGGCAGATGAGGCTGAGCAACAGCTTTCCAGGCTAGCCCCTTCTGGCTGCCAGCTATCTGCAGACGTTCGCACTTTCGGAGCAGGGCTGCGAAAGGAGCCTGGCTGGGGCACCAACTTTCCCAGGATACGTTTGAAGTTTGAGGTGGCAAGACAAGCAAGCAGCCCCATTCTCTGTGCCTCTGTGCGAGCACTGCCATGGGCAGATGAGGCTGAGCAACAGCTTTCCAGGCTAGCCCCTTCTGCCTGTCAGCTATCTGCAGACGTTCGCACTTTCGGAGCAGGGCTGCGAAAGGAGCCTGGCAGGGACACCAACTTTCCCAGGCTACGTTTGAAGTTTCAAGTTTCAAGATAAGCAAGCAGCCCCATTCTCTGTGCCTCTATGCGAACAGTGCCATGGGCAGATGAGGCTGAGCAACAGCTTTCCAGGCTAGCCCCTTCTGGCTGCCAGCTATCTGCAGACGTTCGCACTTTCGGAGCAGGGCTGCGAAAGGAGCCTGGCTGGGACACCAACTTTCCCAGGCTACGTTTGAAGTTTCAAGTGGCAAGATAAGCAAGCAGCCCCATTCTCTGTGCCTCTGTGTGAGCAGTGCCATGGGCAGATGAGGCTGAGCAACAGCTTTCCAGGCTAGCCCCTTCTGCCTGCCAGCTATCTGCAGACGTTCGCACTTTCGGAGCAGGGCTGCGAAAGGAGCCTGGCTGGGACACTAACTTTCCCAGGCTACGTTTGAAGTTTGAGGTGGCAAGATAAGCAAGCAGCCCCATTCTCTGTGCCTCTGTGCGAGCAGTGCCATGGGCAGATGAGGCTGAGCAACAGCTTTCCAGGCTAGCCCCTTCTGCCTGCCAGCTATCTGCAGACGTTCGCACTTTCGGAGCAGGGCTGCGAAAGGAGCCTGGCTGGGACACCAACTTTCCCAGGCTACGTTTGAAGTTTGAGGTGGCAAGACAAGCAAGCAGCCCCATTCTCTGTGCCTCTGTGCGAGCACTGCCATGGGCAGATGAGGCTGAGCAACAGCTTTCCAGGCTAGCCCCTTCTGCCTGCCAGCTATCTGCAGACGTTCGCACGTTCGGAGCAGGGCTGTGATAGGAGCCTGGCAGGGACACCACCATTCCCAGCATGCGTTTGAAGTTTCAAGTGGCAAGATAAGCAAGCAGCCCCATTCTCTGTGCCTCTATGCGAACAGTGCCATGGGCAGATGAGGCTGAGCAACAGCTTTCCAGGCTAGCCCCTTCTGGCTGCCAGCTATCTGCAGACGTTCGCACTTTCGGAGCAGGGCTGCGAAAGGAGCCTGGCTGGGACACCAAATTTCCCAGGCTACGTTTGAAGTTTGAGGTGGCAAGACAAGCAAGCAGCCCCATTCTCTGTGCCTCTGTGCGAGCACTGCCATGGGCAGATGAGGCTGAGCAACAGCTTTCCAGGCTAGCCCCTTCTGGCTGCCAGCTATCTGCAGACGTTCGCACGTTCGGAGCAGGGCTGTGATAGGACCCTGGCAGGGACACCACCCTTCCCAGCATGCGTTTGAAGTTTCAAGTGGCAAGATAAGCAAGCAGCCCCATTCTCTGTGCCTCTATGCGAACAGTGCCATGGGCAGATGAGGCTGAGCAACAGCTTTCCAGGCTAGCCCCTTCTGGCTGCAAGCTATCTGCAGACGTTCGCACTTTCGGATCAGGGCTGCGAAAGGAGCCTGGCTGGGACACCAACTTTCCTAGCATGCGTTTCATGTTTGAGGTGGCAAGACAAGCAAGCAGCCCCATTCTCTGTGCCTCTGTGCGAACAGTGCCATGGGCAGATGAGGCTGAGCAACAGCTTTCCAGGCTAGCCCCTTCTGCCTGCCAGCTATCTGCAGACGTTCGCACTTTCGGAGCAGGGCTGCGAAAGGAGCCTGGCTGGGACACCAACTTTCCCAGGCTACGTTTGAAGTTTGAGGTGGCAAGACAAGCAAGCAGCCCCATTCTCTGTGCCTCTATGCGAACAGTGCCATGGGCAGATGAGGCTGAGCAACAGCTTCCCAGGCTAGCCCCTTCTGCCTGCCAGCTATCTGCAGACGTTCGCACTTTCGGAGCAGGGCTGCGAAAGGAGCCTGGCTGGGACACCAACTTTCCCAGGCTACGTTTGAAGTTTGAGGTGGCAAGACAAGGAAGCAGCCCCATTCTCTGTGCCTCTATGCGAACAGTGCCATGGGCAGATGAGGCTGACAAACAGCTTTCCAGGGTAGCCCCTTCTGGCTGCCAGCTATCTGCAGACGTTCGCACTTTCAGAGCAGGGCTGCGAAAGGAGCCTGGCAGGGACACAAACTTTCCCAGGATACGTTTGAAGTTTGAGGTGGCAAGACAAGCAAGCAGCCCCATTCTCTGTGCCTCTGTGCGAGCACTGCCATGGGCAGATGAGGCTGAGCAACAGCTTTCCAGGCTAGCCCCTTCTGGCTGCCAGCTATCTGCAGACATTCGCACTTTCGGAGCAGGGCTGTGATAGGAGCCTGGCAGGGACACCACCATTCCCAATATGCGTTTGAAGTTTGAGGTGGCAAGATAAGCAAGCAGCCCCATTCTCTGTGCCTCTATGCGAACAGTGCCATGGGCAGATGAGGCTGAGCAACAGCTTTCCAGGCTAGCCCCTTCTGCCTGCCAGCTATCTGCAGACGTTCGCACTTTCGGAGCAGGGCTGTGATAGGAGCCTGGCAGGGACACCACCATTCCCAACATGCGTTTGAAGTTTCAAGTGGCAAGATAAGCAAGCAGCCCCATTCTCTGTGCCTCTGTGTGAGCACTGTCATGGGCAGATGAGGCTGAGGAACAGCTTTCCAGGCTAGCCCCTTCTGCCTGCCAGCTATCTGCAGACGTTCGCACTTTCGGAGCAGGGCTGCGAAAGCAGCCTGGCTGGGACACCAACTTTCCCAGGCTACGTTTGAAGTTTGAGGTGGCAAGACAAGCAAGCAGCCCCATTCTCTGTGCCTCTGTGCGAGCACTGCCATGGGCAGATGAGGCTGAGCAACAGCTTTCCAGGCTAGCCCCTTCTGCCTGCCAGCTATCTGTAGACGTTCGCACTTTCGTAGCAGGGCTGCGAAAGGAGCCTGGCTGGGACACGAACTTTCCCAGGCTACGTTTGAAGTTTAAGGTGGCAAGACAAGCAAGCAGCCCCATTCTCTGTGCCTCTATGCGAACAGTGCCATGGGCAGATGAGGCTGACAAACAGCTTTCCAGGCTAGCCCCTTCTGGCTGCCAGCTATCTGCAGACGTTCGCACTTTCGGAGCAGGGCTGTGATAGGAGCCTGGCAGGGACACCATCATTCCCAGCACGCGTTTGAAGTTTCAAGTGGCAAGATAAGCAAGCAGCCCCATTCTCTGTGCCTCTATGCGAACAGTGCCATGGGCAGATGAGGCTGAGCAACAGGTTTCCAGGCTAGCCCCTTCTGCCTGCCAGCTATCTGCAGACGTTCGCACTTTCGGAGCAGGGCTGCGAAAGGAGCCTGGCAGGGACACCTCCATTCCCAGCATGCGTTTGAAGTTTCAAGTGGCAAGATAAGCAAGCAGCCCCATTCTCTGTGCCTCTATGTGAACAGTGCCATGGGCAGATGAGGCTGAGCAACAGCTTTCCAGGCTAGCCCCTTCTGCCTGCCAGCTATCTGCAGACGTTCGCACTTTCGGAGCAGGGCTGCGAAAGGAGCCTGGCTGGGACACTAACTTTCCCAGGCTACGTTTGAAGTTTGAGGTGGCAAGATAAGCAAGCAGCCCCATTCTCTGTGCCTCTGTGCGAGCACTGCCATGGGCAGATGAGGCTGAGCAACAGCTTTCCAGGCTAGCCCCTTCTGCCTGCCAGCTATCTGCAGACGTTCGCACTTTCGGAGCATGGCTGTGATAGGAGCCTGGCAGGGACACCAACTTTCCCAGCATGCGTTTGAAGTTTCAAGTGGCAAGATAAGCAAGCAGCCCCATTCTCTGTGCCTCTATGCGAACAGTGCCATGGGCAGATGAGGCTGAGCAACAGCTTTCCAGGCTAGTCCCTTCTGCCTGCCAGCTATCTGCAGACGTTCGCACTTTCGGAGCAGGGCTGCGAAAGGAGCCTGGCAGGGACACCACCATTCCCAGCATGCGTTTGAAGTTTCAAGTGGCAAGATAAGCAAGCAGTCCCATTCTCTGTGCCTCTATGCGAACAGTGCCATGGGCAGATGAGGCTGAGCAACAGCTTCCCAGGCTAGCCCCTTCTGGCTGCCAGCTATCTGCAGATGTTCGCACTTTCGGAGCAGGGCTGTGATAGGAGCCTGGCAGGGACACCAACTTTCCCACGCTACGTTTGAAGTTTGAGGTGGCAAGATAAGCAAGCAGCCCCATTCTCTGTGCCTCTGTGCGAGCACTGCCATGGGCAGACGAGGCTGAGCAACAGCTTTCCAGGCTAGCCCCTTCTGGCTGCCAGCTATCTGCAGACGTTCGCACTTTCGGAGCAGGGCTGTGATAGGAGCCTGGCAGGGACACCACCATTCCCAGCATGCGTTTGAAGTTTCAAGTGGCAAGATAAGCAAGCAGCCCCATTCTCTGTGCCTCTGTGCGAGCACTGCCATGGGCAGATGAGGCTGAGCAACAGCTTTCCAGGCTAGGCCCTTCTGCCTGCCAGCTATCTGCTGACGTTCGCACTTTCGGAGCAGGGCTGTGATAGGAGCCTGGCACGGACACCTCCATTCCCAGCATGCGTTTGAAGTTTCAAGTGGCAAGATAAGCAAGCAGCCCCATTCTCTGTGCCTCTATGCGAACAGTGCCATGGGCAGATGAGGCTGAGCGACAGCTTTCCAGGCTAGCCCCTTCTGGCTGTCAGCTATCTGCAGACGTTCGCACTTTCGGAGCAGGGCTGCGAAAGGAGCCTGGCAGGGACACCACCATTCCCAGCATGCGTTTGAAGTTTCAAGTGGCAAGATAAGCAAGCAGCCCCATTCTCTGTGCCTCTATGCGAACAGTGCCATGGGCAGATGAGGCTGAGCAACAGCTTTCCAGGCTAGCCCCTTCTGGCTGCCAGCTATCTGCAGACGTTCGCACTTTCGGAGCAGGGCTGCAAAAGGAGCCTGGCTGGGGCACCAACTTTCCCAGGATACGTTTGAAGTTTGAGGTGGCAAGACAAGCAAGCAGCCCCATTCTCTGTGCCTCTGTGCGAGCACTGCCATGGGCAGATGAGGCTGAGCAACAGCTTTCCAGGCTAGCCCCTTCTGCCTGTCAGCTATCTGCAGACGTTCGCACTTTCGGAGCAGGGCTGCGAAAGGAGCCTGGCAGGGACACCAACTTTCCCAGGCTACGTTTGAAGTTTCAAGTTTCAAGATAAGCAAGCAGCCCCATTCTCTGTGCCTCTATGCGAACAGTGCCATGGGCAGATGAGGCTGAGCAACAGCTTTCCAGGCTAGCCCCTTCTGGCTGCCAGCTATCTGCAGACGTTCGCACTTTCGGAGCAGGGCTGCGAAAGGAGCCTGGCTGGGACACCAACTTTCCCAGGCTACGTTTGAAGTTTCAAGTGGCAAGATAAGCAAGCAGCCCCATTCTCTGTGCCTCTGTGTGAGCAGTGCCATGGGCAGATGAGGCTGAGCAACAGCTTTCCAGGCTAGCCCCTTCTGCCTGCCAGCTATCTGCAGACGTTCGCACTTTCGGAGCAGGGCTGCGAAAGGAGCCTGGCTGGGACACTAACTTTCCCAGGCTACGTTTGAAGTTTGAGGTGGCAAGATAAGCAAGCAGCCCCATTCTCTGTGCCTCTGTGCGAGCAGTGCCATGGGCAGATGAGGCTGAGCAACAGCTTTCCAGGCTAGCCCCTTCTGCCTGCCAGCTATCTGCAGACGTTCGCACTTTCGGAGCAGGGCTGCGAAAGGAGCCTGGCTGGGACACCAACTTTCCCAGGCTACGTTTGAAGTTTGAGGTGGCAAGACAAGCAAGCAGCCCCATTCTCTGTGCCTCTGTGCGAGCACTGCCATGGGCAGATGAGGCTGAGCAACAGCTTTCCAGGCTAGCCCCTTCTGCCTGCCAGCTATCTGCAGACGTTCGCACGTTCGGAGCAGGGCTGTGATAGGAGCCTGGCAGGGACACCACCATTCCCAGCATGCGTTTGAAGTTTCAAGTGGCAAGATAAGCAAGCAGCCCCATTCTCTGTGCCTCTATGCGAACAGTGCCATGGGCAGATGAGGCTGAGCAACAGCTTTCCAGGCTAGCCCCTTCTGGCTGCCAGCTATCTGCAGACGTTCGCACTTTCGGAGCAGGGCTGCGAAAGGAGCCTGGCTGGGACACCAAATTTCCCAGGCTACGTTTGAAGTTTGAGGTGGCAAGACAAGCAAGCAGCCCCATTCTCTGTGCCTCTGTGCGAGCACTGCCATGGGCAGATGAGGCTGAGCAACAGCTTTCCAGGCTAGCCCCTTCTGGCTGCCAGCTATCTGCAGACGTTCGCACGTTCGGAGCAGGGCTGTGATAGGACCCTGGCAGGGACACCACCCTTCCCAGCATGCGTTTGAAGTTTCAAGTGGCAAGATAAGCAAGCAGCCCCATTCTCTGTGCCTCTATGCGAACAGTGCCATGGGCAGATGAGGCTGAGCAACAGCTTTCCAGGCTAGCCCCTTCTGGCTGCAAGCTATCTGCAGACGTTCGCACTTTCGGATCAGGGCTGCGAAAGGAGCCTGGCTGGGACACCAACTTTCCTAGCATGCGTTTCATGTTTGAGGTGGCAAGACAAGCAAGCAGCCCCATTCTCTGTGCCTCTGTGCGAACAGTGCCATGGGCAGATGAGGCTGAGCAACAGCTTTCCAGGCTAGCCCCTTCTGCCTGCCAGCTATCTGCAGACGTTCGCACTTTCGGAGCAGGGCTGCGAAAGGAGCCTGGCTGGGACACCAACTTTCCCAGGCTACGTTTGAAGTTTGAGGTGGCAAGACAAGCAAGCAGCCCCATTCTCTGTGCCTCTATGCGAACAGTGCCATGGGCAGATGAGGCTGAGCAACAGCTTCCCAGGCTAGCCCCTTCTGCCTGCCAGCTATCTGCAGACGTTCGCACTTTCGGAGCAGGGCTGCGAAAGGAGCCTGGCTGGGACACCAACTTTCCCAGGCTACGTTTGAAGTTTGAGGTGGCAAGACAAGCAAGCAGCCCCATTCTCTGTGCCTCTATGCGAACAGTGCCATGGGCAGATGAGGCTGACAAACAGCTTTCCAGGGTAGCCCCTTCTGGCTGCCAGCTATCTGCAGACGTTCGCACTTTCAGAGCAGGGCTGCGAAAGGAGCCTGGCAGGGACACAAACTTTCCCAGGATACGTTTGAAGTTTGAGGTGGCAAGACAAGCAAGCAGCCCCATTCTCTGTGCCTCTGTGCGAGCACTGCCATGGGCAGATGAGGCTGAGCAACAGCTTTCCAGGCTAGCCCCTTCTGGCTGCCAGCTATCTGCAGACATTCGCACTTTCGGAGCAGGGCTGTGATAGGAGCCTGGCAGGGACACCACCATTCCCAATATGCGTTTGAAGTTTGAGGTGGCAAGATAAGCAAGCAGCCCCATTCTCTGTGCCTCTATGCGAACAGTGCCATGGGCAGATGAGGCTGAGCAACAGCTTTCCAGGCTAGCCCCTTCTGCCTGCCAGCTATCTGCAGACGTTCGCACTTTCGGAGCAGGGCTGTGATAGGAGCCTGGCAGGGACACCACCATTCCCAACATGCGTTTGAAGTTTCAAGTGGCAAGATAAGCAAGCAGCCCCATTCTCTGTGCCTCTGTGTGAGCACTGTCATGGGCAGATGAGGCTGAGGAACAGCTTTCCAGGCTAGCCCCTTCTGCCTGCCAGCTATCTGCAGACGTTCGCACTTTCGGAGCAGGGCTGCGAAAGCAGCCTGGCTGGGACACCAACTTTCCCAGGCTACGTTTGAAGTTTGAGGTGGCAAGACAAGCAAGCAGCCCCATTCTCTGTGCCTCTGTGCGAGCACTGCCATGGGCAGATGAGGCTGAGCAACAGCTTTCCAGGCTAGCCCCTTCTGCCTGCCAGCTATCTGTAGACGTTCGCACTTTCGTAGCAGGGCTGCGAAAGGAGCCTGGCTGGGACACGAACTTTCCCAGGCTACGTTTGAAGTTTAAGGTGGCAAGACAAGCAAGCAGCCCCATTCTCTGTGCCTCTATGCGAACAGTGCCATGGGCAGATGAGGCTGACAAACAGCTTTCCAGGCTAGCCCCTTCTGGCTGCCAGCTATCTGCAGACGTTCGCACTTTCGGAGCAGGGCTGTGATAGGAGCCTGGCAGGGACACCATCATTCCCAGCACGCGTTTGAAGTTTCAAGTGGCAAGATAAGCAAGCAGCCCCATTCTCTGTGCCTCTATGCGAACAGTGCCATGGGCAGATGAGGCTGAGCAACAGGTTTCCAGGCTAGCCCCTTCTGCCTGCCAGCTATCTGCAGACGTTCGCACTTTCGGAGCAGGGCTGCGAAAGGAGCCTGGCAGGGACACCTCCATTCCCAGCATGCGTTTGAAGTTTCAAGTGGCAAGATAAGCAAGCAGCCCCATTCTCTGTGCCTCTATGTGAACAGTGCCATGGGCAGATGAGGCTGAGCAACAGCTTTCCAGGCTAGCCCCTTCTGCCTGCCAGCTATCTGCAGACGTTCGCACTTTCGGAGCAGGGCTGCGAAAGGAGCCTGGCTGGGACACTAACTTTCCCAGGCTACGTTTGAAGTTTGAGGTGGCAAGATAAGCAAGCAGCCCCATTCTCTGTGCCTCTGTGCGAGCACTGCCATGGGCAGATGAGGCTGAGCAACAGCTTTCCAGGCTAGCCCCTTCTGCCTGCCAGCTATCTGCAGACGTTCGCACTTTCGGAGCATGGCTGTGATAGGAGCCTGGCAGGGACACCAACTTTCCCAGCATGCGTTTGAAGTTTCAAGTGGCAAGATAAGCAAGCAGCCCCATTCTCTGTGCCTCTATGCGAACAGTGCCATGGGCAGATGAGGCTGAGCAACAGCTTTCCAGGCTAGTCCCTTCTGCCTGCCAGCTATCTGCAGACGTTCGCACTTTCGGAGCAGGGCTGCGAAAGGAGCCTGGCAGGGACACCACCATTCCCAGCATGCGTTTGAAGTTTCAAGTGGCAAGATAAGCAAGCAGTCCCATTCTCTGTGCCTCTATGCGAACAGTGCCATGGGCAGATGAGGCTGAGCAACAGCTTCCCAGGCTAGCCCCTTCTGGCTGCCAGCTATCTGCAGATGTTCGCACTTTCGGAGCAGGGCTGTGATAGGAGCCTGGCTGGGACACCAACTTTCCCACGCTACGTTTGAAGTTTGAGGTGGCAAGATAAGCAAGCAGCCCCATTCTCTGTGCCTCTGTGCGAGCACTGCCATGGGCAGACGAGGCTGAGCAACAGCTTTCCAGGCTAGCCCCTTCTGGCTGCCAGCTATCTGCAGACGTTCGCACTTTCGGAGCAGGGCTGTGATAGGAGCCTGGCAGGGACACCACCATTCCCAGCATGCGTTTGAAGTTTCAAGTGGCAAGATAAGCAAGCAGCCCCATTCTCTGTGCCTCTGTGCGAGCACTGCCATGGGCAGATGAGGCTGAGCAACAGCTTTCCAGGCTAGGCCCTTCTGCCTGCCAGCTATCTGCTGACGTTCGCACTTTCGGAGCAGGGCTGTGATAGGAGCCTGGCACGGACACCTCCATTCCCAGCATGCGTTTGAAGTTTCAAGTGGCAAGATAAGCAAGCAGCCCCATTCTCTGTGCCTCTATGCGAACAGTGCCATGGGCAGATGAGGCTGAGCGACAGCTTTCCAGGCTAGCCCCTTCTGGCTGTCAGCTATCTGCAGACGTTCGCACTTTCGGAGCAGGGCTGCGAAAGGAGCCTGGCAGGGACACCACCATTCCCAGCATGCGTTTGAAGTTTCAAGTGGCAAGATAAGCAAGCAGCCCCATTCTCTGTGCCTCTATGCGAACAGTGCCATGGGCAGATGAGGCTGAGCAACAGCTTTCCAGGCTAGCCCCTTCTGGCTGCCAGCTATCTGCAGACGTTCGCACTTTCGGAGCAGGGCTGCGAAAGGAGCCTGGCTGGGGCACCAACTTTCCCAGGCTACGTTTGAAGTTTGAGGTGGCAAGACAAGCAAGCAGCCCCATTCTCTGTGCCTCTGTGCGAGCACTGCCATGGGCAGATGAGGCTGAGCAACAGCTTTCCAGGCTAGCCCCTTCTGCCTGTCAGCTATCTGCAGACGTTCGCACTTTCGGAGCAGGGCTGCGAAAGGAGCCTGGCAGGGACACCAACTTTCCCAGGCTACGTTTGAAGTTTCAAGTTTCAAGATAAGCAAGCAGCCCCATTCTCTGTGCCTCTATGCGAACAGTGCCATGGGCAGATGAGGCTGAGCAACAGCTTTCCAGGCTAGCCCCTTCTGGCTGCCAGCTATCTGCAGACGTTCGCACTTTCGGAGCAGGGCTGCGAAAGGAGCCTGGCTGGGACACCAACTTTCCCAGGCTACGTTTGAAGTTTCAAGTGGCAAGATAAGCAAGCAGCCCCATTCTCTGTGCCTCTGTGTGAGCAGTGCCATGGGCAGATGAGGCTGAGCAACAGCTTTCCAGGCTAGCCCCTTCTGCCTGCCAGCTATCTGCAGACGTTCGCACTTTCGGAGCAGGGCTGCGAAAGGAGCCTGGCTGGGACACTAACTTTCCCAGGCTACGTTTGAAGTTTGAGGTGGCAAGATAAGCAAGCAGTCCCATTCTCTGTGCCTCTGTGCGAGCAGTGCCATGGGCAGATGAGGCTGAGCAACAGCTTTCCAGGCTAGCCCCTTCTGCCTGCCAGCTATCTGCAGACGTTCGCACTTTCGGAGCAGGGCTGCGAAAGGAGCCTGGCTGGGACACCAACTTTCCCAGGCTACGTTTGAAGTTTGAGGTGGCAAGACAAGCAAGCAGCCCCATTCTCTGTGCCTCTGTGCGAGCACTGCCATGGGCAGATGAGGCTGAGCAACAGCTTTCCAGGCTAGCCCCTTCTGCCTGCCAGCTATCTGCAGACGTTCGCACGTTCGGAGCAGGGCTGTGATAGGAGCCTGGCAGGGACACCACCATTCCCAGCATGCGTTTGAAGTTTCAAGTGGCAAGATAAGCAAGCAGCCCCATTCTCTGTGCCTCTATGCGAACAGTGCCATGGGCAGATGAGGCTGAGCAACAGCTTTCCAGGCTAGCCCCTTCTGGCTGCCAGCTATCTGCAGACGTTCGCACTTTCGGAGCAGGGCTGCGAAAGGAGCCTGGCTGGGACACCAAATTTCCCAGGCTACGTTTGAAGTTTGAGGTGGCAAGACAAGCAAGCAGCCCCATTCTCTGTGCCTCTATGCGAGCACCGCCATGGGCAGATGAGGCTGAGCAACAGCTTTCCAGGCTAGCCCCTTCTGCCTGCCAGCTATCTGCAGACGTTCGCACTTTTGGAGCAGGGCTGCGAAAGGAGCCTGGCTGGGACACCACCATTCCCAGCATGCGTTTGAAGTTTCAAGTGGCAAGACAAGCAAGCAGCCCCATTCTCTGTGCCTCTATGCGAACAGTGCCATGGGCAGATGAGGCTGAGCAACAGCTTCCCAGGCTAGCCCCTTCTGCCTGCCAGCTATCTGCAGACGTTCGCACTTTAGGAGCAGGGCTGTGATAGGAGCCTGGCAGGGACACCAACTTTCCCACGCTACGTTTGAAGTTTGAGGTGGCAAGATAAGCAAGCAGCCCCATTCTCTGTGCCTCTGTGAGAGCACTGCCATGGGCAGATGAGGCTGAGCAACAGCTTTCCAGGCTAGCCCCTGCTGGCTGCCAGCTATCTGCAGACGTTCGCACTTTCGGAGCAGGGCTGTGATAGGAGCCTGGCAGGGACACCACCATTCCCAGCATGCGTTTGAAGTTTCAAGTGGCAAGATAAGCAAGCAGCCCCATTCTCTGTGCCTCTGTGCGAGCACTGCCATGGGCAGATGAGGCTGAGCAACAGCTTTCCAGGCTAGGCCCTTCTGCCTGCCAGCTATCTGCTGACGTTCGCACTTTCGGAGCAGGGCTGTGATAGGAGCCTGGCACGGACACCTCCATTCCCAGCATGCGTTTGAAGTTTCAAGTGGCAAGACAAGCAAGCAGCCCCATTCTCTGTGCCTCCATGCGAGCACTGCCATGGGCAGATGAGGCTGAGCAACAGCTTTCCAGGCTAGCCCCTTCTGCCTGCCAGCTATCTGCAGACGTTCGCACTTTCGGAGCAGGGCTGCGAAAGGAGCGTGGCTGGGACACCGACTTTCCCAGGCTACGTTTCAAGTTTGAGGTGGCAAGATAAGCAAGCAGCCCCATTCTCTGTGCCTCTATGCGAACAGTGCCATGGGCAGATGAGGCTGAGCAACAGCTTTCCAGGCTAGCCCCTTCTGCCTGCCAGCTATCTGCAGACGTTCGCACTTTCGGAGCAGGACTGCGAAAGGAGCCTGGCAGGGACACCACCATTCCCAGCATGCGTTTGAAGTTTCAAGTGGCAAGATAAGCAAGCAGCCCCATTCTCTGTGCCTCTATGCGAACAGTGCCATGGGCAGATGAGGCTGAGCAACAGCTTTCCAGGCTAGCCCCTTCTGGCTGCCAGCTATCTGCAGACGTTCGCACTTTCGGAGCAGGGCTGCGAAAGGAGCCTGGCTGGGACACCAACTTTCCTAGCATGCGTTTGAAGTTTGAGGTGGCAAGACAAGCAAGCAGCCCCATTCTCTGTGCCTCTGTGCGAGCACTGCCATGGGCAGATGAGGCTGAGCAACAGCTTTCCAGGCTAGCCCCTTCTGCCTGCCAGCTATCTGCAGACGTTCGCACTTTCGGAGCAGGGCTGTGATAGGAGCCTGGCAGGGACACCACCTTTCCCAGCATGCGTTTGAAGTTTCAAGTGGCAAGATAAGCAAGCAGCCCCATTCTCTGTGCCTCTATGCGAACAGTGCCATGGGCAGATGAGGCTGAGCAACAGCTTTCCAGGCTAGCCCCTTCTGCCTGCCAGCTATCTGCAGACGTTCGCACTTTCGGAGCAGGGCTGCGAAAG
This sequence comes from Opisthocomus hoazin, assembly GCF_030867145.1. Lineage (NCBI taxonomy): Eukaryota > Metazoa > Chordata > Aves > Opisthocomiformes > Opisthocomidae > Opisthocomus > Opisthocomus hoazin. The sequence continues at coordinate 822,915 of NC_134450.1, read as the reverse complement.
GAGCCTGGCTGGGACACCAAATTTCCCAGGCTATGTTTGAAGTTTGAGGTGGTAAGACAAGCAAGCAGCCCCATTCTCTGTGCCTCCGTGCGAGCACTGCCATGGGCAGATGAGGCTGAGCAACAGCTTTCCAGGCTAGCCCCTTCTGCCTGCCAGCTATTTGCACACGTTCGCACGTTCGGAGCAGGGCTGTGATAGGAGCCTGGCAGGGACACCACCTTTCCCAGCATGCGTTTGAAGTTTCAAGTGGCAAGATAAGCAAGCAGCCCCATTCTCTGTGCCTCTATGCGAACAGTGCCATGGGCAGATGAGGCTGAGCAACAGCTTTCCAGGCTAGCCCCTTCTGCCTGCCAGCTATCTGCAGACGTTCGCACTTTCGGAGCAGGGCTGCGAAAGGAGCCTGGCTGGGAAACCAACTTTCCCAGGCTACGTTTGAAGTTTGAGGTGGCAAGATAAGCAAGCAGCCCCATTCTCTGTGCCTCTGTGCGAGCACTGCCATGGGCAGATGAGGCTGAGCAACAGCTTTCCAGGCTAGCCCCTTCTGCCTGCCAGCTATCTGCAGACGTTCGCACTTTCGGAGCAGGGCTGCGGAAGCAGCCTGGCAGGGACACCACCATTCCCAGCATGCGTTTGAAGTTTCAAGTGGCAAGATAAGCAAGCAGCCCCATTCTCTGTGCCTCTATGCGAACAGTGCCATGGGCAGATGAGGCTGACAAACAGCTTTCCAGGCTAGTCCCTTCTGGCTGCCAGCTATCTGCAGACGTTCGCAGTTTCGGAGCAGGGCTGCGAAAGGAGCCTGGCAGGGACACCACCATTCCCAGCATGCGTTTGAAGTTTCAAGTGGCAAGATAAGCAAGCAGCCCCATTCTCTGTGCCTCTATGCGAACAGTGCCATGGGCAGATGAGGCTGAGCAACAGCTTTCCAGGCTAGCCCCTTCTGCCTGCCAGCTATCTGCAGACGTTCGCACTTTCGGAGCAGGGCTGCGAAAGGAGCCTGGCAGGGACACCAACTTTCCCAGGCTACGTTTGAAGTTTGAGGTGGCAAGACAAGCAAGCAGCCCCATGCTCTGTGCCTCTATGCGAGCACTGCCATGGGCAGATGAGGCTGAGCAACAGCTTTCCAGGCTAGCCCCTTCTGCCTGCCAGCTATCTGCAGACGTTCGCACTTTCGGAGCAGGGCTGTGATAGGAGCCTGGCAGGGACACCACCATTCCCAGCATGCGTTTGAAGTTTCAAGCGGCAAGATAAGCAAGCAGCGCCATTCTCTGTGCCTCTATGCGAACAGTGCCATGGGCAGATGAGGCTGAGCAACAGCTTTCCAGGCTAGCCCCTTCTGCCTGCCAGCTATCTGCAGACATTCGCACTTTCGGAGCAGGGCTGCGAAAGGAGCCTGGCTGGGACACCAACTTTCCCAGGCTACGTTTGAAGTTTGAGGTGGCAAGACAAGTAAGCACCCCATTCTCTGTGCCTCTGTGCGAGCACTGCCATGGGCAGATGAGGCTGAGCAACAGCTTTCCAGGCTAGCCACTTCTGCCTGCCAGCTATCTGCAGACGTTCGCACTTTCGGAGCAGGGCTGCGAAAGGAGCCTGGCTGGGACACCAACTTTCCCAGGCTACGTTTGAAGTTTGAGGTGGCAAGATAAGCAAGCAGCCCCATTCTCTGTGCCTCTGTGCGAGCACTGCCATGGGCAGATGAGGCTGAGCAACAGCTTTCCAGGCTGGCCCCTTCTGCCTGCCAGCTATCTGCAGACGTTCGCACTTTCGGAGCAGGGCTGCGAAAGGAGCCTGGCTGGGACACCAACTTTCCCAGGCTACGTTTGAAGTTTGAGGTGGCAAGACAAGCAAGCAGCCCCATTCTCTGTGCCTCTATGCGAACAGTGCCATGGGCAGATGAGGCTGAGCAACAGCTTTCCAGGATAGCCCCTTCTGCCTGCCAGCTATCTGCAGACGTTCGCACTTTCGGAGCAGGTCTGCGAAAGGAGCCTGGCAGGGACACCACCATTCCCAGCATGCTTTTGAAGTTTCAAGTGGCAAGACAAGCAAGCAGCCCCATTCTCTGTGCCTCTATGCGAACAGTGCCATGGGCAGATGAGGCTGAGCAACAGCTTTCCAGGCTAGCCCCTTCTGGCTGCCAGCTATCTGCAGACGTTCGCACTTTCGGAGCAGGGCTGCGAAAGGAGCCTGGCAGGGACACCACCATTCCCAGGATGCGTTTGAAGTTTCAAGTGGCAAGATAAGCAAGCAGCCCCATTCTCTGTGCCTCTATGCGAACAGTGTCATGGGCAGATGAGGCTGAGCAACAGCTTTCCAGGCTAGTCCCTTCTGGCTGTCAGATATCTGCAGACGTTCGCAGTTTCGGAGCAGGGCTGCGAAAGGAGCCTGGCAGGGACACCACCATTCCCAGCATGCGTTTGAAGTTTCAAGTGGCAAGATAAGCAAGCAGCCCCATTCTCTGTGCCTCTATGTGAACAGTGCCATGGGCAGATGAGGCTGAGCAACAGCTTTCCAGGCTAGCCCCTTCTGCCTGCCAGCTATCTGCACACGTTCGCACTTTCGGAGCAGGGCTGCGAAAGGAGCGTGGCTGGGACACTAACTTTCCCAGGCTACGTTTGAAGTTTGAGGTGGCAAGACAAGCAAGCAGCCCCATTCTCTGTGCCTCTGTGCGAGCACTGCCATGGGCAGATGAGGCTGAGCAACAGCTTTCCAGGCTAGCCCCTTCTGGCTGCCAGCTATCTGCAGACGTTCGCACTTTCGGAGCAGGGCTGTGATAGGACCCTGGCAGGGACACCACCATTCCCAGCATGCGTTTGAAGTTTCAAGTGGCAAGATAAGCAAGCAGCCCCATTCTCTGTGCCTCTATGCGAACAGTGCCATGGGCAGATGAGGCTGAGCAACAGCTTTCCAGGCTAGCCCCTTCTGGCTGCAAGCTATCTGCAGACGTTCGCACTTTCGGATCAGGGCTGCGAAAGGAGCCTGGCTGGGACACCAACTTTCCTAGCATGCGTTTCATGTTTGAGGTGGCAAGACAAGCAAGCAGCCCCATTCTCTGTGCCTCTGTGCGAACAGTGCCATGGGCAGATGAGGCTGAGCAACAGCTTTCCAGGCTAGCCCCTTCTGCCTGCCAGCTATCTGCAGACGTTCGCACTTTCGGAGCAGGGCTGCGAAAGGAGCCTGGCTGGGACACCAACTTTCCCAGGCTACGTTTGAAGTTTGAGGTGGCAAGACAAGCAAGCAGCCCCATTCTCTGTGCCTCTATGCGAACAGTGCCATGGGCAGATGAGGCTGAGCAACAGCTTCCCAGGCTAGCCCCTTCTGCCTGCCAGCTATCTGCAGACGTTCGCACTTTCGGAGCAGGGCTGCGAAAGGAGCCTGGCTGGGACACCAACTTTCCCAGGCTACGTTTGAAGTTTGAGGTGGCAAGAAAAGGAAGTAGCCCCATTCTCTGTGCCTCTATGCGAACAGTGCCATGGGCAGATGAGGCTGACAAACAGCTTTCCAGGGTAGCCCCTTCTGGCTGCCAGCTATCTGCAGACGTTCGCACTTTCGGAGCAGGGCTGCGAAAGGAGCCTGGCAGGGACACAAACTTTCCCAGGCTACGTTTGAAGTTTCAAGTGGCAAGACAAGCAAGCAGCCCCATTCTCTGTGCCTCTGTGCGAGCACTGCCATGGGCAGATGAGGCTGAGCAACAGCTTTCCAGGCTAGCCCCTTCTGGCTGCCAGCTATCTGCAGACATTCGCACGTTCGGAGCAGGGCTGTGATAGGAGCCTGGCAGGGACACCACCATTCCCAATATGCGTTTGAAGTTTGAGGTGGCAAGATAAGCAAGCAGCCCCATTCTCTGTGCCTCTATGCGAACAGTGCCATGGGCAGATGAGGCTGAGCAACAGCTTTCCAGGCTAGCCCCTTCTGCCTGCCAGCTATCTGCAGACGTTCGCACTTTCGGAGCAGGGCTGTGATAGGAGCCTGGGAGGGACACCACCATTCCCAACATGCGTTTGAAGTTTCAAGTGGCAAGATAAGCAAGCAGCCCCATTCTCTGTGCCTCTGTGCGAGCACTGCCATGGGCAGATGAGGCTGAGCAACAGCTTTCCAGGCTAGCCCCTTCTGCCTGCCAGCTATCTGCAGACGTTCGCACTTTCGGAGCAGGGCTGCGAAAGCAGCCTGGCTTGGACACCAACTTTCCCAGGCTACGTTTGAAGTTTGAGGTGGCAAGACAAGCAAGCAGCCCCATTCTCTGTGCCTCTGTGCGAGCACTGCCATGGGCAGATGAGGCTGAGCAACAGCTTTCCAGGCTAGCCCCTTCTGCCTGCCAGCTATCTGTAGACGTTCGCACTTTCGGAGCAGGGCTGCGAAAGGAGCCTGGCTGGGACACGAACTTTCCCAGGCTACGTTTGAAGTTTAAGGTGGCAAGACAAGCAAGCAGCCCCATTCTCTGTGCCTCTATGCGAACAGTGCCATGGGCAGATGAGGCTGACAAACAGCTTTCCAGGCTAGCCCCTTCTGCCTGCCAGCTATCTGCAGACGTTCGCACTTTCGGAGCAGGGCTGTGATAGGAGCCTGGCAGGGACACCATCATTCCCAGCACGCGTTTGAAGTTTCAAGTGGCAAGATAAGCAAGCAGCCCCATTCTCTGTGCCTCTATGCGAACAGTGCCATGGGCAGATGAGGCTGAGCAACAGCTTTCCAGGCTAGCCCCTTCTGCCTGCCAGCTATCTGCAGACGTTCGCACTTTCGGAGCAGGGCTGCGAAAGGAGCCTGGCAGGGACACCTCCATTCCCAGCATGCGTTTGAAGTTTCAAGTGGCAAGATAAGAAAGCAGCCCCATTCTCTGTGCCTCTATGTGAACAGTGCCATGGGCAGATGAGGCTGAGCAACAGCTTTCCAGGCTAGCCCCTTCTGCCTGCCAGCTATCTGCAGACGTTCGCACTTTCGGAGCAGGGCTGCGAAAGGAGCCTGGCTCGGACACTATCTTTCCCAGGCTACGTTTGAAGTTTGAGGTGGCAAGATAAGCAAGCAGCCCCATTCTCTGTGCCTCTGTGCGAGCACTGCCATGGGCAGATGAGGCTGAGCAACAGCTTTCCAGGCTAGCCCCTTCTGCCTGCCAGCTATCTGCAGACGTTCGCACTTTCGGAGCATGGCTGTGATAGGAGCCTGGCAGGGACACCACCATTCCCAGCACGCGTTTGAAGTTTCAAGTGGCAAGATAAGCAAGCAGCCCCATTCTCTGTGCCTCTATGCGAACAGTGCCATGGGCAGATGAGGCTGAGCAACAGCTTTCCAGGCTAGTCCCTTCTGCCTGCCAGCTATCTGCAGACGTTCGCACTTTCGGAGCAGGGCTGCGAAAGGAGCCTGGCAGGGACACCACCATTCCCAGCATGCGTTTGAAGTTTCAAGTGGCAAGATAAGCAAGCAGTCCCATTCTCTGTGCCTCTATGCGAACAGTGCCATGGGCAGATGAGGCTGAGCAACAGCTTCCCAGGCTAGCCCCTTCTGGCTGCCAGCTATCTGCAGATGTTCGCACTTTCGGAGCAGGGCTGTGATAGGAGCCTGGCAGGGACACCAACTTTCCCAGGCTACGTTTGAAGTTTGAGGTGGCAAGATAAGCAAGCAGCCCCATTCTCTGTGCCTCTGTGCGAGCACTGCCATGGGCAGACGAGGCTGAGCAACAGCTTTCCAGGCTAGCCCCTGCTGGCTGCCAGCTATCTGCAGACGTTCGCACTTTCGGAGCAGGGCTGTGATAGGAGCCTGGCAGGGACACCACCATTCCCAGCATGCGTTTGAAGTTTCAAGTGGCAAGATAAGCAAGCAGCCCCATTCTCTGTGCCTCTGTGCGAGCACTGCCATGGGCAGATGAGGCTGAGCAACAGCTTTCCAGGCTAGCCCCTTCTGCCTGCCAGCTATCTGCTGACGTTCGCACTTTCGGAGCAGGGCTGTGATAGGAGCCTGGCACGGACACCTCCATTCCCAGCATGCGTTTGAAGTTTCAAGTGGCAAGATAAGCAAGCAGCCCCATTCTCTGTGCCTCTATGCGAACAGCGCCATGGGCAGATGAGGCTGAGCAACAGCTTTCCAGGCTAGCCCCTTCTGGCTGCCAGCTATCTGCAGACGTTCGCACTTTCGGAGCAGGGCTGCGAAAGGAGCCTGGCAGGGACACCACCATTCCCAGCATGCGTTTGAAGTTTCAAGTGGCAAGATAAGCAAGCAGCCCCATTCTCTGTGCCTCTATGCGAACAGTGCCATGGGCAGATGAGGCTGAGCAACAGCTTTCCAGGCTAGCCCCTTCTGCCTGCCAGCTATCTGCAGACGTTCGCACTTTCGGAGCAGGGCTGCGAAAGCAGCCTGGCTTGGACACCAACTTTCCCAGGCTACGTTTGAAGTTTGAGGTGGCAAGACAAGCAAGCAGCCCCATTCTCTGTGCCTCTGTGCGAGCACTGCCATGGGCAGATGAGGCTGAGCAACAGCTTTCCAGGCTAGCCCCTTCTGCCTGCCAGCTATCTGTAGACGTTCGCACTTTCGGAGCAGGGCTGCGAAAGGAGCCTGGCTGGGACACGAACTTTCCCAGGCTACGTTTGAAGTTTAAGGTGGCAAGACAAGCAAGCAGCCCCATTCTCTGTGCCTCTATGCGAACAGTGCCATGGGCAGATGAGGCTGACAAACAGCTTTCCAGGCTAGCCCCTTCTGCCTGCCAGCTATCTGCAGACGTTCGCACTTTCGGAGCAGGGCTGTGATAGGAGCCTGGCAGGGACACCATCATTCCCAGCACGCGTTTGAAGTTTCAAGTGGCAAGATAAGCAAGCAGCCCCATTCTCTGTGCCTCTATGCGAACAGTGCCATGGGCAGATGAGGCTGAGCAACAGCTTTCCAGGCTAGCCCCTTCTCCCTGCCAGCTATCTGCAGACGTTCGCACTTTCGGAGCAGGGCTGCGAAAGGAGCCTGGCAGGGACACCTCCATTCCCAGCATGCGTTTGAAGTTTCAAGTGGCAAGATAAGCAAGCAGCCCCATTCTCTGTGCCTCTATGTGAACAGTGCCATGGGCAGATGAGGCTGAGCAACAGCTTTCCAGGCTAGCCCCTTCTGCCTGCCTGCTATCTGCAGACGTTCGCACTTTCGGAGCAGGGCTGCGAAAGGAGCCTGGCTCTGACACTATCTTTCCCAGGCTACGTTTGAAGTTTGAGGTGGCAAGATAAGCAAGCAGCCCCATTCTCTGTGCCTCTGTGCGAGCACTGCCATGGGCAGATGAGGCTGAGCAACAGCTTTCCAGGCTAGCCCCTTCTGCCTGCCAGCTATCTGCAGACGTTCGCACTTTCGGAGCATGGCTGTGATAGGAGCCTGGCAGGGACACCAGCATTCCCAGCACGCGTTTGAAGTTTCAAGTGGCAAGATAAGCAAGCAGCCCCATTCTCTGTGCCTCTATGCGAACAGTGCCATGGGCAGATGAGGCTGAGCAACAGCTTTCCAGGCTAGTCCCTTCTGCCTGCCAGCTATCTGCAGACGTTCGCACTTTCGGAGCAGGGCTGCGAAAGGAGCCTGGCAGGGACACCACCATTCCCAGCATGCGTTTGAAGTTTCAAGTGGCAAGATAAGCAAGCAGTCCCATTCTCTGTGCCTCTATGCGAACAGCGCCATGGGCAGATGAGGCTGAGCAACAGCTTTCCAGGCTAGCCCCTTCTGGCTGCCAGCTATCTGCAGACGTTCGCACTTTCGGAGCAGGGCTGCGAAAGGAGCCTGGCAGGGACACCACCATTCCCAGCATGCGTTTGAAGTTTCAAGTGGCAAGATAAGCAAGCAGCCCCATTCTCTGTGCCTCTGTGCGAACAGCGCCATGGGCAGATGAGGCTGAGCAACAGCTTCCCAGGCTAGCCCCTTCTGGCTGCCAGCTATCTGCAGATGTTCGCACTTTCGGAGCAGGGCTGTGATAGGAGCCTGGCAGGGACACCAACTTTCCCAGGCTACGTTTGAAGTTTGAGGTGGCAAGATAAGCAAGCAGCCCCATTCTCTGTGCCTCTGTGCGAGCACTGCCATGGGCAGACGAGGCTGAGCAACAGCTTTCCAGGCTAGCCCCTGCTGGCTGCCAGCTATCTGCAGACGTTCGCACTTTCGGAGCAGGGCTGTGATAGGAGCCTGGCAGGGACACCACCATTCCCAGCATGCGTTTGAAGTTTCAAGTGGCAAGATAAGCAAGCAGCCCCATTCTCTGTGCCTCTGTGCGAGCACTGCCATGGGCAGATGAGGCTGAGCAACAGCTTTCCAGGCTAGGCCCTTCTGCCTGCCAGCTATCTGCTGACGTTCGCACTTTCGGAGCAGGGCTGTGATAGGAGCCTGGCACGGACACCTCCATTCCCAGCATGCGTTTGAAGTTTCAAGTGGCAAGATAAGCAAGCAGCCCCATTCTCTGTGCCTCTATGCGAACAGCGCCATGGGCAGATGAGGCTGAGCAACAGCTTTCCAGGCTAGCCCCTTCTGGCTGCCAGCTATCTGCAGACGTTCGCACTTTCGGAGCAGGGCTGCGAAAGGAGCCTGGCAGGGACACCACCATTCCCAGCATGCGTTTGAAGTTTCAAGTGGCAAGATAAGCAAGCAGCCCCATTCTCTGTGCCTCTATGCGAACAGTGCCATGGGCAGATGAGGCTGAGCAACAGCTTTCCAGGCTAGCCCCTTCTGGCTGCCAGCTATCTGCAGACGTTCGCACTTTTGGAGCAGGGCTGCGAAAGGAGCGTGGCTGGGACATCAACTTTCCCAGGATACGTTTGAAGTTTGAGGTGGCAAGACAAGCAAGCAGCCCCATTCTCTGTGCCTCTGTGCGAGCACTGCCATGGGCAGATGAGGCTGAGCAACAGCTTTCCAGGCTAGCCCCTTCTGCCTGTCAGCTATCTGCAGACGTTCGCACTTTCGGAGCAGGGCTGCGAAAGGAGCCTGGCAGGGACACCAACTTTCCCAGGCTACGTTTGAAGTTTCAAGTTGCAAGATAAGCAAGCAGCCCCATTCTCTGTGCCTCTATGCGAACAGTGCCATGGGCAGATGAGGCTGAGCAACAGCTTTCCAGGCTAGCCCCTTCTGGCTGCCAGCTATCTGCAGACGTTCGCACTTTCGGAGCAGGGCTGCGAAAGGAGCCTGGCTGGGACACCAACTTTCCCAGGCTACGTTTGAAGTTTCAAGTGGCAAGATAAGCAAGCAGCCCCATTCTCTGTGCCTCTGTGTGAGCAGTGCCATGGGCAGATGAGGCTGAGCAACAGCTTTCCAGGCTAGCCCCTTCTGCCTGCCAGCTATCTGCAGACGTTCGCACTTTCGGAGCAGGGCTGCGAAAGGAGCCTGGCTGGGACACTAACTTTCCCAGGCTACGTTTGAAGTTTGAGGTGGCAAGATAAGCAAGCAGCCCCATTCTCTGTGCCTCTGTGCGAGCACTGCCATGGGCAGATGAGGCTGAGCAACAGCTTTCCAGGCTAGCCCCTTCTGCCTGCCAGCTATCTGCAGACGTTCGCACTTTCGGAGCAGGGCTGCGAAAGGAGCCTGGCTGGGACACCAACTTTCCCAGGCTACGTTTGAAGTTTGAGGTGGCAAGACAAGCAAGCAGCCCCATTCTCTGTGCCTCTGTGCGAGCACTGCCATGGGCAGATGAGGCTGAGCAACAGCTTTCCAGGCTAGCCCCTTCTGCCTGCCAGCTATCTGCAGACGTTCGCACTTTTGGAGCAGGGCTGCGAAAGGAGCCTGGCTGGGACACCACCATTCCCAGCATGCGTTTGAAGTTTCAAGTGGCAAGACAAGCAAGCAGCCCCATTCTCTGTGCCTCTATGCGAACAGTGCCATGGGCAGATGAGGCTGAGCAACAGCTTCCCAGGCTAGCCCCTTCTGCCTGCCAGCTATCTGCACACGTTCGCACTTTCGGAGCAGGGCTGTGATAGGAGCCTGGCAGGGACACCAACTTTCCCACGCTACGTTTGAAGTTTGAGGTGGCAAGATAAGCAAGCAGCCCCATTCTCTGTGCCTCTGTGAGAGCACTGCCATGGGCAGATGAGGCTGAGCAACAGCTTTCCAGGCTAGCCCCTGCTGGCTGCCAGCTATCTGCAGACGTTCGCACTTTCGGAGCAGGGCTGTGATAGGAGCCTGGCAGGGACACCACCATTCCCAGCATGCGTTTGAAGTTTCAAGTGGCAAGATAAGCAAGCAGCCCCATTCTCTGTGCCTCTGTGCGAGCACTGCCATGGGCAGATGAGGCTGAGCAACAGCTTTCCAGCCTAGGCCCTTCTGCCTGCCAGCTATCTGCTGACGTTCGCACTTTCGGAGCAGGGCTGTGATAGGAGCCTGGCACGGACACCTTCATTCCCAGCATGCGTTTGAAGTTTCAAGTGGCAAGACAAGCAAGCAGCCCCATTCTCTGTGCCTCTATGCGAACAGTGCCATGGGCAGATGAGGCTGAGCAACAGCTTTCCAGGCTAGCCCCTTCTGGCTGCCAGCTATCTGCAGACGTTCGCACTTTCGGAGCAGGGCTGCGAAAGGAGCCTGGCAGGGACACCACCATTCCCAGCATGCGTTTGAAGTTTCAAGTGGCAAGATAAGCAAGCAGCCCCATTCTCTGTGCCTCTATGCGAACAGTGCCATGGGCAGATGAGGCTGAGCAACAGCTTTCCAGGCTAGCCCCTTCTGCCTGCCAGCTATCTGCAGACGTTCGCACTTTCGGAGCAGGGCTGCGAAAGGAGCGTGGCTGGGACACCAACTTTCCCAGGATACGTTTGAAGTTTGAGGTGGCAAGACAAGCAAGCAGCCCCATTCTCTGTGCCTCTGTGCGAGCACTGCCATGGGCAGATGAGGCTGAGCAACAGCTTTCCAGGCTAGCCCCTTCTGCCTGCCAGCTATCTGCAGACGTTCGCACTTTCGGAGCAGGGCTGCGAAAGGAGCCTGGCAGGGACACCAACTTTCCCAGGCTACGTTTGAAGTTTCAAGTGGCAAGATAAGCAAGCAGCCCCATTCTCTGTGCCTCTATGCAAACAGTGCCATGGGCAGATGAGGCTGAGCAACAGCTTTCCAGGCTAGCCCCTTCTGCCTGCCAGCTATCTGCAGACGTTCGCACTTTCGGAGCAGGGCTGCGAAAGCAGCCTGGCTGGGACACCAACTTTCCCAGGCTACGTTTGAAGTTTCAAGTGGCAAGATAAGCAAGCAGCCCCACTCTCTGTGCCTCTGTGTGAGCAGTGCCATGGGCAGATGAGGCTGAGCAACAGCTTTCCAGGCTAGCCCCTTCTGCCTGCCAGCTATCTGCAGACGTTCGCACTTTCGGAGCAGGGCTGTGATAGGAGCCTGGCTGGGACACCAACTTTCCCAGGCTACGTTTGAAGTTTGAAGTGGCAAGATAAGCAAGCAGCCCCATTCTCTGTGCCTCTGTGCGAGCAGTGCCATGGGCAGATGAGGCTGAGCAACAGCTTTCCAGGCTAGCCCCTTCTGGCTGCCAGCTATCTGCAGACGTTCGCACTTTCGGAGCAGGGCTGCGAAAGGAGCCTGGCTGGGACACCAACTTTCCCAGGCTACGTTTGAAGTTTGAGGTGGCAAGACAAGCAAGCAGCCCCATTCTCTGTGCCTCTGTGCGAGCAGTGCCATGGGCAGATGAGGCTGAGCAACAGCTTTCCAGGCTAGCCCCTTCTGGCTGCCAGCTATCTGCACACGTTCGCACTTTCGGAGCAGGGCTGTGATAGGAGCCTGGCAGGGACACCACCATTCCCAGCATGCGTTTGAAGTTTCAAGTGGCAAGATAAGCAAGCAGCCCCATTCTCTGTGCCTCTATGCGAACAGTGCCATGGGCAGATGAGGCTGAGCAACAGCTTTCCAGGCTAGCCCCTTCTGCCTGCCAGCTATCTGCAGACGTTCGCACTTTCGGAGCAGGGCTGCGAAAGGAGCCTGGCTTGGACACCAGCTTTCCTAGCATGCGTTTGAAGTTTGAGGTGGCAAGACAAGCAAGCAGCCCCATTCTCTGTGCCTCTATGCGAACAGTGCCATGGGCAGATGAGGCTGAGCAACAGCTTTCCAGGCTAGCCCCTTCTGCCTGCCAGCTATCTGCAGACGTTCGCACTTTCGGAGCAGGGCTGCGAAAGGAGCGTGGCTGGGACACCAACTTTCCCAGGATACGTTTGAAGTTTGAGGTGGCAAGACAAGCAAGCAGCCCCATTCTCTGTGCCTCTGTGCGAGCACTGCCATGGGCAGATGAGGCTGAGCAACAGCTTTCCAGGCTAGCCCCTTCTGCCTGCCAGCTATCTGCAGACGTTCGCACTTTCGGAGCAGGGCTGCGAAAGGAGCCTGGCAGGGACACCAACTTTCCCAGGCTACGTTTGAAGTTTCAAGTGGCAAGATAAGCAAGCAGCCCCATTCTCTGTGCCTCTATGCAAACAGTGCCATGGGCAGATGAGGCTGAGCAACAGCTTTCCAGGCTAGCCCCTTCTGCCTGCCAGCTATCTGCAGACGTTCGCACTTTCGGAGCAGGGCTGCGAAAGCAGCCTGGCTGGGACACCAACTTTCCCAGGCTACGTTTGAAGTTTCAAGTGGCAAGATAAGCAAGCAGCCCCACTCTCTGTGCCTCTGTGTGAGCAGTGCCATGGGCAGATGAGGCTGAGCAACAGCTTTCCAGGCTAGCCCCTTCTGCCTGCCAGCTATCTGCAGACGTTCGCACTTTCGGAGCAGGGCTGTGATAGGAGCCTGGCTGGGACACCAACTTTCCCAGGCTACGTTTGAAGTTTGAAGTGGCAAGATAAGCAAGCAGCCCCATTCTCTGTGCCTCTGTGCGAGCAGTGCCATGGGCAGATGAGGCTGAGCAACAGCTTTCCAGGCTAGCCCCTTCTGGCTGCCAGCTATCTGCAGACGTTCGCACTTTCGGAGCAGGGCTGCGAAAGGAGCCTGGCTGGGACACCAACTTTCCCAGGCTACGTTTGAAGTTTGAGGTGGCAAGACAAGCAAGCAGCCCCATTCTCTGTGCCTCTGTGCGAGCAGTGCCATGGGCAGATGAGGCTGAGCAACAGCTTTCCAGGCTAGCCCCTTCTGGCTGCCAGCTATCTGCACACGTTCGCACTTTCGGAGCAGGGCTGTGATAGGAGCCTGGCAGGGACACCACCATTCCCAGCATGCGTTTGAAGTTTCAAGTGGCAAGATAAGCAAGCAGCCCCATTCTCTGTGCCTCTATGCGAACAGTGCCATGGGCAGATGAGGCTGAGCAACAGCTTTCCAGGCTAGCCCCTTCTGGCTGCCAGCTATCTGCAGACGTTCGCACTTTCGGAGCAGGGCTGCGAAAGGAGCCTGGCTTGGACACCAGCTTTCCTAGCATGCGTTTGAAGTTTGAGGTGGCAAGACAAGCAAGCAGCCCCATTCTCTGTGCCTCTATGCGAACAGTGCCATGGGCAGATGAGGCTGAGCAACAGCTTTCCAGGCTAGCCCCTTCTGCCTGCCAGCTATCTGCAGACGTTCGCACTTTCGGAGCAGGGCTGTGATAGGAGCCTGGCAGGGACACCTCCATTCCCAGCATGCGTTTGAAGTTTGAGGTTGCAAGACAAGCAAGCAGCCCCATTCTCTGTGCCTCTGTGCGAGCACTGCCATGGGCAGATGAGGCTGAGCAACAGCTTTCCAGGCTAGCCCCTTCTGGCTGCCAGCTATCTGCAGACATTCGCACTTTCGGGGCAGGGCTGTGATAGGAGCCTGGCAGGGACACCACCATTCCCAACATGCGTTTGAAGTTTCAAGTGGCAAGATAAGCAAGCAGCCCCATTCTCTGTGCCTCTGTGCGAGCACTGCCATGCGCAGATGAGGCTGAGCAACAGCTTTCCAGGCTAGCCCCTTCTGCCTGCCAGCTATCTGCAGACGTTCGCACTTTCGGAGCAGGGCTGTGATAGGAGCCTGGCAGGGACACCATCATTCCCAGCACGCGTTTGAAGTTTCAAGTGGCAAGATAAGCAAGCAGCCCCATTCTCTGTGCCTCTATGCGAACAGTGCCATGGGCAGATGAGGCTGAGCAACAGCTTTCCAGGCTAGCCCCTTCTGCCTGCCAGCTATCTGCAGACGTTCGCACTTTCGGAGCAGGGCTGCGAAAGGAGCCTGGCAGGGACACCTCCATTCCCAGCATGCGTTTGAAGTTTCAAGTGGCAAGATAAGCAAGCAGCCCCATTCTCTGTGCCTCTATGTGAACAGTGCCATGGGCAGATGAGGCTGAGCAACAGCTTTCCAGGCTAGCCCCTTCTGCCTGCCTGCTATCTGCAGACGTTCGCACTTTCGGAGCAGGGCTGCGAAAGGAGCCTGGCTCTGACACTATCTTTCCCAGGCTACGTTTGAAGTTTGAGGTGGCAAGATAAGCAAGCAGCCCCATTCTCTGTGCCTCTGTGCGAGCACTGCCATGGGCAGATGAGGCTGAGCAACAGCTTTCCAGGCTAGCCCCTTCTGCCTGCCAGCTATCTGCAGACGTTCGCACTTTCGGAGCATGGCTGTGATAGGAGCCTGGCAGGGACACCAGCATTCCCAGCACGCGTTTGAAGTTTCAAGTGGCAAGATAAGCAAGCAGCCCCATTCTCTGTGCCTCTATGCGAACAGTGCCATGGGCAGATGAGGCTGAGCAACAGCTTTCCAGGCTAGTCCCTTCTGCCTGCCAGCTATCTGCAGACGTTCGCACTTTCGGAGCAGGGCTGCGAAAGGAGCCTGGCAGGGACACCACCATTCCCAGCATGCGTTTGAAGTTTCAAGTGGCAAGATAAGCAAGCAGTCCCATTCTCTGTGCCTCTATGCGAACAGTGCCATGGGCAGATGAGGCTGAGCAACAGCTTCCCAGGCTAGCCCCTTCTGGCTGCCAGCTATCTGCAGATGTTCGCACTTTCGGAGCAGGGCTGTGATAGGAGCCTGGCAGGGACACCAACTTTCCCAGGCTACGTTTGAAGTTTGAGGTGGCAAGATAAGCAAGCAGCCCCATTCTCTGTGCCTCTGTGCGAGCACTGCCATGGGCAGACGAGGCTGAGCAACAGCTTTCCAGGCTAGCCCCTGCTGGCTGCCAGCTATCTGCAGACGTTCGCACTTTCGGAGCAGGGCTGTGATAGGAGCCTGGCAGGGACACCACCATTCCCAGCATGCGTTTGAAGTTTCAAGTGGCAAGATAAGCAAGCAGCCCCATTCTCTGTGCCTCTGTGCGAGCACTGCCATGGGCAGATGAGGCTGAGCAACAGCTTTCCAGGCTAGGCCCTTCTGCCTGCCAGCTATCTGCTGACGTTCGCACTTTCGGAGCAGGGCTGTGATAGGAGCCTGGCACGGACACCTCCATTCCCAGCATGCGTTTGAAGTTTCAAGTGGCAAGATAAGCAAGCAGCCCCATTCTCTGTGCCTCTATGCGAACAGCGCCATGGGCAGATGAGGCTGAGCAACAGCTTTCCAGGCTAGCCCCTTCTGGCTGCCAGCTATCTGCAGACGTTCGCACTTTCGGAGCAGGGCTGCGAAAGGAGCCTGGCAGGGACACCACCATTCCCAGCATGCGTTTGAAGTTTCAAGTGGCAAGATAAGCAAGCAGCCCCATTCTCTGTGCCTCTATGCGAACAGTGCCATGGGCAGATGAGGCTGAGCAACAGCTTTCCAGGCTAGCCCCTTCTGGCTGCCAGCTATCTGCAGACGTTCGCAATTTTGGAGCAGGGCTGCGAAAGGAGCGTGGCTGGGACATCAACTTTCCCAGGATACGTTTGAAGTTTGAGGTGGCAAGACAAGCAAGCAGCCCCTTTCTCTGTGCCTCTGTGCGAGCACTGCCATGGGCAGATGAGGCTGAGCAACAGCTTTCCAGGCTAGCCCCTTCTGCCTGTCAGCTATCTGCAGACGTTCGCACTTTCGGAGCAGGGCTGCGAAAGGAGCCTGGCAGGGACACCAACTTTCCCAGGCTACGTTTGAAGTTTCAAGTTGCAAGATAAGCAAGCAGCCCCATTCTCTGTGCCTCTATGCGAACAGTGCCATGGGCAGATGAGGCTGAGCAACAGCTTTCCAGGCTAGCCCCTTCTGGCTGCCAGCTATCTGCAGACGTTCGCACTTTCGGAGCAGGGCTGCGAAAGGAGCCTGGCTGGGACACCAACTTTCCCAGGCTACGTTTGAAGTTTCAAGTGGCAAGATAAGCAAGCAGCCCCATTCTCTGTGCCTCTGTGTGAGCAGTGCCATGGGCAGATGAGGCTGAGCAACAGCTTTCCAGGCTAGCCCCTTCTGCCTGCCAGCTATCTGCAGACATTCGCACTTTCGGAGCAGGGCTGCGAAAGGAGCCTGGCTGGGACACTAACTTTCCCAGGCTACGTTTGAAGTTTGAGGTGGCAAGATAAGCAAGCAGCCCCATTCTCTGTGCCTCTGTGCGAGCACTGCCATGGGCAGATGAGGCTGAGCAACAGCTTTCCAGGCTAGCCCCTTCTGCCTGCCAGCTATCTGCAGACGTTCGCACTTTCGGAGCAGGGCTGCGAAAGGAGCCTGGCTGGGACACCAACTTTCCCAGGCTACGTTTGAAGTTTGAGGTGGCAAGACAAGCAAGCAGCCCCATTCTCTGTGCCTCTGTGCGAGCACTGCCATGGGCAGATGAGGCTGAGCAACAGCTTTCCAGGCTAGCCCCTTCTGCCTGCCAGCTATCTGCAGACGTTCGCACTTTTGGAGCAGGGCTGCGAAAGGAGCCTGGCTGGGACACCACCATTCCCAGCATGCGTTTGAAGTTTCAAGTGGCAAGACAAGCAAGCAGCCCCATTCTCTGTGCCTCTATGCGAACAGTGCCATGGGCAGATGAGGCTGAGCAACAGCTTCCCAGGCTAGCCCCTTCTGCCTGCCAGCTATCTGCACACGTTCGCACTTTCGGAGCAGGGCTGTGATAGGAGCCTGGCAGGGACACCAACTTTCCCACGCTACGTTTGAAGTTTGAGGTGGCAAGATAAGCAAGCAGCCCCATTCTCTGTGCCTCTGTGAGAGCACTGCCATGGGCAGATGAGGCTGAGCAACAGCTTTCCAGGCTAGCCCCTGCTGGCTGCCAGCTATCTGCAGACGTTCGCACTTTCGGAGCAGGGCTGTGATAGGAGCCTGGCAGGGACACCACCATTCCCAGCATGCGTTTGAAGTTTCAAGTGGCAAGATAAGCAAGCAGCCCCATTCTCTGTGCCTCTGTGCGAGCACTGCCATGGGCAGATGAGGCTGAGCAACAGCTTTCCAGCCTAGGCCCTTCTGCCTGCCAGCTATCTGCTGACGTTCGCACTTTCGGAGCAGGGCTGTGATAGGAGCCTGGCACGGACACCTTCATTCCCAGCATGCGTTTGAAGTTTCAAGTGGCAAGACAAGCAAGCAGCCCCATTCTCTGTGCCTCTATGCGAACAGTGCCATGGGCAGATGAGGCTGAGCAACAGCTTTCCAGGCTAGCCCCTTCTGGCTGCCAGCTATCTGCAGACGTTCGCACTTTCGGAGCAGGGCTGCGAAAGGAGCCTGGCAGGGACACCACCATTCCCAGCATGCGTTTGAAGTTTCAAGTGGCAAGATAAGCAAGCAGCCCCATTCTCTGTGCCTCTATGCGAACAGTGCCATGGGCAGATGAGGCTGAGCAACAGCTTTCCAGGCTAGCCCCTTCTGCCTGCCAGCTATCTGCAGACGTTCGCACTTTCGGAGCAGGGCTGCGAAAGGAGCGTGGCTGGGACACCAACTTTCCCAGGATACGTTTGAAGTTTGAGGTGGCAAGACAAGCAAGCAGCCCCATTCTCTGTGCCTCTGTGCGAGCACTGCCATGGGCAGATGAGGCTGAGCAACAGCTTTCCAGGCTAGCCCCTTCTGCCTGCCAGCTATCTGCAGACGTTCGCACTTTCGGAGCAGGGCTGCGAAAGGAGCCTGGCAGGGACACCAACTTTCCCAGGCTACGTTTGAAGTTTCAAGTGGCAAGATAAGCAAGCAGCCCCATTCTCTGTGCCTCTATGCAAACAGTGCCATGGGCAGATGAGGCTGAGCAACAGCTTTCCAGGCTAGCCCCTTCTGCCTGCCAGCTATCTGCAGACGTTCGCACTTTCGGAGCAGGGCTGCGAAAGCAGCCTGGCTGGGACACCAACTTTCCCAGGCTACGTTTGAAGTTTCAAGTGGCAAGATAAGCAAGCAGCCCCACTCTCTGTGCCTCTGTGTGAGCAGTGCCATGGGCAGATGAGGCTGAGCAACAGCTTTCCAGGCTAGCCCCTTCTGCCTGCCAGCTATCTGCAGACGTTCGCACTTTCGGAGCAGGGCTGTGATAGGAGCCTGGCTGGGACACCAACTTTCCCAGGCTACGTTTGAAGTTTGAAGTGGCAAGATAAGCAAGCAGCCCCATTCTCTGTGCCTCTGTGCGAGCAGTGCCATGGGCAGATGAGGCTGAGCAACAGCTTTCCAGGCTAGCCCCTTCTGGCTGCCAGCTATCTGCAGACGTTCGCACTTTCGGAGCAGGGCTGCGAAAGGAGCCTGGCTGGGACACCAACTTTCCCAGGCTACGTTTGAAGTTTGAGGTGGCAAGACAAGCAAGCAGCCCCATTCTCTGTGCCTCTGTGCGAGCAGTGCCATGGGCAGATGAGGCTGAGCAACAGCTTTCCAGGCTAGCCCCTTCTGGCTGCCAGCTATCTGCACACGTTCGCACTTTCGGAGCAGGGCTGTGATAGGAGCCTGGCAGGGACACCACCATTCCCAGCATGCGTTTGAAGTTTCAAGTGGCAAGATAAGCAAGCAGCCCCATTCTCTGTGCCTCTATGCGAACAGTGCCATGGGCAGATGAGGCTGAGCAACAGCTTTCCAGGCTAGCCCCTTCTGGCTGCCAGCTATCTGCAGACGTTCGCACTTTCGGAGCAGGGCTGCGAAAGGAGCCTGGCTTGGACACCAGCTTTCCTAGCATGCGTTTGAAGTTTGAGGTGGCAAGACAAGCAAGCAGCCCCATTCTCTGTGCCTCTATGCGAACAGTGCCATGGGCAGATGAGGCTGAGCAACAGCTTTCCAGGCTAGCCCCTTCTGCCTGCCAGCTATCTGCAGACGTTCGCACTTTCGGAGCAGGGCTGCGAAAGGAGCGTGGCTGGGACACCAACTTTCCCAGGATACGTTTGAAGTTTGAGGTGGCAAGACAAGCAAGCAGCCCCATTCTCTGTGCCTCTGTGCGAGCACTGCCATGGGCAGATGAGGCTGAGCAACAGCTTTCCAGGCTAGCCCCTTCTGCCTGCCAGCTATCTGCAGACGTTCGCACTTTCGGAGCAGGGCTGCGAAAGGAGCCTGGCAGGGACACCAACTTTCCCAGGCTACGTTTGAAGTTTCAAGTGGCAAGATAAGCAAGCAGCCCCATTCTCTGTGCCTCTATGCAAACAGTGCCATGGGCAGATGAGGCTGAGCAACAGCTTTCCAGGCTAGCCCCTTCTGCCTGCCAGCTATCTGCAGACGTTCGCACTTTCGGAGCAGGGCTGCGAAAGCAGCCTGGCTGGGACACCAACTTTCCCAGGCTACGTTTGAAGTTTCAAGTGGCAAGATAAGCAAGCAGCCCCACTCTCTGTGCCTCTGTGTGAGCAGTGCCATGGGCAGATGAGGCTGAGCAACAGCTTTCCAGGCTAGCCCCTTCTGCCTGCCAGCTATCTGCAGACGTTCGCACTTTCGGAGCAGGGCTGTGATAGGAGCCTGGCTGGGACACCAACTTTCCCAGGCTACGTTTGAAGTTTGAAGTGGCAAGATAAGCAAGCAGCCCCATTCTCTGTGCCTCTGTGCGAGCAGTGCCATGGGCAGATGAGGCTGAGCAACAGCTTTCCAGGCTAGCCCCTTCTGGCTGCCAGCTATCTGCAGACGTTCGCACTTTCGGAGCAGGGCTGCGAAAGGAGCCTGGCTGGGACACCAACTTTCCCAGGCTACGTTTGAAGTTTGAGGTGGCAAGACAAGCAAGCAGCCCCATTCTCTGTGCCTCTGTGCGAGCAGTGCCATGGGCAGATGAGGCTGAGCAACAGCTTTCCAGGCTAGCCCCTTCTGGCTGCCAGCTATCTGCACACGTTCGCACTTTCGGAGCAGGGCTGTGATAGGAGCCTGGCAGGGACACCACCATTCCCAGCATGCGTTTGAAGTTTCAAGTGGCAAGATAAGCAAGCAGCCCCATTCTCTGTGCCTCTATGCGAACAGTGCCATGGGCAGATGAGGCTGAGCAACAGCTTTCCAGGCTAGCCCCTTCTGGCTGCCAGCTATCTGCAGACGTTCGCACTTTCGGAGCAGGGCTGCGAAAGGAGCCTGGCTTGGACACCAGCTTTCCTAGCATGCGTTTGAAGTTTGAGGTGGCAAGACAAGCAAGCAGCCCCATTCTCTGTGCCTCTATGCGAACAGTGCCATGGGCAGATGAGGCTGAGCAACAGCTTTCCAGGCTAGCCCCTTCTGCCTGCCAGCTATCTGCAGACGTTCGCACTTTCGGAGCAGGGCTGTGATAGGAGCCTGGCAGGGACACCTCCATTCCCAGCATGCGTTTGAAGTTTGAGGTTGCAAGACAAGCAAGCAGCCCCATTCTCTGTGCCTCTGTGCGAGCACTGCCATGGGCAGATGAGGCTGAGCAACAGCTTTCCAGGCTAGCCCCTTCTGCCTGCCAGCTATCTGCAGACATTCGCACTTTCGGGGCAGGGCTGCGAAAGGAGCCTGGCTTGGACACCAACTTTCCCAGGTTACGTTTGAAGTTTGAGGTGGCAAGACAAGCAAGCAGCCCCATTCTCTGTGCCTCTATGCGAACAGTGCCATGGGCAGATGAGGCTGAGCAACAGCTTTCCAGGCTAGCCCCTTCTGGCTGCCAGCTATCTGCAGACGTTCGCACTTTCGGAGCAGGGCTGCGAAAGGAGCCTGGCTGGGACACCAACTTTCCCAGGCTACGTTTGAAGTTTCAAGTGGCAAGATAAGCAAGCAGCCCCATTCTCTGTGCCTCTGTGTGAGCAGTGCCATGGGCAGATGAGGCTGAGCAACAGCTTTCCAGGCTAGCCCCTTCTGCCTGCCAGCTATCTGCAGACGTTCGCACTTTCGGAGCAGGGCTGTGATAGGAGCCTGGCAGGGACACCAACTTTCCCAGGCTACGTTTGAAGTTTGAAGTGGCAAGATAAGCAAGCAGCCCCATTCTCTGTGCCTCTATGCGAACAGTGCCATGGGCAGATGAGGCTGAGCAACAGCTTTCCAGGCTAGCCCCTTCTGGCTGCCAGCTATCTGCAGACGTTCGCACTTTCGGAGCAGGGCTGCGAAAGGAGCCTGGCTGGGACACCAACTTTCCCAGGCTATGTTTGAAGTTTGAGGTGGCAAGACAAGCAAGCAGCCCCATTCTCTGTGCCTCTATGCGAACAGTGCCATGGGCAGATGAGGCTGAGCAACAGCTTTCCAGGCTAGCCCCTTCTGCCTGCCAGCTATCTGCAGACGTTCGCACTTTCGGAGCAGGGCTGTGATAGGAGCCTGGCAGGGACACCTCCATTCCCAGCATGCGTTTGAAGTTTGAGGTTGCAAGACAAGCAAGCAGCCCCAGTCTCTGTGCCTCTGTGCGAGCACTGCCATGGGCAGATGAGGCTGAGCAACAGCTTTCCAGGCTAGCCCCTTCTGCCTGCCAGCTATCTGCAGACGTTCGCACTTTCGGAGCAGGGCTGTGATAGGAGCCTGGCAGGGACACCACCATTCCCAACATGCGTTTGAAGTTTCAAGTGGCAAGATAAGCAAGCAGCCCCATTCTCTGTGCCTCTGTGCGAGCACTGCCATGCGCAGATGAGGCTGAGCAACAGCTTTCCAGGCTAGCCCCTTCTGCCTGCCAGCTATCTGCAGACGTTCGCACTTTCGGAGCAGGGCTGCGAAAGCAGAATGGCTGGGACACCAACTTTCCCAGGCTACGTTTGAAGTTTGAGGTGGCAAGACAAGCAAGCAGCCCCATTCTCTGTGCCTCTGTGCGAGCACTGCCATGGGCAGATGAGGCTGAGCAACAGCTTTCCAGGCTAGCCCCTTCTGCCTGCCAGCTATCTGCAGACATTCGCACTTTCGGGGCAGGGCTGCGAAAGGAGCCTGGCTTGGACACCAACTTTCCCAGGTTACGTTTGAAGTTTGAGGTGGCAAGACAAGCAAGCAGCCCCATTCTCTGTGCCTCTATGCGAACAGTGCCATGGGCAGATGAGGCTGAGCAACAGCTTTCCAGGCTAGCCCCTTCTGGCTGCCAGCTATCTGCAGACGTTCGCACTTTCGGAGCAGGGCTGCGAAAGGAGCCTGGCTGGGACACCAACTTTCCCAGGCTACATTTGAAGTTTCAAGTGGCAAGATAAGCAAGCAGCCCCATTCTCTGTGCCTCTGTGTGAGCAGTGCCATGGGCAGATGAGGCTGAGCAACAGCTTTCCAGGCTAGCCCCTTCTGCCTGCCAGCTATCTGCAGACGTTCGCACTTTCGGAGCAGGGCTGTGATAGGAGCCTGGCAGGGACACCAACTTTCCCAGGCTACGTTTGAAGTTTGAAGTGGCAAGATAAGCAAGCAGCCCCATTCTCTGTGCCTCTATGCGAACAGTGCCATGGGCAGATGAGGCTGAGCAACAGCTTTCCAGGCTAGCCCCTTCTGGCTGCCAGCTATCTGCAGACGTTCGCACTTTCGGAGCAGGGCTGCGAAAGGATCCTGGCTGGGACACCAACTTTCCCAGGCTACGTTTGAAGTTTGAGGTGGCAAGACAAGCAAGCAGCCCCATTCTCTGTGCCTCTGTGCGAGCAGTGCCATGGGCAGATGAGGCTGAGCAACAGCTTTCCAGGCTAGCCCCTTCTGCCTGCCAGCTATCTGCAGACGTTCGCACTTTCGGAGCAGGGCTGCGAAAGGAGCCTGGCGGGGACACCAACTTTCCCAGGCTACGTTTGAAGTTTGAGGTGGCAAGACAAGCAAGCAGCCCCATTCTCTGTGCCTCTGTGCGAGCACTGCCATGGGCAGACGAGGCTGAGCAACAGCTTTCCAGGCTAGCCCCTGCTGGCTGCCAGCTATCTGCAGACGTTCGCACTTTCGGAGCAGGGCTGTGATAGGAGACTGGCAGGGACACCACCATTCCCAGCATGCGTTTGAAGTTTCAAGTGGCAAGATAAGCAAGCAGCCCCATTCTCTGTGCCTCTGTGCGAGCACTGCCATGGGCAGATGAGGCTGAGCAACAGCTTTCCAGGCTAGGCCCTTCTGCCTGCCAGCTATCTGCTGACGTTCGCACTTTCGGAGCAGGGCTGTGATAGGAGCCTGGCACGGACACCTCCATTCCCAGCATGCGTTTGAAGTTTCAAGTGGCAAGATAAGCAAGCAGCCCCATTCTCTGTGCCTCTATGCGAACAGTGCCATGGGCAGATGAGGCTGAGCAACAGCTTTCCAGGCTAGCCCCTTCTGGCTGCCAGCTATCTGCAGACGTTCGCACTTTCGGAGCAGGGCTGCGAAAGGAGCCTGGCAGGGACACCACCATTCCCAGCATGCGTTTGAAGTTTCAAGTGGCAAGATAAGCAAGCAGCCCCATTCTCTGTGCCTCTATGCGAACAGTGCCATGGGCAGATGAGGCTGAGCAACAGCTTTCCAGGCTAGCCCCTTCTGCCTGCCAGCTATCTGCAGACGTTCGCACTTTCGGAGCAGGGCTGCGAAAGAAGCGTGGCTGGGACATCAACTTTCCCAGGATACGTTTGAAGTTTGAGGTGGCAAGACAAGCAAGCAGCCCCATTCTCTGTGCCTCTGTGCGAGCACTGCCATGGGCAGATGAGGCTGAGCAACAGCTTTCCAGGCTAGCCCCTTCTGCCTGTCAGCTATCTGCAGACGTTCGCACTTTCGGAGCAGGGCTGCGAAAGGAGCCTGGCAGGGACACCACCTTTCCCAGCATGCGTTTGAAGTTTCAAGTTGCAAGATAAGCAAGCAGCCCCATTCTCTGTGCCTCTATGCGAACAGTGCCATGGGCAGATGAGGCTGAGCAACAGCTTTCCAGGCTAGCCCCTTCTGGCTGCCAGCTATCTGCAGACGTTCGCACTTTCGGAGCAGGGCTGCGAAAGGAGCCTGGCTGGGACACCAACTTTCCCAGGCTACGTTTGAAGTTTCAAGTGGCAAGATAAGCAAGCAGCCCCATTCTCTGTGCCTCTGTGTGAGCAGTGCCATGGGCAGATGAGGCTGAGCAACAGCTTTCCAGGCTAGCCCCTTCTGCCTGCCAGCTATCTGCAGACGTTCGCACTTTCGGAGCAGGGCTGCGAAAGGAGCCTGGCTGGGACACTAACTTTCCCAGGCTACGTTTGAAGTTTGAGGTGGCAAGATAAGCAAGCAGCCCCATTCTCTGTGCCTCTGTGCGAGCACTGCCATGGGCAGATGAGGCTGAGCAACAGCTTTCCAGGCTAGCCCCTTCTGCCTGCCAGCTATCTGCAGACGTTCGCACTTTCGGAGCAGGGCTGCGAAAGGAGCCTGGCTGGGACACCAACTTTCCCAGGCTACGTTTGAAGTTTGAGGTGGCAAGACAAGCAAGCAGCCCCATTCTCTGTGCCTCTGTGCGAGCACTGCCATGGGCAGATGAGGCTGAGCAACAGCTTTCCAGGCTAGCCCCTTCTGCCTGCCAGCTATCTGCAGACGTTCGCACGTTCGGAGCAGGGCTGTGATAGGAGCCTGGCAGGGACACCACCATTCCCAGCATGCGTTTGAAGTTTCAAGTGGCAAGATAAGCAAGCAGCCCCATTCTCTGTGCCTCTATGCGAACAGTGCCATGGGCAGATGAGGCTGAGCAACAGCTTTCCAGGCTAGCCCCTTCTGCCTGCCAGCTATCTGCAGACGTTCGCACTTTCGGAGCAGGGCTGCGAAAGGAGCCTGGCTGGGACACCAAATTTCCCAGGCTACGTTTGAAGTTTGAGGTGGCAAGACAAGCAAGCAGCCCCATTCTCTGTGCCTCTGTGCGAGCAGTGCCATGGGCAGATGAGGCTGAGCAACAGCTTTCCAGGCTAGCCCCTTCTGGCTGCCAGCTATCTGCAGACGTTCGCACTTTTGGAGCAGGGCTGCGAAAGGAGCCTGGCTGGGACACCACCATTCCCAGCATGCGTTTGAAGTTTCAAGTGGCAAGACAAGCAAGCAGCCCCATTCTCTGTGCCTCTATGCGAACAGTGCCATGGGCAGATGAGGCTGAGCAACAGCTTCCCAGGCTAGCCCCTTCTGCCTGCCAGCTATCTGCACACGTTCGCACTTTCGGAGCAGGGCTGTGATAGGAGCCTGGCAGGGACACCAACTTTCCCACGCTACGTTTGAAGTTTGAGGTGGCAAGATAAGCAAGCAGCCCCATTCTCTGTGCCTCTGTGAGAGCACTGCCATGGGCAGATGAGGCTGAGCAACAGCTTTCCAGGCTAGCCCCTGCTGGCTGCCAGCTATCTGCAGACGTTCGCACTTTCGGAGCAGGGCTGTGATAGGAGCCTGGCAGGGACACCACCATTCCCAGCATGCGTTTGAAGTTTCAAGTGGCAAGATAAGCAAGCAGCCCCATTCTCTGTGCCTCTGTGCGAGCACTGCCATGGGCAGATGAGGCTGAGCAACAGCTTTCCAGGCTAGGCCCTTCTGCCTGCCAGCTATCTGCAGACGTTCGCACTTTCGGAGCAGGGCTGTGATAGGAGCCTGGCACGGACACCTTCATTCCCAGCATGCGTTTGAAGTTTCAAGTGGCAAGACAAGCAAGCAGCCCCATTCTCTGTGCCTCTATGCGAACAGTGCCATGGGCAGATGAGGCTGAGCAACAGCTTTCCAGGCTAGCCCCTTCTGGCTGCCAGCTATCTGCAGACGTTCGCACTTTCGGAGCAGGGCTGCGAAAGGAGCCTGGCAGGGACACCACCATTCCCAGCATGCGTTTGAAGTTTCAAGTGGCAAGATAAGCAAGCAGCCCCATTCTCTGTGCCTCTATGCGAACAGTGCCATGGGCAGATGAGGCTGAGCAACAGCTTTCCAGGCTAGCCCCTTCTGGCTGCCAGCTATCTGCAGACGTTCGCACTTTCGGAGCAGGGCTGCGAAAGGAGCGTGGCTGGGACACCAACTTTCCCAGGATACGTTTGAAGTTTGAGGTGGCAAGACAAGCAAGCAGCCCCATTCTCTGTGCCTCTGTGCGAGCACTGCCATGGGCAGATGAGGCTGAGCAACAGCTTTCCAGGCTAGCCCCTTCTGCCTGCCAGCTATCTGCAGACGTTCGCACTTTCGGAGCAGGGCTGCGAAAGGAGCCTGGCAGGGACACCAACTTTCCCAGGCTACGTTTGAAGTTTCAAGTGGCAAGATAAGCAAGCAGCCCCATTCTCTGTGCCTCTATGCGAACAGTGCCATGGGCAGATGAGGCTGAGCAACAGCTTTCCAGGCTAGCCCCTTCTGGCTGCCAGCTATCTGCAGACGTTCGCACTTTCGGAGCAGGGCTGCGAAAGGAGCCTGGCTGGGACACCAACTTTCCCAGGCTATGTTTGAAGTTTGAGGTGGCAAGACAAGCAAGCAGCCCCATTCTCTGTGCCTCTATGCGAACAGTGCCATGGGCAGATGAGGCTGAGCAACAGCTTTCCAGGCTAGCCCCTTCTGGCTGCCAGCTATCTGCAGACGTTCGCACTTTCGGAGCAGGGCTGTGATAGGAGCCTGGCAGGGACACCTCCATTCCCAGCATGCGTTTGAAGTTTGAGGTTGCAAGACAAGCAAGCAGCCCCAGTCTCTGTGCCTCTGTGCGAGCACTGCCATGGGCAGATGAGGCTGAGCAACAGCTTTCCAGGCTAGCCCCTTCTGCCTGCCAGCTATCTGGAGACGTTCGCACTTTCGGAGCAGGGCTGTGATAGGAGCCTGGCAGGGACACCACCATTCCCAACATGCGTTTGAAGTTTCAAGTGGCAAGATAAGCAAGCAGCCCCATTCTCTGTGCCTCTGTGCGAGCACTGCCATGCGCAGATGAGGCTGAGCAACAGCTTTCCAGGCTAGCCCCTTCTGCCTGCCAGCTATCTGCAGACGTTCGCACTTTCGGAGCAGGGCTGCGAAAGGAGCCTGGCTGGGACACCTCCATTCCCAGGCTACGTTTGAAGTTTGAGGTGGCAAGATAAGCAAGCAGCCCCATTCTCTGTGCCTCTGTGCGAGCACTGCCATGGGCAGATGAGGCTGAGCAACAGCTTTCCAGGCTAGCCCCTTCTGCCTGCCAGCTATCTGCAGACGTTCGCACTTTCGGAGCAGGGCTGCGAAAGGAGCCTGGCTGGGACACCAACTTTCCCAGGCTACGTTTGAAGTTTGAGGTGGCAAGACAAGCAAGCAGCCCCATTCTCTGTGCCTCTGTGCGAGCACTGCCATGGGCAGATGAGGCTGAGCAACAGCTTTCCAGGCTAGCCCCTTCTGCCTGCCAGCTATCTGCAGACGTTCGCACTTTCGGAGCAGGGCTGCGAAAGGAGCCTGGCTGGGACACCAAATTTCCCAGGCTACGTTTGAAGTTTGAGGTGGCAAGACAAGCAAGCAGCCCCATTCTCTGTGCCTCTGTGCGAGCAGTGCCATGGGCAGATGAGGCTGAGCAACAGCTTTCCAGGCTAGCCCCTTCTGGCTGCCAGCTATCTGCAGACGTTCGCACTTTTGGAGCAGGGCTGCGAAAGGAGCCTGGCTGGGACACCACCATTCCCAGCATGCGTTTGAAGTTTCAAGTGGCAAGACAAGCAAGCAGCCCCATTCTCTGTGCCTCTATGCGAACAGTGCCATGGGCAGATGAGGCTGAGCAACAGCTTCCCAGGCTAGCCCCTTCTGCCTGCCAGCTATCTGCACACGTTCGCACTTTCGGAGCAGGGCTGTGATAGGAGCCTGGCAGGGACACCAACTTTCCCACGCTACGTTTGAAGTTTGAGGTGGCAAGATAAGCAAGCAGCCCCATTCTCTGTGCCTCTGTGAGAGCACTGCCATGGGCAGATGAGGCTGAGCAACAGCTTTCCAGGCTAGCCCCTGCTGGCTGCCAGCTATCTGCAGACGTTCGCACTTTCGGAGCAGGGCTGTGATAGGAGCCTGGCAGGGACACCACCATTCCCAGCATGCGTTTGAAGTTTCAAGTGGCAAGATAAGCAAGCAGCCCCATTCTCTGTGCCTCTGTGCGAGCACTGCCATGGGCAGATGAGGCTGAGCAACAGCTTTCCAGGCTAGGCCCTTCTGCCTGCCAGCTATCTGCAGACGTTCGCACTTTCGGAGCAGGGCTGTGATAGGAGCCTGGCACGGACACCTTCATTCCCAGCATGCGTTTGAAGTTTCAAGTGGCAAGACAAGCAAGCAGCCCCATTCTCTGTGCCTCTATGCGAACAGTGCCATGGGCAGATGAGGCTGAGCAACAGCTTTCCAGGCTAGCCCCTTCTGGCTGCCAGCTATCTGCAGACGTTCGCACTTTCGGAGCAGGGCTGCGAAAGGAGCCTGGCAGGGACACCACCATTCCCAGCATGCGTTTGAAGTTTCAAGTGGCAAGATAAGCAAGCAGCCCCATTCTCTGTGCCTCTATGCGAACAGTGCCATGGGCAGATGAGGCTGAGCAACAGCTTTCCAGGCTAGCCCCTTCTGGCTGCCAGCTATCTGCAGACGTTCGCACTTTCGGAGCAGGGCTGCGAAAGGAGCGTGGCTGGGACACCAACTTTCCCAGGATACGTTTGAAGTTTGAGGTGGCAAGACAAGCAAGCAGCCCCATTCTCTGTGCCTCTGTGCGAGCACTGCCATGGGCAGATGAGGCTGAGCAACAGCTTTCCAGGCTAGCCCCTTCTGCCTGCCAGCTATCTGCAGACGTTCGCACTTTCGGAGCAGGGCTGCGAAAGGAGCCTGGCAGGGACACCAACTTTCCCAGGCTACGTTTGAAGTTTCAAGTGGCAAGATAAGCAAGCAGCCCCATTCTCTGTGCCTCTATGCGAACAGTGCCATGGGCAGATGAGGCTGAGCAACAGCTTTCCAGGCTAGCCCCTTCTGGCTGCCAGCTATCTGCAGACGTTCGCACTTTCGGAGCAGGGCTGCGAAAGGAGCCTGGCTGGGACACCAACTTTCCCAGGCTATGTTTGAAGTTTGAGGTGGCAAGACAAGCAAGCAGCCCCATTCTCTGTGCCTCTATGCGAACAGTGCCATGGGCAGATGAGGCTGAGCAACAGCTTTCCAGGCTAGCCCCTTCTGGCTGCCAGCTATCTGCAGACGTTCGCACTTTCGGAGCAGGGCTGTGATAGGAGCCTGGCAGGGACACCTCCATTCCCAGCATGCGTTTGAAGTTTGAGGTTGCAAGACAAGCAAGCAGCCCCAGTCTCTGTGCCTCTGTGCGAGCACTGCCATGGGCAGATGAGGCTGAGCAACAGCTTTCCAGGCTAGCCCCTTCTGCCTGCCAGCTATCTGGAGACGTTCGCACTTTCGGAGCAGGGCTGTGATAGGAGCCTGTCAGGGACACCACCATTCCCAACATGCGTTTGAAGTTTCAAGTGGCAAGATAAGCAAGCAGCCCCATTCTCTGTGCCTCTGTGCGAGCACTGCCATGCGCAGATGAGGCTGAGCAACAGCTTTCCAGGCTAGCCCCTTCTGCCTGCCAGCTATCTGCAGACGTTCGCACTTTCGGAGCAGGGCTGCGAAAGCAGAATGGCTGGGACACCAACTTTCCCAGGCTACGTTTGAAGTTTGAGGTGGCAAGACAAGCAAGCAGCCCCATTCTCTGTGCCTCTGTGCGAGCACTGCCATGGGCAGATGAGGCTGAGCAACAGCTTTCCAGGCTAGCCCCTTCTGCCTGCCAGCTATCTGCAGACATTCGCACTTTCGGGGCAGGGCTGCGAAAGGAGCCTGGCTTGGACACCAACTTTCCCAGGCTACGTTTGAAGTTTGAGGTGGCAAGACAAGCAAGCAGCCCCATTCTCTGTGCCTCTATGCGAACAGTGCCATGGGCAGATGAGGCTGAGCAACAGCTTTCCAGGCTAGCCCCTTCTGGCTGCCAGCTATCTGCAGACGTTCGCACTTTCGGAGCAGGGCTGCGAAAGGAGCCTGGCTGGGACACCAACTTTCCCAGGCTACGTTTGAAGTTTCAAGTGGCAAGATAAGCAAGCAGCCCCATTCTCTGTGCCTCTGTGTGAGCAGTGCCATGGGCAGATGAGGCTGAGCAACAGCTTTCCAGGCTAGCCCCTTCTGCCTGCCAGCTATCTGCAGACGTTCGCACTTTCGGAGCAGGGCTGTGATAGGAGCCTGGCAGGGACACCAACTTTCCCAGGCTACGTTTGAAGTTTGAAGTGGCAAGATAAGCAAGCAGCCCCATTCTCTGTGCCTCTATGCGAACAGTGCCATGGGCAGATGAGGCTGAGCAACAGCTTTCCAGGCTAGCCCCTTCTGCCTGCCAGCTATCTGCAGACGTTCGCACTTTCGGAGCAGGGCTGCGAAAGGATCCTGGCTGGGACACCAACTTTCCCAGGCTACGTTTGAAGTTTGAGGTGGCAAGACAAGCAAGCAGCCCCATTCTCTGTGCCTCTGTGCGAGCAGTGCCATGGGCAGATGAGGCTGAGCAACAGCTTTCCAGGCTAGCCCCTTCTGCCTGCCAGCTATCTGCACACGTTCGCACTTTCGGAGCAGGGCTGCGAAAGGAGCCTGGCTGGGACACCAACTTTCCCAGGCTACGTTTGAAGTTTGAGGTGGCAAGACAAGCAAGCAGCCCCATTCTCTGTGCCTCTATGCGAACAGTGCCATGGGCAGATGAGGCTGAGCAACAGCTTCCCAGGCTAGCCCCTTCTGGCTGCCAGCTATCTGCAGACGTTCACTCTTTCGGAGCAGGGCTGTGATAGGAGCCTGGCAGGGACACCACCATTCCCAGCACGCGTTTGAAGTTTCAAGTGGCAAGATAAGCAAGCAGCCCCATTCTCTGTGCCTCTATGCGAACAGTGCCATGGGCAGATGAGGCTGAGCAACAGCTTTCCAGGCTAGCCCCTTCTGGCTGCCAGCTATCTGCAGACGTTCGCACTTTCGGAGCAGGGCTGCGAAAGGAGCCTGGCTGGGACACCAACTTTCCCAGGCTATGTTTGAAGTTTGAGGTGGCAAGACAAGCAAGCAGCCCCATTCTCTGTGCCTCTATGCGAACAGTGCCATGGGCAGATGAGGCTGAGCAACAGCTTTCCAGGCTAGCCCCTTCTGCCTGCCAGCTATCTGCAGACGTTCGCACTTTCGGAGCAGGGCTGTGATAGGAGCCTGGCAGGGACACCTCCATTCCCAGCATGCGTTTGAAGTTTGAGGTTGCAAGACAAGCAAGCAGCCCCAGTCTCTGTACCTCTGTGCGAGCACTGCCATGGGCAGATGAGGCTGAGCAACAGCTTTCCAGGCTAGCCCCTTCTGCCTGCCAGCTATCTGGAGACGTTCGCACTTTCGGAGCAGGGCTGTGATAGGAGCCTGGCAGGGACACCACCATTCCCAACATGCGTTTGAAGTTTCAAGTGGCAAGATAAGCAAGCAGCCCCATTCTCTGTGCCTCTGTGCGAGCACTGCCATGCGCAGATGAGGCTGAGCAACAGCTTTCCAGGCTAGCCCCTTCTGCCTGCCAGCTATCTGCAGACGTTCGCACTTTCGGAGCAGGGCTGCGAAAGCAGAATGGCTGGGACACCAACTTTCCCAGGCTACGTTTGAAGTTTGAGGTGGCAAGACAAGCAAGCAGCCCCATTCTCTGTGCCTCTGTGCGAGCACTGCCATGGGCAGATGAGGCTGAGCAACAGCTTTCCAGGCTAGCCCCTTCTGCCTGCCAGCTATCTGCAGACATTCGCACTTTCGGAGCAGGGCTGCGAAAGGAGCCTGGCTTGGACACCAACTTTCCCAGGTTACGTTTGAAGTTTGAGGTGGCAAGACAAGCAAGCAGCCCCATTCTCTGTGCCTCTATGCGAACAGTGCCATGGGCAGATGAGGCTGAGCAACAGCTTTCCAGGCTAGCCCCTTCTGGCTGCCAGCTATGTGCAGACGTTCGCACTTTCGGAGCAGGGCTGCGAAAGGAGCCTGGCTGGGACACCAACTTTCCCAGGCTACGTTTGAAGTTTCAAGTGGCAAGATAAGCAAGCAGCCCCATTCTCTGTGCCTCTGTGTGAGCAGTGCCATGGGCAGATGAGGCTGAGCAACAGCTTTCCAGGCTAGCCCCTTCTGCCTGCCAGCTATCTGCAGACGTTCGCACTTTCGGAGCAGGGCTGTGATAGGAGCCTGGCAGGGACACCAACTTTCCCAGGCTACGTTTGAAGTTTGAAGTGGCAAGATAAGCAAGCAGCCCCATTCTCTGTGCCTCTATGCGAACAGTGCCATGGGCAGATGAGGCTGAGCAACAGCTTTCCAGGCTAGCCCCTTCTGGCTGCCAGCTATCTGCAGACGTTCGCACTTTCGGAGCAGGGCTGCGAAAGGATCCTGGCTGGGACACCAACTTTCCCAGGCTACGTTTGAAGTTTGAGGTGGCAAGACAAGCAAGCAGCCCCATTCTCTGTGCCTCTGTGCGAGCAGTGCCATGGGCAGATGAGGCTGAGCAACAGCTTTCCAGGCTAGCCCCTTCTGCCTGCCAGCTATCTGCACACGTTCGCACTTTCGGAGCAGGGCTGCGAAAGGAGCCTGGCTGGGACACCAACTTTCCCAGGCTACGTTTGAAGTTTGAGGTGGCAAGACAAGCAAGCAGCCCCATTCTCTGTGCCTCTATGCGAACAGTGCCATGGGCAGATGAGGCTGAGCAACAGCTTCCCAGGCTAGCCCCTTCTGGCTGCCAGCTATCTGCAGACGTTCGCACTTTCGGAACAGGGCTGCGAAAGGAGCCTGGCTGGGACACCATCTTTCCCAGGCTACGTTTGAAGTTTGAGGTGGCAAGACAAGCAAGCAGCCCCATTCTCTGTGCCTCTATGCGAACAGTGCCATGGGCAGATGAGGCTGAGCAACAGCTTTCCAGGCTAGCCCCTTCTGGCTGCCAGCTATCTGCAGACGTTCGCACTTTCGGAGCAGGGCTGTGATAGGAGCCTGGCAGGGACACCACCATTCCCAGCATGCGTTTGAAGTTTCAAGTGGCAAGATAAGCAAGCAGCCCCATTCTCTGTGCCTCTATGCGAACAGTGCCATGGGCAGATGAGGCTGAGCAACAGCTTTCCAGGCTAGCCCCTTCTGGCTGCCAGCTATCTGCAGACGTTCGCACTTCCGGAGCAGGGCTGCGAAAGGAGCCTGGCTTGGACACCAGCTTTCCTAGCATGCGTTTGAAGTTTGAGGTGGCAAGACAAGTAAGCAGCCCCATTCTCTGTGCCTCTATGCGAACAGTGCCATGGGCAGATGAGGCTGAGGAACAGCTTTCCAGGCTAGCCCCTTCTGGCTGCCAGCTATCTGCAGACGTTCGCACTTTCGGAGCAGGGCTGCGAAAGGATCCTGGCTGGGACACCAACTTTCCCAGGCTACGTTTGAAGTTTGAGGTGGCAAGACAAGCAAGCAGCCCCATTCTCTGTGCCTCTATGCGAACAGTGCCATGGGCAGATGAGGCTGAGCAACAGCTTTCCAGGCTAGCCCCTTCTGCCTGCCAGCTATCTGCAGACGTTCGCACTTTCGGAGCAGGGCTGTGATAGGAGCCTGGCAGGGACACCACCTTTCCCAGCATGCGTTTGAAGTTTCAAGTGGCAAGATAAGCAAGCAGCCCCATTCTCTGTGCCTCTATGCGAACAGTGCCATGGGCAGATGAGGCTGAGCAACAGCTTTCCAGGCTAGCCCCTTCTGGCTGCCAGCTATCTGCAGACGTTCGCACTTTCGGAGCAGGGCTGCGAAAGGAGCCTGGCTGGGACACCAACTTTCCCAGGCTATGTTTGAAGTTTGAGGTGGCAAGACAAGCAAGCAGCCCCATTCTCTGTGCCTCTATGCGAACAGTGCCATGGGCAGATGAGGCTGAGCAACAGCTTTCCAGGCTAGCCCCTTCTGCCTGCCAGCTATCTGCAGACGTTCGCACTTTCGGAGCAGGGCTGTGATAGGAGCCTGGCAGGGAAACCTCCATTCCCAGCATGCGTTTGAAGTTTGAGGTTGCAAGACAAGCAAGCAGCCCCAGTCTCTGTGCCTCTGTGCGAGCACTGACATGGGCAGATGAGGCTGAGCAACAGCTTTCCAGGCTAGCCCCTTCTGCCTGCCAGCTATCTGGAGACGTTCGCACTTTTGGAGCAGGGCTGTGATAGGAGCCTGGCAGGGACACCACCATTCCCAACATGCGTTTGAAGTTTCAAGTGGCAAGATAAGCAAGCAGCCCCATTCTCTGTGCCTCTGTGCGAGCACTGCCATGCGCAGATGAGGCTGAGCAACAGCTTTCCAGGCTAGCCCCTTCTGGCTGCCAGCTATCTGCAGACGTTCGCACTTTCGGAGCAGGGCTGCGAAAGCATAATGGCTGGGACACCAACTTTCCCAGGCTACGTTTGAAGTTTGAGGTGGCAAGACAAGCAAGCAGCCCCATTCTCTGTGCCTCTGTGCGAGCACTGCCATGGGCAGATGAGGCTGAGCAACAGCTTTCCAGGCTAGCCCCTTCTGCCTGCCAGCTATCTGCAGACATTCGCACTTTCGGGGCAGGGCTGTGATAGGAGCCTGGCTGGGACACCAACTTTCCCAGGTTACGTTTGAAGTTTGAGGTGGCAAGACAAGCAAGCAGCCCCATTCTCTGTGCCTCTATGCGAACAGTGCCATGGGCAGATGAGGCTGAGCAACAGCTTTCCAGGCTAGCCCCTTCTGGCTGCCAGCTATCTGCAGACGTTCGCACTTTCGGAGCAGGGCTGTGATAGGAGCCTGGCAGGTACACCACCATTCCCAACATGCTTTTGAAGTTTGAAGTGGCAAGATAAGCAAGCAGCCCCATTCTCTGTGCCTCTATGCGAACAGTGCCATGGGCAGATGAGGCTGAGCAACAGCTTTCCAGGCTAGCCCCTTCGGCCTGCCAGCTATCTGCAGACGTTCGCACTTTCGGAGCAGGGCTGCGAAAGGATCCTGGCTGGGACACCAACTTTCCCAGGATACGTTTGAAGTTTGAGGTGGCAAGACAAGCAAGCAGCCCCAGTCTCTGTGCCTCTGTGCGAGCAGTGCCATGGGCAGATGAGGCTGAGCAACAGCTTTCCAGGCTAGCCCCTTCTGCCTGCCAGCTATCTGGAGACGTTCGCACTTTCGGAGCAGGGCTGTGATAGGAGCCTGGCAGGGACACCACCATTCCCAACATGCGTTTGAAGTTTGAGGTGGCAAGATAAGCAAGCAGCCCCATTCTCTGTGCCTCTGTGCGAGCACTGCCATGCGCAGATGAGGCTGAGCAACAGCTTTCCAGGCTAGCCCCTTCTGCCTGCCAGCTATCTGCAGACGTTCGCACTTTCGGAGCAGGACTGCGAAAGCAGAATGGCTGGGACACCAACTTTCCCAGGCTACGTTTGAAGTTTGAGGTGGCAAGACAAGCAAGCAGCCCCATTGTCTGTGCCTCTGTGCGAGCACTGCCATGGGCAGATGAGGCTGAGCAACAGCTTTCCAGGCTAGCCCCTTCTGCCTGCCAGCTATCTGCAGACATTCGCACTTTCGGGGCAGGGCTGCGAAAGGAGCCTGGCTGGGACACCAACTTTCCCAGGTTACGTTTGAAGTTTGAGGTGGCAAGACAAGCAAGCAGCCCCATTCTCTGTGCCTCTATGCGAACAGTGCCATGGGCAGATGAGGCTGAGCAACAGCTTTCCAGGCTAGCCCCTTCTGGCTGCCAGCTATCTGCAGACGTTCGCACTTTCGGAGCAGGGCTGCGAAAGGAGCCTGGCTGGGACACCAACTTTCCCAGGCTACGTTTGAAGTTTCAAGTGGCAAGATAAGCAAGCAGCCCCATTCTCTGTGCCTCTGTGTGAGCAGTGCCATGGGCAGATGAGGCTGAGCAACAGCTTTCCAGGCTAGCCCCTTCTGCCTGCCAGCTATCTGCAGACGTTCGCACTTTCGGAGCAGGGCTGTGATAGGAGCCTGGCAGGGACACCAACTTTCCCAGGCTACGTTTGAAGTTTCAAGTGGCAAGATAAGCAAGCAGCCCCATTCTCTGTGCCTCTATGCGAACAGTGCCATGGGCAGATGAGGCTGAGCAACAGCTTTCCAGGCTAGCCCCTTCTGGCTGCCAGCTATCTGCAGACGTTCGCACTTTCGGAGCAGGGCTGCGAAAGGATCCTGGCTGGGACACCAACTTTCCCAGGCTACGTTTGAAGTTTGAGGTGGCAAGACAAGCAAGCAGCCCCAGTCTCTGTGCCTCTGTGCGAGCAGTGCCATGGGCAGATGAGGCTGAGCAACAGCTTTCCAGGCTAGCCCCTTCTGCCTGCCAGCTATCTGCACACGTTCGCACTTTCGGAGCAGGGCTGCGAAAGGAGCCTGGCTGGGACACCAACTTTCCCAGGCTACGTTTGAAGTTTCAGGTGGCAAGACAAGCAAGCAGCCCCATTCTCTGTGCCTCTATGCGAACAGTGCCATGGGCAGATGAGGCTGAGCAACAGCTTTCCAGGCTAGCCTCTTCTGGCTGCCAGCTATCTGCAGACGTTCGCACTTTCGGAGCAGGGCTGTGATAGGAGCCTGGCAGGGACACCACCATTCCCAGCATGCGTTTGAAGTTTCAAGTGGCAAGATAAGCAAGCAGCCCCATTCTCTGTGCCTCTATGCGAACAGTGCCATGGGCAGATGAGGCTGAGCAACAGCTTTCCAGGCTAGCCCCTTCTGGCTGCCAGCTATCTGCAGACGTTCGCACTTTCGGAGCAGGGCTGCGAAAGGATCCTGGCTGGGACACCAACTTTCCCAGGCTACGTTTGAAGTTTGAGGTGGCAAGACAAGCAAGCAGCCCCATTCTCTGTGCCTCTGTGCGAGCAGTGCCATGGGCAGATGAGGCTGAGCAACAGCTTTCCAGGCTAGCCCCTTCTGCCTGCCAGCTATCTGCACACGTTCGCACTTTCGGAGCAGGGCTGCGAAAGGAGCCTGGCTGGGACACCAACTTTCCCAGGCTACGTTTGAAGTTTGAGGTGGCAAGACAAGCAAGCAGCCCCAGTCTCTGTGCCTCTATGCGAACAGTGCCATGGGCAGATGAGGCTGAGCAACAGCTTTCCAGGCTAGCCCCTTCTGGCTGCCAGCTATCTGCAGACGTTCGCACTTTCGGAGCAGGGCTGTGATAGGAGCCTGGCAGGGACACCACCATTCCCAGCATGCGTTTGAAGTTTCAAGTGGCAAGATAAGCAAGCAGCCCCATTCTCTGTGCCTCTATGCGAACAGTGCCATGGGCAGATGAGGCTGAGCAACAGCTTTCCAGGCTAGCCCCTTCTGGCTGCCAGCTATCTGCAGACGTTCGCACTTTCGGAGCAGGGCTGCGAAAGGAGCCTGGCTTGGACACCAGCTTTCCTAGCATGCGTTTGAAGTTTGAGGTGGCAAGACAAGCAAGCAGCCCCATTCTCTGTGCCTCTATGCGAACAGTGCCATGGGCAGATGAGGCTGAGGAACAGCTTTCCAGGCTAGCCCCTTCTGGCTGCCAGCTATCTGCAGACGTTCGCACTTTCGGAGCAGGGCTGCGAAAGGATCCTGGCTGGGACACCAACTTTCCCAGGCTACGTTTGAAGTTTGAGGTGGCAAGACAAGCAAGCAGCCCCATTCTCTGTGCCTCTATGCGAACAGTGCCATGGGCAGATGAGGCTGAGCAACAGCTTTCCAGGCTAGCCCCTTCTGCCTGCCAGCTATCTGCAGACGTTCGCACTTTCGGAGCAGGGCTGTGATAGGAGCCTGGCAGGGACACCACCATTCCCAGCATGCGTTTGAAGTTTCAAGTGGCAAGATAAGCAAGCAGCCCCATTCTCTGTGCCTCTATGCGAACAGTGCCATGGGCAGATGAGGCTGAGCAACAGCTTTCCAGGCTAGCCCCTTCTGCCTGCCAGCTATCTGCAGACGTTCGCACTTTCGGAGCAGGGCTGCGAAAGGAGCCTGGCTGAGACATCAACTTTCCCAGGCTATGTTTGAAGTTTGAGGTGGCAAGACAAGCAAGCAGCCCCATTCTCTGTGCCTCTATGCGAACAGTGCCATGGGCAGATGAGGCTGAGCAACAGCTTTCCAGGCTAGCCCCTTCTGGCTGCCAGCTATCTGCAGACGTTCGCACTTTCGGAGCAGGGCTGTGATAGGAGCCTGGCAGGGACACCACCATTCCCAGCATGCGTTTGAAGTTTGAGGTTGCAAGACAAGCAAGCAGCCCCAGTCTCTGTGCCTCTGTGCGAGCACTGCCATGGGCAGATGAGGCTGAGCAACAGCTTTCCAGGCTAGCCCCTTGTGCCTGCCAGCTATCTGGAGACGTTCGCACTTTCGGAGCAGGGCTGTGATAGGAGCCTGGCAGGGACACCACCATTCCCAACATGCGTTTGAAGTTTCAAGTGGCAAGATAAGCAAGCAGCCCCATTCTCTGTGCCTCTGTGCGAGCACTGCCATGCGCAGATGAGGCTGAGCAACAGCTTTCCAGGCTAGCCCCTTCTGCCTGCCAGCTATCTGCAGACGTTCGCACTTTCGGAGCAGGGCTGCGAAAGCAGAATGGCTGGGACACCAACTTTCCCAGGCTACGTTTGAAGTTTGAGGTGGCAAGACAAGCAAGCAGCCCCATTGTCTGTGCCTCTGTGCGAGCAGTGCCATGGGCAGATGAGGCTGAGCAACAGCTTTCCAGGCTAGCCCCTTCTGCCTGCCAGCTATCTGCAGACATTCGCACTTTCGGGGCAGGGCTGCGAAAGGAGCCTGGCTTGGACACCAACTTTCCCAGGTTACGTTTGAAGTTTGAGGTGGCAAGACAAGCAAGCAGCCCCATTCTCTGTGCCTCTATGCGAACAGTGCCATGGGCAGATGAGGCTGAGCAACAGCTTTCCAGGCTAGCCCCTTCTGCCTGCCAGCTATCTGCAGACGTTCGCACTTTCGGAGCAGGGCTGCGAAAGCAGAATGGCTGGGACACCAACTTTCCCAGGCTACGTTTGAAGTTTGAGGTGGCAAGACAAGCAAGCAGCCCCATTGTCTGTGCCTCTGTGCGAGCAGTGCCATGGGCAGATGAGGCTGAGCAACAGCTTTCCAGGCTAGCCCCTTCTGCCTGCCAGCTATCTGCAGACATTCGCACTTTCGGAGCAGGGCTGCGAAAGGAGCCTGGCTTGGACACCAACTTTCCCAGGTTACGTTTGAAGTTTGAGGTGGCAAGACAAGCAAGCAGCCCCATTCTCTGTGCCTCTATGCGAACAGTGCCATGGGCAGATGAGGCTGAGCAACAGCTTTCCAGGCTAGCCCCTTCTGGCTGCCAGCTATCTGCAGACGTTCGCACTTTCGGAGCAGGGCTGCGAAAGGAGCCTGGCTGGGACACCAACTTTCCCAGGCTACGTTTGAAGTTTCAAGTGGCAAGATAAGCAAGCAGCCCCATTCTCTGTGCCTCTGTGTGAGCAGTGCCATGGGCAGATGAGGCTGAGCAACAGCTTTCCAGGCTAGCCCCTTCTGCCTGCCAGCTATCTGCAGACGTTCGCACTTTCGGAGCAGGGCTGTGATAGGAGCCTGGCAGGGACACCAACTTTCCCAGGCTACGTTTCAAGTTTGAAGTGGCAAGATAAGCAAGCAGCCCCATTCTCTGTGCCTCTATGCGAACAGTGCCATGGGCAGATGAGGCTGAGCAACAGCTTTCCAGGCTAGCCCCTTCTGGCTGCCAGCTATCTGCAGACGTTCGCACTTTCGGAGCAGGGCTGTGATAGGAGCCTGGCAGGGACACCACCATTCCCACCATGCGTTTGAAGTTTCAAGTGGCAAGATAAGCAAGCAGCCCCATTCTCTGTGCCTCTATGCGAACAGTGCCATGGGCAGATGAGGCTGAGCAACAGCTTTCCAGGCTAGCCCCTTCTGGCTGCCAGCTATCTGCAGACGTTCGCACTTTCGGAGCAGGGCTGCGAAAGGAGCCTGGCAGGGACACCACCATTCCCAGCATGCGTTTGAAGTTTCAAGTGGCAAGATAAGCAAGCAGCCCCATTCTCTGTGCCTCTATGCGAACAGTGCCATGGGCAGATGAGGCTGAGCAACAGCTTTCCAGGCTAGCCCCTTCTGCCTGCCAGCTATCTGCAGACGTTCGCACTTTCGGAGCAGGGCTGCGAAAGCAGCCTGGCTGGGACACCAACTTTCCCAGGCTACGTTTGAAGTTTGAGTTGGCAAGACAAGCAAGCAGCCCCATTCTCTGTGCCTCTATGCGAACAGTGCCATGGGCAGATGAGGCTGAGCAACAGCTTTCCAGGCTAGCCCCTTCTGCCTGCCAGCTATCTGCAGACGTTCGCACTTTCGGAGCAGGGCTGTGATAGGAGCCTGGCAGGGACACCATCATTCCCAGCATGCATTTGAAGTTTCAAGTGGCAAGATAAGCAAGCAGCCCCATTCTCTGTGCCTCTATGCGAACAGTGCCATGGGCAGATGAGGCTGAGCAACAGCTTTCCAGGCTAGCCCCTTCTGCCTGCCAGCTATCTGCAGACGTTCGCACTTTCGGAGCAGGGCTGCGAAAGGAGCCTGGCAGGGACACCTCCATTCCCAGCATGCGTTTGAAGTTTCAAGTGCCAAGATAAGCAAGCAGCCCCATTCTCTGTGCCTCTATGCGAACAGTGCCATGGGCAGATGAGGCTGAGCAACAGCTTTCCAGGCTAGCCCCTTCTGCCTGCCAGCTATCTGCAGACGTTCGCACTTTCGGAGCAGGGCTGCGAAAGGAGCCTGGCTGGGACACCACCATTCCCAGCATGCGTTTGAAGTTTCAAGTGGCAAGACAAGCAAGCAGCCCCATTCTCTGTGACTCTATGCGAACAGTGCCATGGGCAGATGAGGCTGAGCAACAGCTTTCCAGGCTAGCCCCTTCTGCCTGCCAGCTATCTGCAGACGTTCGCACTTTCGGAGCAGGGCTGTGATAGGAGCCTGGCAGGGACACCACCATTCCCAGCATGCGTTTGAAGTTTCAAGTGGCAAGATAAGCAAGCAGCCCCATTCTCTGTGCCTCTATGCGAACAGTGCCATGGGCAGATGAGGCTGAGCAACAGCTTTCCAGGCTAGCCCCTTCTGCCTGCCAGCTATCTGCAGACGTTCGCACTTTCGGAGCAGGGCTGCGAAAGGAGCCTGGCTGGGACACCACCATTCCCAGCATGCGTTTGAAGTTTCAAGTGGCAAGACAAGCAAGCAGCCCCATTCTCTGTGACTCTATGCGAACAGTGCCATGGGCAGATGAGGCTGAGCAACAGCTTTCCAGGCTAGCCCCTTCTGCCTGCCAGCTATCTGCAGACGTTCGCACTTTCGGAGCAGGGCTGCGAAAGGAGCCTGGCTGGGACACCAACTTTCCCAGGCTACGTTTGAAGTTTGAGGTGGCAAGACAAGCAAGCAGCCCCATTCTCTGTGCCTCTGTGCGAGCAGTGCCATGGGCAGATGAGGCTGAGCAACAGCTTTCCAGGCTAGCCCCTTCTGGCTGCCAGCTATCTGCAGACGTTCGCACGTTCGGAGCAGGGCTGTGATAGGAGCCTGGCAGGGACACCACCATTCCCAGCATGCGTTTGAAGTTTCAAGTGGCAAGATAAGCAAGCAGCCCCATTCTCTGTGCCTCTATGCGAACAGTGCCATGGGCAGATGAGGCTGAGCAACAGCTTTCCAGGCTAGCCCCTTCTGGCTGCCAGCTATCTGCAGACGTTCGCACTTTCGGAGCAGGACTGTGATAGGAGCCTGGCAGGGACACCACCATTCCCAGCATGCGTTTGAAGTTTCAAGTGGCAAGACAAGCAAGCAGCCCCATTCTCTGTGCCTCTATGCGAACAGTGCCATGGACAGATGAGGCTGAGCAACAGCTTTCCAGGCTAGCCCCTTCTGGCTGCCAGCTATCTGCAGACGTTCGCACTTTTGGAGCAGGGCTGTGATAGGATCCTGGCAGGGACACCAACTTTCCCAGGCTACGTTTGAAGTTTGAGGTGGCAAGACAAGCAAGCAGCCCCATTCTCTGTGCCTCTATGCGAACAGTGCCATGGGCAGATGAGGCTGAGCAACAGCTTTCCAGGCTAGCCCCTTCTGCCTGCCAGCTATCTGCAGACGTTCGCACTTTCGGAGCAGGGCTGTGATAGGAGCCTGGCAGGGACACCACCATTCCCAGCATGCGTTTGAAGTTTCAAGTGGCAAGATAAGCAAGCAGCCCCATTCTCTGTGCCTCTATGCGAACAGTGCCATGGGCAGATGAGGCTGAGCAACAGCTTTCCAGGCTAGTCCCTTCTGGCTGCCAGCTATCTGCAGACGTTCGCACTTTCGGAGCAGGGCTGCGAAAGGAGCCTGGCAGGGACACCACCATTCCCAGCATGCGTTTGAAGTTTCAAGTGGCAAGGTAAGCAAGCAGCCCCATTCTCTGTGCCTCTATGCGAACAGTGCCATGGGCAGATGAGGCTGAGCAACAGCTTTCCAGGCTAGCCCCTTCTGGCTGCCAGCTATCGGCAGACGTTCGCACTTTCGGAGCAGGGCTGCGAAAGGAGCCTGGCTGGGACACCAACTTTCCCAGGCTACGTTTGAAGTTTGAGGTGGCAAGATAAGCAAGCAGCCCCATTCTCTGTGTCTCTATGCGAACAGTGCCATGGGCAGATGAGGCTGAGCAACAGCTTTCCAGGCTAGCCCCTTCTGCCTGCCAGCTATCTGCAGACGTTCGCACTTTCGGAGCAGGGCTGCGAAAGGAGCCTGGCTGGGACACCAACTTTCCCAGGCTACGTTTGAAGTTTGAGGTGGCAAGACAAGCAAGCAGCCCCATTGTCTGTGCCTCTGTGCGAGCACTGCCATGGGCAGATGAGGCTGAGCAACAGCTTTCCAGGCTAGCCCCTTCTGCCTGCCAGCTATCTGCAGACATTCGCACTTTCGGGGCAGGGCTGCGAAAGGAGCCTGGCTGGGACACCAACTTTCCCAGGTTACGTTTGAAGTTTGAGGCGGCAAGACAAGCAAGCAGCCCCATTCTCTGTGCCTCTATGCGAACAGTGCCATGGGCAGATGAGGCTGAGCAACAGCTTTCCAGGCTAGCCCCTTCTGGCTGCCAGCTATCTGCAGACGTTCGCACTTTCGGAGCAGGGCTGCGAAAGGAGCCTGGCTGGGACACCAACTTTCCCAGGCTACGTTTGAAGTTTCAAGTGGCAAGATAAGCAAGCAGCCCCATTCTCTGTGCCTCTGTGTGAGCAGTGCCATGGGCAGATGAGGCTGAGCAACAGCTTTCCAGGCTAGCCCCTTCTGCCTGCCAGCTATCTGCAGACGTTCGCACTTTCGGAGCAGGGCTGTGATAGGAGCCTGGCAGGGACACCA
Organism: Opisthocomus hoazin; assembly: GCF_030867145.1. Lineage (NCBI taxonomy): Eukaryota > Metazoa > Chordata > Aves > Opisthocomiformes > Opisthocomidae > Opisthocomus > Opisthocomus hoazin. The sequence continues at coordinate 779,733 of NC_134450.1, read as the reverse complement.
ACTTTCCCAGGCTACGTTTGAAGTTTGAGGTGGCAAGACAAGCAAGCAGCCCCATTCTCTGTGCCTCTGTGCGAGCACTGCCATGGGCAGATGAGGCTGAGCAACAGCTTTCCAGGCTAGCCCCTTCTGCCTGCCAGCTATCTGCAGACGTTCGCACATTCGGAGCAGGGCTGCGAAAGGAGCCTGGCTGGGAGACCAACTTTCCCAGGCTACGTTTGAAGTTTGAGGTGGCAAGACAAGCAAGCAGCCCCATTCTCTGTGCCTCTATGTGAACAGTGCCATGGGCAGATGAGGCTGAGCAACAGCTTTCCAGGCTAGCCCCTTCTGCCTGCCAGCTATCTGCAGACGTTCGCACTTTCGGAGCAGGGCTGTGATAGGAGCCTGGCAGGGACACCACCATTCCCAGCATGCGTTTGAAGTTTCAAGTGGCAAGATAAGCAAGCAGCCCCATTCTCTGTGCCTCTATGCGAACAGTGCCATGGGCAGATGAGGCTGAGCAACAGCTTTCCAGGCTAGCCCCTTCTGCCTGCCAGCTATCTGCAGACGTTCGCACTTTCGGAGCAGGGCTGTGATAGGAGCCTGGCAGGGACACCACCATTCCCAGCATGCGTTTGAAGTTTCAAGTGGCAAGATAAGCAAGCAGCCCCATTCTCTGTGCCTCTATGCGAACAGTGCCATGGGCAGATGAGGCTGAGCAACAGCTTTCCAGGCTAGCCCCTTCTGGCTGCCAGCTATCTGCAGACGTTCGCACTTTCGGAGCAGGGCTGCGAAAGGAGCGTGGCTGGGACACCAACTTTCCCAGGCTACGTTTGAAGTTTGAGGTGGCAAGACAAGCAAGCAGCCCCATTCTCTGTGCCTCTGTGCGAGCACTGCCATGGGCAGATGAGGCTGAGCAACAGCTTTCCAGGCTAGCCCCTTCTGCCTGCCAGCTATCTGCTGACGTTCGCACTTTCGGAGCAGGGCTGCGAAAGGAGCCTGGCAGGGACACCTCCATTCCCAGGCTACATTTGAAGTTTGAGGTGGCAAGATAAGCAAGCAGCCCCATTCTCTGTGCCTCTGTGCGAGCAGTGCCATGGGCAGATGAGGCTGAGCAACAGCTTTCCAGGCTAGCCCCTTCTGCCTGCCAGCTATCTGCAGACGTTCGCACTTTTGGAGCAGGGCTGCGAAAGGAGCCTGGCTGGGACACCAACTTTCCCAGGCTACGTTTGAAGTTTGAGGTGGCAAGACAAGCAAGCAGCCCCATTCTCTGTGCCTCTGTGCGAGCACTGCCATGGGCAGATGAGGCTGAGCAACAGCTTTCCAGGCTATCCCCTTCTGCCTGCCAGCTATCTGCAGACGTTCGCACTTTCGGAGCAGGGCTGTGATAGGAGCCTGGCAGGGACACCACCATTCCCAGCATGCGTTTGAAGTTTCAAGTGGCAAGATAAGCAAGCAGCCCCATTCTCTGTGCCTCTATGCGAACAGTGCCATGGGTAGATGAGGCTGAGCAACAGCTTTCCAGGCTAGTCCCTTCTGCCTGCCAGCTATCTGCAGACGTTCGCACTTTCGGAGCAGGGCTGTGATAGGAGCCTGGCAGGGACACCACCATTCCCAACATGCTTTTGAAGTTTGAAGTGGCAAGATAAGCAAGCAGCCCCATTCTCTGTGCCTCTATGCGAACAGTGCCATGGGCAGATGAGGCTGAGCAACAGCTTTCCAGGCTAGCCCCTTCTGCCTGCCAGCTATCTGCAGACGTTCGCACTTTCGGAGCAGGGCTGCGAAAGGAGCCTGGCGGGGACACCAACTTTCCCAGGCTACGTTTGAAGTTTGAGGTGGCAAGACAAGCAAGCAGCCCCATTCTCTGTGCCTCTATGCGAACAGTGCCATGGGCAGATGAGGCTGAGCAACAGCTTTCCAGGCTAGCCCCTTCTGCCTGACAGCTATCTGCAGACGTTCGCACTTTCGGAGCAGGGCTGTGATAGGAGCCTGGCAGGGACACCACCATTCCCAGCATGCGTTTGAAGTTTCAAGTGGCAAGATAAGCAAGCAGCCCCATTCTCTGTGCCTCTATGCGAACAGTGCCATGGGCAGATGAGGCTGAGCAACAGCTTTCCAGGCTAGCCCCTTCTGGCTGCCAGCTATCTGCAGACGTTCGCACTTTCGGAGCAGGGCTGCGAAAGGAGCCTGGCTGGGACACCAACTTTCCCAGGCTACGTTTGAAGTTTGAGGTGGCAAGACAAGCAAGCAGCCCCATTCTCTGTGCCTCTGTGCGAGCACTGCCATGGGCAGATGAGGCTGAGCAACAGCTTTCCAGGCTAGCCCCTTCTGGCTGCCAGCTATCTGCAGACGTTCGCACTTTCGGAGCAGGGCTGTGATAGGAGCCTGGCAGGGACACCACCATTCCCAGCATGCGTTTGAAGTTTCAAGCGGCAAGATAAGCAAGTAGCCCCATTCTCTGTGACTCTACGCGAACAGTGCCATGGGCAGATGAGGCTGAGCAACAGCTTTCCAGGCTAGCCTCTTCTGCCTGCCAGCTATCTGCAGACGTTCGCACTTTCGGAGCAGGGCTGCGAAAGGAGCCTGGCGGGGACACCAACTTTCCCAGGCTACGTTTGAAGTTTGAGGTGGCAAGACAAGCAAGCAGCCCCATTCTCTGTGCCTCTGTGCGAGCACTGCCATGGGCAGATGAGGCTGAGCAACAGCTTTCCAGGCTAGTCCGTTCTGGCTGCCAGCTATCTGCAGACGTTCGCACTTTCGGAGCAGGGCTGCGAAAGGAGCGTGGCTGGAACACCAACTTTCCCAGGCTACGTTTGAAGTTTGAGGTGGCAAGACAAGCAAGCAGCCCCATTCTCTGTGCCTCTGTGCGAGCACTGCCATGGGCAGATGAGGCTGAGCAACAGCTTTCCAGGCTAGCCCCTTCTGCCTGCCAGCTATCTGCAGATGTTCGCACTTTCGGAGCAGGGCTGCGAAAGGAGCCTGGCAGGGACACCAACTTTCCCAGGCTACGTTTGAATTTTCAAGTGGCAAGATAAGCAAGCAGCCTCATTCTCTGTGCCTCTGTGCGAGCACTGCCATGGGCAGATGAGGCTGAGCAACAGCTTTCCAGGCTAGCCCCTTCTGCCTGCCAGCTATCTGGAGACGTTCGCACTTTCGGAGCAGGGCTGTGATAGGAGCCTGGCTGGGACACCACCATTCCCAGCATGCGTTTGAAGTTTCAAGTGGCAAGATAAGCAAGCAGCCCCATTCTCTGTGCCTCTGTGCGAGCACTGCCATGGGCAGATGAGGCTGAGCAACAGCTTTCCAGGCTAGGCCCTTCTGCCTGCCAGCTATCTGCTGACGTTCGCACTTTCGGAGCAGGGCTGTGATAGGAGCCTGGCAGGGACACCTCCATTCCCAGCATGCGTTTTAAGTTTCAAGTGGCAAGACAAGCAAGCAGCCCCATTCTCTGTGCCTCTATGCGAACAGTGCCATGGGCAGATGAGGCTGAGCAACAGCTTTCCAGGCTAGTCCCTTCTGCCTGCCAGCTATCTGCAGACGTTCGCACTTTCGGAGCAGGGCTGCGAAAGGAGCGTGGCTGGGACACCAACTTTCCCAGGCTACGTTTGAAGTTTGAGGTGGCAAGACAAGCAAGCAGCCCCATTCTCTGTGCCTCTGTGCGAGCACTGCCATGGGCAGATGAGGCTGAGCAACAGCTTTCCAGGCTAGCCCCTTCTGCCTGCCAGCTATCTGCAGACGTTCGCACTTTTGGAGCAGGGCTGCGAAAGGAGCCTGGCTGGGACACCAACTTTCCCAGGCTACGTTTGAAGTTTGAGGTGGCAAGACAAGCAAGCAGCCCCATTCTCTGTGCCTCTGTGCGAGCACTGCCATGGGCAGATGAGGCTGAGCAACAGCTTTCCAGGCTAGCCCCTTCTGGCTGCCAGCTATCTGCAGACGTTCGCACTTTCGGAGCAGGGCTGTGATAGGAGCCTGGCAGGGACACCACCATTCCCAGCATGCGTTTGAAGTTTCAAGTGGCAAGATAAGCAAGCAGCCCCATTCTCTGTGCCTCTATGCGAACAGTGCCATGGGCAGATGAGGCTGAGCAACAGCTTTCCAGGCTAGTCCCTTCTGCCTGCCAGCTATCTGCAGACGTTCGCACTTTCGGAGCAGGGCTGTGATAGGAGCCTGGCAGGGACACCACCATTCCCAACATGCGTTTGAAGTTTGAAGTGGCAAGATAAGCAAGCAGCCCCATTCTCTGTGCCTCTATGCGAACAGTGCCATGGGCAGATGAGGCTGAGCAACAGCTTTCCAGGCTAGCCCCTTCTGCCTGCCAGCTATCTGCAGACGTTCGCACTTTCGGAGCAGGGCTGCGAAAGGAGCCTGGCGGGGACACCAACTTTCCCAGGCTACGTTTGAAGTTTGAGGTGGCAAGACAAGCAAGCAGCCCCATTCTCTGTGCCTCTATGCGAACAGTGCCATGGGCAGATGAGGCTGAGCAACAGCTTTCCAGGCTAGCCCCTTCTGCCTGCCAGCTATCTGCAGACGTTCGCACTTTCGGAGCAGGGCTGCGAAAGGAGCCTGGCAGGGACACCACCATTCCCAACATGCGTTTGAAGTTTCAAGTGGCAAGATAAGCAAGCAGCCCCATTCTCTGTGCCTCTATGCGAACAGTGCCATGGGCAGATGAGGCTGAGCAACAGCTTTCCAGGCTAGCCCCTTCTGCCTGCCAGCTATCTGCAGACGTTCGCACTTTCGGAGCAGGGCTGCGAAAGGAGCCTGGCTGGGACACCAACTTTCCCAGGCTACGTCTGAAGTTTGAGGTGGCAAGATAAGCAAGCAGCCCCATTCTCTGTGCCTCTGTGCGAGCACTGCCATGGGCAGATGAGGCTGAGCAACAGCTTTCCAGGCTAGCCCCTTCTGCCTGCCAGCTATCTGCAGACGTTCGCACTTTCGGAGCAGGGCTGCGAAAGGAGCCTGGCAGGGACACCTCCATTCCCAGGCTACATTTGAAGTTTGATGTGGCAAGATAAGCAAGCAGCCCCATTCTCTGTGCCTCTGTGCGAGCACTGCCATGGGCAGATGAGGCTGAGCAACAGCTTTCCAGGCTAGCCCCTTCTGCCTGCCAGCTATCTGCAGACGTTCGCACTTTTGGAGCAGGGCTGCGAAAGGAGCCTGGCTGGGACACCAACTTTCCCAGGCTACGTTTGAAGTTTGAGGTGGCAAGACAAGCAAGCAGCCCCATTCTCTGTGCCTCTGTGCGAGCACTGACATGGGCAGATGAGGCTGAGCAACAGCTTTCCAGGCTAGCCCCTTCTGCCTGCCAGCTATCTGCAGACGTTCGCACTTTCGGAGCAGGGCTGTGATAGGAGCCTGGCAGGGACACCACCATTCCCAGCATGCGTTTGAAGTTTCAAGTGGCAAGATAAGCAAGCAGCCCCATTCTCTGTGCCTCTATGCGAACAGTGCCATGGGCAGATGAGGCTGAGCAACAGCTTTCCAGGCTAGTCCCTTCTGCCTGCCAGCTATCTGCAGACGTTCGCACTTTCGGAGCAGGGCTGCGAAAGGAGCCTGGCAGGGACACCACCATTCCCAGCATGCGTTTGAAGTTTCAAGTGGCAAGATAAGCAAGCAGCCCCATTCTCTGTGCCTCTACGCGAACAGTGCCATGGGCAGATGAGGCTGAGCAACAGCTTTCCAGGCTAGCCCCTTCTGCCTGCCAGCTATCTGCAGACGTTCGCACTTTCGGAGCAGGGCTGCGAAAGGAGCCTGGCGGGGACACCAACTTTCCCAGGCTACGTTTGAAGTTTGAGGTGGCAAGACAAGCAAGCAGCCCCATTCTCTGTGCCTCTATGCGAACAGTGCCATGGGCAGATGAGGCTGAGCAACAGCTTTCCAGGCTAGCCCCTTCTGGCTGCCAGCTATCTGCAGACGTTCGCACTTTCGGAGCAGGGCTGTGATAGGAGCCTGGCAGGGACACCACCATTCCCAGCATGCGTTTGAAGTTTCAAGTGGCAAGATAAGCAAGCAGCCCCATTCTCTGTGCCTCTATGCGAACAGTGCCATGGGCAGATGAGGCTGAGCAACAGCTTTCCAGGCTAGCCCCTTCTGCCTGCCAGCTATCTGCAGACGTTCGCACTTTCGGAGCAGGGCTGCGAAAGGAGCCTGGCAGGGACACCTCCATTCCCAGCATGGGTTTGAAGTTTCAAGTGGCAAGATAAGCAAGCAGCCCCATTCTCTGTGCCTCTATGCGAACAGTGCCATGGGCAGATGAGGCTGAGCAACAGCTTCCCAGGCTAGCCCCTTCTGCCTGCCAGCTATCTGCAGACGTTCGCACTTTCGGAGCAGGGCTGCGAAAGGAGCCTGGCAGGGACACCTCCATTCCCAGGCTACATTTGAAGTTTGATGTGGCAAGATAAGCAAGCAGCCCCATTCTCTGTGCCTCTGTGCGAGCACTGCCATGGGCAGATGAGGCTGAGCAACAGCTTTCCAGGCTAGCCCCTTCTGCCTGCCAGCTATCTGCAGACGTTCGCACTTTTGGAGCAGGGCTGCGAAAGGAGCCTGGCTGGGACACCAACTTTCCCAGGCTACGTTTGAAGTTTGAGGTGGCAAGACAAGCAAGCAGCCCCATTCTCTGTGCCTCTGTGCGAGCACTGCCATGGGCAGATGAGGCTGAGCAACAGCTTTCCAGGCTAGCCCCTTCTGCCTGCCAGCTATCTGCAGACGTTCGCACTTTCGGAGCAGGGCTGTGATAGGAGCCTGGCAGGGACACCACCATTCCCAGCATGCGTTTGAAGTTTCAAGTGGCAAGATAAGCAAGCAGCCCCATTCTCTGTGCCTCTATGCGAACAGTGCCATGGGCAGATGAGGCTGAGCAACAGCTTTCCAGGCTAGTCCCTTCTGCCTGCCAGCTATCTGCAGACGTTCGCACTTTCGGAGCAGGGCTGCGAAAGGAGCCTGGCAGGGACACCACCATTCCCAACATGCGTTTGAAGTTTGAAGTGGCAAGATAAGCAAGCAGCCCCATTCTCTGTGCCTCTACGCGAACAGTGCCATGGGCAGATGAGGCTGAGCAACAGCTTTCCAGGCTAGCCCCTTCTGCCTGCCAGCTATCTGCAGACGTTCGCACTTTCGGAGCAGGGCTGCGAAAGGAGCCTGGCGGGGACACCAACTTTCCCAGGCTACGTTTGAAGTTTGAGGTGGCAAGACAAGCAAGCAGCCCCATTCTCTGTGCCTCTATGCGAACAGTGCCATGGGCAGATGAGGCTGAGCAACAGCTTTCCAGGCTAGCCCCTTCTGCCTGCCAGCTATCTGCAGACGTTCGCACTTTCGGAGCAGGGCTGTGATAGGAGCCTGGCAGGGACACCACCATTCCCAGCATGCGTTTGAAGTTTCAAGTGGCAAGATAAGCAAGCAGCCCCATTCTCTGTGCCTCTATGCGAACAGTGCCATGGGCAGATGAGGCTGAGCAACAGCTTTCCAGGCTAGCCCCTTCTGCCTGCCAGCTATCTGCAGACGTTCGCACTTTCGGAGCAGGGCTGCGAAAGGAGCCTGGCAGGGACACCTCCATTCCCAGCATGGGTTTGAAGTTTCAAGTGGCAAGATAAGCAAGCAGCCCCATTCTCTGTGCCTCTATGCGAACAGTGCCATGGGCAGATGAGGCTGAGCAACAGCTTCCCAGGCTAGCCCCTTCTGCCTGCCAGCTATCTGCAGACGTTCGCACTTTCGGAGCAGGGCTGCGAAAGGAGCGTGGCTGGGACACCAACTTTCCCAGGCTACGTTTGAAGTTTGAGGTGGCAAGACAAGCAAGCAGCCCCATTCTCTGTGCCTCTGTGCGAGCAGTGCCATGGGCAGATGAGGCTGAGCAACAGCTTCCCAGGCTAGCCCCTTCTGCCTGCCAGCTATCTGCGGACGTTCGCACTTTCGGAGCAGGGCTGCGAAAGGAGCCTGGCAGGGACACCTCCATTCCCAGGCTACATTTGAAGTTTGATGTGGCAAGATAAGCAAGCAGCTCCATTCTCTGTGCCTCTGTGCGAGCACTGCCATGGGCAGATGAGGCTGAGCAACAGCTTTCCAGGCTAGCCCCTTCTGCCTGCCAGCTATCTGCAGACGTTCGCACTTTTGGAGCAGGGCTGCGAAAGGAGTCTGGCTGGGACACCAACTTTCCCAGCATGCGTTTGAAGTTTGAGGTGGCAAGACAAGCAAGCAGCCCCATTCTCTGTGCCTCTGTGCGAGCACTGACATGGGCAGATGAGGCTGAGCAACAGCTTTCCAGGCTAGCCCCTTCTGCCTGCCAGCTATCTGCAGACGTTCGCACTTTCGGAGCAGGGCTGTGATAGGAGCCTGGCAGGGACACCACCATTCCCAGCATGCGTTTGAAGTTTCAAGTGGCAAGATAAGCAAGCAGCCCCATTCTCTGTGCCTCTATGCGAACAGTGCCATGGGCAGATGAGGCTGAGCAACAGCTTTCCAGGCTAGTCCCTTCTGCCTGCCAGCTATCTGCAGACGTTCGCACTTTCGGAGCAGGGCTGCGAAAGGAGCCTGGCAGGGACACCACCATTCCCAACATGCGTTTGAAGTTTGAAGTGGCAAGATAAGCAAGCAGCCCCATTCTCTGTGCCTCTACGCGAACAGTGCCATGGGCAGATGAGGCTGAGCAACAGCTTTCCAGGCTAGCCCCTTCTGCCTGCCAGCTATCTGCAGACGTTCGCACTTTCGGAGCAGGGCTGCGAAAGGAGCCTGGCGGGGACACCAACTTTCCCAGGCTACGTTTGAAGTTTGAGGTGGCAAGACAAGCAAGCAGCCCCATTCTCTGTGCCTCTATGCGAACAGTGCCATGGGCAGATGAGGCTGAGCAACAGCTTTCCAGGCTAGCCCCTTCTGCCTGCCAGCTATCTGCAGACGTTCGCACTTTCGGAGCAGGGCTGTGATAGGAGCCTGGCAGGGACACCACCATTCCCAGCATGCGTTTGAAGTTTCAAGTGGCAAGATAAGCAAGCAGCCCCATTCTCTGTGCCTCTATGCGAACAGTGCCATGGGCAGATGAGGCTGAGCAACAGCTTTCCAGGCTAGCCCCTTCTGCCTGCCAGCTATCTGCAGACGTTCGCACTTTCGGAGCAGGGCTGCGAAAGGAGCCTGGCAGGGACACCTCCATTCCCAGCATGGGTTTGAAGTTTCAAGTGGCAAGATAAGCAAGCAGCCCCATTCTCTGTGCCTCTATGCGAACAGTGCCATGGGCAGATGAGGCTGAGCAACAGCTTCCCAGGCTAGCCCCTTCTGCCTGCCAGCTATCTGCAGACGTTCGCACTTTCGGAGCAGGGCTGCGAAAGGAGCCTGGCTGGGACACCAACTTTCCCAGGCTACGTTTGAAGTTTCAAGTGGCAAGATAAGCAAGCAGCCCCATTCTCTGTGCCTCTGTGCGAGCACTGCCATGGGCAGATGAGGCTGAGCAACAGCTTTCCAGGCTAGCCCCTTCTGCCTGCCAGCTATCTGCAGACGTTCGCACTTTCGGAGCAGGGCTGTGATAGGAGCCTGGCAGGGACACCACCATTCCCAGCATGCGTTTGAAGTTTCAAGCGGCAAGATAAGCAAGTAGCCCCATTCTCTGTGACTCTACGCGAACAGTGCCATGGGCAGATGAGGCTGAGCAACAGCTTTCCAGGCTAGCCCCTTCTGCCTGCCAGCTATCTGCAGACGTTCGCACTTTCGGAGCAGGGCTGCGAAAGGAGCCTGGCTGGGACACCAACTTTCCCAGGCTACGTCTGAAGTTTGAGGTGGCAAGATAAGCAAGCAGCCCCATTCTCTGTGCCTCTGTGCGAGCACTGCCATGGGCAGATGAGGCTGAGCAACAGCTTTCCAGGCTAGCCCCTTCTGCCTGCCAGCTATCTGGAGACGTTCGCACTTTCGGAGCAGGGCTGCGAAAGGAGCCTGGCAGGGACACCTCCATTCCCAGGCTACATTTGAAGTTTGATGTGGCAAGATAAGCAAGCAGCCCCATTCTCTGTGCCTCTGTGCGAGCACTGCCATGGGCAGATGAGGCTGAGCAACAGCTTTCCAGGCTAGCCCCTTCTGCCTGCCAGCTATCTGCAGACGTTCGCACTTTCGGAGCAGGGCTGTGATAGGAGCCTGGCAGGGACACCACCATTCCCAGCATGCGTTTGAAGTTTCAAGTGGCAAGATAAGCAAGCAGCCCCATTCTCTGTGCCTCTATGCGAACAGTGCCATGGGCAGATGAGGCTGAGCAACAGCTTTCCAGGCTAGCCCCTTCTGGCTGCCAGCTATCTGCAGACGTTCGCACTTTCGGAGCAGGGCTGCGAAAGGAGCCTGGCTGGGACACCAACTTTCCCAGGCTACGTCTGAAGTTTGAGGTGGCAAGATAAGCAAGCAGCCCCATTCTCTGTGCCTCTGTGCGAGCACTGCCATGGGCAGATGAGGCTGAGCAACAGCTTTCCAGGCTAGCCCCTTCTGCCTGCCAGCTATCTGGAGACGTTCGCACTTTCGGAGCAGGGCTGCGAAAGGAGCCTGGCAGGGACACCTCCATTCCCAGGCTACATTTGAAGTTTGATGTGGCAAGATAAGCAAGCAGCCCCATTCTCTGTGCCTCTGTGCGAGCACTGCCATGGGCAGATGAGGCTGAGCAACAGCTTTCCAGGCTAGCCCCTTCTGCCTGCCAGCTATCTGCAGACGTTCGCACTTTTGGAGCAGGGCTGCGAAAGGAGCCTGGCTGGGACACCAACTTTCCCAGGCTACGTTTGAAGTTTGAGGTGGCAAGACAAGCAAGCAGCCCCATTCTCTGTGCCTCTGTGCGAGCACTGACATGGGCAGATGAGGCTGAGCAACAGCTTTCCAGGCTAGCCCCTTCTGCCTGCCAGCTATCTGCAGACGTTCGCACTTTCGGAGCAGGGCTGTGATAGGAGCCTGGCAGGGACACCACCATTCCCAGCATGCGTTTGAAGTTTCAAGTGGCAAGATAAGCAAGCAGCCCCATTCTCTGTGCCTCTATGCGAACAGTGCCATGGGCAGATGAGGCTGAGCAACAGCTTTCCAGGCTAGTCCCTTCTGCCTGCCAGCTATCTGCAGACGTTCGCACTTTCGGAGCAGGGCTGTGATAGGAGCCTGGCAGGGACACCACCATTCCCAACATGCGTTTGAAGTTTGAAGTGGCAAGATAAGCAAGCAGCCCCATTCTCTGTGCCTCTACGCGAACAGTGCCATGGGCAGATGAGGCTGAGCAACAGCTTTCCAGGCTAGCCCCTTCTGCCTGCCAGCTATCTGCAGACGTTCGCACTTTCGGAGCAGGGCTGCGAAAGGAGCCTGGCGGGGACACCAACTTTCCCAGGCTACGTTTGAAGTTTGAGGTGGCAAGACAAGCAAGCAGCCCCATTCTCTGTGCCTCTATGCGAACAGTGCCATGGGCAGATGAGGCTGAGCAACAGCTTTCCAGGCTAGCCCCTTCTGCCTGCCAGCTATCTGCAGACGTTCGCACTTTCGGAGCAGGGCTGTGATAGGAGCCTGGCAGGGACACCACCATTCCCAGCATGCGTTTGAAGTTTCAAGTGGCAAGATAAGCAAGCAGCCCCATTCTCTGTGCCTCTATGCGAACAGTGCCATGGGCAGATGAGGCTGAGCAACAGCTTTCCAGGCTAGCCCCTTCTGCCTGCCAGCTATCTGCAGACGTTCGCACTTTCGGAGCAGGGCTGCGAAAGGAGCCTGGCAGGGACACCTCCATTCCCAGCATGGGTTTGAAGTTTCAAGTGGCAAGATAAGCAAGCAGCCCCATTCTCTGTGCCTCTATGCGAACAGTGCCATGGGCAGATGAGGCTGAGCAACAGCTTCCCAGGCTAGCCCCTTCTGCCTGCCAGCTATCTGCAGACGTTCGCACTTTCGGAGCAGGGCTGCGAAAGGAGCCTGGCTGGGACACCAACTTTCCCAGGCTACGTTTGAAGTTTCAAGTGGCAAGATAAGCAAGCAGCCCCATTCTCTGTGCCTCTGTGCGAGCACTGCCATGGGCAGATGAGGCTGAGCAACAGCTTTCCAGGCTAGCCCCTTCTGGCTGCCAGCTATCTGCAGACGTTCGCACTTTCGGAGCAGGGCTGTGATAGGAGCCTGGCAGGGACACCACCATTCCCAGCATGCGTTTGAAGTTTCAAGCGGCAAGATAAGCAAGTAGCCCCATTCTCTGTGACTCTACGCGAACAGTGCCATGGGCAGATGAGGCTGAGCAACAGCTTTCCAGGCTAGTCCCTTCTGCCTGCCAGCTATCTGCAGACGTTCGCACTTTCGGAGCAGGGCTGTGATAGGAGCCTGGCAGGGACACCACCATTCCCAACATGCGTTTGAAGTTTGAAGTGGCAAGATAAGCAAGCAGCCCCATTCTCTGTGCCTCTATGCGAACAGTGCCATGGGCAGATGAGGCTGAGCAACAGCTTTCCAGGCTAGCCCCTTCTGCCTGCCAGCTATCTGCAGACGTTCGCACTTTCGGAGCAGGGCTGCGAAAGGAGCCTGGCGGGGACACCAACTTTCCCAGGCTACGTTTGAAGTTTGAGGTGGCAAGACAAGCAAGCAGCCCCATTCTCTGTGCCTCTATGCGAACAGTGCCATGGGCAGATGAGGCTGAGCAACAGCTTTCCAGGCTAGCCCCTTCTGCCTGCCAGCTATCTGCAGACGTTCGCACTTTCGGAGCAGGGCTGTGATAGGAGCCTGGCAGGGACACCACCATTCCCAGCATGCGTTTGAAGTTTCAAGTGGCAAGATAAGCAAGCAGCCCCATTCTCTGTGCCTCTATGCGAACAGTGCCATGGGCAGATGAGGCTGAGCAACAGCTTTCCAGGCTAGCCCCTTCTGCCTGCCAGCTATCTGCAGACGTTCGCACTTTCGGAGCAGGGCTGCGAAAGGAGCCTGGCAGGGACACCTCCATTCCCAGCATGGGTTTGAAGTTTCAAGTGGCAAGATAAGCAAGCAGCCCCATTCTCTGTGCCTCTATGCGAACAGTGCCATGGGCAGATGAGGCTGAGCAACAGCTTCCCAGGCTAGCCCCTTCTGCCTGCCAGCTATCTGCAGACGTTCGCACTTTCGGAGCAGGGCTGCGAAAGGAGCCTGGCTGGGACACCAACTTTCCCAGGCTACGTTTGAAGTTTCAAGTGGCAAGATAAGCAAGCAGCCCCATTCTCTGTGCCTCTGTGCGAGCACTGCCATGGGCAGATGAGGCTGAGCAACAGCTTTCCAGGCTAGCCCCTTCTGGCTGCCAGCTATCTGCAGACGTTCGCACTTTCGGAGCAGGGCTGTGATAGGAGCCTGGCAGGGACACCACCATTCCCAGCATGCGTTTGAAGTTTCAAGCGGCAAGATAAGCAAGTAGCCCCATTCTCTGTGACTCTACGCGAACAGTGCCATGGGCAGATGAGGCTGAGCAACAGCTTTCCAGGCTAGCCCCTTCTGCCTGCCAGCTATCTGCAGACGTTCGCACTTTCGGAGCAGGGCTGCGAAAGGAGCCTGGCTGGGACACCAACTTTCCCAGGCTACGTTTGAAGTTTGAGGTGGCAAGACAAGCAAGCAGCCCCATTCTCTGTGCCTCTGTGCGAGCACTGCCATGGGCAGATGAGGCTGAGCAACAGCTTTCCAGGCTAGCCCCTTCTGCCTGCCAGCTATCTGCAGACGTTCGCACTTTCGGAGCAGGGCTGCGAAAGGAGCGTGACTGGAACACCAACTTTCCCACGCTACGTTTGAAGTTTGAGGTGGCAAGACAAGCAAGCAGCCCCATTCTCTGTGCCTCTGTGCGAGCACTGCCATGGGCAGATGAGGCTGAGCAACAGCTTTCCAGGCTAGCCCCTTCTGCCTGCCAGCTATCTGCAGACGTTCGCACTTTCGGAGCAGGGCTGCAAAAGGAGCCTGGCAGGGACACCAACTTTCCCAGGCTACGTTTGAAGTTTCAAGTTGCAAGATAAGCAAGCAGCCCCATTCTCTGTGCCTCTATGCGAACAGTGCCATGGGCAGATGAGGCTGAGCAACAGCTTTCCAGGCTAGCCCCTTCTGCCTGCCAGCTATCTGCAGACGTTCGCACTTTCGGAGCAGGGCTGCGAAAGGAGCCTGGCAGGGACACCTCCATTCCCAGCATGGGTTTGAAGTTTCAAGTGGCAAGATAAGCAAGCAGCCCCATTCTCTGTGCCTCTATGCGAACAGTGCCATGGGCAGATGAGGCTGAGCAACAGCTTCCCAGGCTAGCCCCTTCTGCCTGCCAGCTATCTGCAGACGTTCGCACTTTCGGAGCAGGGCTGCGAAAGGAGCCTGGCTGGGACACCAACTTTCCCAGGCTACGTTTGAAGTTTCAAGTGGCAAGATAAGCAAGCAGCCCCATTCTCTGTGCCTCTGTGCGAGCACTGCCATGGGCAGATGAGGCTGAGCAACAGCTTTCCAGGCTAGCCCCTTCTGGCTGCCAGCTATCTGCAGACGTTCGCACTTTCGGAGCAGGGCTGTGATAGGAGCCTGGCAGGGACACCACCATTCCCAGCATGCGTTTGAAGTTTCAAGCGGCAAGATAAGCAAGTAGCCCCATTCTCTGTGACTCTACGCGAACAGTGCCATGGGCAGATGAGGCTGAGCAACAGCTTTCCAGGCTAGCCCCTTCTGGCTGCCAGCTATCTGCAGACGTTCGCACTTTCGGAGCAGGGCTGTGATAGGAGCCTGGCAGGGACACCACCATTCCCAGCATGCGTTTGAAGTTTCAAGCGGCAAGATAAGCAAGTAGCCCCATTCTCTGTGACTCTACGCGAACAGTGCCATGGGCAGATGAGGCTGAGCAACAGCTTTCCAGGCTAGTCCCTTCTGCCTGCCAGCTATCTGCAGACGTTCGCACTTTCGGAGCAGGGCTGTGATATGAGCCTGGCAGGGACACCACCATTCCCAGCATGCGTTTGAAGTTTCAAGCGGCAAGATAAGCAAGTAGCCCCATTCTCTGTGACTCTACGCGAACAGTGCCATGGGCAGATGAGGCTGAGCAACAGCTTTCCAGGCTAGCCCCTTCTGCCTGCCAGCTATCTGCAGATGTTCGCACTTTCGGAGCAGGGCTGCGAAAGGAGCCTGGCTGGGACACCAACTTTCCCAGGCTACGTTTGAAGTTTGAGGTGGCAAGACAAGCAAGCAGCCCCATTCTCTGTGCCTCTGTGCGAACAGTGCCATGGGCAGATGAGGCTGAGCAACAGCTTTCCAGGCTAGCCCCTTCTGGCTGCCAGCTATCTGCAGACGTTCGCACTTTCGGCGCAGGGCTGCGAAAGGAGCGTGACTGGAACACCAACTTTCCCAGGCTACGTTTGAAGTTTGAGGTGGCAAGACAAGCAAGCAGCCCCATTCTCTGTGCCTCTGTGCGAGCACTGCCATGGGCAGATGAGGCTGAGCAACAGCTTTCCAGGCTAGCCCCTTCTGCCTGCCAGCTATCTGCAGACGTTCGCACTTTCGGAGCAGGGCTGCAAAAGGAGCCTGGCAGGGACACCAACTTTCCCAGGCTACGTTTGAAGTTTCAAGTTGCAAGATAAGCAAGCAGCCCCATTCTCTGTGCCTCTATGCGAACAGTGCCATGGGCAGATGAGGCTGAGCAACAGCTTTCCAGGCTAGCCCCTTCTGCCTGCCAGCTATCTGCAGACGTTCGCACTTTCGGAGCAGGGCTGCGAAAGGAGCCTGGCAGGGACACCTCCATTCCCAGCATGGGTTTGAAGTTTCAAGTGGCAAGATAAGCAAGCAGCCCCATTCTCTGTGCCTCTATGCGAACAGTGCCATGGGCAGATGAGGCTGAGCAACAGCTTCCCAGGCTAGCCCCTTCTGCCTGCCAGCTATCTGCAGACGTTCGCACTTTCGGAGCAGGGCTGCGAAAGGAGCCTGGCTGGGACACCAACTTTCCCAGGCTACGTTTGAAGTTTCAAGTGGCAAGATAAGAAAGCAGCCCCATTCTCTGTGCCTCTATGCGAACAGTGCCATGGGCAGATGAGGCTGAGCAACAGCTTTCCAGGCTAGCCCCTTCTGCCTGCCAGCTATCTGCAGACGTTCGCACTTTCGGAGCAGGGCTGTGATAGGAGCCTGGCAGGGACACCACCATTCCCAGCATGCGTTTGAAGTTTCAAGTGGCAAGATAAGCAAGCAGCCCCATTCTCTGTGCCTCTATGCGAACAGTGCCATGGGCAGATGAGGCTGAGCAACAGCTTTCCAGGCTAGCCCCTTCTGCCTGCCAGCTATCTGCAGACGTTCGCACTTTCGGAGCAGGGCTGCGAAAGGAGCCTGGCAGGGACACCTCCATTCCCAGCATGGGTTTGAAGTTTCAAGTGGCAAGATAAGCAAGCAGCCCCATTCTCTGTGCCTCTATGCGAACAGTGCCATGGGCAGATGAGGCTGAGCAACAGCTTCCCAGGCTAGCCCCTTCTGCCTGCCAGCTATCTGCAGACGTTCGCACTTTCGGAGCAGGGCTGCGAAAGGAGCCTGGCTGGGACACCAACTTTCCCAGGCTACGTTTGAAGTTTCAAGTGGCAAGATAAGCAAGCAGCCCCATTCTCTGTGCCTCTGTGCGAGCACTGCCATGGGCAGATGAGGCTGAGCAACAGCTTTCCAGGCTAGCCCCTTCTGGCTGCCAGCTATCTGCAGACGTTCGCACTTTCGGAGCAGGGCTGTGATAGGAGCCTGGCAGGGACACCACCATTCCCAGCATGCGTTTGAAGTTTCAAGCGGCAAGATAAGCAAGTAGCCCCATTCTCTGTGACTCTACGCGAACAGTGCCATGGGCAGATGAGGCTGAGCAACAGCTTTCCAGGCTAGCCCCTTCTGCCTGCCAGCTATCTGCAGACGTTCGCACTTTCGGAGCAGGGCTGCGAAAGGAGCCTGGCAGGGACACCACCATTCCCAGGCTACGTTTGAAGTTTGAGGTGGCAAGACAAGCAAGCAGCCCCATTCTCTGTGCCTCTGTGCGAGCACTGCCATGGGCAGATGAGGCTGAGCAACAGCTTTCCAGGCTAGCCCCTTCTGCCTGCCAGCTATCTGCAGACGTTCGCACTTTCGGAGCAGGGCTGCGAAAGGAGCGTGACTGGAACACCAACTTTCCCAGGCTACGTTTGAAGTTTGAGGTGGCAAGACAAGCAAGCAGCCCCATTCTCTGTGCCTCTGTGCGAGCAGTGCCATGGGCAGATGAGGCTGAGCAACAGCTTTCCAGGCTAGCCCCTTCTGCCTGCCAGCTATCTGCAGACGTTCGCACTTTCGGAGCAGGGCTGCAAAAGGAGCCTGGCAGGGACACCAACTTTCCCAGGCTACGTTTGAAGTTTCAAGTTGCAAGATAAGCAAGCAGCCCCATTCTCTGTGCCTCTATGCGAACAGTGCCATGGGCAGATGAGGCTGAGCAACAGCTTTCCAGGCTAGCCCCTTCTGCCTGCCAGCTATCTGCAGACGTTCGCACTTTCGGAGCAGGGCTGCAAAAGGAGCCTGGCAGGGACACCAACTTTCCCAGGCTACGTTTGAAGTTTCAAGTGGCAAGATAAGCAAGCAGCCCCATTCTCTGTGCCTCTATGCGAACAGTGCCATGGGCAGATGAGGCTGAGCAACAGCTTTCCAGGCTAGCCCCTTCTGCCTGCCAGCTATCTGCAGACGTTCGCACTTTCGGAGCAGGGCTGCGAAAGGAGCCTGGCTGGGACACCAACTTTCCCAGGCTACGTTTGAAGTTTCAAGTGGCAAGATAAGCAAGCAGCCCCATTCTCTGTGCCTCTGTGCGAGCACTGCCATGGGCAGATGAGGCTGAGCAACAGCTTTCCAGGCTAGCCCCTTCTGCCTGCCAGCTATCTGCAGACGTTCGCACTTTCGGAGCAGGGCTGTGATAGGAGCCTGGCAGGGACACCAACTTTCCCAGGCTACGTTTGAAGTTTGAAGTGGCAAGATAAGCAAGCAGCCCCATTCTCTGTGCCTCTATGCGAACAGTGCCATGGGCAGATGAGGCTGAGCAACAGCTTTCCAGGCTAGCCCCTTCTGCCTGCCAGCTATCTGCAGACGTTCGCACTTTCGGAGCAGGGCTGCGAAAGGAGCCTGGCTGGGACACCAACTTTCCCAGGCTACGTTTGAAGTTTGAGGTGGCAAGACAAGCAAGCAGCCCCATTCTCTGTGCCTCTGTGCGAGCACTGCCATGGGCAGATGAGGCTGAGCAACAGCTTTCCAGGCTAGCCCCTTCTGCCTGCCAGCTATCTGCAGACGTTCGCACTTTTGGAGCAGGGCTGCGAAAGGAGCCTGGCAGGGACACCACCATTCCCAGCATGCGTTTGAAGTTTCAAGTGGCAAGACAAGCAAGCAGCCCCATTCTCTGTGCCTCTATGCGAACAGTGCCATGGGCAGATGAGGCTGAGCAACAGCTTTCCAGGCTAGCCCCTTCTGCCTGCCAGCTATCTGCAGACGTTCGCACTTTCGGAGCAGGGCTGTGATAGGAGCCTGGCAGGGACACCAACTTTCCCAGGCTACGTTTGAAGTTTGAGGTGGCAAGATAAGCAAGCAGCCCCATTCTCTGTGCCTCTGTGCGAGCACTGCCATGGGCAGATGAGGCTGAGCAACAGCGTTCCAGGCTAGCCCCTTCTGCCTGCCAGCTATCTGCTGACGTTCGCACTTTCGGAGCAGGGCTGTGATAGGAGCCTGGCAGGGACACCATCATTCCCAGCATGCGTTTGAAGTTTCAGGTGGCAAGATAAGCAAGCAGCCCCATTCTCTGTGCCTCTGTGCGAGCACTGCCATGGGCAGATGAGGCTGAGCAACAGCTTTCCAGGCTAGGCCCTTCTGGCTGCCAGCTATCTGCTGATGTTCGCACTTTCGGAGCAGGGCTGTGATAGGAGCCTGGCAGGGACACCTCCATTCCCAGCATGGGTTTGAAGTTTCAAGTGGCAAGATAAGCAAGCAGCCCCATTCTCTGTGCCTCTGTGCGAGCAGTGCCATGGGCAGATGAGGCTGAGCAACAGCTTTCCAGGCTAGTCCCTTCTGGCTGCCAGCTACCTGCAGACGTTCGCACTTTCGGAGCAGGGCTGCGAAAGGAGCCTGGCAGGGACACCACCATTCCCAGCATGCGTTTGAAGTTTCAAGTGGCAAGATAAGCAAGCAGCCCCATTCTCTGTGCCTCTATGCGAACAGTGCCATGGGCAGATGAGGCTGAGCAACAGCTTTCCAGGCTAGCCCCTTCTGGCTGCCAGCTATCTGCAGACGTTCGCACTTTCGGAGCAGGGCTGCGAAAGGAGCCTGGCTGGGACACCAACTTTCCCAGGCTACGTTTGAAGTTTGAGGTGGCAAGACAAGCAAGCAGCCCCATTCTCTGTGCCTCTGTGCGAGCACTGCCATGGGCAGATGAGGCTGAGCAACAGCTTTCCAGGCTAGCCCCTTCTGCCTGCCAGCTATCTGCAGACGTTCGCACTTTCGGAGCAGGGCTGCGAAAGGAGCCTGGCAGGGACACCACCATTCCCAACATGCGTTTGAAGTTTCAAGTGGCAAGATAAGCAAGCAGCCCCATTCTCTGTGCCTCTATGCGAACAGTGCCATGGGCAGATGAGGCTGAGCAACAGCTTTCCAGGCTAGCCCCTTCTGGCTGCCAGCTATCTGCAGACGTTCGCACTTTCGGAGCAGGGCTGCGAAAGGAGCCTGGCAGGGACACCAACTTTCCCAGGCTACGTCTGAAGTTTGAGGTGGCAAGATAAGCAAGCAGCCCCATTCTCTGTGCCTCTGTGCGAGCACTGCCATGGGCAGATGAGGCTGAGCAACAGCTTTCCAGGCTAGCACCTTCTGGCTGCCAGCTATCTGCAGACGTTCGCACTTTCAGAGCAGGGCTATGAAAGGAGCCTGTCTGGGACACCAACTTTCCCAGGCTACGTTTGAAGTTTGAGGTGGCAAGGCAAGCAAGCAGCCCCATTCTCTGTGCCTCTATGCGAACAGTGCCATGGGCAGATGAGGCTGAGCAACAGCTTTCCAGGCTAGCCCCTTCTGCCTGACAGCTATCTGCAGACGTTCGCACTTTCGGAGCAGGGCTGTGATAGGAGCCTGGCAGGGACACCACCATTCCCAGCATGCGTTTGAAGTTTCAAGTGGCAAGATAAGCAAGCAGTCCCATTCTCTGTGCCTCTATGCGAACAGTGCCATGGGCAGATGAGGCTGAGCAACAGCTTTCCAGGCTAGCCCCTTCTGCCTGCCAGCTATCTGCAGACGTTCGCACTTTCGGAGCAGGGCTGCGAAAGGAGCCTGGCTGGGACACCAACTTTCCCAGGCTACGTTTGAAGTTTGAGGTGGCAAGACAAGCAAGCAGCCCCAGTCTCTGTGCCTCTGTGCGAGCACTGCCATGGGCAGATGAGGCTGAGCAACAGCTTTCCAGGCTAGCCCCTTCTGGCTGCCAGCTATCTGCAGACGTTCGCACTTTCGGAGCAGGGCTGTGATAGGAGCCTGGCAGGGACACCACCATTCCCAGCATGCGTTTGAAGTTTGAGGTGGCAAGACAAGCGAGCAGCCCCAGTCTCTGTGCCTCTGTGCGAGCAGTGCCATGGGCAGATGAGGCTGAGCAACAGCTTTCCAGGCTAGCCCCTTCTGGCTGCCAGCTATCTGCAGACGTTCGCACTTTCGGAGCAGGGCTGCGAAAGGAGCCTGGCTGGGACACCAACTTTCCCAGGCTACGTTTGAAGTTTGAGGTGGCAAGACAAGCAAGCAGCCCCATTCTCTGTGCCTCTGTACGAGCAGTGCCATGGGCAGATGAGGCTGAGCAACAGCTTTCCAGGCTAGCCCCTTCTGCCTGCCAGCTATCTGCAGACGTTCGCACTTTCGGAGCAGGGCTGCGAAAGGAGCCTGGCAGGGACACCTCCATTCCCAGCATGCGTTTGAAGTTTCAAGTGGCAAGATAAGCAAGCAGCCCCATTCTCTGTGCCTCTATGCGAACAGTGCCATGGGCAGATGAGGCTGAGCAACAGCTTTCCAGGCTAGCCCCTTCTGCCTGCCAGCTATCTGCAGACGTTCGCACTTTCGGAGCAGGGCTGCGAAAGGAGCCTGGCTGGGACACCAACTTCCCCAGGCTACGTTTGAAGTTTGAGGTTGCAAGACAAGCAAGCAGCCCCATTCTCTGTGCCTCTATGCGAACAGTGCCATGGGCAGATGAGGCTGAGCAACAGCTTCCCAGGCTAGCCCCTTCTGGCTGCCAGCTATCTGCAGACGTTCGCACTTTCGGAGCAGGGCTGCGAAAGGAGCCTGGCAGGGACACCAACTTTCCCAGGCTACGTTTGAAGTTTCAAGTGGCAAGATAAGCAAGCAGCCCCATTCTCTGTGCCTCTATGCGAACAGTGCCATGGGCAGATGAGTCTGAGCAACAGCTTTCCAGGCTAGCCCCTTCTGCCTGCCAGCTATCTGCAGACGTTCGCACTTTCGGAGCAGGGCTGCGAAAGGAGCCTGGCTGGGACACCAACTTTCCCAGGCTACGTTTGAAGTTTCAAGTGGCAAGATAAGCAAGCAGCCCCATTCTCTGTGCCTCTGTGCGAGCACTGCCATGGGCAGATGAGGCTGAGCAACAGCTTTCCAGGCTAGCCCCTTCTGGCTGCCAGCTATCTGCAGACGTTCGCACTTTCGGAGCAGGGCTGCGAAAGGAGCCTGGCTGGGACACCAACTTTCCCAGGCTACGTTTGAAGTTTCAAGTGGCAAGACAAGCAAGCAGCCCCATTCTCTCTGCCTCTGTGCGAGCAGTGCCATGGGCAGATGAGGCTGAGCAACAGCTTTCCAGGATAGCCCCTTCTGCCTGCCAGCTATCTGCAGACGTTCGCACTTTCGGAGCAGGGCTGCGAAAGGAGCCTGGCAGGGACATTTCCATTCCCAGCATGCGTTTGAAGTTTCAAGTGGCAAGATAAGCAAGCAGCCCCATTCTCTGTGCCTCTATGCGAACAGTGCCATGGGCAGATGAGGCTGAGCAACAGCTTTCCAGGCTAGCCCCTTCTGCCTGCCAGCTATCTGCAGACGTTCGCACTTTCGGAGCAGGGCTGCGAAAGGAGCCTGGCTGGGACACCAACTTTCCCAGGCTACGTTTGAAGTTTGAGGTGGCAAGACAAGCAAGCAGCCCCATTCTCTGTGCCTCTGTGCGAGCACTGCCATGGGCAGATGAGGCTGAGCAACAGCTTTCCAGGCTAGCCCCTTCTGGCTGCCAGCTATATGCAGACGTTCGCACTTTCGGAGCAGGGCTGCGAAAGGAGCCTGGCAGCGACACCTCCATTCCCAGCATGCGTTTGAAGTTTCAAGTGGCAAGATAAGCAAGCAGCCCCATTCTCTGTGCCTCTATGCGAACAGTGCCATGGGCAGATGAGGCTGAGCAACAGCTTTCCAGGCTAGCCCCTTCTGGCTGCCAGCTATCTGCAGACGTTCGCACTTTCGGAGCAGGGCTGCGAAAGGAGCCTGGCAGCGACACCACCATTCCCAGCATGCGTTTGAAGTTTCAAGTGGCAAGATAAGCAAGCAGCCCCATTCTCTCTGCCTCTATGCGAACAGTGCCATGGGCAGATGAGGCTGAGCAACAGCTTTCCAGGCTAGCCCCTTCTGGCTGCCAGCTATCTGCAGACGTTCGCACTTTCGGAGCAGGGCTGCGAAAGGAGCGTGGCTGGGACACCAACTTTCCCAGGCTACGTTTGAAGTTTGAGGTGGCAAGACAAGCAAGCAGCCCCATTCTCTGTGCCTCTGTGCGAGCACTGCCATGGGCAGATGAGGCTGAGCAACAGCTTTCCAGGCTAGCCCCTTCTGGCTGCCAGCTATCTGCAGACGTTCGCACTTTCGGAGCAGGGCTGCGAAAGGAGCGTGGTTGGGACACCAACTTTCCCAGGCTACGTTTGAAGTTTGAGGTGGCAAGACAAGCAAGCAGCCCCATTCTCTGTGCCTCTGTGCGAGCACTGCCATGGGCAGATGAGGCTGAGCAACAGCTTTCCAGGCTAGCCCCTTCTGCCTGCCAGCTATCTGCAGACGTTCGCACTTTCGGAGCAGGGCTGCGAAAGGAGCGTGGTTGGGACACCAACTTTCCCAGGCTACGTTTGAACTTTGAGGTGACAAGACAAGCAAGCAGCCCCATTCTCTGTGCCTCTGTGCGAGCAGTGCCATGGGCAGATGAGGCTGAGCAACAGCTTTCCAGGCTAGCCCCTTCTGGCTGCCAGCTATCTGCAGACGTTCGCACTTTCGGAGCAGGGCTGCGAAAGGAGCCTGGCAGCGACACCTCCATTCCCAGCATGCGTTTGAAGTTTCAAGTGGCAAGATAAGCAAGCAGCCCCATTCTCTGTGCCTCTATGCGAACAGTGCCATGGGCAGATGAGGCTGAGCAACAGCTTTCCAGGCTAGCCCCTTCTGGCTGCCAGCTATCTGCAGACGTTCGCACTTTCGGAGCAGGGCTGCGAAAGGAGCCTGGCTGGGACACCAACTTTCCCAGGCTACGTTTGAAGTTTGAGGTGGCAAGACAAGCAAGCAGCCCCATTCTCTGTGCCTCTGTGCGAGCACTGCCATGGGCAGATGAGGCTGAGCAACAGCTTTCCAGGCTAGCCCCTTCTGGCTGCCAGCTATCTGCAGACGTTCGCACTTTCGGAGCAGGGCTGAGAAAGGCGCCTGGCAGGGACACCACCATTCCCAGGCTACGTTTGAAGTTTCAAGTGGCAAGATAAGCAAGCAGCCCCATTCTCTGTGCCTCTATGCGAACAGTGCCATGGGCAGATGAGGCTGAGCAACAGCTTTCCAGGCTAGCCCCTTCTGGCTGCCAGCTATCTGCAGACGTTCGCACTTTCGGAGCAGGGCTGCGAAAGGAGCCTGGCTGGGACACCAACTTTCCCAGGCTACGTTTGAAGTTTCAAGTGGCAAGATAAGCAAGCAGCCCCATTCTCTGTGCCTCTGTGCGAGCAGTGCCATGGGCAGATGAGGCTGAGCAACAGCTTTCCAGGCTAGCCCCTTCTGCCTGCCAGCTTTCTGCAGATGTTCGCACTTTCGGAGCAGGGCTGTGATAGGAGCCTGGCAGGGACACCACCTTTCCCAGCATGCGTTTGAAGTTTCAAGTGGCAAGATAAGCAAGCAGCCCCATTCTCTGTGCCTCTGTGCGAGCACTGCCATGGGCAGATGAGGCTGAGCAACAGCTTTCCAGGCTAGCCCCTTCTGCCTGCCAGCTATCTGCAGACGTTCGCACTTTCGGAGCAGGGCTGCGAAAGGAGCCTGGCTGGGACACCACCATTCCCAGCATGCGTTTGAAGTTTCAAGTGGCAAGATAAGCAAGCAGCCCCATTCTCTGTGACTCTATGCGAACAGTGCCATGGGCAGATGAGGCTGACAAACAGCTTTCCAGGATAGCCCCTTCTGCCTGCCAGCTATCTGCAGACGTTCGCATTTCAAGAGCAGGGCTGCGAAAGGAGCCTGGCTGGGACACCCACTTTCCCAGGATACGTTTGAAGTTTCAAGTGGCAAGACAAGCAAGCAGCCCCATTCTCTCTGCCTCTGTGCGAGCAGTGCCATGGGCAGATGAGGCTGAGCAACAGCTTTCCAGGATAGCCCCTTCTGGCTGCCAGCTATCTGCAGACGTTCGCACTTTTGGAGCAGGGCTGCGAAAGGAGCCTGGCAGGGACACCACCATTCCCAGCATGCGTTTGAAGTTTCAAGTGGCAAGATAAGCAAGCAGCCCCATTCTCTGTGCCTCTATGCGAACAGTGCCATGGGCAGATGAGGCTGAGCAACAGCTTTCCAGGCTAGCCCCTTCTGGCTGCCAGCTATCTGCAGACGTTCGCACTTTCGGAGCAGGGCTGCGAAAGGAGCCTGGCTGGGACACCAACTTTCCCAGGCTACGTTTGAAGTTTGAGGTGGCAAGACAAGCAAGCAGCCCCATTCTCTGTGCCTCTGTGCGAGCAGTGCCATGGGCAGATGAGGCTGAGCAACAGCTTTCCAGGCTAGCCCCTTCTGGCTGCCAGCTATCTGCAGACGTTCGCACTTTCGGAGCAGGGCTGCGAAAGGAGCCTGGCAGCGACACCTCCATTCCCAGCATGCGTTTGAAGTTTCAAGTGGCAAGATAAGCAAGCAGCCCCATTCTCTGTGCCTCTGTGCGAGCACTGCCATGGGCAGATGAGGCTGAGCAACAGCTTTCCAGGCTAGCCCCTTCTGCCTGCCAGCTATCTGCAGACGTTCGCACTTTCGGAGCAGGGCTGCGAAAGGAGCCTAGCAGCGACACCTCCATTCCCAGCATGCGTTTGAAGTTTCAAGTGGCAAGATAAGCAAGCAGCCCCATTCTCTGTGCCTCTATGCGAACAGTGCCATGGGCAGATGAGGGTGAGCAACAGCTTTCCAGGCTAGCCCCTTCTGCCTGCCAGCTATCTGCAGACGTTCGCACTTTCGGAGCAGGGCTGCGAAAGGAGCGTGGCTGGGACACCAACTTTCCCAGGCTACGTTTGAAGTTTGAGGTGGCAAGACAAGCAAGCAGCCCCATTCTCTGTGCCTCTGTGCGAGCACTGCCATGGGCAGATGAGGCTGAGCAACAGCTTTCCAGGCTAGCCCCTTCTGGCTGCCAGCTATCTGCAGACGTTCGCACTTTCGGAGCAGGGCTGCGAAAGGAGCCTGGCAGGGACACCACCATTCCCAGGCTACGTTTGAAGTTTCAAGTGGCAAGTTAAGCAAGCAGCCCCATTCTCTGTGCCTCTGTGCGAGCAGTGCCATGGGCAGATGAGGCTGAGCAACAGCTTTCCAGGCTAGCTCCTTCTGCCTGCCAGCTATCTGCAGACGTTCGCACTTTCGGAGCAGGGCTGTGATAGGAGCCTGGCAGGTACACCACCTTTCCCAGCATGCGTTTGAAGTTTCAAGTGGCAAGATAAGCAAGCAGCCCCATTCTCTGTGCCTCTGTGCGAGCACTGCCATGGGCAGATGAGGCTGAGCAACAGCTTTCCAGGCTAGCCCCTTCTGCCTGCCAGCTATCTGCAGACGTTCGCACTTTCGGAGCAGGGCTGCGAAAGGAGCCTGGCTGGGACACCAACTTTCCCAGGCTACGTTTGAAGTTTGAGGTGGCAAGACAAGCAAGCAGCCCCATTCTCTGTGCCTCTGTGCGAGCAGTGCCATGGGCAGATGAGGCTGAGCAACAGCTTTCCAGGCTAGCCCCTTCTGCCTGCCAGCTATCTGCAGACGTTCGCACTTTCGGAGCAGGGCTGCGAAAGGAGCCTGGCAGCGACACCTCCATTCCCAGCATGCGTTTGAAGTTTCAAGTGGCAAGATAAGCAAGCAGCCCCATTCTCTGTGCCTCTATGCGAACAGTGCCATGGGCAGATGAGGCTGAGCAACAGCTTTCCAGGCTAGCCCCTTCTGCCTGCCAGCTATCTGCAGACGTTCGCACTTTCGGAGCAGGGCTGCGAAAGGAGCGTGGCTGGGACACCAACTTTCCCAGGCTATTTTTGAAGTTTGAGGTGGCAAGACAAGCAAGCAGCCCCATTCTCTGTGCCTCTGTGCGAGCACTGCCATGGGCAGATGAGGCTGAGCAACAGCTTTCCAGGCTAGCCCCTTCTGGCTGCCAGCTATCTGCAGACGTTCGCACTTTCGGAGCAGGGCTGCGAAAGGAGCCTGGCAGGGACACCACCATTCCCAGGCTACGTTTGAAGTTTCAAGTGGCAAGATAAGCAAGCAGCCCCATTCTCTGTGCCTCTGTGCGAGCAGTGCCATGGGCAGATGAGGCTGAGCAACAGCTTTCCAGGCTAGCTCCTTCTGCCTGCCAGCTATCTGCAGACGTTCGCACTTTCGGAGCAGAGCTGTGATAGGAGCCTGGCAGGGACACCACCTTTCCCAGCATGCGTTTGAAGTTTCAAGTGGCAAGATAAGCAAGCAGCCCCATTCTCTGTGCCTCTGTGCGAGCACTGCCATGGGCAGATGAGGCTGAGCAACAGCTTTCCAGGCTAGCCCCTTCTGCCTGCCAGCTATCTGCAGACGTTCGCACTTTCGGAGCAGGGCTGTGAAAGGAGCCTGTCTGGGACACCAACTTTCCCAGGCTACGTTTGAAGTTTGAGGTGGCAAGGCAAGCAAGCAGCCCCATTCTCTGTGCCTCTGTGCGAGCACTGCCATGGGCAGATGAGGCTGAGCAACAGCTTTCCAGGCTAGCCCCTTCTGCCTGCCAGCTATCTGCAGACGTTCGCACTTTCGGAGCAGGGCTGTGATAGGAGCCTGGCAGGGACACCACCATTCCCAGCATGCGTTTGAAGTTTCAAGTGGCAAGATAAGCAAGCAGCCCCATTCTCTGTGACTCTATGCGAACAGTGCCATGGGCAGATGAGTCTGACAAACAGCTTTCCAGGCTAGCCCCTTCTGCCTGCCAGCTATCTGCAGACGTTCGCACTTTCGGAGCAGGGCTGTGAAAGGAGCCTGTCTGGGACACCAACTTTCCCAGGCTACGTTCGAAGTTTGAAGTGGCAAGACAAGCAAGCAGCCCCATTCTCTGTGCCTCTATGCGAACAGTGCCATGGGCAGATGAGGCTGAGCAACAGCTTTCCAGGCTAGCCCCTTCTGCCTGCCAGCTATCTGCAGACGTTCGCATTTTCGGAGCAGGGCTGCGAAAGGAGCCTGGCAGGGACACCACCATTCCCAGCATGCATTTGAAGTTTCAAGTGGCAAGATAAGCAAGCAGCCCCATTCTCTGTGCCTCTATGCGAACAGTGCCATGGGCAGATGAGGCTGAGCAACAGCTTCCCAGGCTAGCCCCTTCTGCCTGCCAGCTATCTGCAGACGTTCGCACTTTCGGAGCAGGGCTGCGAAAGGAGCCTGGCTGGGACACCAACTTTCCCAGGCTACGTTTGAAGTTTCAAGTGTCAAGATAAGCAAGCAGCCCCATTCTCTGTGCCTCTGTGCGAGCAGTGCCATGGGCAGATGAGGCTGAGCAACAGCTTTCCAGGCTAGCTCCTTCTGCCTGCCAGCTATCTGCAGACGTTCGCACTTTCGGAGCAGGGCTGTGATAGGAGCCTGGCAGGGACACCACCTTTCCCAGCATGCGTTTGAAGTTTCAAGTGGCAAGATAAGCAAGCAGCCCCATTGTCTGTGCCTCTATGCGAACAGTGCCATGGGCAGATGAGGCTGAGCAACAGCTTTCCAGGCTAGCCCCTTCTGGCTGCCAGCTATCTGCAGACGTTCGCACTTTCGGAGCAGGGCTGCAAAAGGAGCCTGTCTGGGACACAAACTTTCCCAGGCTACGTTTCAAGTTTGAGGTGGCAAGACAAGCAAGCAGCCCCAGTTTCTGTGCCTCTGTGCGAGCACTGCCATGGGCAGATGAGGCTGAGCAACAGCTTTCCAGGCTAGCCCCTTCTGCCTGCCAGCTATCTGCAGACGTTCGCACTTTCGGAGCAGGGCTGCGAAAGGAGCCTGGCAGGGACATTTCCATTCCCAGCATGCGTTTGAAGTTTCAAGTGGCAAGATAAGCAAGCAGCCCCATTCTCTGTGCCTCTATGCGAACAGTGCCATGGGCAGATGAGGCTGAGCAACAGCTTTCCAGGCTAGCCCCTTCTGCCTGCCAGCTATCTGCAGACGTTCGCACTTTCGGAGCAGGGCTGCGAAAGGAGCCTGGCTGGGACACCAACTTTCCCAGGCTACGTTCGAAGTTTGAGGTGGCAAGACAAGCAAGCAGCCCCATTCTCTGTGCCTCTGTGCGAGCACTGCCATGGGCAGATGAGGCTGAGCAACAGCTTTCCAGGCTAGCCCCTTCTGGCTGCCAGCTATCTGCAGACGTTCGCACTTTCGGAGCAGGGCTGCGAAAGGAGCCTGGCAGCGACACCTCCATTCCCAGCATGCGTTTGAAGTTTCAAGTGGCAAGATAAGCAAGCAGCCCCATTCTCTGTGCCTCTATGCGAACAGTGCCATGGGCAGATGAGGCTGAGCAACAGCTTTCCAGGCTAGCCCCTTCTGGCTGCCAGCTATCTGCAGACGTTCGCACTTTCGGAGCAGGGCTGCGAAAGGAGCCTGGCAGCGACACCTCCATTCCCAGCATGCGTTTGAAGTTTCAAGTGGCAAGATAAGCAAGCAACCCCATTCTCTCTGCCTCTATGCGAACAGTGCCATGGGCAGATGAGGCTGAGCAACAGCTTTCCAGGCTAGCCCCTTCTGCCTGCCAGCTATCTGCACACGTTCGCACTTTCGGAGCAGGGCTGCGAAAGGAGCGTGGCTGGGACACCAACTTTCCCAGGCTACGTTTGAAGTTTGAGGTGGCAAGACAAGCAAGCAGCCCCATTCTCTGTGCCTCTGTGCGAGCACTGCCATGGGCAGATGAGGCTGAGCAACAGCTTTCCAGGCTAGCCCCTTCTGGCTGCCAGCTATCTGCAGACGTTCGCACTTTCGGAGCAGGGCTGCGAAAGGAGCCTGGCAGGGACACCACCATTCCCAGGCTACGTTTGAAGTTTCAAGTGGCAAGATAAGCAAGCAGCCCCATTCTCTGTGCCTCTATGCGAACAGTGCCATGGGCAGATGAGGCTGAGCAACAGCTTTCCAGGCTAGGCCCTTCTGCCTGCCAGCTATCTGCAGACGTTCGCACTTTCGGAGCAGGGCTGTGATAGGAGCCTGGCAGGGACACCACCATTCCCAGCATGCGTTTGAAGTTTCAAGTGGCAAGATAAGCAAGCAGCCCCATTCTCTGTGACTCTATGCGAACAGTGCCATGGGCAGATGAGGCTGAGCAACAGCTTTCCAGGCTAGCCCCTTCTGCCTGCCAGCTATCTGCAGACGTTCGCATTTCAAGAGCAGGGCTGCGAAAGGAGCCTGGCTGGGACACCAACTTTCCCAGGATACGTTTGAAGTTTCAAGTGGCAAGACAAGCAAGCAGCCCCATTCTCTGTGCCTCTGTGCGAGCAGTGCCATGGGCAGATGAGGCTGAGCAACAGCTTTCCAGGATAGCCCCTTCTGCCTGCCAGCTATCTGCAGACGTTCGCACTTTCGGAGCAGGGCTGCGAAAGGAGCCTGGCAGGGACACTTCCATTCCCAGCATGCGTTTGAAGTTTCAAGTGGCAAGATAAGCAAGCAGCCCCATTCTCTGTGCCTCTATGCGAACAGTGCCATGGGCAGATGAGGCTGAGCAACAGCTTTCCAGGCTAGCCCCTTCTGCCTGCCAGCTATCTGCAGACGTTCGCACTTTCGGAGCAGGGCTGCGAAAGGAGCCTGGCTGGGACACCAACTTTCCCAGACTACGCTTGAAGTTTGAGGTGGCAAGACAAGCAAGCAGCCCCATTCTCTGTGCCTCTGTGCGAGCAGTGCCATGGGCAGATGAGGCTGAGCAACAGCTTTCCAGGCTAGCCCCTTCTGCCTGCCAGCTATCTGCAGACGTTCGCACTTTCGGAGCAGGGCTGTGATAGGAGCCTGGCAGGGACACCACCATTCCCAGCATGCGTTTGAAGTTTCAAGTGGCAAGATAAGCAAGCAGCCCCATTCTCTGTGACTCTATGCGAACAGTGCCATGGGCAGATGAGGCTGAGCAACAGCTTTCCAGGCTAGGCCCTTCTGCCTGCCAGCTATCTGCAGACGTTCGCACTTTCGGAGCAGGGCTGCGAAAGGAGCGTGGCTGGGACACCAAATTTCCCAGGCTACGTTTGAACTTTGAGGTGACAAGACAAGCAAGCAGCCCCATTCTCTGTGCCTCTGTGCGAGCAGTGCCATGGGCAGATGAGGCTGAGCAACAGCTTTCCAGGCTAGCCCCTTCTGGCTGCCAGCTATCTGCAGACGTTCGCACTTTCGGAGCAGGGCTGCGAAAGGAGCCTGGCAGCGACACCTCCATTCCCAGCATGCGTTTGAAGTTTCAAGTGGCAAGATAAGCAAGCAGCCCCATTCTCTGTGCCTCTATGCGAACAGTGCCATGGGCAGATGAGGC
This sequence comes from Opisthocomus hoazin, assembly GCF_030867145.1. Taxonomy (NCBI): domain Eukaryota; kingdom Metazoa; phylum Chordata; class Aves; order Opisthocomiformes; family Opisthocomidae; genus Opisthocomus; species Opisthocomus hoazin. The sequence continues at coordinate 748,946 of NC_134450.1, read as the reverse complement.
TGAGCAACAGCTTTCCAGGCTAGCCCCTTCTGGCTGCCAGCTATCTGCAGACGTTCGCACTTTCGGAGCAGGGCTGCGAAAGGAGCGTGGCTGGGACACCAACTTTCCCAGGCTACGTTTGAAGTTTGAGGTGGCAAGACAAGCAAGCAGCCCCATTCTCTGTGCCTCTGTGCGAGCACTGCCATGGGCAGATGAGGCTGAGCAACAGCTTTCCAGGCTAGCCCCTTCTGGCTGCCAGCTATCTGCAGACGTTCGCACTTTCGGAGCAGGGCTGAGAAAGGAGCCTGGCAGGGACACCACCATTCCCAGGCTACGTTTGAAGTTTCAAGTGGCAAGATAAGCAAGCAGCCCCATTCTCTGTGCCTCTATGCGAACAGTGCCATGGGCAGATGAGGCTGAGCAACAGCTTTCCAGGCTAGCCCCTTCTGGCTGCCAGCTATCTGCAGACGTTCGCACTTTCGGAGCAGGGCTGCGAAAGGAGCCTGGCTGGGACACCAACTTTCCCAGGCTACGTTTGAAGTTTCAAGTGGCAAGATAAGCAAGCAGCCCCATTCTCTGTGCCTCTGTGCGAGCAGTGCCATGGGCAGATGAGGCTGAGCAACAGCTTTCCAGGCTAGCCCCTTCTGCCTGCCAGCTTTCTGCAGACGTTCGCACTTTCGGAGCAGGGCTGTGATAGGAGCCTGGCAGGGACACCACCTTTCCCAGCATGCGTTTGAAGTTTCAAGTGGCAAGATAAGCAAGCAGCCCCATTCTCTGTGCCTCTGTGCGAGCACTGCCATGGGCAGATGAGGCTGAGCAACAGCTTTCCAGGCTAGCCCCTTCTGCCTGCCAGCTATCTGCAGACGTTCGCACTTTCGGAGCAGGGCTGCGAAAGGAGCCTGGCTGGGACACCACCATTCCCAGCATGCGTTTGAAGTTTCAAGTGGCAAGATAAGCAAGCAGCCCCATTCTCTGTGACTCTATGCGAACAGTGCCATGGGCAGATGAAGCTGTGCAAGAGCTTTCCAGGCTAGCCCCTTCTGCCTGCCAGCTATCTGCAGACGTTCGCACTTTCGGAGCAGGGCTGCGAAAGGAGCCTGGCTGGGACACCACCATTCCCAGCATGCGTTTGAAGTTTCAAGTGGCAAGATAAGCAAGCAGCCCCATTCTCTGTGCCTCTATGCGAACAGTGCCATGGGCAGATGAGGCTGACAAACAGCTTTCCAGGATAGCCCCTTCTGGCTGCCAGCTATCTGCAGACGTTCGCACTTTCGGAGCAGGGCTGCGAAAGGAGCGTGGCTGGGACACCAACTTTCCCAGGCTACGTTTGAAGTTTCAAGTGGCAAGATAAGCAAGCAGCCCCATTCTCTGTGCCTCTGTGCGAGCAGTGCCATGGGCAGATGAAGCTGTGCAAGAGCTTTCCAGGCTAGCCCCTTCTGCCTGCCAGCTTTCTGCAGACGTTCGCACTTTCGGAGCAGGGCTGTGATAGGAGCCTGGCAGGGACACCACCTTTCCCAGCATGCGTTTGAAGTTTCAAGTGGCAAGATAAGCAAGCAGCCCCATTCTCTGTGACTCTATGCGAACAGTGCCATGGGCAGATGAGGCTGACAAACAGCTTTCCAGGCTAGCCCCTTCTGCCTGCCAGCTATCTGCAGACGTTCGCATTTCAAGAGCAGGGCTGCGAAAGGAGCCTGGCTGGGACACCCACTTTCCCAGGATACGTTTGAAGTTTCAAGTGGCAAGACAAGCAAGCAGCCCCATTCTCTCTGCCTCTGTGCGAGCAGTGCCATGGGCAGATGAGGCTGAGCAACAGCTTTCCAGGATAGCCCCTTCTGGCTGCCAGCTATCTGCAGACGTTCGCACTTTTGGAGCAGGGCTGCGAAAGGAGCCTGGCAGGGACACTTCCATTCCCAGCATGCGTTTGAAGTTTCAAGTGGCAAGATAAGCAAGCAGCCCCATTCTCTGTGCCTCTATGCGAACAGTGCCATGGGCAGATGAGGCTGAGCAACAGCTTTCCAGGCTAGCCCCTTCTGGCTGCCAGCTATCTGCAGACGTTCGCACTTTCGGAGCAGGGCTGCGAAAGGAGCCTGGCTGGGACACCAACTTTCCCAGGCTACGTTTGAAGTTTGAGGTGGCAAGACAAGCAAGCAGCCCCATTCTCTGTGCCTCTGTGCGAGCAGTGCCATGGGCAGATGAGGCTGAGCAACAGCTTTCCAGGCTAGCCCCTTCTGCCTGCCAGCTATCTGCAGACGTTCGCACTTTCGGAGCAGGGCTGCGAAAGGAGCCTGGCAGCGACACCTCCATTCCCAGCATGCGTTTGAAGTTTCAAGTGGCAAGATAAGCAAGCAGCCCCATTCTCTGTGCCTCTGTGCGAGCACTGCCATGGGCAGATGAGGCTGAGCAACAGCTTTCCAGGCTAGCCCCTTCTGCCTGCCAGCTATCTGCAGACGTTCGCACTTTCGGAGCAGGGCTGCGAAAGGAGCCTGGCTGGGACACCAACTTTCCCAGCATGCGTTTGAAGTTTGAGGTGGCAAGACAAGCAAGCAGCCCCATTCTCTCTGCCTCTGTGCGAGCAGTGCCATGGGCAGATGAGGCTGAGCAACAGCTTTCCAGGCTAGCCCCTTCTGCCTGCCAGCTATCTGCAGACGTTCGCACTTTCGGAGCAGGGCTGCGAAAGGAGCCTGGCAGCGACACCTCCATTCCCAGCATGCGTTTGAAGTTTCAAGTGGCAAGATAAGCAAGCAGCCCCATTCTCTGTGCCTCTATGCGAACAGTGCCATGGGCAGATGAGGCTGAGCAACAGCTTTCCAGGCTAGCCCCTTCTGCCTGCCAGCTATCTGCAGACGTTCGCACTTTCGGAGCAGGGCTGCGAAAGGAGCGTGGCTGGGACACCAACTTTCCCAGGCTACGTTTGAAGTTTGAGGTGGCAAGACAAGCAAGCAGCCCCATTCTCTGTGCCTCTGTGCGAGCACTGCCATGGGCAGATGAGGCTGAGCAACAGCTTTCCAGGCTAGCCCCTTCTGGCTGCCAGCTATCTGCAGACGTTCGCACTTTCGGAGCAGGGCTGCGAAAGGAGCCTGGCAGGGACACCACCATTCCCAGGCTACGTTTGAAGTTTCAAGTGGCAAGTTAAGCAAGCAGCCCCATTCTCTGTGCCTCTGTGCGAGCAGTGCCATGGGCAGATGAGGCTGAGCAACAGCTTTCCAGGCTAGCCCCTTCTGCCTGCCAGCTATCTGCAGACGTTCGCACTTTCGGAGCAGGGCTGCGAAAGGAGCCTGGCAGCGACACCTCCATTCCCAGCATGCGTTTGAAGTTTCAAGTGGCAAGATAAGCAAGCAGCCCCATTCTCTGTGCCTCTGTGCGAGCACTGCCATGGGCAGATGAGGCTGAGCAACAGCTTTCCAGGCTAGCCCCTTCTGCCTGCCAGCTATCTGCAGACGTTCGCACTTTCGGAGCAGGGCTGCGAAAGGAGCCTGGCTGGGACACCAACTTTCCCAGCATGCGTTTGAAGTTTGAGGTGGCAAGACAAGCAAGCAGCCCCATTCTCTCTGCCTCTGTGCGAGCAGTGCCATGGGCAGATGAGGCTGAGCAACAGCTTTCCAGGCTAGCCCCTTCTGCCTGCCAGCTATCTGCACACGTTCGCACTTTCGGAGCAGGGCTGCGAAAGGAGCCTGGCAGCGACACCTCCATTCCCAGCATGCGTTTGAAGTTTCAAGTGGCAAGATAAGCAAGCAGCCCCATTCTCTGTGCCTCTATGCGAACAGTGCCATGGGCAGATGAGGCTGAGCAACAGCTTTCCAGGCTAGCCCCTTCTGCCTGCCAGCTATCTGCAGACGTTCGCACTTTCGGAGCAGGGCTGCGAAAGGAGCGTGGCTGGGACACCAACTTTCCCAGGCTACGTTTGAAGTTTGAGGTGGCAAGACAAGCAAGCAGCCCCATTCTCTGTGCCTCTGTGCGAGCACTGCCATGGGCAGATGAGGCTGAGCAACAGCTTTCCAGGCTAGCCCCTTCTGGCTGCCAGCTATCTGCAGACGTTCGCACTTTCGGAGCAGGGCTGCGAAAGGAGCCTGGCAGGGACACCACCATTCCCAGGCTACGTTTGAAGTTTCAAGTGGCAAGTTAAGCAAGCAGCCCCATTCTCTGTGCCTCTGTGCGAGCAGTGCCATGGGCAGATGAGGCTGAGCAACAGCTTTCCAGGCTAGCTCCTTCTGCCTGCCAGCTATCTGCAGACGTTCGCACTTTCGGAGCAGAGCTGTGATAGGAGCCTGGCAGGGACACCACCTTTCCCAGCATGCGTTTGAAGTTTCAAGTGGCAAGATAAGCAAGCAGCCCCATTCTCTGTGCCTCTGTGCGAGCACTGCCATGGGCAGATGAGGCTGAGCAACAGCTTTCCAGGCTAGCCCCTTCTGCCTGCCAGCTATCTGCAGACGTTCGCACTTTCGGAGCAGGGCTGCGAAAGGAGCCTGGCTGGGACACCAACTTTCCCAGGCTACGTTTGAAGTTTGAGGTGGCAAGACAAGCAAGCAGCCCCATTCTCTCTGCCTCTGTGCGAGCAGTGCCATGGGCAGATGAGGCTGAGCAACAGCTTTCCAGGCTAGCCCCTTCTGCCTGCCAGCTATCTGCAGACGTTCGCACTTTCGGAGCAGGGCTGCGAAAGGAGCCTGGCAGCGACACCTCCATTCCCAGCATGCGTTTGAAGTTTCAAGTGGCAAGATAAGCAAGCAGCACCATTCTCTGTGCCTCTATGCGAACAGTGCCATGGGCAGATGAGGCTGAGCAACAGCTTTCCAGGCTAGCCCCTTCTGCCTGCCAGCTATCTGCAGACGTTCGCACTTTCGGAGCAGGGCTGCGAAAGGAGCGTGGCTGGGACACCAACTTTCCCAGGCTACGTTTGAAGTTTGAGGTGGCAAGACAAGCAAGCAGCCCCATTCTCTGTGCCTCTGTGCGAGCACTGCCATGGGCAGATGAGGCTGAGCAACAGCTTTCCAGGATAGCCCCTTCTGGCTGCCAGCTATCTGCAGACGTTCGCACTTTCGGAGCAGGGCTGCGAAAGGAGCCTGGCTGGGACACCACCATTCCCAGGCTACGTTTGAAGTTTCAAGTGGCAAGATAAGCAAGCAGCCCCATTCTCTGTGCCTCTGTGCGAGCAGTGCCATGGGCAGATGAGGCTGAGCAACAGCTTTCCAGGCTAGCTCCTTCTGCCTGCCAGCTATCTGCAGACGTTCGCACTTTCGGAGCAGAGCTGTGATAGGAGCCTGGCAGGGACACCACCTTTCCCAGCATGCGTTTGAAGTTTCAAGTGGCAAGATAAGCAAGCAGCCCCATTCTCTGTGCCTCTGTGCGAGCACTGCCATGGGCAGATGAGGCTGAGCAACAGCTTTCCAGGCTAGCCCCTTCTGCCTGCCAGCTATCTGCAGACGTTCGCACTTTCGGAGCAGGGCTGTGAAAGGAGCCTGTCTGGGACACCAACTTTCCCAGGCTACGTTTGAAGTTTGAGGTGGCAAGGCAAGCAAGCAGCCCCATTCTCTGTGCCTCTGTGCGAGCACTGCCATGGGCAGATGAGGCTGAGCAACAGCTTTCCAGGCTAGCCCCTTCTGCCTGCCAGCTATCTGCAGACGTTCGCACTTTCGGAGCAGGGCTGTGATAGGAGCCTGGCAGGGACACCACCATTCCCAGCATGCGTTTGAAGTTTCAAGTGGCAAGATAAGCAAGCAGCCCCATTCTCTGTGACTCTATGCGAACAGTGCCATGGGCAGATGAGGCTGACAAACAGCTTTCCAGGCTAGCCCCTTCTGCCTGCCAGCTATCTGCAGACGTTCGCATTTCAAGAGCAGGGCTGCGAAAGGATCCTAGCATGTACACCATATTTCCCAGGCTACGTTCGAAGTTTGAAGTGGCAAGACAAGCAAGCAGCCCCATTCTCTGTGCCTCTATGCGAACAGTGCCATGGGCAGATGAGGCTGAGCAACAGCTTTCCAGGCTAGCCCCTTCTGCCTGCCAGCTATCTGCAGACGTTCGCATTTTCGGAGCAGGGCTGCGAAAGGAGCCTGGCAGGGACACCACCATTCCCAGCATGCATTTGAAGTTTCAAGTGGCAAGATAAGCAAGCAGCCCCATTCTCTGTGCCTCTATGCGAACAGTGCCATGGGCAGATGAGGCTGAGGAACAGCTTCCCAGGCTAGCCCCTTCTGCCTGCCAGCTATCTGCAGACGTTCGCACTTTCGGAGCAGGGCTGCGAAAGGAGCCTGGCTGGGACACCAACTTTCCCAGGCTACGTTTGAAGTTTCAAGTGTCAAGATAAGCAAGCAGCCCCATTCTCTGTGCCTCTGTGCGAGCAGTGCCATGGGCAGATGAGGCTGAGCAACAGCTTTGCAGGCTAGCTCCTTCTGCCTGCCAGCTATCTGCAGACGTTCGCACTTTCGGAGCAGGGCTGTGATAGGAGCCTGGCAGGGACACCACCTTTCCCAGCATGCGTTTGAAGTTTCAAGTGGCAAGATAAGCAAGCAGCCCCATTGTCTGTGCCTCTATGCGAACAGTGCCATGGGCAGATGAGGCTGAGCAACAGCTTTCCAGGCTAGCCCCTTCTGGCTGCCAGCTATCTGCAGACGTTCGCACTTTCGGAGCAGGGCTGCGAAAGGAGCCTGTCTGGGACACAAACTTTCCCAGGCTACGTTTCAAGTTTGAGGTGGCAAGACAAGCAAGCAGCCCCAGTTTCTGTGCCTCTGTGCGAGCACTGCCATGGGCAGATGAGGCTGAGCAACAGCTTTCCAGGCTAGCCCCTTCTGCCTGCCAGCTATCTGCAGACGTTCGCACTTTCGGAGCAGGGCTGCGAAAGGAGCCTGGCAGGGACATTTCCATTCCCAGCATGCGTTTGAAGTTTCAAGTGGCAAGATAAGCAAGCAGCCCCATTCTCTGTGCCTCTATGCGAACAGTGCCATGGGCAGATGAGGCTGAGCAACAGCTTTCCAGGCTAGCCCCTTCTGCCTGCCAGCTATCTGCAGACGTTCGCACTTTCGGAGCAGGGCTGCGAAAGGAGCCTGGCTGGGACACCAACTTTCCCAGGCTACGTTTGAAGTTTGAGGTGGCAAGACAAGCAAGCAGCCCCATTCTCTGTGCCTCTGTGCGAGCACTGCCATGGGCAGATGAGGCTGAGCAACAGCTTTCCAGGCTAGCCCCTTCTGGCTGCCAGCTATCTGCAGACGTTCGCACTTTCGGAGCAGGGCTGCGAAAGGAGCCTGGCAGCGACACCTCCATTCCCAGCATGCGTTTGAAGTTTCAAGTGGCAAGATAAGCAAGCAGCCCCATTCTCTGTGCCTCTATGCGAACAGTGCCATGGGCAGATGAGGCTGAGCAACAGCTTTCCAGGCTAGCCCCTTCTGGCTGCCAGCTATCTGCACACGTTCGCACTTTCGGAGCAGGGCTGCGAAAGGAGCCTGGCAGCGACACCTCCATTCCCAGCATGCGTTTGAAGTTTCAAGTGGCAAGATAAGCAAGCAGCCCCATTCTCTGTGCCTCTATGCGAACAGTGCCATGGGCAGATGAGGCTGAGCAACAGCTTTCCAGGCTAGCCCCTTCTGCCTGCCAGCTATCTGCACACGTTCGCACTTTCGGAGCAGGGCTGCGAAAGGAGCGTGGCTGGGACACCAACTTTCCCAGGCTACGTTTGAAGTTTCAAGTGGCAAGACAAGCAAGCAGCCCCATTCTCTGTGCCTCTGTGCGAGCACTGCCATGGGCAGATGAGGCTGAGCAACAGCTTTCCAGGCTAGCCCCTTCTGGCTGCCAGCTATCTGCAGACGTTCGCACTTTCGGAGCAGGGCTGCGAAAGGAGCCTGGCAGGGACACCACCATTCCCAGGCTACGTTTGAAGTTTCAAGTGGCAAGTTAAGCAAGCAGCCCCATTCTCTGTGCCTCTGTGCGAGCAGTGCCATGGGCAGATGAGGCTGAGCAACAGCTTTCCAGGCTAGCTCCTTCTGCCTGCCAGCTATCTGCAGACGTTCGCACTTTCGGAGCAGAGCTGTGATAGGAGCCTGGCAGGGACACCACCTTTCCCAGCATGCGTTTGAAGTTTCAAGTGGCAAGATAAGCAAGCAGCCCCATTCTGTGTGCCTCTGTGCGAGCACTGCCATGGGCAGATGAGGCTGAGCAACAGCTTTCCAGGCTAGCCCCTTCTGCCTGCCAGCTATCTGCAGACGTTCGCACTTTCGGAGCAGGGCTGCGAAAGGAGCCTGGCTGGGACACCAACTTTCCCAGGCTACGTTTGAAGTTTGAGGTGGCAAGACAAGCAAGCAGCCCCATTCTCTCTGCCTCTGTGCGAGCAGTGCCATGGGCAGATGAGGCTGAGCAACAGCTTTCCAGGCTAGCCCCTTCTGCCTGCCAGCTATCTGCAGACGTTCGCACTTTCGGAGCAGGGCTGCGAAAGGAGCCTGGCAGCGACACCTCCATTCCCAGCATGCGTTTGAAGTTTCAAGTGGCAAGACAAGCAAGCAGCCCCATTCTCTCTGCCTCTATGCGAACAGTGCCATGGGCAGATGAGGCTGAGCAACAGCTTTCCAGGCTAGCCCCTTCTGCCTGCCAGCTATCTGCAGACGTTCGCACTTTCGGAGCAGGGCTGCGAAAGGAGCCTGGCAGGGACACCACCATTCCCAGCATGCGTTTGAAGTTTCAAGTGGCAAGATAAGCAAGCAGCCCCATTCTCTGTGCCTCTATGCGAACAGTGCCATGGGCAGATGAGGCTGAGCAACAGCTTTCCAGGCTAGCCCCTTCTGCCTGCCAGCTATCTGCAGACGTTCGCACTTTCGGAGCAGGGCTGCGAAAGGAGCGTGGCTGGGACACCAACTTTCCCAGGCTACGTTTGAAGTTTGAGGTGGCAAGACAAGCAAGCAGCCCCATTCTCTGTGCCTCTGTGCGAGCACTGCCATGGGCAGATGAGGCTGAGCAACAGCTTTCCAGGCTAGCCCCTTCTGGCTGCCAGCTATCTGCAGACGTTCGCACTTTCGGAGCAGGGCTGCGAAAGGAGCCTGGCAGGGACACCACCATTCCCAGGCTACGTTTGAAGTTTCAAGTGGCAAGTTAAGCAAGCAGCCCCATTCTCTGTGCCTCTGTGCGAGCAGTGCCATGGGCAGATGAGGCTGAGCAACAGCTTTCCAGGCTAGCTCCTTCTGCCTGCCAGCTATCTGCAGACGTTCGCACTTTCGGAGCAGAGCTGTGATAGGAGCCTGGCAGGGACACCACCTTTCCCAGCATGCGTTTGAAGTTTCAAGTGGCAAGATAAGCAAGCAGCCCCATTCTCTGTGCCTCTGTGCGAGCACTGCCATGGGCAGATGAGGCTGAGCAACAGCTTTCCAGGCTAGCCCCTTCTGCCTGCCAGCTATCTGCAGACGTTCGCACTTTCGGAGCAGGGCTGCGAAAGGAGCCTGGCTGGGACACCAACTTTCCCAGGCTACGTTTGAAGTTTGAGGTGGCAAGACAAGCAAGCAGCCCCATTCTCTCTGCCTCTGTGCGAGCAGTGCCATGGGCAGATGAGGCTGAGCAACAGCTTTCCAGGCTAGCCCCTTCTGCCTGCCAGCTATCTGCAGACGTTCGCACTTTCGGAGCAGGGCTGCGAAAGGAGCCTGGCAGCGACACCTCCATTCCCAGCATGCGTTTGAAGTTTCAAGTGGCAAGATAAGCAAGCAGCCCCATTCTCTGTGCCTCTATGCGAACAGTGCCATGGGCAGATGAGGCTGAGCAACAGCTTTCCAGGCTAGCCCCTTCTGCCTGCCAGCTATCTGCAGACGTTCGCACTTTCGGAGCAGGGCTGCGAAAGGAGCGTGGCTGGGACACCAACTTTCCCAGGCTACGTTTGAAGTTTGAGGTGGCAAGACAAGCAAGCAGCCCCATTCTCTGTGCCTCTGTGCGAGCACTGCCATGGGCAGATGAGGCTGAGCAACAGCTTTCCAGGCTAGCCCCTTCTGGCTGCCAGCTATCTGCAGACGTTCGCACTTTCGGAGCAGGGCTGCGAAAGGAGCCTGGCTGGGACACCACCATTCCCAGGCTACGTTTGAAGTTTCAAGTGGCAAGATAAGCAAGCAGCCCCATTCTCTGTGCCTCTGTGCGAGCAGTGCCATGGGCAGATGAGGCTGAGCAACAGCTTTCCAGGCTAGCTCCTTCTGCCTGCCAGCTATCTGCAGACGTTCGCACTTTCGGAGCAGAGCTGTGATAGGAGCCTGGCAGGGACACCACCTTTCCCAGCATGCGTTTGAAGTTTCAAGTGGCAAGATAAGCAAGCAGCCCCATTCTCTGTGCCTCTGTGCGAGCACTGCCATGGGCAGATGAGGCTGAGCAACAGCTTTCCAGGCTAGCCCCTTCTGCCTGCCAGCTATCTGCAGACGTTCGCACTTTCGGAGCAGGGCTGTGAAAGGAGCCTGTCTGGGACACCAACTTTCCCAGGCTACGTTTGAAGTTTGAGGTGGCAAGGCAAGCAAGCAGCCCCATTCTCTGTGCCTCTGTGCGAGCACTGCCATGGGCAGATGAGGCTGAGCAACAGCTTTCCAGGCTAGCCCCTTCTGCCTGCCAGCTATCTGCAGACGTTCGCACTTTCGGAGCAGGGCTGTGATAGGAGCCTGGCAGGGACACCACCATTCCCAGCATGCGTTTGAAGTTTGAAGTGGCAAGATAAGCAAGCAGCCCCATTCTCTGTGACTCTATGCGAACAGTGCCATGGGCAGATGAGGCTGACAAACAGCTTTCCAGGCTAGCCCCTTCTGCCTGCCAGCTATCTGCAGACGTTCGCATTTCAAGAGCAGGGCTGCGAAAGGATCCTAGCATGTACACCATATTTCCCAGGCTACGTTCGAAGTTTGAAGTGGCAAGACAAGCAAGCAGCCCCATTCTCTGTGCCTCTATGCGAACAGTGCCATGGGCAGATGAGGCTGAGCAACAGCTTTCCAGGCTAGCCCCTTCTGCCTGCCAGCTATCTGCAGACGTTCGCATTTTCGGAGCAGGGCTGCGAAAGGAGCCTGGCAGGGACACCACCATTCCCAGCATGCATTTGAAGTTTCAAGTGGCAAGATAAGCAAGCAGCCCCATTCTCTGTGCCTCTATGCGAACAGTGCCATGGGCAGATGAGGCTGAGCAACAGCTTCCCAGGCTAGCCCCTTCTGCCTGCCAGCTATCTGCAGACGTTTGCACTTTCGGAGCAGGGCTGCGAAAGGAGCCTGGCTGGGACACCAACTTTCCCAGGCTACGTTTGAAGTTTCAAGTGTCAAGATAAGCAAGCAGCCCCATTCTCTGTGCCTCTGTGCGAGCAGTGCCATGGGCAGATGAGGCTGAGCAACAGCTTTCCAGGCTAGCTCCTTCTGCCTGCCAGCTATCTGCAGACGTTCGCACTTTCGGAGCAGGGCTGTGATAGGAGCCTGGCAGGGACACCACCTTTCCCAGCATGCGTTTGAAGTTTCAAGTGGCAAGATAAGCAAGCAGCCCCATTGTCTGTGCCTCTATGCGAACAGTGCCATGGGCAGATGAGGCTGAGCAACAGCTTTCCAGGCTAGCCCCTTCTGGCTGCCAGCTATCTGCAGACGTTCGCACTTTCGGAGCAGGGCTGCGAAAGGAGCCTGTCTGGGACACAAACTTTCCCAGGCTACGTTTCAAGTTTGAGGTGGCAAGACAAGCAAGCAGCCCCAGTTTCTGTGCCTCTGTGCGAGCACTGCCATGGGCAGATGAGGCTGAGCAACAGCTTTCCAGGCTAGCCCCTTCTGCCTGCCAGCTATCTGCAGACGTTCGCACTTTCGGAGCAGGGCTGCGAAAGGAGCCTGGCAGGGACATTTCCATTCCCAGCATGCGTTTGAAGTTTCAAGTGGCAAGATAAGCAAGCAGCCCCATTCTCTGTGCCTCTATGCGAACAGTGCCATGGGCAGATGAGGCTGAGCAACAGCTTTCCAGGCTAGCCCCTTCTGCCTGCCAGCTATCTGCAGACGTTCGCACTTTCGGAGCAGGGCTGCGAAAGGAGCCTGGCTGGGACACCAACTTTCCCAGGCTACGTTTGAAGTTTGAGGTGGCAAGACAAGCAAGCAGCCCCATTCTCTGTGCCTCTGTGCGAGCACTGCCATGGGCAGATGAGGCTGAGCAACAGCTTTCCAGGCTAGCCCCTTCTGCCTGCCAGCTATCTGCAGACGTTCGCACTTTCGGAGCAGGGCTGCGAAAGGAGCCTGGCAGCGACACCTCCATTCCCAGCATGCGTTTGAAGTTTCAAGTGGCAAGATAAGCAAGCAACCCCATTCTCTGTGCCTCTATGCGAACAGTGCCATGGGCAGATGAGGCTGAGCAACAGCTTTCCAGGCTAGCCCCTTCTGGCTGCCAGCTATCTGCAGACGTTCGCACTTTCGGAGCAGGGCTGCGAAAGGAGCCTGGCAGCGACACCTCCATTCCCAGCACGCGTTTGAAGTTTCAAGTGGCAAGATAAGCAAGCAACCCCATTCTCTCTGCCTCTATGCGAACAGTGCCATGGGCAGATGAGGCTGAGCAACAGCTTTCCAGGCTAGCCCCTTCTGCCTGCCAGCTATCTGCACACGTTCGCACTTTCGGAGCAGGGCTGCGAAAGGAGCGTGGCTGGGACACCAACTTTCCCAGGCTACGCTTGAAGTTTGAGGTGGCAAGACAAGCAAGCAGCCCCATTCTCTGTGCCTCTGTGCGAGCAGTGCCATGGGCAGATGAGGCTGAGCAACAGCTTTCCAGGCTAGCCCCTTCTGGCTGCCAGCTATCTGCAGACGTTCGCACTTTCGGAGCAGGGCTGCGAAAGGAGCCTGGCAGGGACACCACCATTCCCAGGCTACGTTTGAAGTTTCAAGTGGCAAGATAAGCAAGCAGCCCCATTCTCTGTGCCTCTATGCGAACAGTGCCATGGGCAGATGAGGCTGAGCAACAGCTTTCCAGGCTAGGCCCTTCTGGCTGCCAGCTATCTGCAGACGTTCGCACTTTCGGAGCAGGGCTGCGAAAGGAGCGTGGCTGGGACACCAACTTTCCCAGGCTACGTTTGAAGTTTGAGGTGGCAAGACAAGCAAGCAGCCCCATTCTCTGTGCCTCTGTGCGAGCACTGCCATGGGCAGATGAGGCTGAGCAACAGCTTTCCAGGCTAGCCCCTTCTGGCTGCCAGCTATCTGCAGACGTTCGCACTTTCGGAGCAGGGCTGCGAAAGGAGCCTGGCTGGGACACCACCATTCCCAGGCTACGTTTGAAGTTTCAAGTGGCAAGATAAGCAAGCAGCCCCATTCTCTGTGCCTCTGTGCGAGCAGTGCCATGGGCAGATGAGGCTGAGCAACAGCTTTCCAGGCTAGCTCCTTCTGCCTGCCAGCTATCTGCAGACGTTCGCACTTTCGGAGCAGAGCTGTGATAGGAGCCTGGCAGGGACACCACCTTTCCCAGCATGCGTTTGAAGTTTCAAGTGGCAAGATAAGCAAGCAGCCCCATTCTCTGTGCCTCTGTGCGAGCACTGCCATGGGCAGATGAGGCTGAGCAACAGCTTTCCAGGCTAGCCCCTTCTGCCTGCCAGCTATCTGCAGACGTTCGCACTTTCGGAGCAGGGCTGTGAAAGGAGCCTGTCTGGGACACCAACTTTCCCAGGCTACGTTTGAAGTTTGAGGTGGCAAGGCAAGCAAGCAGCCCCATTCTCTGTGCCTCTGTGCGAGCACTGCCATGGGCAGATGAGGCTGAGCAACAGCTTTCCAGGCTAGCCCCTTCTGCCTGCCAGCTATCTGCAGACGTTCGCACTTTCGGAGCAGGGCTGTGATAGGAGCCTGGCAGGGACACCACCATTCCCAGCATGCGTTTGAAGTTTGAAGTGGCAAGATAAGCAAGCAGCCCCATTCTCTGTGACTCTATGCGAACAGTGCCATGGGCAGATGAGGCTGACAAACAGCTTTCCAGGCTAGCCCCTTCTGCCTGCCAGCTATCTGCAGACGTTCGCATTTCAAGAGCAGGGCTGCGAAAGGATCCTAGCATGTACACCATATTTCCCAGGCTACGTTCGAAGTTTGAAGTGGCAAGACAAGCAAGCAGCCCCATTCTCTGTGCCTCTATGCGAACAGTGCCATGGGCAGATGAGGCTGAGCAACAGCTTTCCAGGCTAGCCCCTTCTGCCTGCCAGCTATCTGCAGACGTTCGCATTTTCGGAGCAGGGCTGCGAAAGGAGCCTGGCAGGGACACCACCATTCCCAGCATGCATTTGAAGTTTCAAGTGGCAAGATAAGCAAGCAGCCCCATTCTCTGTGCCTCTATGCGAACAGTGCCATGGGCAGATGAGGCTGAGCAACAGCTTCCCAGGCTAGCCCCTTCTGCCTGCCAGCTATCTGCAGACGTTTGCACTTTCGGAGCAGGGCTGCGAAAGGAGCCTGGCTGGGACACCAACTTTCCCAGGCTACGTTTGAAGTTTCAAGTGTCAAGATAAGCAAGCAGCCCCATTCTCTGTGCCTCTGTGCGAGCAGTGCCATGGGCAGATGAGGCTGAGCAACAGCTTTCCAGGCTAGCTCCTTCTGCCTGCCAGCTATCTGCAGACGTTCGCACTTTCGGAGCAGGGCTGTGATAGGAGCCTGGCAGGGACACCACCTTTCCCAGCATGCGTTTGAAGTTTCAAGTGGCAAGATAAGCAAGCAGCCCCATTGTCTGTGCCTCTATGCGAACAGTGCCATGGGCAGATGAGGCTGAGCAACAGCTTTCCAGGCTAGCCCCTTCTGGCTGCCAGCTATCTGCAGACGTTCGCACTTTCGGAGCAGGGCTGCGAAAGGAGCCTGTCTGGGACACAAACTTTCCCAGGCTACGTTTCAAGTTTGAGGTGGCAAGACAAGCAAGCAGCCCCAGTTTCTGTGCCTCTGTGCGAGCACTGCCATGGGCAGATGAGGCTGAGCAACAGCTTTCCAGGCTAGCCCCTTCTGCCTGCCAGCTATCTGCAGACGTTCGCACTTTCGGAGCAGGGCTGCGAAAGGAGCCTGGCAGGGACATTTCCATTCCCAGCATGCGTTTGAAGTTTCAAGTGGCAAGATAAGCAAGCAGCCCCATTCTCTGTGCCTCTATGCGAACAGTGCCATGGGCAGATGAGGCTGAGCAACAGCTTTCCAGGCTAGCCCCTTCTGCCTGCCAGCTATCTGCAGACGTTCGCACTTTCGGAGCAGGGCTGCGAAAGGAGCCTGGCTGGGACACCAACTTTCCCAGGCTACGTTTGAAGTTTGAGGTGGCAAGACAAGCAAGCAGCCCCATTCTCTGTGCCTCTGTGCGAGCACTGCCATGGGCAGATGAGGCTGAGCAACAGCTTTCCAGGCTAGCCCCTTCTGCCTGCCAGCTATCTGCAGACGTTCGCACTTTCGGAGCAGGGCTGCGAAAGGAGCCTGGCAGCGACACCTCCATTCCCAGCATGCGTTTGAAGTTTCAAGTGGCAAGATAAGCAAGCAACCCCATTCTCTGTGCCTCTATGCGAACAGTGCCATGGGCAGATGAGGCTGAGCAACAGCTTTCCAGGCTAGCCCCTTCTGGCTGCCAGCTATCTGCAGACGTTCGCACTTTCGGAGCAGGGCTGCGAAAGGAGCCTGGCAGCGACACCTCCATTCCCAGCACGCGTTTGAAGTTTCAAGTGGCAAGATAAGCAAGCAACCCCATTCTCTCTGCCTCTATGCGAACAGTGCCATGGGCAGATGAGGCTGAGCAACAGCTTTCCAGGCTAGCCCCTTCTGCCTGCCAGCTATCTGCACACGTTCGCACTTTCGGAGCAGGGCTGCGAAAGGAGCGTGGCTGGGACACCAACTTTCCCAGGCTACGCTTGAAGTTTGAGGTGGCAAGACAAGCAAGCAGCCCCATTCTCTGTGCCTCTGTGCGAGCAGTGCCATGGGCAGATGAGGCTGAGCAACAGCTTTCCAGGCTAGCCCCTTCTGGCTGCCAGCTATCTGCAGACGTTCGCACTTTCGGAGCAGGGCTGCGAAAGGAGCCTGGCAGGGACACCACCATTCCCAGGCTACGTTTGAAGTTTCAAGTGGCAAGATAAGCAAGCAGCCCCATTCTCTGTGCCTCTATGCGAACAGTGCCATGGGCAGATGAGGCTGAGCAACAGCTTTCCAGGCTAGCCCCTTCTGCCTGCCAGCTATCTGCAGACGTTCGCACTTTCGGAGCAGGGCTGCGAAAGGAGCGTGGCTGGGACACCAACTTTCCCAGGCTACGTTTGAAGTTTGAGGTGGCAAGACAAGCAAGCAGCCCCATTCTCTGTGCCTCTGTGCGAGCACTGCCATGGGCAGATGAGGCTGAGCAACAGCTTTCCAGGCTAGCCCCTTCTGGCTGCCAGCTATCTGCAGACGTTCGCACTTTCGGAGCAGGGCTGCGAAAGGAGCCTGGCTGGGACACCAACTTTCCCAGGCTACGTTTGAAGTTTCAAGTGGCAAGATAAGCAAGCAGCCCCATTCTCTGTGCCTCTGTGCGAGCAGTGCCATGGGCAGATGAGGCTGAGCAACAGCTTTCCAGGCTAGCCCCTTCTGCCTGCCAGCTATCTGCAGACGTTCGCACTTTCGGAGCAGGGCTGTGATAGGAGCCTGGCAGGGACACCACCTTTCCCAGCATGCGTTTGAAGTTTCAAGTGGCAAGATAAGCAAGCAGCCCCATTCTCTGTGCCTCTGTGCGAGCACTGCCATGGGCAGATGAGGCTGAGCAACAGCTTTCCAGGCTAGCCCCTTCTGCCTGCCAGCTATCTGCAGACGTTCGCACTTTCGGAGCAGGGCTGCGAAAGGAGCCTGGCTGGGACACCAACTTTCCCAGGATACGTTTGAAGTTTGAGGTGGCAAGACAAGCAAGCAGCCCCATTCTCTCTGCCTCTGTGCGAGCAGTGCCATGGGCAGATGAGGCTGAGCAACAGCTTTCCAGGATAGCCCCTTCTGCCTGCCATCTATCTGCAGACGTTCGCACTTTCGGAGCAGGGCTGCGAAAGGAGCCTGGCTGGGACACCACCATTCCCAGCATGCGTTTGAAGTTTCAAGTGGCAAGATAAGCAAGCAGCCCCATTCTCTGTGACTCTATGCGAACAGTGCCATGGGCAGATGAAGCTGTGCAAGAGCTTTCCAGGCTAGCCCCTTCTGCCTGCCAGCTATCTGCAGACGTTCGCACTTTCGGAGCAGGGCTGCGAAAGGAGCCTGGCAGGGACACCTCCATTCCCAGCATGCGTTTGAAGTTTCAAGTGGCAAGATAAGCAAGCAGCCCCATTCTCTGTGACTCTATGCGAACAGTGCCATGGGCAGATGAGGCTGACAAACAGCTTTCCAGGATAGCCCCTTCTGGCTGCCAGCTATCTGCAGACGTTCGCATTTCAAGAGCAGGGCTGCGAAAGGAGCCTGGCTGGGACACCCACTTTCCCAGGATACGTTTGAAGTTTCAAGTGGCAAGACAAGCAAGCAGCCCCATTCTCTCTGCCTCTGTGCGAGCAGTGCCATGGGCAGATGAGGCTGAGCAACAGCTTTCCAGGCTAGCCCCTTCTGGCTGCCAGCTATCTGCAGACGTTCGCACTTTTGGAGCAGGGCTGCGAAAGGAGCCTGGCAGGGACACTTCCATTCCCAGCATGCGTTTGAAGTTTCAAGTGGCAAGATAAGCAAGCAGCCCCATTCTCTGTGCCTCTATGCGAACAGTGCCATGGGCAGATGAGGCTGAGCAACAGCTTCCCAGGCTAGCCCCTTCTGCCTGCCAGCTATCTGCAGACGTTCGCACTTTCGGAGCAGGGCTGCGAAAGGAGCCTGGCTGGGACACCAACTTTCCCAGGCTACGTTTGAAGTTTGAGGTGGCAAGACAAGCAAGCAGCCCCATTCTCTGTGCCTCTGTGCGAGCAGTGCCATGGGCAGATGAGGCTGAGCAACAGCTTTCCAGGCTAGCCCCTTCTGCCTGCCAGCTATCTGCAGACGTTCGCACTTTCGGAGCAGGGCTGCGAAAGGAGCCTGGCAGGGACACAACCATTCCCAGGCTACGTTTGAAGTTTCAAGTGGCAAGATAAGCAAGCAGCCCCATTCTCTGTGCCTCTGTGCGAGCAGTGCCATGGGCAGATGAGGCTGAGCAACAGCTTTCCAGGCTAGCTCCTTCTGCCTGCCAGCTATCTGCAGACGTTCGCACTTTCGGAGCAGAGCTGTGATAGGAGCCTGGAAGGGACACCACCTTTCCCAGCATGCGTTTGAAGTTTCAAGTGGCAAGATAAGCAAGCAGCCCCATTCTCTGTGCCTCTGTGCGAGCACTGCCATGGGCAGATGAGGCTGAGCAACAGCTTTCCAGGCTAGCCCCTTCTGCCTGCCAGCTATCTGCAGACGTTCGCACTTTCGGAGCAGGGCTGTGAAAGGAGCCTGTCTGGGACACCAACTTTCCCAGGCTACGTTTGAAGTTTGAGGCGGCAAGGCAAGCAAGCAGCCCCATTCTCTGTGCCTCTGTGCGAGCACTGCCATGGGCAGATGAGGCTGAGCAACAGCTTTCCAGGCTAGCCCCTTCTGCCTGCCAGCTATCTGCAGACGTTCGCACTTTCGGAGCAGGGCTGTGATAGGAGCCTGGCAGGGACACCACCATTCCCAGGCTACGTTTGAAGTTTCAAGTGGCAAGATAAGCAAGCAGCCCCATTCTCTGTGCCTCTATGCGAACAGTGCCATGGGCAGATGAGGCTGAGCAACAGCTTTCCAGGCTAGCCCCTTCTGGCTGCCAGCTATCTGCAGACGTTCGCACTTTCGGAGCAGGGCTGCGAAAGGAGCCTGGCAGGGACACTTCCATTCCCAGCATGCGTTTGAAGTTTCAAGTGGAAGAATAAGCAAGCAGCCCCATTCTCTGTGCCTCTATGCGAACAGTGCCATGGGCAGATGAGGCTGAGCAACAGCTTTCCAGGCTAGCCCCTTCTGCCTGCCAGCTATCTGCAGACGTTCGCACTTTCGGAGCAGGGCTGCGAAAGGAGCGTGGCTGGGACACCAACTTTCCCAGGCTACGTTTGAAGTTTGAGGTGGCAAGACAAGGAAGCAGCCCCATTCTCTGTGCCTCTGTGCGAGCAGTGCCATGGGCAGATGAGGCTGAGCAACAGCTTTCCAGGCTAGCCCCTTCTGCCTGCCAGCTATCTGCAGACGTTCGCACTTTCGGAGCAGGGCTGTGATAGGAGCCTGGCAGGGACACCACCTTTCCCAGCATGCGTTTGAAGTTTCAAGTGGCAAGATAAGCAAGCAGCCCCATTCTCTGTGCCTCTGTGCGAGCACTGCCATGGGCAGATGAGGCTGAGCAACAGCTTTCCAGGCTAGCCCCTTCTGCCTGCCAGCTATCTGCAGACGTTCGCACTTTCGGAGCAGGGCTGCGAAAGGAGCCTGGCTGGGACACCAACTTTCCCAGGATACGTTTGAAGTTTGAGGTGGCAAGACAAGCAAGCAGCCCCATTCTCTCTGCCTCTGTGCGAGCAGTGCCATGGGCAGATGAGGCTGAGCAACAGCTTTCCAGGATAGCCCCTTCTGCCTGCCATCTATCTGCAGACGTTCGCACTTTCGGAGCAGGGCTGCGAAAGGAGCCTGGCTGGGACACCACCATTCCCAGCATGCGTTTGAAGTTTGAAGTGGCAAGATAAGCAAGCAGCCCCATTCTCTGTGACTCTATGCGAACAGTGCCATGGGCAGATGAAGCTGTGCAAGAGCTTTCCAGGCTAGCCCCTTCTGCCTGCCAGCTATCTGCAGACGTTCGCACTTTCGGAGCAGGGCTGCGAAAGGAGCCTGGCAGGGACACCTCCATTCCCAGCATGCGTTTGAAGTTTCAAGTGGCAAGATAAGCAAGCAGCCCCATTCTCTGTGACTCTATGCGAACAGTGCCATGGGCAGATGAGGCTGACAAACAGCTTTCCAGGATAGCCCCTTCTGCCTGCCAGCTATCTGCAGACGTTCGCATTTCAAGAGCAGGGCTGCGAAAGGAGCCTGGCTGGGACACCCACTTTCCCAGGATACGTTTGAAGTTTCAAGTGGCAAGACAAGCAAGCAGCCCCATTCTCTCTGCCTCTGTGCGAGCAGTGCCATGGGCAGATGAGGCTGAGCAACAGCTTTCCAGGCTAGCCCCTTCTGGCTGCCAGCTATCTGCAGACGTTCGCACTTTTGGAGCAGGGCTGCGAAAGGAGCCTGGCAGGGACACTTCCATTCCCAGCATGCGTTTGAAGTTTCAAGTGGCAAGATAAGCAAGCAGCCCCATTCTCTGTGCCTCTATGCGAACAGTGCCATGGGCAGATGAGGCTGAGCAACAGCTTTCCAGGCTAGCCCCTTCTGGCTGCCAGCTATCTGCAGACGTTCGCACTTTCGGAGCAGGGCTGCGAAAGGAGCCTGGCTGGGACACCAACTTTCCCAGGCTACGTTTGAAGTTTGAGGTGGCAAGACAAGCAAGCAGCCCCATTCTCTGTGCCTCTGTGCGAGCAGTGCCATGGGCAGATGAGGCTGAGCAACAGCTTTCCAGGCTAGCCCCTTCTGCCTGCCAGCTATCTGCAGACGTTCGCACTTTCGGAGCAGGGCTGCGAAAGGAGCCTGGCAGGGACACAACCATTCCCAGGCTACGTTTGAAGTTTCAAGTGGCAAGATAAGCAAGCAGCCCCATTCTCTGTGCCTCTGTGCGAGCAGTGCCATGGGCAGATGAGGCTGAGCAACAGCTTTCCAGGCTAGCTCCTTCTGCCTGCCAGCTATCTGCAGACGTTCGCACTTTCGGAGCAGGGCTGTGAAAGGAGCCTGTCTGGGACACCAACTTTCCCAGGCTACGTTTGAAGTTTGAGGCGGCAAGATAAGCAAGCAGCCCCATTCTCTGTGCCTCTGTGCGAGCACTGCCATGGGCAGATGAGGCTGAGCAACAGCTTTCCAGGCTAGCCCCTTCTGCCTGCCAGCTATCTGCAGACGTTCGCACTTTCGGAGCAGGGCTGTGATAGGAGCCTGGCAGGGACACCACCATTCCCAGGCTACGTTTGAAGTTTCAAGTGGCAAGATAAGCAAGCAGCCCCATTCTCTGTGCCTCTATGCGAACAGTGCCATGGGCAGATGAGGCTGAGCAACAGCTTTCCAGGCTAGCCCCTTCTGGCTGCCAGCTATCTGCAGACGTTCGCACTTTCGGAGCAGGGCTGCGAAAGGAGCCTGGCAGGGACACTTCCATTCCCAGCATGCGTTTGAAGTTTCAAGTGGAAGAATAAGCAAGCAGCCCCATTCTCTGTGCCTCTATGCGAACAGTGCCATGGGCAGATGAGGCTGAGCAACAGCTTTCCAGGCTAGCCCCTTCTGCCTGCCAGCTATCTGCAGACGTTCGCACTTTCGGAGCAGGGCTGCGAAAGGAGCGTGGCTGGGACACCAACTTTCCCAGGCTACGTTTGAAGTTTGAGGTGGCAAGACAAGCAAGCAGCCCCATTCTCTGTGCCTCTGTGCGAGCACTGCCATGGGCAGATGAGGCTGAGCAACAGCTTTCCAGGCTAGCCCCTTCTGGCTGCCAGCTATCTGCAGACGTTCGCACTTTCGGAGCAGGGCTGAGAAAGGAGCCTGGCAGGGACACCACCATTCCCAGGCTACGTTTGAAGTTTCAAGTGGCAAGATAAGCAAGCAGCCCCATTCTCTGTGCCTCTATGCGAACAGTGCCATGGGCAGATGAGGCTGAGCAACAGCTTTCCAGGCTAGCCCCTTCTGGCTGCCAGCTATCTGCAGACGTTCGCACTTTCGGAGCAGGGCTGCGAAAGGAGCCTGGCTGGGACACCAACTTTCCCAGGCTACGTTTGAAGTTTCAAGTGGCAAGATAAGCAAGCAGCCCCATTCTCTGTGCCTCTGTGCGAGCAGTGCCATGGGCAGATGAGGCTGAGCAACAGCTTTCCAGGCTAGCCCCTTCTGGCTGCCAGCTATCTGCAGACGTTCGCACTTTCGGAGCAGGGCTGCGAAAGGAGCGTGGCTGGGACACCAACTTTCCCAGGCTACGTTTGAAGTTTGAGGTGGCAAGACAAGCAAGCAGCCCCATTCTC
Organism: Opisthocomus hoazin; assembly: GCF_030867145.1. Classification (NCBI taxonomy): domain Eukaryota; kingdom Metazoa; phylum Chordata; class Aves; order Opisthocomiformes; family Opisthocomidae; genus Opisthocomus; species Opisthocomus hoazin. The sequence continues at coordinate 727,006 of NC_134450.1, read as the reverse complement.
TGTGCCTCTGTGCGAGCACTGCCATGGGCAGATGAGGCTGAGCAACAGCTTTCCAGGCTAGCCCCTTCTGGCTGCCAGCTATCTGCAGACGTTCGCACTTTCGGAGCAGGGCTGCGAAAGGAGCCTGGCAGGGACACCACCATTCCCAGGCTACGTTTGAAGTTTCAAGTGGCAAGATAAGCAAGCAGCCCCATTCTCTGTGCCTCTATGCGAACAGTGCCATGGGCAGATGAGGCTGAGCAACAGCTTTCCAGGCTAGCCCCTTCTGCCTGCCAGCTATCTGCAGACGTTCGCACTTTCGGAGCAGGGCTGTGATAGGAGCCTGGCAGGGACACCACCATTCCCAGCATGCGTTTGAAGTTTCAAGTGGCAAGATAAGCAAGCAGCCCCATTCTCTGTGACTCTATGCGAACAGTGCCATGGGCAGATGAGGCTGAGCAACAGCTTTCCAGGCTAGCCCCTTCTGCCTGCCAGCTATCTGCAGACGTTCGCATTTCAAGAGCAGGGCTGCGAAAGGAGCCTGGCTGGGACACCAACTTTCCCAGGATACGTTTGAAGTTTCAAGTGGCAAGACAAGCAAGCAGCCCCATTCTCTGTGCCTCTGTGCGAGCAGTGCCATGGGCAGATGAGGCTGAGCAACAGCTTTCCAGGATAGCCCCTTCTGCCTGCCAGCTATCTGCAGACGTTCGCACTTTCGGAGCAGGGCTGCGAAAGGAGCCTGGCAGGGACACTTCCATTCCCAGCATGCGTTTGAAGTTTCAAGTGGAAGAATAAGCAAGCAGCCCCATTCTCTGTGCCTCTATGCGAACAGTGCCATGGGCAGATGAGGCTGAGCAACAGCTTTCCAGGCTAGCCCCTTCTGCCTGCCAGCTATCTGCAGACGTTCGCACTTTCGGAGCAGGGCTGCGAAAGGAGCCTGGCTGGGACACCAACTTTCCCAGACTACGCTTGAAGTTTGAGGTGGCAAGACAAGCAAGCAGCCCCATTCTCTGTGCCTCTGTGCGAGCAGTGCCATGGGCAGATGAGGCTGAGCAACAGCTTTCCAGGCTAGCCCCTTCTGGCTGCCAGCTATCTGCAGACGTTCGCACTTTCGGAGCAGGGCTGCGAAAGGAGCCTGGCAGCGACACCTCCATTCCCAGCATGCGTTTGAAGTTTCAAGTGGCAAGATAAGCAAGCAGCCCCATTCTCTTTGCCTCTATGCGAACAGTGCCATGGGCAGATGAGGCTGAGCAACAGCTTTCCAGGCTAGCCCCTTCTGGCTGCCAGCTATCTGCAGACGTTCGCACTTTCGGAGCAGGGCTGCGAAAGGAGCGTGGCTGGGACACCAACTTTCCCAGGCTACGTTTGAAGTTTGAGGTGGCAAGACAAGCAAGCAGCCCCATTCTCTGTGCCTCTGTGCGAGCACTGCCATGGGCAGATGAGGCTGAGCAACAGCTTTCCAGGCTAGCCCCTTCTGGCTGCCAGCTATCTGCAGACGTTCGCACTTTCGGAGCAGGGCTGAGAAAGGAGCCTGGCAGGGACACCACCATTCCCAGGCTACGTTTGAAGTTTCAAGTGGCAAGATAAGCAAGCAGCCCCATTCTCTGTGCCTCTATGCGAACAGTGCCATGGGCAGATGAGGCTGAGCAACAGCTTTCCAGGCTAGCCCCTTCTGGCTGCCAGCTATCTGCAGACGTTCGCACTTTCGGAGCAGGGCTGCGAAAGGAGCCTGGCTGGGACACCAACTTTCCCAGGCTACGTTTGAAGTTTCAAGTGGCAAGATAAGCAAGCAGCCCCATTCTCTGTGCCTCTGTGCGAGCAGTGCCATGGGCAGATGAGGCTGAGCAACAGCTTTCCAGGCTAGCCCCTTCTGCCTGCCAGCTATCTGCAGACGTTCGCACTTTTGGAGCAGGGCTGTGATAGGAGCCTGGCAGGGACACCACCTTTCCCAGGCTACGTTTGAAGTTTCAAGTGGCAAGATAAGCAAGCAGCCCCATTCTCTGTGCCTCTGTGCGAGCAGTGCCATGGGCAGATGAGGCTGAGCAACAGCTTTCCAGGCTAGCTCCTTCTGCCTGCCAGCTATCTGCAGACGTTCGCACTTTCGGAGCAGGGCTGTGAAAGGAGCCTGTCTGGGACACCAACTTTCCCAGGCTACGTTTGAAGTTTGAGGCGGCAAGGCAAGCAAGCAGCCCCATTCTCTGTGCCTCTGTGCGAGCACTGCCATGGGCAGATGAGGCTGAGCAACAGCTTTCCAGGCTAGCCCCTTCTGCCTGCCAGCTATCTGCAGACGTTCGCACTTTCGGAGCAGGGCTGTGATAGGAGCCTGGCAGGGACACCACCTTTCCCAGGCTACGTTTGAAGTTTCAAGTGGCAAGATAAGCAAGCAGCCCCATTCTCTGTGCCTCTGTGCGAGCACTGCCATGGGCAGATGAGGCTGAGCAACAGCTTTCCAGGCTAGCCCCTTCTGCCTGCCAGCTATCTGCAGACGTTCGCACTTTCGGAGCAGGGCTGAGAAAGGAGCCTGGCAGGGACACTTCCATTCCCAGCATGCGTTTGAAGTTTCAAGTGGCAAGATAAGCAAGCAGCCCCATTCTCTGTGCCTCTATGCGAACAGTGCCATGGGCAGATGAGGCTGAGCAACAGCTTTCCAGGCTAGCCCCTTCTGGCTGCCAGCTATCTGCAGACGTTCGCACTTTCGGAGCAGGGTTGCGAAAGGAGCCTGGCTGGGACACCAACTTTCCCAGGCTACGTTTGAAGTTTGAGGTGGCAAGACAAGCAAGCAGCCCCATTCTCTGTGCCTCTGTGCGAGCACTGCCATGGGCAGATGAGGCTGAGCAACAGCTTTCCAGGCTAGCCCCTTCTGCCTGCCAGCTATCTGCAGACGTTCGCACTTTCGGAGCAGGGCTGCGAAAGGAGCCTGGCAGGGACACTTCCATTCCCAGCATGCGTTTGAAGTTTCAAGTGGAAGAATAAGCAAGCAGCCCCATTCTCTGTGCCTCTATGCGAACAGTGCCATGGGCAGATGAGGCTGAGCAACAGCTTTCCAGGCTAGCCCCTTCTGCCTGCCAGCTATCTGCAGACGTTCGCACTTTCGGAGCAGGGCTGCGAAAGGAGCCTGGCTGGGACACCAACTTTCCCAGACTACGCTTGAAGTTTGAGGTGGCAAGACAAGCAAGCAGCCCCATTCTCTGTGCCTCTGTGCGAGCAGTGCCATGGGCAGATGAGGCTGAGCAACAGCTTTCCAGGCTAGCCCCTTCTGGCTGCCAGCTATCTGCAGACGTTCGCACTTTCGGAGCAGGGCTGCGAAAGGAGCCTGGCAGCGACACCTCCATTCCCAGCATGCGTTTGAAGTTTCAAGTGGCAAGATAAGCAAGCAGCCCCATTCTCTTTGCCTCTATGCGAACAGTGCCATGGGCAGATGAGGCTGAGCAACAGCTTTCCAGGCTAGCCCCTTCTGGCTGCCAGCTATCTGCAGACGTTCGCACTTTCGGAGCAGGGCTGCGAAAGGAGCGTGGCTGGGACACCAACTTTCCCAGGCTACGTTTGAAGTTTGAGGTGGCAAGACAAGCAAGCAGCCCCATTCTCTGTGCCTCTGTGCGAGCACTGCCATGGGCAGATGAGGCTGAGCAACAGCTTTCCAGGCTAGCCCCTTCTGGCTGCCAGCTATCTGCAGACGTTCGCACTTTCGGAGCAGGGCTGAGAAAGGAGCCTGGCAGGGACACCACCATTCCCAGGCTACGTTTGAAGTTTCAAGTGGCAAGATAAGCAAGCAGCCCCATTCTCTGTGCCTCTATGCGAACAGTGCCATGGGCAGATGAGGCTGAGCAACAGCTTTCCAGGCTAGCCCCTTCTGGCTGCCAGCTATCTGCAGACGTTCGCACTTTCGGAGCAGGGCTGCGAAAGGAGCCTGGCTGGGACACCAACTTTCCCAGGCTACGTTTGAAGTTTCAAGTGGCAAGATAAGCAAGCAGCCCCATTCTCTGTGCCTCTGTGCGAGCAGTGCCATGGGCAGATGAGGCTGAGCAACAGCTTTCCAGGCTAGCCCCTTCTGCCTGCCAGCTATCTGCAGACGTTCGCACTTTTGGAGCAGGGCTGTGATAGGAGCCTGGCAGGGACACCACCTTTCCCAGGCTACGTTTGAAGTTTCAAGTGGCAAGATAAGCAAGCAGCCCCATTCTCTGTGCCTCTGTGCGAGCAGTGCCATGGGCAGATGAGGCTGAGCAACAGCTTTCCAGGCTAGCTCCTTCTGCCTGCCAGCTATCTGCAGACGTTCGCACTTTCGGAGCAGGGCTGTGAAAGGAGCCTGTCTGGGACACCAACTTTCCCAGGCTACGTTTGAAGTTTGAGGCGGCAAGGCAAGCAAGCAGCCCCATTCTCTGTGCCTCTGTGCGAGCACTGCCATGGGCAGATGAGGCTGAGCAACAGCTTTCCAGGCTAGCCCCTTCTGCCTGCCAGCTATCTGCAGACGTTCGCACTTTCGGAGCAGGGCTGTGATAGGAGCCTGGCAGGGACACCACCTTTCCCAGGCTACGTTTGAAGTTTCAAGTGGCAAGATAAGCAAGCAGCCCCATTCTCTGTGCCTCTGTGCGAGCACTGCCATGGGCAGATGAGGCTGAGCAACAGCTTTCCAGGCTAGCCCCTTCTGCCTGCCAGCTATCTGCAGACGTTCGCACTTTCGGAGCAGGGCTGAGAAAGGAGCCTGGCAGGGACACTTCCATTCCCAGCATGCGTTTGAAGTTTCAAGTGGCAAGATAAGCAAGCAGCCCCATTCTCTGTGCCTCTATGCGAACAGTGCCATGGGCAGATGAGGCTGAGCAACAGCTTTCCAGGCTAGCCCCTTCTGGCTGCCAGCTATCTGCAGACGTTCGCACTTTCGGAGCAGGGCTGCGAAAGGAGCCTGGCTGGGACACCAACTTTCCCAGGCTACGTTTGAAGTTTGAGGTGGCAAGACAAGCAAGCAGCCCCATTCTCTGTGCCTCTGTGCGAGCACTGCCATGGGCAGATGAGGCTGAGCAACAGCTTTCCAGGCTAGCCCCTTCTGCCTGCCAGCTATCTGCAGACGTTCGCACTTTCGGAGCAGGGCTGCGAAAGGAGCCTGGCAGGGACACAACCATTCCCAGGCTACGTTTGAAGTTTCAAGTGGCAAGATAAGCAAGCAGCCCCATTCTCTGTGCCTCTGTGCGAGCAGTGCCATGGGCAGATGAGGCTGAGCAACAGCTTTCCAGGCTAGCTCCTTCTGCCTGCCAGCTATCTGCAGACGTTCGCACTTTCGGAGCAGGGCTGTGAAAGGAGCCTGTCTGGGACACCAACTTTCCCAGGCTACGTTTGAAGTTTGAGGCGGCAAGGCAAGCAAGCAGCCCCATTCTCTGTGCCTCTGTGCGAGCACTGCCATGGGCAGATGAGGCTGAGCAACAGCTTTCCAGGCTAGCCCCTTCTGCCTGCCAGCTATCTGCAGACGTTCGCACTTTCGGAGCAGGGCTGTGATAGGAGCCTGGCAGGGACACCACCATTCCCAGGCTACGTTTGAAGTTTCAAGTGGCAAGATAAGCAAGCAGCCCCATTCTCTGTGCCTCTATGCGAACAGTGCCATGGGCAGATGAGGCTGAGCAACAGCTTTCCAGGCTAGCCCCTTCTGGCTGCCAGCTATCTGCAGACGTTCGCACTTTCGGAGCAGGGCTGCGAAAGGAGCCTGGCAGGGACACTTCCATTCCCAGCATGCGTTTGAAGTTTCAAGTGGAAGAATAAGCAAGCAGCCCCATTCTCTGTGCCTCTATGCGAACAGTGCCATGGGCAGATGAGGCTGAGCAACAGCTTTCCAGGCTAGCCCCTTCTGCCTGCCAGCTATCTGCAGACGTTCGCACTTTCGGAGCAGGGCTGCGAAAGGAGCGTGGCTGGGACACCAACTTTCCCAGGCTACGTTTGAAGTTTGAGGTGGCAAGACAAGCAAGCAGCCCCATTCTCTGTGCCTCTGTGCGAGCACTGCCATGGGCAGATGAGGCTGAGCAACAGCTTTCCAGGCTAGCCCCTTCTGGCTGCCAGCTATCTGCAGACGTTCGCACTTTCGGAGCAGGGCTGAGAAAGGAGCCTGGCAGGGACACCACCATTCCCAGGCTACGTTTGAAGTTTCAAGTGGCAAGATAAGCAAGCAGCCCCATTCTCTGTGCCTCTATGCGAACAGTGCCATGGGCAGATGAGGCTGAGCAACAGCTTTCCAGGCTAGCCCCTTCTGGCTGCCAGCTATCTGCAGACGTTCGCACTTTCGGAGCAGGGCTGCGAAAGGAGCCTGGCTGGGACACCAACTTTCCCAGGCTACGTTTGAAGTTTCAAGTGGCAAGATAAGCAAGCAGCCCCATTCTCTGTGCCTCTGTGCGAGCAGTGCCATGGGCAGATGAGGCTGAGCAACAGCTTTCCAGGCTAGCCCCTTCTGGCTGCCAGCTAGTTGCAGACGTTCGCACTTTCGGAGCAGGGCTGCGAAAGGAGCGTGGCTGGGACACCAACTTTCCCAGGCTACGTTTGAAGTTTGAGGTGGCAAGACAAGCAAGCAGCCCCATTCTCTGTGCCTCTGTGCGAGCACTGCCATGGGCAGATGAGGCTGAGCAACAGCTTTCCAGGCTAGCCCCTTCTGGCTGCCAGCTATCTGCAGACGTTCGCACTTTCGGAGCAGGGCTGCGAAAGGAGCCTGGCAGGGACACCACCATTCCCAGGCTACGTTTGAAGTTTCAAGTGGCAAGATAAGCAAGCAGCCCCATTCTCTGTGCCTCTATGCGAACAGTGCCATGGGCAGATGAGGCTGAGCAACAGCTTTCCAGGCTAGGCCCTTCTGCCTGCCAGCTATCTGCAGACGTTCGCACTTTCGGAGCAGGGCTGTGATAGGAGCCTGGCAGGGACACCACCATTCCCAGCATGCGTTTGAAGTTTCAAGTGGCAAGATAAGCAAGCAGCCCCATTCTCTGTGACTCTATGCGAACAGTGCCATGGGCAGATGAGGCTGAGCAACAGCTTTCCAGGCTAGCCCCTTCTGCCTGCCAGCTATCTGCAGACGTTCGCATTTCAAGAGCAGGGCTGCGAAAGGAGCCTGGCTGGGACACCAACTTTCCCAGGATACGTTTGAAGTTTCAAGTGGCAAGACAAGCAAGCAGCCCCATTCTCTGTGCCTCTGTGCGAGCAGTGCCATGGGCAGATGAGGCTGAGCAACAGCTTTCCAGGATAGCCCCTTCTGCCTGCCAGCTATCTGCAGACGTTCGCACTTTCGGAGCAGGGCTGCGAAAGGAGCCTGGCAGGGACACTTCCATTCCCAGCATGCGTTTGAAGTTTCAAGTGGAAGAATAAGCAAGCAGCCCCATTCTCTGTGCCTCTATGCGAACAGTGCCATGGGCAGATGAGGCTGAGCAACAGCTTTCCAGGCTAGCCCCTTCTGCCTGCCAGCTATCTGCAGACGTTCGCACTTTCGGAGCAGGGCTGCGAAAGGAGCCTGGCAGCGACACCTCCATTCCCAGCATGCGTTTGAAGTTTCAAGTGGCAAGATAAGCAAGCAGCCCCATTCTCTTTGCCTCTATGCGAACAGTGCCATGGGCAGATGAGGCTGAGCAACAGCTTTCCAGGCTAGCCCCTTCTGGCTGCCAGCTATCTGCAGACGTTCGCACTTTCGGAGCAGGGCTGCGAAAGGAGCGTGGCTGGGACACCAACTTTCCCAGGCTACGTTTGAAGTTTGAGGTGGCAAGACAAGCAAGCAGCCCCATTCTCTGTGCCTCTGTGCGAGCACTGCCATGGGCAGATGAGGCTGAGCAACAGCTTTCCAGGCTAGCCCCTTCTGGCTGCCAGCTATCTGCAGACGTTCGCACTTTCGGAGCAGGGCTGAGAAAGGAGCCTGGCAGGGACACCACCATTCCCAGGATACGTTTGAAGTTTCAAGTGGCAAGATAAGCAAGCAGCCCCATTCTCTGTGCCTCTATGCGAACAGTGCCATGGGCAGATGAGGCTGAGCAACAGCTTTCCAGGCTAGCCCCTTCTGGCTGCCAGCTATCTGCAGACGTTCGCACTTTCGGAGCAGGGCTGCGAAAGGAGCCTGGCTGGGACACCAACTTTCCCAGGCTACGTTTGAAGTTTCAAGTGGCAAGATAAGCAAGCAGCCCCATTCTCTGTGCCTCTGTGCGAGCAGTGCCATGGGCAGATGAGGCTGAGCAACAGCTTTCCAGGCTAGCCCCTTCTGCCTGCCAGCTATCTGCAGACGTTCGCACTTTCGGAGCAGGGCTGTGATAGGAGCCTGGCAGGGACACCACCTTTCCCAGCATGCGTTTGAAGTTTCAAGTGGCAAGATAAGCAAGCAGCCCCATTCTCTGTGCCTCTGTGCGAGCACTGCCATGGGCAGATGAGGCTGAGCAACAGCTTTCCAGGCTAGCCCCTTCTGCCTGCCAGCTATCTGCAGACGTTCGCACTTTCGGAGCAGGGCTGCGAAAGGAGCCTGGCTGGGACACCAACTTTCCCAGGATACGTTTGAAGTTTGAGGTGGCAAGACAAGCAAGCAGCCCCATTCTCTCTGCCTCTGTGCGAGCAGTGCCATGGGCAGATGAGGCTGAGCAACAGCTTTCCAGGATAGCCCCTTCTGCCTGCCAGCTATCTGCAGACGTTCGCACTTTCGGAGCAGGGCTGCGAAAGGAGCCTGGCTGGGACACCACCATTCCCAGCATGCGTTTGAAGTTTCAAGTGGCAAGATAAGCAAGCAGCCCCATTCTCTGTGACTCTATGCGAACAGTGCCATGGGCAGATGAAGCTGTGCAAGAGCTTTCCAGGCTAGCCCCTTCTGCCTGCCAGCTATCTGCAGACGTTCGCACTTTCGGAGCAGGGCTGCGAAAGGAGCCTGGCAGGGACACCTCCATTCCCAGCATGCGTTTGAAGTTTCAAGTGGCAAGATAAGCAAGCAGCCCCATTCTCTGTGACTCTATGCGAACAGTGCCATGGGCAGATGAGGCTGACAAACAGCTTTCCAGGATAGCCCCTTCTGCCTGCCAGCTATCTGCAGACGTTCGCATTTCAAGAGCAGGGCTGCGAAAGGAGCCTGGCTGGGACACCCACTTTCCCAGGATACGTTTGAATTTTCAAGTGGCAAGACAAGCAAGCAGCCCCATTCTCTCTGCCTCTGTGCGAGCAGTGCCATGGGCAGATGAGGCTGAGCAACAGCTTTCCAGGCTAGCCCCTTCTGGCTGCCAGCTATCTGCAGACGTTCGCACTTTTGGAGCAGGGCTGCGAAAGGAGCCTGGCAGGGACACTTCCATTCCCAGCATGCGTTTGAAGTTTCAAGTGGCAAGATAAGCAAGCAGCCCCATTCTCTGTGCCTCTATGCGAACAGTGCCATGGGCAGATGAGGCTGAGCAACAGCTTTCCAGGCTAGCCCCTTCTGGCTGCCAGCTATCTGCAGACGTTCGCACTTTCGGAGCAGGGCTGCGAAAGGAGCCTGGCTGGGACACCAACTTTCCCAGGCTACGTTTGAAGTTTGAGGTGGCAAGACAAGCAAGCAGCCCCATTCTCTGTGCCTCTGTGCGAGCAGTGCCATGGGCAGATGAGGCTGAGCAACAGCTTTCCAGGCTAGCCCCTTCTGCCTGCCAGCTATCTGCAGACGTTCGCACTTTCGGAGCAGGGCTGCGAAAGGAGCCTGGCAGGGACACAACCATTCCCAGGCTACGTTTGAAGTTTCAAGTGGCAAGATAAGCAAGCAGCCCCATTCTCTGTGCCTCTGTGCGAGCAGTGCCATGGGCAGATGAGGCTGAGCAACAGCTTTCCAGGCTAGCTCCTTCTGCCTGCCAGCTATCTGCAGACGTTCGCACTTTCGGAGCAGAGCTGTGATAGGAGCCTGGAAGGGACACCACCTTTCCCAGCATGCGTTTGAAGTTTCAAGTGGCAAGATAAGCAAGCAGCCCCATTCTCTGTGCCTCTGTGCGAGCACTGCCATGGGCAGATGAGGCTGAGCAACAGCTTTCCAGGCTAGCCCCTTCTGCCTGCCAGCTATCTGCAGACGTTCGCACTTTCGGAGCAGGGCTGTGAAAGGAGCCTGGCTGGGACACCAACTTTCCCAGGCTACGTTTGAAGTTTGAGGCGGCAAGGCAAGCAAGCAGCCCCATTCTCTGTGCCTCTGTGCGAGCACTGCCATGGGCAGATGAGGCTGAGCAACAGCTTTCCAGGCTAGCCCCTTCTGCCTGCCAGCTATCTGCAGACGTTCGCACTTTCGGAGCAGGGCTGTGATAGGAGCCTGGCAGGGACACCACCATTCCCAGGCTACGTTTGAAGTTTCAAGTGGCAAGATAAGCAAGCAGCCCCATTCTCTGTGCCTCTATGCGAACAGTGCCATGGGCAGATGAGGCTGAGCAACAGCTTTCCAGGCTAGCCCCTTCTGCCTGCCAGCTATCTGCAGACGTTCGCACTTTCGGAGCAGGGCTGCGAAAGGAGCCTGGCAGGGACACCACCATTCCCAGGCTACGTTTGAAGTTTCAAGTGGCAAGATAAGCAAGCAGCCCCATTCTCTGTGCCTCTATGCGAACAGTGCCATGGGCAGATGAGGCTGAGCAACAGCTTTCCAGGCTAGCCCCTTCTGGCTGCCAGCTATCTGCAGACGTTCGCACTTTCGGAGCAGGGCTGCGAAAGGAGCCTGGCTGGGACACCAACTTTCCCAGGCTACGTTTGAAGTTTCAAGTGGCAAGATAAGCAAGCAGCCCCATTCTCTCTGCCTCTGTGCGAGCAGTGCCATGGGCAGATGAGGCTGAGCAACAGCTTTCCAGGCTAGCCCCTTCTGCCTGCCAGCTATCTGCAGACGTTCGCACTTTCGGAGCAGGGCTGTGATAGGAGCCTGGCAGGGACACCACCTTTCCCAGCATGCGTTTGAAGTTTCAAGTGGCAAGATAAGCAAGCAGCCCCATTCTCTGTGCCTCTGTGCGAGCACTGCCATGGGCAGATGAGGCTGAGCAACAGCTTTCCAGGCTAGCCCCTTCTGCCTGCCAGCTATCTGCAGACGTTCGCACTTTCGGAGCAGGGCTGCGAAAGGAGCCTGGCTGGGACACCAACTTTCCCAGGATACGTTTGAAGTTTGAGGTGGCAAGACAAGCAAGCAGCCCCATTCTCTCTGCCTCTGTGCGAGCAGTGCCATGGGCAGATGAGGCTGAGCAACAGCTTTCCAGGATAGCCCCTTCTGCCTGCCAGCTATCTGCAGACGTTCGCACTTTCGGAGCAGGGCTGCGAAAGGAGCCTGGCTGGGACACCACCATTCCCAGCATGCGTTTGAAGTTTCAAGTGGCAAGATAAGCAAGCAGCCCCATTCTCTGTGACTCTATGCGAACAGTGCCATGGGCAGATGAAGCTGTGCAAGAGCTTTCCAGGCTAGCCCCTTCTGGCTGCCAGCTATCTGCAGACGTTCGCACTTTCGGAGCAGGGCTGCGAAAGGAGCCTGGCAGGGACACCTCCATTCCCAGCATGCGTTTGAAGTTTCAAGTGGCAAGATAAGCAAGCAGCCCCATTCTCTGTGACTCTATGCGAACAGTGCCATGGGCAGATGAGGCTGACAAACAGCTTTCCAGGATAGCCCCTTCTGCCTGCCAGCTATCTGCAGACGTTCGCATTTCAAGAGCAGGGCTGCGAAAGGAGCCTGGCTGGGACACCCACTTTCCCAGGATACGTTTGAAGTTTCAAGTGGCAAGACAAGCAAGCAGCCCCATTCTCTCTGCCTCTGTGCGAGCAGTGCCATGGGCAGATGAGGCTGAGCAACAGCTTTCCAGGCTAGCCCCTTCTGGCTGCCAGCTATCTGCAGACGTTCGCACTTTTGGAGCAGGGCTGCGAAAGGAGCCTGGCAGGGACACTTCCATTCCCAGCATGCGTTTGAAGTTTCAAGTGGCAAGATAAGCAAGCAGCCCCATTCTCTGTGCCTCTATGCGAACAGTGCCATGGGCAGATGAGGCTGAGCAACAGCTTTCCAGGCTAGCCCCTTCTGCCTGCCAGCTATCTGCAGACGTTCGCACTTTCGGAGCAGGGCTGCGAAAGGAGCCTGGCTGGGACACCAACTTTCCCAGGCTACGTTTGAAGTTTGAGGTGGCAAGACAAGCAAGCAGCCCCATTCTCTGTGCCTCTGTGCGAGCAGTGCCATGGGCAGATGAGGCTGAGCAACAGCTTTCCAGGCTAGCCCCTTCTGCCTGCCAGCTATCTGCAGACGTTCGCACTTTCGGAGCAGGGCTGCGAAAGGAGCCTGGCAGCGACACCTCCATTCCCAGCATGCGTTTGAAGTTTCAAGTGGCAAGATAAGCAAGCAGCCCCATTCTCTGTGCCTCTATGCGAACAGTGCCATGGGCAGATGAGGCTGAGCAACAGCTTTCCAGGCTAGCCCCTTCTGGCTGCCAGCTATCTGCAGACGTTCGCACTTTCGGAGCAGGGCTGCGAAAGGAGCCTGGCTGGGACACCAACTTTCCCAGGATACGTTTGAAGTTTGAGGTGGCAAGACAAGCAAGCAGCCCCATTCTCTGTGCCTCTGTGCGAGCACTGCCATGGGCAGATGAGGCTGAGCAACAGCTTTCCAGGCTAGCCCCTTCTGGCTGCCAGCTATCTGCAGACGTTCGCACTTTCGGAGCAGGGCTGCGAAAGGAGCCTGGCAGGGACACAACCATTCCCAGGCTACGTTTGAAGTTTCAAGTGGCAAGATAAGCAAGCAGCCCCATTCTCTGTGCCTCTGTGCGAGCAGTGCCATGGGCAGATGAGGCTGAGCAACAGCTTTCCAGGCTAGCTCCTTCTGCCTGCCAGCTATCTGCAGACGTTCGCACTTTCGGAGCAGAGCTGTGATAGGAGCCTGGAAGGGACACCACCTTTCCCAGCATGCGTTTGAAGTTTCAAGTGGCAAGATAAGCAAGCAGCCCCATTCTCTGTGCCTCTGTGCGAGCACTGCCATGGGCAGATGAGGCTGAGCAACAGCTTTCCAGGCTAGCCCCTTCTGCCTGCCAGCTATCTGCAGACGTTCGCACTTTCGGAGCAGGGCTGCGAAAGGAGCCTGTCTGGGACACCAACTTTCCCAGGCTACGTTTGAAGTTTGAGGCGGCAAGGCAAGCAAGCAGCCCCATTCTCTGTGCCTCTGTGCGAGCACTGCCATGGGCAGATGAGGCTGAGCAACAGCTTTCCAGGCTAGCCCCTTCTGCCTGCCAGCTATCTGCAGACGTTCGCACTTTCGGAGCAGGGCTGTGATAGGAGCCTGGCAGGGACACCACCATTCCCAGCATGCGTTTGAAGTTTCAAGTGGCAAGATAAGCAAGCAGCCCCATTCTCTGTGCCTCTATGCGAACAGTGCCATGGGCAGATGAGGCTGACAAACAGCTTTCCAGGCTAGCCCCTTCTGCCTGCCAGCTATCTGCAGACGTTCGCATTTCAAGAGCAGGGCTGCGAAAGGATTCTAGCAGGTACACCATATTTCCCAGGCTACGTTCGAAGTTTGAAGTGGCAAGACAAGCAAGCAGCCCCATTCTCTGTGCCTCTATGCGAACAGTGCCATGGGCAGATGAGGCTGAGCAACAGCTTTCCAGGCTAGGCCCTTCTGGCTGCCAGCTATCTGCTGACGTTCGCACTTTCGGAGCAGGGCTGCGAAAGGAGCCTGGCAGGGACACTTCCATTCCCAGCATGCGTTTGAAGTTTCAAGTGGCAAGATAAGCAAGCAGCCCCATTCTCTGTGCCTCTATGCGAACAGTGCCATGGGCAGATGAGGCTGAGCAACAGCTTTCCAGGCTAGCCCCTTCTGCCTGCCAGCTATCTGCAGACGTTCGCACTTTCGGAGCAGGGCTGCGAAAGGAGCCTGGCTGGGACACCAACTTTCCCAGGATACGTTTGAAGTTTGAGGTGGCAAGATAAGCAAGCAGCCCCATTCTCTGTGCCTCTATGCGAACAGTGCCATGGGCAGATGAGGCTGAGCAACAGCTTTCCAGGCTAGCCCCTTCTGCCTGCCAGCTATCTGCAGACGTTCGCATTTTCGGAGCAGGGCTGCGAAAGGAGCCTGGCTGGGACACCAACTTTCCCAGGCTACGTTTGAAGTTTCAAGTGGCAAGATAAGCAAGCAGCCCCATTCTCTGTGCCTCTGTGCGAGCAGTGCCATGGGCAGATGAGGCTGAGCAACAGCTTTCCAGGCTAGCTCCTTCTGCCTGCCAGCTATCTGCAGACGTTCGCACTTTCGGAGCAGGGCTGTGATAGGAGCCTGGCAGGGACACCACCTTTCCCAGCATGCGTTTGAAGTTTCAAGTGGCAAGATAAGCAAGCAGCCCCATTCTCTGTGCCTCTATGCGAACAGTGCCATGGGCAGATGAGGCTGAGCAACAGCTTTCCAGGCTAGCTCCTTCTGCCTGCCAGCTATCTGCAGACGTTCGCACTTTCGGAGCAGGGCTGCGAAAGGAGCCTGGCAGGGACACCACCATTCCCAGCATGCGTTTGAACTTTGCGGTGGCAAGATAAGCAAGCAGCCCCATTCTCTATGCCTCTATGCGAACAGTGCCATGGGCAGATGAGACTGAGCAACAGCTTTCCAGGCTAGCCCCTTCTGGCTGCCAGCTATCTGCAGACGTTCGCACTTTCGGAGCAGGGCTGCGAAAGGAGCCTGGCTGGGACACCAACTTTCCCAGGCTACGTTTGAAGTTTGAGGTGGCAAGATAAGCAAGCAGCCCCATTCTCTGTGCCTCTGTGCGAGCAGTGCCATGGGCAGATGAGGCTGAGCAACAGCTTTCCAGGCTAGCCCCTTCTGCCTGCCAGCTATCTGCAGACGTTCGCACTTTCGGAGCAGGGCTGTGATAGGAGCCTGGCTGGGACACCACCATTCCCAGCATGCGTTTGAAGTTTGAAGTGGCAAGATAAGCAAGCAGCCCCATTCTCTGTGCCTCTGTGCGAACAGTGCCATGGGCAGATGAGGCTGAGCAACAGCTTTCCAGGCTAGCCCCTTCTGGCTGCCAGCTATCTGCAGACGTTCGCACTTTCGGAGCAGGGCTGCGAAAGGAGCCTGGCTGGGACACCAACTTTCCCAGGCTACGTTTGAAGTTTGAGGTGGCAAGACAAGCAAGCAGCCCCATTCTCTGTGCCTCTGTGCGAGCAGTGCCATGGGCAGATGAGGCTGAGCAACAGCTTTCCAGGCTAGCCCCTTCTGCCTGCCAGCTATCTGCAGACGTTCGCACTTTCGGAGCAGGGCTGCGAAAGGAGCCTGGCAGCGACACCTCCATTCCCAGCATGCGTTTGAAGTTTCAAGTGGCAAGATAAGCAAGCAGCCCCATTCTCTGTGCCTCTATGCGAACAGTGCCATGGGCAGATGAGGCTGAGCAACAGCTTTCCAGGCTAGCCCCTTCTGGCTGCCAGCTATCTGCAGACGTTCGCACTTTCGGAGCAGGGCTGCGAAAGGAGCCTGGCAGGGACACCAACTTTCCCAGGCTACGTTTGAAGTTTGAGGTGGCAAGACAAGCAAGCAGCCCCATTCTCTGTGCCTCTGTGCGAGCACTGCCATGGGCAGATGAGGCTGAGCAACAGCTTTCCAGGCTAGCCCCTTCTGGCTGCCAGCTATCTGCAGACGTTCGCACTTTCGGAGCAGGGCTGCGAAAGGAGCCTGGCAGGGACACAACCATTCCCAGGCTACGTTTGAAGTTTCAAGTGGCAAGATAAGCAAGCAGCCCCATTCTCTGTGCCTCTGTGCGAGCACTGCCATGGGCAGATGAGGCTGAGCAACAGCTTTCCAGGCTAGCTCCTTCTGCCTGCCAGCTATCTGCAGACGTTCGCACTTTCGGAGCAGAGCTGTGATAGGAGCCTGGAAGGGACACCACCTTTCCCAGCATGCGTTTGAAGTTTCAAGTGGCAAGATAAGCAAGCAGCCCCATTCTCTGTGCCTCTGTGCGAGCACTGCCATGGGCAGATGAGGCTGAGCAACAGCTTTCCAGGCTAGCCCCTTCTGCCTGCCAGCTATCTGCAGACGTTCGCACTTTCGGAGCAGGGCTGTGAAAGGAGCCTGTCTGGGACACCAACTTTCCCAGGCTACGTTTGAAGTTTGAGGCGGCAAGGCAAGCAAGCAGCCCCATTCTCTGTGCCTCTGTGCGAGCACTGCCATGGGCAGATGAGGCTGAGCAACAGCTTTCCAGGCTAGCCCCTTCTGCCTGCCAGCTATCTGCAGACGTTCGCACTTTCGGAGCAGGGCTGTGATAGGAGCCTGGCAGGGACACCACCATTCCCAGCATGCGTTTGAAGTTTCAAGTGGCAAGATAAGCAAGCAGCCCCATTCTCTGTGCCTCTATGCGAACAGTGCCATGGGCAGATGAGGCTGACAAACAGCTTTCCAGGCTAGCCCCTTCTGCCTGCCAGCTATCTGCAGACGTTCGCATTTCAAGAGCAGGGCTGCGAAAGGATTCTAGCAGGTACACCATATTTCCCAGGCTACGTTCGAAGTTTGAAGTGGCAAGACAAGCAAGCAGCCCCATTCTCTGTGCCTCTATGCGAACAGTGCCATGGGCAGATGAGGCTGAGCAACAGCTTTCCAGGCTAGGCCCTTCTGGCTGCCAGCTATCTGCTGACGTTCGCACTTTCGGAGCAGGGCTGCGAAAGGAGCCTGGCAGGGACACTTCCATTCCCAGCATGCGTTTGAAGTTTCAAGTGGCAAGATAAGCAAGCAGCCCCATTCTCTGTGCCTCTATGCGAACAGTGCCATGGGCAGATGAGGCTGAGCAACAGCTTTCCAGGCTAGCCCCTTCTGCCTGCCAGCTATCTGCAGACGTTCGCACTTTCGGAGCAGGGCTGCGAAAGGAGCCTGGCTGGGACACCAACTTTCCCAGGATACGTTTGAAGTTTGAGGTGGCAAGATAAGCAAGCAGCCCCATTCTCTGTGCCTCTATGCGAACAGTGCCATGGGCAGATGAGGCTGAGCAACAGCTTTCCAGGCTAGCCCCTTCTGCCTGCCAGCTATCTGCAGACGTTCGCATTTTCGGAGCAGGGCTGAGAAAGGAGCCTGGCAGGGACACCACCATTCCCAGCATGCATTTGAAGTTTCAAGTGGCAAGATAAGCAAGCAGCCCCATTCTCTGTGCCTCTATGCGAACAGTGCCATGGGCAGATGAGGCTGAGCAACAGCTTTCCAGGCTAGCCCCTTCTGGCTGCCAGCTATCTGCAGACGTTCGCACTTTCGGAGCAGGGCTGCGAAAGGAGCCTGGCTGGGACACCAACTTTCCCAGGCTACGTTTGAAGTTTCAAGTGGCAAGATAAGCAAGCAGCCCCATTCTCTGTGCCTCTGTGCGAGCAGTGCCATGGGCAGATGAGGCTGAGCAACAGCTTTCCAGGCTAGCTCCTTCTGCCTGCCAGCTATCTGCAGACGTTCGCACTTTCGGAGCAGGGCTGTGATAGGAGCCTGGCAGGGACACCACCTTTCCCAGCATGCGTTTGAAGTTTCAAGTGGCAAGATAAGAAAGCAGCCCCATTCTCTGTGCCTCTATGCGAACAGTGCCATGGGCAGATGAGGCTGAGCAACAGCTTTCCAGGCTAGCTCCTTCTGCCTGCCAGCTATCTGCAGACGTTCGCACTTTCGGAGCAGGGCTGCGAAAGGAGCCTGGCAGGGACACCACCATTCCCAGCATGCGTTTGAACTTTGCGGTGGCAAGATAAGCAAGCAGCCCCATTCTCTATGCCTCTATGCGAACAGTGCCATGGGCAGATGAGGCTGAGCAACAGCTTTCCAGGCTAGCCCCTTCTGGCTGCCAGCTATCTGCAGACGTTCGCACTTTCGGAGCAGGGCTGCGAAAGGAGCCTGGCTGGGACACCAACTTTCCCAGGCTACGTTTGAAGTTTGAGGTGGCAAGATAAGCAAGCAGCCCCATTCTCTGTGCCTCTGTGCGAGCAGTGCCATGGGCAGATGAGGCTGAGCAACAGCTTTCCAGGCTAGCCCCTTCTGCCTGCCAGCTATCTGCAGACGTTCGCACTTTCAGAGCAGGGCTGTGATAGGAGCCTGGCTGGGACACCACCATTCCCAGCATGCGTTTGAAGTTTGAAGTGGCAAGATAAGCAAGCAGCCCCATTCTCTGTGCCTCTATGCGAACAGTGCCATGGGCAGATGAAGCTGAGCAACAGCTTTCCAGGCTAGCCCCTTCTGGCTGCCAGCTATCTGCAGACGTTCGCACTTTCGGAGCAGGGCTGCGAAAGGAGCCTGGCTGGGACACCACCATTCCCAGGCTACGTTTGAAGTTTGAGGTGGCAAGACAAGCAAGCAGCCCCATTCTCTGTGCCTCTGTGCGAGCACTGCCATGGGCAGATGAGGCTGAGCAACAGCTTTCCAGGCTAGCCCCTTCTGGCTGCCAGCTATCTGCAGACGTTCGCACTTTCGGAGCAGGGCTGTGATAGGAGCTTGGCAGGGACACCACCATTCCCAGCATGCGTTTGAAGTTTCAAGTGGCAAGATAAGCAAGCAGCCCCATTCTCTGTGCCTCTATGCGAACAGTGCCATGGGCAGATGAGGCTGAGCAACAGCTTCCCAGGCTAGCCCCTTCTGCCTGCCAGCTATCTGCAGACGTTCGCACTTTCGGAGCAGGGCTGCGAAAGGAGCCTGTCTGGGACACAAACTTTCCCAGGCTACGTTTGAAGTTTGAGGTGGCAAGACAAGCAAGCAGCCCCAGTCTCTGTGCCTCTGTGCGAGCACTGCCATGGGCAGATGAGGCTGAGCAACAGCTTTCCAGGCTAGCCCCTTCTGCCTGCCAGCTATCTGCAGACGTTCGCACTTTCGGAGCAGGGCTGTGATAGGAGCCTGGCAGGGACACCACCATTCCCAGCATGCGTTTGAACTTTGAGGTGGCAAGATAAGCAAGCAGCCCCATTCTCTATGCCTCTATGCGAACAGTGCCATGGGCAGATGAGGCTGAGCAACAGCTTTCCAGGCTAGCCCCTTCTGCCTGCCAGCTATCTGCAGACGTTCGCACTTTCGGAGCAGGGCTGTGATAGGAGCCTGGCAGGGACACCACCATTCCCAGCATGCGTTTGAAGTTTCAAGTGGCAAGATAAGCAAGCAGCCCCATTCTCTGTGCCTCTGTGCGAGCACTGCCATGGGCAGATGAGGCTGAGCAACAGCTTTCCAGGCTAGCCCCTTCTGCCTGCCAGCTATCTGCAGACGTTCGCACTTTCGGAGCAGGGCTGTGATAGGAGCCTGGCAGGGACACCACCATTCCCAGGATGCGTTTGAACTTTGAGGTGGCAAGATAAGCAAGCAGCCCCATTCTCTATGCCTCTATGCGAACAGTGCCATGGGCAGATGAGGCTGAGCAACAGCTTTCCAGGCTAGCCCCTTCTGGCTGCCAGCTATCTGCAGACGTTCGCACTTTCGGAGCAGGGCTGCGAAAGGAGCCTGGCAGGGACACCACCATTCCCAGGCTACGTTTGAAGTTTCAAGTGGCAAGATAAGCAAGCAGCCCCATTCTCTGTGCCTCTATGCGAACAGTGCCATGGGCAGATGAGGCTGAGCAACAGCTTTCCAGGCTAGCCCCTTCTGGCTGCCAGCTATCTGCAGATGTTCGCACTTTCGGAGCAGGGCTGCGAAAGGAGCCTGGCTGGGACACCAACTTTCCCAGGCTACGTTTGAAGTTTCAAGTGGCAAGATAAGCAAGCAGCCCCATTCTCTGTGCCTCTGTGCGAGCAGTGCCATGGGCAGATGAGGCTGAGCAACAGCTTTCCAGGCTAGCCCCTTCTGCCTGCCAGCTATCTGCAGACGTTCGCACTTTCGGAGCAGGGCTGTGATAGGAGCCTGGCAGGGACACCACCTTTCCCAGCATGCGTTTGAAGTTTCAAGTGGCAAGATAAGCAAGCAGCCCCATTCTCTGTGCCTCTATGCGAACAGTGCCATGGGCAGATGAGGCTGAGCAACAGCTTTCCAGGCTAGCCCCTTCTGGCTGCCAGCTATCTGCAGACGTTCGCACTTTCGGAGCAGGGCTGCGAAAGGAGCCTGGCTGGGACACCAACTTTCCCAGGCTACGTTTGAAGTTTGAGGTGGCAAGACAAGCAAGCAGCCCCAGTCTCTGTGCCTCTATGCGAACAGTGCCATGGGCAGATGAGGCTGAGCAACAGCTTTCCAGGCTAGCCCCTTCTGCCTGCCAGCTATCTGCAGACGTTCGCACTTTCGGAGCAGGGCTGTGATAGGAGCCTGGCAGGGACACCACCATTCCCAGCATGCGTTTGAACTTTGAGGTGGCAAGATAAGCAAGCAGCCCCATTCTCTATGCCTCTATGCGAACAGTGCCATGGGCAGATGAGGCTGAGCAACAGCTTTCCAGGCTAGCCCCTTCTGCCTGCCAGCTATCTGCAGACGTTCGCACTTTCGGAGCAGGGCTGTGATAGGAGCCTGGCAGGGACACCACCATTCCCAGCATGCGTTTGAAGTTTCAAGTGGCAAGATAAGCAAGCAGCCCCATTCTCTGTGCCTCTATGCGAACAGTGCCATGGGCAGATGAGGCTGAGCAACAGCTTTCCAGGCTAGCCCCTTCTGCCTGCCAGCTATCTGCAGACGTTCGCACTTTCGGAGCAGGGCTGCGAAAGGAGCGTGGCTGGGACACCAACTTTCCCAGGCTACGTTTGAAGTTTGAGGTGGCAAGATAAGCAAGCAGCCCCATTCTCTGTGCCTCTGTGCGAGCACTGCCATGGGCAGATGAGGCTGAGCAACAGCTTTCCAGGCTAGCCCCTTCTGCCTGCCAGCTATCTGCAGACGTTCGCACTTTCGGAGCAGGGCTGTGATAGGAGCCTGGCAGGGACACCACCATTCCCAGCATGCGTTTGAACTTTGAGGTGGCAAGATAAGCAAGCAGCCCCATTCTCTATGCCTCTATGCGAACAGTGCCATGGGCAGATGAGGCTGAGCAACAGCTTTCCAGGCTAGCCCCTTCTGCCTGCCAGCTATCTGCAGACGTTCGCACTTTCGGAGCAGGGCTGCTAAAGGAGCCTGGCAGGGACACCAACTTTCCCAGGCTACGTTTGAAGTTTCAAGTGGCAAGACAAGCAAGCAGCCCCATTCTCTGTGCCTCTGTGCGAGCACTGCCATGGGCAGATGAGGCTGAGCAACAGCTTTCCAGGCTAGCCCCTTCTGCCTGCCAGCTATCTGCAGACGTTCGCACTTTCGGAGCAGGGCTGCGAAAGGAGCCTGGCTGGGACACCAACTTTCCCAGGCTACGTTTGAAGTTTGAGGTGGCAAGACAAGCAAGCAGCCCCATTCTCTGTGCCTCTATGCGAACAGTGCCATGGGCAGATGAGGCTGAGCAACAGCTTTCCAGGCTAGCCCCTTCTGCCTGCCAGCTATCTGCAGACGTTCGCACTTTCGGAGCAGGGCTTGCGAAAGGAGCCTGGCTGGGACACCACCATTCCCAGGCTACGTTTGAAGTTTGAGGTGGCAAGACAAGCAAGCAGCCCCATTCTCCGTGCCTCTGTGCGAGCACTGCCATGGGCAGATGAGGCTGAGCAACAGCTTTCCAGGCTAGCCCCTTCTGGCTGCCAGCTATCTGCAGACGTTCGCACTTTCGGAGCAGGGCTGTGATAGGAGCTTGGCAGGGACACCACCATTCCCAGCATGCGTTTGAAGTTTCAAGTGGCAAGATAAGCAAGCAGCCCCATTCTCTGTGCCTCTATGCGAACAGTGCCATGGGCAGATGAGGCTGACAAACAGCTTTCCAGGCTAGCCCCTTCTGCCTGCCAGCTATCTGCAGACGTTCGCATTTCAAGAGCAGGGCTGCGGAAGGAGCCTAGCAGGTACACCATCTTTCCCAGGCTACGTTTGAAGTTTGAGGTGGCAAGACAAGCAAGCAGCCCCATTCTCTGTGCCTCTGTGCGAGCAGTGCCATGGGGAGATGAGGCTGAGCAACAGCTTTCCAGGCTAGCACCTTCTGGCTGCCAGCTATCTGCAGACGTTCGCACTTTCGGAGCAGGGCTGTGAAAGGAGCCTGTCTGGGACACCAACTTTCCCAGGCTACGTTTGAAGTTTGAGGTGGCAAGGCAAGCAAGCAGCCCCATTCTCTGTGCCTCTATGCGAACAGTGCCATGGGCAGATGAGGCTGAGCAACAGCTTTCCAGGCTAGCCCCTTCTGCCTGCCAGCTATCTGCAGACATTCGCACTTTCGGAGCAGGGCTGCGAAAGGAGACTGGCAGGGACACCACCATTCCCAGGCTACGTTTGAAGTTTGAGGTGGCAAGATAAGCAAGCAGCCCCATTCTCTGTGCCTCTGTGCGAGCACTGCCATGGGCAGATGAGGCTGACAAACAGCTTTCCAGGCTAGCCCCTTCTGCCTGCCAGCTATCTGCAGACGTTCGCACTTTCGGAGCAGTGCTGTGATAGGAGCCTGGCAGGGACACCATCATTCCCAACATGCGTTTGAAGTTTCAAGTGGCAAGATAAGCAAGCAGCCCCATTCTCTGTGCCTCTGTGCGAGCACTGCCATGGGCAGATGAGGCTGAGCAACAGCTTTCCAGGCTAGCCCCTTCTGGCTGCCAGCTATCTGCAGACGTTCGCACTTTCGGAGCAGGGCTGCGAAAGCAGCCTGGCTGGGACACCAACTTTCCCAGGATACGTTTCAAGTTTGAGGTGGCAAGACAAGCAAGCAGCCCCAGTCTCTGTGCCTCTGTGCGAGCAGTGCCATGGGCAGATGAGGCTGAGCAACAGCTTTCCAGGCTAGCCCCTTCTGGCTGCCAGCTATCTGCAGACGTTCGCACTTTCGGAGCAGGGCTGCGAAAGGAGCCTGGCAGGGACACCACCATTCCCAGGCTACGTTTGAAGTTTGAGGTGGCAAGACAAGCAAGCAGCCCCATTCTCCGTGCCTCTGTGCGAGCACTGCCATGGGCAGATGAGGCTGAGCAACAGCTTTCCAGGCTAGCCCCTTCTGCCTGCCAGCTATCTGCAGACGTTCGCACTTTCGGAGCAGGGCTGTGATAGGAGCTTGGCAGGGACACCACCATTCCCAGCATGCGTTTGAAGTTTCAAGTGGCAAGATAAGCAAGCAGCCCCATTCTCTGTGCCTCTATGCGAACAGTGCCATGGGCAGATGAGGCTGACAAACAGCTTTCCAGGCTAGCCCCTTCTGCCTGCCAGCTATCTGCAGACGTTCGCACTTTTGGAGCAGGGCTGTGAAAGGAGCCTGGCAGGGACACCACCATTCCCAGCATGCGTTTGAAGTTTGAGGTGGCAAGACAAGCAAGCAGCCCCATTCTCTGTGCCTCTATGCGAACAGTGCCATGGGCAGATGAGGCTGAGCAACAGCTTTCCAGGCTAGCCCCTTCTGGCTGCCAGCTATCTGCAGACGTTCGCACTTTCGGAGCAGGGCTGTGATAGGAGCCTGGCAGGGACACCAACTTTCCCAGCTACGTTTGAAGTTTGAGGTGGCAAGATAAGCAAGCAGCCCCATTCTCTGTGCCTCTGTGCGAGCAGTGCCATGGGCAGATGAGGCTGAGCAACAGCTTTCCAGGCTAGCCCCTTCTGCCTGCCAGCTATCTGCAGACGTTCGCACTTTCGGAGCAGGGCTGTGATAGGAGCCTGGCAGGGACACCACCATTCCCAGCATGCGTTTGAAGTTTCAAGTGGCAAGATAAGCAAGCAGCCCCATTCTCTGTGCCTCTATGCGAACAGTGCCATGGGCAGATGAGGCTGAGCAACAGCTTTCCAGGCTAGGCCCTTCTGCCTGCCAGCTATCTGCTGACGTTCGCACTTTCGGAGCAGGGCTGTGTTAGGAGCCTGGCAGGGACACCTCCATTCCCAGCATGTGTTTGAAGTTTCAAGTGGCAAGATAAGCAAGCAGCCCCATTCTCTGTGCCTCTGTGCGAGCACTGCCATGGGCAGATGAGGCTGAGCAACAGCTTTCCAGGCTAGTCCCTTCTGGCTGCCAGCTATCTGCAGACGTTCGCACTTTCGGAGCAGGGCTGCGAAAGGAGCCTGGCAGGGACACCACCATTCCCAGCATGCGTTTGAAGTTTCAAGTGGCAAGATAAGCAAGCAGCCCCATTCTCTGTGCCTCTATGCGAACAGTGCCATGGGCAGATGAGGCTGAGCAACAGCTTTCCAGGCTAGCCCCTTCTGGCTGCCAGCTATCTGCAGACGTTCGCACTTTCGGAGCAGGGCTGCGAAATGAGCCTGGCTGGGACACCACCATTCCCAACATGCGTTTGAAGTTTCAAGTGGCAAGATAAGCAAGCAGCCCCATTCTCTGTGCCTCTATGCGAACAGTGCCATGGGCAGATGAGGCTGAGCAACAGCTTTCCAGGCTAGCCCCTTCTGGCTGCCAGCTATCTGCAGACGTTCGCACTTTCGGAGCAGGGCTGCGAAAGGAGCCTGGCTGGGACACCAACTTTCCCAGGCTACATTTGAAGTTTCAAGTGGCAAGATAAGCAAGCAGCCCCATTCTCTGTGCCTCTGTGCGAGCAGTGCCATGGGCAGATGAGGCTGAGCAACAGCTTTCCAGGCTAGCCCCTTCTGCCTGCCAGCTATCTGCAGACGTTCGCACTTTCGGAGCAGGGCTGTGATAGGAGCCTGGCAGGGACACCACCTTTCCCAGCATGCGTTTGAAGTTTCAAGTGGCAAGATAAGCAAGCAGCCCCATTCTCTGTGCCTCTATGCGAACAGTGCCATGGGCAGATGAGGCTGAGCAACAGCTTTCCAGGCTAGCCCCTTCTGGCTGCCAGCTATCTGCAGACGTTCGCACTTTCGGAGCAGGGCTGCGAAAGGAGCCTGGCTGGGACACCAACTTTCCCAGGCTACGTTTGAAGTTTGAGGTGGCAAGACAAGCAAGCAGCCCCATTCTCTGTGCCTCTGTGTGAGCAGTGCCATGGGCAGATGAGGCTGAGCAACAGCTTTCCAGGCTAGCCCCTTCTGCCTGCCAGCTATCTGCAGACGTTCGCACTTTCGGAGCAGGGCTGCGAAAGGAGCCTGGCAGCGACACCTCCATTCCCAGCATGCGTTTGAAGTTTCAAGTGGCAAGATAAGCAAGCAGCCCCATTCTCTGTGCCTCTATGCGAACAGTGCCATGGGCAGATGAGGCTGAGCAACAGCTTTCCAGGCTAGCCCCTTCTGGCTGCCAGCTATCTGCAGACGTTCGCACTTTCGGAGCAGGGCTGCGAAAGGAGCCTGGCAGGGACACCAACTTTCCCAGGCTACGTTTGAAGTTTGAGGTGGCAAGACAAGCAAGCAGCCCCATTCTCTGTGCCTCTGTGCGAGCACTGCCATGGGCAGATGAGGCTGAGCAACAGCTTTCCAGGCTAGCCCCTTCTGGCTGCCAGCTATCTGCAGACGTTCGCACTTTCGGAGCAGGGCTGCGAAAGGAGCCTGGCAGGGACACAACCATTCCCAGGCTACGTTTGAAGTTTCAAGTGGCAAGATAAGCAAGCAGCCCCATTCTCTGTGCCTCTGTGCGAGCAGTGCCATGGGCAGATGAGGCTGAGCAACAGCTTTCCAGGCTAGCTCCTTCTGCCTGCCAGCTATCTGCAGACGTTCGCACTTTCGGAGCAGAGCTGTGATAGGAGCCTGGAAGGGACACCACCATTCCCAGCATGCGTTTGAAGTTTCAAGTGGCAAGATAAGCAAGCAGCCCCATTCTCTGTGCCTCTGTGCGAGCACTGCCATGGGCAGATGAGGCTGAGCAACAGCTTTCCAGGCTAGCCCCTTCTGCCTGCCAGCTATCTGCAGACGTTCGCACTTTCGGAGCAGGGCTGTGATAGGAGCCTGGCAGGGACACCACCATTCCCAGCATGCGTTTGAAGTTTCAAGTGGCAAGATAAGCAAGCAGCCCCATTCTCTGTGCCTCTATGCGAACAGTGCCATGGGCAGATGAGGCTGACAAACAGCTTTCCAGGCTAGCCCCTTCTGCCTGCCAGCTATCTGCAGACGTTCGCATTTCAAGAGCAGGGCTGCGAAAGGATTCTAGCAGGTACACCATATTTCCCAGGCTACGTTCGAAGTTTGAAGTGGCAAGACAAGCAAGCAGCCCCATTCTCTGTGCCTCTATGCGAACAGTGCCATGGGCAGATGAGGCTGAGCAACAGCTTTCCAGGCTAGGCCCTTCTGGCTGCCAGCTATCTGCTGACGTTCGCACTTTCGGAGCAGGGCTGCGAAAGGAGCCTGGCAGGGACACTTCCATTCCCAGCATGCGTTTGAAGTTTCAAGTGGCAAGATAAGCAAGCAGCCCCATTCTCTGTGCCTCTATGCGAACAGTGCCATGGGCAGATGAGGCTGAGCAACAGCTTTCCAGGCTAGCCCCTTCTGCCTGCCAGCTATCTGCAGACGTTCGCACTTTCGGAGCAGGGCTGCGAAAGGAGCCTGGCTGGGACACCAACTTTCCCAGGATACGTTTGAAGTTTGAGGTGGCAAGATAAGCAAGCAGCCCCATTCTCTGTGCCTCTATGCGAACAGTGCCATGGGCAGATGAGGCTGAGCAACAGCTTTCCAGGCTAGCCCCTTCTGCCTGCCAGCTATCTGCAGACGTTCGCATTTTCGGAGCAGGGCTGCGAAAGGAGCCTGGCAGGGACACCACCATTCCCAGCATGCATTTGAAGTTTCAAGTGGCAAGATAAGCAAGCAGCCCCATTCTCTGTGCCTCTATGCGAACAGTGCCATGGGCAGATGAGGCTGAGCAACAGCTTTCCAGGCTAGCCCCTTCTGGCTGCCAGCTATCTGCAGACGTTCGCACTTTCGGAGCAGGGCTGCGAAAGGAGCCTGGCTGGGACACCAACTTTCCCAGGCTACGTTTGAAGTTTCAAGTGGCAAGATAAGCAAGCAGCCCCATTCTCTGTGCCTCTGTGCGAGCAGTGCCATGGGCAGATGAGGCTGAGCAACAGCTTTCCAGGCTAGCTCCTTCTGCCTGCCAGCTATCTGCAGACGTTCGCACTTTCAGAGCAGGGCTGTGATAGGAGCCTGGCAGGGACACCACCTTTCCCAGCATGCGTTTGAAGTTTCAAGTGGCAAGATAAGCAAGCAGCCCCATTCTCTGTGCCTCTATGCGAACAGTGCCATGGGCAGATGAGGCTGAGCAACAGCTTTCCAGGCTAGCTCCTTCTGCCTGCCAGCTATCTGCAGACGTTCGCACTTTCGGAGCAGGGCTGCGAAAGGAGCCTGGCAGGGACACCACCATTCCCAGCATGCGTTTGAACTTTGCGGTGGCAAGATAAGCAAGCAGCCCCATTCTCTATGCCTCTATGCGAACAGTGCCATGGGCAGATGAGGCTGAGCAACAGCTTTCCAGGCTAGCCCCTTCTGGCTGCCAGCTATCTGCAGACGTTCGCACTTTCGGAGCAGGGCTGCGAAAGGAGCCTGGCTGGGACACCAACTTTCCCAGGCTACGTTTGAAGTTTGAGGTGGCAAGATAAGCAAGCAGCCCCATTCTCTGTGCCTCTGTGCGAGCAGTGCCATGGGCAGATGAGGCTGAGCAACAGCTTTCCAGGCTAGCCCCTTCTGCCTGCCAGCTATCTGCAGACGTTCGCACTTTCGGAGCAGGGCTGTGATAGGAGCCTGGCTGGGACACCACCATTCCCAGCATGCGTTTGAAGTTTGAAGTGGCAAGATAAGCAAGCAGCCCCATTCTCTGTGCCTCTATGCGAACAGTGCCATGGGCAGATGAAGCTGAGCAACAGCTTTCCAGGCTAGCCCCTTCTGGCTGCCAGCTATCTGCAGACGTTCGCACTTTCGGAGCAGGGCTGCGAAAGGAGCCTGGCTGGGACACCACCATTCCCAGGCTACGTTTGAAGTTTGAGGTGGCAAGACAAGCAAGCAGCCCCATTCTCCGTGCCTCTGTGCGAGCACTGCCATGGGCAGATGAGGCTGAGCAACAGCTTTCCAGGCTAGCCCCTTCTGGCTGCCAGCTATCTGCAGACGTTCGCACTTTCGGAGCAGGGCTGTGATAGGAGCTTGGCAGGGACACCACCATTCCCAGCATGCGTTTGAAGTTTCAAGTGGCAAGATAAGCAAGCAGCCCCATTCTCTGTGCCTCTATGCGAACAGTGCCATGGGCAGATGAGGCTGAGCAACAGCTTCCCAGGCTAGCCCCTTCTGCCTGCCAGCTATCTGCAGACGTTCGCACTTTCGGAGCAGGGCTGCGAAAGGAGCCTGTCTGGGACACAAACTTTCCCAGGCTACGTTTGAAGTTTGAGGTGGCAAGACAAGCAAGCAGCCCCAGTCTCTGTGCCTCTGTGCGAGCACTGCCATGGGCAGATGAGGCTGAGCAACAGCTTTCCAGGCTAGCCCCTTCTGCCTGCCAGCTATCTGCAGACGTTCGCACTTTCGGAGCAGGGCTGTGATAGGAGCCTGGCAGGGACACCACCATTCCCAGCATGCGTTTGAACTTTGAGGTGGCAAGATAAGCAAGCAGCCCCATTCTCTATGCCTCTATGCGAACAGTGCCATGGGCAGATGAGGCTGAGCAACAGCTTTCCAGGCTAGCCCCTTCTGCCTGCCAGCTATCTGCAGACGTTCGCACTTTCGGAGCAGGGCTGTGATAGGAGCCTGGCAGGGACACCACCATTCCCAGCATGCGTTTGAAGTTTCAAGTGGCAAGATAAGCAAGCAGCCCCATTCTCTGTGCCTCTGTGCGAGCACTGCCATGGGTAGATGAGGCTGAGCAACAGCTTTCCAGGCTAGCCCCTTCTGCCTGCCAGCTATCTGCAGACGTTCGCACTTTCGGAGCAGGGCTGTGATAGGAGCCTGGCAGGGACACCACCATTCCCAGGATGCGTTTGAACTTTGAGGTGGCAAGATAAGCAAGCAGCCCCATTCTCTATGCCTCTATGCGAACAGTGCCATGGGCAGATGAGGCTGAGCAACAGCTTTCCAGGCTAGCCCCTTCTGGCTGCCAGCTATCTGCAGACGTTCGCACTTTCGGAGCAGGGCTGCGAAAGGAGCCTGGCAGGGACACCACCATTCCCAGGCTACGTTTGAAGTTTCAAGTGGCAAGATAAGCAAGCAGCCCCATTCTCTGTGCCTCTATGCGAACAGTGCCATGGGCAGATGAGGCTGAGCAACAGCTTTCCAGGCTAGCCCCTTCTGGCTGCCAGCTATCTGCAGATGTTCGCACTTTCGGAGCAGGGCTGCGAAAGGAGCCTGGCTGGGACACCAACTTTCCCAGGCTACGTTTGAAGTTTCAAGTGGCAAGATAAGCAAGCAGCCCCATTCTCTGTGCCTCTGTGCGAGCAGTGCCATGGGCAGATGAGGCTGAGCAACAGCTTTCCAGGCTAGCCCCTTCTGCCTGCCAGCTATCTGCAGACGTTCGCACTTTCGGAGCAGGGCTGTGATAGGAGCCTGGCAGGGACACCACCTTTCCCAGCATGCGTTTGAAGTTTCAAGTGGCAAGATAAGCAAGCAGCCCCATTCTCTGTGCCTCTATGCGAACAGTGCCATGGGCAGATGAGGCTGAGCAACAGCTTTCCAGGCTAGCCCCTTCTGCCTGCCAGCTATCTGCAGACGTTCGCACTTTCGGAGCAGGGCTGCGAAAGGAGCCTGGCTGGGACACCAACTTTCCCAGGCTACGTTTGAAGTTTGAGGTGGCAAGACAAGCAAGCAGCCCCAGTCTCTGTGCCTCTATGCGAACAGTGCCATGGGCAGATGAGGCTGAGCAACAGCTTTCCAGGCTAGCCCCTTCTGCCTGCCAGCTATCTGCAGACGTTCGCACTTTCGGAGCAGGGCTGTGATAGGAGCCTGGCAGGGACACCACCATTCCCAGCATGCGTTTGAACTTTGAGGTGGCAAGATAAGCAAGCAGCCCCATTCTCTATGCCTCTATGCGAACAGTGCCATGGGCAGATGAGGCTGAGCAACAGCTTTCCAGGCTAGCCCCTTCTGCCTGCCAGCTATCTGCAGACGTTCGCACTTTCGGAGCAGGGCTGTGATAGGAGCCTGGCAGGGACACCACCATTCCCAGCATGCGTTTGAAGTTTCAAGTGGCAAGATAAGCAAGCAGCCCCATTCTCTGTGCCTCTGTGCGAGCAGTGCCATGGGCAGATGAGGCTGAGCAACAGCTTTCCAGGCTAGCCCCTTCTGCCTGCCAGCTATCTGCAGACGTTCGCACTTTCGGAGCAGGGCTGTGATAGGAGCCTGGCAGGGACACCACCATTCCCAGCATGCGTTTGAACTTTGAGGTGGCAAGATAAGCAAGCAGCCCCATTCTCTATGCCTCTATGCGAACAGTGCCATGGGCAGATGAGGCTGAGCAACAGCTTTCCAGGCTAGCCCCTTCTGCCTGCCAGCTATCTGCAGACGTTCGCACTTTCGGAGCAGGGCTGCGAAAGGAGCCTGGCAGGGACACCAAATTTCCCAGGCTACGTTTGAAGTTTGAGGTGGCAAGACAAGCAAGCAGCCCCATTCTCTGTGCCTCTGTGCGAGCACTGCCATGGGCAGATGAGGCTGAGCAACAGCTTTCCAGGCTAGCCCCTTCTGCCTGCCAGCTATCTGCAGACGTTCGCACTTTCGGAGCAGGGCTGCGAAAGGAGCCTGGCTGGGACACCAACTTTCCCAGGCTACGTTTGAAGTTTGAGGTGGCAAGACAAGCAAGCAGCCCCATTCTCTGTGCCTCTATGCGAACAGTGCCATGGGCAGATGAGGCTGAGCAACAGCTTTCCAGGCTAGCCCCTTCTGCCTGCCAGCTATCTGCAGACGTTCGCACTTTCGGAGCAGGGCTTGCGAAAGGAGCCTGGCAGGGACACCACCATTCCCAGGCTACGTTTGAAGTTTGAGGTGGCAAGACAAGCAAGCAGCCCCATTCTCCGTGCCTCTGTGCGAGCACTGCCATGGGCAGATGAGGCTGAGCAACAGCTTTCCAGGCTAGCCCCTTCTGCCTGCCAGCTATCTGCAGACGTTCGCACTTTCGGAGCAGGGCTGTGATAGGAGCCTGGCAGGGACACCACCATTCCCAGCATGCGTTTGAACTTTGAGGTGGCAAGATAAGCAAGCAGCCCCATTCTCTATGCCTCTATGCGAACAGTGCCATGGGCAGATGAGGCTGAGCAACAGCTTTCCAGGCTAGCCCCTTCTGCCTGCCAGCTATCTGCAGACGTTCGCACTTTCGGAGCAGGGCTGCGAAAGGAGCCTGGCTGGGACACCAAATTTCCCAGGCTACGTTTGAAGTTTGAGGTGGCAAGACAAGCAAGCAGCCCCATTCTCTGTGCCTCTGTGCGAGCACTGCCATGGGCAGATGAGGCTGAGCAACAGCTTTCCAGGCTAGCCCCTTCTGCCTGCCAGCTATCTGCAGACGTTCGCATTTCAAGAGCAGGGCTGCGAAAGGAGCCTGGCTGGGACACCAACTTTCCCAGGCTACGTTTGAAGTTTGAGGTGGCAAGACAAGCAAGCAGCCCCATTCTCTGTGCCTCTATGCGAACAGTGCCATGGGCAGATGAGGCTGAGCAACAGCTTTCCAGGCTAGCCCCTTCTGCCTGCCAGCTATCTGCAGACGTTCGCACTTTCGGAGCAGGGCTTGCGAAAGGAGCCTGGCTGGGACACCACCATTCCCAGGCTACGTTTGAAGTTTGAGGTGGCAAGACAAGCAAGCAGCCCCATTCTCCGTGCCTCTGTGCGAGCACTGCCATGGGCAGATGAGGCTGAGCAACAGCTTTCCAGGCTAGCCCCTTCTGGCTGCCAGCTATCTGCAGACGTTCGCACTTTCGGAGCAGGGCTGTGATAGGAGCTTGGCAGGGACACCACCATTCCCAGCATGCGTTTGAAGTTTCAAGTGGCAAGATAAGCAAGCAGCCCCATTCTCTGTGCCTCTATGCGAACAGTGCCATGGGCACATGAGGCTGACAAACAGCTTTCCAGGCTAGCCCCTTCTGCCTGCCAGCTATCTGCAGACGTTCGCATTTCAAGAGCAGGGCTGCGGAAGGAGCCTAGCAGGTACACCATCTTTCCCAGGCTACGTTTGAAGTTTGAGGTGGCAAGACAAGCAAGCAGCCCCATTCTCTGTGCCTCTGTGCGAGCAGTGCCATGGGCAGATGAGGCTGAGCAACAGCTTTCCAGGCTAGCACCTTCTGGCTGCCAGCTATCTGCAGACGTTCGCACTTTCGGAGCAGGGCTGTGAAAGGAGCCTGTCTGGGACACCAACTTTCCCAGGCTACGTTTGAAGTTTGAGGTGGCAAGGCAAGCAAGCAGCCCCATTCTCTGTGCCTCTATGCGAACAGTGCCATGGGCAGATGAGGCTGAGCAACAGCTTTCCAGGCTAGCCCCTTCTGCCTGCCAGCTATCTGCAGACATTCGCACTTTCGGAGCAGGGCTGCGAAAGGAGACTGGCAGGGACACCACCATTCCCAGGCTACGTTTGAAGTTTGAGGTGGCAAGATAAGCAAGCAGCCCCATTCTCTGTGCCTCTGTGCGAGCACTGCCATGGGCAGATGAGGCTGACAAACAGCTTTCCAGGCTAGCCCCTTCTGCCTGCCAGCTATCTGCAGACGTTCGCACTTTCGGAGCAGTGCTGTGATAGGAGCCTGGCAGGGACACCATCATTCCCAACATGCGTTTGAAGTTTCAAGTGGCAAGATAAGCAAGCAGCCCCATTCTCTGTGCCTCTGTGCGAGCACTGCCATGGGCAGATGAGGCTGAGCAACAGCTTTCCAGGCTAGCCCCTTCTGCCTGCCAGCTATCTGCAGACGTTCGCACTTTTGGACCAGGGCTGTGAAAGGAGCCTGGCAGGGACACCACCATTCCCAGCATGCGTTTGAAGTTTGAGGTGGCAAGACAAGCAAGCAGCCCCATTCTCTGTGCCTCTATGCGAACAGTGCCATGGGCAGATGAGGCTGAGCAACAGCTTTCCAGGCTAGCCCCTTCTGGCTGCCAGCTATCTGCAGACGTTCGCACTTTCGGAGCAGGGCTGTGATAGGAGCCTGGCAGGGACACCAACTTTCCCAGCTACGTTTGAAGTTTGAGGTGGCAAGATAAGCAAGCAGCCCCATTCTCTGTGCCTCTGTGCGAGCAGTGCCATGGGCAGATGAGGCTGAGCAACAGCTTTCCAGGCTAGCCCCTTCTGCCTGCCAGCTATCTGCAGACGTTCGCACTTTCGGAGCAGGGCTGTGATAGGAGCCTGGCAGGGACACCACCATTCCCAGCATGCGTTTGAAGTTTCAAGTGGCAAGATAAGCAAGCAGCCCCATTCTCTGTGCCTCTATGCGAACAGTGCCATGGGCAGATGAGGCTGAGCAACAGCTTTCCAGGCTAGGCCCTTCTGGCTGCCAGCTATCTGCTGACGTTCGCACTTTCGGAGCAGGGCTGTGTTAG
The DNA here is from genome assembly GCF_030867145.1 of Opisthocomus hoazin. Taxonomy (NCBI): domain Eukaryota; kingdom Metazoa; phylum Chordata; class Aves; order Opisthocomiformes; family Opisthocomidae; genus Opisthocomus; species Opisthocomus hoazin. The sequence goes on along the minus strand of NC_134450.1, from coordinate 693,819 downwards.
GAGCCTGGCAGGGACACCTCCATTCCCAGCATGTGTTTGAAGTTTCAAGTGGCAAGATAAGCAAGCAGCCCCATTCTCTGTGCCTCTGTGCGAGCACTGCCATGGGCAGATGAGGCTGAGCAACAGCTTTCCAGGCTAGTCCCTTCTGGCTGCCAGCTATCTGCAGACGTTCGCACTTTCGGAGCAGGGCTGCGAAAGGAGCCTGGCAGGGACACCACCATTCCCAGCATGCGTTTGAAGTTTCAAGTGGCAAGATAAGCAAGCAGCCCCATTCTCTGTGCCTCTATGCGAACAGTGCCATGGGCAGATGAGGCTGAGCAACAGCTTTCCAGGCTAGCCCCTTCTGGCTGCCAGCTATCTGCAGACGTTCGCACTTTCGGAGCAGGGCTGCGAAATGAGCCTGGCTGGGACACCACCATTCCCAACATGCGTTTGAAGTTTCAAGTGGCAAGATAAGCAAGCAGCCCCATTCTCTGTGCCTCTATGCGAACAGTGCCATGGGCAGATGAGGCTGAGCAACAGCTTTCCAGGCTAGCCCCTTCTGGCTGCCAGCTATCTGCAGACGTTCGCACTTTCGGAGCAGGGCTGCGAAAGGAGCCTGGCTGGGACACCAACTTTCCCAGGCTACATTTGAAGTTTCAAGTGGCAAGATAAGCAAGCAGCCCCATTCTCTGTGCCTCTGTGCGAGCAGTGCCATGGGCAGATGAGGCTGAGCAACAGCTTTCCAGGCTAGCCCCTTCTGCCTGCCAGCTATCTGCAGACGTTCGCACTTTCGGAGCAGGGCTGTGATAGGAGCCTGGCAGGGACACCACCTTTCCCAGCATGCGTTTGAAGTTTCAAGTGGCAAGATAAGCAAGCAGCCCCATTCTCTGTGCCTCTATGCGAACAGTGCCATGGGCAGATGAGGCTGAGCAACAGCTTTCCAGGCTAGCCCCTTCTGCCTGCCAGCTATCTGCAGACGTTCGCACTTTCGGAGCCGGGCTGCGAAAGGAGCCTGGCTGGGACACCAACTTTCCCAGGCTACGTTTGAAGTTTGAGGTGGCAAGACAAGCAAGCAGCCCCATTCTCTGTGCCTCTGTGCGAGCACTGCCATGGGCAGATGAGGCTGAGCAACAGCTTTCCAGGCTAGCCCCTTCTGCCTGCCAGCTATCTGCAGACGTTCGCACTTTCGGAGCAGGGCTGCGAAAGGAGCCTGGCTGGGACAGCACCATTCCCAGCATGCGTTTGAAGTTTCAAGTGGCAAGATAAGCAAGCAGCCCCATTCTCTGTGCCTCTATGCGAACAGTGCCATGGGCAGATGAGGCTGAGCAACAGCTTTCCAGGCTAGCCCCTTCTGCCTGCCAGCTATCTGCAGACGTTCGCACTTTCGGAGCAGGGCTGCGAAAGGAGCCTGGCTGGGACACCAACTTTCCCAGGCTACGTTTGAAGTTTGAGGTGGCAAGACAAGCAAGCAGCCCCATTCTCTGTGCCTCTGTGCGAGCAGTGCCATGGGCAGATGAGGCTGAGCAACAGCTTTCCAGGCTAGCCCCTTCTGGCTGCCAGCTATCTGCAGACGTTCGCACTTTTGGAGCAGGGCTGCGAAAGGAGCCTGGCAGGGACACCACCTTTCCCAGGCTACGTTTGAAGTTTCAAGTGGCAAGATAAGCAAGCAGCCCCATTCTCTGTGCCTCTATGCGAACAGTGCCATGGGCAGATGAGGCTGAGCAACAGCTTTCCAGGCTAGCCCCTTCTGGCTGCCAGCTATCTGCAGACTTTCGCACTTTCGGAGCAGGGCTACGAAAGGAGCCCGGCTGGGACACCAACTTTCCCAGGCTACGTTTGAAGTTTGAGGTGGCAAGATAAGCAAGCAGCCCCATTCTGTGTGCCTCTGTGCGAGCAGTGCCATGGGCAGATGAGGCTGAGCAACAGCTTTCCAGGCTAGCCCCTTCTGGCTGCCAGCTATCTGCAGACGTTCGCACTTTCGGAGCAGGGCTGCGAAAGGAGCCTGGCAGGGACACCACCTTTCCCAGCATGCGTTTGAAGTTTCAAGTGGCAAGATAAGCAAGCAGCCCCATTCTCTGTGCCTCTATGCGAACAGTGCCATGGGCAGATGAGGCTGAGCAACAGCTTTGCAGGCTAGCCACTTCTGCCTGCCAGCTATCTGCAGACGTTCGCACTTTCGGAGCAGGGCTGCGAAAGGAGCCTGGCTGGGACACAAACTTTCCCAGGCTACGTTTGAAGTTTGAGGTGGCAAGACAAGCAAGCAGCCCCATTCTCCATGCCTCTATGCGAACAGTGCCATGGGCAGATGAGGCTGAGCAACAGCTTTACAGGCTAGCCCCTTCTGCTTGCCAGCTATCTGCAGACGTTCGCACTTTCGGAGCAGGGCTGTGATAGGAGCCTGGCAGGGACACCACCATTCCCAGCATGCGTTTGAAGTTTCAAGTGGCAAGATAAGCAAGCAGCCCCATTCTCTGTGCCTCTATGCGAACAGTGCCATGGGCAGATGAGGCTGAGCAACAGCTTTCCAGGCTAGCCCCTTCTGCCTGCCAGCTATCTGCAGACGTTCGCACTTTCGGAGCAGGGCTGCGAAAGGAGCCTGGCAGGGACACCACCATTCCCAGGCTACGTTTGAAGTTTGAGGTGGCAAGATAAGCAAGCAGCCCCATTCTCTGTGCCTCTGTGCGAGCACTGCCATGGGCAGATGAGGCTGACAAACAGCTTTCCAGGCTAGCCCCTTCTGCCTGCCAGCTATCTGCAGACGTTCGCACTTTCGGAGCAGGGCTGTGATAGGAGCCTGGCAGGGACACCACCATTCCCAACATGCGTTTGAAGTTTCAAGTGGCAAGATAAGCAAGCAGCCCCATTCTCTGTGCCTCTGTGCGAGCACTGCCATGGGCAGATGAGGCTGAGCAACAGCTTTCCAGGCTAGCCCCTTCTGCCTGCCAGCTATCTGCAGACGTTCGCACTTTCGGAGCAGGGCTGCGAAAGCAGCCTGGCTGGGACACCAACTTTCCCAGGATACGTTTCAAGTTTGAGGTGGCAAGACAAGCAAGCAGCCCCAGTCTCTGTGCCTCTGTGCGAGCACTGCCATGGGCAGATGAGGCTGAGCAACAGCTTTCCAGGCTAGCCCCTTCTGCCTGCCAGCTATCTGCAGACGTTCGCACTTTCGGAGCAGGGCTGCGAAAGGAGCCTGGCTGGGACAGCACCATTCCCAGCATGCGTTTGAAGTTTCAAGTGGCAAGATAAGCAAGCAGCCCCATTCTCTGTGCCTCTATGCGAACAGTGCCATGGGCAGATGAGGCTGAGCAACAGCTTTCCAGGCTAGCCCCTTCTGGCTGCCAGCTATCTGCAGACGTTCGCACTTTCGGAGCAGGGCTGCGAAAGGAGCCTGGCAGGGACACCAACTTTCCCAGGCTACGTTTGAAGTTTGAGGTGGCAAGACAAGCAAGCAGCCCCATTCTCTGTGCCTCTGTGCGAGCAGTGCCATGGGCAGATGAGGCTGAGCAACAGCTTTCCAGGCTAGCCCCTTCTGCCTGCCAGCTATCTGCAGACGTTCGCACTTTTGGAGCAGGGCTGCGAAAGGAGCCTGGCAGGGACACCACCTTTCCCAGGCTACGTTTGAAGTTTCAAGTGGCAAGATAAGCAAGCAGCCCCATTCTCTGTGCCTCTATGCGAACAGTGCCATGGGCAGATGAGGCTGAGCAACAGCTTTCCAGGCTAGCCCCTTCTGGCTGCCAGCTATCTGCAGACTTTCGCACTTTCGGAGCAGGGCTGCGAAAGGAGCCCGGCTGGGACACCAACTTTCCCAGGCTACGTTTGAAGTTTCAAGTGGCAAGATAAGCAAGCAGCCCCATTCTGTGTGCCTCTATGCGAACAGTGCCATGGGCAGATGAGGCTGAGCAACAGCTTTCCAGGCTAGCCCCTTCTGGCTGCCAGCTATCTGCAGACGTTCGCACTTTCGGAGCAGGGCTGCGAAAGGAGCCTGGCAGGGACACCACCTTTCCCAGCATGCGTTTGAAGTTTCAAGTGGCAAGATAAGCAAGCAGCCCCATTCTCTGTGCCTCTATGCGAACAGTGCCATGGGCAGATGAGGCTGAGCAACAGCTTTGCAGGCTAGCCACTTCTGCCTGCCAGCTATCTGCAGACGTTCGCACTTTCGGAGCAGGGCTGTGATAGGAGCCTGGCTGGGACACAAACTTTCCCAGGCTACGTTTGAAGTTTGAGGTGGCAAGACAAGCAAGCAGCCCCATTCTCTATGCCTCTATGCGAACAGTGCCATGGGCAGATGAGGCTGAGCAACAGCTTTCCAGGCTAGCCCCTTCTGGCTGCCAGCTATCTGCAGACGTTCGCACTTTCGGAGCAGGGCTGTGATAGGAGCCTGGCAGGGACACCACCATTCCCAGCATGCGTTTGAAGTTTCAAGTGGCAAGATAAGCAAGCAGCCCCATTCTCTGTGCCTCTATGCGAACAGTGCCATGGGCAGATGAGGCTGAGCAACATCTTTCCAGGCTAGCCCCTTCTGCCTGCCAGCTATCTGCAGACGTTCGCACTTTCGGAGCAGGGCTGCGAAAGGAGCCTGGCAGGGACACCTCCATTCCCAGGTTACGTTTGAAGTTTGAGGTGGCAAGATAAGCAAGCAGCCCCATTCTCTGTGCCTCTGTGCGAGCACTGCCATGGGCAGATGAGGCTGAGCAACAGCTTTCCAGGCTAGCCCCTTCTGCCTGCCAGCTATCTGCAGACGTTCACACTTTTGGAGCAGGGCTGCGAAAGGAGCCTGGCAGGGACACCAACTTTCCCAGGCTACGTTTGAAGTTTGAGGTGGCAAGACAAGCAAGCAGCCCCATTCTCTGTGCCTCTGTGCGAGCACTGCCATGGGCAGATGAGGCTGAGCAACAGCTCTCCAGGCTAGCCCCTTCTGGCTGCCAGCTATCTGCAGACGTTCGCACTTTCGGAGCAGGGCTGTGATAGGAGCCTGGCAGGGACACCACCATTCCCAGCATGCGTTTGAAGTTTCAAGTGGCAAGATAAGCAAGCAGCCCCATTCTCTGTGCCTCTATGCGAACAGTGCCATGGGCAGATGAGGCTGAGCAACAGCTTTCCAGGCTAGCCCCTTCTGCCTGCCAGCTATCTGCAGACGTTCGCACTTTCGGAGCAGGGCTGTGATAGGAGCCTGGCAGGGACACCACCATTCCCAACATGCGTTTGAAGTTTCAAGTGGCAAGATAAGCAAGCAGCCCCGTTCTCTGTGCCTCTATGCGAACAGTGCCATGGGCAGATGAGGCTGAGCAACAGCTTTCCAGGCTAGCCCCTTCTGGCTGCCAGCTATCTGCAGACGTTCGCACTTTCGGAGCAGGGCTGCGAAAGCAGCCTGGCTGGGACACCAACTTTCCCAGGCTACGTTTGAAGTTTGAGGTGGCAAGACAAGCAAGCAGCCCCATTCTCTGTGCCTCTGTGCGAGCACTGCCATGGGCAGATGAGGCTGAGCAACAGCTTTCCAGGCTAGCCCCTTCTGCCTGCCAGCTATCTGCAGACGTTCGCACTTTCGGAGCAGGGCTGCGAAAGGAGCGTGGCTGGGACACCAACTTTCCCAGGCTATGTTTGAAGTTTGAGGTGGCAAGACAAGCAAGCAGCCCCATTCTCTGTGCCTCTATGCGAACAGTGCCATGGGCAGATGAGGCTGAGCAACAGCTTTCCAGGCTAGCCCCTTCTGGCTGCCAGCTATCTGCAGACGTTCGCACTTTCGGAGCAGGGCTGTGATAGGAGCCTGGCAGGAACACCACCATTCCCAGCATGCGTTTGAAGTTTCAAGTGGCAAGATAAGCAAGCAGCCCCATTCTCTGTGCCTCTATGCGAACAGTGCCATGGGCAGATGAGGCTGAGCAACAGCTTTCCAGGCTAGCCCCTTCTGCCTGCCAGCTATCTGCAAATGTTCGCACTTTCGGAGCAGGGCTGCGAAAGGAGCCTGGCAGGGACACCTCCATTCCCAGGCTACGTTTGAAGTTTGAGGTGGCAAGACAAGCAAGCAGCCCCAGTCTCTGTGCCTCTATGCGAACAGTGCCATGGGCAGATGAGGCTGAGCAACAGCTTTCCAGGCTAGCCCCTTCTGCCTGCCAGCTATCTGCAGACGTTCGCACTTTCGGAGCAGGGCTGTGATAGGAGCCTGGCAGGGACACCACCATTCCCAGCATGCGTTTGAAGTTTCAAGTGGCAAGATAAGCAAGCAGCCCCATTCTCTGTGCCTCTATGCGAACAGTGCCATGGGCAGATGAGGCTGAGCAACAGCTTTCCAGGCTAGCCCCTTCTGCCTGTCAGCTATCTGCAGACGTTTGCACTTTCGGAGCAGGGCTGCGAAAGGAGCCTGGCAGGGACACCTCCATTCCCAGCATGCGTTTGAAGTTTCAAGTGGCAAGATAAGCAAGCAGCCCCATTCTCTGTGCCTCTATGTGAACAGTGCCATGGGCAGATGAGGCTGAGCAACAGCTTTCCAGGCTAGCCCCTTCTGGCTGCCAGCTATCTGCAGACGTTCGCACTTTCGGAGCAGGGCTGCGAAAGGAGCCTGGCTGGGACACCAACTTTCCCAGGCTACGTTTGAAGTTTCAAGTGGCAAGATAAGCAAGCACCCCCATTCTCTGTGCCTCTGTGCGAGCACTGCCATGGGCAGATGAGGCTGAGCAACAGCTGTCCAGGCTAGCCCCTTCTGGCTGCCAGCTATCTGCAGACGTTCGCACTTTCGGAGCAGGGCTGTGATAGGAGCCTGGCAGGGACACCATCCTTCCCAGCATGCGTTTGAAGTTTCAAGTGGCAAGATAAGCAAGCAGCCCCATTCTCTGTGCCTCTATGCGAACAGTGCCATGGGCAGATGAGGCTGAGCAACAGCTTTCCAAGCTAGTCCCTTCTGGCTGCCAGCTATCTGCAGACGTTCGCACTTTCGGAGCAGGGCTGCGAAAGGAGCCTGGCAGGGACACCACCATTCCCAGCATGCGTTTGAAGTTTCAAGTGGCAAGATAAGCAAGCAGCCCCATTCTCTGTGCCTCTATGCGAACAGTGCCATGAGCAGATGAGGCTGAGCAACAGCTTTCCAGGCTAGCCCCTTCTGCCTGCCAGCTATCTGCAGACGTTTGCACTTTCGTAGCAGGGCTGCGAAAGGAGCCTGGCTGGGACACAAACTTTCCCAGGTTACGTTTCAAGTTTGAGGTGGCAAGACAAGCAAGCAGCCCCATTCTCTGTGCCTCTGTGCGAGCACTGCCATGGGCAGATGAGGCTGAGCAACAGCTTTCCAGGCTAGCCCCTTCTGCCTGCCAGCTATCTGCAGACGTTCGCACTTTCGGAGCAGGGCTGCGAAAGCAGCCTGGCTGGGACACCACCATTCCCAGGCTACGTTTGAAGTTTGAGGTGGCAAGACAAGCAAGCAGCCCCATTCTCTGTGCCTCTGTGCGAGCACTGCCATGGGCAGATGAGGCTGAGCAACAGCTTTCCAGGCTAGCCCCTTCTGCCTGCCAGCTATCTGCAGACGTTCGCACTTTCGGAGCAGGGCTGTGATAGGAGCCTGGCAGGGACACCACCATTCCCAGCATGCGTTTGAAGTTTCAAGTGGCAAGATAAGCAAGCAGCCCCATTCTCTGTGACTCTACGCGAACAGTGCCACGGGCAGATGAGGCTGACAAACAGCTTTCCAGGCTAGCCCCTTCTGCTGCCAGCTATCTGCAGACGTTTACACTTTCGGAGCAGGGCTGCGAAAGGAGCCTGGCTGGGACACCAACTTTCCCAGGCTACGTTTGAAGTTTGAGGTGGCAAGACAAGCAAGCAGCCCCATTCTCTGTGCCTCTGTGCGAGCACTGCCATGGGCAGATGAGGCTGAGCAACAGCTTTCCAGGCTAGCCCCTTCTGCCTGCCAGCTATCTGCAGACGTTCGCACTTTCGGAGCAGGGCTGCGAAAGGAGCCTGGCAGGGACACCACCATTCCCAGCATGCGTTTGAAGTTTCAAGTGGCAAGACAAGCAAGCAGCCCCATTCTCTGTGCCTCTATGCGAACAGTGCCATGGGCAGATGAGGCTGAGCAACAGCTTTCCAGGCTAGCCCCTTCTGCCTGCCAGCTATCTGCAGACGTTCGCACTTTCGGAGCAGGGCTGTGATAGGAGCCTGGCAGGGACACCAACTTTCCCAGCTACGTTTGAAGTTTGAGGTGGCAAGATAAGCAAGCAGCCCCATTCTCTGTGCCTCTGTGCGAGCAGTGCCATGGGCAGATGAGGCTGAGCAACAGCTTTCCAGGCTAGCCCCTTCTGCCTGCCAGCTATCTGCAGACGTTCGCACTTTCGGAGCAGGGCTGTGATAGGAGCCTGGCAGGGACACCACCATTCCCAGCATGCGTTTGAAGTTTCAAGTGGCAAGATAAGCAAGCAGCCCCATTCTCTGTGCCTCTATGCGAACAGTGCCATGGGCAGATGAGGCTGAGCAACAGCTTTCCAGGCTAGGCCCTTCTGCCTGCCAGCTATCTGCTGACGTTCGCACTTTCGGAGCAGGGCTGTGTTAGGAGCCTGGCAGGGACACCTCCATTCCCAGCATGTGTTTGAAGTTTCAAGTGGCAAGATAAGCAAGCAGCCCCATTCTCTGTGCCTCTGTGCGAGCACTGCCATGGGCAGATGAGGCTGAGCAACAGCTTTCCAGGCTAGTCCCTTCTGGCTGCCAGCTATCTGCAGACGTTCGCACTTTCGGAGCAGGGCTGCGAAAGGAGCCTGGCAGGGACACCACCATTCCCAGCATGCGTTTGAAGTTTCAAGTGGCAAGATAAGCAAGCAGCCCCATTCTCTGTGCCTCTATGCGAACAGTGCCATGGGCAGATGAGGCTGAGCAACAGCTTTCCAGGCTAGCCCCTTCTGGCTGCCAGCTATCTGCAGACGTTCGCACTTTCGGAGCAGGGCTGCGAAATGAGCCTGGCTGGGACACCACCATTCCCAACATGCGTTTGAAGTTTCAAGTGGCAAGATAAGCAAGCAGCCCCATTCTCTGTGCCTCTATGCGAACAGTGCCATGGGCAGATGAGGCTGAGCAACAGCTTTCCAGGCTAGCCCCTTCTGGCTGCCAGCTATCTGCAGACGTTCGCACTTTCGGAGCAGGGCTGCGAAAGGAGCCTGGCTGGGACACCAACTTTCCCAGGCTACATTTGAAGTTTCAAGTGGCAAGATAAGCAAGCAGCCCCATTCTCTGTGCCTCTGTGCGAGCAGTGCCATGGGCAGATGAGGCTGAGCAACAGCTTTCCAGGCTAGCCCCTTCTGCCTGCCAGCTATCTGCAGACGTTCGCACTTTCGGAGCAGGGCTGTGATAGGAGCCTGGCAGGGACACCACCTTTCCCAGCATGCGTTTGAAGTTTCAAGTGGCAAGATAAGCAAGCAGCCCCATTCTCTGTGCCTCTATGCGAACAGTGCCATGGGCAGATGAGGCTGAGCAACAGCTTTCCAGGCTAGCCCCTTCTGCCTGCCAGCTATCTGCAGACGTTCGCACTTTCGGAGCCGGGCTGCGAAAGGAGCCTGGCTGGGACACCAACTTTCCCAGGCTACGTTTGAAGTTTGAGGTGGCAATACAAGCAAGCAGCCCCATTCTCTGTGCCTCTGTGCGAGCACTGCCATGGGCAGATGAGGCTGAGCAACAGCTTTCCAGGCTAGCCCCTTCTGCCTGCCAGCTATCTGCAGACGTTCGCACTTTCGGAGCAGGGCTGCGAAAGGAGCCTGGCTGGGACAGCACCATTCCCAGCATGCGTTTGAAGTTTCAAGTGGCAAGATAAGCAAGCAGCCCCATTCTCTGTGCCTCTATGCGAACAGTGCCATGGGCAGATGAGGCTGAGCAACAGCTTTCCAGGCTAGCCCCTTCTGCCTGCCAGCTATCTGCAGACGTTCGCACTTTCGGAGCAGGGCTGCGAAAGGAGCCTGGCAGGGACACCAACTTTCCCAGGCTACGTTTGAAGTTTGAGGTGGCAAGACAAGCAAGCAGCCCCATTCTCTGTGCCTCTGTGCGAGCAGTGCCATGGGCAGATGAGGCTGAGCAACAGCTTTCCAGGCTAGCCCCTTCTGGCTGCCAGCTATCTGCAGACGTTCGCACTTTTGGAGCAGGGCTGCGAAAGGAGCCTGGCAGGGACACCACCTTTCCCAGGCTACGTTTGAAGTTTCAAGTGGCAAGATAAGCAAGCAGCCCCATTCTCTGTGCCTCTATGCGAACAGTGCCATGGGCAGATGAGGCTGAGCAACAGCTTTCCAGGCTAGCCCCTTCTGGCTGCCAGCTATCTGCAGACTTTCGCACTTTCGGAGCAGGGCTGCGAAAGGAGCCCGGCTGGGACACCAACTTTCCCAGGCTACGTTTGAAGTTTGAGGTGGCAAGATAAGCAAGCAGCCCCATTCTGTGTGCCTCTGTGCGAGCAGTGCCATGGGCAGATGAGGCTGAGCAACAGCTTTCCAGGCTAGCCCCTTCTGGCTGCCAGCTATCTGCAGACGTTCGCACTTTCGGAGCAGGGCTGCGAAAGGAGCCTGGCAGGGACACCACCTTTCCCAGCATGCGTTTGAAGTTTCAAGTGGCAAGATAAGCAAGCAGCCCCATTCTCTGTGCCTCTATGCGAACAGTGCCATGGGCAGATGAGGCTGAGCAACAGCTTTGCAGGCTAGCCACTTCTGCCTGCCAGCTACCTGCAGACGTTCGCACTTTCGGAGCAGGGCTGCGAAAGGAGCCTGGCTGGGACACAAACTTTCCCAGGCTACGTTTGAAGTTTGAGGTGGCAAGACAAGCAAGCAGCCCCATTCTCTATGCCTCTATGCGAACAGTGCCATGGGCAGATGAGGCTGAGCAACAGCTTTACAGGCTAGCCCCTTCTGCTTGCCAGCTATCTGCAGACGTTCGCACTTTCGGAGCAGGGCTGTGATAGGAGCCTGGCAGGGACACCACCATTCCCAGCATGCGTTTGAAGTTTCAAGTGGCAAGATAAGCAAGCAGCCCCATTCTCTGTGCCTCTATGCGAACAGTGCCATGGGCAGATGAGGCTGACAAACAGCTTTCCAGGCTAGCCCCTTCTGCCTGCCAGCTATCTGCAGACGTTCGCACTTTCGGAGCAGGGCTGCGAAAGGAGCCTGGCAGGGACACCACCATTCCCAGGCTACGTTTGAAGTTTGAGGTGGCAAGATAAGCAAGCAGCCCCATTCTCTGTGCCTCTGTGCGAGCACTGCCATGGGCAGATGAGGCTGACAAACAGCTTTCCAGGCTAGCCCCTTCTGCCTGCCAGCTATCTGCAGACGTTCGCACTTTCGGAGCAGGGCTGTGATAGGAGCCTGGCAGGGACACCACCATTCCCAACATGCGTTTGAAGTTTCAAGTGGCAAGATAAGCAAGCAGCCCCATTCTCTGTGCCTCTGTGCGAGCACTGCTATGGGCAGATGAGGCTGAGCAACAGCTTTCCAGGCTAGCCCCTTCTGCCTGCCAGCTATCTGCAGACGTTCGCACTTTCGGAGCAGGGCTGCGAAAGCAGCCTGGCTGGGACACCAACTTTCCCAGGATACGTTTCAAGTTTGAGGTGGCAAGACAAGCAAGCAGCCCCAGTCTCTGTGCCTCTGTGCGAGCACTGCCATGGGCAGATGAGGCTGAGCAACAGCTTTCCAGGCTAGCCCCTTCTGCCTGCCAGCTATCTGCAGACGTTCGCACTTTCGGAGCAGGGCTGCGAAAGGAGCCTGGCTGGGACAGCACCATTCCCAGCATGCGTTTGAAGTTTCAAGTGGCAAGATAAGCAAGCAGCCCCATTCTCTGTGCCTCTATGCGAACAGTGCCATGGGCAGATGAGGCTGAGCAACAGCTTTCCAGGCTAGCCCCTTCTGGCTGCCAGCTATCTGCAGACGTTCGCACTTTCGGAGCAGGGCTGCGAAAGGAGCCTGGCAGGGACACCAACTTTCCCAGGCTACGTTTGAAGTTTGAGGTGGCAAGACAAGCAAGCAGCCCCATTCTCTGTGCCTCTGTGCGAGCAGTGCCATGGGCAGATGAGGCTGAGCAACAGCTTTCCAGGCTAGCCCCTTCTGCCTGCCAGCTATCTGCAGACGTTCGCACTTTTGGAGCAGGGCTGCGAAAGGAGCCTGGCAGGGACACCACCTTTCCCAGGCTACGTTTGAAGTTTCAAGTGGCAAGATAAGCAAGCAGCCCCATTCTCTGTGCCTCTATGCGAACAGTGCCATGGGCAGATGAGGCTGAGCAACAGCTTTCCAGGCTAGCCCCTTCTGGCTGCCAGCTATCTGCAGACTTTCGCACTTTCGGAGCAGGGCTGCGAAAGGAGCCCGGCTGGGACACCAACTTTCCCAGGCTACGTTTGAAGTTTCAAGTGGCAAGATAAGCAAGCAGCCCCATTCTGTGTGCCTCTGTGCGAACAGTGCCATGGGCAGATGAGGCTGAGCAACAGCTTTCCAGGCTAGCCCCTTCTGGCTGCCAGCTATCTGCAGACGTTCGCACTTTCGGAGCAGGGCTGCGAAAGGAGCCTGGCAGGGACACCACCTTTCCCAGCATGCGTTTGAAGTTTCAAGTGGCAAGATAAGCAAGCAGCCCCATTCTCTGTGCCTCTATGCGAACAGTGCCATGGGCAGATGAGGCTGAGCAACAGCTTTGCAGGCTAGCCACTTCTGCCTGCCAGCTATCTGCAGACGTTCGCACTTTCGGAGCAGGGCTGTGATAGGAGCCTGGCTGGGACACAAACTTTCCCAGGCTACGTTTGAAGTTTGAGGTGGCAAGACAAGCAAGCAGCCCCATTCTCTATGCCTCTATGCGAACAGTGCCATGGGCAGATGAGGCTGAGCAACAGCTTTCCAGGCTAGCCCCTTCTGCCTGCCAGCTATCTGCAGACGTTCGCACTTTCGGAGCAGGGCTGTGATAGGAGCCTGGCAGGGACACCACCATTCCCAACATGCGTTTGAAGTTTCAAGTGGCAAGATAAGCAAGCAGCCCCGTTCTCTGTGCCTCTATGCGAACAGTGCCATGGGCAGATGAGGCTGAGCAACAGCTTTCCAGGCTAGCCCCTTCTGGCTGCCAGCTATCTGCAGACGTTCGCACTTTCGGAGCAGGGCTGCGAAAGCAGCCTGGCTGGGACACCAACTTTCCCAGGCTACGTTTGAAGTTTGAGGTGGCAAGACAAGCAAGCAGCCCCATTCTCTGTGCCTCTGTGCGAGCACTGCCATGGGCAGATGAGGCTGAGCAACAGCTTTCCAGGCTAGCCCCTTCTGCCTGCCAGCTATCTGCAGACGTTCGCACTTTCGGAGCAGGGCTGCGAAAAGAGCGTGGCTGGGACACCAACTTTCCCAGGCTATGTTTGAAGTTTGAGGTGGCAAGACAAGCAAGCAGCCCCATTCTCTGTGCCTCTATGCGAACAGTGCCATGAGCAGATGAGGCTGAGCAACAGCTTTCCAGGCTAGCCCCTTCTGGCTGCCAGCTATCTGCAGACGTTCGCACTTTCGGAGCAGGGCTGTGATAGGAGCCTGGCAGGGACACCACCATTCCCAGCATGCGTTTGAAGTTTCAAGTGGCAAGATAAGCAAGCAGCCCCATTCTCTGTGCCTCTATGCGAACAGTGCCATGGGCAGATGAGGCTGAGCAACAGCTTTCCAGGCTAGCCCCTTCTGCCTGCCAGCTATCTGCAAATGTTCGCACTTTCGGAGCAGGGCTGCGAAAGGAGCCTGGCAGGGACACCTCCATTCCCAGGCTACGTTTGAAGTTTGAGGTGGCAAGACAAGCAAGCAGCCCCAGTCTCTGTGCCTCTATGCGAACAGTGCCATGGGCAGATGAGGCTGAGCAACAGCTTTCCAGGCTAGCCCCTTCTGCCTGCCAGCTATCTGCAGACGTTCGCACTTTCGGAGCAGGGCTGTGATAGGAGCCTGGCAGGGACACCACCATTCCCAGCATGCGTTTGAAGTTTCAAGTGGCAAGATAAGCAAGCAGCCCCATTCTCTGTGCCTCTATGCGAACAGTGCCATGGGCAGATGAGGCTGAGCAACAGCTTTCCAGGCTAGCCCCTTCTGCCTGTCAGCTATCTGCAGACGTTTGCACTTTCGGAGCAGGGCTGCGAAAGGAGCCTGGCAGGGACACCTCCATTCCCAGCATGCGTTTGAAGTTTCAAGTGGCAAGATAAGCAAGCAGCCCCATTCTCTGTGCCTCTATGTGAACAGTGCCATGGGCAGATGAGGCTGAGCAACAGCTTTCCAGGCTAGCCCCTTCTGGCTGCCAGCTATCTGCAGACGTTCGCACTTTCGGAGCAGGGCTGCGAAAGGAGCCTGGCTGGGACACCAACTTTCCCAGGCTACGTTTGAAGTTTCAAGTGGCAAGATAAGCAAGCAGCCCCATTCTCTGTGCCTCTGTGCGAGCACTGCCATGGGCAGATGAGGCTGAGCAACAGCTGTCCAGGCTAGCCCCTTCTGGCTGCCAGCTATCTGCAGACGTTCGCACTTTCGGAGCAGGGCTGTGATAGGAGCCTGGCAGGGACACCATCCTTCCCAGCATGCGTTTGAAGTTTGAAGTGGCAAGATAAGCAAGCAGCCCCATTCTCTGTGCCTCTATGCGAACAGTGCCATGGGCAGATGAGGCTGAGCAACAGCTTTCCAAGCTAGTCCCTTCTGGCTGCCAGCTATCTGCAGACGTTCGCACTTTCGGAGCAGGGCTGCGAAAGGAGCCTGGCAGGGACACCACCATTCCCAGCATGCGTTTGAAGTTTCAAGTGGCAAGATAAGCAAGCAGCCCCATTCTCTGTGCCTCTATGCGAACAGTGCCATGAGCAGATGAGGCTGAGCAACAGCTTTCCAGGCTAGCCCCTTCTGCCTGCCAGCTATCTGCAGACGTTCGCACTTTCGTAGCAGGGCTGCGAAAGGAGCCTGGCTGGGACACAAACTTTACCAGGTTACGTTTCAAGTTTGAGGTGGCAAGACAAGCAAGCAGCCCCATTCTCTGTGCCTCTGTGCGAGCACTGCCATGGGCAGATGAGGCTGAGCAACAGCTTTCCAGGCTAGCCCCTTCTGCCTGCCAGCTATCTGCAGACGTTCGCACTTTCGGAGCAGGGCTGCGAAAGCAGCCTGGCTGGGACACCACCATTCCCAGGCTACGTTTGAAGTTTGAGGTGGCAAGACAAGCAAGCAGCCCCATTCTCTGTGCCTCTGTGCGAGCACTGCCATGGGCAGATGAGGCTGAGCAACAGCTTTCCAGGCTAGCCCCTTCTGCCTGCCAGCTATCTGCAGACGTTCGCACTTTCGGAGCAGGGCTGTGATAGGAGCCTGGCAGGGACACCACCATTCCCAGCATGCGTTTGAAGTTTCAAGTGGCAAGATAAGCAAGCAGCCCCATTCTCTGTGACTCTACGCGAACAGTGCCACGGGCAGATGAGGCTGACAAACAGCTTTCCAGGCTAGCCCCTTCTGCTGCCAGCTATCTGCAGACGTTTACACTTTCGGAGCAGGGCTGCGAAAGGAGCCTGGCTGGGACACCAACTTTCCCAGGCTACGTTTGAAGTTTGAGGTGGCAAGACAAGCAAGCAGCCCCATTCTCTGTGCCTCTGTGCGAGCACTGCCATGGGCAGATGAGGCTGAGCAACAGCTTTCCAGGCTAGCCCCTTCTGCCTGCCAGCTATCTGCAGACGTTCGCACTTTCGGAGTAGGGCTGCGAAAGGAGCCTGGCAGGGACACCACCATTCCCAGCATGCGTTTGAAGTTTCAAGTGGCAAGACAAGCAAGCAGCCCCATTCTCTGTGCCTCTATGCGAACAGTGCCATGGGCAGATGAGGCTGAGCAACAGCTTTCCAGGCTAGCCCCTTCTGCCTGCCAGCTATCTGCAGACGTTCGCACTTTCGGAGCAGGGCTGTGATAGGAGCCTGGCAGGGACACCAACTTTCCCAGGCTACGTTTGAAGTTTGAGGTGGCAAGATAAGCAAGCAGCCCCATTCTCTGTGCCTCTGTGCGAGCACTGCCATGGGCAGATGAGGCTGAGCAACAGCTTTCCAGGCTATCCCCTTCTGCCTGCCAGCTATCTGCAGACGTTCGCACTTTCGGAGCAGGGCTGTGATAGGAGCCTGGCAGGGACACCACCATTCCCAGCATGCGTTTGAAGTTTCAAGTGGCAAGATAAGCAAGCAGCCCCATTCTCTGTGCCTCTGTGCGAGCACTGCCATGGGCAGATGAGGCTGAGCAACAGCTTTCCAGACTAGGCCCTTCTGCCTGCCAGCTATCTGCTGACGTTCGCACTTTCGGAGCAGGGCTGTGATAGGAGCCTGGCAGGGACACCTCCATTCCCAGCATGCGTTTGAAGTTTCAAGTGGCAAGATAAGCAAGCAGCCCCATTCTCTGTGCCTCTATGCGAACAGTGCCATGGGCAGATGAGGCTGAGCAACAGCTTTCCAGGCTAGCCCCTTCTGGCTGCCAGCTATCTGCAGACGTTCGCACTTTCGGAGCAGGGCTGCGAAAGGAGCCTGGCAGGGACACCAACTTTCCCAGGATACGTTTGAAGTTTCAAGTGGCAAGATAAGCAAGCAGCCCCATTCTCTGTGCCTCTGTGCGAGCACTGCCATGGGCAGATGAGGCTGAGCAACAGCTTTCCAGGCTAGCCCCTTCTGGCTGCCAGCTATCTGCAGACGTTCGCACTTTCGGAGCATGGCTGCGAAAGGAGACTCTCAGGGACACCACCATTCCCAGCATGCGTTTGAAGTTTCAAGTGGCAAGATAAGCAAGCAGCCCCATTCTCTGTGCCTCTATGCGAACAGTGCCATGGGCAGATGAGGCTGAGCAACAGCTTTCCAGGCTAGTCCCTTCTGGCTGCCAGCTATCTGCAGACGTTCGCACTTTCGGAGCAGGGCTGCGAAAGGAGCCTGGCAGGGACACCACCATTCCCAGCATGCGTTTGAAGTTTCAAGTGGCAAGATAAGCAAGCAGCCCCATTCTCTGTGCCTCTATGCGAACAGTGCCATGGGCAGATGAGGCTGAGCAACAGCTTTCCAGGCTAGTCCCTTCTGGCTGCCAGCTATCTGCAGACGTTCGCACTTTCGTAGCAGGGCTGCTAAAGGAGCCTGGCTGGGACACCAACTTTCCCAGGCTAAGTTTGAAGTTTGAGGTGGCAAGACAAGCAAGCAGCCCCATTCTCTGTGCCTCTGTGCGAGCACTGCCATGGGCAGATGAGGCTGAGCAACAGCTTTCCAGGCTATCCCCTTCTGCCTGCCAGCTATCTGCAGACGTTCGCACTTTCGGAGCAGGGCTGTGATAGGAGCCTGGCAGGGACACCACCATTCCCAGCATGCGTTTGAAGTTTCAAGTGGCAAGATAAGCAAGCAGCCCCATTCTCTGTGCCTCTATGCGAGCACTGCCATGGGCAGATGAGGCTGAGCAACAGCTTTCCAGACTAGGCCCTTCTGCCTGCCAGCTATCTGCTGACGTTCGCACTTTCGGAGCAGGGCTGTGATAGGAGCCTGGCAGGGACACCTCCATTCCCAGCATGCGTTTGAAGTTTCAAGTGGCAAGATAAGCAAGCAGCCCCATTCTCTGTGCCTCTATGCGAACAGTGCCATGGGCAGATGAGGCTGAGCAACAGCTTTCCAGGCTAGCCCCTTCTGACTGCCAGCTATCTGCAGACGTTCGCACTTTCGGAGCAGGGCTGCGAAAGGAGCCTGGCAGGGACACCACCATTCCCAGCATGCGTTTGAAGTTTCAAGTGGCAAGATAAGCAAGCAGCCCCATTCTCTGTGCCTCTATGCGAACAGTGCCATGGGCAGATGAGGCTGAGCAACAGCTTTCCAGGCTAGCCCCTTCTGCCTGCCAGCTATCTGCAGACGTTCGCACTTTCGTAGCAGGGCTGCGAAAGGAGCCTGGCTGGGACACCAACTTTCCCAGGCTACGTTTGAAGTTTGAGGTGGCAAGACAAGCAAGCAGCCCCAGTCTCTGTGCCTCTGTGCGAGCACTGCCATGGGCAGATGCGGCTGAGCAACAGCTTTCCAGGCTAGCCCCTTCTGCCTGCCAGCTATCTGCAGACGTTCGCACTTTCGGAGCAGGGCTGCGAAAGGAGCCTGGCAGGGACACCACCATTCCCAGCATGCGTTTGAAGTTTCAAGTGGCAAGACAAGCAAGCAGCCCCATTCTCTGTGCCTCTATGCGAACAGTGCCATGGGCAGATGAGGCTGAGCAACAGCTTTCCAGGCTAGCCCCTTCTGCCTGCCAGCTATCTGCAGACGTTCGCACTTTCGGAGCAGGGCTGTGATAGGAGCCTGGCAGGGACACCACCATTCCCAGCATGCGTTTGAAGTTTCAAGTGGCAAGATAAGCAAGCAGCCCCATTCTCTGTGCCTCTGTGCGAGCACTGCCATGGGCAGATGAGGCTGAGCAACAGCTTTCCAGACTAGGCCCTTCTGCCTGCCAGCTATCTGCTGACGTTCGCACTTTTGGAGCAGGGCTGTGATAGGAGCCTGGCAGGGACACCTCCATTCCCAGCATGCGTTTGAAGTTTCAAGTGGCAAGATAAGCAAGCAACCCCATTCTCTGTGCCTCTATGCGAACAGTGCCATGGGCAGATGAGGCTGAGCAACAGCTTTCCAGGCTAGCCCCTTCTGGCTGCCAGCTATCTGCAGACGTTCGCACTTTCGGAGCAGGGCTGCGAAAGGAGCCTGGCTGGGACACCAAATTTCCCAGGCTACGTTTGAAGTTTCAAGTGGCAAGATAAGCAAGCAGCCCCATTCTCTGTGCCTCTGTGCGAGCACTGCCATGGGCAGATGAGGCTGAGCAACAGCTTTCCAGGCTAGCCCCTTCTGGCTGCCAGCTATCTGCAGACGTTCGCACTTTCGGAGCATGGCTGCGAAAGGAGACTGGCAGGGACACCACCATTCCTAGCATGCGTTTGAAGTTTCAAGTGGCAAGATAAGCAAGCAGCCCCATTCTCTGTGCCTCTATGCGAACAGTGCCATGGGCAGATGAGGCTGAGCAACAGCTTTCCAGGCTAGTCCCTTCTGGCTGCCAGCTATCTGCAGACGTTCGCACTTTCGGAGCAGGGCTGCGAAAGGAGCCTGGCAGGGACACCACCATTCCCAGCATGCGTTTGAAGTTTCAAGTGGCAAGATAAGCAAGCAGCCCCATTCTCTGTGCCTCTATGCGAACAGTGCCATGGGCAGATGAGGCTGAGCAACAGCTTTCCAGGCTAGTCCCTTCTGGCTGCCAGCTATCTGCAGACGTTCGCACTTTCGTAGCAGGGCTGCGAAAGGAGCCTGGCTCGGACACCAACTTTCCCAGGCTACGTTTGAAGTTTGAGGTGGCAAGACAAGCAAGCAGCCCCATTCTCTGTGCCTCTGTGCGAGCACTGCCATGGGCAGATGAGGCTGAGCAACAGCTTTCCAGGCTATCCCCTTCTGGCTGCCAGCTATCTGCAGACGTTCGCACTTTCGGAGCAGGGCTGTGATAGGAGCCTGGCAGGGACACCACCATTCCCAGCATGCGTTTGAAGTTTCAAGTGGCAAGATAAGCAAGCAGCCCCATTCTCTGTGCCTCTGTGCGAGCACTGCCATGGGCAGATGAGGCTGAGCAACAGCTTTCCAGACTAGGCCCTTCTGCCTGCCAGCTATCTGCTGACGTTCGCACTTTCGGAGCAGGGCTGTGATAGGAGCCTGGCAGGGACACCTCCATTCCCAGCATGCGTTTGAAGTTTCAAGTGGCAAGATAAGCAAGCAGCCCCATTCTCTGTGCCTCTATGCGAACAGTGCCATGGGCAGATGAGGCTGAGCAACAGCTTTCCAGGCTAGCCCCTTCTGACTGCCAGCTATCTGCATACGTTCGCACTTTCGGAGCAGGGCTGCGAAAGGAGCCTGGCAGGGACACCACCATTCCCAGCATGCGTTTGAAGTTTCAAGTGGCAAGATAAGCAAGCAGCCCCATTCTCTGTGCCTCTATGCGAACAGTGCCATGGGCAGATGAGGCTGAGCAACAGCTTTCCAGGCTAGCCCCTTCTGGCTGCCAGCTATCTGCAGACGTTCGCACTTTCGGAGCAGGGCTGCAAAAGGAGCCTGGCTGGGACACCAACTTTCCCAGGCTACGTTTGAAGTTTGAGGTTTCAAGACATGCAAGCAGCCCCATTCTCTGTGCCTCTGTGCGAGCACTGCCATGGGCAGATGAGGCTGAGCAACAGCTTTCCAGGCTAGTCCCTTCTGGTTGCCAGCTATCTGCAGACGTTCGCACTTTCGGAGCAGGGCTGCGTAAGGAGCGTGGCTGGAACACCTCCATTCCCAGCATGCGTTTGAAGTTTCAAGTGGCAAGATAAGCAAGCAGCCCCATTCTCTGTGCCTCTATGCGAACAGTGCCATGGGCAGATGAGGCTGAGCAACAGCTTTCCAGGCTAGCCCCTTCTGCCTGCCAGCTATCTGCAGACGTTCGCACTTTCGGAGCAGGGCTGCGAAAGGAGCCTGGCTGGGACACCAACTTTCCCAGGCTACGTTTGAAGTTTCAAGTGGCAAGATAAGCAAGCAGCCCCATTCTCTGTGCCTCTGTGCGAGCACTGCCATGGGCAGATGAGGCTGAGCAACAGCTTTCCAGGCTAGCCCCTTCTGGCTGCCAGCTATCTGCAGACGTTCGCACTTTCGGAGCATGGCTGCGAAAGGAGACTGGCAGGGACACCACCATTACCAGCATGCGTTTGAAGTTTCAAGTGGCAAGATAAGCAAGCAGCCCCATTCTCTGTGCCTCTATGCGAACAGTGCCATGGGCAGATGAGGCTGAGCAACAGCTTTCCAGGCTAGTCCCTTCTGGCTGCCAGCTATCTGCAGACGTTCGCACTTTCGGAGCAGGGCTGCGAAAGGAGCCTGGCAGGGACACCACCATTCTCAGCATGCGTTTGAAGTTTCAAGTGGCAAGATAAGCAAGCAGCCCCATTCTCTGTGCCTCTATGCGAACAGTGCCATGGGCAGATGAGGCTGAGCAACAGCTTTCCAGGCTAGTCCCTTCTGGCTGCCAGCTATCTGCAGACGTTCGCACTTTCGTAGCAGGGCTGCGAAAGGAGCCTGGCTGGGACACCAACTTTCCCAGGCTACGTTTGAAGTTTGAGGTGGCAAGACAAGCAAGCAGCCCCATTCTCTGTGCCTCTGTGCGAGCACTGCCATGGGCAGATGAGGCTGAGCAACAGCTTTCCAGGCTATCCCCTTCTGCCTGCCAGCTATCTGCAGACGTTCGCACTTTCGGAGCAGGGCTGTGATAGGAGCCTGGCAGGGACACCACCATTCCAGCATGCGTTTGAAGTTTCAAGTGGCAAGATAAGCAAGCAGCCCCATTCTCTGTGCCTCTGTGCGAGCACTGCCATGGGCAGATGAGGCTGAGCAACAGCTTTCCAGACTAGGCCCTTCTGCCTGCCAGCTATCTGCTGACGTTCGCACTTTCGGAGCAGGGCTGTGATAGGAGCCTGGCAGGGACACCTCCATTCCCAGCATGCGTTTGAAGTTTCAAGTGGCAAGATAAGCAAGCAGCCCCATTCTCTGTGCCTCTATGCGAACAGTGCCATGGGCAGATGAGGCTGAGCAACAGCTTTCCAGGCTAGCCCCTTCTGACTGCCAGCTATCTGCATACGTTCGCACTTTCGGAGCAGGGCTGCGAAAGGAGCCTGGCAGGGACACCACCATTCCCAGCATGCGTTTGAAGTTTCAAGTGGCAAGATAAGCAAGCAGCCCCATTCTCTGTGCCTCTATGCCAACAGTGCCATGGGCAGATGAGGCTGAGCAACAGCTTTCCAGGCTAGCCCCTTCTGCCTGCCAGCTATCTGCAGACGTTCGCACTTTCGGAGCAGGGCTGCGAAAGGAGCCTGGCTGGGACACCAACTTTCCCAGGCTACGTTTGAAGTTTGAGGTTGCAAGACATGCAAGCAGCCCCATTCTCTGTGCCTCTGTGCGAGCACTGCCATGGGCAGATGAGGCTGAGCAACAGCTTTCCAGGCTAGTCCCTTCTGGTTGCCAGCTATCTGTAGACGTTCACACTTTCGGAGCAGGGCTGCGTAAGGAGCGTGGCTGGAACACCTCCATTCCCAGCATGCGTTTGAAGTTTCAAGTGGCAAGATAAGCAAGCAGCCCCATTCTCTGTGCCTCTGTGCGAGCACTGCCATGGGCAGATGAGGCTGAGCAACAGCTTTCCAGGCTAGCCCCTTCTGCCTGCCAGCTATCTGCAGACGTTCGCACTTTCGGAGCAGGGCTGCGAAAGGAGCCTGGCAGGAACACCAACTTTCCCAGCATGCGTTTGAAGTTTCAAGTGGCAAGATAAGCAAGCAGCCCCATTCTCTGTCCCTCTATGGGAACAGTGCCATGGGCAGATGAGGCTGAGCAACAGCTTTCCAGGCTAGTCCCTTCTGGCTGCCAGCTATCTGCAGACGTTCGCACTTTCGGAGCAGGGCTGCGAAAGGAGCCTGGCTGGGACACCAACTTTCCCAGGCTACGTTTGAAGTTTGAGGTGGCAAGACAAGTAAGCAGCCCCAGTCTCTGTGCCTCTGTGCGAGCACTGCCATGGGCAGATGAGGCTGAGCAACAGCTTTCCAGGCTAGCCCCTTCTGCCTGCCAGCTATCTGCAGACGTTCGCACTTTTGGAGCAGGGCTGCGAAAGGAGCCTGGCAGGGACACCTCCATTCCCACCACGCGTTTGAACTTTGAGGTGGCAAGACAAGCAAGCAGCCCCATTCTCTGTGCCTCTATGCGCACAGTGCCATGGGCAGATGAGGCTGAGCAACAGCTTTCCAGACTAGGCCCTTCTGCCTGCCAGCTATCTGCAGACGTTCGCACTTTCGGAGCAGGGCTGTGATAGGAGCCTGGCAGGGACACCTCCATTCCCAGCATGCGTTTGAAGTTTCAAGTGGCAAGATAAGCAAGCAGCCCCATTCTCTGTGCCTCTATGCGAACAGTGCCATGGGCAGATGAGGCTGAGCAACAGCTTTCCAGGCTAGTCCCTTCTGGCTGCCAGCTATCTGCAGACGTTCGCACTTTCGGAGCAGGGCTGCGAAAGGAGCCTGGCAGGGACACCACCATTCCCAGCATGCGTTTGAAGTTTCAAGTGGCAAGATAAGCAAGCAGCCCCATTCTCTGTGCCTCTATGCGAACAGTGCCATGGGCAGATGAGGCTGAGCAACAGCTTTCCAGGCTAGCCCCTTCTGCCTGCCTGCTATCTGCAGACGTTCGCACGTTCGGAGCAGGGCTGCGAAAGGAGCCTGGCAGGGACACCACCATTCCCAGGCTAAATTTGAAGTTTGAGGTGGCAAGACAAGCAAGCAGCCCCATTCTCTGTGCCTCTGTGCGAGCACTGCCATGGGCAGATGAGGCTGAGCAACAGCTTTCCAGGCTATCCCCTTCTGGCTGCCAGCTATCTGCAGACGTTCGCACTTTCGGAGCAGGGCTGTGATAGGAGCCTGGCAGGGACACCACCATTCCCAGCATGCGTTTGAAGTTTCAAGTGGCAAGATAAGCAAGCAGCCCCACTCTCTGTGCCTCTGTGCGAGCACTGCCATGGGCAGATGAGGCTGAGCAACAGCTTTCCAGACTAGGCCCTTCTGCCTGCCAGCTATCTGCTGACGTTCGCACTTTCGGAGCAGGGCTGTGATAGGAGCCTGGCAGGGACACCTCCATTCCCAGCATGCGTTTGAAGTTTCAAGTGGCAAGATAAGCAAGCAGCCCCATTCTCTGTGCCTCTATGCGAACAGTGCCATGGGCAGATGAGGCTGAGCAACAGCTTTCCAGGCTAGCCCCTTCTGACTGCCAGCTATCTGCATACGTTCGCACTTTCGGAGCAGGGCTGCGAAAGGAGCCTGGCAGGGACACCACCATTCCCAGCATGCGTTTGAAGTTTCAAGTGGCAAGATAAGCAAGCAGCCCCATTCTCTGTGCCTCTATGCGAACAGTGCCATGGGCAGATGAGGCTGAGCAACAGCTTTCCAGGCTAGCCCCTTCTGGCTGCCAGCTATCTGCAGACGTTCGCACTTTCGGAGCAGGGCTGCAAAAGGAGCCTGGCTGGGACACCAACTTTCCCAGGCTACGTTTGAAGTTTGAGGTTTCAAGACATGCAAGCAGCCCCATTCTCTGTGCCTCTGTGCGAGCACTGCCATGGGCAGATGAGGCTGAGCAACAGCTTTCCAGGCTAGTCCCTTCTGGTTGCCAGCTATCTGCAGACGTTCGCACTTTCGGAGCAGGGCTGCGTAAGGAGCGTGGCTGGAACACCTCCATTCCCAGCATGCGTTTGAAGTTTCAAGTGGCAAGATAAGCAAGCAGCCCCATTCTCTGTGCCTCTGTGCGAGCACTGCCATGGGCAGATGAGGCTGAGCAACAGCTTTCCAGGCTAGCCCCTTCTGCCTGCCAGCTATCTGCTGACGTTCGCACTTTCGGAGCAGGGCTGTGATAGGAGCCTGGCACGGACACCTCCATTCCCAGCATGCGTTTGAAGTTTCAAGTGGCAAGATAAGCAAGCAGCCCCATTCTCTGTGCCTCTATGCGAACAGTGCCATGGGCAGATGAGGCTGAGCAACAGCTTTCCAGGCTAGCCCCTTCTGGCTGCCAGCTATCTGCAGACGTTCGCACTTTCGGAGCAGGGCTGCGAAAGGAGCCTGGCTGGGACACCAACTTTCCCAGGCTACGTTTGAAGTTTCAAGTGGCAAGATAAGCAAGCAGCCCCATTCTCTGTGCCTCTGTGCGAGCACTGCCATGGGCAGATGAGGCTGAGCAACAGCTTTCCAGGCTAGCCCCTTCTGGCTGCCAGCTATCTGCAGACGTTCGCACTTTCGGAGCATGGCTGCGAAAGGAGACTGGCAGGGACACCACCATTACCAGCATGCGTTTGAAGTTTCAAGTGGCAAGATAAGCAAGCAGCCCCATTCTCTGTGCCTCTATGCGAACAGTGCCATGGGCAGATGAGGCTGAGCAACAGCTTTCCAGGCTAGCCCCTTCTGACTGCCAGCTATCTGCATACGTTCGCACTTTCGGAGCAGGGCTGCGAAAGGAGCCTGGCAGGGACACCACCATTCCCAGCATGCGTTTGAAGTTTCAAGTGGCAAGATAAGCAAGCAGCCCCATTCTCTGTGCCTCTATGCCAACAGTGCCATGGGCAGATGAGGCTGAGCAACAGCTTTCCAGGCTAGCCCCTTCTGCCTGCCAGCTATCTGCAGACGTTCGCACTTTCGGAGCAGGGCTGCAAAAGGAGCCTGGCTGGGACACCAACTTTCCCAGGCTACGTTTGAAGTTTGAGGTTTCAAGACATGCAAGCAGCCCCATTCTCTGTGCCTCTGTGCGAGCACTGCCATGGGCAGATGAGGCTGAGCAACAGCTTTCCAGGCTAGTCCCTTCTGGTTGCCAGCTATCTGTAGACGTTCACACTTTCGGAGCAGGGCTGCGTAAGGAGCGTGGCTGGAACACCTCCATTCCCAGCATGCGTTTGAAGTTTCAAGTGGCAAGATAAGCAAGCAGCCCCATTCTCTGTGCCTCTGTGCGAGCACTGCCATGGGCAGATGAGGCTGAGCAACAGCTTTCCAGGCTAGCCCCTTCTGCCTGCCAGCTATCTGCAGACGTTCGCACTTTCGGAGCAGGGCTGCGAAAGGAGCCTGGCAGGAACACCAACTTTCCCAGCATGCGTTTGAAGTTTCAAGTGGCAAGATAAGCAAGCAGCCCCATTCTCTGTCCCTCTATGGGAACAGTGCCATGGGCAGATGAGGCTGAGCAACAGCTTTCCAGGCTAGTCCCTTCTGGCTGCCAGCTATCTGCAGACGTTCGCACTTTCGGAGCAGGGCTGCGAAAGGAGCCTGGCTGGGACACCAACTTTCCCAGGCTACGTTTGAAGTTTGAGGTGGCAAGACAAGTAAGCAGCCCCAGTCTCTGTGCCTCTGTGCGAGCACTGCCATGGGCAGATGAGGCTGAGCAACAGCTTTCCAGGCTAGCCCCTTCTGCCTGCCAGCTATCTGCAGACGTTCGCACTTTTGGAGCAGGGCTGCGAAAGGAGCCTGGCAGGGACACCTCCATTCCCAGCACGCGTTTGAACTTTGAGGTGGCAAGACAAGCAAGCAGCCCCATTCTCTGTGCCTCTATGCGCACAGTGCCATGGGCAGATGAGGCTGAGCAACAGCTTTCCAGACTAGGCCCTTCTGCCTGCCAGCTATCTGCAGACGTTCGCACTTTCGGAGCAGGGCTGTGATAGGAGCCTGGCAGGGACACCTCCATTCCCAGCATGCGTTTGAAGTTTCAAGTGGCAAGATAAGCAAGCAGCCCCATTCTCTGTGCCTCTATGCGAACAGTGCCATGGGCAGATGAGGCTGAGCAACAGCTTTCCAGGCTAGTCCCTTCTGGCTGCCAGCTATCTGCAGACGTTCGCACTTTCGGAGCAGGGCTGCGAAAGGAGCCTGGCAGGGACACCACCATTCCCAGCATGCGTTTGAAGTTTCAAGTGGCAAGATAAGCAAGCAGCCCCATTCTCTGTGCCTCTATGCGAACAGTGCCATGGGCAGATGAGGCTGAGCAACAGCTTTCCAGGCTAGCCCCTTCTGCCTGCCTGCTATCTGCAGACGTTCGCACGTTCGGAGCAGGGCTGCGAAAGGAGCCTGGCAGGGACACCACCATTCCCAGGCTAAATTTGAAGTTTGAGGTGGCAAGACAAGCAAGCAGCCCCATTCTCTGTGCCTCTGTGCGAGCACTGCCATGGGCAGATGAGGCTGAGCAACAGCTTTCCAGGCTATCCCCTTCTGGCTGCCAGCTATCTGCAGACGTTCGCACTTTCGGAGCAGGGCTGTGATAGGAGCCTGGCAGGGACACCACCATTCCCAGCATGCGTTTGAAGTTTCAAGTGGCAAGATAAGCAAGCAGCCCCACTCTCTGTGCCTCTGTGCGAGCACTGCCATGGGCAGATGAGGCTGAGCAACAGCTTTCCAGACTAGGCCCTTCTGCCTGCCAGCTATCTGCTGACGTTCGCACTTTCGGAGCAGGGCTGTGATAGGAGCCTGGCAGGGACACCTCCATTCCCAGCATGCGTTTGAAGTTTCAAGTGGCAAGATAAGCAAGCAGCCCCATTCTCTGTGCCTCTATGCGAACAGTGCCATGGGCAGATGAGGCTGAGCAACAACTTTCCAGGCTAGCCCCTTCTGGCTGCCAGCTATCTGCATACGTTCGCACTTTCGGAGCAGGGCTGCGAAAGGAGCCTGGCAGGGACACCACCATTCCCAGCATGCGTTTGAAGTTTCAAGTGGCAAGATAAGCAAGCAGCCCCATTCTCTGTGCCTCTATGCCAACAGTGCCATGGGCAGATGAGGCTGAGCAACAGCTTTCCAGGCTAGCCCCTTCTGCCTGCCAGCTATCTGCAGACGTTCGCACTTTCGGAGCAGGGCTGCAAAAGGAGCCTGGCTGGGACACCAACTTTCCCAGGCTACGTTTGAAGTTTGAGGTTTCAAGACATGCAAGCAGCCCCATTCTCTGTGCCTCTGTGCGAGCACTGCCATGGGCAGATGAGGCTGAGCAACAGCTTTCCAGGCTAGTCCCTTCTGGTTGCCAGCTATCTGCAGACGTTCGCACTTTCGGAGCAGGGCTGCGTAAGGAGCGTGGCTGGAACACCTCCATTCCCAGCATGCGTTTGAAGTTTCAAGTGGCAAGATAAGCAAGCAGCCCCATTCTCTGTGCCTCTGTGCGAGCACTGCCATGGGCAGATGAGGCTGAGCAACAGCTTTCCAGGCTAGCCCCTTCTGCCTGCCAGCTATCTGCTGACGTTCGCACTTTCGGAGCAGGGCTGTGATAGGAGCCTGGCACGGACACCTCCATTCCCAGCATGCGTTTGAAGTTTCAAGTGGCAAGATAAGCAAGCAGCCCCATTCTCTGTGCCTCTATGCGAACAGTGCCATGGGCAGATGAGGCTGAGCAACAACTTTCCAGGCTAGCCCCTTCTGGCTGCCAGCTATCTGCAGACGTTCGCACTTTCGGAGCAGGGCTGCGAAAGGAGCCTGGCTGGGACACCAACTTTCCCAGGCTACGTTTGAAGTTTCAAGTGGCAAGATAAGCAAGCAGCCCCATTCTCTGTGCCTCTGTGCGAGCACTGCCATGGGCAGATGAGGCTGAGCAACAGCTTTCCAGGCTAGCCCCTTCTGGCTGCCAGCTATCTGCAGACGTTCGCACTTTCGGAGCATGGCTGCGAAAGGAGACTGGCAGGGACACCACCATTACCAGCATGCGTTTGAAGTTTCAAGTGGCAAGATAAGCAAGCAGCCCCATTCTCTGTGCCTCTATGCGAACAGTGCCATGGGCAGATGAGGCTGAGCAACAGCTTTCCAGGCTAGTCCCTTCTGGCTGCCAGCTATCTGCAGACGTTCGCACTTTCGGAGCAGGGCTGCGAAAGGAGCCTGGCAGGGACACCACCATTCTCAGCATGCGTTTGAAGTTTCAAGTGGCAAGATAAGCAAGCAGCCCCATTCTCTGTGCCTCTATGCGAACAGTGCCATGGGCAGATGAGGCTGAGCAACAGCTTTCCAGGCTAGTCCCTTCTGGCTGCCAGCTATCTGCAGACGTTCGCACTTTCGTAGCAGGGCTGCGAAAGGAGCCTGGCTGGGACACCAACTTTCCCAGGCTACGTTTGAAGTTTGAGGTGGCAAGACAAGCAAGCAGCCCCATTCTCTGTGCCTCTGTGCGAGCACTGCCATGGGCAGATGAGGCTGAGCAACAGCTTTCCAGGCTATCCCCTTCTGCCTGCCAGCTATCTGCAGACGTTCGCACTTTCGGAGCAGGGCTGTGATAGGAGCCTGGCAGGGACACCACCATTCCAGCATGCGTTTGAAGTTTCAAGTGGCAAGATAAGCAAGCAGCCCCATTCTCTGTGCCTCTGTGCGAGCACTGCCATGGGCAGATGAGGCTGAGCAACAGCTTTCCAGGCTAGCCCCTTCTGCCTGCCAGCTATCTGCAGACGTTCGCACTTTCGGAGCAGGGCTGTGATAGGAGCCTGGCAGGGACACCTCCATTCCCAGCATGCGTTTGAAGTTTCAAGTGGCAAGATAAGCAAGCAGCCCCATTCTCTGTGCCTCTATGCGAACAGTGCCATGGGCAGATGAGGCTGAGCAACAGCTTTCCAGGCTAGCCCCTTCTGACTGCCAGCTATCTGCATACGTTCGCACTTTCGGAGCAGGGCTGCGAAAGGAGCGTGGCTGGAACACCTCCATTCCCAGCATGCGTTTGAAGTTTCAAGTGGCAAGATAAGCAAGCAGCCCCATTCTCTGTGCCTCTGTGCGAGCACTGCCATGGGCAGATGAGGCTGAGCAACAGCTTTCCAGGCTAGCCCCTTCTGCCTGCCAGCTATCTGCAGACGTTCGCACTTTCGGAGCAGGGCTGCGAAAGGAGCCTGGCAGGAACACCAACTTTCCCAGCATGCGTTTGAAGTTTCAAGTGGCAAGATAAGCAAGCAGCCCCATTCTCTGTCCCTCTATGGGAACAGTGCCATGGGCAGATGAGGCTGAGCAACAGCTTTCCAGGCTAGTCCCTTCTGGCTGCCAGCTATCTGCAGACGTTCGCACTTTCGGAGCAGGGCTGCGTAAGGAGCCTGGCTGGGACACCAACTTTCCCAGGCTACGTTTGAAGTTTGAGGTGGCAAGACAAGTAAGCAGCCCCAGTCTCTGTGCCTCTGTGCGAGCACTGCCATGGGCAGATGAGGCTGAGCAACAGCTTTCCAGGCTAGCCCCTTCTGCCTGCCAGCTATCTGCAGACGTTCGCACTTTTGGAGCAGGGCTGCGAAAGGAGCCTGGCAGGGACACCTCCATTCCCAGCACGCGTTTGAACTTTGAGGTGGCAAGACAAGCAAGCAGCCCCATTCTCTGTGCCTCTATGCGCACAGTGCCATGGGCAGATGAGGCTGAGCAACAGCTTTCCAGACTAGGCCCTTCTGCCTGCCAGCTATCTGCAGACGTTCGCACTTTCGGAGCAGGGCTGTGATAGGAGCCTGGCAGGGACACCTCCATTCCCAGCATGCGTTTGAAGTTTCAAGTGGCAAGATAAGCAAGCAGCCCCATTCTCTGTGCCTCTATGCGAACAGTGCCATGGGCAGATGAGGCTGAGCAACAGCTTTCCAGGCTAGTCCCTTCTGGCTGCCAGCTATCTGCAGACGTTCGCACTTTCGGAGCAGGGCTGCGAAAGGAGCCTGGCAGGGACACCACCATTCCCAGCATGCGTTTGAAGTTTCAAGTGGCAAGATAAGCAAGCAGCCCCATTCTCTGTGCCTCTATGCGAACAGTGCCATGGGCAGATGAGGCTGAGCAACAGCTTTCCAGGCTAGCCCCTTCTGCCTGCCTGCTATCTGCAGACGTTCGCACGTTCGGAGCAGGGCTGCGAAAGGAGCCTGGCAGGGACACCACCATTCCCAGGCTAAATTTGAAGTTTGAGGTGGCAAGACAAGCAAGCAGCCCCATTATCTGTGCCTCTATGCGAACAGTGCCATGGGCAGATGAGGCTGAGCAACAGCTTTCCAGGCTAGCCCCTTCTGGCTGCCAGCTATCTGCAGACGTTCGCACTTTCGGAGCAGGGCTGCAAAAGGAGCCTGGCTGGGACACCAACTTTCCCAGGCTACGTTTGAAGTTTGAGGTTTCAAGACATGCAAGCAGCCCCATTCTCTGTGCCTCTGTGCGAGCACTGCCATGGGCAGATGAGGCTGAGCAACAGCTTTGCAGGCTAGTCCCTTCTGGTTGCCAGCTATCTGCAGACGTTCGCACTTTCGGAGCAGGGCTGCGTAAGGAGCCTGGCTGGGACACCAACTTTCCCAGGCTACGTTTGAAGTTTCAAGTGGCAAGATAAGCAAGCAGCCCCATTCTCTGTGCCTCTGTGCGAGCACTGCCATGGGCAGATGAGGCTGAGCAACAGCTTTCCAGACTAGCCCCTTCTGCCTGCCAGCTATCTGCTGACGTTCGCACTTTCGGAGCAGGGCTGTGATAGGAGCCTGGCACGGACACCTCCATTCCCAGCATGCGTTTGAAGTTTCAAGTGGCAAGATAAGCAAGCAGCCCCATTCTCTGTGCCTCTATGCGAACAGTGCCATGGGCAGATGAGGCTGAGCAACAGCTTTCCAGGCTAGTCCCTTCTGCCTGCCAGCTATCTGCAGACGTTCGCACTTTCGGAGCAGGGCTGCGAAAGGAGCCTGGCAGGGACACCACCATTCTCAGCATGCGTTTGAAGTTTCAAGTGGCAAGATAAGCAAGCAGCCCCATTCTCTGTGCCTCTATGCGAACAGTGCCATGGGCAGATGAGGCTGAGCAACAGCTTTCCAGGCTAGTCCCTTCTGGCTGCCAGCTATCTGCAGACGTTCGCACTTTCGTAGCAGGGCTGTGATAGGAGCCTGGCAGGGACACCACCATTCCAGCATGCGTTTGAAGTTTCAAGTGGCAAGATAAGCAAGCAGCCCCATTCTCTGTGCCTCTGTGCGAGCACTGCCATGGGCAGATGAGGCTGAGCAACAGCTTTCCAGGCTAGCCCCTTCTGCCTGCCAGCTATCTGCTGACGTTCGCACTTTCGGAGCAGGGCTGTGATAGGAGCCTGGCAGGGACACCTCCATTCCCAGCATGCGTTTGAAGTTTCAAGTGGCAAGATAAGCAAGCAGCCCCATTCTCTGTGCCTCTATGCGAACAGTGCCATGGGCAGATGAGGCTGAGCAACAGCTTTCCAGGCTAGCCCCTTCTGACTGCCAGCTATCTGCATACGTTCGCACTTTCGGAGCAGGGCTGCGAAAGGAGCCTGGCAGGGACACCACCATTCCCAGCATGCGTTTGAAGTTTCAAGTGGCAAGATAAGCAAGCAGCCCCATTCTCTGTGCCTCTATGCCAACAGTGCCATGGGCAGATGAGGCTGAGCAACAGCTTTCCAGGCTAGCCCCTTCTGCCTGCCAGCTATCTGCAGACGTTCGCACTTTCGGAGCAGGGCTGCAAAAGGAGCCTGGCTGGGACACCAACTTTCCCAGGCTACGTTTGAAGTTTGAGGTTGCAAGACATGCAAGCAGCCCCATTCTCTGTGCCTCTGTGCGAGCACTGCCATGGGCAGATGAGGCTGAGCAACAGCTTTCCAGGCTAGTCCCTTCTGCCTGCCAGCTATCTGCAGACGTTCGCACTTTCGGAGCAGGGCTGCGTAAGGAGCGTGGCTGGAACACCTCCATTCCCAGCATGCGTTTGAAGTTTCAAGTGGCAAGATAAGCAAGCAGCCCCATTCTCTGTGCCTCTGTGCGAGCACTGCCATGGGCAGATGAGGCTGAGCAACAGCTTTCCAGGCTAGCCCCTTCTGCCTGCCAGCTATCTGCAGACGTTCGCACTTTCGGAGCAGGGCTGCGAAAGGAGCCTGGCAGGGACACCAACTTTCCCAGCATGCGTTTGAAGTTTCAAGTGGCAAGATAAGCAAGCAGCCCCATTCTCTGTCCCTCTATGGGAACAGTGCCATGGGCAGATGAGGCTGAGCAACAGCTTTCCAGGCTAGTCCCTTCTGGCTGCCAGCTATCTGCAGACGTTCGCACTTTCGGAGCAGGGCTGCGAAAGGAGCCTGGCTGGGACACCAACTTTCCCAGGCTACGTTTGAAGTTTGAGGTGGCAAGACAAGTAAGCAGCCCCAGTCTCTGTGCCTCTGTGCGAGCACTGCCATGGGCAGATGAGGCTGAGCAACAGCTTTCCAGGCTAGCCCCTTCTGCCTGCCAGCTATCTGCAGACGTTCGCACTTTTGGAGCAGGGCTGCGAAAGGAGCCTGGCAGGGACACCACCATTCCCAGCACGCGTTTGAAGTTTCAAGTGGCAAGACAAGCAAGCAGCCCCATTCTCTGTGCCTCTATGCGCACAGTGCCATGGGCAGATGAGGCTGAGCAACAGCTTTCCAGACTAGGCCCTTCTGCCTGGCAGCTATCTGCAGACGTTCGCACTTTCGGAGCAGGGCTGTGATAGGAGCCTGGCAGGGACACCTCCATTCCCAGCATGCGTTTGAAGTTTCAAGTGGCAAGATAAGCAAGCAGCCCCATTCTCTGTGCCTCTATGCGAACAGTGCCATGAGCAGATGAGGCTGAGCAACAGCTTTCCAGGCTAGCCCCTTCTGCCTGCCAGCTATCTGCAGACGTTCGCACTTTCGGAGCAGGGCTGCGAAAGGAGCCTGGCAGGGACACCACCATTCCCAGCATGCGTTTGAAGTTTCAAGTGGCAAGATAAGCAAGCAGCCCCATTCTCTGTGCCTCTATGCGAACAGTGCCATGGGCAGATGAGGCTGAGCAACAGCTTTCCAGGCTAGCCCCTTCTGGCTGCCAGCTATCTGCAGACGTTCGCACTTTCGGAGCAGGGCTGCGAAAGGAGCGTGGCTGGGACACCAACTTTCCCAGCATGCGTTTGAAGTTTGAGGTGGCAAGACAAGCAAGCAGCCCCATTCTCTGTGCCTCTGTGCGAGCACTGCCATAGGCAGATGAGGCTGAGCAACAGCTTTCCAGGCTAGCCCCTTCTGGCTGCCAGCTATCTGCAGACGTTCGCACTTTCGGAGCAGGGCTGTGATAGGAGCCTGGCAGGGACACCACCTTTCCCAGCATGCGTTTGAAGTTTCAAGTGCAAGATAAGCAAGCAGCCCCATTCTCTGTGCCTCTATGCGAACAGTGCCATGGGCAGATGAGGCTGAGCAACAGCTTTCCAGGCTAGCCCCTTCTGCCTGCCAGCTATCTGCAGACGTTCGCACTTTCGGAGCAGGGCTGCGAAAGGAGCCTGGCAGGGACACCTCCATTCCCAGCATGCGTTTGAAGTTTCAAGTGGCAAGATAAGCAAGCAGCCCCATTCTCTGTGCCTCTATGCGAACAGTGCCATGGGCAGATGAGGCTGAGCAACAGCTTTCCAGGCTAGTCCCTTCTGGCTGCCAGCTATCTGCAGACGTTCGCACTTTCGGAGCAGGGCTGCGAAAGGAGCCTGGCTGGGACACCAACTTTCCCAGGCTACGTTTGAAGTTTCAAGTGGCAAGATAAGCAAGCAGCCCCATTCTCTGTGCCTCTGTGCGAGCACTGCCATGGGCAGATGAGGCTGAGCAACAGCTTTCCAGGCTAGCCCCTTCTGCCTGCCAGCTATCTGCAGACGTTCGCACTTTCGGAGCAGGGCTGTGATAGGAGCCTGGCAGGGACACCACCATTCCCAGCATGCGTTTGAAGTTTCAAGTGGCAAGATAAGCAAGCAGCTCCATTCTCTGTGCCTCTGTGCGAGCACTGCCATGGGCAGATGAGGCTGAGCAACAGCTTTCCAGGCTAGTCCCTTCTGGCTGCCAGCTATCTGCAGACGTTCGCACTTTCGGAGCAGGGCTGCGAAAGGAGCCTGGCAGGGACACCACCATTCCCAGGCTACGTTTGAAGTTTGAGGTGGCAAGACAAGCAAGCAGCCCCATTCTCTGTGCCTCTGGGCGAGCAGTGCCATGGGCAGATGAGGCTGAGCAACAGCTTTCCAGGCTAGCCCCTTCTGCCTGCCAGCTATCTGCAGACGTTCACACTTTCGGAGCAGGGCTGCGAAAGGAGCCTGGCAGGGTCCCCCCCTTTCCCAGGATACATTTGAAGTTTGAGGTGGCAAGACAAGCAAGCAGCCCCAGTCTCTGTGCCTCTGTGCGAGCAGTACCATGGGCAGATGAGGCTGAGCAACAGCTTTCCAGGCTAGCCCCTTCTGCCTGCCTGCTATCTGCAGACGTTCGCACTTTCGGAGCAGGGCTGCGAAAGGAGCCTGGCAGGTTCCCCCCCCTTCCCAGGCTACATTTGAAGTTTGAGGTGGCAAGACAAGCAAGCAGCCCCAGTCTCTGTGCCTCTGTGCGAGCAGTGCCATGGGCAGATGAGGCTGAGCAACAGCTTTCCAGGCTAGCCCCTTCTGCCTGCCAGCTATCTGCAGACGTTCGCACTTTTGGAGCAGGGTTGCGAAAGGAGACTGGCAGGGACAGCACCATGCCCAGCAACGCTTCACGTTTGACGTGGCAAGACAAGCAAGCAGCCCCAGTCTCTGTGCCTCTGTGCGAGCAGTGCCATGGGCAGATGAGGCTGACAAACAGCTTTCCAGGCTAGCCCCTTCTGCCTGCCAGCTATCTGCAGACGTTCGCACTTTTGGAGCAGGGCTGCGAAAGGAGCCTGGCAGGTACGTCCCTATTCCCAGGCTACGTTTGAAGTTTGAGGTGGCAAGACAAGCAAGCAGCCCCAGTCTCTGTGCCTCTGTGCGAGCAGTGCCATGGGCAGATGAGGCTGAGCAACAGCTTTCCAGGCTAGCCTCTTCTGCCTGCCAGCTATCTGCAGACGTTCGCACTTTCGGAGCAGGGCTGCGAAAGGAGCGTCGCAGGGTCCCCCCCTTTCCCAGGTTACATTTGAAGATTGAGGTGGCAAGACAAGCAAGCAGCCCCAGTCTCTGTGCCTCTGTGCGAGCAGTGCCATGGGCAGATGAGGCTGACAAACAGCTGTCCAGGATAGCCCCTTCTGCCTGCCAGCTATCTGCAGACGTTCGCACTTTCGGAGCAGGGCTGCGAAAGGAGCCTGGCTGGGACACCAACTTTCCCAGGCTACGTTTGAAGTTTGAGGTGGCAAGACAAGCAAGCAGCCCCATTCTCTGTGCCTCTGTGCGAGCACTGCCATGGGCAGATGAGGCTGAGCAACAGCTTTCCAGGCTAGCCCCTTCTGCCTGCCAGCTATCTGCAGACGTTCGCACTTTTGGAGCAGGGCTGCGAAAGGAGCCTGGCAGGGACACCACCATTCCCAGCATGCATTTGAAGTTTCAAGTGGCAAGACAAGCAAGCAGCCCCATTCTCTGTGCCTCTATGCGAACAGTGCCATGGGCAGATGAGGCTGAGCAACAGCTTTCCAGGCTAGCCCCTTCTGCCTGCCAGCTATCTGCAGACGTTCGCACTTTCGGAGCAGGGCTGCGATAGGAGCCTGGCAGGGACACCAACTTTCCCAGGTTACGTCTGAAGTTTGAGGTGGCAAGATAAGCAAGCAGCCCCATTCTCTGTGCCTCTGTGCGAGCACTGCCATGGGCAGATGAGGCTGAGCAACAGCTTTCCAGGCTAGCCCCTTCTGCCTGCCAGCTATCTGCAGACGTTCGCACTTTCGGAGCAGGGCTGTGATAGGAGCCTGGCAGGGACACCACCTTTCCCAGCATGCGTTTGAAGTTTCAAGTGGCAAGATAAGAAAGAAGCCCCATTCTCTGTGCCTCTGTGCGAGCACTGCCATGGGCAGATGAGGCTGAGCAACAGCTTTCCAGGCTAGGCCCTTCTGGCTGCCAGCTATCTGCTGACGTTCGCACTTTCGGAGCAGGGCTGTGATAGGAGCCTGGCAGGGACACCTCCATTCCCAGCATGCTTTTGAAGTTTCAAGTGGCAAGATAAGCAAGCAGCCCCATTCTCTGTGCCTCTATGCGAACAGTGCCATGGGCAGATGAGGCTGAGCAACAGCTTTCCAGGCTAGGCCCTTCTGCCTGCCAGCTATCTGCTGACGTTCGCACTTTCGGAGCAGGGCTGCGAAAGGAGCCTGGCAGGGACACCACCATTCCCAGCATGCGTTTGAAGTTTCAAGTGGCAAGATAAGCAAGCAGCCCCATTCTCTGTGCCTCTGTGCGAACAGTGCCATGGGCAGATGAGGCTGAGCAACAGCTTTCCAGGCTAGCCCCTTCTGGCTGCCAGCTATCTGCAGACGTTCGCACTTTCGGAGCAGGGCTGCGAAAGGAGCGTGGCTGGGACACCAACTTTCCCAGGCTACGTTTCAAGTTTGAGGTGGCAAGACAAGCAAGCAGCCCCATTCTCTGTGCCTCTGTGCGAGCACTGCCATGGGCAGATGAGGCTGAGCAACAGCTTTCCAGGCTAGCCCCTTCTGGCTGCCAGCTATATGCAGACGTTAGCACTTTCGGAGCAGGGCTGTGATAGGAGCCTGGCAGGGACACCACCATTCCCAGCATGCGTTTGAAGTTTCAAGTGGCAAGATAAGCAAGCAGCCCCATTCTCTGTGCCTCTATGCGAACAGTGCCATGGGCAGATGAGGCTGAGCAACAGCTTTCCAGGCTAGCCCCTTCTGCCTGCCAGCTATCTGCAGACGTTCGCACTTTCGGAGCAGGGCTGCGAAAGGAGCCTGGCAGGGACACCTCCATTCCCAGCATGCGTTTGAAGTTTCAAGTGGCAAGATAAGCAAGCAGCCCCATTCTCTGTGCCTCTATGCGAACAGTGCCATGGGCAGATGAGGCTGAGCAACAGCTTTCCAGGCTAGCCCCTTCTGGCTGCCAGCTATCTGCAGACGTTCGCACTTTCGGAGCAGGGCTGCGAAAGGAGCCTGGCTGGGACACCAACTTTCCCAGGCTACGTTTGAAGTTTCAAGTGGCAAGATAAGCAAGCAGCCCCATTCTCTGTGCCTCTGTGCGAGCACTGCCATGGGCAGATGAGGCTGAGCAACAGCTTTCCAGGCTAGCCCCTTCTGGCTGCCAGCTATCTGCAGACGTTCGCACTTTCGGAGCAGGGCTGTGATAGGAGCCTGGCAGGGACACCACCATTCCCAGCATGCGTTTGAAGTTTCAAGTGGCAAGATAAGCAAGCAGCCCCATTCTCTGTGCCTCTATGCGAACAGTGCCATGGGCAGATGAGGCTGAGCAACAGCTTTCCAGGCTTGTCCCTTCTGGCTGCCAGCTATCTGCAGACGTTCGCACTTTCGGAGCAGGGCTGTGATAGGAGCCTGGCAGGGACACCACCATTCCCAGCATGCGTTTGAAGTTTCAAGTGGCAAGATAAGCAAGCAGCCCCATTCTCTGTGCCTCTATGCGAACAGTGCCATGGGCAGATGAGGCTGAGCAACAGCTTTCCAGGCTAGCCCCTTCTGCCTGCCTGCTATCTGCAGACGTTCGCACTTTCGGAGCAGGGCTGCGAAAGGAGACTGGCAGGGACACCACCATTCCCAGGCTACGTTTGAAGTTTGAGGTGGCAAGTCAAGCAAGCAGCCCCATTCTCTGTGCCTCTGTGAGAGCAGTGCCATGGGCAGATGAGCCTGAAAAACAGCTTTCCAGGCTAGCCCCTTCTGCCTGCCAGCTATCTGCAGACGTTCACACTTTCGGAGCAGGGCTGCGAAAGGAGCCTGGCAGGTACGTCCCTATTCCCAGGCTACGTTTGAAGTTTGAGGTGGCAAGACAAGCAAGCAGCCCCAGTCTCTGTGCCTCTGTGCGAGCAGTGCCATGGGCAGATGAGGCTGAGCAACAGCTTTCCAGGCTAACCCCTTCTGCCTGCCTGCTATCTGCAGACGTTCGCACTTTCGGAGCAGGGCTGCGAAAGCAGCCTGGCAGGGACACCAAAATTCCCAAGTTACTTTTCAAGTTTCAGGGGGCTAGACAAGCGAGCAGCCCCAGTCTCTGTGCCTCTGTGCGAGCAGTGCCATGGGCAGATGAGGCTGAGCAACACCTTTCCAGGCTAGCCTCTTCTGCCTGCCAGCTATCTGCAGACGTTCGCACTTTCGGAGCAGGGCTGCGAAAGGAGCGTCGCAGGGTCCCCCCCTTTCCCAGGTTTCATTTGAAGATTGAGGTGGCAAGACAAGCAAGCAGCCCCAGTCTCTGTGCCTCTGTGCGAGCAGTGCCATGGGCAGATGAGGCTGACAAACAGCTGTCCAGGCTAGCCCCTTCTGCCTGCCAGCTATCTGCAGACGTTCGCACTTTCGGAGCAGGGCTGCGAAAGGAGCCTGGCACGGACACCACCATTCCCAGGCTACGTTTCAAGTTTGAGGTGGCAAGACAAGCAAGCAGCCCCAGTCTCTGTGCCTCTGTGCGAGCAGTGCCATGGGCAGATGAGGCGGACAAACAGCTTTCCAGGCTAGCCCCTTCTGCCTGCCAGCTATCTGCAGACGTTCGCACTTTCGGAGCAGGGCTGCGAAAGGAGCCTGGCAGGGACACCACCATTCCCAGGCTACGTTTGAAGTTTGAGGTGGCAAGACAAGCAAGCAGCCCCAGTCTCTGTGCCTCTGTGCGAGCAGTGCCATGGGCAGATGAGGCTGAGCAACAGCTTTCCAGGCTAGCCCCTTCTGCCTGCCAGCTATCTGCAGACGTTCGCACTTTTGGAGCAGGGCTGCGAAAGGAGCCTGGCAGGTACGTCCCTATTCCCAGGCTACGTTTGAAGTTTGAGGTGGCAAGACAAGCAAGCAGCCCCAGTCTCTGTGCCTCTGTGCGAGCACTGCCATGGGCAGATGAGGCTGAGCAACAGCTTTCCAGGCTAGGCCCTTCTGCCTGCCAGCTATCTGCTGACGTTCGCACTTTCGGAGCAGGGCTGCGAAAGGAGCCTGGCAGGGACACCAAAATTCCCAAGTTACTTTTCAAGTTTGAGGTGGCTAGACAAGCGAGCAGCCCCAGTCTCTGTGCCTCTGTGCGAGCAGTGCCATGGGCAGATGAGGCTGAGCAACAGCTTTCCAGGCTAGCCTTTTCTGCCTGCCAGCTATCTGCAGACGTTCGCACTTTCGGAGCAGGGCTGCGAAAGGAGCGTCGCAGGGTCCCCCCCTTTCCCAGGTTACATTTGAAGATTGAGGTGGCAAGACAAGCAAGCGGCCCCAGTCTCTGTGCCTCTGTGCGAGCAGTGCCATGGGCAGATGAGGCTGACAAACAGCTGTCCAGGCTAGCCCCTTCTGCCTGCCAGCTATCTGCAGACGTTGGCACTTTCGGAGCAGGGCTGCGAAAGGAGCCTGGCACGGACACCACCATTCCCAGGCTACGTTTCAAGTTTGAGGTGGCAAGACAAGCAAGCAGCCCCAGTCTCTGTGCCTCTGTGCGAGCAGTGCCATGGGCAGATGAGGCGGACAAACAGCTTTCCAGGCTAGCCCCTTCTGCCTGCCAGCTATCTGCAGACGTTCGCACTTTCGGAGCAGGGCTGCGAAAGGAGCCTGGCAGGGACACCACCATTCCCAGGCTACGTTTGAAGTTTGAGGTGGCAAGACAAGCAAGCAGCCCCAGTCTCTGTGCCTCTGTGCGAGCAGTGCCATGGGCAGATGAGGCTGAGCAACAGCTTTCCAGGCTAGCCCCTTCTGCCTGCCAGCTATCTGCAGACGTTCGCACTTTTGGAGCAGGGCTGCGAAAGGAGCCTGGCAGGTACGTCCCTATTCCCAGGCTACGTTTGAAGTTTGAGGTGGCAAGACAAGCAAGCAGCCCCAGTCTCTGTGCCTCTGTGCGAGCACTGCCATGGGCAGATGAGGCTGAGCAACAGCTTTCCAGGCTAACCCCTTCTGCCTGCCAGCTATCTGCAGACGTTCGCACTTTCGGAGCAGGGCTGCGAAAGGAGCCTGGCAGGGACACCAAAATTCCCAAGTTACTTTTCAAGTTTGAGGTGGCTAGACAAGCGAGCAGCCCCAGTCTCTGTGCCTCTGTGCGAGCAGTGCCATGGGCAGATGAGGCTGACAAACAGCTTTCCAGGCTAGCCTTTTCTGCCTGCCAGCTATCTGCAGACGTTCGCACTTTCGGAGCAGGGCTGCGAAAGGAGCCTGGCTGGGACACCAACTTTCCCAGGCTACGTTTCAAGTTTGAGGTGGCAAGACAAGCAAGCAGCCCCATTCTCTGTGCCTCTGTGCGAGCAGTGCCATGGGCAGATGAGGCTGAGCAACGGCTTTCCAGGCTAGCCCCTTCTGCCTGCCAGCTATCTGCAGACGTTCGCACTTTTGGAGCAGGGCTGCGAAAGGAGACGGGCAGGGACAGCACCATGCCCAGCAACGCTTCACGTTTGAGGTGGCAAGACAAGCAAGCAGCCCCAGTCTCTGTGCCTCTGTGCGAGCAGTGCCATGGGCAGATGAGGCTGACAAACAGCTTTCCAGGCTAGCCCCTTCTGCCTGCCAGCTATCTGCAGACGTTCGCACTTTCGGAGCAGGGCTCCGAAAGGAGCCTGGCAGGGACACCACCATTCCCAGGCTACGTTTGAAGTTTGAGGTGGCAAGACAAGCAAGCAGCCATAGTCTCTGTGCCTCTGTGCGAGCACTGCCATGGGCAGATGAGGCTGACAAACAGCTTTCCAGGCTAGCCCCTTCTGCCTGCCTGCTATCTGCAGACGTTCACACTTTCGGAGCAGGGCTGCGAAAGGAGCCTGGCAGGGTCCCCCCCCTTCCCAGGCTACATTTGAAGTTTGAGGTGGCAAGACAAGCGAGCAGCCCCAGTCTCTGTGCCTCTGTGCGAGCAGTGCCATGGGCAGATGAGGCTGAGCAACAGCTTTCCAGGCTAGCCCCTTCTGCCTGCCAGCTATCTGCAGACGTTCGCACTTTCGGAGCAGGGCTGCGAAAGGAGCCTGGCACGGACAGCACCATGCCCAGCAACGCTTCACGTTTGAGGTGGCAAGACAAGCAAGCAGCCCCAGTCTCTGTGCCTCTGTGCGAGCAGTGCCATGGGCAGATGAGGCTGAGCAACAGCTTTCCAGGCTAGCCCCTTCTGCCTGCCAGCTATCTGCAGACGTTCGCACTTTCGGAGCAGGGCTGCGAAAGGAGCCTGGCAGGGACACCACCATTCCCAGGCTAAATTTGAAGTTTGAGGTGGCAAGACAAGCGAGCAGCCCCAGTCTCTGTGCCTCTGTGCGAGCAGTGCCATGGGCAGATGAGGCTGAGCAACAGCTTTCCAGGCTAGCCCCTTCTGCCTGCCAGCTATCTGCAGACGTTCGCACTTTTGGAGCAGGGCTGCGAAAGGAGCCTGGCAGGGACACCACCATTCCCAGGATAAATTTGAAGATTAAGGTGGCAAGACAAGCAAGCAGCCCCATTCTCTGTGCCTCTGTGCGAGCACTGCCATGGGCAGATGAGGCTGAGCAACAGCTTTCCAGGCTAGCCCCTTCTGCCTGCCAGCTATCTGCAGATGTTCGCACTTTCGGAGCAGGGCTGCGAAAGGAGCCTCGCAGGGTCCCCCCCTTTCCCAGGATACATTTGAAGATTGAGGTGGCAAGAGAAGCAAGCAGCCCCAGTCTCTGTGCCTCTGTGCGAGCAGTGCCATGGGCAGATGAGGCTGACAAACAGCTTTCCAGGCTAGCCCCTTCTGCCTTCCAGCTATCTGCAGACGTTCGCACTTTTGGAGCAGGGCTGCGAAAGGAGCCTCGCAGGGTCCCCCCCTTTCCCAGGATATATTTGAAGATTGAGGTGGCAAGACAAGCAAGCAGCCCCAGTCTCTGTGCCTCTGTGCGAGCAGTGCCTTTGGCCGATGAGGCTGACAAACAGCTTCCCAGGCTAGCCCCTTCTGCCTGCCAGCTATCTGCAGACGTTCGCACTTTCGGAGCAGGGCTGCGAAAGGAGCCTGGCAGGGACACCACAATTCCCAAGCTACGTTTCAAGTTTGAGGTGGCTAGACAAGCGAGCAGCCCCAGTCTCTGTGCCTCTGTGCGAGCAGTGCCATGGGCAGATGAGGCTGAGCAACAGCTTTCCAGGCTAGCCTCTTCTGCCTGCCAGCTATCTGCAGACGTTCGCACTTTCGGAGCAGGGCTGCGAAAGGAGCCTGGCTGGGACACCAACTTTCCCAGGCTACGTTTCAAGTTTGAGGTGGCAAGATAAGCAAGCAGCCCCAGTCTCTGTGCCTCTGTGCGAGCAGTGCCATGGGCAGATGAGGCTGAGCAACAGCTTTCCAGGCTAGCCCCTTCTGCCTGCCAGCTATCTGCAGACGTTCGCACTTTTGGACCAGGGCTGCGAAAGGAGACGGGCAGGGACAGCACCATGCCCAGCAACGCTTCACGTTTGAGGTGGCAAGACAAGCAAGCAGCCCCAGTCTCTGTGCCTCTGTGCGAGCAGTGCCATGGGCAGATGAGGCTGACAAACAGCTTTCCAGGCTAGCCCATTCTGCCTGCCAGCTATCTGCAGACGTTCGCACTTTCGGAGCAGGGCTGTGATAGGATCCTGGCAGGGACACCACCATTCCCAGGCTACGTTTGAAGTTTGAGGTGGCAAGACAAGCAAGCAGCCATAGTCTCTGTGCCTCTGTGCGAGCACTGCCATGGGCAGATGAGGCTGACAAACAGCTTTCCAGGCTAGCCCCTTCTGGCTGCCCGCTATCTGCAGACGTTCACACTTTCGGAGCAGGGCTGGGAAAGGAGCCTAGCAGGGTCCCCCCCCTTCCCAGGCTACATTTGAAGTTTGAGGTGGCAAGACAAGCGAGCAGCCCCAGTCTCTGTGCCTCTGTGCGAGCAGTGCCATGGGCAGATGAGGCTGAGCAACAGCTTTCCAGGCTAGCCCCTTCTGCCTGCCAGCTATCTGCAGACGTTCGCACTTTCGGAGCAGGGCTGCGAAAGGAGCCTGGCAGGGACACCACCATTCCCAGGCTAAATTTGAAGTTTGAGGTGGCAAGACAAGCGAGCAGCCCCAGTCTCTGTGCCTCTGTGCGAGCAGTGCCATGGGCAGATGAGGCTGAGCAACAGCTTTCCAGGCTAGCCCCTTCTGCCTGCCAGCTATCTGCAGACGTTCGCACTTTTGGAGCAGGGCTGCGAAAGGAGCCTGGCAGGGACACCACCATTCCCAGGATACATTTGAAGATTAAGGTGGCAAGACAAGCAAGCAGCCCAAGTCTCTGTGCCTCTGTGCGAGCAGTGCCATGGGCAGATGAGGCTGAGCAACAGCTTTCCAGGCTAGCCCCTTCTG
Source organism: Opisthocomus hoazin (assembly GCF_030867145.1). NCBI lineage: Eukaryota > Metazoa > Chordata > Aves > Opisthocomiformes > Opisthocomidae > Opisthocomus > Opisthocomus hoazin. The sequence continues at coordinate 650,320 of NC_134450.1, read as the reverse complement.
CCTGCCAGCTATCTGCAGATGTTCGCACTTTCGGAGCAGGGCTGCGAAAGGAGCCTCGCAGGGTCCCCCCCTTTCCAGGATACATTTGAAGATTGAGGTGGCAAGACAAGCAAGCAGCCCCAGTCTCTGTGCCTCTGTGCGAGCAGTGCCTTTGGCCGATGAGGCTGACAAATAGCTTTCCAGGCTAGCCCCTTCTGCCTGCCAGCTATCTGCAGACGTTCGCACTTTTGGAGCAGGGCTGCGAAAGGAGCCTGGCAGGGACACCACCATTCACAGGCTACGTTTCAAGTTTGAGGTGGCAAGACAAGCAAGCAGCCCCAGTCTCTGTTCCTCTGTGCGAGCAGTGCCATGGGCAGATGAGGCTAACATACAAACAGCTTTCCAGGCTAGCTCCTTCAGCCTGCCAGCTATCTGCAGACGTTTACACTTTCGGAGCAGGGCTGCGAACGCAGACTGGCAGGGACAGCACCATGCCCAGCAACGCTTCACGTTTGAGGTGGCAAGACAAGCAAGCAGCCCCAGTCTCTGTGCCTCTGTGCGAGCAGTGCCATGGGCAGATGAGGCTTACAAACAGCTTTCCAGGCTAGCCCCTTCTGCCTGCCAGCTATCTGCAGACGTTCGCACTTTTGGAGCAGGGCTGCGAAAGGAGCCTGGCAGGGACACCACCATTCCCAGCATGCATTTGAAGTTTTAAGTGGCAAGATAAGCAAGCAGCCCCATTCTCTGTGCCTCTATGCGAACAGTGCCATGGGCAGATGAGGCTGAGCAACAGCTTTCCAGGCTAGCTCCTTCTGGCTGCCAGCTATCTGCAGACGTTCGCACTTTCGGAGCAGGGCTGCGAAAGGAGCGTGGCTGGGACACCAACTTTCCCAGGCTACGTTTGAAGTTTGAGGTGGCAAGACAAGCAAGCAGCCCCATTCTCTGTGCCTCTGTGCGAGCACTGCCATGGGCAGATGAGGCTGAGCAACAGCTTTCCAGGCTAGCCCCTTCTGGCTGCCAGCTATCTGCAGACGTTCGCACTTTCGGAGCAGGGCTGTGATAGGAGCCTGGCTGGGACACCACCATTCCCAGCATGCGTTTGAAGTTTCAAGTGGCAAGATAAGCAAGCAGCCCCATTCTCTGTGCCTCTATGCGAACAGTGCCATGGGCAGATGAGGCTGAGCAACAGCTTTCCAGGCTAGCCCCTTCTGCCTGCCTGCTATCTGCAGACGTTCGCACTTTCGGAGCAGGGCTGCGAAAGCAGCCTGGCAGGGACACCAAAATTCCCAAGTTACTTTTCAAGTTTCAGGGGGCTAGACAAGCGAGCAGCCCCAGTCTCTGTGCCTCTGTGCGAGCAGTGCCATGGGCAGATGAGGCTGAGCAACAGCTTTCCAGGCTAGCCTCTTCTGCCTGCCAGCTATCTGCAGGCGTTCGCACTTTCGGAGCAGGGCTGCGAAAGGAGCGTCGCAGGGTCCCCCCCTTTCCCAGGTTACATTTGAAGATTGAGGTGGCAAGACAAGCAAGCAGCCCCAGTCTCTGTGCCTCTGTGCGAGCAGTGCCATGGGCAGATGAGGCTGACAAACAGCTGTCCAGGCTAGCCCCTTCTGCCTGCCAGCTATCTGCAGACGTTCGCACTTTCGGAGCAGGGCTGCGAAAGGAGCCTGGCACGGACACCACCATTCCCAGGCTACGTTTCAAGTTTGAGGTGGCAAGACAAGCAAGCAGCCCCAGTCTCTGTGCCTCTGTGCGAGCAGTGCCATGGGCAGATGAGGCGGACAAACAGCTTTCCAGGCTAGCCCCTTCTGCCTGCCAGCTATCTGCAGACGTTCGCACTTTCGGAGCAGGGCTGCGAAAGGAGCCTGGCAGGGACACCACCATTCCCAGGCTACGTTTGAAGTTTGAGGTGGCAAGACAAGCAAGCAGCCCCAGTCTCTGTGCCTCTGTGCGAGCAGTGCCATGGGCAGATGAGGCTGAGCAACAGCTTTCCAGGCTAGCCCCTTCTGCCTGCCAGCTATCTGCAGACGTTCGCACTTTTGGAGCAGGGCTGCGAAAGGAGCCTGGCAAGTACGTCCCTATTCCCAGGCTACGTTTGAAGTTTGAGGTGGCAAGACAAGCAAGCAGCCCCAGTCTCTGTGCCTCTGTGCGAGCACTGCCATGGGCAGATGAGGCTGAGCAACAGCTTTCCAGGCTAACCCCTTCTGCCTGCCAGCTATCTGCAGACGTTCGCACTTTCGGAGCAGGGCTGCGAAAGGAGCCTGGCAGGGACACCAAAATTCCCAAGTTACTTTTCAAGTTTGAGGTGGCTAGACAAGCTAGCAGCCCCAGTCTCTGTGCCTCTGTGCGAGCAGTGCCATGGGCAGATGAGGCTGAGCAACAGCTTTCCAGGCTAGCCTTTTCTGCCTGCCAGCTATCTGCAGACGTTCGCACTTTCGGAGCAGGGCTGCGAAAGGAGCCTCGCAGGGTCCCCCCCTTTCCCAGGATACATTTGAAGATTGAGGTGGCAAGACAAGCAAGCAGCCCCAGTCTCTGTGCCTCTGTGCGAGCAGTGCCATGGGCAGATGAGGCTGACAAACAGCTGTCCAGGCTAGCCCCTTCTGCCTGCCAGCTATCTGCAGACGTTCGCACTTTCGGAGCAGGGCTGCGAAAGGAGCCTGGCAGGGACACCACCATTCCCAGGCTACGTTTGAAGTTTTAGGTGGCAAGACAAGCAAGCAGCCCCAGTCTCTGTGCCTCTGTGCGAGCAGTGCCATGGGCAGATGAGGCTGACAAACAGCTTTCCAGGCTAGCCCCTTCTGCCTTCCAGCTATCTGCAGACGTTCGCACTTTCGGAGCAGGGCTGCGAAAGGAGCCTCGCAGGGTCCCCCCCTTTCCCAGGATACATTTGAAGATTGAGGTGGCAAGACAAGCAAGCAGCCCCAGTCTCTGTGCCTCTGTGCGAGCAGTGCCTTTGGCCGATGAGGCTGACAAACAGCTTTCCAGGCTAGCCCCTTCTGCCTGCCAGCTATCTGCAGACGTTCGCACTTTCGGAGCAGGGCTGCGAAAGGAGCCTCACAGGGTCCCCCCCCTTCCCAGGATACATTTGAAGTTTGAGGTGGCAAGACAAGCAAGCAGCCCCAGTCTCTGTGCCTCTGTGCGAGCAGTGCCATGGGCAGATGAGGCTGACAAACAGCTTTCCAGACTAGCCCCTTCTGCCTGCCAGCTATCTGCAGACGTTCGCACTTTCGGAGCAGGGCTGCGAAAGGAGCCTGGCAGGGACACCTCCATTCCCAGGCTACGTTTGAAGTTTGAGGTGGCAAGACAAGCAAGCAGCCCCAGTCTCTGTGCCTCTGTGCGAGCAGTGCCATGGGCAGATGAGGCTGAGCAACAGCTTTCCAGGCTAGCCCCTTCTGCCTGCCAGCTATCTGCAGACGTTCGCACTTTTGGAGCAGGGCTGCGAAAGGAGCCTGGCAAGTACGTCCCTATTCCCAGGCTACGTTTGAAGTTTGAGGTGGCAAGACAAGCAAGCAGCCCCAGTCTCTGTGCCTCTGTGCGAGCACTGCCATGGGCAGATGAGGCTGAGCAACAGCTTTCCAGGCTAACCCCTTCTGCCTGCCAGCTATCTGCAGACGTTCGCACTTTCGGAGCAGGGCTGCGAAAGGAGCCTGGCAGGGACACCAAAATTCCCAAGTTACTTTTCAAGTTTGAGGTGGCTAGACAAGCTAGCAGCCCCAGTCTCTGTGCCTCTGTGCGAGCAGTGCCATGGGCAGATGAGGCTGAGCAACAGCTTTCCAGGCTAGCCTTTTCTGCCTGCCAGCTATCTGCAGACGTTCGCACTTTCGGAGCAGGGCTGCGAAAGGAGCCTCGCAGGGTCCCCCCCTTTCCCAGGATACATTTGAAGATTGAGGTGGCAAGACAAGCAAGCAGCCCCAGTCTCTGTGCCTCTGTGCGAGCAGTGCCATGGGCAGATGAGGCTGACAAACAGCTGTCCAGGCTAGCCCCTTCTGCCTGCCAGCTATATGCAGACGTTCGCACTTTCGGAGCAGGGCTGCGAAAGGAGCCTGGCAGGGACACCACCATTCCCAGGCTACGTTTGAAGTTTTAGGTGGCAAGACAAGCAAGCAGCCCCAGTCTCTGTGCCTCTGTGCGAGCAGTGCCATGGGCAGATGAGGCTGACAAACAGCTTTCCAGGCTAGCCCCTTCTGCCTTCCAGCTATCTGCAGACGTTCGCACTTTCGGAGCAGGGCTGCGAAAGGAGCCTCGCAGGGTCCCCCCCTTTCCCAGGATACATTTGAAGATTGAGGTGGCAAGACAAGCAAGCAGCCCCAGTCTCTGTGCCTCTGTGCGAGCAGTGCCTTTGGCCGATGAGGCTGACAAACAGCTTTCCAGGCTAGCCCCTTCTGCCTGCCAGCTATCTGCAGACGTTCGCACTTTCGGAGCAGGGCTGCGAAAGGAGCCTCACAGGGTCCCCCCCCTTCGCAGGATACATTTGAAGTTTGAGGTGGCAAGACAAGCAAGCAGCCCCAGTCTCTGTGCCTCTGTGCGAGCAGTGCCATGGGCAGATGAGGCTGACAAACAGCTTTCCAGACTAGCCCCTTCTGCCTGCCAGCTATCTGCAGACGTTCGCACTTTCGGAGCAGGGCTGCGAAAGGAGCCTGGCAGGGACACCTCCATTCCCAGGCTACGCTTGAAGTTTGAGGTGGCAAGACAAGCAAGCAGCCCCAGTCTCTGTGCCTCTGTGCGAGCAGTGCCATGGGCAGATGAGGCTGACAAACAGCTTTCCAGGCTAGCCCCTTCTGCCTGCCAGCTATCTGCAGACGTTCGCACTTTTGGAGCAGGGCTGCGAAAGGAGCCTGGCAGGTACGTCCCTATTCCCAGGCTACGTTTGAAGTTTGAGGTGGCAAGACAAGCGAGCAGCCCCAGTCTCTGTGCCTCTGTGCGAGCAGTGCCATGGCCATATGAGGCTGACAAACAGCTTTCCAGGCTAGCCCCTTCTGCCTGCCAGCTATCTGCAGACGTTCGCACTTTTGGAGCAGGGCTGCGAAAGGAGCCTGGCAGGGACACCACAATTCCCAAGCTACGTTTCAAGTTTGAGGTGGCTAGACAAGCGAGCAGCCCCAGTCTCTGTGCCTCTGTGCGAGCAGTGCCATGGGCAGATGAGGCTGAGCAACAGCTTTCCAGGCTAGCCTCTTCTGCCTGCCAGCTATCTGCAGACGTTCGCACTTTCGGAGCAGGGCTGCGAAAGGAGCCTGGCTGGGACACCAACTTTCCCAGGCTACGTTTCAAGTTTGAGGTGGCAAGACAAGCAAGCAGCCCCAGTCTCTGTGCCTCTGTGCGAGCAGTGCCATGGGCAGATGAGGCTGAGCAACAGCTTTCCAGGCTAGCCCCTTCTGCCTGCCAGCTATCTGCAGACGTTCGCACTTTTGGAGCAGGGCTGCGAAAGGAGACGGGCAGGGACAGCACCATGCCCAGCAACGCTTCACGTTTGAGGTGGCAAGACAAGCAAGCAGCCCCAGTCTCTGTGCCTCTGTGCGAGCAGTGCCATGGGCAGATGAGGCTGACAAACAGCTTTCCAGGCTAGCCCCTTCTGCCTGCCAGCTATCTGCAGACGTTCGCACTTTTGGAGCAGGGCTGCGAAAGGAGCCTGGCAGGGACACCACCATTCCCAGGATACATTTGAAGATTAAGGTGGCAAGACAAGCAAGCAGCCCAAGTCTCTGTGCCTCTGTGCGAGCAGTGCCATGGGCAGATGAGGCTGAGCAACAGCTTTCCAGGCTAGCCCCTTCTGCCTGCCAGCTATCTGCAGATGTTCGCACTTTCGGAGCAGGGCTGCGAAAGGAGCCTCGCAGGGTCCCCCCCTTTCCCAGGATACATTTGAAGATTGAGGTGGCAAGAGAAGCAAGCAGCCCCAGTCTCTGTGCCTCTGTGCGAGCAGTGCCATGGGCAGATGAGGCTGACAAACAGCTTTCCAGGCTAGCCCTTTTGCCTTCCAGCTATCTGCAGACGTTCGCACTTTTGGAGCAGGGCTGCGAAAGGAGCCTCGCAGGGTCCCCCCCTTTCCCAGGATATATTTGAAGATTGAGGTGGCAAGACAAGCAAGCAGCCCCAGTCTCTGTGCCTCTGTGCGAGCAGTGCCTTTGGCCGATGAGGCTGACAAACAGCTTCCCAGGCTAGCCCCTTCTGCCTGCCAGCTATCTGCAGACGTTCGCACTTTCGGAGCAGGGCTGCGAAAGGAGCCTGGCAGGGACACCACAATTCCCAAGCTACGTTTCAAGTTTGAGGTGGCTAGACAAGCGAGCAGCCCCAGTCTCTGTGCCTCTGTGCGAGCAGTGCCATGGGCAGATGAGGCTGAGCAACAGCTTTCCAGGCTAGCCTCTTCTGCCTGCCAGCTATCTGCAGACGTTCGCACTTTCGGAGCAGGGCTGCGAAAGGAGCTTGGCTGGGACACCAACTTTCCCAGGCTACGTTTCAAGTTTGAGGTGGCAAGATAAGCAAGCAGCCCCAGTCTCTGTGCCTCTGTGCGAGCAGTGCCATGGGCAGATGAGGCTGAGCAACGGCTTTCCAGGCTAGCCCCTTCTGCCTGCCAGCTATCTGCAGACGTTCGCACTTTTGGACCAGGGCTGCGAAAGGAGACGAGCAGGGACAGCACCATGCCCAGCAACGCTTCACGTTTGAGGTGGCAAGACAAGCAAGCAGCCCCAGTCTCTGTGCCTCTGTGCGAGCAGTGCCATGGGCAGATGAGGCTGACAAACAGCTTTCCAGGCTAGCCCCTTCTGCCTGCCAGCTATCTGCAGACGTTCGCACTTTCGGAGCAGGGCTCCGAAAGGATCCTGGCAGGGACACCACCATTCCCAGGCTACGTTTGAAGTTTGAGGTGGCAAGACAAGCAAGCAGCCATAGTCTCTGTGCCTCTGTGCGAGCACTGCCATGGGCAGATGAGGCTGACAAACAGCTTTCCAGGCTAGCCCCTTCTGCCTGCCTGCTATCTGCAGACGTTCACACTTTCGGAGCAGGGCTGCGAAAGGAGCCTGGCAGGGTCCCCCCCCTTCCCAGGCTACATTTGAAGTTTGAGGTGGCAAGACAAGCGAGCAGCCCCAGTCTCTGTGCCTCTGTGCGAGCAGTGCCATGGGCAGATGAGGCTGAGCAACAGCTTTCCAGGCTAGCCCCTTCTGCCTGCCAGCTATCTGCAGACGTTCGCACTTTCGGAGCAGGGCTGCGAAAGGAGCCTGGCAGGGACACCACCATTCCCAGGCTAAATTTGAAGTTTGAGGTGGCAAGACAAGCGAGCAGCCCCAGTCTCTGTGCCTCTGTGCGAGCAGTGCCATGGGCAGATGAGGCTGAGCAACAGCTTTCCAGGCTAGCCCCTTCTGCCTGCCAGCTATCTGCAGACGTTCGCACTTTTGGAGCAGGGCTGCGAAAGGAGCCTGGCAGGGACACCACCATTCCCAGGATACATTTGAAGATTAAGGTGGCAAGACAAGCAAGCAGCCCAAGTCTCTGTGCCTCTGTGCGAGCAGTGCCATGGGCAGATGAGGCTGAGCAACAGCTTTCCAGGCTAGCCCCTTCGGCCTGCCAGCTATCTGCAGATGTTCGCACTTTCGGAGCAGGGCTGCGAAAGGAGCCTCGCAGGGTCCCCCCCCTTTCCAGGATACATTTGAAGATTGAGGTGGCAAGACAAGCAAGCAGCCCCAGTCTCTGTGCCTCTGTGCGAGCAGTGCCTTTGGCCGATGAGGCTGACAAACAGCTTTCCAGGCTAGCCCCTTCTGCCTGCCAGCTATCTGCAGACGTTCGCACTTTTGGAGCAGGGCTGCGAAAGGAGCCTGGCAGGGACACCACCATTCACAGGCTACGTTTCAAGTTTGAGGTGGCAAGACAAGCAAGCAGCCCCAGTCTCTGTTCCTCTGTGCGAGCAGTGCCATGGGCAGATGAGGCTAACAAACAAACAGCTTTCCAGGCTAGCCCCTTCTGCCTGCCAGCTATCTGCAGACGTTTACACTTTCGGAGCAGGGCTGCGAACGCAGACTGGCAGGGACAGCACCATGTCCAGCAACGCTTCACGTTTGAGGTGGCAAGACAAGCAAGCAGCCCCAGTCTCTGTGCCTCTGTGCGAGCAGTGCCATGGGCAGATGAGGCTTACAAACAGCTTTCCAGGCTAGCCCCTTCTGCCTGCCAGCTATCTGCAGACGTTCGCACTTTTGGAGCAGGGCTGCGAAAGGAGCCTGGCAGGGACACCACCATTCCCAGCATGCATTTGAAGTTTCAAGTGGCAAGATAAGCAAGCAGCCCCATTCTCTGTGCCTCTATGCGAACAGTGCCATGGGCAGATGAGGCTGAGCAACAGCTTTCCAGGCTAGCCCCTTCTGGCTGCCAGCTATCTGCAGACGTTCGCACTTTCGGAGCAGGGCTGCGAAAGGAGCGTGGCTGGGACACCAACTTTCCCAGGCTACGTTTGAAGTTTGAGGTGGCAAGACAAGCAAGCAGCCCCATTCTCTGTGCCTCTGTGCGAGCACTGCCATGGGCAGATGAGGCTGAGCAACAGCTTTCCAGGCTAGCCCCTTCTGGCTGCCAGCTATCTGCAGACGTTCGCACTTTCGGAGCAGGGCTGTGATAGGATCCTGGCAGGGACACCACCATTCCCAGCATGCGTTTGAAGTTTCAAGTGGCAAGATAAGCAAGCAGCCCCATTCTCTGTGCCTCTATGCGAACAGTGCCATGGGCAGATGAGGCTGAGCAACAGCTTTCCAGGCTAGCCCCTTCTGCCTGCCTGCTATCTGCAGACGTTCGCACTTTCGGAGCAGGGCTGCGAAAGGAGCCTGGCTGGGACACCAAGTTTCCCAGGCTACGTTTGAAGTTTCAAGTGGCAAGATAAGCAAGCAGCCCCATTCTCTGTGCCTCTGTGCGAGCACTGCCATGGGCAGATGAGGCTGAGCAACAGCTTTCCAGGCTAGCCCCTTCTGCCTGCCAGCTATCTGCAGACGTTCGCACTTTCGGAGCAGGGCTGTGATAGGAGCCTGGCAGGGACACCACCATTCCCAGCATGCGTTTGAAGTTTCAAGTGGCAAGATAAGCAAGCAGCCCCATTCTCTGTGCCTCTATGCGAACAGTGCCATGGGCAGATGAGCCTGACAAACAGCTTTCCAGGCTAGTCCCTTCTGGCTGCCAGCTATCTGCAGACGTTCGCACTTTCGGAGCAGGGCTGCGAAAGGAGCCTGGCAGGGACACCACCATTCCCAGCATGCGTTTGAAGTTTCAAGTGGCAAGATAAGCAAGCAGCCCCATTCTCTGTGCCTCTATGCGAACAGTGCCATGGGCAGATGAGGCTGAGCAACAGCTTTCCAGGCTAGCCCCTTCTACCTGCCTGCTATCTGCAGACGTTCGCACGTTCGGAGCAGGGCTGCGAAAGGAGCCTGGCAGGGACACCACCATTCCCAGGCTACGTTTGAAGTTTGAGGTGGCAAGACAAGCAAGCAGCCCCATTATCTGTGCCTCTGTGAGAGCAGTGCCATGGGCAGATGAGCCTGACAAACAGCTTTCCAGGCTAGCCCCTTCTGCCTGCCAGCTATCTGCAGACGTTCACACTTTCGGAGCAGGGCTGCGAAAGGAGCCTGGCAGGGTCCCCCCCTTTCCCAGGATACATTTGAAGTTTGAGGTGGCAAGAAAAGCAAGCAGCCCCAGTCTCTGTGCCTCTGTGCGAGCAGTACCATGGGCAGATGAGGCTGAGCAACAGCTTTCCAGGCTAGCCCCTTCTGCCTGCCTGCTATCTGCAGACGTTCGCACTTTCGGAGCAGGGCTGCGAAAGGAGCCTGGCAGGTTCCCCCCCCTTCCCAGGCTACATTTGAAGTTTGAGGTGGCAAGACAAGCAAGCAGCCCCAGTCTCTGTGCCTCTGTGCGAGCAGTGCCATGGGCAGATGAGGCTGACAAACAGCTTTCCAGGCTAGCCCCTTCTGCCTGCCAGCTATCTGCAGACGTTCGCACTTTTGGAGCAGGGCTGCGAAAGGAGCCTGGCAGGTACGTCCCTATTCCCAGGCTACGTTTGAAGTTTGAGGTGGCAAGACAAGCAAGCAGCCCCAGTCTCTGTGCCTCTGTGCGAGCAGTGCCATGGGCAGATGAGGCTGAGCAACAGCTTTCCAGGCTAGCCCCTTCTGCCTGCCTGCTATCTGCAGACGTTCGCACTTTCGGAGCAGGGCTGCGAAAGCAGCCTGGCAGGGACACCAAAATTCCCAAGTTACTTTTCAAGTTTCAGGGGGCTAGACAAGCGAGCAGCCCCAGTCTCTGTGCCTCTGTGCGAGCAGTGCCATGGGCAGATGAGGCTGAGCAACAGCTTTCCAGGCTAGCCTCTTCTGCCTGCCAGCTATCTGCAGACGTTCGCACTTTCGGAGCAGGGCTGCGAAAGGAGCGTCGCAGGGTCCCCCCCTTTCCCAGGTTACATTTGAAGATTGAGGTGGCAAGACAAGCAAGCAGCCCCAGTCTCTGTGCCTCTGTGCGAGCAGTGCCATGGGCAGATGAGGCTGACAAACAGCTGTCCAGGCTAGCCCCTTCTGCCTGCCAGCTATCTGCAGACGTTCGCACTTTCGGAGCAGGGCTGCGAAAGGAGCCTGGCAGGGTCCCCCCCTTTCCCAGGATACATTTGAAGTTTGAGGTGGCAAGAAAAGCAAGCAGCCCCAGTCTCTGTGCCTCTGTGCGAGCAGTACCATGGGCAGATGAGGCTGAGCAACAGCTTTCCAGGCTAGCCCCTTCTGCCTGCCTGCTATCTGCAGACGTTCGCACTTTCGGAGCAGGGCTGCGAAAGGAGCCTGGCAGGTTCCCCCCCCTTCCCAGGCTACATTTGAAGTTTGAGGTGGCAAGACAAGCAAGCAGCCCCAGTCTCTGTGCCTCTGTGCGAGCAGTGCCATGGGCAGATGAGGCTGACAAACAGCTTTCCAGGCTAGCCCCTTCTGCCTGCCAGCTATCTGCAGACGTTCGCACTTTTGGAGCAGGGCTGAGAAAGGAGCCTGGCAGGTACGTCCCTATTCCCAGGCTACGTTTGAAGTTTGAGGTGGCAAGACAAGCAAGCAGCCCCAGTCTCTGTGCCTCTGTGCGAGCAGTGCCATGGGCAGATGAGGCTGAGCAACAGCTTTCCAGGCTAGCCCCTTCTGCCTGCCTGCTATCTGCAGACGTTCGCACTTTCGGAGCAGGGCTGCGAAAGCAGCCTGGCAGGGACACCAAAATTCCCAAGTTACTTTTCAAGTTTCAGGGGGCTAGACAAGCGAGCAGCCCCAGTCTCTGTGCCTCTGTGCGAGCAGTGCCATGGGCAGATGAGGCTGAGCAACAGCTTTCCAGGCTAGCCTCTTCTGCCTGCCAGCTATCTGCAGACGTTCGCACTTTCGGAGCAGGGCTGCGAAAGGAGCGTCGCAGGGTCCCCCCCTTTCCCAGGTTACATTTGAAGATTGAGGTGGCAAGACAAGCAAGCAGCCCCAGTCTCTGTGCCTCTGTGCGAGCAGTGCCATGGGCAGATGAGGCTGACAAACAGCTGTCCAGGCTAGCCCCTTCTGCCTGCCAGCTATCTGCAGACGTTCGCACTTTCGGAGCAGGGCTGCGAAAGGAGCCTGGCTGGGACACCAACTTTCCCAGGCTACGTTTGAAGTTTGAGGTGGCAAGACAAGCAAGCAGCCCCATTCTCTGTGCCTCTGTGCGAGCAGTGCCATGGGCAGATGAGGCTGAGCAACAGCTTTCCAGGCTAGCCCCTTCTGCCTGCCAGCTATCTGCAGACGTTCGCACTTTTGGAGCAGGGCTGCGAAAGGAGCCTGGCAGGGACACCACCATTCCCAGCATGCGTTTGAAGTTTCAAGTGGCAAGACAAGCAAGCAGCCCCATTCTCTGTGCCTCCATGCGAACAGTGCCATGGGCAGATGAGGCTGACAAACAGCTTTCCAGGCTAGCCCCTTCTGCCTGCCAGCTATCTGCAGACGTTCGCACTTTCGGAGCAGGGCTGTGATAGGAGCCTGGCAGGGACACCAACTTTCCCAGGCTACGTCTGAAGTTTGAGGTGGCAAGATAAGCAAGCAGCCCCATTCTCTGTGCCTCTGTGCGAGCACTGCCATGGGCAGATGAGGCTGAGCAACAGCTTTCCAGGCTAGCCCCTTCTGCCTGCCAGCTATCTGCAGACGTTCGCACTTTCGGAGCAGGGCTGTGATAGGAGCCTGGCAGGGACACCACCATTCCCAGCATGCGTTTGAAGTTTCAAGTGGCAAGATAAGCAAGCAGCCCCATTCTCTGTGCCTCTGTGCGAGCACTGCCATGGGCAGATGAGGCTGAGCAACAGCTTTCCAGGCTAGCCCCTTCTGCCTGCCAGCTATCTGCAGACGTTCGCACTTTCGGAGCAGGGCTGCGAAAGGAGCCTGGCAGGGACACCACCATTCCCAGCATGCGTTTGAAGTTTCAAGTGGCAAGATAAGCAAGCAGCCCCATTCTCTGTGCCTCTGTGCGAACAGTGCCATGGGCAGATGAGGCTGAGCAACAGCTTTCCAGGCTAGCCCCTTCTGGCTGCCAGCTACCTGCAGACGTTTGCACTTTCGGAGCAGGGCTGCGAAAGGAGCGTGGCTGGGACACCAACTTTCCCAGCATGCGTTTGAAGTTTGAGGTGGCAAGACAAGCAAGCAGCCCCATTCTCTGTGCGTCTGTGCGAGCAGTGCCATGGGCAGATGAGGCTGAGCAACAACTTTCCAGGCTAGCCCCTTCTGGCTGCCAGCTATCTGCAGACGTTCACACTTTCGGAGCAGGGCTGTGATAGGAGCCTGGCAGGGACACCACCATTCCCAGCATGCGTTTGAAGTTTCAAGTGGCAAGATAAGCAAGCAGCCCCATTCTCTGTGCCTCTATGCGAACAGTGCCATGGGCAGATGAGGCTGAGCAACAGCTTTCCATGCTAGCCCCTTCTGCCTGCCAGCTATCTGCAGACGTTCGCACTTTCGGAGCAGGGCTGCGAAAGGAGCCTGGCAGGGACACCTCCATTCCCAGCATGCGTTTGAAGTTTCAAGTGGCAAGATAAGCAAGCAGCCCCATTCTCTGTGCCTCTATGCGAACAGTGCCATGGGCAGATGAGGCTGAGGAACAGCTTTCCAGGCTAGCCCCTTCTGGCTGCCAGCTATCTGCAGACATTCGCACTTTCGGAGCAGGGCTGCGAAACGAGCCTGGCTGGGACACCAACTTTCCCAGGCTACGTTTGAAGTTTCAAGTGGCAAGATAAGCAAGCAGCCCCATTCTCTGTGCCTCTGTGCGAGCACTGCCATGGGCAGATGAGGCTGAGCAACAGCTTTCCAGGCTAGCCCCTTCTGGCTGCCAGCTATCTGCAGACGTTCGCACTTTCGGAGCAGGGCTGTGATAGGAGCCTGGCAGGGACACCACCATTCCCAGCATGCGTTTGAAGTTTCTAGTGGCAAGATCAGCAAGCAGCCCCATTCTCTGTGCCTCTATGCGAACAGTGCCATGGGCAGATGAGGCTGAGCAACAGCTTTCCAGGCTAGTCCCTTCTGGCTGCCAGCTATCTGCAGACGTTCGCACTTTCGGAGCAGGGCTGCGAAAGGAGCCTGGCAGGGACACCACCATTCCCAGCATGCGTTTGAAGTTTCAAGTGGCAAGATAAGCAAGCAGCCCCATTCTCTGTGCCTCTATGCGAACAGTGCCATGGGCAGATGAGGCTGAGCAACAGCTTTCCAGGCTAGCCCCTTCTGCCTGCCTGCTATCTGCAGACGTTCGCACTTTCGGAGCAGGGTTGCGAAAGGAGACTGGCAGGGACACCACCATTCCCAGGCTACGTTTGAAGATTGAGGTGGCAAGACAAGCAAGCAGCCCCATTCTCTGTGCCTCTGTGAGAGCAGTGCCATGGGCAGATGAGCCTGAAAAACAGCTTTCCAGGCTAGCCCCTTCTGCCTGCCAGCTATCTGCAGACGTTCACACTTTCGGAGCAGGGCTGCGAAAGGAGCCTGGCAGGTACGTCCCTATTCTCAGGATACGTTTGAAGTTTGAGGTGGCAAGACAAGCAAGCAGCCCCAGTCTCTGTGCCTCTGTGCGAGCAGTGCCATGGGCAGATGAGGCTGAGCAACAGCTTTCCAGGCTAACCCCTTCTGCCTGCCTGCTATCTGCAGACGTTCGCACTTTCGGAGCAGGGCTGCGAAAGCAGCCTGGCAGGGACACCAAAATTCCCAAGTTACTTTTCAAGTTTCAGGGGGCTAGACAAGCGAGCAGCCCCAGTCTCTGTGCCTCTGTGCGAGCAGTGCCATGGGCAGATGAGGCTGAGCAACAGCTTTCCAGGCTAGACTCTTCGGCCTGCCAGCTATCTGCAGACGTTCGCACTTTCGGAGCAGGGTTGCGAAAGGAGCGTCGCAGGGTCCCCCCCTTTCCCAGGTTACATTTGAAGATTGAGGTGGCAAGACAAGCAAGCAGCCCCATTCTCTGTGCCTCTGTGCGAGCAGTGCCATGGGCAGATGAGGCTGACAAACAGCTGTCCAGGCTAGCCCCTTCTGCCTGCCAGCTATCTGCAGACGTTCGCACTTTCGGAGCAGGGCTGCGAAAGGAGCCTGGCAGGGACACCACCATTCCCAGGTTACGTTTGAAGTTTGAGGTGGCAAGACAAGCAAGCAGCCCCAGTCTCTGTGCCTCTGTGCGAGCAGTGCCATGGGCAGATGAGGCGGACAAACAGCTTTCCAGGCTAGCCCCTTCTGCCTGCCAGCTATCTGCAGACGTTCGCACTTTCGGAGCAGGGCTGCGAAAGCAGCCTGGCTGGGACACCACCATTCCCAGGCTACGTTTGAAGTTTGAGGTGGCAAGACAAGCAAGCAGCCCCAGTCTCTGTGCCTCTGTGCGAGCAGTGCCATGGGCAGATGAGGCTGAGCAACAGCTTTCCAGGCTAGCCCCTTCTGCCTGCCAGCTATCTGCAGACGTTCGCACTTTCGGAGAAGGGCTGCGAAAGGAGCCTGGCAGGTACGTCCCTATTCCCAGGCTACGTTTGAAGTTTGAGGTGGCAAGACAAGCAAGCAGCCCCATTCTCTGTGCCTCTGTGCGAGCACTGCCATGGGCAGATGAGGCTGAGCAACAGCTTTCCAGGCTAACCCCTTCTGCCTGCCAGCTATCTGCAGACGTTCGCACTTTCGGAGCAGGGCTGCGAAAGGAGCCTGGCAGGGACACCAAAATTCCCAAGTTACTTTTCAAGTTTGAGGTGGCTAGACAAGCGAGCAGCCCCAGTCTCTGTGCCTCTGTGCGAGCAGTGCCATGGGCAGATGAGGCTGAGCAACAGCTTTCCAGGCTAGTCCCTTCTGGCTGCCAGCTATCTGCAGACGTTCGCACTTTCGGAGCAGGGCTGCGAAAGGAGCCTGGCAGGGACACCACCATTCCCAGCATGCGTTTGAAGTTTCAAGTGGCAAGATAAGCAAGCAGCCCCATTCTCTGTGCCTCTGAGCGAACAGTGCCATGGGCAGATGAGGCTGAGCAACAGCTTTCCAGGCTAGCCCCTTCTGGCTGCCAGCTATCTGCAGACGTTCGCACTTTCGGAGCAGGGCTGCGAAAGGAGCGTGGCTGGGACACCAACTTTCCCAGCATGCGTTTGAAGTTTGAGGTGGCAAGACAAGCAAGCAGCCCCATTCTCTGTGCCTCTGTGCGAGCACTGCCATGGGCAGATGAGGCTGAGCAACAGCTTTCCAGGCTAGCCCCTTCTGCCTGCCAGCTATCTGCAGACGTTCGCACTTTCGGAGCAGGGCTGCGAAAGGAGCCTGGCAGGGACACCAACTTTCCCAGCATGCGTTTGAAGTTTGAGGTGGCAAGACAAGCAAGCAGCCCCATTCTCTGTGCCTCTGTGCGAGCACTGCCATGGGCAGATGAGGCTGAGCAACAGCTTTCCAGGCTAGCCCCTTCTGCCTGCCAGCTATCTGCAGACGTTCGCACTTTCGGAGCAGGGCTGCGAAAGGAGCCTGGCAGGGACACCACCATTCCCAGCATGCGTTTGAAGTTTCAAGTGGCAAGATAAGCAAGCAGCCCCATTCTCTGTGCCTCTATGCGAACAGTGCCATGAGCAGATGAGGCTGAGCAACAGCTTTCCAGGCTAGCCCCTTCTGCCTGCCTGCTATCTGCAGACGTTCGCACTTTCGGAGCAGGGCTGCGAAAGGAGCCTGGCAGGGACACCACCATTCCCAGCATGCGTTTGAAGTTTCAAGTGGCAAGATAAGCAAGCAGCCCCATTCTCTGTGCCTCTATGCGAACAGTGCCATGGGCAGATGAGGCTGAGCAACAGCTTTCCAGGCTAGTCCCTTCTGGCTGCCAGCTATCTGCAGACGTTCGCACTTTCGGAGCAGGGCTGCGAAAGGAGCCTGGCTGGGACACCACCGTTCCCAGCATGCGTTTGAAGTTTCAAGTGGCAAGATAAGCAAGCAGCCCCATTCTCTGTGCCTCTATGCGAACAGTGCCATGGGCAGATGAGGCTGAGCAACAGCTTTCCAGGCTAGCCCCTTCTGCCTGCCTGCTATCTGCAGACGTTCGCACTTTCGGAGCAGGGTTGCGAAAGGAGACTGGCAGGGACACCACCATTCCCAGGCTACGTTTGAAGTTTGAGGTGGCAAGACAAGCAAGCAGCCCCATTCTCTGTGCCTCTGTGAGAGCAGTGCCATGGGCAGATGAGCCTGAAAAACAGCTTTCCAGGCTAGCCCCTTCTGCCTGCCAGCTATCTGCAGACGTTCACACTTTTGGAGCAGGGCTGCGAAAGGAGCCTGGCAGGTACGTCCCTATTCCCAGGCTACGTTTGAAGTTTGAGGTGGCAAGACAAGCAAGCAGCCCCAGTCTCTGTGCCTCTGTGCGAGCAGTGCCATGGGCAGATGAGGCTGAGCAACAGCTTTCCAGGCTAACCCCTTCTGCCTGCCTGCTATCTGCAGACGTTCGCACTTT
The DNA here is from genome assembly GCF_030867145.1 of Opisthocomus hoazin. Lineage (NCBI taxonomy): Eukaryota > Metazoa > Chordata > Aves > Opisthocomiformes > Opisthocomidae > Opisthocomus > Opisthocomus hoazin. The sequence continues at coordinate 633,457 of NC_134450.1, read as the reverse complement.
CGGAGCAGGGCTGCGAAAGCAGCCTGGCAGGGACACCAAAATTCCCAAGTTACTTTTCAAGTTTCAGGGGGCTAGACAAGCGAGCAGCCCCAGTCTCTGTGCCTCTGTGCGAGCAGTGCCATGGGCAGATGAGGCTGAGCAACACCTTTCCAGGCTAGCCTCTTCTGCCTGCCAGCTATCTGCAGACGTTCGCACTTTCGGAGCAGGGCTGCGAAAGGAGCGTCGCAGGGTCCCCCCCTTTCCCAGGTTACATTTGAAGATTGAGGTGGCAAGACAAGCAAGCAGCCCCAGTCTCTGTGCCTCTGTGCGAGCAGTGCCATGGGCAGATGAGGCTGACAAACAGCTGTCCAGGCTAGCCCCTTCTGCCTGCCAGCTATCTGCAGACGTTCGCACTTTCGGAGCAGGGCTGCGAAAGGAGCCTGGCAGGGACACCACCATTCCCAGGTTACGTTTGAAGTTTGAGGTGGCAAGACAAGCAAGCAGCCCCAGTCTCTGTGCCTCTGTGCGAGCAGTGCCATGGGCAGATGAGGCGGACAAACAGCTTTCCAGGCTAGCCCCTTCTGCCTGCCAGCTATCTGCAGACGTTCGCACTTTCGGAGCAGGGCTGCGAAAGGAGCCTGGCAGGGACACCACCATTCCCAGGCTACGTTTGAAGTTTGAGGTGGCAAGACAAGCAAGCAGCCCCAGTCTCTGTGCCTCTGTGCGAGCAGTGCCATGGGCAGATGAGGCTGAGCAACAGCTTTCCAGGCTAGCCCCTTCTGCCTGCCAGCTATCTGCAGACGTTCGCACTTTCGGAGAAGGGCTGCGAAAGGAGCCTGGCAGGTACGTCCCTATTCCCAGGCTACGTTTGAAGTTTGAGGTGGCAAGACAAGCAAGCAGCCCCAGTCTCTGTGCCTCTGTGCGAGCACTGCCATGGGCAGATGAGGCTGAGCAACAGCTTTCCAGGCTAACCCCTTCTGCCTGCCAGCTATCTGCAGACGTTCGCACTTTTGGAGCAGGGCTGCGAAAGGAGCCTGGCAGGGACACCAAAATTCCCAAGTTACTTTTCAAGTTTGAGGTGGCTAGACAAGCGAGCAGCCCCAGTCTCTGTGCCTCTGTGCGAGCAGTGCCATGGGCAGATGAGGCTGAGCAACAGCTTTCCAGGCTAGCCTTTTCTGCCTGCCAGCTATCTGCAGACGTTCGCACTTTCGGAGCAGGGCTGCGAAAGGAGCCTGGCAGGGACACCACCATTCCCAGCATGCGTTTGAAGTTTCAAGTGGCAAGATAAGCAAGCAGCCCCATTCTCTGTGCCTCTGTGCGAACAGTGCCATGGGCAGATGAGGCTGAGCAACAGCTTTCCAGGCTAGCCCCTTCTGCCTGCCAGCTATCTGCAGACGTTCGCACTTTCGGAGCAGGGCTGCGAAAGGAGCGTGGCTGGGACACCAACTTTCCCAGCATGCGTTTGAAGTTTGAGGTGGCAAGACAAGCAAGCAGCCCCATTCTCTGTGCCTCTGTGCGAGCACTGCCATGGGCAGATGAGGCTGAGCAACAGCTTTCCAGGCTAGCCCCTTCTGCCTGCCAGCTATCTGCAGACGTTCGCACTTTCGGAGCAGGGCTGCGAAAGCAGCCTGGCAGGGACACCAAAATTCCCAAGTTACTTTTCAAGTTTCAGGGGGCTAGACAAGCGAGCAGCCCCAGTCTCTGTGCCTCTGTGCGAGCAGTGCCATGGGCAGATGAGGCTGAGCAACAGCTTTCCAGGCTAGACTCTTCGGCCTGCCAGCTATCTGCAGACGTTCGCACTTTCGGAGCAGGGCTGCGAAAGGAGCGTCGCAGGGTCCCCCCCTTTCCCAGGTTACATTTGAAGATTGAGGTGGCAAGACAAGCAAGCAGCCCCATTCTCTGTGCCTCTGTGCGAGTAGTGCCATGGGCAGATGAGGCTGACAAACAGCTGTCCAGGCTAGCCCCTTCTGCCTGCCAGCTATCTGCAGACGTTCGCACTTTCGGAGCAGGGCTGCGAAAGGAGCCTGGCAGGGACACCACCATTCCCAGGTTACGTTTGAAGTTTGAGGTGGCAAGACAAGCAAGCAGCCCCAGTCTCTGTGCCTCTGTGCGAGCAGTGCCATGGGCAGATGAGGCGGACAAACAGCTTTCCAGGCTAGCCCCTTCTGCCTGCCAGCTATCTGCAGACGTTCGCACTTTCGGAGCAGGGCTGCGAAAGGAGCCTGGCAGGGACACCACCATTCCCAGGCTACGTTTGAAGTTTGAGGTGGCAAGACAAGCAAGCAGCCCCAGTCTCTGTGCCTCTGTGCGAGCAGTGCCATGGGCAGATGAGGCTGAGCAACAGCTTTCCAGGCTAGCCCCTTCTGCCTGCCAGCTATCTGCAGACGTTCGCACTTTCGGAGCAGGGCTGCGAAAGGAGCCTGGCAGGTACGTCCCTATTCCCAGGCTACGTTTGAAGTTTGAGGTGGCAAGACAAGCAAGCAGCCCCAGTCTCTGTGCCTCTGTGCGAGCACTGCCATGGGCAGATGAGGCTGAGCAACAGCTTTCCAGGCTAACCCCTTCTGCCTGCCAGCTATCTGCAGACGTTCGCACTTTCGGAGCAGGGCTGCGAAAGGAGCCTGGCAGGGACACCAAAATTCCCAAGTTACTTTTCAAGTTTGAGGTGGCTAGACAAGCGAGCAGCCCCAGTCTCTGTGCCTCTGTGCGAGCAGTGCCATGGGCAGATGAGGCTGAGCAACAGCTTTCCAGGCTAGCCTTTTCTGCCTGCCAGCTATCTGCAGACGTTCGCACTTTCGGAGCAGGGCTGCGAAAGGAGCCTGGCAGGGACACCACCATTCCCAGCATGCGTTTGAAGTTTCAAGTGGCAAGATAAGCAAGCAGCCCCATTCTCTGTGCCTCTGTGCGAACAGTGCCATGGGCAGATGAGGCTGAGCAACAGCTTTCCAGGCTAGCCCCTTCTGGCTGCCAGCTATCTGCAGACGTTCGCACTTTCGGAGCAGGGCTGCGAAAGGAGCCTAGCAGGGACACCAAAATTCCCAAGTTACTTTTCAAGTTTGAGGTGGCTAGACAAGCGAGCAGCCCCAGTCTCTGTGCCTCTGTGCGAGCAGTGCCATGGGCAGATGAGGCTGAGCAACAGCTTTCCAGGCTAGCCTTTTCTGCCTGCCAGCTATCTGCAGACGTTCGCACTTTCGGAGCAGGGCTGCGAAAGGAGCCTGGCAGGGACACCACCATTCCCAGCATGCGTTTGAAGTTTCAAGTGGCAAGATAAGCAAGCAGCCCCATTCTCTGTGCCTCTGTGCGAACAGTGCCATGGGCAGATGAGGCTGAGCAACAGCTTTCCAGGCTAGCCCCTTCTGGCTGCCAGCTATCTGCAGACGTTCGCACTTTCGGAGCAGGGCTGCGAAAGGAGCGTGGCTGGGACACCAACTTTCCCAGCATGCGTTTGAAGTTTGAGGTGGCAAGACAAGCAAGCAGCCCCATTCTCTGTGCCTCTGTGCGAGCACTGCCATGGGCAGATGAGGCTGAGCAACAGCTTTCCAGGCTAGCCCCTTCTGCCTGCCAGCTATCTGCAGACGTTCGCACTTTCGGAGCAGGGCTGCGAAAGCAGCCTGGCAGGGACACCAAAATTCCCAAGTTACTTTTCAAGTTTCAGGGGGCTAGACAAGCGAGCAGCCCCAGTCTCTGTGCCTCTGTGCGAGCAGTGCCATGGGCAGATGAGGCTGAGCAACAGCTTTCCAGGCTAGACTCTTCGTCCTGCCAGCTATCTGCAGACGTTCGCACTTTCGGAGTAGGGCTGCGAAAGGAGCGTCGCAGGGTCCCCCCCTTTCCCAGGTTACATTTGAAGATTGAGGTGGCAAGACAAGCAAGCAGCCCCATTCTCTGTGCCTCTGTGCGAGTAGTGCCATGGGCAGATGAGGCTGACAAACAGCTGTCCAGGCTAGCCCCTTCTGCCTGCCAGCTATCTGCAGACGTTCGCACTTTCGGAGCAGGGCTGCGAAAGGAGCCTGGCAGGGACACCACCATTCCCAGCATGCGTTTGAAGTTTCAAGTGGCAAGATAAGCAAGCAGCCCCATTCTCTGTGCCTCTATGCGAACAGTGCCATGGGCAGATGAGGCTGAGCAACAGCTTTCCAGGCTAGCCCCTTCTGCCTGCCTGCTATCTGCAGACGTTCGCACTTTCGGAGCAGGGTTGCGAAAGGAGACTGGCAGGGACACCACCATTCCCAGGCTACGTTTGAAGTTTGAGGTGGCAAGACAAGCAAGCAGCCCCATTCTCTGTGCCTCTGTGAGAGCAGTGCCATGGGCAGATGAGCCTGAAAAACAGCTTTCCAGGCTAGCCCCTTCTGCCTGCCAGCTATCTGCAGACGTTCACACTTTCGGAGCAGGGCTGCGAAAGGAGCCTGGCAGGTACGTCCCTATTCCCAGGCTACGTTTGAAGTTTGAGGTGGCAAGACAAGCAAGCAGCCCCAGTCTCTGTGCCTCTGTGCGAGCAGTGCCATGGGCAGATGAGGCTGAGCAACAGCTTTCCAGGCTAACCCCTTCTGCCTGCCTGCTATCTGCAGACGTTCGCACTTTCGGAGCAGGGCTGCGAAAGCAGCCTGGCAGGGACACCAAAATTCCCAAGTTACTTTTCAAGTTTCAGGGGGCTAGACAAGCGAGCAGCCCCAGTCTCTGTGCCTCTGTGCGAGCAGTGCCATGGGCAGATGAGGCTGAGCAACAGCTTTCCAGGCTAGCCTCTTCTGCCTGCCAGCTATCTGCAGACGTTCGCACTTTCGGAGCAGGGCTGCGAAAGGAGCGTCGCAGGGTCCCCCCCTTTCCCAGGTTACATTTGAAGATTGAGGTGGCAAGACAAGCAAGCAGCCCCAGTCTCTGTGCCTCTGTGCGAGCAGTGCCATGGGCAGATGAGGCTGACAAACAGCTGTCCAGGCTAGCCCCTTCTGCCTGTCAGCTATCTGCAGACGTTCGCACTTTCGGAGCAGGGCTGCGAAAGGAGCCTGGCAGGGACACCACCATTCCCAGGTTACGTTTGAAGTTTGAGGTGGCAAGACAAGCAAGCAGCCCCAGTCTCTGTGCCTCTGTGCGAGCAGTGCCATGGGCAGATGAGGCGGACAAACAGCTTTCCAGGCTAGCCCCTTCTGCCTGCCAGCTATCTGCAGACGTTCGCACTTTCGGAGCAGGGCTGCGAAAGGAGCCTGGCAGGGACACCACCATTCCCAGGCTACGTTTGAAGTTTGAGGTGGCAAGACAAGCAAGCAGCCCCAGTCTCTGTGCCTCTGTGCGAGCAGTGCCATGGGCAGATGAGGCTGACAAACAGCTTTCCAGGCTAGCCCCTTCTGCCTGCCAGCAATCTGCAGACGTTCGCACTTTTGGAGCAGGGCTGCGAAAGGAGCCTGGCAGGTACGTCCCTATTCCCAGGCTACGTTTGAAGTTTGAGGTGGCAAGACAAGCAAGCAGCCCCAGTCTCTGTGCCTCTGTGCGAGCACTGCCATGGGCAGATGAGGCTCAGCAACAGCTTTCCAGGCTAACCCCTTCTGCCTGCCAGCTATCTGCAGACGTTCGCACTTTCGGAGCAGGGCTGCGAAAGGAGCCTGGCAGGGACACCAAATTCCCAAGTTACTTTTCAAGTTTGAGGTGGCTAGACAAGCGAGCAGCCCAAGTCTCTGTGCCTCTGTGCGAGCAGTGCCATGGGCAGATGAGGCTGAGCAACAGCTTTCCAGGCTAGCCTTTTCTGCCTGCCAGCTATCTGCAGACGTTCGCACTTTCGGAGCAGGGCTGCGAAAGGAGCCTCGCAGGGTCCCCCCCTTTCCCAGGATACATTTGAAGATTGAGGTGGCAAGACAAGCAAGCAGCCCCAGTCTCTGTGCCTCTGTGCGAGCAGTGCCATGGGCAGATGAGGCTGACAAACAGCTTTCCAGGCTAGCCCCTTCTGCCTTCCAGCTACCTGCAGACGTTCGCACTTTCGGAGCAGGGCTGCGAAAGGAGCCTCGCAGGGTCCCCCCCTTTCCCAGGATACATTTGAAGATTGAGGTGGCAAGACAAGCAAGCAGCCCCAGTCTCTGTGCCTCTGTGCGAGCAGTGCCTTTGGCCGATGAGGCTGACAAACAGCTTTCCAGGCTAGCCCCTTCTGCCTGCCAGCTATCTGCAGACGTTCGCACTTTCGGAGCAGGGCTGCGAAAGGAGCCTCACAGGGTCCCCCCCCTTCCCAGGATACATTTGAAGTTTGAGGTGGCAAGATAAGCAAGCAGCCCCAGTCTCTGTGCCTCTGTGCGAGCAGTGCCATGGGCAGATGAGGCTGACAAACAGCTTTCCAGACTAGCCCCTTCTGCCTGCCAGCTATCTGCAGACGTTCGCACTTTCGGAGCAGGGCTGCGAAAGGAGCCTGGCAGGGACACCTCCATTCCCAGGCTACGTTTGAAGTTTGAGGTGGCAAGACAAGCAAGCAGCCCCAGTCTCTGTGCCTCTGTGCGAGCAGTGCCATGGGCAGATGAGGCTGACAAACAGCTTTCCAAGCTAGCCCCTTCTGCCTGCCAGCAATCTGCAGACGTTCGCACTTTTGGAGCAGGGCTGCGAAAGGAGCCTGGCAGGTACGTCCCTATTCCCAGGCTACGTTTGAAGTTTGAGGTGGCAAGACAAGCGAGCAGCCCCAGTCTCTGTGCCTCTGTGCGAGCAGTGCCATGGCCATATGAGGCTGACAAACAGCTTTCCAGGCTAGCCCCTTCTGCCTGCCAGCTATCTGCAGACGTTCGCACTTTTGGAGCAGGGCTGCGAAAGGAGCCTGGCAGGGACACCACAATTCCCAAGCTACGTTTCAAGTTTGAGGTGGCTAGACAAGCGAGCAGCCCCAGTCTCTGTGCCTCTGTGCGAGCAGTGCCATGGGCAGATGAGGCTGACAAACAGCTGTCCAGGCTAGCCCCTTCTGCCTGCCAGCTATCTGCAGACGTTCGCACTTTCGGAGCAGGGCTGCGAAAGGAGCCTGGCAGGGACACCACCATTCCCAGGCTACGTTTGAAGTTTGAGGTGGCAAGACAAGCAAGCAGCCCCAGTCTCTGTGCCTCTGTGCGAGCAGTGCCATGGGCAGATGAGGCTGACAAACAGCTTTCCAGGCTAGCCCCTTCTGCCTGCCAGCTATCTGCAGACGTTCGCACTTTCGGAGCAAGGCTGCGAAAGGAGCCTAGCAGGGACACCACAATTACCAAGTTACTTTTCAAGTTTGAGGTGGCTAGACAAGTGAGCAGCCCCAGTCTCTGTGCCTCTGTGCGAGCAGTGCCATGGGCAGATGAGGCTGAGCAACAGCTTTCCAGGCTAGTCCCTTCTGGCTGCCAGCTATCTGCAGACGTTCACACTTTCGGAGCAGGGCTGCGAAAGGAGCCTGGCAGGGACACCACCATTCCCAGCATGCGTTTGAAGTTTCAAGTGGCAAGATAAGCAAGCAGCCCCATTCTCTGTGCCTCTATGCGAACAGTGCCATGGGCAGATGAGGCTGAGCAACAGCTTTCCAGGCTAGCCCCTTCTGCCTGCCTGCTATCTGCAGACGTTCGCACTTTCGGAGCAGGGTTGCGAAAGGAGACTGGCAGGGACACCACCATTCCCAGGCTACGTTTGAAGTTTGAGGTGGCAAGACAAGCAAGCAGCCCCATTCTCTGTGCCTCTGTGAGAGCAGTGCCATGGGCAGATGAGCCTGAAAAACAGCTTTCCAGGCTAGCCCCTTCTGCCTGCCAGCTATCTGCAGACGTTCACACTTTCGGAGCAGGGCTGCGAAAGGAGCCTGGCAGGTACGTCCCTATTCCCAGGCTACGTTTGAAGTTTGAGGTGGCAAGACAAGCAAGCAGCCCCAGTCTCTGTGCCTCTGTGCGAGCAGTGCCATGGGCAGATGAGGCTGAGCAACAGCTTTCCAGGCTAACCCCTTCTGCCTGCCTGCTATCTGCAGACGTTCGCACTTTCGGAGCAGGGCTGCGAAAGCAGCCTGGCAGGGACACCAAAATTCCCAAGTTACTTTTCAAGTTTCAGGGGGCTAGACAAGCGAGCAGCCCCAGTCTCTGTGCCTCTGTGCGAGCAGTGCCATGGGCAGATGAGGCTGAGCAACAGCTTTCCAGGCTAGCCTCTTCTGCCTGCCAGCTATCTGCAGACGTTCGCACTTTCGGAGCAGGGCTGCGAAAGGAGCGTCGCAGGGTCCCCCCCTTTCCCAGGTTACATTTGAAGATTGAGGTGGCAAGACAAGCAAGCAGCCCCAGTCTCTGTGCCTCTGTGCGAGCAGTGCCATGGGCAGATGAGGCTGACAAACAGCTGTCCAGGCTAGCCCCTTCTGCCTGCCAGCTATCTGCAGACGTTCGCACTTTCGGAGCAGGGCTGCGAAAGGAGCCTGGCAGGGACACCACCATTCCCAGGTTACGTTTGAAGTTTGAGGTGGCAAGACAAGCAAGCAGCCCCAGTCTCTGTGCCTCTGTGCGAGCAGTGCCATGGGCAGATGAGGCGGACAAACAGCTTTCCAGGCTAGCCCCTTCTGCCTGCCAGCTATCTGCAGACGTTCGCACTTTCGGAGCAGGGCTGCGAAAGGAGCCTGGCAGGGACACCACCATTCCCAGGCTACGTTTGAAGTTTGAGGTGGCAAGACAAGCAAGCAGCCCCAGTCTCTGTGCCTCTGTGCGAGCAGTGCCATGGGCAGATGAGGCTGACAAACAGCTTTCCAGGCTAGCCCCTTCTGCCTGCCAGCTATCTGCAGACGTTCGCACTTTTGGAGCAGGGCTGCGAAAGGAGCCTGGCAGGTACGTCCCTATTCCCAGGCTACGTTTGAAGTTTGAGGTGGCAAGACAAGCAAGCAGCCCCAGTCTCTGTGCCTCTGTGCGAGCACTGCCATGGGCAGATGAGGCTGAGCAACAGCTTTCCAGGCTAACCCCTTCTGCCTGCCAGCTATCTGCAGACGTTCGCACTTTCGGAGCAGGGCTGCGAAAGGAGCCTGGCAGGGACACCAAATTCCCAAGTTACTTTTCAAGTTTGAGGTGGCTAGACAAGCGAGCAGCCCAAGTCTCTGTGCCTCTGTGCGAGCAGTGCCATGGGCAGATGAGGCTGAGCAACAGCTTTCCAGGCTAGCCTTTTCTGCCTGCCAGCTATCTGCAGACGTTCGCACTTTCGGAGCAGGGCTGCGAAAGGAGCCTCGCAGGGTCCCCCCCTTTCCCAGGATACATTTGAAGATTGAGGTGGCAAGACAAGCAAGCAGCCCCATTCTCTGTGCCTCTGTGCGAGCAGTGCCATGGGCCGATGAGGCTGACAAACAGCTGTCCAGGCTAGCCCCTTCTGCCTGCCAGCTATCTGCAGACGTTCGCAGTTTCGGAGCAGGGCTGCGAAAGGAGCCTGGCAGGGACACCACCATTCCCAGGCTACGTTTGAAGTTTGAGGTGGCAAGAGAAGCAAGCAGCCCCAGTCTCTGTGCCTCTGTGCGAGCAGTGCCATGGGCAGATGAGGCTGACAAACAGCTTTCCAGGCTAGCCCCTTCTGCCTGCCAGCTATCTGCAGACGTTCGCACTTTCGGAGCAAGGCTGCGAAAGGAGCCTAGCAGGGACACCACAATTACCAAGTTACTTTTCAAGTTTGAGGTGGCTAGACAAGTGAGCAGCCCCAGTCTCTGTGCCTCTGTGCGAGCAGTGCCATGGGCAGATGAGGCTGAGCAACAGCTTTCCAGGCTAGCCTCTTCTGCCTGCCAGCTATCTGCAGACGTTCGCACTTTCGGAGCAGGGCTGCGAAAGGAGCCTCGCAGGGTCCCCCCCTTTCCCAGGATACATTTGAAGATTGAGGTGGCAAGACAAGCAAGCAGCCCCAGTCTCTGTGCCTCTGTGCGAGCAGTGCCATGGGCAGATGAGGCTGACAAACAGCTTTCCAGGCTAGCCCCTTCTGCCTTCCAGCTACCTGCAGACGTTCGCACTTTCGGAGCAGGGCTGCGAAAGGAGCCTCGCAGGGTCCCCCCCTTTCCCAGGATACATTTGAAGATTGAGGTGGCAAGACAAGCAAGCAGCCCCAGTCTCTGTGCCTCTGTGCGAGCAGTGCCTTTGGCCGATGAGGCTGACAAACAGCTTTCCAGGCTAGCCCCTTCTGCCTGCCAGCTATCTGCAGACGTTCGCACTTTCGGAGCAGGGCTGCGAAAGGAGCCTCACAGGGTCCCCCCCCTTCCCAGGATACATTTGAAGTTTGAGGTGGCAAGATAAGCAAGCAGCCCCAGTCTCTGTGCCTCTGTGCGAGCAGTGCCATGGGCAGATGAGGCTGACAAACAGCTTTCCAGACTAGCCCCTTCTGCCTGCCAGCTATCTGCAGACGTTCGCACTTTCGGAGCAGGGCTGCGAAAGGAGCCTGGCAGGGACACCTCCATTCCCAGGCTACGTTTGAAGTTTGAGGTGGCAAGACAAGCAAGCAGCCCCAGTCTCTGTGCCTCTGTGCGAGCAGTGCCATGGGCAGATGAGGCTGACAAACAGCTTTCCAAGCTAGCCCCTTCTGCCTGCCAGCAATCTGCAGACGTTCGCACTTTTGGAGCAGGGCTGCGAAAGGAGCCTGGCAGGTACGTCCCTATTCCCAGGCTACGTTTGAAGTTTGAGGTGGCAAGACAAGCGAGCAGCCCCAGTCTCTGTGCCTCTGTGCGAGCAGTGCCATGGCCATATGAGGCTGACAAACAGCTTTCCAGGCTAGCCCCTTCTGCCTGCCAGCTATCTGCAGACGTTCGCACTTTTGGAGCAGGGCTGCGAAAGGAGCCTGGCAGGGACACCACAATTCCCAAGCTACGTTTCAAGTTTGAGGTGGCTAGACAAGCGAGCAGCCCCAGTCTCTGTGCCTCTGTGCGAGCAGTGCCATGGGCAGATGAGGCTGAGCAACAGCTTTCCAGGCTAGCCTCTTCTGCCTGCCAGCTATCTGCAGACGTTCGCACTTTCGGAGCAGGGCTGCGAAAGGAGCCTGGCTGGGACACCAACTTTCCCAGGCTACGTTTCAAGTTTGAGGTGGCAAGACAAGCAAGCAGCCCCAGTCTCTGTGCCTCTGTGCGAGCAGTGCCATGGGCAGATGAGGCTGAGCAACGGCTTTCCAGGCTAGCCCCTTCTGCCTGCCAGCTATCTGCAGACGTTCACACTTTTGGACCAGGGCTGCGAAAGGAGACGGGCAGGGACAGCACCATGCCCAGCAACGCTTCACGTTTGAGGTGGCAAGACAAGCAAGCAGCCCCAGTCTCTGTGCCTCTGTGCGAGCAGTGCCATGGGAAGATGAGGCTGACAAACAGCTTTCCAGGCTAGCCCCTTCTGCCTGCCAGCTATCTGCAGACGTTCGCACTTTCGGAGCAGGGCTGCGAAAGGAGCCTGGCAGGGACACCACCATTCCCAGGCTACGTTTGAAGTTTGAGGTGGCAAGACAAGCAAGCAGCCCCAGTCTCTGTGCCTCTGTGCGAGCACTGCCATGGGCAGATGAGGCTGACAAACAGCTTTCCAGGCTAGTCCCTTCTGCCTGCCAGCTATCTGCAGACGTTCGCACTTTCGGAGCAGGGCTGCGAAAGGAGCCTGGCAGGGACAACACCATTCCCAGGCTAAATTTGAAGTTTGAGGTGGCAAGACAAGCGAGCAGCCCCAGTCTCTGTGCCTCTGTGCGAGCAGTGCCATGGGCAGATGAGGCTGAGCAACAGCTTTCCAGGCTAGCCCCTTCTGCCTGCCAGCTATCTGCAGACGTTCGCACTTTTGGAGCAGGGCTGCGAAAGGAGCCTGGCAGGGACACCACCATTCCCAGGATACATTTGAAGATTAAGGTGGCAAGACAAGCAAGCAGCCCAAGTCTCTGTGCCTCTGTGCGAGCAGTGCCATGGGCAGATGAGGCTGAGCAACAGCTTTCCAGGCTAGCCCCTTCTGGCTGCCAGCTATCTGCAGATGTTCGCACTTTCGGAGCAGGGCTGCGAAAGGAGCCTCGCAGGGTCCCCCCCTTTCCAGGATACATTTGAAGATTGAGGTGGCAAGACAAGCAAGCAGCCCCAGTCTCTGTGCCTCTGTGCGAGCAGTGCCTTTGGCCGATGAGGCTGACAAACAGCTTTCCAGGCTAGCCCCTTCTGCCTGCCAGCTATCTGCAGACGTTCGCACTTTTGGAGCAGGGCTGCGAAAGGAGCGTCGCAGGGACACCACCATTCCCAGGCTACGTTTCAAGTTTGAGGTGGCAAGACAAGCAAGCAGCCCCAGTCTCTGTTCCTCTGTGCGAGCAGTGCCATGGGCAGATGAGGCTAACAAACAAACAGCTTTCCAGGCCAGCTCCTTCTGCCTGCCAGCTATCTGCAGACGTTTACACTTTCGGAGCAGGGCTGCGAACGCAGACTGGCAGGGACACCTCCATTCCCAGGCTACGTTTGAAGTTTGAGGTGGCAAGACAAGCAAGCAGCCCCAGTCTCTGTGCCTCTGTGCGAGCAGTGCCATGGGCAGATGAGGCTGACAAACAGCTTTCCAAGCTAGCCCCTTCTGCCTGCCAGCAATCTGCAGACGTTCGCACTTTTGGAGCAGGGCTGCGAAAGGAGCCTGGCAGGTACGTCCCTATTCCCAGGCTACGTTTGAAGTTTGAGGTGGCAAGACAAGCGAGCAGCCCCAGTCTCTGTGCCTCTGTGCGAGCAGTGCCATGGCCATATGAGGCTGACAAACAGCTTTCCAGGCTAGCCCCTTCTGCCTGCCAGCTATCTGCAGACGTTCGCACTTTTGGAGCAGGGCTGCGAAAGGAGCCTGGCAGGGACACCACAATTCCCAAGCTACGTTTCAAGTTTGAGGTGGCTAGACAAGCGAGCAGCCCCAGTCTCTGTGCCTCTGTGCGAGCAGTGCCATGGGCAGATGAGGCTGACAAACAGCTGTCCAGGCTAGCCCCTTCTGCCTGCCAGCTATCTGCAGACGTTCGCACTTTCGGAGCAGGGCTGCGAAAGGAGCCTGGCAGGGACACCACCATTCCCAGGCTACGTTTGAAGTTTGAGGTGGCAAGACAAGCAAGCAGCCCCAGTCTCTGTGCCTCTGTGCGAGCAGTGCCATGGGCAGATGAGGCTGACAAACAGCTTTCCAGGCTAGCCCCTTCTGCCTGCCAGCTATCTGCAGACGTTCGCACTTTCGGAGCAAGGCTGCGAAAGGAGCCTAGCAGGGACACCACAATTACCAAGTTACTTTTCAAGTTTGAGGTGGCTAGACAAGTGAGCAGCCCCAGTCTCTGTGCCTCTGTGCGAGCAGTGCCATGGGCAGATGAGGCTGAGCAACAGCTTTCCAGGCTAGTCCCTTCTGGCTGCCAGCTATCTGCAGACGTTCGCACTTTCGGAGCAGGGCTGCGAAAGGAGCCTGGCAGGGACACCACCATTCCCAGCATGCGTTTGAAGTTTCAAGTGGCAAGATAAGCAAGCAGCCCCATTCTCTGTGCCTCTATGCGAACAGTGCCATGGGCAGATGAGGCTGAGCAACAGCTTTCCAGGCTAGCCCCTTCTGCCTGCCTGCTATCTGCAGACGTTCGCACTTTCGGAGCAGGGTTGCGAAAGGAGACTGGCAGGGACACCACCATTCCCAGGCTACGTTTGAAGTTTGAGGTGGCAAGACAAGCAAGCAGCCCCATTCTCTGTGCCTCTGTGAGAGCAGTGCCATGGGCAGATGAGCCTGAAAAACAGCTTTCCAGGCTAGCCCCTTCTGCCTGCCAGCTATCTGCAGACGTTCACACTTTCGGAGCAGGGCTGCGAAAGGAGCCTGGCAGGTACGTCCCTATTCCCAGGCTACGTTTGAAGTTTGAGGTGGCAAGACAAGCAAGCAGCCCCAGTCTCTGTGCCTCTGTGCGAGCAGTGCCATGGGCAGATGAGGCTGAGCAACAGCTTTCCAGGCTAACCCCTTCTGCCTGCCTGCTATCTGCAGACGTTCGCACTTTCGGAGCAGGGCTGCGAAAGCAGCCTGGCAGGGACACCAAAATTCCCAAGTTACTTTTCAAGTTTCAGGGGGCTAGACAAGCGAGCAGCCCCAGTCTCTGTGCCTCTGTGCGAGCAGTGCCATGGGCAGATGAGGCTGAGCAACAGCTTTCCAGGCTAGCCTCTTCTGCCTGCCAGCTATCTGCAGACGTTCGCACTTTCGGAGCAGGGCTGCGAAAGGAGCGTCGCAGGGTCCCCCCCTTTCCCAGGTTACATTTGAAGATTGAGGTGGCAAGACAAGCAAGCAGCCCCAGTCTCTGTGCCTCTGTGCGAGCAGTGCCATGGGCAGATGAGGCTGACAAACAGCTGTCCAGGCTAGCCCCTTCTGCCTGCCAGCTATCTGCAGACGTTCGCACTTTCGGAGCAGGGCTGCGAAAGGAGCCTGGCAGGGACACCACCATTCCCAGGTTACGTTTGAAGTTTGAGGTGGCAAGACAAGCAAGCAGCCCCAGTCTCTGTGCCTCTGTGCGAGCAGTGCCATGGGCAGATGAGGCGGACAAACAGCTTTCCAGGCTAGCCCCTTCTGCCTGCCAGCTATCTGCAGACGTTCGCACTTTCGGAGCAGGGCTGCGAAAGGAGCCTGGCAGGGACACCACCATTCCCAGGCTACGTTTGAAGTTTGAGGTGGCAAGACAAGCAAGCAGCCCCAGTCTCTGTGCCTCTGTGCGAGCAGTGCCATGGGCAGATGAGGCTGACAAACAGCTTTCCAGGCTAGCCCCTTCTGCCTGCCAGCTATCTGCAGACGTTCGCACTTTTGGAGCAGGGCTGCGAAAGGAGCCTGGCAGGTACGTCCCTATTCCCAGGCTACGTTTGAAGTTTGAGGTGGCAAGACAAGCAAGCAGCCCCAGTCTCTGTGCCTCTGTGCGAGCACTGCCATGGGCAGATGAGGCTGAGCAACAGCTTTCCAGGCTAACCCCTTCTGCCTGCCAGCTATCTGCAGACGTTCGCACTTTCGGAGCAGGGCTGCGAAAGGAGCCTGGCAGGGACACCAAATTCCCAAGTTACTTTTCAAGTTTGAGGTGGCTAGACAAGCGAGCAGCCCAAGTCTCTGTGCCTCTGTGCGAGCAGTGCCATGGGCAGATGAGGCTGAGCAACAGCTTTCCAGGCTAGCCTTTTCTGCCTGCCAGCTATCTGCAGACGTTCGCACTTTCGGAGCAGGGCTGCGAAAGGAGCCTCGCAGGGTCCCCCCCTTTCCCAGGATACATTTGAAGATTGAGGTGGCAAGACAAGCAAGCAGCCCCATTCTCTGTGCCTCTGTGCGAGCAGTGCCATGGGCCGATGAGGCTGACAAACAGCTGTCCAGGCTAGCCCCTTCTGCCTGCCAGCTATCTGCAGACGTTCGCAGTTTCGGAGCAGGGCTGCGAAAGGAGCCTGGCAGGGACACCACCATTCCCAGGCTACGTTTGAAGTTTGAGGTGGCAAGAGAAGCAAGCAGCCCCAGTCTCTGTGCCTCTGTGCGAGCAGTGCCATGGGCAGATGAGGCTGACAAACAGCTTTCCAGGCTAGCCCCTTCTGGCTGCCAGCTATCTGCAGACGTTCGCACTTTCGGAGCAAGGCTGCGAAAGGAGCCTAGCAGGGACACCACAATTACCAAGTTACTTTTCAAGTTTGAGGTGGCTAGACAAGTGAGCAGCCCCAGTCTCTGTGCCTCTGTGCGAGCAGTGCCATGGGCAGATGAGGCTGAGCAACAGCTTTCCAGGCTAGCCTCTTCTGCCTGCCAGCTATCTGCAGACGTTCGCACTTTCGGAGCAGGGCTGCGAAAGGAGCCTCGCAGGGTCCCCCCCTTTCCCAGGATACATTTGAAGATTGAGGTGGCAAGACAAGCAAGCAGCCCCAGTCTCTGTGCCTCTGTGCGAGCAGTGCCATGGGCAGATGAGGCTGACAAACAGCTTTCCAGGCTAGCCCCTTCTGCCTTCCAGCTACCTGCAGACGTTCGCACTTTCGGAGCAGGGCTGCGAAAGGAGCCTCGCAGGGTCCCCCCCTTTCCCAGGATACATTTGAAGATTGAGGTGGCAAGACAAGCAAGCAGCCCCAGTCTCTGTGCCTCTGTGCGAGCAGTGCCTTTGGCCGATGAGGCTGACAAACAGCTTTCCAGGCTAGCCCCTTCTGCCTGCCAGCTATCTGCAGACGTTCGCACTTTCGGAGCAGGGCTGCGAAAGGAGCCTCACAGGGTCCCCCCCCTTCCCAGGATACATTTGAAGTTTGAGGTGGCAAGATAAGCAAGCAGCCCCAGTCTCTGTGCCTCTGTGCGAGCAGTGCCATGGGCAGATGAGGCTGACAAACAGCTTTCCAGACTAGCCCCTTCTGCCTGCCAGCTATCTGCAGACGTTCGCACTTTCGGAGCAGGGCTGCGAAAGGAGCCTGGCAGGGACACCTCCATTCCCAGGCTACGTTTGAAGTTTGAGGTGGCAAGACAAGCAAGCAGCCCCAGTCTCTGTGCCTCTGTGCGAGCAGTGCCATGGGCAGATGAGGCTGACAAACAGCTTTCCAAGCTAGCCCCTTCTGCCTGCCAGCAATCTGCAGACGTTCGCACTTTTGGAGCAGGACTGCGAAAGGAGCCTGGCAGGTACGTCCCTATTCCCAGGCTACGTTTGAAGTTTGAGGTGGCAAGACAAGCGAGCAGCCCCAGTCTCTGTGCCTCTGTGCGAGCAGTGCCATGGCCATATGAGGCTGACAAACAGCTTTCCAGGCTAGCCCCTTCTGCCTGCCAGCTATCTGCAGACGTTCGCACTTTTGGAGCAGGGCTGCGAAAGGAGCCTGGCAGGGACACCACAATTCCCAAGCTACGTTTCAAGTTTGAGGTGGCTAGACAAGCGAGCAGCCCCAGTCTCTGTGCCTCTGTGCGAGCAGTGCCATGGGCAGATGAGGCTGAGCAACAGCTTTCCAGGCTAGCCTCTTCTGCCTGCCAGCTATCTGCAGACGTTCGCACTTTCGGAGCAGGGCTGCGAAAGGAGCCTGGCTGGGACACCAACTTTCCCAGGCTACGTTTCAAGTTTGAGGTGGCAAGACAAGCAAGCAGCCCCAGTCTCTGTGCCTCTGTGCGAGCAGTGCCATGGGCAGATGAGGCTGAGCAACGGCTTTCCAGGCTAGCCCCTTCTGCCTGCCAGCTATCTGCAGACGTTCACACTTTTGGACCAGGGCTGCGAAAGGAGACGGGCAGGGACAGCACCATGCCCAGCAACGCTTCACGTTTGAGGTGGCAAGACAAGCAAGCAGCCCCAGTCTCTGTGCCTCTGTGCGAGCAGTGCCATGGGAAGATGAGGCTGACAAACAGCTTTCCAGGCTAGCCCCTTCTGCCTGCCAGCTATCTGCAGACGTTCGCACTTTCGGAGCAGGGCTGCGAAAGGAGCCTGGCAGGGACACCACCATTCCCAGGCTACGTTTGAAGTTTGAGGTGGCAAGACAAGCAAGCAGCCCCAGTCTCTGTGCCTCTGTGCGAGCACTGCCATGGGCAGATGAGGCTGACAAACAGCTTTCCAGGCTAGTCCCTTCTGCCTGCCAGCTATCTGCAGACGTTCGCACTTTCGGAGCAGGGCTGCGAAAGGAGCCTGGCAGGGACAACACCATTCCCAGGCTAAATTTGAAGTTTGAGGTGGCAAGACAAGCGAGCAGCCCCAGTCTCTGTGCCTCTGTGCGAGCAGTGCCATGGGCAGATGAGGCTGAGCAACAGCTTTCCAGGCTAGCCCCTTCTGCCTGCCAGCTATCTGCAGACGTTCGCACTTTTGGAGCAGGGCTGCGAAAGGAGCCTGGCAGGGACACCACCATTCCCAGGATACATTTGAAGATTAAGGTGGCAAGACAAGCAAGCAGCCCAAGTCTCTGTGCCTCTGTGCGAGCAGTGCCATGGGCAGATGAGGCTGAGCAACAGCTTTCCAGGCTAGCCCCTTCTGGCTGCCAGCTATCTGCAGATGTTCGCACTTTCGGAGCAGGGCTGCGAAAGGAGCCTCGCAGGGTCCCCCCCTTTCCAGGATACATTTGAAGATTGAGGTGGCAAGACAAGCAAGCAGCCCCAGTCTCTGTGCCTCTGTGCGAGCAGTGCCTTTGGCCGATGAGGCTGACAAACAGCTTTCCAGGCTAGCCCCTTCTGCCTGCCAGCTATCTGCAGACGTTCGCACTTTTGGAGCAGGGCTGCGAAAGGAGCGTCGCAGGGACACCACCATTCCCAGGCTACGTTTCAAGTTTGAGGTGGCAAGACAAGCAAGCAGCCCCAGTCTCTGTTCCTCTGTGCGAGCAGTGCCATGGGCAGATGAGGCTAACAAACAAACAGCTTTCCAGGCCAGCTCCTTCTGCCTGCCAGCTATCTGCAGACGTTTACACTTTCGGAGCAGGGCTGCGAACGCAGACTGGCAGGGACAGCACCATGCCCAGCAACGCTTCACGTTTGAGGTGGCAAGACAAGCAAGCAGCCCCAGTCTCTGTGCCTCTGTGCGAGCAGTGCCATGGGCAGATGAGGCTGACAAACAGCTTTCCAGGCTAGCCCCTTCTGCCTGCCAGCTATCTGCAGACGTTCGCACTTCCGGAGCAGGGCTGAGAAAGGAGCCTGGCAGGGACAGTGCCATGCCCAGCAACGCTTCACGTTTGAGGTGGCAAGACAAGCAAGCAGCCCCAGTCTCTGTGCCTCTGTGCGAGCACTGCCATGGGCAGATGAGGCTGAGCAACAGCTTTCCAGGCTAACCCCTTCTGCCTGCCAGCTATCTGCAGACGTTCGCACTTTCGGAGCAGGGCTGCGAAAGGAGCCTGGCAGGGACACCAAATTCCCAAGTTACTTTTCAAGTTTGAGGTGGCTAGACAAGCGAGCAGCCCAAGTCTCTGTGCCTCTGTGCGAGCAGTGCCATGGGCAGATGAGGCTGAGCAACAGCTTTCCAGGCTAGCCTTTTCTGCCTGCCAGCTATCTGCAGACGTTCGCACTTTCGGAGCAGGGCTGCGAAAGGAGCCTCGCAGGGTCCCCCCCTTTCCCAGGATACATTTGAAGATTGAGGTGGCAAGACAAGCAAGCAGCCCCATTCTCTGTGCCTCTGTGCGAGCAGTGCCATGGGCAGATGAGGCTGACAAACAGCTGTCCAGGCTAGCCCCTTCTGCCTGCCAGCTATCTGCAGACGTTCGCACTTTCGGAGCAGGGCTGCGAAAGGAGCCTGGCAGGGACACCACCATTCCCAGGCTACGTTTGAAGTTTGAGGTGGCAAGACAAGCAAGCAGCCCCAGTCTCTGTGCCTCTGTGCGAGCAGTGCCATGGGCAGATGAGGCTGACAAACAGCTTTCCAGGCTAGCCCCTTCTGCCTGCCAGCTATCTGCAGACGTTCGCACTTTCGGAGCAAGGCTGCGAAAGGAGCCTAGCAGGGACACCACAATTACCAAGTTACTTTTCAAGTTTGAGGTGGCTAGACAAGTGAGCAGCCCCAGTCTCTGTGCCTCTGTGCGAGCAGTGCCATGGGCAGATGAGGCTGAGCAACAGCTTTCCAGGCTAGCCTCTTCTGCCTGCCAGCTATCTGCAGACGTTCGCACTTTCGGAGCAGGGCTGCGAAAGGAGCCTCGCAGGGTCCCCCCCTTTCCCAGGATACATTTGAAGATTGAGGTGGCAAGACAAGCAAGCAGCCCCAGTCTCTGTGCCTCTGTGCGAGCAGTGCCATGGGCAGATGAGGCTGACAAACAGCTTTCCAGGCTAGCCCCTTCTGCCTTCCAGCTACCTGCAGACGTTCGCACTTTCGGAGCAGGGCTGCGAAAGGAGCCTCGCAGGGTCCCCCCCTTTCCCAGGATACATTTGAAGATTGAGGTGGCAAGACAAGCAAGCAGCCCCAGTCTCTGTGCCTCTGTGCGAGCAGTGCCTTTGGCCGATGAGGCTGACAAACAGCTTTCCAGGCTAGCCCCTTCTGCCTGCCAGCTATCTGCAGACGTTCGCACTTTCGGAGCAGGGCTGCGAAAGGAGCCTCACAGGGTCCCCCCCCTTCCCAGGATACATTTGAAGTTTGAGGTGGCAAGATAAGCAAGCAGCCCCAGTCTCTGTGCCTCTGTGCGAGCAGTGCCATGGGCAGATGAGGCTGACAAAAAGCTTTCCAGACTAGCCCCTTCTGCCTGCCAGCTATCTGCAGACGTTCGCACTTTCGGAGCAGGGCTGCGAAAGGAGCCTGGCAGGGACACCTCCATTCCCAGGCTACGTTTGAAGTTTGAGGTGGCAAGACAAGCAAGCAGCCCCAGTCTCTGTGCCTCTGGGCGAGCAGTGCCATGGGCAGATGAGGCTGACAAACAGCTTTCCAAGCTAGCCCCTTCTGCCTGCCAGCAATCTGCAGACGTTCGCACTTTTGGAGCAGGGCTGCGAAAGGAGCCTGGCAGGTACGTCCCTATTCCCAGGCTACGTTTGAAGTTTGAGGTGGCAAGACAAGCGAGCAGCCCCAGTCTCTGTGCCTCTGTGCGAGCAGTGCCATGGCCATATGAGGCTGACAAACAGCTTTCCAGGCTAGCCCCTTCTGCCTGCCAGCTATCTGCAGACGTTCGCACTTTTGGAGCAGGGCTGCGAAAGGAGCCTGGCAGGGACACCACAATTCCCAAGCTACGTTTCAAGTTTGAGGTGGCTAGACAAGCGAGCAGCCCCAGTCTCTGT
Organism: Opisthocomus hoazin; assembly: GCF_030867145.1. Lineage (NCBI taxonomy): Eukaryota > Metazoa > Chordata > Aves > Opisthocomiformes > Opisthocomidae > Opisthocomus > Opisthocomus hoazin. Next base: position 612,965 of record NC_134450.1, on the reverse strand, counting down.
GCCTCTGTGCGAGCAGTGCCATGGGCAGATGAGGCTGAGCAACAGCTTTCCAGGCTAGCCTCTTCTGCCTGCCAGCTATCTGCAGACGTTCGCACTTTCGGAGCAGGGCTGCGAAAGGAGCCTGGCTGGGACACCAACTTTCCCAGGCTACGTTTCAAGTTTGAGGTGGCAAGACAAGCAAGCAGCCCCAGTCTCTGTGCCTCTGTGCGAGCAGTGCCATGGGCAGATGAGGCTGAGCAACGGCTTTCCAGGCTAGCCCCTTCTGCCTGCCAGCTATCTGCAGACGTTCACACTTTTGGACCAGGGCTGCGAAAGGAGACGGGCAGGGACAGCACCATGCCCAGCAACGCTTCACGTTTGAGGTGGCAAGACAAGCAAGCAGCCCCAGTCTCTGTGCCTCTGTGCGAGCAGTGCCATGGGAAGATGAGGCTGACAAACAGCTTTCCAGGCTAGCCCCTTCTGCCTGCCAGCTATCTGCAGACGTTCGCACTTTCGGAGCAGGGCTGCGAAAGGAGCCTGGCAGGGACACCACCATTCCCAGGCTACGTTTGAAGTTTGAGGTGGCAAGACAAGCAAGCAGCCCCAGTCTCTGTGCCTCTGTGCGAGCACTGCCATGGGCAGATGAGGCTGACAAACAGCTTTCCAGGCTAGTCCCTTCTGCCTGCCAGCTATCTGCAGACGTTCGCACTTTCGGAGCAGGGCTGCGAAAGGAGCCTGGCAGGGACAACACCATTCCCAGGCTAAATTTGAAGTTTGAGGTGGCAAGACAAGCGAGCAGCCCCAGTCTCTGTGCCTCTGTGCGAGCAGTGCCATGGGCAGATGAGGCTGAGCAACAGCTTTCCAGGCTAGCCCCTTCTGCCTGCCAGCTATCTGCAGACGTTCGCACTTTTGGAGCAGGGCTGCGAAAGGAGCCTGGCAGGGACACCACCATTCCCAGGATACATTTGAAGATTAAGGTGGCAAGACAAGCAAGCAGCCCAAGTCTCTGTGCCTCTGTGCGAGCAGTGCCATGGGCAGATGAGGCTGAGCAACAGCTTTCCAGGCTAGCCCCTTCTGGCTGCCAGCTATCTGCAGATGTTCGCACTTTCGGAGCAGGGCTGCGAAAGGAGCCTCGCAGGGTCCCCCCCTTTCCAGGATACATTTGAAGATTGAGGTGGCAAGACAAGCAAGCAGCCCCAGTCTCTGTGCCTCTGTGCGAGCAGTGCCTTTGGCCGATGAGGCTGACAAACAGCTTTCCAGGCTAGCCCCTTCTGCCTGCCAGCTATCTGCAGACGTTCGCACTTTTGGAGCAGGGCTGCGAAAGGAGCGTCGCAGGGACACCACCATTCCCAGGCTACGTTTCAAGTTTGAGGTGGCAAGACAAGCAAGCAGCCCCAGTCTCTGTTCCTCTGTGCGAGCAGTGCCATGGGCAGATGAGGCTAACAAACAAACAGCTTTCCAGGCCAGCTCCTTCTGCCTGCCAGCTATCTGCAGACGTTTACACTTTCGGAGCAGGGCTGCGAACGCAGACTGGCAGGGACAGCACCATGCCCAGCAACGCTTCACGTTTGAGGTGGCAAGACAAGCAAGCAGCCCCAGTCTCTGTGCCTCTGTGCGAGCAGTGCCATGGGCAGATGAGGCTGACAAACAGCTTTCCAGGCTAGCCCCTTCTGCCTGCCAGCTATCTGCAGACGTTCGCACTTCCGGAGCAGGGCTGAGAAAGGAGCCTGGCAGGGACAGTGCCATGCCCAGCAACGCTTCACGTTTGAGGTGGCAAGACAAGCAAGCAGCCCCAGTCTCTGTGCCTCTGTGCGAGCACTGCCATGGGCAGATGAGGCTGAGCAACAGCTTTCCAGGCTAACCCCTTCTGCCTGCCAGCTATCTGCAGACGTTCGCACTTTCGGAGCAGGGCTGCGAAAGGAGCCTGGCAGGGACACCAAATTCCCAAGTTACTTTTCAAGTTTGAGGTGGCTAGACAAGCGAGCAGCCCAAGTCTCTGTGCCTCTGTGCGAGCAGTGCCATGGGCAGATGAGGCTGAGCAACAGCTTTCCAGGCTAGCCTTTTCTGCCTGCCAGCTATCTGCAGACGTTCGCACTTTCGGAGCAGGGCTGCGAAAGGAGCCTCGCAGGGTCCCCCCCTTTCCCAGGATACATTTGAAGATTGAGGTGGCAAGACAAGCAAGCAGCCCCATTCTCTGTGCCTCTGTGCGAGCAGTGCCATGGGCAGATGAGGCTGACAAACAGCTGTCCAGGCTAGCCCCTTCTGCCTGCCAGCTATCTGCAGACGTTCGCACTTTCGGAGCAGGGCTGCGAAAGGAGCCTGGCAGGGACACCACCATTCCCAGGCTACGTTTGAAGTTTGAGGTGGCAAGACAAGCAAGCAGCCCCAGTCTCTGTGCCTCTGTGCGAGCAGTGCCATGGGCAGATGAGGCTGACAAACAGCTTTCCAGGCTAGCCCCTTCTGCCTGCCAGCTATCTGCAGACGTTCGCACTTTCGGAGCAAGGCTGCGAAAGGAGCCTAGCAGGGACACCACAATTACCAAGTTACTTTTCAAGTTTGAGGTGGCTAGACAAGTGAGCAGCCCCAGTCTCTGTGCCTCTGTGCGAGCAGTGCCATGGGCAGATGAGGCTGAGCAACAGCTTTCCAGGCTAGCCTCTTCTGCCTGCCAGCTATCTGCAGACGTTCGCACTTTCGGAGCAGGGCTGCGAAAGGAGCCTCGCAGGGTCCCCCCCTTTCCCAGGATACATTTGAAGATTGAGGTGGCAAGACAAGCAAGCAGCCCCAGTCTCTGTGCCTCTGTGCGAGCAGTGCCATGGGCAGATGAGGCTGACAAACAGCTTTCCAGGCTAGCCCCTTCTGCCTTCCAGCTACCTGCAGACGTTCGCACTTTCGGAGCAGGGCTGCGAAAGGAGCCTCGCAGGGTCCCCCCCTTTCCCAGGATACATTTGAAGATTGAGGTGGCAAGACAAGCAAGCAGCCCCAGTCTCTGTGCCTCTGTGCGAGCAGTGCCTTTGGCCGATGAGGCTGACAAACAGCTTTCCAGGCTAGCCCCTTCTGCCTGCCAGCTATCTGCAGACGTTCGCACTTTCGGAGCAGGGCTGCGAAAGGAGCCTCACAGGGTCCCCCCCCTTCCCAGGATACATTTGAAGTTTGAGGTGGCAAGATAAGCAAGCAGCCCCAGTCTCTGTGCCTCTGTGCGAGCAGTGCCATGGGCAGATGAGGCTGACAAACAGCTTTCCAGACTAGCCCCTTCTGCCTGCCAGCTATCTGCAGACGTTCGCACTTTCGGAGCAGGGCTGCGAAAGGAGCCTGGCAGGGACACCTCCATTCCCAGGCTACGTTTGAAGTTTGAGGTGGCAAGACAAGCAAGCAGCCCCAGTCTCTGTGCCTCTGTGCGAGCAGTGCCATGGGCAGATGAGGCTGACAAACAGCTTTCCAAGCTAGCCCCTTCTGCCTGCCAGCAATCTGCAGACGTTCGCACTTTTGGAGCAGGGCTGCGAAAGGAGCCTGGCAGGTACGTCCCTATTCCCAGGCTACGTTTGAAGTTTGAGGTGGCAAGACAAGCGAGCAGCCCCAGTCTCTGTGCCTCTGTGCGAGCAGTGCCATGGCCATATGAGGCTGACAAACAGCTTTCCAGGCTAGCCCCTTCTGCCTGCCAGCTATCTGCAGACGTTCGCACTTTTGGAGCAGGGCTGCGAAAGGAGCCTGGCAGGGACACCACAATTCCCAAGCTACGTTTCAAGTTTGAGGTGGCTAGACAAGCGAGCAGCCCCAGTCTCTGTGCCTCTGTGCGAGCAGTGCCATGGGCAGATGAGGCTGAGCAACAGCTTTCCAGGCTAGCCTCTTCTGCCTGCCAGCTATCTGCAGACGTTCGCACTTTCGGAGCAGGGCTGCGAAAGGAGCCTGGCTGGGACACCAACTTTCCCAGGCTACGTTTCAAGTTTGAGGTGGCAAGACAAGCAAGCAGCCCCAGTCTCTGTGCCTCTGTGCGAGCAGTGCCATGGGCAGATGAGGCTGAGCAACGGCTTTCCAGGCTAGCCCCTTCTGCCTGCCAGCTATCTGCAGACGTTCACACTTTTGGACCAGGGCTGCGAAAGGAGACGGGCAGGGACAGCACCATGCCCAGCAACGCTTCACGTTTGAGGTGGCAAGACAAGCAAGCAGCCCCAGTCTCTGTGCCTCTGTGCGAGCAGTGCCATGGGCAGATGAGGCTGACAAACAGCTTTCCAGGCTAGCCCCTTCTGCCTGCCAGCTATCTGCAGACGTTCGCACTTTCGGAGCAGGGCTGCGAAAGGAGCCTGGCAGGGACACCACCATTCCCAGGCTACGTTTGAAGTTTGAGGTGGCAAGACAAGCAAGCAGCCCCAGTCTCTGTGCCTCTGTGCGAGCACTGCCATGGGCAGATGAGGCTGACAAACAGCTTTCCAGGCTAGCCCCTTCTGCCTGCCAGCTATCTGCAGACGTTCGCACTTTCGGAGCAGGGCTGCGAAAGGAGCCTGGCAGGGACAACACCATTCCCAGGCTAAATTTGAAGTTTGAGGTGGCAAGACATTCGAGCAGCCCCAGTCTCTGTGCCTCTGTGCGAGCAGTGCCATGGGCAGATGAGGCTGAGCAACAGCTTTCCAGGCTAGCCCCTTCTGCCTGCCAGCTATCTGCAGACGTTCGCACTTTTGGAGCAGGGCTGCGAAAGGAGCCTGGCAGGGACACCACCATTCCCAGGATACATTTGAAGATTAAGGTGGCAAGACAAGCAAGCAGCCCAAGTCTCTGTGCCTCTGTGCGAGCAGTGCCATGGGCAGATGAGGCTGAGCAACAGCTTTCCAGGCTAGCCCCTTCTGGCTGCCAGCTATCTGCAGATGTTCGCACTTTCGGAGCAGGGCTGCGAAAGGAGCCTCGCAGGGTCCCCCCCTTTCCAGGATACATTTGAAGATTGAGGTGGCAAGACAAGCAAGCAGCCCCAGTCTCTGTGCCTCTGTGCGAGCAGTGCCTTTGGCCGATGAGGCTGACAAACAGCTTTCCAGGCTAGCCCCTTCTGCCTGCCAGCTATCTGCAGACGTTCGCACTTTTGGAGCAGGGCTGCGAAAGGAGCGTCGCAGGGACACCACCATTCCCAGGCTACGTTTCAAGTTTGAGGTGGCAAGACAAGCAAGCAGCCCCAGTCTCTGTTCCTCTGTGCGAGCAGTGCCATGGGCAGATGAGGCTAACAAACAAACAGCTTTCCAGGCCAGCTCCTTCTGCCTGCCAGTTATCTGCAGACGTTTACACTTTCGGAGCAGGGCTGCGAACGCAGACTGGCAGGGACAGCACCATGCCCAGCAACGCTTCACGTTGGAGGTGGCAAGACAAGCAAGCAGCCCCAGTCTCTGTGCCTCTGTGCGAGCAGTGCCATGGGCAGATGAGGCTGACAAACAGCTTTCCAGGCTAGCCCCTTCTGCCTGCCAGCTATCTGCAGACGTTCGCACTTCCGGAGCAGGGCTGAGAAAGGAGCCTGGCAGGGACAGTGCCATGCCCAGCAACGCTTCACGTTTGAGGTGGCAAGACAAGCAAGCAGCCCCAGTCTCTGTGCCTCTGTGCGAGCACTGCCATGGGCAGATGAGGCTGAGCAACAGCTTTCCAGGCTAGCCCCTTCTGCCTGCCAGCTATCTGCAGACGTTCGCACTTTTGGAGCAGGGCTGCGAAAGGAGACTGGCAGGGACAGCACCATGCCCAGCAACGCTTCACGTTTGAGGTGGCAAGACAAGCAAGCAGCCTCAGTCTCTGTGCCTCTGTGCGAGCAGTACCTTTGGCCGATGAGGCTGACAAACAGCTTTCCAGGCTAGCCCCTTCTGCCTGCCAGCTATCTGCAGACGTTCACACTTTCGGAGCAGGGCTGCGAAAGGAGCCTGGCAGGGACACCACCATTCCCAGGCTACGTTTCAAGTTTTAGGTGGCAAGACAAGCAAGCAGCCCCAGTCTCTGTGCCTCTGTGCGAGCAGTGCCATGGGCAGATGAGGCTGACAAAAAGCTTTCCAGGCTAGCCCCTTCTGCCTGCCAGCTATCTGCAGACGTTCGCACTTTTGGACCAGGGCTGCGAAAGGAGACTGGCAGGGACAGCACCATGCCCAGCAACGCTTCACGTTTGAGGTGGCAAGACAAGCAAGCAGCCCCAGTCTCTGTGCCTCTGTGCGAGCAGTGCCATGGGCAGATGAGGCTGACAAACAGCTTTCCAGGCTAGCCCCTTCTGCCTGCCAGCTGTCTGCAGACGTTCGCACTTTCGGAGCAGGGCTGCGAAAGGATCCTGGCAGGGACACCACCATTCCCAGGCTACGTTTCAAGTTTGAGGTGGCAAGACAAGCAAGCAGCCCCAGTCTCTGTGCCTCTGTGCGAGCAGTGCCATGGGCAGATGAGGCTGACAAACAGCTTTCCAGGCTAGCCCCTTCTGCCTGCCAGCTATCTGCAGACGTTCGCACTTTCGGAGCAGGGCTGCGAAAGGAGCCTGGCAGGGACACCACCATTCCCAGGCTACGTTTGAAGTTTGAGGTGGCAAGACAAGCAAGCAGCCCCAGTCTCTGTGCCTCTGTGCGAGCAGTGCCATGGGCAGATGAGGCTGAGCAACAGCTTTCCAGGCTAGCCCCTTCTGCCTGCCAGCTGTCTGCAGACGTTCGCACTTTCGGAGCAGGGCTGCGAAAGGATCCTGGCAGGGACACCACCATTCCCAGGATACGTTTCAAGTTTGAGGTGGCAAGACAAGCAAGCAGCCCCAGTCTCTGTGCCTCTGTGCGAACAGTGCCATGGGCAGATGAGGCTGACAAACAGCTTTCCAGGCTAGACCCTTCTGCCTGCCAGCTATCTGCAGACGTTCGCACTTTTGGAGCAGGGCTGCGAAAGGAGCCTGGCAGGGACACCACCATTCCCAGGATACATTTGAAGATTGAGGTGGGAAGACAAGCAAGCAGCCCCAGTCTCTGTGCCTCTGTGCGAGCAGTGCCATGGGCAGATGAGGCTGAGCAACAGCTTTCCAGGCTAGCCCCTTCTGCCTGCCAGCTATCTGCAGACGTTCGCACTTTTGGAGCAGGGCTGCGAAAGGAGCCTGGCAGGGACACCACAATTCCCAAGCTACGTTTCAAGTTTGAGGTGGTTAGACAAGCGAGCAGCCCCAGTCTCTGTGCCTCTGTGCGAGCAGTGCCTTTGGCCGATGAGGCTGACAAACAGCTTTCCAGGCTAGCCCCTTCTGCCTGCCAGCTATCTGCAGACGTTCGCACTTTCGGAGCAGGGCTGCGAAAGGAGCCTGGCAGGGACACCACCATTCCCAGGCTACGTTTGAAGTTTGAGGTGGCAAGACAAGCAAGCAGCCCCAGTCTCTGTGCCTCTGTGCGAGCAGTGCCATGGGCAGATGAGGCTGACAAACAGCTTTCCAGGCTAGCCCCTTCTGCCTGCCAGCTATCTGCAGACGTTCGCACTTTCGGAGCAGGGCTGAGAAAGGAGCCTGGCAGGGACAGCACCATGCCCAGCAACGCTTCACGTTTGAGGTGGCAAGACAAGCGAGCAGCCCCAGTCTCTGTGCCTCTGTGCGAGCAGTGCCATGGGCAGATGAGGCTGAGCAACAGCTTTCCAGGCTAACCCCTTCTGCCTGCCTGCTATCTGCAGACGTTCGCACTTTCGGAGCAGGGCTGCGAAAGCAGCCTGGCAGGGACACCAAAATTCCCAAGTTACTTTTCAAGTTTCAGGGGCTAGACAAGCGAGCAGCCCCAGTCTCTGTGCCTCTGTGCGAGCAGTGCCATGGGCAGATGAGGCTGAGCAACAGCTTTCCAGGCTAGCCTCTTCTGCCTGCCAGCTATCTGCAGACGTTCGCACTTTCGGAGCAGGGCTGCGAAAGGAGCGTCGCAGGGTCCCCCCCTTTCCCAGGTTACATTTGAAGATTGAGGTGGGAAGACAAGCAAGCAGCCCCAGTCTCTGTGCCTCTGTGCGAGCAGTGCCATGGGCAGATGAGGCTGACAAACAGCTGTCCAGGCTAGCCCCTTCTGCCTGCCAGCTATCTGCAGACGTTCGCACTTTCGGAGCAGGGCTGCGAAAGGAGCCTGGCAGGGACACCACCATTCCCAGGTTACGTTTGAAGTTTGAGGTGGCAAGACAAGCAAGCAGCCCCAGTCTCTGTGCCTCTGTGCGAGCAGTGCCATGGGCAGATGAGGCGGACAAACAGCTTTCCAGGCTAGCCCCTTCTGCCTGCCAGCTATCTGCAGACGTTCGCACTTTCGGAGCAGGGCTGCGAAAGGAGCCTGGCAGGGACACCACCATTCCCAGGCTACGTTTGAAGTTTGAGGTGGCAAGACAAGCAAGCAGCCCCAGTCTCTGTGCCTCTGTGCGAGCAGTGCCATGGGCAGATGAGGCTGAGCAACAGCTTTCCAGGCTAGCCCCTTCTGCCTGCCAGCTATCTGCAGACGTTCGCACTTTCGGAGCAGGGCTGCGAAAGGAGCCTGGCAGGTACGTCCCTATTCCCAGGCTACGTTTGAAGTTTGAGGTGGCAAGACAAGCAAGCAGCCCCAGTCTCTGTGCCTCTGTGCGAGCACTGCCATGGGCAGATGAGGCTGAGCAACAGCTTTCCAGGCTAACCCCTTCTGCCTGCCAGCTATCTGCAGACGTTCACACTTTCGGAGCAGGGCTGCGAAAGGAGCCTGGCAGGGACACCAAATTCCCAAGTTACTTTTCAAGTTTGAGGTGGCTAGACAAGCGAGCAGCCCCAGTCTCTGTGCCTCTGTGCGAGCAGTGCCATGGGCAGATGAGGCTGAGCAACAGCTTTCCAGGCTAGCCTTTTCTGCCTGCCAGCTATCTGCAGACGTTCTTACTTTCGGAGCAGGGCTGCGAAAGGAGCCTCGCAGGGTCCCCCCCTTTCCCAGGATACATTTGAAGATTGAGGTGGCAAGACAAGCAAGCAGCCCCAGTCTCTGTGCCTCTGTGCGAGCAGTGCCATGGGCAGATGAGGCTGACAAACAGCTGTCCAGGCTAGCCCCTTCTGCCTGCCAGCTGTCTGCAGACGTTCGCACTTTCGGAGCAGGGCTGCGAAAGGATCCTGGCAGGGACACCACCATTCCCAGGATACGTTTCAAGTTTGAGGTGGCAAGACAAGCAAGCAGCCCCAGTCTCTGTGCCTCTGTGCGAACAGTGCCATGGGCAGATGAGGCTGACAAACAGCTTTCCAGGCTAGACCCTTCTGCCTGCCAGCTATCTGCAGACGTTCGCACTTTTGGAGCAGGGCTGCGAAAGGAGCCTGGCAGGGACACCACCATTCCCAGGATACATTTGAAGATTGAGGTGGGAAGACAAGCAAGCAGCCCCAGTCTCTGTGCCTCTGTGCGAGCAGTGCCATGGGCAGATGAGGCTGAGCAACAGCTTTCCAGGCTAGCCCCTTCTGCCTGCCAGCTATCTGCAGACGTTCGCACTTTTGGAGCAGGGCTGCGAAAGGAGCCTGGCAGGGACACCACAATTCCCAAGCTACGTTTCAAGTTTGAGGTGGTTAGACAAGCGAGCAGCCCCAGTCTCTGTGCCTCTGTGCGAGCAGTGCCTTTGGCCGATGAGGCTGACAAACAGCTTTCCAGGCTAGCCCCTTCTGCCTGCCAGCTATCTGCAGACGTTCGCACTTTCGGAGCAGGGCTGCGAAAGGAGCCTGGCAGGGACACCACCATTCCCAGCATGCGTTTGAAGTTTGAGGTGGCAAGACAAGCAAGCAGCCCCAGTCTCTGTGCCTCTGTGCGAGCAGTGCCATGGGCAGATGAGGCTGACAAACAGCTTTCCAGGCTAGCCCCTTCTGCCTGCCAGCTATCTGCAGACGTTCGCACTTTCGGAGCAGGGCTGAGAAAGGAGCCTGGCAGGGACAGCACCATGCCCAGCAACGCTTCACGTTTGAGGTGGCAAGACAAGCGAGCAGCCCCAGTCTCTGTGCCTCTGTGCGAGCAGTGCCATGGGCAGATGAGGCTGAGCAACAGCTTTCCAGGCTAACCCCTTCTGCCTGCCTGCTATCTGCAGACGTTCGCACTTTCGGAGCAGGGCTGCGAAAGCAGCCTGGCAGGGACACCAAAATTCCCAAGTTACTTTTCAAGTTTCAGGGGCTAGACAAGCGAGCAGCCCCAGTCTCTGTGCCTCTGTGCGAGCAGTGCCATGGGCAGATGAGGCTGAGCAACAGCTTTCCAGGCTAGCCTCTTCTGCCTGCCAGCTATCTGCAGACGTTCGCACTTTCGGAGCAGGGCTGCGAAAGGAGCGTCGCAGGGTCCCCCCCTTTCCCAGGTTACATTTGAAGATTGAGGTGGGAAGACAAGCAAGCAGCCCCAGTCTCTGTGCCTCTGTGCGAGCAGTGCCATGGGCAGATGAGGCTGACAAACAGCTGTCCAGGCTAGCCCCTTCTGCCTGCCAGCTATCTGCAGACGTTCGCACTTTCGGAGCAGGGCTGCGAAAGGAGCCTGGCAGGGACACCACCATTCCCAGGTTACGTTTGAAGTTTGAGGTGGCAAGACAAGCAAGCAGCCCCAGTCTCTGTGCCTCTGTGCGAGCAGTGCCATGGGCAGATGAGGCGGACAAACAGCTTTCCAGGCTAGCCCCTTCTGCCTGCCAGCTATCTGCAGACGTTCGCACTTTCGGAGCAGGGCTGCGAAAGGAGCCTGGCAGGGACACCACCATTCCCAGGCTACGTTTGAAGTTTGAGGTGGCAAGACAAGCAAGCAGCCCCAGTCTCTGTGCCTCTGTGCGAGCAGTGCCATGGGCAGATGAGGCTGAGCAACAGCTTTCCAGGCTAGCCCCTTCTGCCTGCCAGCTATCTGCAGACGTTCGCACTTTCGGAGCAGGGCTGCGAAAGGAGCCTGGCAGGTACGTCCCTATTCCCAGGCTACGTTTGAAGTTTGAGGTGGCAAGACAAGCAAGCAGCCCCAGTCTCTGTGCCTCTGTGCGAGCACTGCCATGGGCAGATGAGGCTGAGCAACAGCTTTCCAGGCTAACCCCTTCTGCCTGCCAGCTATCTGCAGACGTTCACACTTTCGGAGCAGGGCTGCGAAAGGAGCCTGGCAGGGACACCAAATTCCCAAGTTACTTTTCAAGTTTGAGGTGGCTAGACAAGCGAGCAGCCCCAGTCTCTGTGCCTCTGTGCGAGCAGTGCCATGGGCAGATGAGGCTGAGCAACAGCTTTCCAGGCTAGCCTTTTCTGCCTGCCAGCTATCTGCAGACGTTCGCACTTTCGGAGCAGGGCTGCGAAAGGAGCCTCGCAGGGTCCCCCCCTTTCCCAGGATACATTTGAAGATTGAGGTGGCAAGACAAGCAAGCAGCCCCAGTCTCTGTGCCTCTGTGCGAGCAGTGCCATGGGCAGATGAGGCTGACAAACAGCTGTCCAGGCTAGCCCCTTCTGCCTGCCAGCTATCTGCAGATGTTCGCACTTTCGGAGCAGGGCTGCGAAAGGAGCCTGGCAGGGACACCACCATTCCCAGGCTACGTTTGAAGTTTGAGGTGGCAAGACAAGCAAGCAGCCCCAGTCTCTGTGCCTCTGTGCGAGCAGTGCCATGGGCAGATGAGGCTGACAAACAGCTTTCCAGGCTAGCCCCTTCTGCCTGCCAGCTATCTGCAGACGTTCGCACTTTCGGAGCAGGGCTGCGAAAGGAGCCTAGCAGGGACACCACAATTACCAAGTTACTTTTCAAGTTTGAGGTGGCTAGACAAGTGAGCAGCCCCAGTCTCTGTGCCTCTGTGCGAGCAGTGCCATGGGCAGATGAGGCTGAGCAACAGCTTTCCAGGCTAGCCTCTTCTGCCTGCCAGCTATCTGCAGACGTTCGCACTTTCGGAGCAGGGCTGCGAAAGGAGCCTCGCAGGGTCCCCCCCTTTCCCAGGATACATTTGAAGATTGAGGTGGCAAGACAAGCAAGCAGCCCCAGTCTCTGTGCCTCTGTGCGAGCAGTGCTATGGGCAGATGAGGCTGACAAACAGCTTTCCAGGCTAGCCCCTTCTGCCTGCCAGCTATCTGCAGACGTTTACACTTTCGGAGCAGGGCTTCGAACGCAGACTGGCAGGGACAGCACCATGCCCAGCAACGCTTCACGTTTGAGGTGGCAAGACAAGCAAGCAGCCCCAGTCTCTGTGCCTCTGTGCGAGCAGTGCCATGGGCAGATGAGTCTTACAAACAGCTTTCCAGGCTAGCCCCTTCTGCCTGCCAGCTATCTGCAGACGTTCGCACTTTCGGAGCAGGGCTGAGAAAGGAGCCTGGCAGGGACAGTGCCATGCCCAGCAACGCTTCACGTTTGAGGTGGCAAGACAAGCAAGCAGCCCCAGTCTCTGTGCCTCTGTGCGAGCACTGCCATGGGCAGATGAGGCTGACAAACAGCTTTCCAGGCTAGCCCCTTCTGCCTGCCAGCTATCTGCAGACGTTCGCACTTTTGGAGCAGGGCTGCGAAAGGAGACTGGCAGGGACAGCACCATGCCCAGCAACGCTTCACGTTTGAGGTGGCAAGACAAGCAAGCAGCCTCAGTCTCTGTGCCTCTGTGCGAGCAGTACCTTTGGCCGATGAGGCTGACAAACAGCTTTCCAGGCTAGCCCCTTCTGCCTGCCAGCTATCTGCAGACGTTCGCACTTTCAGAGCAGGGCTGCGAAAGGAGCCTGGCAGGGACACCACCATTCCCAGGCTACGTTTCAAGTTTGAGGTGGCAAGACAAGCAAGCAGCCCCAGTCTCTGTGCCTCTGTGCGAGCAGTGCCATGGGCAGATGAGGCTGACAAACAGCTTTCCAGGCTAGCCCCTTCTGCCTGCCAGCTATCTGCAGACGTTCGCACTTTTGGAGCAGGGCTGCGAAAGGAGACTGGCAGGGACAGCACCATGCCCAGCAACGCTTCACGTTTGAGGTGGCAAGACAAGCAAGCAGCCCCAGTCTCTGTGCCTCTGTGCGAGCAGTGCCATGGGCAGATGAGGCTGACAAACAGCTTTCCAGGCTAGCCCCTTCTGCCTGCCAGCTGTCTGCAGACGTTCGCACTTTCGGAGCAGGGCTGAGAAAGGAGTCTGGCAGGGACACCACCATTCCCAGGATACGTTTCAAGTTTGAGGTGGCAAGACAAGCAAGCAGCCCCAGTCTCTGTGCCTCTGTGCGAGCAGTGCCATGGGCAGATGAGGCTGACAAACAGCTTTCCAGGCTAGCCCCTTCTGCCTGCCAGCTATCTGCAGACGTTCGCACTTTTGGAGCAGGGCTGCGAAAGGAGCCTGGCAGGGACAACACCATTCCCAGGATACATTTGAAGATTGAGGTGGGAAGACAAGCAAGCAGCCCCAGTCTCTGTGCCTCTGTGCGAGCAGTGCCATGGGCAGATGAGGCTGAGCAACAGCTTTCCAGGCTAGCCCCTTCTGCCTGCCAGCTATCTGCAGACGTTCGCACTTTCGGAGCAGGGCTGCGAAAGGAGCCTGGCAGGGACACCACCATTCCCAGGCTACGTTTGAAGTTTGAGGTGGCAAGACAAGCAAGCAGCCCCAGTCTCTGTGCCTCTGTGCGAGCAGTGCCATGGGCAGATGAGGCTGAGCAACAGCTTTCCAGGCTAGCCCCTTCTGCCTGCCAGCTGTCTGCAGACGTTCGCACTTTCGGAGCAGGGCTGCGAAAGGATCCTGGCAGGGACACCACCATTCCCAGGATACGTTTCAAGTTTGAGGTGGCAAGACAAGCAAGCAGCCCCAGTCTCTGTGCCTCTGTGCGAGCAGTGCCATGGGCAGATGAGGCTGACAAACAGCTTTCCAGGCTAGCCCCTTCTGCCTGCCAGCTATCTGCAGACGTTCGCACTTTTGGAGCAGGGCTGCGAAAGGAGCCTGGCAGGGACACCACCATTCCCAGGATACATTTGAAGATTGAGGTGGGAAGACAAGCAAGCAGCCCCAGTCTCTGTGCCTCTGTGCGAGCAGTGCCATGGGCAGATGAGGCTGAGCAACAGCTTTCCAGGCTAGCCCCTTCTGCCTGCCAGCTATCTGCAGACGTTCGCACTTTTGGAGCAGGGCTGCTAAAGGAGCCTGGCAGGGACACCACAATTCCCAAGCTACGTTTCAAGTTTGAGGTGGTTAGACAAGCGAGCAGCCCCAGTCTCTGTGCCTCTGTGCGAGCAGTGCCTTTGGCCGATGAGGCTGACAAACAGCTTTCCAGGCTAGCCCCTTCTGCCTGCCTGCTATCTGCAGACGTTCGCACTTTCGGAGCAGGGCTGCGAAAGCAGCCTGGCAGGGACACCAAAATTCCCAAGTTACTTTTCAAGTTTCAGGGGCTAGACAAGCGAGCAGCCCCAGTCTCTGTGCCTCTGTGCGAGCAGTGCCATGGGCAGATGAGGCTGAGCAACAGCTTTCCAGGCTAGCCTCTTCTGCCTGCCAGCTATCTGCAGACGTTCGCACTTTCGGAGCAGGGCTGCGAAAGGAGCGTCGCAGGGTCCCCCCCTTTCCCAGGTTACATTTGAAGATTGAGGTGGGAAGACAAGCAAGCAGCCCCAGTCTCTGTGCCTCTGTGCGAGCAGTGCCATGGGCAGATGAGGCTGACAAACAGCTGTCCAGGCTAGCCCCTTCTGCCTGCCAGCTATCTGCAGACGTTCGCACTTTCGGAGCAGGGCTGCGAAAGGAGCCTGGCAGGGACACCACCATTCCCAGGTTACGTTTGAAGTTTGAGGTGGCAAGACAAGCAAGCAGCCCCAGTCTCTGTGCCTCTGTGCGAGCAGTGCCATGGGCAGATGAGGCGGACAAACAGCTTTCCAGGCTAGCCCCTTCTGCCTGCCAGCTATCTGCAGACGTTCGCACTTTCGGAGCAGGGCTGCGAAAGGAGCCTGGCAGGGACACCACCATTCCCAGGCTACGTTTGAAGTTTGAGGTGGCAAGACAAGCAAGCAGCCCCAGTCTCTGTGCCTCTGTGCGAGCAGTGCCATGGGCAGATGAGGCTGAGCAACAGCTTTCCAGGCTAGCCCCTTCTGCCTGCCAGCTATCTGCAGACGTTCGCACTTTCGGAGCAGGGCTGCGAAAGGAGCCTGGCAGGTACGTCCCTATTCCCAGGCTACATTTCAAGTTTGAGGTGGCAAGACAAGCAAGCAGCCCCAGTCTCTGTGCCTCTGTGCGAGCACTGCCATGGGCAGATGAGGCTGAGCAACAGCTTTCCAGGCTAGCCCCTTCTGGCTGCCAGCTATCTGCAGACGTTCACACTTTCGGAGCAGGGCTGCGAAAGGAGCCTGGCAGGGACACCAAATTCCCAAGTTACTTTTCAAGTTTGAGGTGGCTAGACAAGCGAGCAGCCCCAGTCTCTGTGCCTCTGTGCGAGCAGTGCCATGGGCAGATGAGGCTGAGCAACAGCTTTCCAGGCTAGCCTTTTCTGCCTGACAGCTATCTGCAGACGTTCGCACTTTCGGAGCAGGGCTGCGAAAGGAGCCTCGCAGGGTCCCCCCCTTTCCCAGGGTACATTTGAAGATTGAGGTGGCAAGACAAGCAAGCAGCCCCAGTCTCTGTGCCTCTGTGCGAGCAGTGCCATGGGCAGATGAGGCTGACAAACAGCTGTCCAGGCTAGCCCCTTCTGCCTGCCAGCTATCTGCAGATGTTCGCACTTTCGGAGCAGGGCTGCGAAAGGAGCCTGGCAGGGACACCACCATTCCCAGGCTACGTTTGAAGTTTGAGGTGGCAAGACAAGCAAGCAGCCCCAGTCTCTGTGCCTCTGTGCGAGCAGTGCCATGGGCAGATGAGGCTGACAAACAGCTTTACAGGCTAGCCCCTTCTGCCTGCCAGCTATCTGCAGACGTTCGCACTTTCGGAGCAGGGCTGCGAAAGGAGCCTAGCAGGGACACCACAATTACCAAGTTACTTTTCAAGTTTGAGGTGGCTAGACAAGTGAGCAGCCCCAGTCTCTGTGCCTCTGTGCGAGCAGTGCCATGGGCAGATGAGGCTGAGCAACAGCTTTCCAGGCTAGCCTCTTCTGCCTGCCAGCTATCTGCAGACGTTCGCACTTTCGGAGCAGGGCTGCGAAAGGAGCCTCGCAGGGTCCCCCCCTTTCCCAGGATACATTTGAAGATTGAGGTGGCAAGACAAGCAAGCAGCCCCAGTCTCTGTGCCTCTGTGCGAGCAGTGCTATGGGCAGATGAGGCTGACAAACAGCTTTCCAGGCTAGCCCCTTCTGCCTGCCAGCTATCTGCAGACGTTTACACTTTCGGAGCAGGGCTGCGAACGCAGACTGGCAGGGACAGCACCATGCCCAGCAACGCTTCACGTTTGAGGTGGCAAGACAAGCAAGCAGCCCCAGTCTCTGTGCCTCTGTGCGAGCAGTGCCATGGGCAGATGAGGCTTACAAACAGCTTTCCAGGCTAGCCCCTTCTGCCTGCCAGCTATCTGCAGACGTTCGCACTTTTGGAGCAGGGCTGCGAAAGGAGCCTGGCAGGGACAGCACCATGCCCAGCAACGCTTCACGTTTGAGGTGGCAAGACAAGCAAGCAGCCTCAGTCTCTGTGCCTCTGTGCGAGCAGTACCTTTGGCAGATGAGGCTGACAAACAGCTTTCCAGGCTAGCCCCTTCTGCCTGCCAGCTATCTGCAGACGTTCACACTTTCGGAGCAGGGCTGCGAAAGGAGCCTGGCAGGGACACCACCATTCCCAGGCTACGTTTCAAGTTTTAGGTGGCAAGACAAGCAAGCAGCCCCAGTCTCTGTGCCTCTGTGCGAGCAGTGCCATGGGCAGATGAGGCTGACAAACAGCTTTCCAGGCTAGCCCCTTCTGCCTGCCAGCTATCTGCAGACGTTCGCACTTTTGGACCAGGGCTGCGAAAGGAGACTGGCAGGGACAGCACCATGCCCAGCAACGCTTCACGTTTGAGGTGGCAAGACAAGCAAGCAGCCCCAGTCTCTGTGCCTCTGTGCGAGCAGTGCCATGGGCAGATGAGGCTGACAAACAGCTTTCCAGGCTAGCCCCTTCTGCCTGCCAGCTGTCTGCAGACGTTCGCACTTTCGGAGCAGGGCTGAGAAAGGAGTCTGGCAGGGACACCACCATTCCCAGGATACGTTTCAAGTTTGAGGTGGCAAGACAAGCAAGCAGCCCCAGTCTCTGTGCCTCTGTGCGAGCAGTGCCATGGGCAGATGAGGCTGACAAACAGCTTTCCAGGCTAGCCCCTTCTGCCTGCCAGCTATCTGCAGACGTTCGCACTTTTGGAGCAGGGCTGCGAAAGGAGCCTGGCAGGGACATCACCATTCCCAGGATACATTTGAAGATTGAGGTGGGAAGACAAGCAAGCAGCCCCAGTCTCTGTGCCTCTGTGCGAGCAGTGCCATGGGCAGATAAGGCTGAGCAACAGCTTTCCAGGCTAGCCCCTTCTGCCTGCCAGCTATCTGCAGACGTTCGCACTTTCGGAGCAGGGCTGCGAAAGGAGCCTGGCAGGGACACCACCATTCCCAGGCTACGTTTGAAGTTTGAGGTGGCAAGACAAGCAAGCAGCCCCAGTCTCTGTGCCTCTGTGCGAGCAGTGCCATGGGCAGATGAGGCTGAGCAACAGCTTTCCAGGCTAGCCCCTTCTGCCTGCCAGCTGTCTGCAGACGTTCGCACTTTCGGAGCAGGGCTGCGAAAGGATCCTGGCAGGGACACCACCATTCCCAGGATACGTTTCAAGTTTGAGGTGGCAAGACAAGCAAGCAGCCCCAGTCTCTGTGCCTCTGTGCGAGCAGTGCCATGGGCAGATGAGGCTGACAAACAGCTTTCCAGGCTAGCCCCTTCTGCCTGCCAGCTATCTGCAGACGTTCGCACTTTTGGAGCAGGGCTGCGAAAGGAGCCTGGCAGGGACACCACCATTCCCAGGACACATTTGAAGATTGAGGTGGGAAGACAAGCAAGCAGCCCCAGTCTCTGTGCCTCTGTGCGAGCAGTGCCATGGGCAGATGAGGCTGAGCAACAGCTTTCCAGGCTAGCCCCTTCTGCCTGCCAGCTATCTGCAGACGTTCGCACTTTTGGAGTAGGGCTGCGAAAGGAGCCTGGCAGGGACACCACAATTCCCAAGCTACGTTTCAAGTTTGAGGTATTTAGACAAGCGAGCAGCCCCAGTCTCTGTGCCTCTGTGCGAGCAGTGCCTTTGGCCGATGAGGCTGACAAACAGCTTTCCAGGCTAGCCCCTTCTGCCTGCCAGCTATCTGCAGACGTTCGCACTTTCGGAGCAGGGCTGCGAAAGGAGCCTGGCAGGGACACCACCATTCCCAGGCTACGTTTGAAGTTTGAGGTGGCAAGACAAGCAAGCAGCCCCAGTCTCTGTGCCTCTGTGCGAGCAGTGCCATGGGCAGATGAGGCTGACAAACAGCTTTCCAGGCTAGCCCCTTCTGCCTGCCAGCTATCTGCAGACGTTCGCACTTTTGGAGCAGGGCTGCGAAAGGAGCCTGGCAGGGTCCCCCCCCTTCCCAGGATACATTTGAAGTTTGAGGTGGCAAGACAAGCGAGCAGCCCCAGTCTCTGTGCCTCTGTGCGAGCAGTGCCATGGGCAGATGAGGCTGACAAACAGCTTTCCAGGCTAGCCCCTTCTGCCTGCCAGCTATCTGCAGACGTTCGCACTTTCGGAGCAGGGCTGAGAAAGGAGCCTGGCAGGGACACCACCATGCCCAGCAACGCTTCACGTTTGAGGTGGCAAGACAAGCGAGCAGCCCCAGTCTCTGTGCCTCTGTGCGAGCACTGCCATGGGCAGATGAGGCTGAGCAACAGCTTTCCAGGCTAACCCCTTCTGCCTGCCTGCTATCTGCAGACGTTCGCACTTTCGGAGCAGGGCTGCGAAAGCAGCCTGGCAGGGACACCAAAATTCCCAAGTTACTTTTCAAGTTTCAGGGGCTAGACAAGCGAGCAGCCCCAGTCTCTGTGCCTCTGTGCGAGCAGTGCCATGGGCAGATGAGGCTGAGCAACAGCTTTCCAGGCTAGCCTCTTCTGCCTGCCAGCTATCTGCAGACGTTCGCACTTTCGGAGCAGGGCTGCGAAAGGAGCGTCGCAGGGTCCCCCCCTTTCCCAGGTTACATTTGAAGATTGAGGTGGCAAGACAAGCAAGCAGCCCCAGTCTCTGTGCCTCTGTGCGAGCAGTGCCATGGGCAGATGAGGCTGACAAACAGCTGTCCAGGCTAGCCCCTTCTGCCTGCCAGCTATCTGCAGACGTTCGCACTTTCGGAGCAGGGCTGCGAAAGGAGCCTGGCAGGGACACCACCATTCCCAGGTTACGTTTGAAGTTTGAGGTGGCAAGACAAGCAAGCAGCCCCAGTCTCTGTGCCTCTGTGCGAGCAGTGCCATGGGCAGATGAGGCTGACAAACAGCTTTCCAGACTAGCCCCTTCTGCCTGCCAGCTATCTGCAGACGTTCGCACTTTCGGAGCAGGGCTGCGAAAGGAGCCTGGCAGGGACACCTCCATTCCCAGGCTACGTTTGAAGTTTGAGGTGGCAAGACAAGCAAGCAGCCCCAGTCTCTGTGCCTCTGTGCGAGCAGTGCCATGGGCAGATGAGGCTGACAAACAGCTTTCCAGGCTAGCCCCTTCTGCCTGCCAGCTATCTGCAGACGTTCGCACTTTTGGAGCAGGGCTGCGAAAGGAGCCTGGCAGGTACGTCCCTATTCCCAGGCTACGTTTGAAGTTTGAGGTGGCAAGACAAGCGAGCAGCCCCAGTCTCTGTGCCTCTGTGCAAGCAGTGCCATGGCCATATGAGGCTGACAAACAGCTTTCCAGGCTAGCCCCTTCTGCCTGCCAGCTATCTGCAGACGTTCGCACTTTTGGAGCAGGGCTGCGAAAGGAGCCTGGCAGGGACACCACAATTCCCAAGCTACGTTTCAAGTTTGAGGTGGCTAGACAAGCGAGCAGCCCCAGTCTCTGTGCCTCTGTGCGAGCAGTGCCATGGGCAGATGAGGCTGAGCAACAGCTTTCCAGGCTAGCCTCTTCTGCCTGCCAGCTATCTGCAGACGTTCACACTTTCGGAGCAGGGCTGCGAAAGGAGCCTGGCAGGGACCCCCCCCTTCCCAGGCTACATTTGAAGTTTGAGGTGGCAAGACAAGCGAGCAGCCCCAGTCTCTGTGCCTCTGTGCGAGCAGTGCCATGGGCAGATGAGGCTGAGCAACAGCTTTCCAGGCTAGCCCCTTCTGCCTGCCAGCTATCTGCAGACGTTTGCACTTTCGGAGCAGGGCTGCGAAAGGAGCCTGGCAGGGACAGCACCATGCCCAGCAACGCTTCACGTTTGAGGTGGCAAGACAAGCAAGCAGCCCCAGTCTCTGTGCCTCTGTGCGAGCAGTGCCATGGGCAGATGAGGCTGAGCAACAGCTTTCCAGGCTAGCCCCTTCTGCCTGCCAGCTATCTGCAGACGTTCGCACTTTCGGAGCAGGGCTGCGAAAGGAGCCTGGCAGGGACACCACCATTCCCAGGCTAAATTTGAAGTTTGAGGTGGCAAGACAAGCGAGCAGCCCCAGTCTCTGTGCCTCTGTGCGAGCAGTGCCATGGGCAGATGAGGCTGAGCAACAGCTTTCCAGGCTAGCCCCTTCTGCCTGCCAGCTATCTGCAGACGTTCGCACTTTTGGAGCAGGGCTGCGAAAGGAGCCTGGCAGGGACACCACCATTCCCAGGATACATTTGAAGATTAAGGTGGCAAGACAAGCAAGCAGCCCCAGTCTCTGTGCCTCTGTGCGAGCAGTGCCATGGGCAGATGAGGCTGAGCAACAGCTTTCCAGGCTAGCCCCTTCTGCCTGCCAGCTATCTGCAGATGTTCGCACTTTCGGAGCAGGGCTGCGAAAGGAGCCTCGCAGGGTCCCCCCCTTTCCAGGATACATTTGAAGATTGAGGTGGCAAGACAAGCAAGCAGCCCCAGTCTCTGTGCCTCTGTGCGAGCAGTTCCTTTGGCAGATGAGGCTGACAAACAGCTTTCCAGGCTAGCCCCTTCTGCCTGCCAGCTATCTGCAGACGTTCGCACTTTTGGAGCAGGGCTGCGAAAGGAGCGTCGCAGGGACACCACCATTCCCAGGCTACGTTTCAAGTTTGAGGTGGCAAGACAAGCAAGCAGCCCCAGTCTCTGTTCCTCTGTGCGAGCAGTGCCATGGGCAGATGAGGCTAACAAACAAACAGCTTTCCAGGCCAGCTCCTTCTGCCTGCCAGCTATCTGCAGACGTTTACACTTTCGGAGCAGGGCTGCGAACGCAGACTGGCAGGGACAGCACCATGCCCAGCAACGCTTCACGTTTGAGGTGGCAAGACAAGCAAGAAGCCCCAGTCTCTGTGCCTCTGTGCGAGCAGTGCCATGGGCAGATGAGGCTTACAAACAGCTTTCCAGGCTAGCCCCTTCTGCCTGCCAGCTATCTGCAGACGTTCGCACTTTCGGAGCAGGGCTGAGAAAGGAGCCTGGCAGGGACAGTGCCATGCCCAGCAACGCTTCACGTTTGAGGTGGCAAGACAAGCAAGCAGCCCCAGTCTCTGTGCCTCTGTGCGAGCACTGCCATGGGCAGATGAGGCTGACAAACAGCTTTCCAGGCTAGCCCCTTCTGCCTGCCAGCTATCTGCAGACGTTCGCACTTTTGGAGCAGGGCTGCGAAAGGAGACTGGCAGGGACAGCACCATGCCCAGCAACGCTTCACGTTTGAGGTGGCAAGACAAGCAAGCAGCCTCAGTCTCTGTGCCTCTGTGCGAGCAGTACCTTTGGCCGATGAGGCTGACAAACAGCTTTCCAGGCTAGCCCCTTCTGCCTGCCAGCTATCTGCAGACGTTCACACTTTTGGAGCAGGGCTGCGAAAGGAGCCTGGCAGGGACACCACCATTCACAGGCTACGTTTCAAGTTTTAGGTGGCAAGACAAGCAAGCAGCCCCAGTCTCTGTGCCTCTGTGCGAGCAGTGCCATGGGCAGATGAGGCTGACAAACAGCTTTCCAGGCTAGCCCCTTCTGCCTGCCAGCTATCTGCAGACGTTCGCACTTTTGGACCAGGGCTGCGAAAGGAGACTGGCAGGGACAGCACCATGCCCAGCAACGCTTCACGTTTGACGTGGCAAGACAAGCAAGCAGCCCCAGTCTCTGTGCCTCTGTGCGAGCAGTGCCATGGGCAGATGAGGCTGACAAACAGCTTTCCAGGCTAGCCCCTTCTGCCTGCCAGCTATCTGCAGACGTTCGCACTTTTGGAGCAGGGCTGCGAAAGGAGCCTGGCAGGGTCCCCACCCTTCCCAGGATACATTTGAAGTTTGAGGTGGCAAGACAAGCGAGCAGCCCCAGTCTCTGTGCCTCTGTGCGAGCAGTGCCATGGGCAGATGAGGCTGAGCAACAGCTTTCCAGGCTAGCCCCTTCTGCCTGCCAGCTATCTGCAGACGTTTGCACTTTCGGAGCAGGGCTGCGAAAGGAGCCTGGCAGGGACAGCACCATGCCCAGCAACGCTTCACGTTTGAGGTGGCAAGACAAGCAAGCAGCCCCAGTCTCTGTGCCTCTGTGCGAGCAGTGCCATGGGCAGATGAGGCTGAGCAACAGCTTTCCAGGCTAGCCCCTTCTGCCTGCCAGCTATCTGCAGACGTTCGCACTTTCGGAGCAGGGCTGCGAAAGGAGCCTGGCAGGGACACCACCATTCCCAGGCTAAATTTGAAGTTTGAGGTGGCAAGACAAGCAAGCAGCCCCAGTCTCTGTGCCTCTGTGCGAGCAGTGCCATGGGCAGATGAGGCTGAGCAACAGCTTTCCAGGCTAGCCCCTTCTGCCTGCCAGCTATCTGCAGACGTTCGCACTTTTGGAGCAGGGCTGCGAAAGGAGCCTGGCAGGGACACCACCATTCCCAGAATACATTTGAAGATTAAGGTGGCAAGACAAGCAAGCAGCCCAAGTCTCTGTGCCTCTGTGCGAGCAGTGCCATGGGCAGATGAGGCTGAGCAACAGCTTTCCAGGCTAGCCCCTTCTGCCTGCCAGCTATCTGCAGATGTTCGCACTTTCGGAGCAGGGCTGCGAAAGGAGCCTCGCAGGGTCCCCCCCTTTCCAGGATACATTTGAAGATTGAGGTGGCAAGACAAGCAAGCAGCCCCAGTCTCTGTGCCTCTGTGCGAGCAGTGCCTTTGGCCGATGAGGCTGACAAACAGCTTTCCAGGCTAGCCCCTTCTGCCTGCCAGCTATCTGCAGACGTTCGCACTTTTGGAGCAGGGCTGCGAAAGGAGCGTCGCAGGGACACCACCATTCCCAGGCTACGTTTCAAGTTTGAGGTGGCAAGACAAGCAAGCAGCCCCAGTCTCTGTTCCTCTGTGCGAGCAGTGCCATGGGCAGATGAGGCTAACAAACAAACAGCTTTCCAGGCCAGCTCCTTCTGCCTGCCAGCTATCTGCAGACGTTTACACTTTCGGAGCAGGGCTGCGAACGCAGATTGGCACGGACAGCACCATGCCCAGCAAGGCTTCAAGTTTGAGGTGGCAAGACAAGCAAGCAGCCCCAGTCTCTGTGCCTCTGTGCGAGCAGTGCCATGGGCAGATGAGGCTGAGTAACAGCTTTCCAGGCTAGCCCCTTCTGCCTGCCAGCTATCTGCAGACGTTCGCAATTTCGGAGCAGGGCTGAGAAAGGAGCCTGGCAGGGACAGTGCCATGCCCAGCAACGCTTCACGTTTGAGGTGGCAAGACAAGCAAGCAGCCCCAGTCTCTGTGCCTCTGTGCGAGCACTGCCATGGGCAGATGAGGCTGACAAACAGCTTTCCAGGCTAGCCCCTTCTGCCTGCCAGCTATCTGCAGACGTTCGCACTTTCGGAGCAGGGCTGCGAAAGGAGACTGGCAGGGACAGCACCATGCCCAGCAACGCTTCACGTTTGAGGTGGCAAGACAAGCAAGCAGCCTCAGTCTCTGTGCCTCTGTGCGAGCAGTACCTTTGGCCGATGAGGCTGGCAAACAGCTTTCCAGGCTAGCCCCTTCTGCCTGCCAGCTATCTGCAGACGTTCACACTTTCGGAGCAGGGCTGCGAAAGGAGCCTGGCAGGGACACCACCATTCCCAGGCTACGTTTCAAGTTTTAGGTGGAAAGACAAACAAGCAGCCCCAGTCTCTGTGCCTCTGTGCGAGCAGTGCCATGGGCAGATGAGGCTGACAAACAGCTTTCCAGGCTAGCCCCTTCTGCCTGCCAGCTATCTGCAGACGTTCGCACTTTTGGACCAGGGCTGCGAAAGGAGACTGGCAGGGACAGCACCATGCCCAGCAACGCTTCACGTTTGAGGTGGCAAGACAAGCAAGCAGCCCCAGTCTCTGTGCCTCTGTGCGAGCAGTGCCATGGGCAGATGAGGCTGACAAACAGCTTTCCAGGCTAGCCCCTTCTGCCTGCCAGCTATCTGCAGACGTTCGCACTTTTGGAGCAGGGCTGCGAAAGGAGCCTGGCAGGGTCCCCACCCTTCCCAGGATACATTTGAAGTTTGAGGTGGCAAGACAAGCGAGCAGCCCCAGTCTCTGTGCCTCTGTGCGAGCAGTGCCATGGGCAGATGAGGCTGAGCAACAGCTTTCCAGGCTAGCCCCTTCTGCCTGGCAGCTATCTGCAGACGTTCGCACTTTCGGAGCAGGGCTGAGAAAGGAGCCTGGCAGGGAAAGCACCATGCCCAGCAACGCTTCACGTTTGACGTGGCAAGACAAGCAAGCAGCCCCAGTCTCTGTGCCTCTGTGCGAGCAGTGCCATGGGCAGATGAGGCTGACAAACAGCTTTCCAGGCTAGCCCCTTCTGCCTGCCAGCTATGTGCAGACGTTCGCACTTTTGGAGCAGGGCTGCGAAAGGAGCCTGGCAGGGACACCACAATTCCCAAGCTACGTTTCAAGTTTGAGGTGGCAAGACAAGCAAGCAGCCCCAGTCTCTGTGCCTCTGTGCGAGCAGTGCCTTTGGCCGATGAGGCTGACAAACAGCTTTCCAGGCTAGCCCCTTCTGCCTGCCAGCTATCTGCAGACGTTCGCACTTTCAGAGCAGGGCTGCGAAAGGAGCCTGGCTGGGACACCACCATTCCCAGGCTACGTTTGAAGTTTGAGGTGGCAAGACAAGCAAGCAGCCCCAGTCTCTGTGCCTCTGTGCGAGCAGTGCCATGGGCAGATGAGGCTGAGCAACAGCTTTCCAGGCTAGCCCCTTCTGCCTGCCAGCTGTCTGCAGACGTTCGCACTTTTGGAGCAGGGCTGCGAAAGGAGCCTGGCAGGGACACCACCATTCCCAGGATACATTTGAAGATTGAGGTGGGAAGACAAGCAAGCAGCCCCAGTCTCTGTGCCTCTGTGCGAGCAGTGCCATGGGCAGATGAGGCTGACAAACAGCTGTCCAGGCTAGCCCCTTCTGCCTGCCAGCTATCTGCAGACGTTCGCACTTTTGGAGCAGGGCTGCGAAAGGAGCCTGGCAGGGACACCACAATTCCCAAGCTACGTTAAAGTTTGAGGTGGTTAGACAAGCGAGCACCCCCAGTCTCTGTGCCTCTGTGCGAGCAGTGCCTTTGGCCGATGAGGCTGACAAACAGCTTTCCAGGC
Source organism: Opisthocomus hoazin (assembly GCF_030867145.1). Classification (NCBI taxonomy): domain Eukaryota; kingdom Metazoa; phylum Chordata; class Aves; order Opisthocomiformes; family Opisthocomidae; genus Opisthocomus; species Opisthocomus hoazin. Next base: position 587,592 of record NC_134450.1, on the reverse strand, counting down.
TAGCCCCTTCTGCCTGCCAGCTATCTGCAGACGTTCGCACTTTCGGAGCAGGGCTGCGAAAGGAGCCTGACAGGGACACCACCATTGCCAGGCTACGTTTGAAGTTTGAGGTGGCAAGACAAGCAAGCAGCCCCAGTCTCTGTGCCTCTGTGCGAGCAGTGCCATGGGCAGATGAGGCTGACAAACAGCTTTCCAGGCTAGCCCCTTCTGCCTGCCAACTATCTGCAGACGTTCGCACTTTTGGAGCAGGGCTGCGAAAGGAGCCTGGCAGGGTCCCCCCCCTTCCCAGGATACATTTGAAGTTTGAGGTGGCAAGACAAGCGAGCAGCCCCAGTCTCTGTGCCTCTGTGCGAGCAGTGCCATGGGCAGATGAGGCTGACAAACAGCTTTCCAGGCTAGCCCCTTCTGCCTGCCAGCTATCTGCAGACGTTCGCACTTTCGGAGCAGGGCTGAGAAAGGAGCCTGGCAGGGACAGCACCATGCCCAGCAACGCTTCACGTTTGAGGTGGCAAGACAAGCGAGCAGCCCCATTCTCTGTGCCTCTGGGCGAGCAGTGCCATGGGCAGATGAGGCTGACAAACAGCTTTCCAGGCTAGCCCCTTCTGCCTGCCAGCTATCTGCAGACGTTCGCACTTTTGGAGCAGGGCTGCGAAAGGAGACTGGCAGGGACACCACCATTCCCAGGATACATTTGAAGTTTGAGGTGGCAAGACAAGCAAGCAGCCCCAGTCTCTGTGCCTCTGTGCGAGCAGTGCCATGGGCAGATGAGGCTGAGCAACAGCTTTCCAGGCTAGCCCCTTCTGCCTGCCAGCTATGTGCAGACGTTCGCACTTTTGGAGCAGGGCTGCGAAAGGAGCCTGGCAGGGACACCACCATTCCCAGCATGCGTTTGAAGTTTGAGGTGGTTAGACAAGCGAGGAGCCCCAGTCTCCGTGCCTCTGTGCGAGCAGTTCCTTTGGCCGATGAGGCTGACAAACAGCTTTCCAGGCTAGCCCCTTCTGCCTGCCAGCTATCTGCAGACGTTCGCACTTTCGGAGCAGGGCTGCGAAAGGAGCCTGGCAGGGACACCACCATTCCCAGGCTACGTTTGAAGTTTGAGGTGGCAAGACAAGCAAGCAGCCCCAGTCTCTGTGCCTCTGTGCGAGCAGTGCCATGGGCAGATGAGGCTGAGCAACAGCTTTCCAGGCTAGCCCCTTCTGCCTGCCAGCTGTCTGCAGACGTTCGCACTTTCGGAGCAGGGCTGCGAAAGGAGCCTGGCAGGGACACCACCATTCCCAGGATACGTTTCAAGTTTGAGGTGGCAAGACAAGCAAGCAGCCCCAGTCTCTGTGCCTCTGTGCGAGCAGTGCCATGGGCAGATGAGGCTGACAAACAGCTTTCCAGGCTAGCCCCTTCTGCCTGCCAGCTATCTGCAGACGTTCGCACTTTCGGAGCAGGGCTGCGAAAGGAGCCTGGCAGGGACACCACCATTGCCAGGCTACGTTTCAAGTTTGAGGTGGCTACACAAGCGAGCAGCCCCAGTCTCTGTGCCTCTGTGCGAGCAGTGCCATGGGCAGATGAGGCTGAGCAACAGCTTTCCAGGCTAGCCCCTTCTGCCTGCCAGCTATCTGCAGACGTTCGCACTTTTGGATCTGGGCTGCGAAAGGAGCCTGGCAGGGACAGCACCATGCCCAGCAAGGCTTCATGTTTGAGGTGGCAAGACAAGCAAGCAGCTCCAGTCTCTGTGCCTCTATGCGAGCACTGCCATGGGCAGATGAGGCTGACAAACAGCTTTCCAGGCTAGCCCCTTCTGCCTGCCAGCTATCTGCAGACGTTCGCACTTTCGGAGCAGGGCTGAGAAAGGAGCCTTGCAGGGACACCACCATTCCCAGGCTACTTTTCAAGTTTGAGGTGGCAAGACAAGCGAGCAGCCCCAGTCTCTGTGCCTCTGTGCGAGCAGTGCCATGGGCAGATGAGGCTGACAAACAGCTTTCCAGGCTAGCCCCTTCTGCCTGCCAGCTATCTGCAGACGTTCACACTTTCGGACCAGGGCTGCGAAAGGAGCCTGGCAGGGACACCACCATTCCCAGGCTTCGTTTGAAGTTTGAGGTGGCAAGACAAGCAAGCAGCCCCAGTCTCTGTGCCTCTGGGCGAGCAGTGCCTTTGGCCGATGAGGCTGACAAACAGCTTTCCAGGCTAGCCCCTTCTGCCTGCCAGCTATCTGCAGACGTTCGCACTTTCGGAGCAGGGCTGCGAAAGGAGCCTGGCAGGGACACCACCATTCCCAGGATACATTTGAAGATTGAGGTGGCAAGACAAGCAAGCAGCCCCAGTCTCTGTGCCTCTGTGCGAGCAGTGCCATGGGCAGATGAGGCTGAGCAACAGCTTTCCAGGCTAGCCCCTTCTGCCTGCCAGCTATCTGCAGACGTTCGCACTTTCGGAGCAGGGCTGCGAAAGGAGCCTGGCAGGGACACCACAATTCCCAAGCTACGTTTCAAGTTTGAGGTGGCTAGACAAGCGAGCAGCCCCAGTCTCTGTGCCTCTGTGCGAGCAGTGCCATGGGCAGATGAGGCTGAGCAACAGCTTTCCAGGCTAGCCCCTTCTGGCTGCCAGCTATCTGCAGACGTTCACACTTTCGGAGCAGGGCTGCGAAAGGAGCCTGGCAGGGACACCACCATTCCCAGGCTACGTTTGAAGTTTGAGGTGGCAAGACAAGCAAGCAGCCCCAGTCTCTGTGCCTCTGTGCGAGCAGTGCCATGGGCAGATGAGGCTGACAAACAGCTTTCCAGGCTAGCCCCTTCTGCCTGCCAGCTATCTGCAGACGTTCGCACTTTTGGAGCAGGGTTGCGAAAGGAGACTGGCAGGGACAGCACCATGCCCAGCAACGCTTCACGTTTGAGGTGGCAAGACAAGCAAGCAGCCCCAGTCTCTGTGCCTCTGTGCGAGCAGTGCCATGGGCAGATGAGGCTGACAAACAGCTGTCCAGGCTAGCCCCTTCTGCCTGCCAGCTATCTGCAGACGTTCGCACTTTCGGAGCAGGGCTGCAAAAGGAGCCTCGCACGGTCCCCCCCTTTCCCAGGATACATTTGAAGACTGAGGTGGCAAGACAAGCAAGCAGCCCCAGTCTCTGTGCCTCTGGGCGAGCAGTGCCTTTGGCCGATGAGGCTGACAAACAGCTTTCCAGGCTAGCCCCTTCTGCCTGCCAGCTATCTGCAGACGTTCGCACTTTCGGAGCAGGGCTGCGAAAGGCGCCTTGCAGGGACACCACCATTCCCAGGCTACGTTTGAAGTTTGAGGTGGCAAGACAAGCAAGCAGCCCCAGTCTCTGTTCCTCTGTGCGAGCAGTGCCATGGGCAGATGAGGCTAACAAACAAACAGCTTTCCAGGCTAGCCCCTTCTGCCTGCCAGCTATCTGCAGACGTTTACACTTTCGGAGCAGGGCTGCGAAAGGAGACTGGCAGGGACAGCACCATGCCCAGCAAGGCTTCAAGTTTGAGGTGGCAAGACAAGCAAGCAGCCCCAGTCTCTGTGCCTCTGTGCGAGCAGTGCCTTTGGCCGATGAGTCTGACAAACAGCTTTCCAGGCTAGCCCCTTCTGCCTTCCAGCTATCTGCAGACGTTCACACTTTCGGAGCAGGGCTGCGAAAGGAGCCTGGCAGGGACACCACCATTCCCAGGCTACGTTTCAAGTTTGAGGTGGCAAGACAAGCAAGCAGCCCCAGTCTCTGTGCCTCTGTGCGAGCAGTGCCATGGGCAGATGAGGCTGACAAACAGCTTTCCAGGCTAGCCCCTTCTGCCTGCCAGCTATCTGCAGACGTTCGCACTTTTGGACCAGGGCTGCGAAAGGAGACTGGCAGGTACACCACCATGCCCAGCAACGCTTCACGTTTGAGGTGGCAAGACAAGCAAGCAGCCCCAGTCTCTGTGCCTCTGTGCGAGCAGTGCCATGGGCAGATGAGGCTGAAAAACAGATTTCCAGGCTAGCCCCTTCTGCCTGCCAGCTATCTGCAGACGTTCGCACTTTTGGACCAGGGCTGCGAAAGGAGACTGGCAGGGACAGCACCATGCCCAGCAACGCTTCACGTTTGAGGTGGCAAGACAAGCAAGCAGCCCCAGTCTCTGTGCCTCTGTGCGAGCAGTGCCTTTGGCCGATGAGGCTGACAAACAGCTTTCCAGGCTAGCCCCTTCTGCCTTCCAGCTATCTGCAGACGTTCGCACTTTCGGAGCAGGGCTGCGAAAGGAGCCTGGCAGGGACACCACCATTCCCAGGCTACGTTTCAAGTTTGAGGTGGCAAGACAAGCAAGCAGCCCCAGTCTCTGTGCCTCTGTGCGAGCAGTGCCATGGGCAGATGAGGCTGACAAACAGCTTTCCAGGCTAGCCCCTTCTGCCTGCCAGCTATCTGCAGACGTTCGCACTTTTGGACCAGGGCTGCGAAAGGAGACTGGCAGGTACACCACCATGCCCAGCAACGCTTCACGTTTGAGGTGGCAAGACAAGCAAGCAGCCCCAGTCTCTGTGCCTCTGTGCGAGCAGTGCCATGGGCAGATGAGGCTGACAAACAGCTTTCCAGGCTAGCCCCTTCTGCCTGCCAGCTATCTGCAGACGTTCGCACTTTTGGAGCAGGGCTGCGAAAGGAGCCTGGCAGGGTCCCCCCCCTTCCCAGGATACATTTGAAGTTTGAGGTGGCAAGACAAGTGAGCAGCCCCAGTCTCTGTGCCTCTGTGCGAGCACTGCCATGGGCAGATGAGGCTGAGCAACAGCTTTCCAGGCTAGCCCCTTCTGCCTGCCAGCTATCTGCAGACGTTCGCACTTTCGGAGCAGGGCTGAGAAAGGAGCCTGGCAGGGACAGCACCATGCCCAGCAACGCTTCACGTTTGAGGTGACAAGACAAGCAAGCAGCCCCAGTCTCTGTGCCTCTGTGCGAGCAGTGCCATGGGCAGATGAGGCTGACAAACAGCTTTCCAGGCTAGCCCCTTCTGCCTGCCAGCTATCTGCAGACGTTCGCACTTTCGGAGCAGGGCTGCGAAAGGAGCCTGGCAGGTACACCACCATTCCCAGGATACATTTGAAGATTGAGGTGGCAAGACAAGCAAGCAGCCCCAGTCTCTGTGCCTCTGTGCGAGCAGTGCCATGGGCAGATGAGGCTGAGCAACAGCTTTCCAGGCTAGCCCCTTCTGCCTGCCAGCTATGTGCAGACGTTCGCACTTTTGGAGCAGGGCTGCGAAAGGAGCCTGGCAGGGACACCACAATTCCCAAGATACGTTTCAAGTTTGAGGTGGTTAGACAAGCGAGCAGCCCCAGTCTCTGTGCCTCTGTGCGAGCAGTGCCTTTGGCCGATGAGGCTGACAAACAGCTTTCCAGGCTAGCCCCTTCTGCCTGCCTGCTATCTGCAGACGTTCGCACTTTCGGAGCAGGGCTGCGAAAGGAGCCTGGCAGGGACACCTCCATTCCCAAGCTACGTTTCAAGTTTGAGGTGACTAGACAAGCGAGCAGCCCCAGTCTCTGTGCCTCTGTGCGAGCAGTGCCATGGGCAGATGAGGCTGAGCAACAGCTTTCCAGGCTAGCCCCTTCTGCCTGCCAGCTATCTGCAGATGTTCGCACTTTCGGAGCAGGGCTGCGAAAGGAGCCTGGCAGGGACACCACCATTGCCAGGCTACGTTTGAAGTTTGAGGTGGCAAGACAAGCAAGCAGCCCCAGTCTCTGTGCCTCTGTGCGAGCAGTGCCATGGGCAGATGAGGCTGAAAAACAGCTTTCCAGGCTAGCCCCTTCTGCCTGCCAGCTATCTGCAGACGTTCGCACTTTTGGAGCAGGGCTGCGAAAGGAGCCTGGCAGGGTCCCCACCCTTCCCAGGATACATTTGAAGTTTGAGGTGGCAAGACAAGCAAGCAGCCCCAGTCTCTGTGCCTCTGTGCGAGCAGTGCCATGGGCAGATGAGGCTGACAAACAGCTGTCCAGGCTAGCCCCTTCTGCCTGCCAGCTATCTGCAGACGTTCGCACTTTCGGAGCAGGGCTGAGAAAGGAGCCTGGCAGGGACACCACCATTCCCAGGCTACGTTTCAAGTTTGAGGTGGCAAGACAAGCGAGCAGCCCCAGTCTCTGTGCCTCTGTGCGAGCAGTGCCATGGGCAGATGAGGCTGACAAACAGCTTTCCAGGCTAGCCCCTTCTGCCTGTCTGCTATCTGCAGACGTTCACACTTTCGGAGCAGGGCTGCGAAAGGAGCCTGGCAGGGACACCACCATTCCCAGGCTTCCTTTGAAGTTTGAGGTGGCAAGACAAGCAAGCAATCCCAGTCTCTGTGCCTCTGTGCGAGCAGTGCCTTTGGCCGATGAGGCTGACAAACAGCTTTCCAGGCTAGCCCCTTCTGCCTGCCAGCTATCTGCAGACGTTCGCACTTTTGGAGCAGGGCTGCGAAAGGAGCCTGGCAGGTACACCACCATTCCCAGGATACATTTGAAGATTGAGGTGGCAAGACAAGCAAACAGCCCCAGTCTCTGTGCCTCTGTGCGAGCAGTGCCATGGGCAGATGAGGCTGACAAACAGCTTTCCAGGCTAGCCCCTTCTGCCTGCCAGCTATCTGCAGACGTTCGCACTTTTGGAGCAGGGCTGCGAAAGGAGCCTGGCAGGGACACCACCATTCCCAGGCTACGTTTCAAGTTTGAGGTGGCAACACAAGCAAGCAGCCCCAGTCTCTGTGCCTCTGGGCGAGCAGTGCCTTTGGCCGATGAGGCTGACAAACAGCTTTCCAGGCTAGCCCCTTCTGCCTGCCAGCTATCTGCAGACGTTCGCACTTTTGGAGCAGGGCTGCGAAAGGAGCCTGGCAGGGACACCACCATTCCCAGGATACATTTGAAGATTGAGGTGGCAAGACAAGCAAGCAGCCCCAGTCTCTGTGCCTCTGTGTGAGCAGTGCCATGGGCAGATGAGGCTGACAAACAGCTTTCCAGGCTAGCCCCTTCTGCCTGCCAGCTATCTGCAGACGTTCGCACTTTCGGAGCAGGGCTGAGAAAGGAGTCTGGCAGGGACACCACCATTCCCAGGCTACGTTTCAAGTTTGAGGTGGCAAGACAAGCAAGCAGCCCCAGTCTCTGTGCCTCTGTGCGAGCACTGCCATGGGCAGATGAGGCTGAGCAACAGCTTTCCAGGCTAGCCCCTTCTGCCTGCCAGCTATCTGCACACGTTCGCACTTTTGGAGCAGGGCTGCGAAAGGAGCCTTGCAGGGACACCACCATTCCCAGGCTACTTTTCAAGTTTGAGGTGGCAAGACAAGCGAGCAGCCCCAGTCTCTGTGCCTCTGTGCGAGCAGTGCCATGGGCAGATGAGGCTGAGCAACAGCTTTCCAGGCTAGCCCCTTCTGCCTGCCAGCTATCTGCAGACGTTCACACTTTCGGACCAGGGCTGCGAAAGGAGCCTGGCAGGGACACCACCATTCCCAGGCTTCGTTTGAAGTTTGAGGTGGCAAGACAAGCAAGCAGCCCCAGTCTCTGTGCCTCTGGGCGAGCAGTGCCTTTGGCCGATGAGGCTGACAAACAGCTTTCCAGGCTAGCCCCTTCTGCCTGCCAGCTATCTGCAGACGTTCGCACTTTCGGAGCAGGGCTGCGAAAGGAGCCTGGCAGGGACACCACCATTCCCAGGATACATTTGAAGATTGAGGTGGCAAGACAAGCAAGCAGCCCCAGTCTCTGTGCCTCTGTGCGAGCAGTGCCATGGGCAGATGAGGCTGAGCAACAGCTTTCCAGGCTAGCCCCTTCTGCCTGCCTGCTATCTGCAGACGTTCGCACTTTCGGAGCAGGGCTGTGATAGGAGCCTGGCAGGGACACCACAATTCCCAAGCTACGTTTCAAGTTTGAGGTGGCTAGACAAGCGAGCAGCCCCAGTCTCTGTGCCTCTATGCGAACAGTGCCATGGGCAGATGAGGCTGAGCAACAGCTTTCCAGGCTAGCCCCTTCTGGCTGCCAGCTATCTGCAGACGTTCACTCTTTCGGAGCAGGGCTGCGAAAGGAGCCTGGCAGGGACACCACCATTCCCAGGCTACGTTTGAAGTTTGAGGTGGCAAGACAAGCAAGCAGCCCCAGTCTCTGTGCCTCTGTGCGAGCAGTGCCATGGGCAGATGAGGCTGACAAACAGCTTTCCAGGCTAGCCCCTTCTGCCTGCCAGCTATCTGCAGACGTTCGCACTTTTGGAGCAGGGTTGCGAAAGGAGACTGGCAGGGACAGCACCATGCCCAGCAACGCTTCACGTTTGAGGTGGCAAGACAAGCAAGCAGCCCCAGTCTCTGTGCCTCTGTGCGAGCAGTGCCATGGGCAGATGAGGCTGACAAACAGCTGTCCAGGCTAGCCCCTTCTGCCTGCCAGCTATCTGCAGACGTTCGCACTTTCGGAGCAGGGCTGCGAAAGGAGCCTCGCAGGGTCCCCCCCTTTCCCAGGATACATTTGAAGATTGAGGTGGCAAGACAAGCAAGCAGCCCCAGTCTCTGTGCCTCTGGGCGAGCAGTGCCTTTGGCCGATGAGGCTGACAAACAGCTTTCCAGGCTAGCCCCTTCTGCCTGCCAGCTATCTGCAGACGTTCGCACTTTCGGAGCAGGGCTGCGAAAGGCGCCTTGCAGGGACACCACCATTCCCAGCATGCGTTTGAAGTTTGAGGTGGCAAGACAAGCAAGCAGCCCCAGTCTCTGTTCCTCTGTGCGAGCAGTGCCATGGGCAGATGAGGCTAACAAACAAACAGCTTTCCAGGCTAGCCCCTTCTGCCTGCCAGCTATCTGCAGACGTTTACACTTTCGGAGCAGGGCTGCGAAAGGAGACTGGCAGGGACAGCACCATGCCCAGCAACGCTTCACGTTTGAGGTGGTAAGACAAGCAAGCAGCCCCAGTCTCTGTGCCTCTGTGCGAGCAGTGCCATGGGCAGATGAGGCTGAAAAACAGCTTTCCAGGCTAGCCCCTTCTGCCTGCCAGCTATCTGCAGACGTTCGCACTTTTCGACCAGGGCTGCGAAAGGAGACTGACAGGGACAGCACCATGCCCAGCAAGGCTTCAAGTTTGAGGTGGCAAGACAAGCAAGCAGCCCCAGTCTCTGTGCCTCTGTGCGAGCAGTGCCTTTGGCCGATGAGGCTGACAAACAGCTTTCCAGGCTAGCCCCTTCTGCCTTCCAGCTATCTGCAGACGTTCACACTTTCGGAGCAGGGCTGCGAAAGGAGCCTGGCAGGGACACCACCATTCCCAGGCTACGTTTCAAGTTTGAGGTGGCAAGACAAGCAAGCAGCCCCAGTCTCTGTGCCTCTGTGCGAGCAGTGCCATGGGCAGATGAGGCTGACAAACAGCTTTCCAGGCTAGCCCCTTCTGCCTGCCAGCTATCTGCAGACGTTCGCACTTTTGGACCAGGGCTGCGAAAGGAGACTGGCAGGTACAACACCATGCCGAGCAACGCTTCACGTTTGAGGTGGCAAGACAAGCAAGCAGCCCCAGTCTCTGTGCCTCTGTGCGAGCAGTGCCATGGGCAGATGAGGCTGAGCAACAGCTTTCCAGGCTAGCCCCTTCTGCCTGCCAGCTATCTGCAGACGTTCGCACTTTTGGACCAGGGCTGCGAAAGGAGACTGCCAGGGACAGCACCATGCCCAGCAACGCTTCACGTTTGAGGTGGCAAGACAAGCAAGCAGCCCCAGTCTCTGTGCCTCTGTGCGAGCAGTGCCTTTGGCCGATGAGGCTGACAAACAGCTTTCCAGGCTAGCCCCTTCTGCCTGCCAGCTATCTGCAGACGTTCGCACTTTTGGAGCAGGGCTGCGAAAGGAGCCTGGCAGGGTCCCCCCCCTTCCCAGGATACATTTGAAGTTTGAGGTGGCAAGACAAGCGAGCAGCCCCAGTCTCTGTGCCTCTGTGCGAGCAGTGCCATGGGCAGATGAGGCTGAGCAACAGCTTTCCAGGCTAGCCCCTTCTGCCTGCCAGCTATCTGCAGACGTTCGCACTTTCGGAGCAGGGCTGAGAAAGGAGCCTGGCAGGGACAGCACCATGCCCAGCAACGCTTCACGTTTGAGGTGACAAGACAAGCAAGCAGCCCCAGTCTCTGTGCCTCTGTGCGAGCAGTGCCATGGGCAGATGAGGCTGACAAACAGCTTTCCAGGCTAGCCCCTTCTGCCTGCCAGCTATCTGCAGACGTTCGCACTTTCGGAGCAGGGCTGCGAAAGGAGCCTGGCAGGGACACCACCATTCCCAGGATACATTTGAAGATTGAGGTGGCAAGACAAGCAAGCAGCCCCAGTCTCTGTGCCTCTGTGCGAGCAGTGCCATGGGCAGATGAGGCTGAGCAACAGCTTTCCAGGCTAGCCCCTTCTGCCTGCCAGCTATGTGCAGACGTTCGCACTTTTGGAGCAGGGCTGCGAAAGGAGCCTGGCAGGGACACCACAATTCCCAAGCTACGTTTCAAGTTTGAGGTGGTTAGACAAGCGAGCAGCCCCAGTCTCTGTGCCTCTGTGCGAGCAGTGCCTTTGGCCGATGAGGCTGACAAACAGCTTTCCAGGCTAGCCCCTTCTGCCTGCCTGCTATCTGCAGACGTTCGCACTTTCGGAGCAGGGCTGCGAAAGGAGCCTGGCAGGGACACCTCCATTCCCAAGCTACGTTTCAAGTTTGAGGTGACGAGACAAGCGAGCAGCCCCAGTCTCTGTGCCTCTGTGCGAGCAGTGCCATGGGCAGATGAGGCTGAGCAACAGCTTTCCAGGCTAGCCCCTTCTGCCTGCCAGCTATCTGCAGATGTTCGCACTTTCGGAGCAGGGCTGCGAAAGGAGCCTGGCAGGGACACCACCATTGCCAGGCTACGTTTGAAGTTTGAGGTGGCAAGACAAGCAAGCAGCCCCAGTCTCTGTGCCTCTGTGCGAGCAGTGCCATGGGCAGAGGAGGCTGAAAAACAGCTTTCCAGGCTAGCCCCTTCTGCCTGCCAGCTATCTGCAGACGTTCGCACTTTTGGAGCAGGGCTGCGAAAGGAGCCTGGCAGGGTCCCCACCCTTCCCAGGATACATTTGAAGTTTGAGGTGGCAAGACAAGCAAGCAGCCCCAGTCTCTGTGCCTCTGTGCGAGCAGTGCCATGGGCAGATGAGGCTGACAAACAGCTGTCCAGGCTAGCCCCTTCTGCCTGCCAGCTATCTGCAGACGTTCGCACTTTCGGAGCAGGGCTGAGAAAGGAGCCTGGCAGGGACACCACCATTCCCAGGCTACGTTTCAAGTTTGAGGTGGCAAGACAAGCGAGCAGCCCCAGTCTCTGTGCCTCTGTGCGAGCAGTGCCATGGGCAGATGAGGCTGACAAACAGCTTTCCAGGCTAGCCCCTTCTGCCTGCCAGCTATCTGCAGACGTTCACACTTTCGGAGCAGGGCTGCGAAAGGAGCCTGGCAGGGACACCACCATTCCCAGGCTTCGTTTGAAGTTTGAGGTGGCAAGACAAGCAAGCAACCCCAGTCTCTGTGCCTCTGTGCGAGCAGTGCCTTTGGCCGATGAGGCTGACAAACAGCTTTCCAGGCTAGCCCCTTCTGCCTGCCAGCTATCTGCAGACGTTCGCACTTTTGGAGAAGGGCTGCGAAAGGAGCCTGGCAGGTACACCACCATTCCCAGGATACATTTGAAGATTGAGGTGGCAAGACAAGCAAGCAGCCCCAGTCTCTGTGCCTCTGTGCGAGCAGTGCCATGGGCAGATGAGGCTGACAAACAGCTTTCCAGGCTAGCCCCTTCTGCCTGCCAGCTATCTGCAGACGTTCGCACTTTTGGAGCAGGGCTGCGAAAGGAGCCTGGCAGGGACACCACCATTCCCAGGCTACGTTTCAAGTTTGAGGTGGCAAGACAAGAAAGCAGCCCCAGTCTCTGTGCCTCTGGGCGAGCAGTGCCTTTGGCCGATGAGGCTGACAAACAGCTTTCCAGGCTAGCCCCTTCTGCCTGCCAGCTATCTGCAGACGTTCGCACTTTTGGAGCAGGGCTGCGAAAGGAGCCTGGCAGGGACACCACCATTCCCAGGATACATTTGAAGATTGAGGTGGCAAGACAAGCAAGCAGCCCCAGTCTCTGTGCCTCTGTGCGAGCACTGCCATGGGCAGATGAGGCTGAGCAACAGCTTTCCAGGCTAGCCCCTTCTGCCTGCCAGCTATCTGCAGACGTTCGCACTTTCGGAGCAGGGCTGCGAAAGGAGCCTGGCAGGGACACCACCATTCCCAGGCTACATTTGAAGTTTGAGGTGGCAAGACAAGCAAGCAGCCCCAGTCTCTGTGCCTCTGTGTGAGCAGTGCCATGGGCAGATGAGGCTGACAAACAGCTTTCCAGGCTAGCCCCTTCTGCCTGCCAGCTATCTGCAGACGTTCGCACTTTCGGAGCAGGGATGAGAAAGGAGTCTGGCAGGGACACCACCATTCCCAGGCTACGTTTGAAGTTTGAGGTGGCAAGACAAGCAAGCAGCCCCAGTCTCTGTGCCTCTGTGCGAGCAGTGCCATGGACAGATGAGGCTGACAAACAGCTTTCCAGGCTAGCCCCTTCTGCCTTCCAGCTATCTGCAGACATTCGCACTTTTGGAGCAGGGCTGCGAAACAGCCTGGCAGGTACGTCCCTATTCCCAGGCTACGTTTGAAGTTTAAGGTGGCAAGACAAGCGAGCAGCCCCAGTCTCTGTGCCTCTGTGCGAGCAGTGCCATGGGCAGATGAGGCTGACAAACAGCTTTCCAGGCTAGCCCCTTCTGCCTGCCAGCTATCTGCAGACGTTCGCACTTTCAGAGCAGGGCTGAGAAAGGAGCCTGGCAGGGACACCACCATTCCCAGGCTACGTTTGAAGTTTGAGGTGGCAAGACAAGCAAGCAGCCCCAGTCTCTGTGCCTCTGTGCGAGCAGTGCCATGGGCAGATGAGGCTGACAAACAGCTTTCCAGGCTAGCCCCTTCTGCCTGCCAGCTATCTGCAGACGTTCACACTTTCGGAGCAGGGCTGCGAAAGGAGTCTGGCAGGGACACCACCATTCCCAGGCTACGTTTCAAGTTTGAGGTGGCAAGACAAGCAAGCAGCCCCAGTCTCTGTGCCTCTGTGCGAGCAGTGCCTTTGGCCGATGAGGCTGACAAACAGCTTTCCAGGCTAGCCCCTTCTGCCTGCCAGCTATCTGCAGACGTTCGCACTTTCGGAGCAGGGCTGCGAAAGGAGCCTTGCAGGGACACCACCATTCCCAGGCTACGTTTGAAGTTTGAGGTGGCAAGACAAGCAAGCAGCCCCAGTCTCTGTGCCTCTGTGCGAGCAGTGCCATGGGCAGATGAGGCTGACAAACAGCTTTCCAGGCTAGCCCCTTCTGCCCGCCAGCTATCTGCAGACGTTCGCACTTTTGGAGCAGGGCTGCGAAAGGAGACTGGCAGGGATAGCACCATGCCCAGCAACGCTACACGTTTGAGGTGGCAAGACAAGCAAGCAGCCCCAGTCTCTGTGCCTCTGTGCGAGCAGTGCTATGGGCAGATGAGGCTGACAATCAGCTTTCCAGGCTAGCCCCTTCTGCCTGCCAGCTATCTGCAGACGTTCGCACTTTCGGAGCAGGGCTGCGAAAGGAGCCTGGCAGGGACACCACAATTCCCAAGCTACGTTTCAAGTTTGAGGTGGCTACACAAGCGAGCAGCCCCAGTCTCTGTGCCTCTGTGCGAGCAGTGCCATGGGCAGATGAGGCTGAGCAACAGCTTTCCAGGCTAGCCCCTTCTGCCTGCCTGCTATCTGCAGACGTTCGCACTTTTGGAGCAGGGCTGCGAAAGGAGCCTGGCAGGAACAGCACCATGCCCAACAAGGCTTCATGTTTGAGGTGGTAAGACAAGCAAGCAGCCCCAGTCTCTGTGCCTCTGTGCGAGCAGTGCCATGGGCAGATGAGGCTGACAAACAGCTTTCCAGGCTAGCCCCTTCTGCCTGCCAGCTATCTGCAGACGTTCGCACTTTCGGAGCAGGGCTGAGAAAGGAGCCTGTCAGGGACAGCACCATGCCCAGAAACGCTTCACGTTTGAGGTGGCAAGACAAGCAAGCAGCCCCAGTCTCTGTGACTCTGTGCGAGCAGTGCCATGGGCAGATTAGGCTGAGCAACAGCTTTCCAGGCTAGCCCCTTCTGCCTGTCTGCTATCTGCAGACGTTCACACTTTCGGAGCAGGGCTGCGAAAGGAGCCTGGCAGGGACACCACCATTCCCAGGCTTCGTTTGAAGTTTGAGGTGGCAAGACAAGCCAGCAGCCCCAGTCTCTGTGCCTCTGGGCAAGCAGTGCCTTTGGCCGATGAGGCTGACAAACTGCTTTCCAGGCTAGCCCCTTCTGCCTGCCAGCTATCTGCAGACGTTCACACTTTCGGAGCAGGGCTGCGAAAGGAGCCTGGCAGGGACTCCACCATTCCCAGGCTTCGTTTGAAGTTTGAGGTGGCAAGACAAGCAAGCAGCCCCAGTCTCTGTGCCTCTGGGCGAGCAGTGCCTTTGGCCGATGAGGCTGACAAACAGCTTTCCAGGCTAGCCCCTTCTGCCTGTCTGCTATCTGCAGACGTTCGCACTTTCGGAGCAGGGCTGCGAAAGGAGCCTGGCAGGGACACCTCCATTCCCAAGCTACGTTTCAAGTTTGAGGTGACTAGACAAGCGAGCAGCCCCAGTCTCTGTGCCTCTGTGCGAGCAGTGCCATGGGCAGATGAGGCTGAGCAACAGCTTTCCAGGCTAGCCCCTTCTGCCTGCCAGCTATCTGCAGATGTTCGCACTTTCGGAGCAGGGCTGAGAAAGGAGCCTGGCAGGGACACCACCATTGCCAGGCTACGTTTGAAGTTTGAGGTGGCAAGACAAGCAAGCAGCCCCAGTCTCTGTGCCTCTGTGCGAGCAGTGCCATGGGCAGATGAGGCTGAAAAACAGCTTTCCAGGCTAGCCCCTTCTGCCTGCCAGCTATCTGCAGACGTTCGCACTTTTGGAGCAGGGTTGCGAAAGGAGACTGGCAGGGACAGCACCATGCCCAGCAACGCTTCACGTTTGAGGTGGCAAGACAAGCAAGCAGCCCCAGTCTCTGTGCCTCTGTGCGAGCAGTGCCATGGGCAGATGAGGCTGACAAACAGCTGTCCAGGCTAGCCCCTTCTGCCTGCCAGCTATCTGCAGACGTTCGCACTTTCGGAGCAGGGCTGAGAAAGGAGCCTGGCAGGGACACCACCATTCCCAGGCTACGTTTCAAGTTTGAGGTGGCAAGACAAGCGAGCAGCCCCAGTCTCTGTGCCTCTGTGCGAGCAGTGCCATGGGCAGATGAGGCTGACAAACAGCTTTCCAGGCTAGCCCCTTCTGCCTGCCAGCTATCTGCAGACGTTCGCACTTTCAGAGCAGGGCTGAGAAAGGAGCCTGGCAGGGACACCACCATTCCCAGGCTACGTTTGAAGTTTGAGGTGGCAAGACAAGCAAGCAGCCCCAGTCTCTGTGCCTCTGTGCGAGCAGTGCCATGGGCAGATGAGGCTGACAAACAGCTTTCCAGGCTAGCCCCTTCTGCCTGCCTGCTATCTGCAGACGTTCACACTTTCGGAGCAGAGCTGCGAAAGGAGCCTGGCAGGGACACCACCATTCCCAGGCTACGTTTGAAGTTTGAGGTGGCAAGACAAGCGAGCAGCCCCAGTCTCTGTGCCTCTGTGCGAGCAGTGCCATGGGCAGATGAGGCTGACAAACAGCTTTCCAGGCTAGCCCCTTCTGCCTGTCTGCTATCTGCAGACGTTCACACTTTCGGAGCAGGGCTGCGAAAGGAGCCTGGCAGGGACACCACCATTCCCAGGATACATTTGAAGATTGAGGTGGCAAGACAAGCAAGCACCCCCAGTCTCTGTGCCTCTGTGCGAGCAGTGCCATGGGCAGATGAGGCTGACAAACAGCTTTCCAGGCTAGCCCCTTCTGCCTGCCTGCTATCTGCAGACGTTCGCACTTTTGGAGCAGGGCTGCGAAAGGAGCCTGGCAGGGACACCACCATTCCCAGGCTACGTTTCAAGTTTGAGGTGGCAAGACAAGAAAGCAGCCCCAGTCTCTGTGCCTCTGGGCGAGCAGTGCCTTTGGCCGATGAGGCTGACAAACAGCTTTCCAGGCTAGCCCCTTCTGCCTGCCAGCTATCTGCAGACGTTCGCACTTTTGGAGCAGGGCTGAGAAAGGAGCCTGGCAGGGACACCACCATTCCCAGGATACATTTGAAGATTGAGGTGGCAAGACAAGCGAGCAGCCCCAGTCTCTGTGCCTCTGTGCGAGCAGTGCCATGGGCAGATGAGGCTGAGCAACAGCTTTCCAGGCTAGCCCCTTCTGCCTGCCAGCTATCTGCAGACGTTCGCACTTTCGGAGCAGGGCTGCGAAAGGAGCCTGGCAGGGACACCACCATTCCCAGGCTACATTTGAAGTTTGAGGTGGCAAGACAAGCAAGCAGCCCCAGTCTCTGTGCCTCTGTGTGAGCAGTGCCATGGGCAGATGAGGCTGACAAAGAGCTTTCCAGGCTAGCCCCTTCTGCCTGCCAGCTATCTGCAGACGTTCGCACTTTCGGAGCAGGGCTGAGAAAGGAGTCTGGCAGGGACACCACCATTCCCAGGCTACGTTTCAAGTTTGAGGTGGCAAGACAAGCAAGCAGCCCCAGTCTCTGTGCCTCTGTGCGAGCAGTGCCATGGACAGATGAGGCTGACAAACAGCTTTCCAGGCTAGCCCCTTCTGCCTGCCAGCTATCTGCAGACATTCGCACTTTTGGAGCAGGGCTGCGAAACAGCCTGGCAGGTACGTCCCTATTCCCAGGCTACGTTTGAAGTTTAAGGTGGCAAGACAAGCGAGCAGCCCCAGTCTCTGTGCCTCTGTGCGAGCAGTGCCATGGGCAGATGAGGCTGACAAACAGCTTTCCAGGCTAGCCCCTTCTGCCTGCCAGCTATCTGCAGACGTTCGCACTTTCAGAGCAGGGCTGAGAAAGGAGCCTGGCAGGGACACCACCATTCCCAGGCTACGTTTGAAGTTTGAGGTGGCAAGACAAGCAAGCAGCCCCAGTCTCTGTGCCTCTGTGCGAGCAGTTCCATGGGCAGATGAGGCTGACAAACAGCTTTCCAGGCTAGCCCCTTCTGCCTGTCTGCTATCTGCAGACGTTCACACTTTCGGAGCAGAGCTGCGAAAGGAGCCTGGCAGGGACACCACCATTCCCAGGCTACGTTTGAAGTTTGAGGTGGCAAGACAAGCGAGCAGCCCCAGTCTCTGTGCCTCTGTGCGAGCAGTGCCATGGGCAGATGAGGCTGACAAACAGCTTTCCAGGCTAGCCCCTTCTGCCTGTCTGCTATCTGCAGACGTTCACACTTTCGGAGCAGGGCTGCGAAAGGAGCCTGGCAGGGACACCACCATTACCAGGCTTCGTTTGAAGTTTGAGGTGGCAAGACAAGCAAGCAGCCCCAGTCTCTGTGCCTCTGTGCGAGCAGTGCCTTTGGCCGATGAGGCTGACAAACAGCTTTCCAGGCTAGCCCCTTCTGCCTGCCAGCTATCTGCAGACGTTCGCACTTTTGGAGCAGGGCTGCGAAAGGAGCCTGGCAGGTACACCACCATTCCCAGGATACATTTGAAGATTGAGGTGGCAAGACAAGCAAGCAGCCCCAGTCTCTGTGCCTCTGTGCGAGCAGTGCCATGGGCAGATGAGGCTGACAAACAGCTGTCCAGGCTAGCCCCTTCTGCCTGCCAGCTATCTGCAGACGTTCGCACTTTTGGAGCAGGGCTGCGAAAGGAGCCTGGCAGGGACACCACCATTCCCAGGCTACGTTTCAAGTTTGAGGTGGCAAGACAAGAAAGCAGCCCCAGTCTCTTTGCCTCTGGGCGAGCAGTGCCTTTGGCCGATGAGGCTGACAAAAAACTTTCCAGGCTAGCCCCTTCTGCCTGCCAGCTATCTGCAGACGTTCGCACTTTCGGAGCAGGGCTGAGAAAGGAGTCTGGCAGGGACACCACCATTCCCAGGCTACGTTTCAAGTTTGAGGTGGCAAGACAAGCAAGCAGCCCCAGTCTCTGTGCCTCTGTGCGAGCAGTGCCATGGACAGATGAGGCTGACAAACAGCTTTCCAGGCTAGCCCCTTCTGCCTGCCAGCTATCTGCAGACATTCGCACTTTTGGAGCAGGGCTGCGAAACAGCCTGGCAGGTACGTCCCTATTCCCAGGCTACGTTTGAAGTTTAAGGTGGCAAGACAAGCGAGCAGCCCCAGTCTCTGTGCCTCTGTGCGAGCAGTGCCATGGGCAGATGAGGCTGACAAACAGCTTTCCAGGCTAGCCCCTTCTGCCTGCCAGCTATCTGCAGACGTTCGCACTTTCAGAGCAGGGCTGAGAAAGGAGCCTGGCAGGGACACCACCATTCCCAGGCTACGTTTGAAGTTTGAGGTGGCAAGACAAGCAAGCAGCCCCAGTCTCTGTGCCTCTGTGCGAGCAGTGCCATGGGCAGATGAGGCTGACAAACAGCTTTCCAGGCTAGCCCCTTCTGCCTGCCAGCTATCTGCAGACGTTCACACTTTCGGAGCAGGGCTGAGAAAGGAGCCTGGCAGGGACACCACCATTCCCAGGCTACGTTTCAAGTTTGAGGTGGCAAGACAAGCAAGCAGCCCCAGTCTCTGTGCCTCTGTGCGAGCAGTGCCTTTGGCCGATGAGGCTGACAAACAGCTGTCCAGGCTAGCCCCTTCTGCCTGCCAGCTATCTGCAGACGTTCGCACTTTCGGAGCAGGGCTGCGAAAGGAGCCTGGCAGGGACACCACCATTCCCAGGCTACGTTTGAAGTTTGAGGTGGCAAGACAAGCAAGCAGCCCCAGTCTCTGTGCCTCTGTGCGAGCAGTGCCATGGGCAGATGAGGCTGACAAACAGCTTTCCAGGCTAGCCCCTTCTGCCTGCCAGCTATCTGCAGACGTTCGCACTTTTGGAGCAGGGCTGCGAAAGGAGACTGCAGGGACACCACCATGCCCAGCAACGCTACACGTTTGAGGTGGCAAGACAAGCAAGCAGCCCCAGTCTCTGTGCCTCTGTGCGAGCAGTGCTATGGGCAGATGAGGCTGACAATCAGCTTTCCAGGCTAGCCCCTTCTGCCTGCCAGCTATCTGCAGACGTTCGCACTTTCGGAGCAGGGCTGAGAAAGGAGTCTGGCAGGGACACCACCATTCCCAGGCTACGTTTCAAGTTTGAGGTGGCAAGACAAGCAAGCAGCCCCAGTCTCTGTGCCTCTGTGCGAGCAGTGCCATGGACAGATGAGGCTGACAAACAGCTTTCCAGGCTAGCCCCTTCTGCCTGCCAGCTATCTGCAGACATTCGCACTTTTGGAGCAGGGCTGCGAAACAGCCTGGCAGGTACGTCCCTATTCCCAGGCTACGTTTGAAGTTTAAGGTGGCAAGACAAGCGAGCAGCCCCAGTCTCTGTGCCTCTGTGCGAGCAGTGCCATGGGCAGATGAGGCTGACAAACAGCTTTCCAGGCTAGCCCCTTCTGCCTGCCAGCTATCTGCAGACGTTCGCACTTTCAGAGCAGGGCTGAGAAAGGAGC
Source organism: Opisthocomus hoazin (assembly GCF_030867145.1). NCBI lineage: Eukaryota > Metazoa > Chordata > Aves > Opisthocomiformes > Opisthocomidae > Opisthocomus > Opisthocomus hoazin. The sequence continues at coordinate 568,138 of NC_134450.1, read as the reverse complement.
CTGGCAGGGACACCACCATTCCCAGGCTACGTTTGAAGTTTGAGGTGGCAAGACAAGCAAGCAGCCCCAGTCTCTGTGCCTCTGTGCGAGCAGTGCCATGGGCAGATGAGGCTGACAAACAGCTTTCCAGGCTAGCCCCTTCTGCCTGCCAGCTATCTGCAGACGTTCGCACTTTCGGAGCAGGGCTGAGAAAGGAGCCTGGCAGGGACAGCACCATGCCCAGAAACGCTTCACGTTTGAGGTGGCAAGACAAGCAAGCAGCCCCAGTCTCTGTGCCTCTGTGCGAGCAGTGCCATGGGCAGATTAGGCTGAGCAACAGCTTTCCAGGCTAGCCCCTTCTGCCTGTCTGCTATCTGCAGACGTTCACACTTTCGGAGCAGGGCTGCGAAAGGAGCCTGGCAGGGACACCACCATTCCCAGGCTTCGTTTGAAGTTTGAGGTGGCAAGACAAGCAAGCAGCCCCAGTCTCTGTGCCTCTGTGCGAGCAGTGCCTTTGGCCGATGAGGCTGACAAACTGCTTTCCAGGCTAGCCCCTTCTGCCTGCCAGCTATCTGCAGACGTTCACACTTTCGGAGCAGGGCTGCGAAAGGAGCCTGGCAGGGACTCCACCATTCCCAGGCTTCGTTTGAAGTTTGAGGTGGCAAGACAAGCAAGCAGCCCCAGTCTCTGTGCCTCTGTGCGAGCAGTGCCATGGGCAGATGAGGCTGACAAACAGCTTTCCAGGCTAGCCCCTTCTGCCTGCCAGCTATCTGCAGACGTTCGCACTTTTGGAGCAGGGCTGCGAAAGGAGCCTGGCAGGGACACCACCATTCCCAGGCTACGTTTCAAGTTTGAGGTGCAAAGACAAGAAAGCAGCCCCAGTCTCTGTGCCTCTGGGCGAGCAGTGCCTTTGGCCGATGAGGCTGACAAACAGCTTTCCAGGCTAGCCCCTTCTGCCTGCCAGCTATCTGCAGACGTTCGCACTTTTGGAGCAGGGCTGCGAAAGGAGCCTGGCAGGGACACCACCATTCCCAGGATACATTTGAAGATTGAGGTGGCAAGACAAGCAAGCAGCCCCAGTCTCTGTGCCTCTGGGCGAGCAGTGCCTTTGGCCGATGAGGCTGACAAACAGCTTTCCAGGCTATCCCCTTCTGCCTGCCAGCTATCTGCAGACGTTCGCACTTTTGGAGCAGGGCTGCGAAAGGAGCCTGGCAGGGACACCACCATGCCCAGCAATGCTTCACGTTTGAGGTGGCAAGACAAGCAAGCAGCCCCAGTCTCTGTGCCTCTGTGCGAGCAGTGCCATGGGCAGATGAGGCTGACAAACAGCTTTCCAGGCTAGCCCCTTCTGCCTGCCAGCTATCTGCAGACGTTCGCACTTTCGGAGCAGGGCTGAGAAAGGAGCCTCACAGGGTCCCCCCCTTCGCAGGATACATTTGAAGTTTGAGGTGGCAAAACAAGCAAGCAGCCCCAGTCTCTGTGCCTCTGTGCGAGCAGTGCCATGGGCACATGAGGCTGACAAAGAGCTTTCCAGGCTAGCCCCTTCTGCCTGCCAGCTATCTGCAGACGTTCGCACTTTCGCAGCAGGGCTGAGAAAGGAGTCTGGCAGGAACACCAACTTTCCCAGGCTACGTTTCAAGTTTGAGGTGGCAAGACAAGCAAGCAGCCCCAGTCTCTGTGCCTCTGTGCGAGCAGTGCCATGGGCAGATGAGGCTGACAAACAGCTTTCCAGGCTAGCCCCTTCTGCCTGCCAGCTATCTGCAGACGTTCGCACTTTCGGAGCAGGGCTGAGAAAGGAGCCTGGCAGGGACAGCACCATGCCCAGCAACGCTTCACGTTTGAGGTGGCAAGACAAGCAAGCAGCCCCAGTCTCTGTGCCTCTGGGCGAGCAGTGCCATGGGCAGATGAGGCTGACAAACAGCTTTCCAGGCTAGCCCCTTCTGCCTGCCAGCTATCTGCAGACGTTCGCACTTTCGGAGCAGGGCTGCGAAAGGAGCCTGGCAGGGACACCACCATTCCCAGGCTACGTTTGAAGTTTGAGGTGGCAAGACAAGCAAGCAGCCCCAGTCTCTGTGCCTCTGGGCGAGCAGTGCCTTTGGCCGATGGGGCTGACAAACTGCTTTCCAGGCTAGCCCCTTCTGCCTGCCAGCTATCTGCAGACATTCACACTTTCGGAGCAGGGCTGCGAAAGGAGCCTGACAGGGACACCAACTTTCCCAGGCTTCGTTTGAAGTTTGAGGTGGCAAGACAAGCAAGCAGCCCCAGTCTCTGTGCCTCTGTGCGAGCAGTGCCTTTGGCCGATGAGGCTGACAAACAGCTTTCCAGGCTAGCCCCTTCTGCCTGCCAGCTATCTGCAGACGTTCGCACTTTTGGACCAGGGCTGCGAAAGGAGACTGGCAGGGACACCACCATTCCCAGGCTACGTTTGAAGTTTGAGGTGGCAAGACAAGCGAGCAGCCCCAGTCTCTGTGCCTCTGTGCGAGCAGTGCCATGGGCAGATGAGGCTGACAAACAGCTTTCCAGGCTAGCCCCTTCTGCCTGCCAGCTATCTGCAGACGTTCGCACTTTTGGAGCAGGGCTGCGAAAGGAGCCTCACAGCGTCCCCCCCTTCCCAGGATACATTTGAAGTTTGAGGTGGCAAGACAAGCAAGCAGCCCCAGTCTCTGTGCCTCTGTGCGAGCAGTGCCGTGGGCAGATGAGGCTGACAAAGAGCTTTCCAGGCTAGCCCCTTCTGCCTGCCAGCTATCTGCAGACGTTCGCACTTTCGGAGCAGGGCTGAGAAAGGAGTCTGGCAGGGACACCACCATTCCCAGCATGCGTTTGAAGTTTGAGGTGGCAAGACAAGCAAGCAGCCCCAGTCTCTGTGCCTCTGTGCGAGCAGTGCCATGGGCAGATGAGGCTGACAAACAGCTTTCCAGGCTAGCCCCTTCTGGCTGCCAGCTATCTGCAGACGTTCGCACTTTTGGAGCAGGGCTGCGAAAGGAGCCTGGCAGGGACACCACCATTCCCAGGATACATTTGAAGATTGAGGTGGCAAGACAAGCAAGCAGCCCCAGTCTCTGTGCCTCTGTGCGAGCAGTGCCATGGGCAGATGAGGCTGAGCAACAGCTTTCCAGGCTAGCCCCTTCTGCCTGCCTGCAATCTGCAGACATTCGCACTTTCGGAGCAGGGCTGCGAAAGGAGCCTGGCAGGGACACCACAATTCCCAAGCTACGTTTCAAGTTTGAGGTGGCTACACAAGCGAGCAGCCCCAGTCTCTGTGCCTCTGTGCGAGCAGTGCCATGGGCAGATGAGGCTGAGCAACAGCTTTCCAGGCTAGCACCTTCTGCCTGCCAGCTATCTGCAGACGTTCGCACTTATGGAGCAGGGCTGCGAAAGGAGCCTGGCAGGGACAGCACCATGCCCAACAAGGCTTCATGTTTGAGGTGGCAAGACAAGCAAGCAGCCCCAGTCTCTGTGCCTCTGTGCGAGCAGTGCCATGGGCAGATGAGGCTGACAAACAGCTGTCCAGGCTAGCCCCTTCTGCCTGCCAGCTATCTGCAGACGTTCGCACTTTCGGAGCAGGGCTGAGAAAGGAGCCTGGCAGGGACACCACCATTCCCAGCAACGCTTCACGTTTGAGGTGGCAAGACAAGCGAGCAGCCCCAGTCTCTGTGCCTCTGTGCGAGCAGTGCCATGGGCAGATGAGGCTGACAAACAGCTTTCCAGGCTAGCCCCTTCTGCCTGCCAGCTATCTGCAGACGTTCACACTTTCGGAGCAGGGCTGCGAAAGGAGCCTGGCAGGGACACCACCATTCCCAGCATGCGTTTGAAGTTTGAGGTGGCAAGACAAGCAAGCAGCCCCAGTCTCTGTGCCTCTGGGCGAGCAGTGCCTTTGGCCGATGAGGCTGACAAACAGCTTTCCAGGCTAGCCCCTTCTGCCTGCCAGCTATCTGCAGACGTTCGCACTTTTGGAGCAGGGCTGCGAAAGGAGTCTGGCAGGGACAGCACCATGCCCAACAAGGCTTCATGTTTGAGGTGGCAAGACAAGCAAGCAGCCCCAGTCTCTGTGCCACTGTGCGAGCAGTGCCATGGGCAGATGAGGCTGACAAACAGCTTTCCAGGCTAGCCCCTTCTGCCTGCCAGCTATCTGCAGACGTTCGCACTTTCGGAGCAGGGCTGCGAAAGGAGCCTGGCAGGGACACCACCATTCCCAGGCTACGTTTGAAGTTTGAGGTGGCAAGACAAGCAAGCAGCCCCAGTCTCTGTGCCTCTGGGCGAGCAGTGCCTTTGGCCGATGAGGCTGACAAACTGCTTTCCAGGCTAGCCCCTTCTGCCTGCCAGCTATCTGCAGACGTTCGCACTTTTGGAGCAGGGCTGCGAAAGGAGCCTCACAGCGTCCCCCCCTTCCCAGGATACATTTGAAGTTTGAGGTGGCAAGACAAGCAAGCAGCCCCAGTCTCTGTGCCTCTGTGCGAGCAGTGCCGTGGGCAGATGAGGCTGACAAAGAGCTTTCCAGGCTAGCCCCTTCTGCCTGCCAGCTATCTGCAGACGTTCGCACTTTCGGAGCAGGGCTGAGAAAGGAGTCTGGCAGGGACACCACCATTCCCAGCATGCGTTTGAAGTTTGAGGTGGCAAGACAAGCGAGCAGCCCCATTCTCTGTGCCTCTGTGCGAGCAGTGCCATGGGCAGATGAGGCTGACAAACAGCTTTCCAGGCTAGCCCCTTCTGCCTGCCAGCTATCTGCAGACGTTCGCACTTTTGGACCAGGGCTGCGAAAGGAGACTGGCAGGGACAGCACCATGCCCAGCAACGCTTCACGTTTGAGGTGGCAAGACAAGCAAGCAGCCCCAGTCTCTGTGCCTCTGTGCGAGCAGTGCTATGGGCAGATGAGGCTGACAAACAGCTTTCCAGGCTAGCCCCTTCTGCCTGCCAGCTATCTGCAGACGTTCGCACTTTCGGAGCAGGGCTGCGAAAGGAGCCTGGCAGGGACACCACCATTCCCAAGCTACGTTTCAAGTTTGAGGTGGCTACACAAGCGAGCAGCCCCAGTCTCTGTGCCTCTGTGCGAGCAGTGCCATGGGCAGATGAGGCTGAGCAACAGCTTTCCAGGCTAGCCCCTTCTGCCTGCCAGCTATCTGCAGACGTTCACACTTTCGGAGCAGGGCTGCGAAAGGAGCCTGGCAGGGACACCACCATTCCCAGGCTACGTTTGAAGTTTGAGGTGGCAAGACAAGCAAGCAGCCCCAGTCTCTGTGCCTCTGGGCGAGCAGTGCCTTTGGCCGATGAGGCTGACAAACAGCTTTCCAGGCTAGCCCCTTCTGCCTGCCAGCTATCTGCAGACGTTCGCACTTTTGGAGCAGGGCTGCGAAAGGAGCCTGGCAGGGACACCACCATTCCCAGGATACATTTGAAGATTGAGGTGGCAAGACAAGCAAGCAGCCCCAGTCTCTGTGCCTCTGTGCGAGCAGTGCCATGGGCAGATGAGGCTGACAAACAGCTTTCCAGGATAGCCCCTTCTGCCTGCCAGCTATCTGCAGACGTTCGCACTTTCGGAGCAGGGCTGAGAAAGGAGCCTGGCAGGGAAACCACCATTCCCAGGCTACGTTTGAAGTTTGAGGTGGCAAGACAAGCAAGCAGCCCCAGTCTCTGTGCCTCTGTGCGAGCAGTGCCATGGGCAGACGAGGCTGACAAACAGCTTACCAGGCTAGCCCCTTCTGCCTGCCAGCTATCTGCAGACGTTCGCACTTTTGGAGCAGGGCTGCGAAAGGAGCCTCACAGTGTCCCCCCCTTCCCAGGATACATTTGAAGTTTGAGGTGGCAAGACAAGCAAGCAGCCCCAGTCTCTGTGCCTCTGTGCGAGCAGTGCCGTGGGCAGATGAGGCTGATAAAGAGCTTTCCAGGCCAGCCCCTTCTGCCTGCCAGCTATCTGCAGACGTTCGCACTTTCGCAGCAGGGCTGCGAAAGGAGCCTGGCAGGGACACCACAATTCCCAGGCTACGTTTCAACTTTGAGGTGGCAAGACAAGCAAGCAGCCCCAGTCTCTGTGCCTCTGTGCGAGCAGTGCCATGGACAGATGAGGCTGACAAACAGCTTTCCAGGCTAGCCCCTTCTGCCTGCCAGCTATCTGCAGACGTTCGCACTTTCGGAGCAGGGCTGCGAAAGGAGCCTGGCAGGGACACCACCATTCCCAAGCTACGTTTCAAGTTTGAGGTGGCTACACAAGCGAGCAGCCCCAGTCTCTGTGCCTCTGTGCGAGCAGTGCCATGGGCAGATGAGGCTGAGCAACAGCTTTCCAGGCTAGCCCCTTCTGCCTGCCAGCTATCTGCAGACGTTCACACTTTCGGAGCAGGGCTGCGAAAGGAGCCTGGCAGGGACACCACCATTCCCAGGCTACGTTTGAAGTTTGAGGTGGCAAGACAAGCAAGCAGCCCCAGTCTCTGTGCCTCTGGGCGAGCAGTGCCTTTGGCCGATGAGGCTGACAAACAGCTTTCCAGGCTAGCCCCTTCTGCCTGCCAGCTATCTGCAGACGTTCGCACTTTTGGAGCAGGGCTGCGAAAGGAGCCTGGCAGGGACACCACCATTCCCAGGATACATTTGAAGATTGAGGTGGCAAGACAAGCAAGCAGCCTCAGTCTCTGTGCCTCTGTGCGAGCAGTGCCATGGGCAGATGAGGCTGAGCAACAGCTTTCCAGGCTAGCCCCTTCTGCCTGCCAGCTATCTGCAGACGTTCGCACTTTCGGAGCAGGGCTGAGAAAGGAGCCTGGCAGGGAAACCACCATTCCCAGGCTACGTTTGAAGTTTGAGGTGGCAAGACAAGCAAGCAGCCCCAGTCTCTGTGCCTCTGTGCGAGCAGTGCCATGGGCAGATGAGGCTGACAAACAGCTTACCAGGCTAGCCCCTTCTGCCTGCCAGCTATCTGCAGACGTTCGCACTTTCGGAGCAGGGCTGCGAAAGGAGCCTCACAGTGTCCCCCCCTTCCCAGGATACATTTGAAGTTTGAGGTGGCAAGACAAGCAAGCAGCCCCAGTCTCTGTGCCTCTGTGCGAGCAGTGCCATGGGCAGATGAGGCTGAGCAACAGCTTTCCAGGCTAGCCCCTTCTGGCTGCCAGCTACCTGCAGACGTTCGCACTTTCGCAGCAGGGCTGCGAAAGGAGGCTGGCAGGGACACCACAATTCCCAAGCTACGTTTCAAGTTTGAGGTGGCAAGACAAGCAAGCAGCCCCAGTCTCTGTGCCTCTGTGCGAGCAGTGCCATGGACAGATGAGGCTGACAAACAGCTTTCCAGGCTAGCCCCTTCTGCCTGCCAGCTATCTGCAGACGTTCGCACTTTTGGAGCAGGGCTGCGAAACAGCCTGGCAGGTACGTCCCTATTCCCAGGCTACGTTTGAAGTTTGAGGTGGCAAGACAAGCGAGCAGCCCCAGTCTCTGTGCCTCTGTGCGAGCAGTGCCATGGGCAGATGAGGCTGACAAACAGCTTTCCAGGCTAGCCCCTTCTGCCTGCCAGCTATCTGCAGACGTTCACACTTTCGGAGCAGGGCTGAGAAAGGAGTCTGGCAGGGACACCTCCATTCCCAGGCTACGTTTGAAGTTTGAGGTGGCAAGACAAGCAAGCAGCCCCAGTCTCTGTGCCTCTGTGCGAGCAGTGCCTTTGGCCGATGAGGCTGACAAACAGCTTTCCAGGCTAGCCCCTTCTGCCTGCCAGCTATCTGCAGACGTTCGCACTTTCGGAGCAGGGCTGCGAAAGGAGCCTTGCAGGGACACCACCATTCCAGGCTACGTTTGAAGTTTGAGGTGGCAAGACAAGCAAGCAGCCCCAGTCTCTGTGCCTCTGTGCGAGCAGTGCCATGGGCAGATGAGGCTGACAAACAGCTTTCCAGGCTAGCCCCTTCTGCCTGCCAGCTATCTGCAGACGTTCGCACTTTTGGAGCAGGGCTGCGAAAGGAGCCTGGCAGGGACAGCACCATGCCCAGCAACGCTTCACGTTTGAGGTGGCAAGACAAGCAAGCAGCCCCAGTCTCTGTGCCTCTGTGCGAGCAGTGCTATGGGCAGATGAGGCTGACAAACAGCTTTCCAGGCTAGCCCCTTCTGCCTGCCAGCTATCTGCAGACGTTCGCACTTTCGGAGCAGGGCTGCGAAAGGAGCCTGGCAGGGACACCACAATTCCCAAGCTACGTTTCAAGTTTGAGGTGGCTACACAAGCGAGCAGCCCCAGTCTCTGTGCCTCTGTGCGAGCAGTGCCATGGGCAGATGAGGCTGAGCAACATCTTTCCAGGCTAGCCCCTTCTGCCTGCCAGCTATCTGCAGACGTTCGCACTTATGGAGCAGGGCTGCGAAAGGAGCCTGGCAGGGACAGCACCATGCCCAACAAGGCATCATGTTTGAGGTGGCAAGACAAGCAAGCAGCCCCAGTCTCTGTGCCTCTGTGCGAGCAGTGCCATGGGCAGATGAGGCTGACAAACAGCTTTCCAGGCTAGCCCATTCTGCCTGCCAGCTATCTGCAGACGTTCGCACTTTCGGAGCAGGGCTGAGAAAGGAGCCTGGCAGGGACACCACCATTCCCAGGCTACGTTTGAAGTTTGAGGTGGCAAGACAAGCAAGCAGCCCCAGTCTCTGTGCCTCTGTGCGAGCAGTGCCATGGGCAGATGAGGCTGACAAACAGCTTTCCAGGCTAGCCCCTTCTGCCTGCCAGCTATCTGCAGACGTTCGCACTTTTGGAGCAGGGCTGCGAAAGGAGACTGCAGGGACAGCACCATGCCCAGCAACGCTACACGTCTGAGGTGGCAAGACAAGCAAGCAGCCCCAGTCTCTGTGCCTCTGTGCGAGCAGTGCTATGGGCAGATGAGGCTGACAAACAGCTTTCCAGGCTAGCCCCTTCTGCCTGCCAGCTATCTGCAGACGTTCGCACTTTCGGAGCAGGGCTGCGAAAGGAGCCTGGCAGGGACACCACCATTCCCAAGCTACGTTTCAAGTTTGAGGTGGCTACACAAGCGAGCAGCCCCAGTCTCTGTGCCTCTGTGCGAGCAGTGCCATGGGCAGATGAGGCTGAGCAACAGCTTTCCAGGCTAGCCCCTTCTGCCTGCCAGCTATCTGCAGACGTTCACACTTTCGGAGCAGGGCTGCGAAAGGAGCCTGGCAGGGACACCACCATTCCCAGGCTACGTTTGAAGTTTGAGGTGGCAAGACAAGCAAGCAGCCCCAGTCTCTGTGCCTCTGGGCGAGCAGTGCCTTTGGCCGATGAGGCTGACAAACAGCTTTCCAGGCTAGCCCCTTCTGCCTGCCAGCTATCTGCAGACGTTCGCACTTTTGGAGCAGGGCTGCGAAAGGAGCCTCACAGTGTCCCCCCCTTCCCACGATACATTTGAAGTTTGAGGTGGCAAGACAAGCAAGCAGCCCCAGTCTCTGTGCCTCTGTGCGAGCAGTGCCATGGGCAGATGAGGCTGATAAAGAGCTTTCCAGGCCAGCCCCTTCTGCCTGCCAGCTATCTGCAGACGTTCGCACTTTCGCAGCAGGGCTGCGAAAGGAGCCTGGCAGGGACACCACAATTCCCAGGCTACGTTTCAAGTTTGAGGTGGCAAGACAAGCAAGCAGCCCCAGTCTCTGTGCCTCTGTGCGAGCAGTGCCATGGACAGATGAGGCTGACAAACAGCTTTCCAGGCTAGCCCCTTCTGCCTGCCAGCTATCTGCAGACGTTCGCACTTTCGGAGCAGGGCTGCGAAAGGAGCCTGGCAGGGACACCACCATTCCCAAGCTACGTTTCAAGTTTGAGGTGGCTACACAAGCGAGCAGCCCCAGTCTCTGTGCATCTGTGCGAGCAGTGCCATGGGCAGATGAGGCTGAGCAACAGCTTTCCAGGCTAGCCCCTTCTGCCTGCCAGCTATCTGCAGACGTTCACACTTTCGCAGCAGGGCTGCGAAAGGAGCCTGGCAGGGACACCACCATTCCCAGGCTACGTTTGAAGTTTGAGGTGGCAAGACAAGCAAGCAGCCCCAGTCTCTGTGCCTCTGGGCGAGCAGTGCCTTTGGCCGATGAGGCTGACAAACAGCTTTCCAGGCTAGCCCCTTCTGCCTGCCAGCTATCTGCAGACGTTCGCACTTTTGGAGCAGGGCTGCGAAAGGAGCCTGGCAGGGACACCACCATTCCCAGGATACATTTGAAGATTGAGGTGGCAAGACAAGCAAGCAGCCCCAGTCTCTGTGCCTCTGTGCGAGCAGTGCCATGGGCAGATGAGGCTGAGCAACAGCTTTCCAGGCTAGCCCCTTCTGCCTGCCAGCTATCTGCAGACGTTCGCACTTTCGGAGCAGGGCTGAGAAAGGAGCCTGGCAGGGAAACCACCATTCCCAGGCTACGTTTGAAGTTTGAGGTGGCAAGACAAGCAAGCAGCCCCAGTCTCTGTGCCTCTGTGCGAGCAGTGCCATGGGCAGATGAGGCTGACAAACAGCTTACCAGGCTAGCCCCTTCTGCCTGCCAGCTATCTGCAGACGTTCGCACTTTCGGAGCAGGGCTGCGAAAGGAGCCTCACAGTGTCCCCCCCTTCCCAGGATACATTTGAAGTTTGAGGTGGCAAGACAAGCAAGCAGCCCCAGTCTCTGTGCCTCTGTGCGAGCAGTGCCATGGGCAGATGAGGCTGAGCAACAGCTTTCCAGGCTAGCCCCTTCTGGCTGCCAGCTACCTGCAGACGTTCGCACTTTCGCAGCAGGGCTGCGAAAGGAGCCTGGCAGGGACACCACAATTCCCAAGCTACGTTTCAAGTTTGAGGTGGCAAGACAAGCAAGCAGCCCCAGTCTCTGTGCCTCTGTACGAGCAGTGCCATGGACAGATGAGGCTGACAAACAGCTTTCCAGGCTAGCCCCTTCTGCCTGCCAGCTATCTGCAGACGTTCGCACTTTTGGAGCAGGGCTGCGAAACAGCCTGGCAGGTACGTCCCTATTCCCAGGCTACGTTTGAAGTTTGAGGTGGCAAGACAAGCGAGCAGCCCCAGTCTCTGTGCCTCTGTGCGAGCAGTGCCATGGGCAGATGAGGCTGACAAACAGCTTTCCAGGCTAGCCCCTTCTGCCTGCCAGCTATCTGCAGACGTTCACACTTTCGGAGCAGGGCTGAGAATGGAGTCTGGCAGGGACACCACCATTCCCAGGCTACGTTTGAAGTTTGAGGTGGCAAGACAAGCAAGCAGCCCCAGTCTCTGTGCCTCTGTGCGAGCAGTGCCTTTGGCCGATGAGGCTGAGCAACAGCTTTCCAGGCTAGCCCCTTCTGCCTGCCAGCTATCTGCAGACGTTCGCACTTTCGGAGCAGGGCTGCGAAAGGAGCCTTGCAGGGACACCACCATTCCAGGCTACGTTTGAAGTTTGAGGTGGCAAGACAAGCAAGCAGCCCCAGTCTCTGTGCCTCTGTGCGAGCAGTGCCATGGGCAGATGAGGCTGACAAACAGCTTTCCAGGCTAGCCCCTTCTGCCTGCCAGCTATCTGCAGACGTTCGCACATTTGGAGCAGGGCTGCGAAAGGAGACTGGCAGAGACAGCACCATGCCCAGCAACGCTTCACGTTTGAGGTGGCAAGACAAGCAAGCAGCCCCAGTCTCTGTGCCTCTGTGCGAGCAGTGCTATGGGCAGATGAGGCTGACAAACAGCTTTCCAGGCTAGCCCCTTCTGCCTGCCAGCTATCTGCAGACGTTCGCACTTTCGGAGCAGGGCTGCGAAAGGAGCCTGGCAGGGACACCACAATTCCCAAGCTACGTTTCAAGTTTGAGGTGGCTACACAAGCGAGCAGCCCCAGTCTCTGTGCCTCTGTGCGAGCAGTGCCATGGGCAGATGAGGCTGAGCAACATCTTTCCAGGCTAGCCCCTTCTGCCTGCCAGCTATCTGCAGACGTTCGCACTTATGGAGCAGGGCTGCGAAAGGAGCCTGGCAGGGACAGCACCATGCCCAACAAGGCATCATGTTTGAGGTGGCAAGACAAGCAAGCAGCCCCAGTCTCTGTGCCTCTGTGCGAGCAGTGCCATGGGCAGATGAGGCTGACAAACAGCTTTCCAGGCTAGCCCATTCTGCCTGCCAGCTATCTGCAGACGTTCGCACTTTCGGAGCAGGGCTGAGAAAGGAGCCTGGCAGGGACACCACCATTCCCAGCAACGCTTCACGTTTGAGGTGGCAAGACAAGCGAGCAGCCCCAGTCTCTGTGCCTCTGTGCGAGCAGTGCCATGGGCAGATGAGGCTGAGCAACAGCTTTCCAGGCTAGCCCCTTCTGCCTGCCAGCTATCTGCAGACGTTCACACTTTCGGAGCAGGGCTGCGAAAGGAGCCTGGCAGGGACACCACCATTCCCAGGCTTCGTTTGAAGTTTGAGGTGGCAAGACAAGCAAGCAGCCCCAGTCTCTGTGCCTCTGGGCGAGCAGTGCCTTTGGCCGATGAGGCTGACAAACTGCTTTCCAGGCTAGCCCCTTCTGCCTGCCAGCTATCTGCAGACGTTCACACTTTCGGAGCAGGGCTGCGAAAGGAGCCTGGCAGGGACTCCACCATTCCCAGGCTTCGTTTGAAGTTTGAGGTGGCAAGACAAGCAAGCAGCCCCAGTCTCTGTGCCTCTGTGCGAGCAGTGCCATGGGCAGATGAGGCTGACAAACAGCTTTCCAGGATAGCCCCTTCTGCCTGCCAGCTATCTGCAGACGTTCGCACTTTTGGAGCAGGGCTGCGAAAGGAGCCTGGCAGGGACACCACCATTCCCAGGCTACGTTTCAAGTTTGAGGTGCAAAGACAAGAAAGCAGCCCCAGTCTCTGTGCCTCTGGGCGAGCAGTGCCTTTGGCCGATGAGGCTGACAAACAGCTTTCCAGGCTAGCCCCTTCTGCCTGCCAGCTATCTGCAGACGTTCGCACTTTTGGAGCAGGGCTGCGAAAGGAGCCTGGCAGGGACACCACCATTCCCAGGATACATTTGAAGATTGAGGTGGCAAGACAAGCAAGCAGCCCCAGTCTCTGTGCCTCTGGGCGAGCAGTGCCTTTGGCCGATGAGGCTGACAAACAGCTTTCCAGGCTATCCCCTTCTGCCTGCCAGCTATCTGCAGACGTTCGCACTTTTGGAGCAGGGCTGCGAAAGGAGCCTGGCAGGGACACCGCCATTCCCAGGATACATTTGAAGATTGAGGTGGCAAGATAAGCAAGCAGCCCCAGTCTCTGTGCCTCTGTGCGAGCAGTGCCATGGGCAGATGAGGCTGAGCAACAGCTTTCCAGGCTAGCCCCTTCTGCCTGCCAGCTATCTGCAGACGTTCGCACTTTCGGAGCAGGGCTGCGAAAGGAGCCTGGCAGGGACACCACCATTCCCAGGCTACGTTTCAAGTTTGAGGTGGCAAGACAAGCAAGCAGCCCCAGTCTCTGTGCCTCTGTGCGAGCAGTGCCATGGGCAGATGAGGCTGACAAACAGCTTTCCAGGCTAGCCCCTTCTGCCTGCCAGCTATCTGCAGACGTTCGCACTTTTGGAGCAGGGTTGAGAAAGGAGCCTGGCAGGGACAGCACCATGCCCAGCAATGCTTCACGTTTGAGGTGGCAAGACAAGCAAGCAGCCCCAGTCTCTGTGCCTCTGTGCGAGCAGTGCCATGGGCAGATGAGGCTGACAAACAGCTTTCCAGGCTAGCCCCTTCTGCCTGCCAGCTATCTGCAGACGTTCGCACTTTCGGAGCAGGGCTGAGAAAGGAGCCTCACAGGGTCCCCCCCTTCGCAGGATACATTTGAAGTTTGAGGTGGCAAAACAAGCAAGCAGCCCCAGTCTCTGTGCCTCTGTGCGAGCAGTGCCATGGGCACATGAGGCTGACAAAGAGCTTTCCAGGCTAGCCCCTTCTGCCTGCCAGCTATCTGCAGACGTTCGCACTTTCGCAGCAGGGCTGAGAAAGGAGTCTGGCAGGAACACCAACTTTCCCAGGCTACGTTTCAAGTTTGAGGTGGCAAGACAAGCAAGCAGCCCCAGTCTCTGTGCCTCTGTGCGAGCAGTGCCATGGGCAGATGAGGCTGACAAACAGCTTTCCAGGCTAGCCCCTTCTGCCTGCCAGCTATCTGCAGACGTTCGCACTTTTGGAGCAGGGTTGCGAAAGGAGACTGGCAGGGACAGCACCATGCCCAGCAACGCTTCACGTTTCAGGTGGCAAGACAAGCAAGCAGCCCCAGTCTCTGTGCCTCTGTGCGAGCAGTGCCATGGGAAGATGAGGCTGACAAACAGCTGTCCAGGCTAGCCCCTTCTGCCTGCCAGCTATCTGCAGACGTTCACACTTTCGGAGCAGGGCTGCGAAAGGAGTCTGGCAGGGACACCACCATTCCCAGGCTACGTTTCAAGTTTGAGGTGGCTACACAAGCGAGCAGCCCCAGTCTCTGTGCCTCTGTGCAAGCAGTGCCATGGGCAGATGAGGCTGAGCAACAGCTTTCCAGGCTAGCCCCTTCTGCCTGCCAGCTATCTGCAGACGTTCGCACTTTTGGAGCAGGGCTGCGAAAGGAGACTGGCAGGGACAGCACCATTCCCAGCAACGCTACACGTTTGAGGTGGCAAGACAAGCAAGCAGCCCCAGTCTCTGTGCCTCTGTGCGAGCAGTGCTATGGGCAGATGAGGCTGACAAACAGCTTTCCAGGCTAGCCCCTTCTGCCTGCCAGCTATCTGCAGACGTTCGCACTTTCGGAGCAGGGCTGAGAAAGGAGCCTGGCAGGGACAGCACCATGCCCAGCAACGCTTCACGTTTGAGGTGGCAAGACAAGCAAGCAGCCCCAGTCTCTGTGCCTCTGGGCGAGCAGTGCCATGGGCAGATGAGGCTGACAAACAGCTTTCCAGGCTAGCCCCTTCTGCCTGCCAGCTATCTGCAGACGTTCGCACTTTCGGAGCAGGGCTGCGAAAGGAGCCTGGCAGGGACACCACCATTCCCAGGCTACGTTTCAAGTTTGAGGTGGCAAGACAAGCAAGCAGCCCCAGTCTCTGTGCCTCTGGGCGAGCAGTGCCTTTGGCCGATGGGGCTGACAAACTGCTTTCCAGGCTAGCCCCTTCTGCCTGCCAGCTATCTGCAGACGTTCACACTTTCGGAGCAGGGCTGCGAAAGGAGCCTGACAGGGACACCAACTTTCCCAGGCTTCGTTTGAAGTTTGAGGTGGCAAGACAAGCAAGCAGCCCCAGTCTCTGTGCCTCTGTGCGAGCAGTGCCTTTGGCCGATGAGGCTGACAAACAGCTTTCCAGGCTAGCCCCTTCTGCCTGCCAGCTATCTGCAGACGTTCGCACTTTCGGAGCATGGCTGAGAAAGGAGCCTGGCAGGGACACCACCATTCCCAGGCTACGTTTGAAGTTTGAGGTGGCAAGACAAGCGAGCAGCCCCAGTCTCTGTGCCTCTGTGCGAGCAGTGCCATGGGCAGATGAGGCTGAGCAACAGCTTTCCAGGCTAGCCCCTTCTGCCTGCCAGCTATCTGCAGACGTTCGCACTTTTGGAGCAGGGCTGCGAAAGGAGCCTCACAGCGTCCCCCCCTTCCCAGGATACATTTGAAGTTTGAGGTGGCAAGACAAGCAAGCAGCCCCAGTCTCTGTGCCTCTGTGCGAGCAGTGCCGTGGGCAGATGAGGCTGACAAAGAGCTTTCCAGGCTAGCCCCTTCTGCCTGCCAGCTATCTGCAGACGTTCGCACTTTCGGAGCAGGGCTGAGAAAGGAGTCTGGCAGGGACACCACCATTCCCAGCATGCGTTTGAAGTTTGAGGTGGCAAGACAAGCAAGCAGCCCCAGTCTCTGTGCCTCTGTGCGAGCAGTGCCATGGGCAGATGAGGCTGACAAACAGCTTTCCAGGCTAGCCCCTTCTGGCTGCCAGCTATCTGCAGACGTTCGCACTTTTGGACCAGGGCTGCGAAAGGAGACTGGCAGGGACAGCACCATGCCCAGCAACGCTTCACGTTTGAGGTGGCAAGACAAGCAAGCAGCCCCAGTCTCTGTGCCTCTGTGCGAGCAGTGCTATGGGCAGATGAGGCTGACAAACAGCTTTCCAGGCTAGCCCCTTCTGGCTGCCAGCTATCTGCAGACGTTCGCACTTTCGGAGCAGGGCTGCGAAAGGAGCCTGGCAGGGACACCACCATTCCCAAGCTACGTTTCAAGTTTGAGGTGGCTACACAAGCGAGCAGCCCCAGTCTCTGTGCCTCTGTGCGAGCAGTGCCATGGGCAGATGAGGCTGAGCAACAGCTTTCCAGGCTAGCCCCTTCTGCCTGCCAGCTATCTGCAGACGTTCACACTTTCGGAGCAGGGCTGCGAAAGGAGCCTGGCAGGGACACCACCATTCCCAGGCTACGTTTGAAGTTTGAGGTGGCAAGACAAGCAAGCAGCCCCAGTCTCTGTGCCTCTGGGCGAGCAGTGCCTTTGGCCGATGAGGCTGACAAACAGCTTTCCAGGCTAGCCCCTTCTGCCTGCCAGCTATCTGCAGACGTTCGCACTTTTGGAGCAGGGCTGCGAAAGGAGCCTGGCAGGGACACCACCATTCCCAGGATACATTTGAAGATTGAGGTGGCAAGACAAGCAAGCAGCCCCAGTCTCTGTGCCTCTGTGCGAGCAGTGCCATGGGCAGATGAGGCTGAGCAACAGCTTTCCAGGCTAGCCCCTTCTGCCTGCCAGCTATCTGCAGACGTTCGCACTTTCGGAGCAGGGCTGAGAAAGGAGCCTGGCAGAGAAACCACCATTCCCAGGCTACGTTTGAAGTTTGAGGTGGCAAGACAAGCAAGCAGCCCCAGTCTCTGTGCCTCTGTGCGAGCAGTGCCATGGGCAGATGAGGCTGACAAACAGCTTACCAGGCTAGCCCCTTCTGCCTGCCAGCTATCTGCAGACGTTCGCACTTTTGGAGCAGGGCTGCGAAAGGAGCCTCACAGTGTCCCCCCCTTCCCAGGATACATTTGAAGTTTGAGGTGGCAAGACAAGCAAGCAGCCCCAGTCTCTGTGCCTCTGTGCGAGCAGTGCCGTGGGCAGATGAGGCTGATAAAGAGCTTTCCAGGCCAGCCCCTTCTGCCTGCCAGCTATCTGCAGACGTTCGCACTTTCGCAGCAGGGCTGCGAAAGGAGCCTGGCAGGGACACCACAATTCCCAGGCTACGTTTCAAGTTTGAGGTGGCAAGACAAGCAAGCAGCCCCAGTCTCTGTGCCTCTGTGCGAGCAGTGCCATGGACAGATGAGGCTGACAAACAGCTTTCCAGGCTAGCCCCTTCTGCCTGCCAGCTATCTGCAGACGTTCGCACTTTCGGAGCAGGGCTGCGAAAGGAGCCTGGCAGGGACACCACCATTCCCAAGCTACGTTTCAAGTTTGAGGTGGCTACACAAGCGAGCAGCCCCAGTCTCTGTGCCTCTGTGCGAGCAGTGCCATGGGCAGATGAGGCTGAGCAACAGCTTTCCAGGCTAGCCCCTTCTGCCTGCCAGCTATCTGCAGACGTTCACACTTTCGGAGCAGGGCTGCGAAAGGAGCCTGGCAGGGACACCACCATTCCCAGGCTACGTTTCAAGTTTGAGGTGGCAAGACAAGCAAGCAGCCCCAGTCTCTGTGCCTCTATGCGAACAGTGCCATGGGCCGATGAGGCTGACAAACAGCTTTCCAGGCTAGCCCCTTCTGCCTGCCAGCTATCTGCAGACGTTCGCACTTTTGGAGCAGGGCTGCGAAAGGAGCCTGGCAGGGACACCACCATTCCCAGGATACATTTGAAGATTGAGGTGGCAAGACAAGCAAGCAGCCCCAGTCTCTGTGCCTCTGTGCGAGCAGTGCCATGGGCAGATGAGGCTGAGCAACAGCTTTCCAGGCTAGCCCCTTCTGCCTGCCAGCTATCTGCAGACGTTCGCACTTTCGGAGCAGGGCTGAGAAAGGAGCCTGGCAGGGAAACCACCATTCCCAGGCTACGTTTGAAGTTTGAGGTGGCAAGACAAGCAAGCAGCCCCAGTCTCTGTGCCTCTGTGCGAGCAGTGCCATGGGCAGATGAGGCTGAGCAACAGCTTTCCAGGCTAGCCCCTTCTGGCTGCCAGCTACCTGCAGACGTTCGCACTTTCGCAGCAGGGCTGCGAAAGGAGCCTGGCAGGGACACCACAATTCCCAAGCTACGTTTCAAGTTTGAGGTGGCAAGACAAGCAAGCAGCCCCAGTCTCTGTGCCTCTGTGCGAGCAGTGCCATGGACAGATGAGGCTGACAAACAGCTTTCCAGGCTAGCCCCTTCTGCCTGCCAGCTATCTGCAGACGTTCGCACTTTTGGAGCAGGGCTGCGAAACAGCCTGGCAGGTACGTCCCTATTCCCAGGCTACGTTTGAAGTTTGAGGTGGCAAGACAAGCGAGCAGCCCCAGTCTCTGTGCCTCTGTGCGAGCAGTGCCATGGGCAGATGAGGCTGACAAACAGCTTTCCAGGCTAGCCCCTTCTGCCTGCCAGCTATCTGCAGACGTTCACACTTTCGGAGCAGGGCTGAGAAAGGAGTCTGGCAGGGACACCACCATTCCCAGGCTACGTTTGAAGTTTGAGGTGGCAAGACAAGCAAGCAGCCCCAGTC
The DNA here is from genome assembly GCF_030867145.1 of Opisthocomus hoazin. Classification (NCBI taxonomy): domain Eukaryota; kingdom Metazoa; phylum Chordata; class Aves; order Opisthocomiformes; family Opisthocomidae; genus Opisthocomus; species Opisthocomus hoazin. The sequence goes on along the minus strand of NC_134450.1, from coordinate 549,686 downwards.
TCTGTGCCTCTGTGCGAGCAGTGCCTTTGGCCGATGAGGCTGACAAACAGCTTTCCAGGCTAGCCCCTTCTGCCTGCCAGCTATCTGCAGACGTTCGCACTTTCGGAGCAGGGCTGCGAAAGGAGCCTTGCAGGGACACCACCATTCCAGGCTACGTTTGAAGTTTGAGGTGGCAAGACAAGCAAGCAGCCCCAGTCTCTGTGCCTCTGTGCGAGCAGTGCCATGGGCAGATGAGGCTGACAAACAGCTTTCCAGGCTAGCCCCTTCTGCCTGCCAGCTATCTGCAGACGTTCGCACATTTGGAGCAGGGCTGCGAAAGGAGACTGGCAGGGACAGCACCATGCCCAGCAACGCTTCACGTTTGAGGTGGCAAGACAAGCAAGCAGCCCCAGTCTCTGTGCCTCTGTGCGAGCAGTGCTATGGGCAGATGAGGCTGACAAACAGCTTTCCAGGCTAGCCCCTTCTGCCTGCCAGCTATCTGCAGACGTTCGCACTTTCGGAGCAGGGCTGCGAAAGGAGCCTGGCAGGGACACCACAATTCCCAAGCTACGTTTCAAGTTTGAGGTGGCTACACAAGCGAGCAGCCCCAGTCTCTGTGCCTCTGTGCGAGCAGTGCCATGGGCAGATGAGGCTGAGCAACATCTTTCCAGGCTAGCCCCTTCTGCCTGCCAGCTATCTGCAGACGTTCGCACTTATGGAGCAGGGCTGCGAAAGGAGCGTGGCAGGGACAGCACCATGCTCAACAAGGCATCATGTTTGAGGTGGCAAGACAAGCAAGCAGCCCCAGTCTCTGTGCCTCTGTGCGAGCAGTGCCATGGGCAGATGAGGCTGACAAACAGCTTTCCAGGCTAGCCCATTCTGCCTGCCAGCTATCTGCAGACGTTCGCACTTTCGGAGCAGGGCTGAGAAAGGAGCCTGGCAGGGACACCACCATTCCCAGCAACGCTTCACGTTTGAGGTGGCAAGACAAGCGAGCAGCCCCAGTCTCTGTGCCTCTGTGCGAGCAGTGCCATGGGCAGATGAGGCTGAGCAACAGCTTTCCAGGCTAGCCCCTTCTGCCTGCCAGCTATCTGCAGACGTTCACACTTTCGGAGCAGGGCTGCGAAAGGAGCCTGGCAGGGACACCACCATTCCCAGGCTACGTTTGAAGTTTGAGGTGGCAAGACAAGCAAGCAGCCCCAGTCTCTGTGCCTCTGGGCGAGCAGTGCCTTTGGCCGATGAGGCTGACAAACAGCTTTCCAGGCTAGCCCCTTCTGCCTGCCAGCTATCTGCAGACGTTCGCACTTTTGGAGCAGGGCTGCGAAAGGAGCCTGGCAGGGACACCACCATTCCCAGGATACATTTGAAGATTGAGGTGGCTACACAAGCGAGCAGCCCCAGTCTCTGTGCCTCTGTGCGAGCAGTGCCATGGGCAGATGAGGCTGAGCAACAGCTTTCCAGGCTAGTCCCTTCTGCCTGCCAGCTATCTGCAGACGTTCGCACTTATGGAGCAGGGCTGCGAAAGGAGCCTGGCAGGGACAGCACCATGCCCAACAAGGCTTCATGTTTGAGGTGGCAAGACAAGCAAGCAGCCCCAGTCTCTGTGCCTCTGTGCGAGCAGTGCCATGGGCAGATGAGGCTGACAAACAGCTTTCCAGGCTAGCCCCTTCTGCCTGCCAGGTATCTGCAGACGTTCGCACTTTCGGAGCAGGGCTGAGAAAGGAGCCTGGCAGGGACACCACCATTCCCAGCAACGCTTCACGTTTGAGGTGGCAAGACAAGCGAGCAGCCCCAGTCTCTGTGCCTCTGTGCGAGCAGTGCCATGGGCAGATGAGGCTGAGCAACAGCTTTCCCGGCTAGCCCCTTCTGCCTGCCAGCTATCTGCAGACGTTCACACTTTCGGAGCAGGGCTGCGAAAGGAGCCTGGCAGGGACACCACCATTCCCAGGCTACGTTTGAAGTTTGAGGTGGCAAGACAAGCAAGCAGCCCCAGTCTCTGTGCCTCTGGGCGAGCAGTGCCTTTGGCCGATGAGGCTGACAAACAGCTTTCCAGGCTAGCCCCTTCTGCCTGCCAGCTATCTGCAGACGTTCGCACTTTTGGAGCAGGGCTGCGAAAGGAGCCTCACAGCGTCCCCCCCTTCCCAGGATACATTTGAAGTTTGAGGTGGCAAGACAAGCAAGCAGCCCCAGTCTCTGTGCCTCTGTGCGAGCAGTGCCGTGGGCAGATGAGGCTGACAAAGAGCTTTCCAGGCTAGCCCCTTCTGCCTGCCAGCTATCTGCAGACGTTCGCACTTTCGGAGCAGGGCTGAGAAAGGAGACTGGCAGGGACACCACCATTCCCAGGCTACGTTTCAAGTTTGAGGTGGCAAGACAAGCAAGCAGCCCCAGTCTCTGTGCCTCTGTGCGAGCAGTGCCATGGACAGATGAGGCTGACAAACAGCTTTCCAGGCTAGCCCCTTCTGCCTGCCAGCTATCTGCAGACGTTCGCACTTTTGGAGCAGGGCTACGAAAGGAGACTGGCAGGGACAGCACCATGCCCAGCAACGCTTCACGTTTGAGGTGGCAAGACAAGCAAGCAGCCCCAGTCTCTGTGCCTCTGTGCGAGCAGTGCTATGGGCAGATGAGGCTGACAAACAGCTTTCCAGGCTAGCCCCTTCTGCCTGCCAGCTATCTGCAGACGTTCGCACTTTCGGAGCAGGGCTGCGAAAGGAGCCTGGCAGGGACACCACAATTCCCAAGCTACGTTTCAAGTTTGAGGTGGCAAGACAAGCAAGCAGCCCCAGTCTCTGTGCCTCTGTGCGAGCAGTGCCATGGGCAGATGAGGCTGACAAACAGCTTTCCAGGCTAGCCCCTTCTGCCTGCCAGCTATCTGCAGACGTTCACACTTTCGGAGCAGGGCTGAGAAAGGAGTCTGGCAGGGACACCACCATTCCCAGGCTACGTTTGAAGTTTGAGGTGGCAAGACAAGCGAGCAGCCCCAGTCTCTGTGCCTCTGTGCGAGCAGTGCCATGGGCAGATGAGGCTGAGCAACAGCTTTCCAGGCTAGCCCCTTCTGCCTGCCAGCTATCTGCAGACGTTCGCACTTTCGGAGCAGGGCTGTGAAAGGAGCCTGGCAGGGACACCACCATTCCCAGGCTACGTTTGAAGTTTGAGGTGGCAAGACAAGCAAGCAGCCCCAGTCTCTGTGCCTCTGTGCGAGCAGTGCCATGGGCAGATGAGGCTGACAAACAGCTTTCCAGGCTAGCCCCTTCTGCCTGCCAGCTATCTGCAGACGTTCACACTTTCGGAGCAGGGCTGAGAAAGGAGTCTGGCAGGGACACCACCATTCCCAGGCTACGTTTGAAGTTTGAGGTGGCAAGACAAGCAAGCAGCCCCAGTCTCTGTGCCTCTGTGCGAGCAGTGCCATGGGCAGATGAGGCTGACAAACAGCTTTCCAGGCTAGCCCCTTCTGCCTGCCAGCTATCTGCAGACGTTCGCACTTTTGGAGCAGGGCTGCGAAAGGAGACTGGCAGGGACAGCACCATGCCCAGCAACGCTTCACGTTTGAGGTGGCAAGACAAGCAAGCAGCCCCAGTCTCTGTGCCTCTGTGCGAGCAGTGCTATGGGCAGATGAGGCTGACAAACAGCTTTCCAGGCTAGCCCCTTCTGCCTGCCAGCTATCTGCAGACGTTCGCACTTTCGGAGCAGGGCTGCGAAAGGAGCCTGGCAGGGACACCACAATTCCCAAGCTACGTTTCAAGTTTGAGGTGGCTACACAAGCGAGCAGCCCCAGTCTCTGTGCCTCTGTGCGAGCAGTGCCATGGGCAGATGAGGCTGAGCAACAGCTTTCCAGGCTAGCCCCTTCTGCCTGCCAGCTATCTGCAGACGTTCGCACTTTTGGAGCAGGGCTGCGAAAGGAGCCTGGCAGGGACAGCACCATGCCCAACAAGGCTTCATGTTTGAGGTGGCAAGACAAGCAAGCAGCCCCAGTCTCTGTGCCTCTGTGCGAGCAGTGCCATGGGCAGATGAGGCTGACAAACAGCTTTCCAGGCTAGCCCCTTCTGCCTGCCAGCTATCTGCAGACGTTCGCACTTTCGGAGCAGGGGTGAGAAAGGAGCCTGGCAGGGACAGCACCATGTCCAGCAACGCTTCTCGTTTGAGGTGGCAAGACAAGCGAGCAGCCCCAGTCTCTGTGCCTCTGTGCGAGCAGTGCCATGGGCAGATGAGGCTGAGCAACAGCTTTCCAGGCTAGCCCCTTCTGCCTGCCAGCTATCTGCAGACGTTCGCACTTTCGGAGCAGGGCTGAGAAAGGAGTCTGGCAGGGACACCACCATTCCCAGGCTACGTTTCAAGTTTGAGGTGGCAAGACAAGCAAGCAGCCCCAGTCTCTGTGCCTCTGTGCGAGCAGTGCCATGGACAGATGAGGCTGACAAACAGCTTTCCAGGCTAGCCCCTTCTGCCTGCCAGCTATCTGCAGACGTTCGCACTTTTGGAGCAGGGCTGCGAAACAGCCTGGCAGGTACGTCCCTATTCCCAGGCTACGTTTCAAGTTTGAGGTGGCAAGACAAGCAAGCAGCCCCAGTCTCTGTGCCTCTGTGCGAGCAGTGCCATGGGCAGATGAGGCTGAGCAACAGCTTTCCAGGCTAGCCCCTTCTGGCTGCCAGCTACCTGCAGACGTTCGCACTTTCGGAGCAGGGCTGCGAAAGGAGCCTGGCAGGGACACCACCATTCCCAGGCTACGTTTGAAGTTTGAGGTGGCAAGACAAGCAAGCAGCCACAGTCTCTGTGCCTCTGTGCGAGCAGTGCCTTTGGCCGATGAGGCTGACAAACAGCTTTCCAGGCTAGCCCCTTCTGCCTGCCAGCTATCTGCAGACGTTCGCACTTTTGGAGCAGGGCTGCGAAAGGAGACTGGCAGGGACAGCACCATGCCCAGCAACGCTTCACGTTTGAGGTGGCAAGACAAGCAAGCAGCCCCAGTCTCTGTGCCTCTGTGCGAGCAGTGCTATGGGAAGATGAGGCTGACAAACAGCTTTCCAGGCTAGCCCCTTCTGCCTGCCAGCTATCTGCAGACGTTCGCACTTTCGGAGCAGGGCTGCGAAAGGAGCCTGGCAGGGACACCACAATTCCCAAGCTACGTTTCAAGTTTGAGGTGGCAAGACAAGCAAGCAGCCCCAGTCTCTGTGCCTCTGTGCGAGCAGTGCCATGGGCAGATGAGGCTGAGCAACAGCTTTCCAGGCTAGCCCCTTCTGCCTGCCAGCTATCTGCAGACGTTCGCACTTTTGGAGCAGGGCTGCGAAAGGAGCCTGGCAGGGACAGCACCATGCCCAACAAGGCTTCATGTTTGAGGTGGCAAGACAAGCAAGCAGCCCCAGTCTCTGTGCCTCTGTGCGAGCAGTGCCATGGGCAGATGAGGCTGACAAAGAGCTTTCCAGGCTAGCCCCTTCTGCCTGCCAGCTATCTGCAGACGTTCGCACTTTCGGAGCAGGGGTGAGAAAGGAGCCTGGCAGGGACAGCACCATGCCCAGCAACGCTTCTCGTTTGAGGTGGCAAGACAAGCGAGCAGCCCCAGTCTGTGTGCCTCTGTGCGAGCAGTGCCATGGGCAGATGAGGCTGAGCAACAGCTTTCCAGGCTAGCCCCTTCTGCCTGCCAGCTATCTGCAGACGTTCGCACTTTCGGAGCAGGGCTGAGAAAGGAGCCTGGCAGGGACACCACCATTCCCAGGCTACGTTTCAAGTTTGAGGTGGCAAGACAAGCAAGCAGCCCCAGTCTCTGTGCCTCTGTGCGAGCAGTGCCATGGACAGATGAGGCTGACAAACAGCTTTCCAGGCTAGCCCCTTCTGCCTGCCAGCTATCTGCAGACGTTCGCACTTTTGGAGCAGGGCTGCGAAAGGAGCCTGGCAGGTACGTCCCTATTCCCAGGCTACGTTTCAAGTTTGAGGTGGCAAGACAAGCAAGCAGCCCCAGTCTCTGTGCCTCTGTGCGAGCAGTGCTATGGGCAGATGAGGCTGACAAACAGCTTTCCAGGCTAGCCCCTTCTGCCTGTCTGCTATCTGCAGACGTTCGCACTTTCGGAGCAGGGCTGCGAAAGGAGCCTGGCAGGGACACCACCATTCCCAGGTTACATTTGAAGATTAAGGTGGCAAGACAAGCAAGCAGCCCCAGTCTCTGTGCCTCTGTGCGAGCAGTGCCATGGGCAGATGAGGCTGACAAACAGCTTTCCAGGCTAGCCCCTTCTGCCTGCCAGCTATCTGCAGACGTTCACACTTTCGGAGCAGGGCTGAGAAAGGAGTCTGGCAGGGACACCACCATTCCCAGCATGCGTTTGAAGTTTGAGGTGGCAAGACAAGCGAGCAGCCCCAGTCTCTGTGCCTCTGTGCGAGCAGTGCCATGGGCAGATGAGGCTGAGCAACAGCTTTCCAGGCTAGCCCCTTCTGCCTGCCAGCTATCTGCAGACGTTCGCACTTTCGGAGCAGGGCTGCGAAAGGAGCCTGGCAGGGACACCACCATTCCCAGGCTACGTTTGAAGTTTGAGGTGGCAAGACAAGCAAGCAGCCCCAGTCTCTGTGCCTCTGTGCGAGCAGTGCCATGGGCAGATGAGGCTGACAAACAGCTTTCCAGGCTAGCCCTTTCTGCCTGCCAGCTATCTGCAGACGTTCACACTTTCGGAGCAGGGCTGAGAAAGGAGTCTGGCAGGGACACCACCATTCCCAGGCTACGTTTGAAGTTTGAGGTGGCAAGACAAGCAAGCAGCCCCAGTCTCTGTGGCTCTGTGCGAGCAGTGCCATGGGCAGATGAGGCTGACAAACAGCTTTCCAGGCTAGCCCCTTCTGCCTGCCAGCTATCTGCAGACGTTCGCACTTTTGGAGCAGGGCTGCGAAAGGAGTCTGGCAGGGACAGCACCATGCCCAACAAGGCTTCATGTTTGAGGTGGCAAGACAAGCAAGCAGCCCCAGTCTCTGTGCCTCTGTGCGAGCAGTGCCATGGGCAGATGAGGCTGACAAACAGCTTTCCAGGCTAGCCCCTTCTGCCTGCCAGCTATCTGCAGACGTTCGCACTTTCGGAGCAGGGTTGAGAAAGGAGCCTGGCAGGGACAGCACCATGCCCAGCAACGCTTCTCGTTTGAGGTGGCAAGACAAGCGAGCAGCCCCAGTCTCTGTGCCTCTGTGCGAGCAGTGCCATGGGCAGATGAGGCTGAGCAACAGCTTTCCAGGCTAGCCCCTTCTGCCTGCCAGCTATCTGCAGACGTTCACACTTTCGGAGCAGGGCTGCGAAAGGAGACTGGCAGGGACACCACCATTCCCAGGCTACGTTTGAAGTTTGAGGTGGCAAGACAAGCAAGCAGCCCCAGTCTCTGTGCCTCTGGGCGAGCAGTGCCTTTAGCCGATGAGGCTGACAAACAGCTTTCCAGGCTAGCCCCTTCTGCCTGCCAGCTATCTGCAGACGTTCGCACTTTTGGAGCAGGGCTGGGAAAGGAGCCTGGCAGGGACACCACCATTCCCAGGATACATTTGAAGATTGAGGTGGCAAGACAAGCAAGCAGCCCCAGTCTCTGTGCCTCTGTGCGAGCAGTGCCATGGGCAGATGAGGCTGAGCAACAGCTTTCCAGGCTAGCCCCTTCTGCCTGCCAGCTATCTGCAGACGTTCGCACTTTCGGAGCAAGGCTCCGAAAGGAGCCTGGCAGGGACACCACCATTCCCAGGCTACGTTTCAAGTTTGAGGTGGCAAGACAAGCAAGCAGCCCCAGTCTCTGTGCCTCTGTGCGAGCAGTGCCATGGGCAGATGAGGCTGACAAACAGCTTACCAGGCTAGCCCCTTCTGCCTGCCAGCTATCTGCAGACGTTCGCACTTTTGGAGCAGGGCTGCGAAAGGAGCCTCACAGCGTCCCCCCCTTCCCAGGATACATTTGAAGTTTGAGGTGGCAAGACAAGCAAGCAGCCCCAGTCTCTGTGCCTCTGTGCGAGCAGTGCCATGGACAGATGAGGCTGACAAACAGCTTTCCAGGCTAGCCCCTTCTGCCTGCCAGCTATCTGCAGACGTTCGCACTTTTGGAGCAGGGCTGCGAAAGGAGCCTGGCAGGTACGTCCCTATTCCCAGGCTACGTTTGAAGTTTGAGGTGGCAAGACAAGCAAGCAGCCCCAGTCTCTGTGCCTCTGTGCGAGCAGTGCTATGGGCAGATGAGGCTGACAAACAGCTTTCCAGGCTAGCCCCTTCTGCCTGCCAGCTATCTGCAGACGTTCGCACTTTCGGAGCAGGGCTGCGAAAGGAGCCTGGCAGGGACACCACCATTCCCAGGATACATTTGAAGATTAAGGTGGCAAGACAAGCAAGCAGCCCCAGTCTCTGTGCCTCTGTGCGAGCAGTGCCATGGGCAGATGAGGCTGACAAAGAGCTTTCCAGGCTAGCCCCTTCTGCCTGCCAGCTATCTGCAGACGTTCACACTTTCGGAGCAGGGCTGAGAAAGGAGTCTGGCAGGGACACCACCATTCCCAGGCTACGTTTGAAGATTGAGGTGGCAAGACAAGCGAGCAGCCCCAGTCTCTGTGCCTCTGTGCGAGCAGTGCCATGGGCAGATGAGGCTGAGCAACAGCTTTCCAGGCTAGCCCCTTCTGCCTGCCAGCTATCTGCAGACGTTCGCACTTTCGGAGCAGGGCTGCGAAAGGAGCCTGGCAGGGACACCACCATTCCCAGGCTACGTTTGAAGTTTGAGGTGGCAAGACAAGCAAGCAGCCCCAGTCTCTGTGCCTCTGTGCGAGCAGTGCCATGGGCAGATGAGGCTGACAAACAGCTTTCCAGGCTAGCCCCTTCTGCCTGCCAGCTATCTGCAGACGTTCACACTTTCGGAGCAGGGCTGAGAAAGGAGTCTGGCAGGGACACCACCATTCCCAGGCTACGTTTGAAGTTTGAGGTGGCAAGACAAGCAAGCAGCCCCAGTCTCTGTGCCTCTGTGCGAGCAGTGCCATGGGCAGATGAGGCTGACAAACAGCTTTCCAGGCTAGCCCCTTCTGCCTGCCAGCTATCTGCAGACGTTCGCACTTTCGGAGCAGGGCTGCGAAAGGAGCCTGGCAGGGACAGCACCATGCCCAACAAGGCTTCATGTTTGAGGTGGCAAGACAAGCAAGCAGCCCCAGTCTCTGTGCCTCTGTGCGAGCAGTGCCATGGGCAGATGAGGCTGACAAACAGCTTTCCAGGCTAGCCCCTTCTGCCTGCCAGCTATCTGCAGACGTTCGCACTTTCGGAGCAGGGGTGAGAAAGGAGCCTGGCAGGGACAGCACCATGCCCAGCAACGCTTCTCGTTTGAGGTGGCAAGACAAGCGAGCAGCCCCAGTCTCTGTGCCTCTGTGCGAGCAGTGCCATGGGCAGATGAGGCTGAGCAACAGCTTTCCAGGCTAGCCCCTTCTGCCTGCCAGCTATCTGCAGACGTTCACACTTTCGGAGCAGGGCTGCGAAAGGAGCCTGGCAGGGACACCACCATTCCCAGGCTACGTTTGAAGTTTGAGGTGGCAAGACAAGCAAGCAGCCCCAGTCTCTGTGCCTCTGGGCGAGCAGTGCCTTTAGCCGATGAGGCTGACAAACAGCTTTCCAGGCTAGCCCCTTCTGCCTGCCAGCTATCTGCAGACGTTCGCACTTTTGGAGCAGGGCTGGGAAAGGACCCTGGCAGGGACACCACCATTCCCAGGATACATTTGAAGATTGAGGTGGCAAGACAAGCAAGCAGCCCCAGTCTCTGTGCCTCTGTGCGAGCAGTGCCATGGGCAGATGAGGCTGACAAACAGCTTACCAGGCTAGCCCCTTCTGCCTGCCAGCTATCTGCAGACGTTCGCACTTTTGGAGCAGGGCTGCGAAAGGAGCCTCACAGCGTCCCCCCCTTCCCAGGATACATTTGAAGTTTGAGGTGGCAAGACAAGCAAGCAGCCCCAGTCTCTGTGCCTCTGTGCGAGCAGTGCCGTGGGCAGATGAGGCTGATAAAGAGCTTTCCAGGCTAGCCCCTTCTGCCTGCCAGCTATCTGCAGACGTTCGCACTTTCGCAGCAGGGCTGAGAAAGGAGTCTGGCAGGGACACCACCATTCCCAGGCTACGTTTCAAGTTTGAGGTGGCAAGACAAGCAAGCAGCCCCAGTCTCTGTGCCTCTGTGCGAGCAGTGCCATGGGCAGATGAGGCTGACAAACAGCTTTCCAGGCTAGCCCCTTCTGCCTGCCAGCTATCTGCAGACGTTCGCACTTTTGGAGCAGGGCTGCGAAACAGCCTGGCAGGTACGTCCCTATTCCCAGGCTACGTGTGAAGTTTGAGGTGGCAAGACAAGCGAGCAGCCCCAGTCTCTGTGCCTCTGTGCGAGCAGTGCCATGGGCAGATGAGGCTGACAAAGAGCTTTCCAGGCTAGCCGATTCTGCCTGCCAGCTATCTGCAGACGTTCGCACTTTCAGAGCAGGGCTGAGAAAGGAGCCTGGCAGGGACACCACCATTCCCAGCAACGCTTCACGTTTGAGGTGGCAAGACAAGCGAGCAGCCCCAGTCTCTGTTCCTCTGTGCGAGCAGTGCCATGGGCAGATGAGGCTGACAAACAGCTTTCCAGGCTAGCCCCTTCTGCCTGCCAGCTATCTGCAGACGTTCGCACTTTCGGAGCAGGGCTGCGAAAGGAGCCTGGCAGGGACACCACCATTCCCAGGCTACGTTTGAAGTTTGAGGTGGCAAGACAAGCAAGCAGCCCCAGTCTCTGTGCCTCTGTGCGAGCAGTGCCATGGGCAGATGAGGCTGACAAACAGCTTTCCAGGCTAGCCCCTTCTGCCTGCCAGCTATCTGCAGACGTTCACACTTTCGGAGCAGGGCTGAGAAAGGAGTCTGGCAGGGACACCACCATTCCCAGGCTACGTTTGAAGTTTGAGGTGGCAAGACAAGCAAGCAGCCCCAGTCTCTGTGCCTCTGTGCGAGCAGTGCCATGGGCAGATGAGGCTGACAAACAGCTTTCCAGGCTAGCCCCTTCTGCCTGCCAGCTATCTGCAGACGTTCGCACTTTTGGAGCAGGGCTGCGAAAGGAGCCTGGCAGGGACAGCACCATGCCCAACAAGGCTTCATGTTTGAGGTGGCAAGACAAGCAAGCAGCCCCAGTCTCTGTGCCTCTGTGCGAGCAGTGCCATGGGCAGATGAGGCTGACAAACAGCTTTCCAGGCTAGCCCCTTCTGCCTGCCAGCTATCTGCAGACGTTCGCACTTTCGGAGCAGGGGTGAGAAATGAGCCTGGCAGGGACAGCACCATGCCCAGTAACGCTTCTCGTTTGAGGTGGCAAGACAAGCGAGCAGCCCCAGTCTCTGTGCCTCTGTGCGAGCAGTGCCATGGGCAGATGAGGCTGAGCAACAGCTTTCCAGGCTAGCCCCTTCTGCCTGCCAGCTATCTGCAGACGTTCGCACTTTCGGAGCAGGGCTGCGAAAGGAGCCTGGCAGGGACACCACCATTCCCAGGCTACGTTTCAATTTTGAGGTGGCAAGACAAGCAAGCAGCCCCAGTCTCTGTGCCTCTGTGCGAGCAGTGCCATGGGCAGATGAGGCTGACAAACAGCTTACCAGGCTAGCCCCTTCTGCCTGCCAGCTATCTGCAGACGTTCGCACTTTTGGAGCAGGGCTGCGAAAGGAGCCTCACAGCGTCCCCCCCTTCCCAGGATACATTTGAAGTTTGAGGTGGCAAGACAAGCAAGCAGCCCCAGTCTCTGTGCCTCTGTGCGAGCAGTGCCATGGACAGATGAGGCTGACAAACAGCTTTCCAGGCTAGCCCCTTCTGCCTGCCAGCTATCTGCAGACGTTCGCACTTTCGCAGCAGGGCTGAGAAAGGAGTCTGGCAGGGACACCGCCATTCCCAGGCTACGTTTCAAGTTTGAGGTGGCAAGACAAGCAAGCAGCCCCAGTCTCTGTGCCTCTGTGCGAGCAGTGCCATGGGCAGATGAGGCTGACAAACAGCTTTCCAGGCTAGCCCCTTCTGCCTGCCAGCTATCTGCAGACGTTCGCACTTTCGGAGCAGGGCTGCGAAACAGCCTGGCAGGTACGTCCCTATTCCCAGGCTACGTTTGAAGTTTGAGGTGGCAAGACAAGCGAGCAGCCCCAGTCTCTGTGCCTCTGTGCGAGCGTTGCCGTGGGCAGATGAGGCTGAGCAACAGCTTTCCAGGCTAGCCCCTTCTGCCTGCCAGCTATCTGCAGACGTTCGCACTTTCGGAGCAGGGCTGCGAAAGGAGCCTGGCAGGGACACCACCATTCCCAGGCTACGTTTGAAGTTTGAGGTGGCAAGACAAGCAAGCAGCCCCAGTCTCTGTGCCTCTGTGCGAGCAGTGCCATGGGCAGATGAGGCTGACAAACAGCTTTCCAGGCTAGCCCCTTCTGCCTGCCAGCTATCTGCAGACGTTCACACTTTCGGAGCAGGGCTGAGAAAGGAGTCTGGCAGGGACACCACCATTCCCAGGCTACGTTTGAAGTTTGAGGTGGCAAGACAAGCAAGCAGCCCCAGTCTCTGTGCCTCTGTGCGAGCAGTGCCTTTGGCCGATGAGGCTGACAAACAGCTTTCCAGGCTAGCCCCTTCTGCCTGCCAGCTATCTGCAGACGTTCGCACTTTCGGAGCAGGGCTGCGAAAGGAGCCTTGCAGGGACACCACCATTCCAGGCTACGTTTGAAGTTTGAGGTGGCAAGACAAGCAAGCAGCCCCAGTCTCTGTGCCTCTGTGCGAGCAGTGCTATGGGCAGATGAGGCTGACAAACAGCTTTCCAGGCTAGCCCCTTCTTCCTGCCAGCTATCTGCAGACGTTCGCACTTTTGGAGCAGGGCTGCGAAAGGAGACTGGCAGGGACAGCACCATGCCCAGCAACGCTTCACGTTTGAGGTGGCAAGACAAGCAAGCAGCCCCAGTCTCTGTGCCTCTGTGCAAGCAGTGCTATGGGCAGATGAGGCTGACAAACAGCTTTCCAGGCTAGCCCCTTCTGCCTGCCAGCTATCTGCAGACGTTCGCACTTTCGGAGCAGGGCTGCGAAAGGAGCCTGGCAGGGACACCACAATTCCCAAGCTACGTTTCAAGTTTGAGGTGGCTACACAAGCGAGCAGCCCCAGTCTCTGTGCCTCTGTGCAAGCAGTGCCATGGGCAGATGAGTCTGAGCAACAGCTTTCCAGGCTAGCCCCTTCTGCCTGCCAGCTATCTGCAGACGTTCACACTTATGGAGCAGGGCTGCGAAAGGAGCCTGGCAGGGACAGCACCATGCCCAACAAGGCTTCATGTTTGAGGTGGCAAGACAAGCAAGCAGCCCCAGTCTCTGTGCCTCTGTGCGAGCAGTGCCATGGGCAGATGAGGCTGACAAAGGGCTTTCCAGGCTAGCCGATTCTGCCTGCCAGCTATCTGCAGACGTTCGCACTTTCGGAGCAGGGCTGCGAAAGGAGCCTGGCAGGGACACCACCATTCCCAGCAACGCTTCACGTTTGAGGTGGCAAGACAAGCGAGCAGCCCCAGTCTCTGTTCCTCTGTGCGAGCAGTGCCATGGGCAGATGAGGCTGAGCAACAGCTTTCCAGGCTAGCCCCTTCTGCCTGCCAGCTATCTGCAGACGTTCACACTTTCGGAGCACGGCTGCGAAAGGAACCTGGCAGGGACACCACCATTCCCAGGCTACGTTTCAAGTTTGAGGTGGCAAGACAAGCAAGCAGCCCCAGTCTCTGTGCCTTTGTGCGAGCAGTGCCTTTGGTCGATGAGGCTGACAAACAGCTTTCCAGGCTAGCCCCTTCTGCCTGCCAGCTATCTGCAGACGTTCGCACTTTTGGACCAGGGCTGCGAAAGGAGACTGGCAGGGACACCACCATTCCCAGGATACATTTGAAGATTGAGGTGGCAAGACAAGCAAGCAGCCCCAGTCTCTGTGCCTCTGGGCGAGCAGTGCCATGGGCAGATGAGGCTGACAAACAGCTTTCCAGGCTAGCCCCTTCTGCCTGCCAGCTATCTGCAGACGTTCGCACTTTTGGAGCAGGGCTGCGAAAGGAGCCTGGCAGGGACACCACCATTCCCAGGCTACGTTTCAAGTTTGAGGTGGCAAGACAAGCGAGCATCCCCAGTCTCTGTGCCTCTGTGCGAGCACTGCCATGGGCAGATGAGGCTGAGCAACAGCTTTCCAGGCTAGCCCCTTCTGCCTGCCAGCTATCTGCAGACGTTCGCACTTTCGGAGCAGGGCTGCGAAAGGAGCCTGGCAGGGACAGCACCATGCCCAACAAGGCTTCATGTTTGAGGTGGCAAGACAAGCAAGCAGCCCCAGTCTCTGTGCCTCTGTGCGAGCAGTGCCATGGGCAGATGAGGCTGACAAACAGCTTTCCAGGCTAGCCCCTTCTGCCTGCCAGCTATCTGCAGACGTTCGCACTTTTGGAGCAGGGCTGCGAAAGGAGACTGGCAGGGACAGCACCATGCCCAGCAACGCTTCACGTTTGAGGTGGCAAGACAAGCAAGCAGCCCCAGTCTCTGTGCCTCTGTGCGAGCAGTGCTATGGGCAGATGAGGCTGACAAACAGCTTTCCAGGCTAGCCCCTTCTGCCTGCCAGCTATCTGCAGACGTTCGCACTTTCGGAGCAGGGCTGCGAAAGGAGCCTGGCAGGGACAGCACCATGCCCAACAAGGCTTCATGTTTGAGGTGGCAAGACAAGCAAGCAGCCCCAGTCTCTGTGCCTCTGTGCGAGCAGTGCCATGGGCAGATGAGGCTGACAAAGAGCTTTCCAGGCTAGCCGATTCTGCCTGCCAGCTATCTGCAGACGTTCGCACTTTCGGAGCAGGGCTGCGAAAGGAGCCTGTCAGGGACACCACCATTCCCAGCAACGATTCACGTTTGAGGTGGCAAGACAAGCAAGCAGCCCCAGTCTCTGTGCCTCTGTGCGAGCACTGCCATGGGCAGATGAGGCTGAGCAACAGCTTTCCAGGCTAGCCCCTTCTGCCTGCCAGCTATCTGCACACGTTCGCACTTTTGGAGCAGGGCTGCGAAAGGAGCCTTGCAGGGACACCACCATTCCCTGGCTACTTTTCAAGTTTGAGGTGGCAAGACAAGCGAGCAGCCCCAGTCTCTGTGCCTCTGTGCGAGCAGTGCCATGGGCAGATGAGGCTGAGCAACAGCTTTCCAGGCTAGCCCCTTCTGCCTGCCAGCTATCTGCAGACGTTCACACTTTCGGAGCAGGGCTGCGAAAGGAGCCTGGCAGGGACACCACCATTCCCAGGCTTCGTTTGAAGTTTGAGGTGGCAAGACAAGCAAGCAGCCCCAGTCTCTGTGCCTCTGGGCGAGCAGTGCCTTTGGTGATGAGGCTGACAAACAGCTTTCCAGGCTAGCCCCTTCTGCCTGCCAGCTATCTGCAGACGTTCGCACTTTCGGAGCAGGGCTGCGAAAGGAGCCTGGCAGGGACACCACCATTCCCAGGATACATTTGAAGTTTGAGGTGGCAAGACAAGCAAGCAGCCCCAGTCTCTGTGCCTCTGTGCGAGCAGTGCCATGGGCAGATGAGGCTGAGCAACAGCTTTCCAGGCTAGCCCCTTCTGCCTGCCAGCTATCTGCAGACGTTCGCACTTTCGGAGCAGGGCTGCGAAAGGAGCCTGGCAGGGACACCACAATTCCCAAGCTACGTTTCAAGTTTGAGGTGGCTAGACAAGCGAGCAGCCCCAGTCTCTGTGCCTCTGTGCGAGCAGTGCCATGGGCAGATGAGGCTGAGCAACAGCTTTCCAGGCTAGCCCCTTCTGGCTGCCAGCTATCTGCAGACGTTCACACTTTCGGAGCAGGGCTGCGAAAGGAGACTGGCAGGGACACCACCATTCCCAGGCTACGTTTGAAGTTTGAGGTGGCAAGACAAGCAAGCAGCCCCAGTCTCTGTGCCTCTGTGCGAGCAGTGCCATGGGCAGATGAGGCTGACAAACAGCTTTCCAGGCTAGCCCCTTCTGCCTGCCAGCTATCTGCAGACGTTCGCACTTTTGGAGCAGGGTTGCGAAAGGAGACTGGCAGGGACAGCACCATGCCCAGCAACGCTTCACGTTTGAGGTGGCAAGACAAGCAAGCAGCCCCAGTCTCTGTGCCTCTGTGCGAGCAGTGCCATGGGCAGATGAGGCTGACAAACAGCTTTCCAGGCTAGCCCCTTCTGCCTGCCAGCTATCTGCAGACGTTCGCACTTTCGGAGCAGGGCTGCGAAAGGAGCCTCGCAGGGTCCCCCCCTTTCCCAGGATACATTTGAAGATTGAGGTGGCAAGACAAGCAAGCAGCCCCAGTCTCTGTGCCTCTGGGCGAGCAGTGCCTTTGGCCGATGAGGCTGACAAACAGCTTTCCAGGCTAGCCCCTTCTGCCTGCCAGCTATCTGCAGACGTTCGCACTTTCGGAGCAGGGCTGCGAAAGGCGCCTTGCAGGGACACCACCATTCCCAGGCTACATATGAAGTTTGAGGTGGCAAGACAAGCAAGCAGCCCCAGTCTCTGTTCCTCTGTGCGAGCAGTGCCATGGGCAGATGAGGCTAACAAACAAACAGCTTTCCAGGCTAGCCCCTTCTGCCTGCCAGCTATCTGCAGACGTTTACACTTTCGGAGCAGGGCTGCGAAAGGAGACTGGCAGGGACAGCACCATGCCCAGCAACGCTTCACGTTTGAGGTGGCAAGACAAGCAAGCAGCCCCAGTCTCTGTGCCTCTGTGCGAGCAGTGCCATGGGCAGATGAGGCTGAAAAACAGCTTTCCAGGCTAGCCCCTTCTGCCTGCCAGCTATCTGCAGACGTTCGCACTTTTGGACCAGGGCTGCGAAAGGAGACTGGCATTGACAGCACCATGCCCAGCAAGGCTTCAAGTTTGAGGTGGCAAGACAAGCAAGCAGCCCCAGTCTCTGTGCCTCTGTGCGAGCAGTGCCTTTGGCCGATGAGGCTGACAAACAGCTTTCCAGGCTAGCCCCTTCTGCCTTCCAGCTATCTGCAGACGTTCACACTTTCGGAGCAGGGCTGCGAAAGGAGCCTGGCAGGGACACCACCATTCCCAGGCTACGTTTCAAGTTTGAGGTGGCAAGACAAGCAAGCAGCCCCAGTCTCTGTGCCTCTGTGCGAGCAGTGCCATGGGCAGATGAGGCTGACAAACAGCTTTCCAGGCTAGCCCCTTCTGCCTGCCAGCTATCTGCAGACGTTTACACTTTCGGAGCAGGGCTGCGAAAGGAGACTGGCAGGGACAGCACCATGCCCAGCAACGCTTCACGTTTGAGGTGGCAAGACAAGCAAGCAGCCCCAGTCTCTGTGCCTCTGTGCGAGCAGTGCCTTTGGCCGATGAGGCTGACAAACAGCTTTCCAGGCTAGCCCCTTCTGCCTTCCAGCTATCTGCAGACGTTCGCACTTTCGGAGCAGGGCTGCGAAAGGAGCCTGGCAGGGACACCACCATTCCCAGGCTACGTTTCAAGTTTGAGGTGGCAAGACAAGCAAGCAGCCCCAGTCTCTGTGCCTCTGTGCGAGCAGTGCCATGGGCAGATGAGGCTGAAAAACAGATTTCCAGGCTAGCCCCTTCTGCCTGCCAGCTATCTGCAGACGTTCGCACTTTTGGACCAGGGCTGCGAAAGGAGACTGGCAGGGACAGCACCATGCCCAGCAACGCTTCACGTTTGAGTTGGCAAGACAAGCAAGCAGCCCCAGTCTCTGTGCCTCTGGGCGAGCAGTGCCTTTGGCCGATGAGGCTGACAAACAGCTTTCCAGGCTAGCCCCTTCTGCCTGCCAGCTATCTGCAGACGTTCGCACTTTCGGAGCAGGGCTGCGAAAGGAGCCTGGCAGGGACACCACCATTCCCAGGCTACGTTTCAAGTTTGAGGTGGCAAGACAAGCAAGCAGCCCCAGTCTCTGTGCCTCTGTGCGAGCAGTGCCATGGGCAGATGAGGCTGACAAACAGCTTTTCAGGCTAGCCCCTTCTGCCTGCCAGCTATCTGCAGACGTTCGCACTTTTGGACCAGGGCTGCGAAAGGAGACTGGCAGGTACACCACCATGCCCAGCAACGCTTCACGTTTGAGGTGGCAAGACAAGCAAGCAGCCCCAGTCTCTGTGCCTCTGTGCGAGCAGTGCCATGGGCAGATGAGGCTGACAAACAGCTTTCCAGGCTAGCCCCTTCTGCCTGCCAGCTATCTGCAGACGTTCGCACTTTTGGAGCAGGGCTGCGAAAGGAGCCTGGCAGGGACACCACCATTCCCAGGCTACGTTTCAAGTTTGAGGTGGCAAGACAAGCAAGCAGCCCCAGTCTCTGTGCCTCTGTGCGAGCAGTGCCATGGGCAGATGAGGCTGAGCAACAGCTTTCCAGGCTAGCCCCTTCTGCCTGCCAGCTGTCTGCAGACGTTCGCACTTTCGGAGCAGGGCTGCGAAAGG
Source organism: Opisthocomus hoazin (assembly GCF_030867145.1). Classification (NCBI taxonomy): domain Eukaryota; kingdom Metazoa; phylum Chordata; class Aves; order Opisthocomiformes; family Opisthocomidae; genus Opisthocomus; species Opisthocomus hoazin. The sequence continues at coordinate 531,385 of NC_134450.1, read as the reverse complement.
AGCCTGGCAGGGACACCACCATTCCCAGGATACGTTTCAAGTTTGAGGTGGCAAGACAAGCAAGCAGCCCCAGTCTCTGTGCCTCTGTGCGAGCAGTGCTATGGGCAGATGAGGCTGACAAACAGCTTTCCAGGCTAGCCCCTTCTGCCTGCCAGCTATCTGCAGACGTTCGCACTTTCGGAGCAGGGCTGCGAAACGAGCCTGGCAGGGACACCACAATTCCCAAGCTACGTTTCAAGTTTGAGGTGGCTACACAAGCGAGCAGCCCCAGTCTCTGTGCCTCTGTGCGAGCAGTGCCATGGGCAGATGAGGCTGACAAACAGCTTTCCAGGCTAGCCCCTTCTGCCTGCCAGCTATCTGCAGATGTTCGCACTTTCGGAGCAGGGCTGAGAAAGGAGCCTGGCAGGGACAGCACCATGCCCAGCAACGCTTCACGTTTGAGGTGGCAAGACAAGCAAGCAGCCCCAGTCTCTGTGCCTCTGTGCGAGCAGTGCCATGGGCAGATGAGGCTGAGCAACAGCTTTCCAGGCTAGCCCCTTCTGCCTGCCAGCTATCTGCAGACGTTCGCACTTTCGGAGCAGGGCTGCGAAAGGAGCCTTGCAGGGAACACCACCATTCCCAGGCTACGTTTCAAGTTTGAGGTGGCAAGACAAGCGAGCAGCCCCAGTCTCTGTGCCTCTGTGCGAGCAGTGCCATGGGCAGATGAGGCTGAGCAACAGCTTTCCAGGCTAGCCCCTTCTGCCTGCCAGCTGTCTGCAGACGTTCGCACTTTCGGAGCAGGGCTGCGAAAGGAGCCTGGCAGGGACACCACCATTCCCAGGATACGTTTCAAGTTTGAGGTGGCAAGACAAGCAAGCAGCCCCAGTCTCTGTGCCTCTGTGCGAGCAGTGCTATGGGCAGATGAGGCTGACAAACAGCTTTCCAGGCTAGCCCCTTCTGCCTGCCAGCTATCTGCAGACGTTCGCACTTTCGGAGCAGGGCTGCGAAAGTAGCCTGGCAGGGACACCACAATTCCCAAGCTACGTTTCAAGTTTGAGGTGGCAAGACAAGCGAGCAGCCCCAGTCTCTGTGCCTCTGTGCGAGCAGTGCCATGGGCAGATGAGGCTGAGCAACAGCTTTCCAGGCTAGCCCCTTCTGGCTGCCAGCTATCTGCAGATGTTCGCACTTTCGGAGCAGGGCTGAGAAAGGAGCCTGGCAGGGACAGCACCATGCCCAGCAACTCTTCACGTTTGAGGTGGCAAGACAAGCAAGCAGCCCCAGTCTCTGTGCCTCTGTGCGAGCAGTGCCATGGGCAGATGAGGCTGAGCAACAGCTTTCCAGGCTAGCCCCTTCTGCCTGCCAGCTATCTGCAGACGTTCGCACTTTCGGAGCAGGGCTGCGAAAGGAGCCTTGCAGGGACACCACCATTCCCAGGCTACGTTTCAAGTTTGAGGTGGCAAGACAAGCGAGCAGCCCCAGTCTCTGTGCCTCTGTGCGAGCAGTGCCATGGGCAGATGAGGCTGAGCAACAGCTTTCCAGGCTAGCCCCTTCTGCCTGTCTGCTATCTGCAGACGTTCACACTTTCGGACCAGGGCTGTGAAAGGAGCCTGGCAGGGAAACCACCATTCCCAGGCTACGTTTGAAGTTTGAGGTGGCAAGACAAGCAAGCAGCCCCAGTCTCTGTGCCTCTGGGCGAGCAGTGCCTTTGGCCGATGAGGCTGACAAACAGCTTTCCAGGCTAGCCCCTTCTGCCTGCCAGCTATCTGCAGACGTTTACACTTTCGGAGCAGGGCTGCGAAAGGAGACTGGCAGGGAAAGTACCATGCCCAGCAACGCTAAACGTTTGAGGTGGCAAGACAAGCAAGCAGCCCCAGTCTCTGTGCCTCTGTGCGAGCAGTGCCATGGGCAGATGAGGCTGAGCAACAGCTTTCCAGGCTAGCCCCTTCTGCCTGCCAGCTATCTGCAGACGTTCGCACTTTCGGAGCAGGGCTGCGAAAGGAGCCTCGCAGGGACACCACCATTCCCAGGCTACGTTTGAAGTTTGAGGTGGCAAGACAAGAAAGCAGCCCCAGTCTCTGTGCCTCTGGGCGAGCAGTGCCTTTGGCCGATGAGGCTGACAAACAGCTTTCCAGGCTAGCCCCTTCTGCCTGCCAGCTATCTGCAGACGTTCGCACTTTTGGAGCAGGGCTGCTAAAGGAGCCTGGCAGGGACATCACCATTCCCAGGATACATTTGAAAATTGAGGTGGCAAGACAAGCAAGCAGCCCCAGTTTCTGTGCCTCTGTGCGAGCAGTGCCATGGGCAGATGAGGCTGAGCAACAGCTTTCCAGGCTAGCCCCTTCTGCCTGCCAGCTATCTGCAGACGTTCGCACTTTCGGAGCAGGGCTGCGAAAGGAGCCTGGCAGGGACACCTCCATTCCCAAGCTACGTTTCAAGTTTGAGGTGACTAGACAAGCGAGCAGCCCCAGTCTCTGTGCCTCTGTGCGAGCAGTGCCATGGGCAGATGAGGCTGAGCAACAGCTTTCCAGGCTAGCCCCTTCTGCCTGCCAGCTATCTGCAGATGTTCGCACTTTCGGAGCAGGGCTGCGAAAGGAGCCTGGCAGGGACACCACCATTGCCAGGCTACGTTTGAAGTTTGAGGTGGCAAGACAAGCAAGCAGCCCCAGTCTCTGTGCCTCTGTGCGAGCAGTGCCATGGGCAGATGAGGCTGACAAACAGCTTTCCAGGCTAGCCCCTTCTGCCTGCCAACTATCTGCAGACGTTCGCACTTTTGGAGCAGGGTTGCGAAAGGAGACTGGCAGGGACAGCACCATGCCCAGCAACGCTTCACGTTTGAGGTGGCAAGACAAGCAAGCAGCCCCAGTCTCTGTGCCTCTGTGCGAGCAGTGCCATGGGCAGATGAGGCTGACAAACAGCTGTCCAGGCTAGCCCCTTCTGCCTGCCAGCTGTCTGCAGACGTTCGCACTTTCGGAGCAGGGCTGAGAAAGGAGCCTGGCAGGGACACCACCATTCCCAGGCTACGTTTCAAGTTTGAGGTGGCAAGACAAGCGAGCAGCCCCAGTCTCTGTGCCTCTGTGCGAGCAGTGCCATGGGCAGATGAGGCTGACAAACAGCTTTCCAGGCTAGCCCCTTCTGCCTGTCTGCTATCTGCAGACGTTCACACTTTCGGAGCAGGGCTGCGAAAGGAGCCTGGCAGGGACACCACCATTCCCAGGCTTCGTTTGAAGTTTGAGGTGGCAAGACAAGCAAGCAACCCCAGTCTCTGTGCCTCTGTGCGAGCAGTGCCTTTGGCCGATGAGGCTGACAAACAGCTTTCCAGGCTAGCCCCTTCTGCCTGCCAGCTATCTGCAGACGTTCGCACTTTTGGAGCAGGGCTGCGAAAGGAGCCTGTCAGGTACACCACCATTCCCAGCATGCGTTTGAAGATTGAGGTGGCAAGACAAGCAAGCAGCCCCAGTCTCTGTGCCTCTGTGCGAGCAGTGCCATGGGCAGATGAGGCTGACAAACAGCTTTCCAGGCTAGCCCCTTCTGCCTGCCAGCTATCTGCAGACATTCGCACTTTTGGAGCAGGGCTGCGAAAGGAGCCTGGCAGGGACACCACCATTCCCAGGCTACGTTTCAAGTTTGAGGTGGCAAGACAAGAAAGCAGCCCCAGTCTCTGTGCCTCTGGGCGAGCAGTGCCTTTGGCCGATGAGGCTGACAAACAGCTTTCCAGGCTAGCCCCTTCTGCCTGCCAGCTATCTGCAGACGTTCGCACTTTTGGAGCAGGGCTGCGAAAGGAGCCTGGCAGGGACACCACCATTCCCAGGATACATTTGAAGATTGAGGTGGCAAGACAAGCAAGCAGCCCCAGTCTCTGTGCCTCTGTGCGAGCAGTGCCATGGGCAGATGAGGCTGAGCAACAGCTTTCCAGGCTAGCCCCTTCTGCCTGCCAGCTATCTGCAGACGTTCGCACTTTCGGAGCAGGGCTGCGAAAGGAGCCTGGCAGGGACACCACCATTCCCAGGCTACATTTGAAGTTTGAGGTGGCAAGACAAGCAAGCAGCCCCAGTCTCTGTGCCTCTGTGTGAGCAGTGCCATGGGCAGATGAGGCTGACAAAGAGCTTTCCAGGCTAGCCCCTTCTGCCTGCCAGCTATCTGCAGACGTTCGCACTTTCGGAGCAGGGCTGAGAAAGGAGTCTGGCAGGGACACCACCATTCCCAGGCTACGTTTCAAGTTTGAGGTGGCAAGACAAGCAAGCAGCCCCAGTCTCTGTGCCTCTGTGCGAGCAGTGCCATGGACAGATGAGGCTGACAAACAGCTTTCCAGGCTAGCCCCTTCTGCCTTCCAGCTATCTGCAGACGTTCGCACTTTCGGAGCAGGGCTGCGAAAGGAGCCTGGCAGGGACACCACCATTCCCAGGCTACGTTTCAAGTTTAAGGTGGCAAGACAAGCAAGCAGCCCCAGTCTCTGTGCCTCTGTGCGAGCAGTGCTATGGGCAGATGAGGCTGACAATCAGCTTTCCAGGCTAGCCCCTTCTGCCTGCCAGCTATCTGCAGACGTTCGCACTTTCGGAGCAGGGCTGCGAAAGGAGCCTGGCTGGGACACCACAATTCCCAAGCTACGTTTCAAGTTTGAGGTGGCTACACAAGCGAGCAGCCCCAGTCTCTGTGCCTCTGTGCGAGCAGTGCCATGGGCAGATGAGGCTGAGCAACAGCTTTCCAGGCTAGCCCCTTCTGCCTGCCTGCTATCTGCAGACGTTCGCACTTTTGGAGCAGGGCTGCGAAAGGAGACTGGCAGGGACAGCACCATGCCCAACAAGGCTTCATGTTTGAGGTGGTAAGACAAGCAAGCAGCCCCAGTCTCTGTGCCTCTGTGCGAGCAGTGCCATGGGCAGATGAGGCTGACAAACAGCTTTCCAGGCTAGCCCCTTCTGCCTGCCAGCTATCTGCAGACGTTCGCACTTTCGGAGCAGGGCTGAGAAAGGAGCCTGTCAGGGACAGCACCATGCCCAGAAACGCTTCACGTTTGAGGTGGCAAGACAAGCAAGCAGCCCCAGTCTCTGTGCCTCTGTGCGAGCAGTGCCATGGGCAGATGAGGCTGAGCAACAGCTTTCCAGGCTAGCCCCTTCTGCCTGTCTGCTATCTGCAGACGTTCACACTTTCGGAGCAGGGCTGCAAAAGGAGCCTGGCAGGGACACCACCATTCCCAGGCTTCGTTTGAAGTTTGAGGTGGCAAGACAAGCAAGCAGCCCCAGTCTCTGTGCCTCTGGGCGAGCAGTGCCTTTGGCCGATGAGGCTGACAAACTGCTTCCCAGGCTAGCCCCTTCTGCCTGCCAGCTATCTGCAGACGTTCACACTTTCGGAGCAGGGCTCCGAAAGGAGCCTGGCAGGGACTCCACCATTCCCAGGCTTCGTTTGAAGTTTGAGGTGGCAAGACAAGCAAGCAGCCCCAGTCTCTGTGCCTCTGGGCGAGCAGTGCCTTTGGCCGATGAGGCTGACAAACAGCTTTCCAGGCTAGCCCCTTCTGCCTGCCAGCTATCTGCAGACGTTCGCACTTTTGGAGCAGGGCTGCGAAAGGAGCCTGGCAGGTACACCACCATTCCCAGGATACATTTGAAGATTGAGGTGGCAAGACAAGCAAGCAGCCCCAGTCTCTGTGCCTCTGGGCGAGCAGTGCCATGGGCAGATGAGGCTGACAAACAGCTTTCCAGGCTAGCCCCTTCTGCCTGCCAGCTATCTGCAGACGTTCGCACTTTCGGAGCAGGGCTGCGAAAGGAGCCTGACAGGGACACCACCATTCCCAGGCTACGTTTCAAGTTTGAGGTGGCAAGACAAGCAAGCAGCCCCAGTCTCTGTGCCTCTGTGTGAGCAGTGCCATGGGCAGATGAGGCTGACAAAGAGCTTTCCAGGCTAGCCCCTTCTGCCTGCCAGCTATCTGCAGACGTTCGCACTTTCGGAGCAGGGCTGAGAAAGGAGTCTGGCAGGGACACCACCATTCCCAGGCTACGTTTCAAGTTTGAGGTGGCAAGACAAGCAAGCAGCCCCAGTCTCTGTGCCTCTGTGCGAGCAGTGCCATGGACAGATGAGGCTGACAAACAGCTTTCCAGGCTAGCCCCTTCTGCCTTCCAGCTATCTGCAGACGTTCGCACTTTCGGAGCAGGGCTGCGAAAGGAGCCTGGCAGGGACACCACCATTCCCAGGCTACGTTTCAAGTTTAAGGTGGCAAGACAAGCAAGCAGCCCCAGTCTCTGTGCCTCTGTGCGAGCAGTGCTATGGGCAGATGAGGCTGACAATCAGCTTTCCAGGCTAGCCCCTTCTGCCTGCCAGCTATCTGCAGACGTTCGCACTTTCGGAGCAGGGCTGCGAAAGGAGCCTGGCTGGGACACCACAATTCCCAAGCTACGTTTCAAGTTTGAGGTGGCTACACAAGCGAGCAGCCCCAGTCTCTGTGCCTCTGTGCGAGCAGTGCCATGGGCAGATGAGGCTGAGCAACAGCTTTCCAGGCTAGCCCCTTCTGCCTGCCTGCTATCTGCAGACGTTCGCACTTTTGGAGCAGGGCTGCGAAAGGAGACTGGCAGGGACAGCACCATGCCCAACAAGGCTTCATGTTTGAGGTGGTAAGACAAGCAAGCAGCCCCAGTCTCTGTGCCTCTGTGCGAGCAGTGCCATGGGCAGATGAGGCTGACAAACAGCTTTCCAGGCTAGCCCCTTCTGCCTGCCAGCTATCTGCAGACGTTCGCACTTTCGGAGCAGGGCTGAGAAAGGAGCCTGTCAGGGACAGCACCATGCCCAGAAACGCTTCACGTTTGAGGTGGCAAGACAAGCAAGCAGCCCCAGTCTCTGTGCCTCTGTGCGAGCAGTGCCATGGGCAGATGAGGCTGAGCAACAGCTTTCCAGGCGAGCCCCTTCTGCATGTCTGCTATCTGCAGACGTTCACACTTTCGGAGCAGGGCTGCAAAAGGAGCCTGGCAGGGACACCACCATTCCCAGGCTTCGTTTGAAGTTTGAGGTGGCAAGACAAGCAAGCAGCCCCAGTCTCTGTGCCTCTGGGCGAGCAGTGCCTTTGGCCGATGAGGCTGACAAACTGCTTCCCAGGCTAGCCCCTTCTGCCTGCCAGCTATCTGCAGACGTTCACACTTTCGGAGCAGGGCTCCGAAAGGAGCCTGGCAGGGACTCCACCATTCCCAGGCTTCGTTTGAAGTTTGAGGTGGCAAGACAAGCAAGCAGCCCCAGTCTCTGTGCCTCTGGGCGAGCAGTGCCTTTGGCCGATGAGGCTGACAAACAGCTTTCCAGGCTAGCCCCTTCTGCCTGCCAGCTATCTGCAGACGTTCGCACTTTTGGAGCAGGGCTGCGAAAGGAGCCTGGCAGGTACACCACCATTCCCAGGATACATTTGAAGATTGAGGTGGCAAGACAAGCAAGCAGCCCCAGTCTCTGTGCCTCTGGGCGAGCAGTGCCATGGGCAGATGAGGCTGACAAACAGCTTTCCAGGCTAGCCCCTTCTGCCTGCCAGCTATCTGCAGACGTTCGCACTTTCGGAGCAGGGCTGCGAAAGGAGCCTGACAGGGACACCACCATTCCCAGGCTACGTTTCAAGTTTGAGGTGGCAAGACAAGAAAGCAGCCCCAGTCTCTGTGCCTCTGGGCGAGCAGTGCCTTTGGCCGATGAGGCTGACAAACAGCTTTCCAGGCTATCCCCTTCTGCCTGCCAGCTATCTGCAGACGTTCGCACTTTTGGAGCAGGGTTGCGAAAGGAGACTGGCAGGGACAGCACCATGCCCAGCAACGCTTCACGTTTGAGGTGGCAAGACAAGCAAGCAGCCCCAGTCTCTGTGCCTCTGTGCGAGCAGTGCCATGGGCAGATGAGGCTGACAAACAGCTGTCCAGGCTAGCCCCTTCTGCCTGCCAGCTGTCTGCAGACGTTCGCACTTTCGGAGCAGGGCTGAGAAAGGAGCCTGGCAGGGACACCACCATTCCCAGGCTACGTTTCAAGTTTGAGGTGGCAAGACAAGCGAGCAGCCCCAGTCTCTGTGCCTCTGTGCGAGCAGTGCCATGGGCAGATGAGGCTGACAAACAGCTTTCCAGGCTAGCCCCTTCTGCCTGTCTGCTATCTGCAGACGTTCACACTTTCGGAGCAGGGCTGCGAAAGGAGCCTGGCAGGGACACCACCATTCCCAGGCTTCGTTTGAAGTTTGAGGTGGCAAGACAAGCAAGCAACCCCAGTCTCTGTGCCTCTGTGCGAGCAGTGCCTTTGGCCGATGAGGCTGACAAACAGCTTTCCAGGCTAGCCCCTTCTGCCTGCCAGCTATCTGCAGACGTTCGCACTTTTGGAGCAGGGCTGCGAAAGGAGCCTGGCAGGTACACCACCATTCCCAGCATGCGTTTGAAGATTGAGGTGGCAAGACAAGCAAGCAGCCCCAGTCTCTGTGCCTCTGTGCGAGCAGTGCCATGGGCAGATGAGGCTGACAAACAGCTTTCCAGGCTAGCCCCTTCTGCCTGCCAGCTATCTGCAGACATTCGCACTTTTGGAGCAGGGCTGCGAAAGGAGCCTGGCAGGGACACCACCATTCCCAGGCTACGTTTCAAGTTTGAGGTGGCAAGACAAGAAAGCAGCCCCAGTCTCTGTGCCTCTGGGCGAGCAGTGCCTTTGGCCGATGAGGCTGACAAACAGCTTTCCAGGCTAGCCCCTTCTGCCTGCCAGCTATCTGCAGACGTTCGCACTTTTGGAGCAGGGCTGCGAAAGGAGCCTGGCAGGGACACCACCATTCCCAGGATACATTTGAAGATTGAGGTGGCAAGACAAGCAAGCAGCCCCAGTCTCTGTGCCTCTGTGCGAGCAGTGCCATGGGCAGATGAGGCTGAGCAACAGCTTTCCAGGCTAGCCCCTTCTGCCTGCCAGCTATCTGCAGACGTTCGCACTTTCGGAGCAGGGCTGAGAAAGGAGTCTGGCAGGGACACCACCATTCCCAGGCTACGTTTCAAGTTTGAGGTGGCAAGACAAGCAAGCAGCCCCAGTCTCTGTGCCTCTGTGCGAGCAGTGCCATGGACAGATGAGGCTGACAAACAGCTTTCCAGGCTAGCCCCTTCTGCCTTCCAGCTATCTGCAGACGTTCGCACTTTCGGAGCAGGGCTGCGAAAGGAGCCTGGCAGGGACACCACCATTCCCAGGCTACGTTTGAAGTTTAAGGTGGCAAGACAAGCAAGCAGCCCCAGTCTCTGTGCCTCTGTGCGAGCAGTGCTATGGGCAGATGAGGCTGACAATCAGCTTTCCAGGCTAGCCCCTTCTGCCTGCCAGCTATCTGCAGACGTTCGCACTTTCGGAGCAGGGCTGCGAAAGGAGCCTGGCTGGGACACCACAATTCCCAAGCTACGTTTCAAGTTTGAGTTGGCTACACAAGCGAGCAGCCCCAGTCTCTGTGCCTCTGTGCGAGCAGTGCCATGGGCAGATGAGGCTGAGCAACAGCTTTCCAGGCTAGCCCCTTCTGCCTGCCTGCTATCTGCAGACGTTCGCACTTTTGGAGCAGGGCTGCGAAAGGAGACTGGCAGGGACAGCACCATGCCCAACAAGGCTTCATGTTTGAGGTGGTAAGACAAGCAAGCAGCCCCAGTCTCTGTGCCTCTGTGCGAGCAGTGCCATGGGCAGATGAGGCTGACAAACAGCTTTCCAGGCTAGCCCCTTCTGCCTGCCAGCTATCTGCAGACGTTCGCACTTTCGGAGCAGGGCTGAGAAAGGAGCCTGTCAGGGACAGCACCATGCCCAGAAACGCTTCACGTTTGAGGTGGCAAGACAAGCAAGCAGCCCCAGTCTCTGTGCCTCTGTGCGAGCAGTGCCATGGGCAGATGAGGCTGAGCAACAGCTTTCCAGGCTAGCCCCTTCTGCCTGTCTGCTATCTGCAGACGTTCACACTTTCGGAGCAGGGCTGCAAAAGGAGCCTGGCAGGGACACCACCATTCCCAGGCTTCGTTTGAAGTTTGAGGTGGCAAGACAAGCAAGCAGCCCCAGTCTCTGTGCCTCTGGGCGAGCAGTGCCTTTGGCCGATGAGGCTGACAAACTGCTTCCCAGGCTAGCCCCTTCTGCCTGCCAGCTATCTGCAGACGTTCACACTTTCGGAGCAGGGCTCCGAAAGGAGCCTGGCAGGGACTCCACCATTCCCAGGCTTCGTTTGAAGTTTGAGGTGGCAAGACAAGCAAGCAGCCCCAGTCTCTGTGCCTCTGGGCGAGCAGTGCCTTTGGCCGATGAGGCTGACAAACAGCTTTCCAGGCTAGCCCCTTCTGCCTGCCAGCTATCTGCAGACGTTCGCACTTTTGGAGCAGGGCTGCGAAAGGAGCCTGGCAGGTACACCACCATTCCCAGGATACATTTGAAGATTGAGGTGGCAAGACAAGCAAGCAGCCCCAGTCTCTGTGCCTCTGGGCGAGCAGTGCCATGGGCAGATGAGGCTGACAAACAGCTTTCCAGGCTAGCCCCTTCTGCCTGCCAGCTATCTGCAGACGTTCGCACTTTCGGAGCAGGGCTGCGAAAGGAGCCTGACAGGGACACCACCATTCCCAGGCTACGTTTCAAGTTTGAGGTGGCAAGACAAGAAAGCAGCCCCAGTCTCTGTGCCTCTGGGCGAGCAGTGCCTTTGGCCGATGAGGCTGACAAACAGCTTTCCAGGCTATCCCCTTCTGCCTGCCAGCTATCTGCAGACGTTCGCACTTTTGGAGCAGGGCTGCGAAAGGAGCCTGGCAGGGACACCGCCATTCCCAGGATACATTTGAAGATTGAGGTGGCAAGATAAGCAAGCAGCCCCAGTCTCTGTGCCTCTGTGCGAGCAGTGCCATGGGCAGATGAGGCTGAGCAACAGCTTTCCAGGCTAGCCCCTTCTGCCTGTCTGCTATCTGCAGACGTTCACACTTTCGGACCAGGGCTGTGAAAGGAGCCTGGCAGGGACACCACCATTCCCAGGCTACGTTTGAAGTTTGAGGTGGCAAGACAAGCAAGCAGCCCCAGTCTCTGTGCCTCTGGGCGAGCAGTGCCTTTGGCCGATGAGGCTGACAAACAGCTTTCCAGGCTAGCCCCTTCTGCCTGCCAGCTATCTGCAGACGTTTACACTTTCGGAGCAGGGCTGCGAAAGGAGACTGGCAGGGACAGCACCATGCCCAGCAACGCTTCACGTTTGAGGTGGCAAGACAAGCAAGCAGCCCCAGTCTCTGTGCCTCTGTGCGAGCAGTGCCATGGGCAGATGAGGCTGACAAACAGCTTTCCAGGCTAGCCCCTTCTGCCTGCCAGCTATCTGCAGACGTTCGCACTTTCGGAGCAGGGCTGCGAAAGGAGCCTGGCAGGGACACCACCATTCCAAGGCTACGTTTGAAGTTTGAGGTGGCAAGACAAGCAAGCAGCCCCAGTCTCTGTGCCTCTGTGCGAGCAGTGCCTTTGGCTGATGAGGCTGACAAACAGCTTTCCAGGCTAGCCCCTTCTGCCTGCCAGCTATCTGCAGACGTTCGCACTTTTGGAGCAGGGCTGCTAAAGGAGCCTGGCAGGGACATCACCATTCCCAGGATACATTTGAAAATTGAGGTGGCAAGACAAGCAAGCAGCCCCAGTCTCTGTGCCTCTGTGCGAGCAGTGCCATGGGCAGATGAGGCTGAGCAACAGCTTTCCAGGCTAGCCCCTTCTGCCTGCCAGCTATCTGCAGACGTTCGCACTTTTGGAGCAGGGCTGCGAAAGGAGCCTGGCAGGGACACCACCATTCCCAGGCTACTTTTGAAGTTTGAGGTGGCAAGACAAGCAAGCAGCCCCATTCTCTGTGCCTCTGTGCGAGCAGTGCCATGGGCAGATGAGGCTGAGCAACAGCTTTCCAGGCTAGCCCCTTCTGCCTGCCTGCTATCTGCAGACGTTCGCACTTTCGGAGCAGGGCTGCGAAAGGAGCCTGGCAGGGACACCACCATTGCCAAGCTACGTTTCAAGTTTGAGGTGACTAGACAAGCGAGCAGCCCCAGTCTCTGTGCCTCTGTGCGAGCAGTGCCATGGGCAGATGAGGCTGAGCAACAGCTTTCCAGGCTAGCCCCTTCTGCCTGCCAGCTATCTGCAGATGTTCGCACTTTCGGAGCAGGGCTGCGAAAGGAGCCTGGCAGGGACACCACCATTCCCAGGCTACGTTTGAAGTTTGAGGTGGCAAGACAAGCAAGCAGCCCCAGTCTCTGTGCCTCTGTGCGAGCAGTGCCATGGGCAGATGAGGCTGAGCAACAGCTTTCCAGGCTAGCCCCTTCTGCCTGCCAGCTATCTGCAGACGTTCGCACTTTTGGAGCAGGGTTGCGAAAGGAGCCTGGCAGGGACAGCACCATGCCCAGCAACGCTTCACGTTTGAGGTGGCAAGACAAGCAAGCAGCCCCAGTCTCTGTGCCTCTGTGCGAGCAGTGCCATGGGCAGATGAGGCTGACAAACAGCTGTCCAGGCTAGCCCCTTCTGCCTGCCAGCTATCTGCAGACGTTCGCACTTTCGGAGCAGGGCTCCGAAAGGAGCCTGGCAGGGACTCCACCATTCCCAGGCTTCGTTTGAAGTTTGAGGTGGCAAGACAAGCAAGCAGCCCCAGTCTCTGTGCCTCTGGGCGAGCAGTGCCTTTGGCCGATGAGGCTGACAAACAGCTTTCCAGGCTAGCCCCTTCTGCCTGCCAGCTATCTGCAGACGTTCGCACTTTTGGAGCAGGGCTGCGAAAGGAGCCTGGCAGGTACACCACCATTCCCAGGATACATTTGAAGATTGAGGTGGCAAGACAAGCAAGCAGCCCCAGTCTCTGTGCCTCTGGGCGAGCAGTGCCATGGGCAGATGAGGCTGACAAACAGCTTTCCAGGCTAGCCCCTTCTGCCTGCCAGCTATCTGCAGACGTTCGCACTTTCGGAGCAGGGCTGCGAAAGGAGCCTGACAGGGACACCACCATTCCCAGGCTACGTTTCAAGTTTGAGGTGGCAAGACAAGAAAGCAGCCCCAGTCTCTGTGCCTCTGGGCGAGCAGTGCCTTTGGCCGATGAGGCTGACAAACAGCTTTCCAGGCTATCCCCTTCTGCCTGCCAGCTATCTGCAGACGTTCGCACTTTTGGAGCAGGGCTGCGAAAGGAGCCTGGCAGGGACACCGCCATTCCCAGGATACATTTGAAGATTGAGGTGGCAAGATAAGCAAGCAGCCCCAGTCTCTGTGCCTCTGTGCGAGCAGTGCCATGGGCAGATGAGGCTGAGCAACAGCTTTCCAGGCTAGCCCCTTCTGCCTGTCTGCTATCTGCAGACGTTCACACTTTCGGACCAGGGCTGTGAAAGGAGCCTGGCAGGGACACCACCATTCCCAGGCTACGTTTGAAGTTTGAGGTGGCAAGACAAGCAAGCAGCCCCAGTCTCTGTGCCTCTGTGCGAGCAGTGCCTTTGGCCGATGAGGCTGACAAACAGCTTTCCAGGCTAGCCCCTTCTGCCTGCCAGCTATCTGCAGACGTTCGCACTTTTGGAGCAGGGCTGCGAAAGGAGCCTGGCAGGTACACCACCATTCCCAGGATACATTTGAAGATTGAGGTGGCAAGACAAGCAAGCAGCCCCAGTCTCTGTGCCTCTGGGCGAGCAGTGCCATGGGCAGATGAGGCTGACAAACAGCTTTCCAGGCTAGCCCCTTCTGCCTGCCAGCTATCTGCAGACGTTCGCACTTTCGGAGCAGGGCTGCGAAAGGAGCCTGACAGGGACACCACCATTCCCAGGCTACGTTTCAAGTTTGAGGTGGCAAGACAAGAAAGCAGCCCCAGTCTCTGTGCCTCTGGGCGAGCAGTGCCTTTGGCCGATGAGGCTGACAAACAGCTTTCCAGGCTATCCCCTTCTGCCTGCCAGCTATCTGCAGACGTTCGCACTTTTGGAGCAGGGCTGCGAAAGGAGCCTGGCAGGGACACCGCCATTCCCAGGATACATTTGAAGATTGAGGTGGCAAGATAAGCAAGCAGCCCCAGTCTCTGTGCCTCTGTGCGAGCAGTGCCATGGGCAGATGAGGCTGAGCAACAGCTTTCCAGGCTAGCCCCTTCTGCCTGTCTGCTATCTGCAGACGTTCACACTTTCGGACCAGGGCTGTGAAAGGAGCCTGGCAGGGACACCACCATTCCCAGGCTACGTTTGAAGTTTGAGGTGGCAAGACAAGCAAGCAGCCCCAGTCTCTGTGCCTCTGGGCGAGCAGTGCCTTTGGCCGATGAGGCTGACAAACAGCTTTCCAGGCTAGCCCCTTCTGCCTGCCAGCTATCTGCAGACGTTTACACTTTCGGAGCAGGGCTGCGAAAGGAGACTGGCAGGGACAGCACCATGCCCAGCAACGCTTCACGTTTGAGGTGGCAAGACAAGCAAGCAGCCCCAGTCTCTGTGCCTCTGTGCGAGCAGTGCCATGGGCAGATGAGGCTGACAAACAGCTTTCCAGGCTAGCCCCTTCTGCCTGCCAGCTATCTGCAGACGTTCGCACTTTCGGAGCAGGGCTGCGAAAGGAGCCTGGCAGGGACACCACCATTCCAAGGCTACGTTTGAAGTTTGAGGTGGCAAGACAAGCAAGCAGCCCCAGTCTCTGTGCCTCTGTGCGAGCAGTGCCTTTGGCTGATGAGGCTGACAAACAGCTTTCCAGGCTAGCCCCTTCTGCCTGCCAGCTATCTGCAGACGTTCGCACTTTTGGAGCAGGGCTGCTAAAGGAGCCTGGCAGGGACATCACCATTCCCAGGATACATTTGAAAATTGAGGTGGCAAGACAAGCAAGCAGCCCCAGTCTCTGTGCCTCTGTGCGAGCAGTGCCATGGGCAGATGAGGCTGAGCAACAGCTTTCCAGGCTAGCCCCTTCTGCCTGCCAGCTAACTGCAGACGTTCGCACTTTTGGAGCAGGGCTGCGAAAGGAGCCTGGCAGGGACACCACCATTCCCAGGCTACTTTTGAAGTTTGAGGTGGCAAGACAAGCAAGCAGCCCCATTCTCTGTGCCTCTGTGCGAGCAGTGCCATGGGCAGATGAGGCTGAGCAACAGCTTTCCAGGCTAGCCCCTTCTGCCTGCCTGCTATCTGCAGACGTTCGCACTTTCGGAGCAGGGCTGCGAAAGGAGCCTGGCAGGGACACCACCATTGCCAAGCTACGTTTCAAGTTTGAGGTGACTAGACAAGCGAGCAGCCCCAGTCTCTGTGCCTCTGTGCGAGCAGTGCCATGGGCAGATGAGGCTGAGCAAGAGCTTTCCAGGCTAGCCCCTTCTGCCTGCCAGCTATCTGCAGATGTTCGCACTTTCGGAGCAGGGCTGCGAAAGGAGCCTGGCAGGGACACCACCATTCCCAGCATGCGTTTGAAGTTTGAGGTGGCAAGACAAGCAAGCAGCCCCAGTCTCTGTGCCTCTGTGCGAGCAGTGCCATGGGCAGATGAGGCTGAGCAACAGCTTTCCAGGCTAGCCCCTTCTGCCTGCCAGCTATCTGCAGACGTTCGCACTTTTGGAGCAGGGTTGCGAAAGGAGCCTGGCAGGGACAGCACCATGCCCAGCAACGCTTCACGTTTGAGGTGGCAAGACAAGCAAGCAGCCCCAGTCTCTGTGCCTCTGTGCGAGCAGTGCCATGGGCAGATGAGGCTGACAAACAGCTGTCCAGGCTAGCCCCTTCTGCCTGCCAGCTATCTGCAGACGTTCGCACTTTCGGAGCAGGGCTGAGAAAGGAGTCTGGCTGGGACACCACCATTCCCAGGCTACGTTTCAAGTTTGAGGTGGCAAGACAAGCGAGCAGCCCCAGTCTCTGTGCCTCTGTGCGAGCAGTGCCATGGGCAGATGAGGCTGACAAACAGCTTTCCAGGCTAGCCCCTCTGCCTGTCTGCTATCTGCAGACGTTCACACTTTCGGAGCAGGGCTGCGAAAGGAGCCTGGCAGGGACACCACCATTCCCAGGCTTCGTTTGAAGTTTGAGGTGGCAAGACAAGCAAGCAACCCCAGTCTCTGTGCCTCTGTGCGAGCAGTGCCTTTGGCCGATGAGGCTGACAAACAGCTTTCCAGGCTAGCCCCTTCTGCCTGCCAGCTATCTGCAGACGTTCGCACTTTTGGAGCAGGGCTGCGAAAGGAGCCTGGCAGGTACACCACCATTCCCAGGATACATTTGAAGATTGAGGTGGCAAGACAAGCAAGCAGCCCCAGTCTCTGTGCCTCTGTGCGAGCAGTGCCATGGGCAGATGAGGCTGACAAACAGCTTTCCAGGCTAGCCCCTTCTGCCTGCCAGCTATCTGCAGACGTTCGCACTTTTGGAGCAGGGCTGCGAAAGGAGCCTGGCAGGGACACCACCATTCCCAGGCTACGTTTCAAGTTTGAGGTGGCAAGACAAGAAAGCAGCCCCAGTCTCTGTGCCTCTGTGCGAGCAGTGCCATGGGCAGATGAGTCTGAGCAACAGCTTTCCAGGCTAGCCCCTTCTGCCTGCCAGCTATCTGCAGACGTTCGCACTTTCGGAGCAGGGCTGCGAAAGGAGCCTGGCAGGGACACCACCAATCCCAGGCTACATTTGAAGTTTGAGGTGGCAAGACAAGCAAGCAGCCCCAGTCTCTGTGCCTCTGTGTGAGCAGTGCCATGGGCAGATGAGGCTGACAAACAGCTTTCCAGGCTAGCCCCTTCTGCCTGCCAGCTATCTGCAGACGTTCGCACTTTCGGAGCAGGGCTGAGAAAGGAGTCTGGCAGGGACACCACCATTCCCAGGCTACGTTTCAAGTTTGAGGTGGCAAGACAAGCAAGCAGCCCCAGTCTCTGTGCCTCTGTGCGAGCAGTGCCATGGACAGATGAGGCTGACAAACAGCTTTCCAGGCTAGCCCCTTCTGCCTGCCAGCTATCTGCAGACATTCGCACTTTTGGAGCAGGGCTGCGAAAGGAGCCTGGCAGGGACACCACCATTCCCAGGCTACGTTTGAAGTTTAAGGTGGCAAGACAAGCGAGCAGCCCCAGTCTCTGTGCCTCTGTGCGAGCAGTGCCATGGGCAGATGAGGCTGACAAACAGCTTTCCAGGCTAGCCCCTTCTGCCTGCCAGCTATCTGCAGACGTTCGCACTTTCAGAGCAGGGCTGAGAAAGGAGCCTGGCAGGGACACCACCATTCCCAGGCTACGTTTGAAGTTTGAGGTGGCAAGACAAGCAAGCAGCCCCAGTCTCTGTGCCTCTGTGCGAGCAGTGCCATGGGCAGATGAGGCTGACAAACAGCTTTCCAGGCTAGCCCCTTCTGCCTGCCAGCTATCTGCAGACGTTCACACTTTTGGAGCAGGGCTGAGAAAGGAGTCTGGCAGGGACACCACCATTCCCAGGCTACGTTTCAAGTTTGAGGTGGCAAGACAAGCAAGCAGCCCCAGTCTCTGTGCCTCTGTGCGAGCAGTGCCTTTGGCCGATGAGGCTGACAAACAGCTTTCCAGGCTAGCCCCTTCTGCCTGCCAGCTATCTGCAGACGTTCGCACTTTCGGAGCAGGGCTGCGAAAGGAGCCTTGCAGGGACACCACCATTCCCAGGCTACGTTTGAAGTTTGAGGTGGCAAGACAAGCAAGCAGCCCCAGTCTCTGTGCCTCTGTGCGAGCAGTGCCATGGGCAGATGAGGCTGACAAACAGCTTTCCAGGCTAGCCCCTTCTGCCTGCCAGCTATCTGCAGACGTTCGCACTTTTGGAGCAGGGCTGCGAAAGGAGACTGCAGGGACAGCACCATGCCCAGCAACGCTACACGTCTGAGGTGGCAAGACAAGCAAGCAGCCCCAGTCTCTGTGCCTCTGTGCGAGCAGTGCTATGGGCAGATGAGGCTGACAATCAGCTTTCCAGGCTAGCCCCTTCTGCCTGCCAGCTATCTGCAGACGTTCGCACTTTCGGAGCAGGGCTGCGAAAGGAGCCTGGCAGGGACACCACCATTCCCAAGCTACGTTTCAAGTTTGAGGTGGCTACACAAGCGAGCAGCCCCAGTCTCTGTGCCTCTGTGCGAGCAGTGCCATGGGCAGATGAGGCTGAGCAACAGCTTTCCAAGCTAGCCCCTTCTGCCTGCCTGCTATCTGCAGACGTTCGCACTTTTGGAGCAGGGCTGCGAAAGGAGACTGGCAGGGACAGCACCATGCCCAACAAGGCTTCATGTTTGAGGTGGTAAGACAAGCAAGCAGCCCCAGTCTCTGTGCCTCTGTGCGAGCAGTGCCATGGGCAGATGAGGCTGACAAACAGCTTTCCAGGCTAGCCCCTTCTGCCTGCCAGCTATCTGCAGACGTTCGCACTTTCGGAGCAGGGCTGAGAAAGGAGCCTGTCAGGGACAGCACCATGCCCAGAAACGCTTCACGTTTGAGGTGGCAAGACAAGCAAGCAGCCCCAGTCTCTGTGCCTCTGTGCGAGCAGTGCCATGGGCAGATGAGGCTGAGCAACAGCTTTCCAGGCTAGCCCCTTCTGCCTGTCTGCTATCTGCAGACGTTCACACTTTCGGAGCAGGGCTGCGAAAGGAGCCTGGCAGGGACACCACCATTCCCAGGCTTCGTTTGAAGTTTGAGGTGGCAAGACAAGCAAGCAGCCCCAGTCTCTGTGCCTCTGGGCGAGCAGTGCCTTTGGCCGATGAGGCTGACAAACTGCTTCCCAGGCTAGCCCCTTCTGCCTGCCAGCTATCTGCAGACGTTCACACTTTCGGAGCAGGGCTGCGAAAGGAGCCTGGCAGGGACTCCACCATTCCCAGGCTTCGTTTGAAGTTTGAGGTGGCAAGACAAGCAAGCAGCCCCAGTCTCTGTGCCTCTGGGCGAGCAGTGCCTTTGGCCGATGAGGCTGACAAACAGCTTTCCAGGCTAGCCCCTTCTGCCTGCCAGCTATCTGCAGACGTTCGCACTTTTGGAGCAGGGCTGCGAAAGGAGCCTGGCAGGTACACCACCATTCCCAGGATACATTTGAAGATTGAGGTGGCAAGACAAGCAAGCAGCCCCAGTCTCTGTGCCTCTGTGCGAGCAGTGCCATGGGCAGATGAGGCTGACAAACAGCTTTCCAGGCTAGCCCCTTCTGCCTGCCAGCTATCTGCAGACGTTCGCACTTTCGGAGCAGGGCTGCGAAAGGAGCGTGGCAGGGACACCACCATTCCCAGGCTACGTTTCAAGTTTGAGGTGGCAAGACAAGAAAGCAGCCCCAGTCTCTGTGCCTCTGGGCGAGCAGTGCCTTTGGCCGATGAGGCTGACAAACAGCTTTCCAGGCTATCCCCTTCTGCCTGCCAGCTATCTGCAGACGTTCGCACTTTTGGAGCAGGGCTGCGAAAGGAGCCTGGCAGGGACACCGCCATTCCCAGGATACATTTGAAGATTGAGGTGGCAAGATAAGCAAGCAGCCCCAGTCTCTGTGCCTCTGTGCGAGCAGTGCCATGGGCAGATGAGGCTGAGCAACAGCTTTCCAGGCTAGCCCCTTCTGCCTGCCAGCTATCTGCAGACGTTCGCACTTTCGGAGCAGGGCTGCGAAAGGAGCCTGGCAGGGACACCACCATTCCCAGGCTACGTTTCAAGTTTGAGGTGGCAAGACAAGCAAGCAGCCCCAGTCTCTGTACCTCTGTGCGAGCAGTGCCATGGGCAGATGAGGCTGACAAACAGCTTTCCAGGCTAGCCCCTTCTGCCTGCCAGCTATCTGCAGACGTTCGCACTTTTGGAGCAGGGTTGAGAAAGGAGCCTGGCAGGGACAGCACCATGCCCAGCAATGCTTCACGTTTGAGGTGGCAAGACAAGCAAGCAGCCCCAGTCTCTGTGCCTCTGTGCGAGCAGTGCCATGGGCAGATGAGGCTGAGCAACAGCTTTCCAGGCTAGCCCCTTCTGCCTGCCATCTATCTGCAGACGTTCGCACTTTCGGAGCAGGGCTGAGAAAGGAGCCTCACAGGGTCCCCCCCTTCGCAGGATACATTTGAAGTTTGAGGTGGCAAAACAAGCAAGCAGCCCCATTCTCTGTGCCTCTGTGCGAGCAGTGCCATGGGCACATGAGGCTGACAAAGAGCTTTCCAGGCTAGCCCCTTCTGCCTGCCAGCTATCTGCAGACGTTCGCACTTTCGGAGCAGGGCTGAGAAAGGAGTCTGGCAGGAACACCAACTTTCCCAGGCTACGTTTCAAGTTTGAGGTGGCAAGACAAGCAAGCAGCCCCAGTCTCTGTGCCTCTGTGCGAGCAGTGCCATGGGCAGATGAGGCTGACAAACAGCTTTCCAGGCTAGCCCCTTCTGCCTGCCAGCTATCTGCAGACGTTCGCACTTTTGGAGCAGGGTTGCGAAAGGAGACTGGCAGGGACAGCACCATGCCCAGCAACGCTTCACGTTTCAGGTGGCAAGACAAGCAAGCAGCCCCAGTCTCTGTGCCTCTGTGCGAGCAGTGCCATGGGAAGATGAGGCTGACAAACAGCTGTCCAGGCTAGCCCCTTCTGCCTGCCAGCTATCTGCAGACGTTCACACTTTCGGAGCAGGGCTGCGAAAGGAGTCTGGCAGGGACACCACCATTCCCAGGCTACGTTTCAAGTTTGAGGTGGCTACACAAGCGAGCAGCCCCAGTCTCTGTGCCTCTGGGCAAGCAGTGCCATGGGCAGATGAGGCTGAGCAACAGCTTTCCAGGCTAGCCCCTTCTGCCTGCCAGCTATCTGCAGACGTTCGCACTTTTGGAGCAGGGCTGCGAAAGGAGACTGGCAGGGATAGCACCATTCCCAGCAACGCTACACGTTTGAGGTGGCAAGACAAGCAAGCAGCCCCAGTCTCTGTGCCTCTGTGCGAGCAGTGCTATGGGCAGATGAGGCTGACAAACAGCTTTCCAGGCTAGCCCCTTCTGCCTGCCAGCTATCTGCAGACGTTCGCACTTTCGGAGCAGGGCTGAGAAAGGAGCCTGGCAGGGACAGCACCATGCCCAGCAACGCTTCACGTTTGAGGTGGCAAGACAAGCAAGCAGCCCCAGTCTCTGTGCCTCTGGGCGAGCAGTGCCATGGGCAGATGAGGCTGACAAACAGCTTTCCAGGCTAGCCCCTTCTGCCTGCCAGCTATCTGCATACGTTCGCACTTTCGGAGCAGGGCTGCGAAAGGAGCCTGGCAGGGACACCACCATTCCCAGGCTACGTTTGAAGTTTGAGGTGGCAAGACAAGCAAGCAGCCCCAGTCTCTGTGCCTCTGGGCGAGCAGTGCTATGGGCAGATGAGGCTGACAAACAGCTTTCCAGGCTAGCCCCTTCTGCCTGCCAACTATCTGCAGACGTTCGCACTTTCGGAGCAGGGCTGCGAAAGGAGCCTGGCAGGGACACCACAATTCCCAAGCTACGTTTCAAGTTTGAGGTGGCTACACAAGCGAGCAGCCCCAGTCTCTGTGCCTCTGTGCGAGCAGTGCCATGGGCAGATGAGGCTGAGCAACAGCTTTCCAGGCTAGCCCCTTCTGCCTGCCAGCTATCTGCAGACGTTCGCACTTTTGGAGCAGGGCTGCGAAAGGAGCCTGGCAGGGACAGCACCATGCCCAACAAGGCTTCATGTTTGAGGTGGCAAGACAAGCAAGCAGCCCCAGTCTCTGTGCCTCTGTGCGAGCAGTGCCATGGGCAGATGAGGCTGACAAACAGCTGTCCAGGCTAGCCCCTTCTGCCTGCCAGCTATCTGCAGACGTTCGCACTTTCGGAGCAGGGCTGAGAAAGGAGCCTGGCAGGGACACCACCATTCCCAGCAACGCTTCACGTTTGAGGTGGCAAGACAAGCGAGCAGCCCCAGTCTCTGTGCCTCTGTGCGAGCAGTGCCATGGGCAGATGAGGCTGAGCAACAGCTTTCCAGGCTAGCCCCTTCTGCCTGCCAGCTATCTGCAGACGTTCACACTTTCGGAGTAGGGCTGCGAAAGGAGCCTGGCAGGGACACCACCATTCCCAGGCTACGTTTGAAGTTTGAGGTGGCAAGACAAGCAAGCAGCCCCAGTCTCTGTGCCTCTGGGCGAGCAGTGCCTTTGGCCGATGAGGCTGACAAACAGCTTTCCAGGCTAGCCCCTTCTGCCTGCCAGCTATCTGCAGACGTTCGCACTTTTGGAGCAGGGCTGCGAAAGGAGCCTGGCAGGGACAGCACCATGCCCAACAAGGCTTCATGTTTGAGGTGGCAAGACAAGCAAGCAGCCCCAGTCTCTGTGCCACTGTGCGAGCAGTGCCATGGGCAGATGAGGCTGACAAACAGCTTTCCAGGCTAGCCCCTTCTGCCTGCCAGCTATCTGCAGACGTTCGCACTTTCGGAGCAGGGCTGAGAAAGGAGCCTGGCAGGGACAGCACCATGCCCAGCAACGCTTCACGTTTGAGGTGGCAAGACAAGCAAGCAGCCCCAGTCTCTGTGCCTCTGTGCGAGCAGTGCTATGGGCAGATGAGGCTGACAAACAGCTTTCCAGGCTAGCCCCTTCTGCCTGCCAGCTATCTGCAGACGTTCGCACTTTCGGAGCAGGGCTGCGAAAGGAGCCTGGCAGGGACACCACAATTCCCAAGCTACGTTTCAAGTTTGAGGTGGCAAGACAAGCAAGCAGCCCCAGTCTCTGTGCCTCTGTGCGAGCAGTGCCATGGGCAGATGAGGCTGACAAACAGCTTTCCAGGCTAGCCCCTTCTGCCTGCCATCTATCTGCAGACGTTCACACTTTCGGAGCAGGGCTGAGAAAGGAGCCTGGCAGGGACACCACCATTCCCAGGCTACGTTTGAAGTTTGAGGTGGCAAGACAAGCGAGCAGCCCCAGTCTCTGTGCCTCTGTGCGAGCAGTGCCATGGGCAGATGAGGCTGAGCAACAGCTTTCCAGGCTAGCCCCTTCTGCCTGCCAGCTATCTGCAGACGTTCGCACTTTCGGAGCAGGGCTGCGAAAGGAGCCTGGCAGGGACACCACCATTCCCAGGCTACGTTTGAAGTTTGAGGTGGCAAGACAAGCAAGCAGCCCCAGTCTCTGTGCCTCTGTGCGAGCAGTGCCATGGGCAGATGAGGCTGACAAACAGCTTTCCAGGCTAGCCCCTTCTGCCTGCCAGCTATCTGCAGACGTTCACACTTTCGGAGCAGGGCTGAGAAAGGAGTCTGGCAGGGACACCACCATTCCCAGGCTACGTTTCAAGTTTGAGGTGGCAAGACAAGCAAGCAGCCCCAGTCTCTGTGCCTCTGTGCGAGCAGTGCCATGGGCAGATGAGGCTGACAAACAGCTTTCCAGGCTAGCCCCTTCTGCCTGCCAGCTATCTGCAGACGTTCGCACTTTTGGAGCAGGGCTGCGAAAGGAGACTGGCAGGGACAGCACCATGCCCAGCAACGCTTCACGTTTGAGGTGGCAAGACAAGCAAGCAGCCCCAGTCTCTGTGCCTCTGTGCGAGCAGTGCTATGGGCAGATGAGGCTGACAAACAGCTTTCCAGGCTAGCCCCTTCTGCCTGCCAACTATCTGCAGACGTTCGCACTTTCGCAGCAGGGCTGCGAAAGGAGCCTGGCAGGGACACCACAATTCCCAAGCTACGTTTCAAGTTTGAGGTGGCTACACAAGCGAGCAGCCCCAGTCTCTGTGCCTCTGTGCGAGCAGTGCCATGGGCAGATGAGGCTGAGCAACAGCTTTCCAGGCTAGCCCCTTCTGCCTGCCAGCTATCTGCAGACGTTCGCACTTTTGGAGCAGGGCTGCGAAAGGAGCCTGGCAGGGACAGCACCATGCCCAACAAGGCTTCATGTTTGAGGTGGCAAGACAAGCAAGCAGCCCCAGTCTCTGTGCCTCTGTGCGAGCAGTGCCATGGGCAGATGAGGCTGACAAACAGCTTTCCAGGCTAGCCCCTTCTGCCTGCCAGCTATCTGCAGACGTTCGCACTTTCGGAGCAGGGGTGAGAAAGGAGCCTGGCAGGGACAGCACCATGCCCAGCAACGCTTCTCGTTTGAGGTGGCAAGACAAGCGAGCAGCCCCAGTCTCTGTGCCTCTGTGCGAGCAGTGCCATGGGCAGATGAGGCTGAGCAACAGCTTTCCAGGCTAGCCCCTTCTGCCTGCCAGCTATCTGCAGACGTTCACACTTTCGGAGCAGGGCTGCGAAAGGAGCCTGGCAGGGACACCACCATTCCCAGGCTACGTTTGAAGTTTGAGGTGGCAAGACAAGCAAGCAGCCCCAGTCTCTGTGCCTCTGTGCGAGCAGTGCCGTGGGCAGATGAGGCTGACAAAGAGCTTTCCAGGCTAGCCCCTTCTGCCTGCCAGCTATCTGCAGACGTTCGCACTTTCGGAGCAGGGCTGAGAAAGGAGTCTGGCAGGGACACCACCATTCCCAGGCTACGTTTCAAGTTTGAGGTGGCAAGACAAGCAAGCAGCCCCAGTCTCTGTGCCTCTGTGCGAGCAGTGCCATGGACAGATGAGGCTGACAAACAGCTTTCCAGGCTAGCCCCTTCTGCCTGCCAGCTATCTGCAGACGTTCGCACTTTTGGAGCAGGGCTGCGAAACAGCCTGGCAGGTACGTCCCTATTCCCAGGCTACGTTTCAAGTTTGAGGTGGCAAGACAAGCAAGCAGCCCCAGTCTCTGTGCCTCTGTGCGAGCAGTGCCATGGGCAGATGAGGCTGAGAAACAGCTTTCCAGGCTAGCCCCTTCTGGCTGCCAGCTACCTGCAGACGTTCGCACTTTCGGAGCAGGGCTGCGAAAGGAGCCTGGCAGGGACACCACCATTCCCAGGCTACGTTTGAAGTTTGAGGTGGCAAGACAAGCAAGCAGCCACAGTCTCTGTGCCTCTGTGCGAGCAGTGCCTTTGGCCGATGAGGCTGACAAACAGCTTTCCAGGCTAGCCCCTTCTGCCTGCCAGCTATCTGCAGACGTTCGCACTTTTGGAGCAGGGCTGCGAAAGGAGACTGGCAGGGACAGCAGCATGCCCAGCAACGCTTCACGTTTGAGGTGGCAAGACAAGCAAGCAGCCCCAGTCTCTGTGCCTCTGTGCGAGCAGTGCTATGGGCAGATGAGGCTGACAAACAGCTTTCCAGGCTAGCCCCTTCTGCCTGCCAGCTATCTGCAGACGTTCGCACTTTCGGAGCAGGGCTGCGAAAGGAGCCTGGCAGGGACACCACCATTCCCAAGCTACGGTTCAAGTTTGAGGTGGCAAGACAAGCAAGCAGCCCCAGTCTCTGTGCCTCTGTGCGAGCAGTGCCATGGGCAGATGAGGCTGACAAACAGCTTTCCAGGCTAGCCCCTTCTGCCTGCCAGCTATCTGCAGACGTTCACACTTTCGGAGCAGGGCTGAGAAAGGAGTCTGGCAGGGACACCACCATTCCCAGGCTACGTTTGAAGTTTGAGGTGGCAAGACAAGCGAGCAGCCCCAGTCTCTGTGCCTCTGTGCGAGCAGTGCCATGGGCAGATGAGGCTGAGCAACAGCTTTCCAGGCTAGCCCCTTCTGCCTGCCAGCTATCTGCAGACGTTCGCACTTTCGGAGCAGGGCTGCGAAAGGAGCCTGGCAGGGACACCACCATTCCCAGGCTACGTTTGAAGTTTGAGGTGGCAAGACAAGCAAGCAGCCCCAGTCTCTGTGCCTCTGTGCGAGCAGTGCCATGGGCAGATGAGGCTGACAAACAGCTTTCCAGGCTAGCCCCTTCTGCCTGCCATCTATCTGCAGACTTTCACACTTTCGGAGCAGGGCTGAGAAAGGAGTCTGGCAGGGACACCACCATTCCCAGGCTACGTTTGAAGTTTGAGGTGGCAAGACAAGCAAGCAGCCCCAGTCTCTGTGCCTCTGTGCGAGCAGTGCCATGGGCAGATGAGGCTGACAAACAGCTTTCCAGGCTAGCCCCTTCTGCCTGCCAGCTATCTGCAGACGTTCGCACTTTTGGAGCAGGGCTGCGAAAGGAGCCTGGCAGGGACAGCACCATGCCCAACAAGGCTTCATGTTTGAGGTGGCAAGACAAGCAAGCAGCCCCAGTCTCTGTGCCTCTGTGCGAGCAGTGCCATGGGCAGATGAGGCTGACAAACAGCTTTCCAGGCTAGCCGATTCTGCCTGCCTGCTATCTGCAGACGTTCGCACTTTCGGAGCAGGGCTGCGAAAGGAGCCTGGCAGGGACAGCACCATGCCCAGCAACGCTTCTCGTTTGAGGTGGCAAGACAAGCGAGCAGCCCCAGTCTCTGTGCCTCTGTGCGAGCAGTGCCATGGGCAGATGAGGCTGAGCAACAGCTTTCCAGGCTAGCCCCTTCTGCCTGCCAGCTATCTGCAGACGTTCACACTTTCGGAGCAGGGCTGCGAAAGGAGCCTGGCAGGGACACCACCATTCCCAGGCTACGTTTGAAGTTTGAGGTGGCAAGACAAGCAAGCAGCCCCAGTCTCTGTGCCTCTGGGCGAGCAGTGCCTTTAGCCGATGAGGCTGACAAACAGCTTTCCAGGCTAGCCCCTTCTGCCTGCCAGCTATCTGCAGACGTTCGCACTTTTGGAGCAGGGCTGCGAAAGGAGCCTGGCAGGGACACCACCATTCCCAGGATACATTTGAAGATTGAGGTGGCAAGACAAGCAAGCAGCCCCAGTCTCTGTGCCTCTGTGCGAGCAGTGCCATGGGCAGATGAGGCTGAGCAACAGCTTTCCAGGCTAGCCCCTTCTGCCTGCCAGCTATCTGCAGACGTTCGCACTTTCGGAGCAGGGCTCCGAAAGGAGCCTGGCAGGGACACCACCATTCCCAGGCTACGTTTGAAGTTTGAGGTGGCAAGACAAGCAAGCAGCCCCAGTCTCTGTGCCTCTGTGCGAGCAGTGCCATGGGCAGATGAGGCTGACAAACAGCTTTCCAGGCTAGCCCCTTCTGCCTGCCAGCTATCTGCAGACGTTCGCACTTTTGGAGCAGGGCTGCGAAAGGAGCCTCACAGCGTCCCCCCCTTCCCAGGATACATTTGAAGTTTGAGGTGGCAAGACAAGCAAGCAGCCCCAGTCTCTGTGCCTCTGTGCGAGCAGTGCCGTGCGCAGATGAGGCTGATAAAGAGCTTTCCAGGCTAGCCCCTTCTGCCTGCCAGCTATCTGCAGACGTTCGCACTTTCGCAGCAGGGCTGAGAAAGGAGTCTGGCAGGGACACCACCATTCCCAGGCTACGTTTCAAGTTTGAGGTGGCAAGACAAGCAAGCAGCCCCAGTCTCTGTGCCTCTGTGCGAGCAGTGCCATGGGCAGATGAGGCTGACAAACAGCTTTCCAGGCTAGCCCCTTCTGCCTGCCAGCTATCTGCAGACGTTCGCACTTTTGGAGCAGGGCTGCGAAACAGCCTGGCAGGTACGTCCCTATTCCCAGGCTACGTTTGAAGTTTGAGGTGGCAAGACAAGCGAGCAGCCCCAGTCTCTGTGCCTCTGTGCGAGCAGTGCCATGGGCAGATGAGGCTGAGCAACAGCTTTCCAGGCTAGCCCCTTCTGCCTGCCAGCTATCTGCAGACGTTCGCACTTTTGGAGCAGGGCTGCGAAAGGAGCCTGGCAGGGACACCACCATTCCCAGGCTACGTTTGAAGTTTGAGGTGGCAAGACAAGCAAGCAGCCCCAGTCTCTGTGCCTCTGTGCGAGCAGTGCCATGGGCAGATGAGGCTGACAAACAGCTTTCCAGGCTAGCCCCTTCTGCCTGCCAGCTATCTGCAGACGTTCACACTTTCGGAGCAGGGCTGAGAAAGGAGTCTGGCAGGGACACCACCATTCCCAGGCTACGTTTGAAGTTTGAGGTGGCAAGACAAGCAAGCAGCCCCAGTCTCTGTGCCTCTGTGCGAGCAGTGCCTTTGGCCGATGAGGCTGACAAACAGCTTTCCAGGCTAGCCCCTTCTGCCTGCCAGCTATCTGCAGACGTTCGCACTTTCGGAGCAGGGCTGCGAAAGGAGCCTTGCAGGGACACCACCATTCCAGGCTACGTTTGAAGTTTGAGGTGGCAAGACAAGCAAGCAGCCCCAGTCTCTGTGCCTCTGTGCGAGCAGTGCCATGGGCAGATGAGGCTGACAAACAGCTTTCCAGGCTAGCCCCTTCTGCCTGCCAGCTATCTGCAGACGTTCGCACTTTTGGAGCAGGGCTGCGAAAGGAGACTTGCAGGGACAGCACCATGCCCAGCAACGCTTCACGTTTGAGGTGGCAAGACAAGCAAGCAGCCCCAGTCTCTGTGCCTCTGTGCGAGCAGTGCCATGGGCAGATGAGGCTGACAAACAGCTTTCCAGGCTAGCCCCTTCTGCCTGCCAGCTATCTGCAGACGTTCGCACTTATGGAGCAGGGCTGCGAAAGGAGCCTGGCAGGGACAGCACCATGCCCAACAAGGCTTCATGTTTGAGGTGGCAAGACAAGCAAGCAGCCCCAGTCTCTGTGCCTCTGTGCGAGCAGTGCCATGGGCAGATGAGGCTGACAAAGAGCTTTCCAGGCTAGCCCCTTCTGCCTGCCAGCTATCTGCAGACGTTCGCACTTTCGGAG
The DNA here is from genome assembly GCF_030867145.1 of Opisthocomus hoazin. Classification (NCBI taxonomy): domain Eukaryota; kingdom Metazoa; phylum Chordata; class Aves; order Opisthocomiformes; family Opisthocomidae; genus Opisthocomus; species Opisthocomus hoazin. The sequence goes on along the minus strand of NC_134450.1, from coordinate 503,126 downwards.
CAGGGCTGAGAAAGGAGCCTGGCAGGGACACCACCATTCCCAGCAACGCTTCACGTTTGAGGTGGCAAGACAAGCGAGCAGCCCCAGTCTCTGTTCCTCTGTGCGAGCAGTGCCATGGGCAGATGAGGCTGAGCAACAGCTTTCCAGGCTAGCCCCTTCTGCCTGCCAGCTATCTGCAGACGTTCGCACTTTCGGAGCAGGGCTGCGAAAGGAGACTGGCAGGGACACCACCATTCCCAGGCTACGTTTGAAGTTTGAGGTGGCAAGACAAGCAAGCAGCCCCAGTCTCTGTGCCTCTGTGCGAGCAGTGCCATGGGCAGATGAGTCTGACAAACAGCTTTCCAGGCTAGCCCCTTCTGCCTGCCAGCTATCTGCAGACGTTCACACTTTCGGAGCAGGGCTGAGAAAGGAGTCTGGCAGGGACACCACCATTCCCAGGCTACGTTTGAAGTTTGAGGTGGCAAGACAAGCAAGCAGCCCCAGTCTCTGTGCCTCTGTGCGAGCAGTGCCATGGGCAGATGAGGCTGACAAACAGCTTTCCAGGCTAGCCCCTTCTGCCTGCCAGCTATCTGCAGACGTTCGCACTTTCGGAGCAGGGCTGAGAAAGGAGCCTGGCAGGGACAGCACCATGCCCAGCAACGCTTCTCGTTTGAGGTGGCAAGACAAGCGAGCAGCCCCAGTCTCTGTGCCTCTGTGCGAGCAGTGCCATGGGCAGATGAGGCTGAGCAACAGCTTTCCAGGCTAGCCCCTTCTGCCTGCCAGCTATCTGCAGACGTTCACACTTTCGGAGCAGGGCTGCGAAAGGAGCCTGGCAGGGACACCACCATTCCCAGGCTACGTTTGAAGTTTGAGGTGGCAAGACAAGCAAGCAGCCCCAGTCTCTGTGCCTCTGTGCGAGCAGTGCCATGGGCAGATGAGGCTGACAAAGAGCTTTCCAGGCTAGCCCCTTCTGCCTGCCAGCTATCTGCAGACGTTCGCACTTTTGGAGCAGGGCTGCGAAAGGAGCCTGGCAGGGACACCACCATTCCCAGGATACATTTGAAGATTGAGGTGGCAAGACAAGCAAGCAGCCCCAGTCTCTGTGCCTCTGTGCGAGCAGTGCCATGGGCAGATGAGGCTGAGCAACAGCTTTCCAGGCTAGCCCCTTCTGCCTGCCAGCTATCTGCAGACGTTCGCACTTTCGGAGCAGGGCTCCGAAAGGAGCCTGGCAGGGACACCACCATTCCCAGGCTACGTTTCAAGTTTGAGGTGGCAAGACAAGCAAGCAGCCCCAGTCTCTGTGCCTCTGTGCGAGCAGTGCCATGGGCAGATGAGGCTGAGCAACAGCTTTCCAGGCTAGCCCCTTCTGCCTGCCAGCTATCTGCAGACGTTCGCACTTTTGGAGCAGGGCTGCGAAAGGAGCCTCACAGCGTCCCCCCCTTCCCAGGATACATTTGAAGTTTGAGGTGGCAAGACAAGCAAGCAGCCCCAGTCTCTGTGCCTCTGTGCGAGCAGTGCCGTGGGCAGATGAGGCTGATAAAGAGCTTTCCAGGCTAGCCCCTTCTGCCTGCCAGCTATCTGCAGACGTTCGCACTTTCGCAGCAGGGCTGAGAAAGGAGTCTGGCAGGGACACCACCATTCCCAGGCTACGTTTCAAGTTTGAGGTGGCAAGACAAGCAAGCAGCCCCAGTCTCTGTGCCTCTGTGCGAGCAGTGCCATGGGCAGATGAGGCTGACAAACAGCTTTCCAGGCTAGCCCCTTCTGCCTGCCAGCTATCTGCAGACGTTCGCACTTTTGGAGCAGGGCTGCGAAACAGCCTGCCAGGTACGTCCCTATTCCCAGGCTACGTTTGAAGTTTGAGGTGGCAAGAGAAGCGAGCAGCCCCAGTCTCTGTGCCTCTGTGCGAGCAGTGCCATGGGCAGATGAGGCTGAGCAACAGCTTTCCAGGCTAGCCCCTTCTGCCTGCCAGCTATCTGCAGACGTTCGCACTTTCGGAGCAGGGCTGCGAAAGGAGCCTGGCAGGGACACCACCATTCCCAGGCTACGTTTGAAGTTTGAGGTGGCAAGACAAGCAAGCAGCCCCAGTCTCTGTGCCTCTGTGCGAGCAGTGCCATGGGCAGATGAGGCTGACAAACAGCTTTCCAGGCTAGCCCCTTCTGCCTGCCAGCTATCTGCAGACGTTCACACTTTCGGAGCAGGGCTGAGAAAGGAGTCTGGCAGGGACACCACCATTCCCAGGCTACGTTTGAAGTTTGAGGTGGCAAGACAAGCAAGCAGCCCCAGTCTCTGTGCCTCTGGGCGATCAGTGCCTTTGGCCGATGAGGCTGACAAACAGCTTTCCAGGCTAGCCCCTTCTGCCTGCCAGCTATCTGCAGACGTTCGCACTTTCGGAGCAGGGCTGCGAAAGGAGCCTTGCAGGGACACCACCATTCCAGGCTACGTTTGAAGTTTGAGGTGGCAAGACAAGCAAGCAGCCCCAGTCTCTGTGCCTCTGTGCGAGCAGTGCCATGGGCAGATGAGGCTGACAAACAGCTTTCCAGGCTAGCCCCTTCTGCCTGCCAGCTATCTGCAGACGTTCGCACTTTTGGAGCAGGGCTGTGAAAGGAGACTGGCAGGGACAGCACCATGCCCAACAACGCTTCACGTTTGAGGTGGCAAGACAAGCAAGCAGCCCCAGTCTCTGTGCCTCTGTGCGAGCAGTGCTATGGGCAGATGAGGCTGACAAACAGCTTTCCAGGCTAGCCCCTTCTGCCTGCCAGCTATCTGCAGACGTTCGCACTTTCGGAGCAGGGCTGCGAAAGGAGCCTGGCAGGGACACCACAATTCCCAAGCTACGTTTCAAGTTTGAGGTGGCTACACAAGCGAGCAGCCCCAGTCTCTGTGCCTCTGTGTAAGCAGTGCCATGGGCAGATGAGTCTGAGCAACAGCTTGCCAGGCTAGCCCCTTCTGCCTGCCAGCTATCTGCAGACGTTCACACTTTCGGAGCAGGGCTGCGAAAGGAGCCTGGCAGGGACACCACCATTCCCAGGCTACTTTTGAAGTTTGAGGTGGCAAGACAAGCAAGCAGCCCCAGTCTCTGTGCCTTTTTGCGAGCAGTGCCTTTGGTCGATGAGGCTGAGCAACAGCTTTCCAGGCTAGCCCCTTCTGCCTGCCAGCTATCTGCAGACGTTCGCACTTTTGGAGCAGGGCTGCGAAAGGAGCCTGGCAGGGACACCACCATTCCCAGGATACATTTGAAGATTGAGGTGGCAAGACAAGCAAGCAGCCCCAGTCTCTGTGCCTCTGGGCGAGCAGTGCCATGGGCAGATGAGGCTGACAAACAGCTTTCCAGGCTAGCCCCTTCTGCCTGCCAGCTATCTGCAGACGTTCGCATTTTTGGAGCAGGGTTGCGAAAGGAGACTGGCAGGGACAGCACCATGCCCAGCAACTCTTCACGTTTGAGGTGGCAAGACAAGCAAGCAGCCCCAGTCTCTGTGCCTCTGTGCGAGCAGTGCCATGGGCAGATGAGGCTGACAAACAGCTTTCCAGGCTAGCCCCTTCTGCCTGCCAGCTATCTGCAGACGTTCGCACTTTCGGAGCAGGGCTGAGAAAGGAGCCTGGCAGGGACACCACCATTCCCAGGCTACGTTTGACGTTTGAGGTGGCAAGACAAGCGAGCATCCCCAGTCTCTGTGCCTCTGTGCGAGCAGTGCCATGGGCAGATGAGGCTGAGCAACAGCTTTCCAGGCTAGCCCCTTCTGCCTGCCAGCTATCTGCAGACGTTCGCACTTTTGGAGCAGGGCTGCGAAAGGAGCCTGGCAGGGACAGCACCATGCCCAACAAGGCTTCATGTTTGAGGTGGCAAGACAAGCAAGCAGCCCCAGTCTCTGTGCCTCTGTGCGAGCAGTGCCATGGGCAGATGAGGCTGACAAACAGCTTTCCAGGCTAGCCCCTTCTGCCTGCCAGCTATCTGCAGACGTTCACACTTTCGGAGCAGGGCTGCGAAAGGAGCCTGGCAGGGACACCACCATTCCCAGGCTACGTTTGAAGTTTGAGGTGGCAAGACAAGCAAGCAGCCCCAGTCTCTGTGCCTCTGTGCGAGCAGTGCCATGGGCAGATGAGGCTGACAAACAGCTTTCCAGGCTAGCCCCTTCTGCCTGCCAGCTATCTGCAGACGTTCGCACTTTCGGAGCAGGGCTGCGAAAGGAGCCTGGCAGGGACACCACAACTCCCAAGTTACGTTTCAAGTTTGAGGTGGCTACACAAGCGAGCAGCCCCAGTCTCTGTGCCTCTGTGCGAGCAGTGCCATGGGCAGATGAGGCTGACAAACAGCTTTCCAGGCTAGCCCCTTCTGCCTGCCAGCTATCTGCAGATGTTCACACTGTCGGAGCAGGGCTGCGAAAGGAGCCTGGCAGGGACACCACCATTCCCAGGCTACGTTTCAAGTTTGAGGTGGCAAGACAAGCAAGCAGCCCCAGTCTCTGTGCCTCTGTGCGAGCAGTGCCATGGGCAGATGAGGCTGAGCAACAGCTTTCCAGGCTAGCCCCTTCTGCCTGCCTGCTAACTGCAGACGTTCGCACTTTTGGAGCAGGGTTGCGAAAGGAGACTGGCAGGGACAGCACCATGCCCAGCAACGCTTCACGTTTGAGGTGGCAAGACAAGCAAGCAGCCCCAGTCTCTGTGCCTCTGTGCGAGCAGTGCCATGGGCAGATGAGGCTGACAAACAGCTTTCCAGGCTAGCCCCTTCTGCCTGCCAGCTATCTGCAGACATTCGCACTTTCGGAGCAGGGCTGAGAAAGGAGCCTGGCAGGGACACCACCATTCCCAGGCTACGTTTGAAGTTTGAGGTGGCAAGACAAGCGAGCATCCCCAGTCTCTGTGCCTCTGTGCGAGCAGTGCCATGGGCAGCTGAGGCTGACAAACAGCTTTCCAGGCTAGCCCCTTCTGCCTGCCAGCTAACTGCAGACGTTCGCACTTTTGGAGCAGGGTTGCGAAAGGAGACTGACAGGGACAGCACCATGCCTAGCAACGCTTCACGTTTGAGGTGGCAAGACAAGCAAGCAGCCCCAGTCTCTGTGCCTCTGTGCGAGCAGTGCCATGGGCAGATGAGGCTGACAAACAGCTTTCCAGGCTAGCCCCTTCTGCCTGCCAGCTATCTGCAGACGTTCGCACTTTCGGAGCAGGGCTGAGAAAGGAGCCTGGCAGGGACACCACCATTCCCAGGCTACGTTTGAAGTTTGAGGTGGCAAGACAAGCGAGCATCCCCAGTCTCTGTGCCTCTGTGCGAGCAGTGCCATGGGCAGATGAGGCTGAGCAACAGCTTTCCAGGCTAGCCCCTTCTGCCTGCCAGCTATCTGCAGACGTTCGCACTTTTGGAGCAGGGCTGCGAAAGGAGCCTGGCAGGGACAGCACCATGCCCAACAAGGCTTCATGTTTGAGGTGGCAAGACAAGCAAGCAGCCCCAGTCTCTGTGCCTCTGTGCGAGCAGTGCCATGGGCAGATGAGGCTGACAAACAGCTTTCCAGGCTAGCCCCTTCTGCCTGCCAGCTATCTGCAGACGTTCGCACTTTCGGAGCAGGGCTGCGAAAGGAGCCTGGCAGGGACACCACCATTCCCAGCAACGCTTCACGTTTGAGGTGGCAAGACAAGCGAGCAGCCCCAGTCTCTGTGCCTCTGTGCGAGCAGTGCCATGGGCAGATGAGGCTGAGCAACAGCTTTCCAGGCTAGCCCCTTCTGCCTGCCAGCTATCTGCAGACGTTCACACTTTCGGAGCAGGGCTGTGAAAGGAGCCTGGCAGGGACACCACCATTCCCAGGCTTCGTTTGAAGTTTGAGGTGGCAAGACAAGCGAGCAACCCCAGTCTCTGTGCCTCTGTGCGAGCAGTGCCATGGGCAGATGAGGCTGACAAACAGCTTTCCAGGCTAGCCCCTTCTGCCTGCCAGCTATCTGCAGACGTTCGCACTTTTGGAGCAGGGCTGCGAAAGGAGCCTGGCAGGGACACCACCATTCCCAGGATACATTTGAAGATTGAGGTGGCAAGACAAGCAAGCAGCCCCAGTCTCTGTGCCTCTGTGCGAGCAGTGCCATGGGCAGATGAGGCTGAGCAACAGCTTTCCAGGCTAGCCCCTTCTGCCTGCCAGCTATCTGCAGACGTTCGCACTTTCGGAGCAGGGCTGCGAAAGGAGCCTGGCAGGGACACCACCATTCCCAGGCTACGTTTGAAGTTTGAGGTGGCAAGACAAGCAAGCAGCCCCAGTCTCTGTGCCTCTGGGCGAGTAGTGCCTTTGGCCGATGAGGCTGACAAACAGCTTTCCAGGCTAGCCCCTTCTGCCTGCCAGCTATCTGCAGACGTTCGCACTTTTGGAGCAGGGCTGCGAAAGGAGCCTGGCAGGGACACCACCATTCCCAGGCTACGTTTCAAGTTTGAGGTGGCAAGACAAGCAAGCAGCCCCAGTCTCTGTGCCTCTGTGCGAGCAGTGCCATGGGCAGATGAGGCTGACAAACAGCTTTCCAGGCTAGCCCCTTCTGCCTGCCAGCTATCTGCAGACGTTCGCACTTTCGGAGCAGGGCTGCGAAAGGAGCCTGGCAGGGACACCACAATTCCCAAGCTACGTTTCAAGTTTGAGGTGGCTAGACAAGCGAGCAGCCCCAGTCTCTGTGCCTCTGTGCGAGCAGTGCCATGGGCAGATGAGGCTGAGCAACAGCTTTCCAGGCTAGCCCCTTCTGTCTGCCAGCTATCTGCAGATGTTCACACTTTCGGAGCAGGGCTGCGAAAGGAGCCTGGCAGGGACACCACCATTCCCAGGCTGCGTTTGAAGTTTGAGGTGGCAAGACAAGCAAGCAGCCCCAGTCTCTGTGCCTCTGTGCGAGCAGTGCCATGGGCAGATGAGGCTGACAAACAGCTTTCCAGGCTAGCCCCTTCTGCCTGCCAGCTATCTGCAGACGTTCGCACTTTTGGAGCAGGGTTGCGAAAGGAGACTGGCAGGGACAGCACCATGCCCAGCAGCGCTTCAAGTTTGAGGTGGCAAGACAAGCAAGCAGCCCCAGTCTCGGTGCCTCTGTGCGAGCAGTGCCATGGGCAGATGAGGCTGACAAACAGCTTTCCAGGCTAGCCCCTTCTGCCTGCCAGCTATCTGCAGACGTTCGCACTTTCGGAGCAGGGCTGAGAAAGGAGCCTGGCAGGGACACCACCATTCCCAGGCTACGTTTGAAGTTTGAGGTGGCAAGACAAGCGAGCATCCCCAGTCTCTGTGCCTCTGTGCGAGCAGTGCCATGGGCAGATGAGGCTGACAAACAGCTTTCCAGGCTAGCCCCTTCTGCCTGCCAGCTATCTGCAGACGTTCGCACTTTTGGAGCAGGGCTGCGAAAGGAGCCTGGCTGGGACACCACCATGCCCAACAAGGCTTCATGTTTGAGGTGGCAAGACAAGCAAGCAGCCCCAGGCTCTGTGCCTCTGTGCGAGCAGTGCCATGGGCAGATGAGGCTGACAAACAGCTTTCCAGGCTAGCCCCTTCTGCCTGCCAGCTATCTGCAGACGTTCGCACTTTCGGAGCAGGGCTGCGAAAGGATCCTCACAGGTTCCCCCCCTTCCCAGGATACATTTGAAGTTTGAGGTGGCAAGACAAGCAAGCAGCCCCAGTCTCTGTGCCTCTGTGCGAGCAGTGCCATGGGCAGATGAGGCTGACAAACAGCTTTCCAGGCTAGCCCCTTCTGCCTGCCAGCTATCTGCAGACGTTCGCACTTTCGGAGCAGGGCTGAGAAAGGAGTCTGGCTGGGACACCACCATTCCCAGCAACGCTTCACGTTTGAGGTGGCAAGACAAGCAAGCAGCCCCAGTCTCTGTGCCTCTGTGCGAGCAGTGCCATGGGCAGATGAGGCTGACAAACAGCTTTCCAGGCTAGCCCCTTCTGCCTGCCAGCTATCTGCAGACGTTCGCACTTTTGGAGCAGGGCTGCGAAAGGAGCCTGGCAGGGACAGCACCATGCCCAACAAGGCTTCATGTTTGAGGTGGCAAGACAAGCAAGCAGCCCCAGTCTCTGTGCCTCTGTGCGAGCAGTGCCATGGGCAGATGAGGCTGACAAACAGCTTTCCAGGCTAGCCCCTTCTGCCTGCCAGCTATCTGCAGACGTTCGCACTTTCAGAGCAGGGCTGCGAAAGGAGCCTGGCAGGGACACCACCATTCCCAGCAACGCTTCACGTTTGAGGTGGCAAGACAAGCGAGCAGCCCCAGTCTCTGTGCCTCTGTGCGAGCAGTGCCATGGGCAGATGAGGCTGAGCAACAGCTTTCCAGGCTAGCCCCTTCTGCCTGCCAGCTATCTGCAGACGTTCACACTTTCGGAGCAGGGCTGCGAAAGGAGCCTGGCAGGGACACCACCATTCCCAGGCTTCGTTTGAAGTTTGAGGTGGCAAGACAAGCAAGCAGCCCCAGTCTCTGTGCCTCTGGGCGAGCAGTGCCTTTGGCCGATGAGGCTGGCAAACAGCTTTCCAGGCTAGCCCCTTCTGCCTGCCAGCTATCTGCAGACGTTCGCACTTTTGGAGCAGGGCTGCGAAAGGAGCCTGGCAGGGACACCACCATTCCCAGGATACATTTGAAGATTGAGGTGGCAAGACAAGCAAGCAGCCCCAGTCTCTGTGCCTCTGTGCGAGCAGTGCCATGGGCAGATGAGGCTGAGCAACAGCTTTCCAGGCTAGCCCCTTCTGCCTGCCAGATATCTGCAGACGTTCGCACTTTCGGAGCAGGGCTGAGAAAGGAGCCTGGCAGGGACACCACCATTCCCAGGCTACGTTTGAAGTTTGAGGTGGCAAGACAAGAAAACAGCCCCAGTCTCTGTGCCTCTGGGCGAACAGTGCCTTTGGCCGATGAGGCTGACAAACAGCTTTCCAGGCTAGCCCCTTCTGCCTGCCAGCTATCTGCAGACGTTCGCACTTTTGGAGCAGGGCTGCGAAAGGAGCCTGGCAGGGACACCACCATTCCCAGGATACATTTGAAGATTGAGGTGGCAAGACAAGCAAGCAGCCCCAGTCTCTGTGCCTCTGGGCGAGCAGTGCCTTTGGCCGATGAGGCTGACAAACAGCTTTCCAGGCTAGCCCCTTCTGCCTGCCAGCTATCTGCAGACGTTCGCACTTTCGGAGCAGGGCTGCGAAAGGAGCCTGGCAGGGACACCACAATTCCCAAGATACGTTTCAAGTTTGAGGTGGCTAGACAAGCGAGCAGCCCCAGTCTCTGTGCCTCTGTGCGAGCAGTGCCATGGGCAGATGAGGCTGAGCAACAGCTTTCCAGGCTAGCCCCTTCTGCCTGCCAGCTATCTGCAGATGTTCACACTTTCGGAGCAGGGCTGCGAAAGGAGCCTGGCAGGGACACCACCATTCCCAGGCTGCGTTTGAAGTTTGAGGTGGCAAGACAAGCAAGCAGCCCCAGTCTCTGTGCCTCTGTGTGAGCAGTGCCATGGGCAGATGAGGCTGACAAACAGCTTTCCAGGCTAGCCCCTTCTGCCTGCCAGCTATCTGCAGACGTTCGCACTTTTGGAGCAGGGCTGCGAAAGGAGCCTGGCTGGGACACCACCATGCCCAACAAGGCTTCATGTTTGAGGTGGCAAGACAAGCAAGCAGCCCCAGTCTCTGTGCCTCTGTGCGAGCAGTGCCATGGGCAGATGAGGCTGACAAACAGCTTACCAGGCTAGCCCCTTCTGCCTGCCATCTATCTGCAGACGTTCGCACTTTCGGAGCAGGGCTGCGAAAGGATCCTCACAGGTTCCCCCCCTTCCCAGGATACATTTGAAGTTTGAGGTGGCAAGACAAGCAAGCAGCCCCAGTCTCTGTGCCTCTGTGCCAGCAGTGCCATGGGCAGATGAGGCTGACAAACAGCTTTCCAGGCTAGCCCCTTCTGCCTGCCAGCTATCTGCAGACGTTCGCACTTTCAGAGCAGGGCTGCGAAAGGAGCCTGGCAGGGACACCACCATTCCCAGCAACGCTTCACGTTTGAGGTGGCAAGACAAGCGAGCAGCCCCAGTCTCTGTGCCTCTGTGCGAGCAGTGCCATGGGCAGATGAGGCTGAGCAACAGCTTTCCAGGCTAGCCCCTTCTGCCTGCCAGCTATCTGCAGACGTTCACACTTTCGGAGCAGGGCTGCGAAAGGAGCCTGGCAGGGACACCACCATTCCCAGGATACATTTGAAGATTGAGGTGGCAAGACAAGCAAGCAGCCCCAGTCTCTGTGCCTCTGGGCGAGCAGTGCCTTTGGCCGATGAGGCTGGCAAACAGCTTTCCAGGCTAGCCCCTTCTGCCTGCCAGCTATCTGCAGACGTTCGCACTTTTGGAGCAGGGCTGCGAAAGGAGCCTGGCAGGGACACCACCATTCCCAGGATACATTTGAAGATTGAGGTGGCAAGACAAGCAAGCAGCCCCAGTCTCTGTGCCTCTGTGCGAGCAGTGCCATGGGCAGATGAGGCTGAGCAACAGCTTTCCAGGCTAGCCCCTTCTGCCTGCCAGCTATCTGCAGACGTTCGCACTTTCGGAGCAGGGCTGAGAAAGGAGCCTGGCAGGGACACCACCATTCCCAGGCTACGTTTGAAGTTTGAGGTGGCAAGACAAGAAAACAGCCCCAGTCTCTGTGCCTCTGGGCGAACAGTGCCTTTGGCCGATGAGGCTGACAAACAGCTTTCCAGGCTAGCCCCTTCTGCCTGCCAGCTATCTGCAGACGTTCGCACTTTTGGAGCAGGGCTGCGAAAGGAGCCTGGCAGGGACACCACCATTCCCAGGATACATTTGAAGATTGAGGTGGCAAGACAAGCAAGCAGCCCCAGTCTCTGTGCCTCTGGGCGAGCAGTGCCTTTGGCCGATGAGGCTGACAAACAGCTTTCCAGGCTAGCCCCTTCTGCCTGCCAGCTATCTGCAGACGTTCGCACTTTCGGAGCAGGGCTGCGAAAGGAGCCGGGCAGGGACACCACAATTCCCAAGATACGTTTCAAGTTTGAGGTGGCTAGACAAGCGAGCAGCCCTAGTCTCTGTGCCTCTGTGCGAGCAGTGCCTTGGGCAGATGAGGCTGAGCAACAGCTTTCCAGGCTAGCCCCTTCTGCCTGCCAGCTATCTGCAGATGTTCACACTTTCGGAGCAGGGCTGCGAAAGGAGCCTGGCAGGGACACCACCATTCCCAGGCTGCGTTTGAAGTTTGAGGTGGCAAGACAAGCAAGCAGCCCCAGTCTCTGTGCCTCTGTGTGAGCAGTGCCATGGGCAGATGAGGCTGACAAACAGCTTTCCAGGCTAGCCCCTTCTGCCTGCCAGCTATCTGCAGACGTTCGCACTTTTGGAGCAGGGCTGCGAAAGGAGCCTGGCTGGGACACCACCATGCCCAACAAGGCTTCATGTTTGAGGTGGCAAGACAAGCAAGCAGCCCCAGTCTCTGTGCCTCTGTGCGAGCAGTGCCATGGGCAGATGAGGCTGACAAACAGCTTACCAGGCTAGCCCCTTCTGCCTGCCATCTATCTGCAGACGTTCGCACTTTCGGAGCAGGGCTGCGAAAGGATCCTCACAGGTTCCCCCCCTTCCCAGGATACATTTGAAGTTTGAGGTGGCAAGACAAGCAAGCAGCCCCAGTCTCTGTGCCTCTGTGCCAGCAGTGCCATGGGCAGATGAGGCTGACAAACAGCTTTCCAGGCTAGCCCCTTCTGCCTGCCAGCTATCTGCAGACGTTCGCACTTTCGGAGCAGGGCTGAGAAAGGAGTCTGGCTGGGACACCACCATTCCCAGCAACGCTTCACGTTTGAGGTGGCAAGACAAGCAAGCAGCCCCAGTCTCTGTGCCTCTGTGCGAGCAGTGCCATGGGCAGATGAGGCTGAGCAACAGCTTTCCAGGCTAGCCCCTTCTGCCTGCCAGCTATCTGCAGACGTTCGCACTTTTGGAGCAGGGCTGCGAAATAAGCCTGGCAGGGACAGCACCATGCCCAACAAGGCTTCATGTTTGAGGTGGCAAGACAAGCAAGCAGCCCCAGTCTCTGTGCCTCTGTGCGAGCAGTGCCATGGGCAGATGAGGCTGAGCAACAGCTTTCCAGGCTAGCCCCTTCTGCCTGCCAGCTATCTGCAGACGTTCGCACTTTCAGAGCAGGACTGCGAAAGGAGCCTGGCAGGGACACCACCATTCCCAGGATACATTTGAAGATTGAGGTGGCAAGACAAGCAAGCAGCCCCAGTCTCTGTGCCTCTGTGCGAGCAGTGCCATGGGCAGATGAGGCTGACAAACAGCTTTCCAGGCTAGCCCCTTCTGCCTGCCAGCTATCTGCAGACGTTCGCACTTTCGGAGCAGGGCTGCGAAAGGAGCCTGGCAGGGACACCACCATTCCCAGGCTATGTTTGAAGTTTGAGGTGGCAAGACAAGAAAGCAGCCCCAGTCTCTGTGCCTCTGGGCGAGCAGTGCCTTTGGCCGATGAGGCTGACAAACAGCTTTCCAGGCTAGCCCCTTCTACCTGCCAGCTATCTGCAGACATTCGCACTTTTGGAGCAGGGCTGCGAAAGGAGCCTGGCAGCGACACCACCATTCCCAGGATACATTTGAAGATTGAGGTGGCAAGACAAGCAAGCAGCCCCAGTCTCTGTGCCTCTGTGCGAGCAGTGCCGTGGACAGATGAGGCTGAGCAACAGCTTTCCAGGCTAGCCCCTTCTGCCTGCCAGCTATCTGCAGACGTTCGCACTTTCGGAGCAGGGCTGCGAAAGGAGCCTGGCAGGGAAACCACAATTCCCAAGCTACGTTTGAAGTTTGAGGTGGCTAGACAAGCGAGCAGCCCCAGTCTCTGTGCCTCTGTGCGAGCAGTGCCATGGGCAGATGAGGCTGACAAACAGCTTTCCAGGCTAGCCCCTTCTGCCTGCCAGCTATCTGCAGATGTTCACACTTTCGGAGCAGGGCTGCGAAAGGAGCCTGGCAGGGACACCACCATTCCCAGGCTACGTTTGAAGTTTGAGGTGGCTAGACAAGAGAGCAGCCCCAGTCTCTGTGCCTCTGTGCGAGCAGTGCCATGGGCAGATGAGGCTGACAAACAGCTTTCCAGGCTAGCCCATTCTGCCTGCCAGCTATCTGCAGACGTTCGCACTTTTGGAGCAGGGTTGCGAAAGGAGACTGGCAGGGACAGCACCATGCCCAGCAACGCTTCACGTTTGAGGTGGCAAGACAAGCAAGCAGCCCCAGTCTCTGTGCCTCTGTGCGAGCAGTGCCATGGGCAGATGAGGCTGAGCAACAGCTTTCCATGCTAGCCCCTTCTGCCTGCCAGCTATCTGCAGATGTTCACACTTTCGGAGCAGGGCTGCGAAAGGAGCCTGGCAGGGACACCACCATTCCCAGGCTACGTTTGAAGTTTGAGGTGGCAAGACAAGAAAGCAGCCCCAGTCTCTGTGCCTCTGGGCGAGCAGTGCCTTTGGCCGATGAGGCTGACAAACAGCTTTCCAGGCTAGCCCCTTCTGCCTGCCAGCTATCTGCAGACGTTCGCACTTTCGGAGCAGGGCTGCGAAAGGAGACTGGCAGGGACAGCACCATGCCCAGCAACGCTTCACGTTTGAGGTGGCAAGACAAGCAAGCAGCCCCAGTCTCTGTGCCTCTGTGCGAGCAGTGCTATGGGCAGATGAGGCTGACAAACAGCTTTCCAGGCTAGCCCCTTCTGCCTGCCAGCTATCTGCAGACGTTCGCACTTTCGGAGCAGGGCTGCGAAAGGAGCCTGGCAGGGACACCACCATGCTCAACAAGGCTTCATGTTTCAAGTGGCAAGACAAGCAAACAGCCCCAGTCTCTGTGCCTCTATGCGAGCAGTGCCATGGGCAGATGAGGCTGAGCAACAGCTTTCCATGCTAGCCCCTTCTGACTGCCAGCTATCTGCAGACGTTCGCACTATTGGAGCAGGGTTGCGAAAGGAGACTGGCAGGGACAGCACCATGCCCAGCAACGCTTAACGTTTGAGGTGGCAAGACAAGCAAGCAGCCCCAGTCTCTGTGCCTCTGTGCGAGCAGTGCCATGGGCAGATGAGGCTGACAAACAGCTTTCCAGGCTAGCCCCTTCTGCCTGCCAGCTATCTGCAGACGTTCGCACTTTCGGAGCAGGGCTGCGAAAGGAGCCTGGCAGGGACACCACCATTCCCAGGATACATTTGAAGATTGAGGTGGCAAGACAAGCGAGCATCCCCAGTCTCTGTGCCTCTGTGCGAGCAGTGCCATGGGCCGATGAGGCTGAGCAACAGCTTTCCAGGCTAGCCCCTTCTGCCTGTCCGCTATCTGCAGACGTTCACACTTTCAGAGTAGGGCTGCGAAAGGAGCCTGGCAGGGACACCACCATTCCCAGGCTACGTTTGAAGTTTGAGGTGGCAAGACAAGCAAGCAGCCCCAGTCTCTGTGCCTCTGTGCGAGCAGTGCCATGGGCAGATGAGGCTGAGCAACAGCTTTCCAGGCTAGCCCCTTCTGCCTGCCAGCTATCTGCAGACGTTCGCACTTTCGGAGCAGGGCTGCGAAAGGAGCCTGGCAGGGACACCACCATTCCCAGGCTACATTTGAAGTTTGAGGTGGCAAGACAAGAAAGCAGCCCCAGTCTCTGTGCCTCTGTGCGAGCAGTGCCTTTGGCCGATGAGGCTGACAAACAGCTTTCCAGGCTAGCCCCTTCTGCCTGCCAGCTATCTGCAGACGTTCGCACTTTTGGAGCAGGGCTGCGAAAGGAGCCTGGCAGGGACACCACCATTCCCAGGATACATTTGAAGATTGAGGTGGCAAGACAAGCAAGCAGCCCCAGTCTCTGTGCCTCTGTGCGAGCAGTGCCATGGGCAGATGAGGCTGACAAACAGCTTTCCAGGCTAGCCCCTTCTGCCTGCCAGCTATCTGCAGACGTTCGCACTTTCGGAGCAGGGCTGCGAAAGGAGCCTGGCAGGGACACCACCATTCCCAGGCTACGTTTCAAGTTTGAGGTGGCAAGACAAGCAAGCAGCCCCAGTCTCTGTGCCTCTGTGCGAGCAGTGCCATGGGCAGATGAGGCTGACAAACAGCTTTCCAGGCTAGCCCCTTCTGCCTGCCAGCTATCTGCAGACGTTCGCACTTTTGGAGCAGGGTTGCGAAAGGAGACTGGCAGGGACAGCACCTTGCCCAGCAACGCTTAACGTTTGAGGTGGCAAGACAAGCGAGCAGCCCCAGTCTCTGTGCCTCTGTGCGAGCAGTGCCATGGGCAGATGAGGCTGACAAACAGCTTTCCAGGCTAGCCCCTTCTGCCTGCCAGCTATCTGCAGACGTTCGCACTTTCGGAGCAGGGCTGTGATAGGAGCCTGGCAGGGACACCACCATGCTCAACAAGGCTTCATGTTTCAAGTGGCAAGACAAGCAAACAGCCCCAGTCTCTGTGCCTCTGTGCGAGCAGTGCCATGGGCAGATGAGGCTGAGCAACAGCTTTCCATGCTAGCCCCTTCTGACTGCCAGCTATCTGCAGACGTTCGCACTTTTGGAGCAGGGTTGCGAAAGGAGACTAGCAGGGACAGCACCATGCCCAGCAACGCTTAACGTTTGAGGTGGCAAGACAAGCAAGCAGCCCCAGTCTCTGTGCCTCTGTGCGAGCAGTGCCATGGGCAGATGAGGCTGACAAACAGCTTTCCAGGCTAGCCCCTTCTGCCTGCCAGCTATCTGCAGACGTTCGCACTTTCGGAGCAGGGCTGCGAAAGGAGCCTGGCAGGGACAGCACCATTCCCAGCATGTGTTTGAAGTTTGAGGTGGCAAGACAAGCGAGCATCCCCAGTCTCTGTGCCTCTGTGCGAGCAGTGCCATGGGCCGATGAGGCTGAGCAACAGCTTTCCAGGCTAGCCCCTTCTGCCTGTCCGCTATCTGCAGACGTTCACACTTTCAGAGTAGGGCTGCGAAAGGAGCCTGGCAGGGACACCACCATTCCCAGGCTACGTTTGAAGTTTGAGGTGGCAAGACAAGCAAGCAGCCCCAGTCTCTGTGCCTCTGTGCGAGCAGTGCCATGGGCAGATGAGGCTGACAAACAGCTTTCCAGGCTAGCCCCTTCTGCCTGTCAGCTATCTGCAGACGTTCGCACTTTCGGAGCAGGGCTGCGAAAGGAGCCTGGCAGGGACACCACCATTCCCAGGCTACATTTGAAGTTTGAGGTGGCAAGACAAGAAAGCAGCCCCAGTCTCTGTGCCTCTGGGCGAGCAGTGCCTTTGGCCGATGAGGCTGACAAACAGCTTTCCAGGCTAGCCCCTTCTGCCTGCCAGCTATCTGCAGACGTTCGCACTTTTGGAGCAGGGCTGCGAAAGGAGCCTGACAGGGACACCACCATTCCCAGGCTACATTTGAAGATTGAGGTGGCAAGACAAGCAAGCAGCCCCAGTCTCTGTGCCTCTGTGCGAGCAGTGCCATGGGCAGATGAGGCTGACAAAGAGCTTTCCAGGCTAGCCCCTTCTGCCTGCCAGCTATCTGCAGACGTTCGCACTTTCGGAGCAGGGCTGCGAAAGGAGCCTGGCAGGGACACCACCATTCCCAGGCTACGTTTCAAGTTTGAGGTGGCAAGACAAGCAAGCAGCCCCAGTCTCTGTGCCTCTGTGCGAGCAGTGCCATGGGCAGATGAGGCTGACAAACAGCTTTCCAGGCTAGCCCCTTCTGCCTGCCAGCTATCTGCAGACGTTCGCACTTTCGGAGCAGGGCTGCGAAAGGAGCCTCACAGGGTCCCCCCCTTCCCAGGATACATTTGAAGTTTGAGGTGGCAAGACAAGCAAGCAGCCCCAGTCTCTGTGCCTCTGTGCGAGCAGTGCCATGGGCAGATGAGGCTGACAAACAGCTTTCCAGGCTAGCCCCTTCTGCCTGCCAGCTATCTGCAGACGTTCGCACTTTCGGAGCAGGGCTGAGAAAGGAGCCTGGCAGGGACACCACCATTCCCAGGCTACGTTTCAAGTTTGAGGTGGCAAGACAAGCAAGCAGCCCCAGTCTCTGTGCCTCTGTGCGAGCAGTGCCATGGGCAGATGAGGCTGACAAACAGCTTTCCAGGCTAGCCCCTTCTGCCTGCCAGCTATCTGCAGACGTTCGCACTTTTGGAGCAGGGCTGCGAAACAGCCTGCCAGGTACGTCCCTATTCCCAGGCTACGTTTGAAGTTTGAGGTGGCAAGACAAGCAAGCAGCCCCAGTCTCTGTGCCTCTGTGCGAGCAGTGCCATGGGCAGATGAGGCTGAGCAACAGCTTTCCAGGCTAGCCCCTTCTGCCTGCCAGCTATCTGCAGACGTTCGCACTTTCGGAGCAGGGCTGCGAAAGAGCCTGGCAGGGACAGCACCATTCCCAGGCTACGTTTCAAGTTTGAGGTGCCAAGACAAGCAAGCAGCCCCAGTCTCTGTGCCTCTGTGCGAGCAGTGCCATGGGCAGATGAGGCTGACAAACAGCTTTCCAGGCTAGCCCCTTCTGCCTGCCAGCTATCTGCACACGTTCGCACTTTTGGAGCAGGGCTGCGAAAGGAGCCTGGCAGGGACACCACCATGCCCAACAAGGCTTCATGTTTGAGGTGGCAAGACAAGCAAGCAGCCCCAGTCTCTGTGCCTCTGTGCGAGCAGTGCCATGGGCAGATGAGGCTGACAAACAGCTTTCCAGGCTAGCCCCTTCTGCCTGCCAGCTATCTGCAGACGTTCGCACTTTCGGAGCATTGCTGCGAAAGGAGCCTGGCAGGGACACCACCATTCCCAGGCTACGTTTGAAGTTTGAGGTGGCAAGACAAGAAAGAAGCCCCAGTCTCTGTGCCTCTGGGCGAGCAGTGCCTTTGGCCGATGAGGTTGACAAACAGCTTTCCAGGCTAGCCCCTTCTGCCTGCCAGCTATCTGCAGACGTTCGCACTTTCGGAGCAGGGCTGCGAAAGGAGCCTGGCTGGGACACCACCATTCCCAGGATACATTTGAAGATTGAGATGGCAAGACAAGCAAGCAGCCCCAGTCTCTGTGCCTCTGTGCGAGCAGTGCCGTGGGCAGATGAGGCTGAGCAACAGCTTTCCAGGCTAGCCCCTTCTGCCTGCCAGCTATCTGCAGACGTTCGCACTTTCGGAGCAGGGCTGCGAAAGGAGCCTGGCAGGGACACCACAATTCCCAGGCTACGTTTCAAGTTTGAGGTGGCAAGACAAGCAAGCAGCCCCAGTCTCTGTGCCTCTGTGCGAGCAGTGCCATGGGCAGATGAGGCTGACAAACAGCTTTCCAGGCTAGCCCCTTCTGCCTGCCAGCTATCTGCAGACGTTCGCACTTTCGGAGCAGGGCTGCGAAAGGAGCCTGGCAGGGACACCACATTTCCCAAGCTACGTTTCAAGTTTGAGGTGGCTAGACAAGAGAGCAGCCCCAGTCTCTGTGCCTCTGTGCGAGCAGTGCCATGGGCAGATGAGGCTGAGCAACAGCTTTCCATGCTAGCGCCTTCTGCCTGCCAGCTATCTGCAGATGTTCACACTTTCGGAGCAGGGCTGCGAAAGGAGCCTGGCTGGGACACCACCATTCCCAGGCTACGTTTGAAGTTTGAGGTGGCAAGACAAGCAAGCAGCCCCAGTCTCTGTGCCTCTGTGCGAGCAGTGCCATGGGCAGATGAGGCTGACAAACAGCTTTCCAGGCTAGCCCCTTCTGCCTGCCAGCTATCTGCAGACGTTCGCACTTTTGGAGCAGGGTTGCGAAAGGAGACTGGCAGGGACAGCACCATGCCCAGCAACGCTTAACGTTTGAGGTGGCAAGACAAGCGAGCAGCCCCAGTCTCTGTGCCTCTGTGCGAGCAGTGCCATGGGCAGATGAGGCTGACAAACAGCTTTCCAGGCTAGCCCCTTCTGCCTGCCAGCTATCTGCAGACGTTCGCACTTTCGGAGCAGGGCTGCGAAAGGAGCCTGGCAGGGACACCACCATGCTCAACAAGGCTTCATGTTTCAAGTGGCAAGACAAGCAAACAGCCCCAGTCTCTGTGCCTCTGTGCGAGCAGTGCCATGGGCAGATGAGGCTGACAAACAGCTTTCCAGGCTAGCCCCTTCTGCCTGCCAGCTATCTGCAGACGTTCGCACTTTCGGAGCATTGCTGCAAAAGGAGCCTGGCAGGGACACCACCATTCCCAGGCTACGTTTGAAGTTTGAGGTGGCAAGACAAGCAAGCAGCCCCAGTCTCTGTGCCTCTGGGCGAGCAGTGCCTTTGGCCGATGAGGCTGACAAACAGCTTTCCAGGCTAGCCCCTTCTGCCTGCCAGCTATCTGCAGACGTTCGCACTTTTGGAGCAGGGCTGCGAAAGAGCCTGGCAGGGACACCACCATTCCCAGGCTACGTTTCAAGTTTGAGGTGGCAAGACAAGCAAGCAGCCCCAGTCTCTGTGCCTCTGTGCGAGCAGTGCCATGGGCAGATGAGGCTGACAAACAGCTTTCCAGGCTAGCCCCTTCTGCCTGCCAGCTATCTGCAGACGTTCGCACTTTCGGAGCAGGGCTGCGAAAGGAGCCTGGCAGGGACAGCACCATTCCCAGCATGTGTTTGAAGTTTGAGGTGGCAAGACAAGCGAGCATCCCCAGTCTCTGTGCCTCTGTGCGAGCAGTGCCATGGGCCGATGAGGCTGAGCAACAGCTTTCCAGGCTAGCCCCTTCTGCCTGTCCGCTATCTGCAGACGTTCACACTTTCAGAGTAGGGCTGCGAAAGGAGCCTGGCAGGGACACCACCATTCCCAGGCTACGTTTGAAGTTTGAGGTGGCAAGACAAGCAAGCAGCCCCAGTCTCTGTGCCTCTGTGCGAGCAGTGCCATGGGCAGATGAGGCTGACAAACAGCTTTCCAGGCTAGCCCCTTCTGCCTGCCAGCTATCTGCAGACGTTCGCACCTTCGGAGCAGGGCTGCGAAAGGAGCCTGGCAGGGACACCACCATTCCCAGGCTACATTTGAAGTTTAAGGTGGCAAGACAAGAAAGCAGCCCCAGTCTCTGTGCCTCTGGGCGAGCAGTGCCTTTGGCCGATGAGGCTGACAAACAGCTTTCCAAGCTAGCCCCTTCTGCCTGCCAGCTATCTGCAGACGTTCGCACTTTCGGAGCAGGGCTGAGAAAGGAGCCTGGCAGGGACACCACCATTCCCAGGCTACGTTTGAAGTTTGAGGTGGCAAGACAAGCAAGCAGCCCCAGTCTCTGTGCCTCTGTGCGAGCAGTGCCATGGGCAGATGAGGCTGACAAACAGCTTTCCAGGCTAGCCCCTTCTGCCTGCCAGCTATCTGCAGACGTTCGCACTTTTGGAGCAGGGCTGCGAAACAGCCTGCCAGGTACGTCCCTATTCCCAGGCTACGTTTGAAGTTTGAGGTGGCAAGACAAGCAAGCAGCCCCAGTCTCTGTGCCTCTGTGCGAGCAGTGCCATGGGCAGATGAGGCTGAGCAACAGCTTTCCAGGCTAGCCCCTTCTGCCTGCCAGCTATCTGCAGACGTTCGCACTTTCGGAGCAGGGCTGCGAAAGAGCCTGGCAGGGACACCACCATTCCCAGGCTACGTTTCAAGTTTGAGGTGCCAAGACAAGCAAGCAGCCCCAGTCTCTGTGTCTCTATGCGAGCAGTGCCATGGGCAGATGAGGCTGAGCAACAGCTTTCCAGGCTAGCCCCTTCTGCCTGCCAGCTATCTGCAGACGTTCGCACTTTCGGAGCAGGGCTGCGAAAGGAGCCTGGCAGGGACACCACAATTCCCAAGGTACGTTTCAAGTTTGAGGTGGCTAGACAAGCGAGCAGCCCCAGTCTCTGTGCCTCTGTGCGAGCAGTGCCATGGGCAGATGAGGCTGAGCAACAGCTTTCCAGGCTAGCCCCTTCTGCCTGCCAGCTATCTGCAGATGTTCACACTTTCGGAGCAGGGCTGCGAAAGGAGCCTGGCAGGGACACCACCATTCCCAGGCTACGTTTGAAGTTTGAGGTGGCAAGACAAGCAGGCAGCCCCAGTCTCTGTGCCTCTGGGCGAGCAGTGCCATGGGCAGATGAGGCTGACAAACAGCTTTCCAGGCTAGCCCCTTCTGCCTGCCAGCTATCTGCAGACGTTCGCACTTTCGGAGCAGGGCTGAGAAAGGAGCCTGGCAGGGACAGCACCATTCCCAGCATGCGTTTGAAGTTTGAGGTGGCAAGACAAGCGAGCAGCCCCAGTCTCTGTGCCTCTGTGCGAGCAGTGCCATGGGCCGATGAGGCTGAGCAACAGCTTTCCAGGCTAGCCCCTTCTGCCTGTCCGCTATCTGCAGACGTTCGCACTTTCAGAGTAGGGCTGCGAAAGGAGCCTGGCAGGGACACCACCATTCCCAGGCTACGTTTGAAGTTTGAGGTGGCAAGACAAGCAAGCAGCCCCAGTCTCTGTGCCTCTGTGCGAGCAGTGCCATGGGCAGATGAGGCTGAGCAACAGCTTTCCAGGCTAGCCCCTTCTGCCTGCCAGCTATCTGCAGACGTTCGCACTTTCGGAGCAGGGCTGCGAAAGGAGCCTGGCAGGTACAGCACAATTCCCAAGCTACGTTTCAAGTTTCAGGTGGCTACACAAGCGAGCAGCCCCAGTCTCTGTGCCTCTGTGCGAGCAGTGCCATGGGCAGATGAGGCTGAGCAACAGCTTTCCAGGCTAGCCCCTTCTGCCTGCCAGCTATCTGCACACGTTCGCACTTTTGGAGCAGGGCTGCGAAAGGAGCCTGGCAGGGACACCACCATGCCCAACAAGGCTTCATGTTTGAGGTGGCAAGACAAGCAAGCAGCCCCAGTCTCTGTGCCTCTGTGCGAGCAGTGCCATGGGCAGATGAGGCTGACAAACAGCTTTCCAGGCTAGCCCCTTCTGCCTGCCAGCTATCTGCAGACGTTCGCACTTTCGGAGCATTGCTGCGAAAGGAGCCTGGCAGGGACACCACCATTCCCAGGCTACGTTTGAAGTTTGAGGTGGCAAGACAAGAAAGAAGCCCCAGTCTCTGTGCCTCTGGGCGAGCAGTGCCTTTCGCCGATGAGGCTGACAAACAGCTTTCCAGGCTAGCCCCTTCTGCCTGCCAGCTATCTGCAGACGTTCGCACTTTCGGAGCAGGGCTGCGAAAGGAGCCTGGCAGGGACACCACCATTCCCAGGATACATTTGAAGATTGAGATGGCAAGACAAGCAAGCAGCCCCAGTCTCTGTGCCTCTGTGCGAGCAGTGCCGTGGGCAGATGAGGCTGAGCAACAGCTTTCCAGGCTAGCCCCTTCTGCCTGCCAGCTATCTGCAGACGTTCGCACTTTCGGAGCAGGGCTGCGAAAGGAGCCTGGCAGGGACACCACAATTCCCAGGCTACGTTTCAAGTTTGAGGTGGCAAGACAAGCAAGCAGCCCCAGTCTCTGTGCCTCTGTGCGAGCAGTGCCATGGGCAGATGAGGCTGACAAACAGCTTTCCAGGCTAGCCCCTTCTGCCTGCCAGCTATCTGCAGACGTTCGCACTTTCGGAGCAGGGCTGCGAAAGGAGCCTGGCAGGGACACCACCATTCCCAGGCTACATTTGAAGTTTGAGGTGGCAAGACAAGAAAGCAGCCCCAGTCTCTGTGCCTCTGGGCGAGCAGTGCCTTTGGCCGATGAGGCTGACAAACAGCTTTCCAGGCTAGCCCCTTCTGCCTGCCAGCTATCTGCAGACGTTCGCACTTTTGGAGCAGGGCTGCGAAAGGAGCCTGGCAGGGACACCACCATTCCCAGGATACATTTGAAGATTGAGGTGGCAAGACAAGCAAGCAGCCCCAGTCTCTGTGCCTCTGTGCGAGCAGTGCCATGGGCAGATGAGGCTGACAGAGCTTTCCAGGCTAGCCCCTTCTGCCTGCCAGCTATCTGCAGACGTTCGCACTTTCGGAGCAGGGCTGCGAAAGGAGCCTGGCAGGGACACCACCATTCCCAGGCTACGTTTCAAGTTTGAGGTGGCAAGACAAGCAAGCAGCCCCAGTCTCTGTGCCTCTGTGCGAGCAGTGCCATGGGCAGATGAGGCTGACAAACAGCTTTCCAGGCTAGCCCCTTCTGCCTGCCAGCTATCTGCAGACGTTCGCACTTTCGGAGCAGGGCTGCGAAAGGAGCCTCACAGGGTCCCCCCCTTCCCAGGATACATTTGAAGTTTGAGGTGGCAAGACAAGCAAGCAGCCCCAGTCTCTGTGCCTCTGTGCGAGCAGTGCCATGGGCAGATGAGGCTGACAAAGAGCTTTCCAGGCTAGCCCCTTCTGCCTGCCAGCTATCTGCAGACGTTCGCACTTTCGGAGCAGGGCTGAGAAAGGAGCCTGGCAGGGACACCACCATTCCCAGGCTACGTTTGAAGTTTGAGGTGGCAAGACAAGCAAGCAGCCCCAGTCTCTGTGCCTCTGTGCGAGCAGTGCCATGGGCAGATGAGGCTGACAAACAGCTTTCCAGGCTAGCCCCTTCTGCCTGCCAGCTATCTGCAGACGTTCGCACTTTTGGAGCAGGGCTGCGAAACAGCCTGCCAGGTACGTCCCTATTCCCAGGCTACGTTTGAAGTTTGAGGTGGCAAGACAAGCAAGCAGCCCCAGTCTCTGTGCCTCTGTGCGAGCAGTGCCATGGGCAGATGAGGCTGAGCAACAGCTTTCCAGGCTAGCCCCTTCTGCCTGCCAGCTATCTGCAGACGTTCGCACTTTCGGAGCAGGGCTGCGAAAGAGCCTGGCAGGGACACCACCATGCCCAACAAGGCTTCATGTTTGAGGTGGCAAGACAAGCAAGCAGCCCCAGTCTCTGTGCCTCTGTGCGAGCAGTGCCATGGGCAGATGAGGCTGACAAACAGCTTTCCAGGCTAGCCCCTTCTGCCTGCCAGCTATCTGCAGACGTTCGCACTTTCGGAGCATTGCTGCGAAAGGAGCCTGGCAGGGACACCACCATTCCCAGGCTACGTTTGAAGTTTGAGGTGGCAAGACAAGAAAGAAGCCCCATTCTCTGTGCCTCTGGGCGAGCAGTGCCTTTGGCCGATGAGGCTGACAAACAGCTTTCCAGGCTAGCCCCTTCTGCCTGCCAGCTATCTGCAGACGTTCGCACTTTCGGAGCAGGGCTGCGAAAGGAGCCTGGCAGGGACACCACCATTCCCAGGATACATTTGAAGATTGAGATGGCAAGACAAGCAAGCAGCCCCAGTCTCTGTGCCTCTGTGCGAGCAGTGCCGTGGGCAGATGAGGCTGAGCAACAGCTTTCCAGGCTAGCCCCTTCTGCCTGCCAGCTATCTGCAGACGTTCGCACTTTCGGAGCAGGGCTGCGAAAGGAGCCTGGCAGGGACACCACAATTCCCAAGCTACGTTTCAAGTTTGAGGTGGCAAGACAAGCAAGCAGCCCCAGTCTCTGTGCCTCTGTGCGAGCAGTGCCATGGGCAGATGAGGCTGACAAACAGCTTTCCAGGCTAGCCCCTTCTGCCTGCCAGCTATCTGCAGACGTTCGCACTTTCGGAGCAGGGCTGAGAAAGGAGCCTGGCAGGGACTCCACAATTCCCAAGCTACGTTTCAAGTTTGAGGTGGCTAGACAAGCGAGCAGCCCCAGTCTCTGTGCCTCTGTGCGAGCAGTGCCATGGGCAGATGAGGCTGAGCAACAGCTTTCCATGCTAGCCCCTTCTGCCTGCCAGCTATCTGCAGATGTTCACACTTTCGGAGCAGGGCTGCGAAAGGAGCCTGGCTGGGACACCACCATTCCCAGGCTACGTTTGAAGTTTGAGGTGGCAAGACAAGCAAGCAGCCCCAGTCTCTGTGCCTCTGTGCGAGCAGTGCCATGGGCAGATGAGGCTGACAAACAGCTTTCCAGGCTAGCCCCTTCTGCCTGCCAGCTATCTGCAGACGTTCGCACTTTTGGAGCAGGGTTGCGAAAGGAGACTGGCAGGGACAGCACCATGCCCAGCAACGCTTAACGTTTGAGGTGGCAAGACAAGCGAGCAGCCCCAGTCTCTGTGCCTCTGTGCGAGCAGTGCCATGGGCAGATGAGGCTGACAAACAGCTTTCCAGGCTAGCCCCTTCTGCCTGCCAGCTATCTGCAGACGTTCGCACTTTCGGAGCAGGGCTGCGAAAGGAGCCTGGCAGGGACACCACCATGCTCAACAAGGCTTCATGTTTCAAGTGGCAAGACAAGCAAACAGCCCCAGTCTCTGTGCCTCTGTGCGAGCAGTGCCATGGGCAGATGAGGCTGACAAACAGCTTTCCAGGCTAGCCCCTTCTGCCTGCCAGCTATCTGCAGACGTTCGCACTTTCGGAGCATTGCTGCGAAAGGAGCCTGGCAGGGACACCACAATTCCCAAGCTACGTTTCAAGTTTGAGGTGGCTAGACAAGAGAGCAGCCCCAGTCTCTGTGCCTCTGTGCGAGCAGTGCCATGGGCAGATGAGGCTGAGCAACAGCTTTCCAGGCTAGCCCCTTCTGACTGCCAGCTATCTGCAGACGTTCGCACTTTTGGAGCAGGGTTGCGAAAGGAGACTGGCAGGGACAGCACCATGTCCAGCAACGCTTAACGTTTGAGGTGGCAAGACAAGCAAGCAGCCCCAGTCTCTGTGCCTCTGTGCGAGCAGTGCCATGGGCAGATGAGGCTGACAAACAGCTTTCCAGGCTAGCCCCTTCTGCCTGCCAGCTATCTGCAGACGTTCGCACTTTCGGAGCAGGGCTGCGAAAGGAGCCTGGCAGGGACAGCACCATTCCCAGCATGTGTTTGAAGTTTGAGGTGGCAAGACAAGCGAGCAGCCCCAGTCTCTGTGCCTCTGTGCGAGCAGTGCCATGGGCCGATGAGGCTGAGCAACAGCTTTCCAGGCTAGCCCCTTCTGCCTGTCCGCTATCTGCAGACGTTCACACTTTCAGAGTAGGGCTGCGAAAGGAGCCTGGCAGGGACACCACCATTCCCAGGCTACGTTTGAAGTTTGAGGTGGCAAGACAAGCAAGCAGCCCCAGTCTCTGTGCCTCTGTGCGAGCAGTGCCATGGGCAGATGAGGCTGACAAACAGCTTTCCAGGCTAGCCCCTTCTGCCTGCCAGCTATCTGCAGACGTTCGCACTTTTGGAGCAGGGCTGCGAAACAGCCTGCCAGGTACGTCCCTATTCCCAGGCTACGTTTGAAGTTTGAGGTGGCAAGACAAGCAAGCAGCCCCAGTCTCTGTGCCTCTGTGCGAGCAGTGCCATGGGCAGATGAGGCTGAGCAACAGCTTTCCAGGCTAGCCCCTTCTGCCTGCCAGCTATCTGCAGACGTTCGCACTTTTGGAGCAGGGCTGCGAAAGAGCCTGGCAGGGACACCACAATTCCCAAGCTACGTTTCAAGTTTGAGGTGCCAAGACAAGCAAGCAGCCCCAGTCTCTGTGCCTCTGTGCGAGCAGTGCCATGGGCAGATGAGGCTGAGCAACAGCTTTCCAGGCTAGCCCCTTCTGCCTGCCAGCTATCTGCACACGTTCGCACTTTTGGAGCAGGGCTGCGAAAGGAGCCTGGCAGGGACACCACCATGCCCAACAAGGCTTCATGTTTGAGGTGGCAAGACAAGCAAGCAGCCCCAGTCTCTGTGCCTCTGTGCGAGCAGTGCCATGGGCAGATGAGGCTGAGCAACAGCTTTCCAGGCTAGCCCCTTCTGCCTGCCAGCTATCTGCAGACGTTCGCACTTTCGGAGCATTGCTGCGAAAGGAGCCTGGCAGGGACACCACCATTCCCAGGCTACGTTTGAAGTTTGAGGTGGCAAGACAAGAAAGAAGCCCCAGTCTCTGTGCCTCTGGGCGAGCAGTGCCTTTGGCCGATGAGGCTGACAAACAGCTTTCCAGGCTAGCCCCTTCTGCCTGCCAGCTATCTGCAGACGTTCGCACTTTCGGAGCAGGGCTGCGAAAGGAGCCTCACAGGGTCCCCCCCCTTCCCAGGATACATTTGAAGATTGAGATGGCAAGACAAGCAAGCAGCCCCAGTCTCTGTGCCTCTGTGCGAGCAGTGCCGTGGGCAGATGAGGCTGAGCAACAGCTTTCCAGGCTAGCCCCTTCTGCCTGCCAGCTATCTGCAGACGTTCGCACTTTCGGAGCAGGGCTGCGAAAGGAGCCTGGCAGGGACACCACAATTCCCAGGCTACGTTTGAAGTTTGAGGTGGCAAGACAAGCAAGCAGCCCCAGTCTCTGTGCCTCTGTGCGAGCAGTGCCATGGGCAGATGAGGCTGACAAACAGCTTTCCAGGCTAGCCCCTTCTGCCTGCCAGCTATCTGCAGACGTTCGCACTTTCGGAGCAGGGCTGAGAAAGGAGCCTGGCAGGGACACCACAATTCCCAAGCTACGTTTCAAGTTTGAGGTGGCTAGACAAGAGAGCAGCCCCAGTCTCTGTGCCTCTGTGCGAGCAGTGCCATGGGCAGATGAGGCTGAGCAACAGCTTTCCATGCTAGCCCCTTCTGCCTGCCAGCTATCTGCAGATGTTCACACTTTCGGAGCAGGGCTGCGAAAGGAGCCTGGCTGGGACACCACCATTCCCAGGCTACGTTTGAAGTTTGAGGCGGCAAGACAAGCAAGCAGCCCCAGTCTCTGTGCCTCTGTGCGAGCAGTGCCATGGGCAGATGAGGCTGACAAACAGCTTTCCAGGCTAGCCCCTTCTGCCTGCCAGCTATCTGCAGACGTTCGCACTTTTGGAGCAGGGTTGCGAAAGGAGACTGGCAGGGACAGCACCATGCCCAGCAACGCTTAACGTTTGAGGTGGCAAGACAAGCGAGCAGCCCCAGTCTCTGTGCCTCTGTGCGAGCAGTGCCATGGGCAGATGAGGCTGACAAACAGCTTTCCAGGCTAGCCCCTTCTGCCTGCCAGCTATCTGCAGACGTTCGCACTTTCGGAGCAGGGCTGCGAAAGGAGCCTGGCAGGGACACCACCATGCTCAACAAGGCTTCATGTTTCAAGTGGCAAGACAAGCAAACAGCCCCAGTCTCTGTGCCTCTGTGCGAGCAGTGCCATGGGCAGATGAGGCTGACAAACAGCTTTCCAGGCTAGCCCCTTCTGCCTGCCAGCTATCTGCAGACGTTCGCACTTTCGGAGCATTGCTGCGAAAGGAGCCTGGCAGGGACACCACCATTCCCAGGCTACGTTTGAAGTTTGAGGTGGCAAGACAAGCAAGCAGCCCCAGTCTCTGTGCCTCTGGGCGAGCAGTGCCTTTGGCCGATGAGGCTGACAAACAGCTTTCCAGGCTAGCCCCTTCTGCCTGCCAGCTATCTGCAGACGTTCGCACTTTCGGAGCAGGGCTGCGAAAGAGCCTGGCAGGGACACCACCATTCCCAGGCTACGTTTCAAGTTTGAGGTGGCAAGACAAGCAAGCAGCCCCAGTCTCTGTGCCTCTGTGCGAGCAGTGCCATGGGCAGATGAGGCTGACAAACAGCTTTCCAGGCTAGCCCCTTCTGCCTGCCAGCTATCTGCAGACGTTCGCACTTTTGGAGCAGGGCTGCGAAAGGAGCCTGGCAGGGACACCACCATGCTCAACAAGGCTTCATGTTTCAAGTGGCAAGACAAGCAAACAGCCCCAGTCTCTGTGCCTCTGTGCGAGCAGTGCCATGGGCAGATGAGGCTGACAAACAGCTTTCCAGGCTAGCCCCTTCTGCCTGCCAGCTATCTGCAGACGTTCGCACTTTCGGAGCATTGCTGCGAAAGGAGCCTGGCAGGGACACCACCATTCCCAGGCTACGTTTGAAGTTTGAGGTGGCAAGACAAGCAAGCAACCCCAGTCTCTGTGCCTCTGGGCGAGCAGTGCCTTTGGCCGATGAGGCTGACAAACAGCTTTCCAGGCTAGCCCCTTCTGCCTGCCAGCTATCTGCAGACGTTCGCACTTTCGGAGCAGGGCTGCGAAAGAGTCTGGCAGGGACACCACCATTCCCAGGCTACGTTTCAAGTTTGAGGTGGCAAGACAAGCAAGCAGCCCCAGTCTCTGTGCCTCTGTGCGAGCAGTGCCATGGGCAGATGAGGCTGACAAACAGCTTTCCAGGCTAGCCCCTTCTGCCTGCCAGCTATCTGCAGACGTTCGCACTTTCGGAGCAGGGCTGCGAAAGGAGCCTGGCAGGGACACCACAATTCCCAAGCTACGTTTCAAGTTTGAGGTGGCTAGACAAGAGAGCAGCCCCAGTCTCTGTGCCTCTGTGCGAGCAGTGCCATGGGCAGATGAGGCTGAGCAACAGCTTTCCAGGCTAGCCCCTTCTGACTGCCAGCTATCTGCAGACGTTCGCACTTTTGGAGCAGGGTTGCGAAAGGAGACTGGCAGGGACAGCACCATGTCCAGCAACGCTTAACGTTTGAGGTGGCAAGACAAGCAAGCAGCCCCAGTCTCTGTGCCTCTGTGCGAGCAGTGCCATGGGCAGATGAGGCTGACAAACAGCTTTCCAGGCTAGCCCCTTCTGCCTGCCAGCTATCTGCAGACGTTCGCACTTTCGGAGCAGGGCTGCGAAAGGAGCCTGGCAGGGACAGCACCATTCCCAGCATGTGTTTGAAGTTTGAGGTGGCAAGACAAGCGAGCAGCCCCAGTCTCTGTGCCTCTGTGCGAGCAGTGCCATGGGCCGATGAGGCTGAGCAACAGCTTTCCAGGCTAGCCCCTTCTGCCTGTCCGCTATCTGCAGACGTTCACACTTTCAGAGTAGGGCTGCGAAAGGAGCCTGGCAGGGACACCACCATTCCCAGGCTACGTTTGAAGTTTGAGGTGGCAAGACAAGCAAGCAGCCCCAGTCTCTGTGCCTCTGTGCGAGCAGTGCCATGGGCAGATGAGGCTGACAAACAGCTTTCCAGGCTAGCCCCTTCTGCCTGCCAGCTATCTGCAGACGTTCGCACTTTCGGAGCAGGGCTGCGAAAGGAGCCTGGCAGGGACACCACCATTCCCAGGCTACATTTGAAGTTTGAGGTGGCAAGAGAAGAAAGCAGCCCCAGTCTCTGTGCCTCTGGGCGAGCAGTGCCTTTGGCCGATGAGGCTGACAAACAGCTTTCCAGGCTAGCCCCTTCTGCCTGCCAGCTATCTGCAGACGTTCGCACTTTTGGAGCAGGGCTGCGAAAGGAGCCTGGCAGGGACACCACCATTCCCAGGATACATTTGAAGATTGAGGTGGCAAGACAAGCAAGCAGCCCCAGTCTCTGTGCCTCTGTGCGAGCAGTGCCATGGGCAGATGAGGCTGAGCAACAGCTTTCCAGGCTAGCCCCTTCTGCCTGCCAGCTATCTGCAGACGTTCGCACTTTCGGAGCATTGCTGCGAAAGGAGCCTGGCAGGGACACCACCATTCCCAGGCTACGTTTGAAGTTTGAGGTGGCAAGACAAGAAAGAAGCCCCAGTCTCTGTGCCTCTGGGCGAGCAGTGCCTTTGGCCGATGAGGCTGACAAACAGCTTTCCAGGCTAGCCCCTTCTGCCTGCCAGCTATCTGCAGACGTTCGCACTTTCGGAGCAGGGCTGCGAAAGGAGCCTCACAGGGTCCCCCCCCTTCCCAGGATACATTTGAAGATTGAGATGGCAAGACAAGCAAGCAGCCCCAGTCTCTGTGCCTCTGTGCGAGCAGTGCCGTGGGCAGATGAGGCTGAGCAACAGCTTTCCAGGCTAGCCCCTTCTGCCTGCCAGCTATCTGCAGACGTTCGCACTTTCGGAGCAGGGCTGCGAAAGGAGCCTGGCAGGGACACCACAATTCCCAGGCTACGTTTGAAGTTTGAGGTGGCAAGACAAGCAAGCAGCCCCAGTCTCTGTGCCTCTGTGCGAGCAGTGCCATGGGCAGATGAGGCTGACAAACAGCTTTCCAGGCTAGCCCCTTCTGCCTGCCAGCTATCTGCAGACGTTCGCACTTTCGGAGCAGGGCTGAGAAAGGAGCCTGGCAGGGACACCACAATTCCCAAGCTACGTTTCAAGTTTGAGGTGGCTAGACAAGAGAGCAGCCCCAGTCTCTGTGCCTCTGTGCGAGCAGTGCCATGGGCAGATGAGGCTGAGCAACAGCTTTCCATGCTAGCCCCTTCTGCCTGCCAGCTATCTGCAGATGTTCACACTTTCGGAGCAGGGCTGCGAAAGGAGCCTGGCTGGGACACCACCATTCCCAGGCTACGTTTGAAGTTTGAGGCGGCAAGACAAGCAAGCAGCCCCAGTCTCTGTGCCTCTGTGCGAGCAGTGCCATGGGCAGATGAGGCTGACAAACAGCTTTCCAGGCTAGCCCCTTCTGCCTGCCAGCTATCTGCAGACGTTCGCACTTTTGGAGCAGGGTTGCGAAAGGAGACTGGCAGGGACAGCACCATGCCCAGCAACGCTTAACGTTTGAGGTGGCAAGACAAGCGAGCAGCCCCAGTCTCTGTGCCTCTGTGCGAGCAGTGCCATGGGCAGATGAGGCTGACAAACAGCTTTCCAGGCTAGCCCCTTCTGCCTGCCAGCTATCTGCAGACGTTCGCACTTTCGGAGCAGGGCTGCGAAAGGAGCCTGGCAGGGACACCACCATGCTCAACAAGGCTTCATGTTTCAAGTGGCAAGACAAGCAAACAGCCCCAGTCTCTGTGCCTCTGTGCGAGCAGTGCCATGGGCAGATGAGGCTGACAAACAGCTTTCCAGGCTAGCCCCTTCTGCC
Organism: Opisthocomus hoazin; assembly: GCF_030867145.1. Lineage (NCBI taxonomy): Eukaryota > Metazoa > Chordata > Aves > Opisthocomiformes > Opisthocomidae > Opisthocomus > Opisthocomus hoazin. The sequence goes on along the minus strand of NC_134450.1, from coordinate 471,740 downwards.
TGCCAGCTATCTGCAGACGTTCGCACTTTCGGAGCATTGCTGCGAAAGGAGCCTGGCAGGGACACCACCATTCCCAGGCTACGTTTGAAGTTTGAGGTGGCAAGACAAGCAAGCAGCCCCAGTCTCTGTGCCTCTGGGCGAGCAGTGCCTTTGGCCGATGAGGCTGACAAACAGCTTTCCAGGCTAGCCCCTTCTGCCTGCCAGCTATCTGCAGACGTTCGCACTTTCGGAGCAGGGCTGCGAAAGAGCCTGGCAGGGACACCACCATTCCCAGGCTACGTTTCAAGTTTGAGGTGGCAAGACAAGCAAGCAGCCCCAGTCTCTGTGCCTCTGTGCGAGCAGTGCCATGGGCAGATGAGGCTGACAAACAGCTTTCCAGGCTAGCCCCTTCTGCCTGCCAGCTATCTGCAGACGTTCGCACTTTTGGAGCAGGGCTGCGAAAGGAGCCTGGCAGGGACACCACCATGCTCAACAAGGCTTCATGTTTCAAGTGGCAAGACAAGCAAACAGCCCCAGTCTCTGTGCCTCTGTGCGAGCAGTGCCATGGGCAGATGAGGCTGACAAACAGCTTTCCAGGCTAGCCCCTTCTGCCTGCCAGCTATCTGCAGACGTTCGCACTTTCGGAGCATTGCTGCGAAAGGAGCCTGGCAGGGACACCACCATTCCCAGGCTACGTTTGAAGTTTGAGGTGGCAAGACAAGCAAGCAACCCCAGTCTCTGTGCCTCTGGGCGAGCAGTGCCTTTGGCCGATGAGGCTGACAAACAGCTTTCCAGGCTAGCCCCTTCTGCCTGCCAGCTATCTGCAGACGTTCGCACTTTCGGAGCAGGGCTGCGAAAGAGTCTGGCAGGGACACCACCATTCCCAGGCTACGTTTCAAGTTTGAGGTGGCAAGACAAGCAAGCAGCCCCAGTCTCTGTGCCTCTGTGCGAGCAGTGCCATGGGCAGATGAGGCTGACAAACAGCTTTCCAGGCTAGCCCCTTCTGCCTGCCAGCTATCTGCAGACGTTCGCACTTTCGGAGCAGGGCTGCGAAAGGAGCCTGGCAGGGACACCACAATTCCCAAGCTACGTTTCAAGTTTGAGGTGGCTAGACAAGAGAGCAGCCCCAGTCTCTGTGCCTCTGTGCGAGCAGTGCCATGGGCAGATGAGGCTGAGCAACAGCTTTCCAGGCTAGCCCCTTCTGACTGCCAGCTATCTGCAGACGTTCGCACTTTTGGAGCAGGGTTGCGAAAGGAGACTGGCAGGGACAGCACCATGTCCAGCAACGCTTAACGTTTGAGGTGGCAAGACAAGCAAGCAGCCCCAGTCTCTGTGCCTCTGTGCGAGCAGTGCCATGGGCAGATGAGGCTGACAAACAGCTTTCCAGGCTAGCCCCTTCTGCCTGCCAGCTATCTGCAGACGTTCGCACTTTCGGAGCAGGGCTGCGAAAGGAGCCTGGCAGGGACAGCACCATTCCCAGCATGTGTTTGAAGTTTGAGGTGGCAAGACAAGCGAGCAGCCCCAGTCTCTGTGCCTCTGTGCGAGCAGTGCCATGGGCCGATGAGGCTGAGCAACAGCTTTCCAGGCTAGCCCCTTCTGCCTGTCCGCTATCTGCAGACGTTCACACTTTCAGAGTAGGGCTGCGAAAGGAGCCTGGCAGGGACACCACCATTCCCAGGCTACGTTTGAAGTTTGAGGTGGCAAGACAAGCAAGCAGCCCCAGTCTCTGTGCCTCTGTGCGAGCAGTGCCATGGGCAGATGAGGCTGACAAACAGCTTTCCAGGCTAGCCCCTTCTGCCTGCCAGCTATCTGCAGACGTTCGCACTTTCGGAGCAGGGCTGCGAAAGGAGCCTGGCAGGGACACCACCATTCCCAGGCTACATTTGAAGTTTGAGGTGGCAAGAGAAGAAAGCAGCCCCAGTCTCTGTGCCTCTGGGCGAGCAGTGCCTTTGGCCGATGAGGCTGACAAACAGCTTTCCAGGCTAGCCCCTTCTGCCTGCCAGCTATCTGCAGACGTTCGCACTTTTGGAGCAGGGCTGCGAAAGGAGCCTGGCAGGGACACCACCATTCCCAGGATACATTTGAAGATTGAGGTGGCAAGACAAGCAAGCAGCCCCAGTCTCTGTGCCTCTGTGCGAGCAGTGCCATGGGCAGATGAGGCTGACAAAGAGCTTTCCAGGCTAGCCCCTTCTGCCTGCCAGCTATCTGCAGACGTTCGCACTTTCGGAGCAGGGCTGCGAAAGGAGCCTGGCAGGGACACCACCATTCCCAGGCTACGTTTCAAGTTTGAGGTGGCAAGACAAGCAAGCAGCCCCAGTCTCTGTGCCTCTGTGCGAGCAGTGCCATGGGCAGATGAGGCTGACAAACAGCTTTCCAGGCTAGCCCCTTCTGCCTGCCAGCTATCTGCAGACGTTCGCACTTTCGGAGCAGGGCTGCGAAAGGAGCCTCACAGGGTCCCCCCCTTCCCAGGATACATTTGAAGTTTGAGGTGGCAAGACAAGCAAGCAGCCCCAGTCTCTGTGCCTCTGTGCGAGCAGTGCCATGGGCAGATGAGGCTGACAAAGAGCTTTCCAGGCTAGCCCCTTCTGCCTGCCAGCTATCTGCAGACGTTCGCACTTTCGGAGCTGGGCTGAGAAAGGAGCCTGGCAGGGACACCACCATTCCCAGGCTACGTTTGAAGTTTGAGGTGGCAAGACAAGCAAGCAGCCCCAGTCTCTGTGCCTCTGTGCGAGCAGTGCCATGGGCAGATGAGGCTGACAAACAGCTTTCCAGGCTAGCCCCTTCTGCCTGCCAGCTATCTGCAGACGTTCGCACTTTCGGAGCAGGGCTGCGAAAGGAGCCTGGCAGGGACACCACCATGCTCAACAAGGCTTCATGTTTCAAGTGGCAAGACAAGCAAGCAGCCCCAGTCTCTGTGCCTCTGTGCGAGCAGTGCCATGGGCAGATGAGGCTGACAAACAGCTTTCCAGGCTAGCCCCTTCTGCCTGCCAGCTATCTGCAGACGTTCGCACTTTCGGAGCATTGCTGCGAAAGGAGCCTGGCAGGGACACCACCATTCCCAGGCTACGTTTGAAGTTTGAGGTGGCAAGACAAGCAAGCAGCCCCAGTCTCTGTGCCTCTGGGCGAGCAGTGCCTTTGGCCGATGAGGCTGACAAACAGCTTTCCAGGCTAGCCCCTTCTGCCTGCCAGCTATCTGCAGACGTTCGCACTTTCGGAGCAGGGCTGCGAAAGGAGCCTGGCAGGGACACCACCATTCCCAGGATACATTTGAAGATTGAGGTGGCAAGACAAGCAAGCAGCCCCAGTCTCTGTGCCTCTGTGCGAGCAGTGCCGTGGGCAGATGAGGCTGAGCAACAGCTTTCCAGGCTAGCCCCTTCTGCCTGCCAGCTATCTGCAGACGTTCGCACTTTCGGAGCAGGGCTGCGAAAGGAGCCTGTCAGGGACACCACAATTCCCACGCTACGTTTCAAGTTTGAGGTGGCAAGACAAGCAAGCAGCCCCAGTCTCTGTGCCTCTGTGCGAGCAGTGCCATGGGCAGATGAGGCTGACAAACAGCTTTCCAGGCTAGCCCCTTCTGCCTGCCAGCTATCTGCAGACGTTCGCACTTTCGGAGCAGGGCTGCGAAAGGAGCCTGGCAGGGACACCACAATTCCCAAGCTACGTTTCAAGTTTGAGGTGGCTAGACAAGCGAGCAGCCCCAGTCTCTGTGCCTCTGTGCGAGCAGTGCCATGGGCAGATGAGGCTGACAAACAGCTTTCCAGGCTAGCCCCTTCTGCCTGCCAGCTATCTGCAGATGTTCACACTTTCGGAGCAGGGCTGCGAAAGGAGCCTGGCTGGGACACCACCATTCCCAGGCTACGTTTGAAGTTTGAGGTGGCAACACAAGCAAGCAGCCCCAGTCTCTGTGCCTCTGTGCGAGCAGTGCCATGGGCAGATGAGGCTGACAAACAGCTTTCCAGGCTACCCCCTTCTTCCTGCCAGCTATCTGCAGACATTCGCACTTTTGGAGCAGGGTTGCGAAAGGAGACTGGCAGGGACAGCACCATGCCCAGCAACGCTTCACGTTTGAGGTGGCAAGACAAGCAAGCAGCCCCAGTCTCTGTGCCTCTGTGCGAGCAGTGCCATGGGCAGATGAGGCTGACAAACAGCTTTCCAGGCTAGCCCCTTCTGCCTGCCAGCTATCTGCAGACGTTCGCACTTTCGGAGCAGGGCTGAGAAAGGAGCCTGGCAGGGACACCACCATTCCCAGCATGCGTTTGAAGTTTGAGGTGGCAAGACAAGCAAGCAGCCCCAGTCTCTGTGCCTCTGTGCGAGCAGTGCCATGGGCCGATGAGGCTGAGCAACAGCTTTCCAGGCTAGCCCCTTCTGCCTGTCTGCTATCTGCAGACGTTCACACTTTCGGAGCAGGGCTGCGAAAGGAGCCTGGCAGGGACACCACCATTCCCAGGCTACGTTTGAAGTTTGAGGTGGCAAGACAAGCAAGCAGCCCCAGTCTCTGTGCCTCTGGGCGAGCAGTGCCTTTGGCCGATGAGGCTGACAAACAGCTTTCCAGGCTAGCCCCTTCTGCCTGCCAGCTATCTGCAGACGTTCGCACTTTTGGAGCAGGGCTGAGAAAGGAGCCTGGCAGGGACACCACCATTCCCAGGCTACATTTGAAGTTTGAGGTGGCAAGACAAGCAAGCAGCCCCAGTCTCTGTGCCTCTGTGTGAGCAGTGCCATGGGCAGATGAGGCTGAGCAACAGCTTTCCAGGCTAGCCCCTTGTGCCTGCCAGCTATCTGCAGACGTTCGCACTTTCGGAGCAGGGCTGCGAAAGGAGCCTGGCAGGGACACCACCATTCCCAGGCTACGTTTGAAGTTTGAGGTGGCAAGACAAGAAAGAAGCCCCAGTCTCTGTGCCTCTGGGCGAGCAGTGCCTTTGGCCGATGAGGCTGACAAACAGCTTTCCAGGCTAGCCCCTTCTGCCTGCCAGCTATCTGCAGACATTCGCACTTTCGGAGCAGGGCTGCAAAAGGAGCCTGGCAGGGACACCACCATTCCCAGGATACATTTGAAGATTGAGGTGGCAAGACAAGCAAGCAGCCCCAGTCTCTGTGCCTCTGTGCGAGCAGTGCCATGGGCAGATGAGGCTGACAAACAGCTTTCCAGGCTAGCCCCTTCTGCCTGCCAGCTATCTGCAGACGTTCGCACTTTCGGAGCAGGGCTGCGAAAGGAGCCTCACAGGGTCCCCCCCTTCCCAGGATACATTTGAAGTTTGAGGTGGCAAGACAAGCAAGCAGCCCCAGTCTCTGTGCCTCTGTGCGAGCAGTGCCATGGGCAGATGAGGCTGACAAACAGCTTTCCAGGCTAGCCCCTTCTGCCTGCCAGCTATCTGCAGACGTTCGCACTTTCGGAGCAGGGCTGCGAAAGGAGCCTGGCAGGGACACCACCATTCCCAGGATACATTTGAAGATTGAGGTGGTAAGACAAGCAAGCAGCCCCAGTCTCTGTGCCTCTGTGCGAGCAGTGCCATGGGCAGATGAGGCTGACAAACAGCTTTCCAGGCTAGCCCCTTCTGCCTGCCAGCTATCTGCAGACGTTCGCACTTTTGGAGCAGGGCTGCGAAACAGCCTGCCAGGTACGTCCCTATTCCCAGGCTACGTTTGAAGTTTGAGGTGGCAAGACAAGCAAGAAGCCCCAGTCTCTGTGCCTCTGTGCGAGCAGTGCCATGGGCAGATGAGGCTGAGCAACAGCTTTCCAGGCTAGCCCCTTCTGCCTGCCAGCTATCTGCAGACGTTCGCACTTTCGGAGCAGGGCTGCGAAAGGAGCCTGGCAGGGACACCACCATTCCCAGGCTACGTTTCAAGTTTGAGGTGGCAAGACAAGCAAGCAGCCCCAGTCTCTGTGCCTCTGTGCGAGCAGTGCCATGGGCAGATGAGGCTGACAAACAGCTTTCCAGGCTAGCCCCTTCTGCCTGCCAGCTATCTGCAGACGTTCGCACTTTCGGAGCAGGGATGCGAAAGGAGCCTGGCTGGGACACCACAATTCCCAAGGTACGTTTCAAGTTTGAGGTGGCTAGACAAGCGAGCAGCCCCAGTCTCTGTGCCTCTGTGCGAGCAGTGCCATGGGCAGATGAGGCTGAGCAACAGCTTTCCAGGCTAGCCCCTTCTGCCTGCCAGCTATCTGCAGATGTTCACACTTTCGGAGCAGGGCTGCGAAAGGAGCCTGGCACGGACACCACCATTCCCAGGCTACGTTTGAAGTTTGAGCTGGCAAGACAAGCAAGCAGCCCCAGTCTCTGTGCCTCTGGGCGAGCAGTGCCATGGGCAGATGAGGCTGACAAACAGCTTTCCAGGCTACCCCCTTCTGCCTGCCAGCTATCTGCAGACGTTCGCACTTTTGGAGCAGGGTTGCGAAAGGAGACTGGCAGGGACAGCACCATGCCCAGCAACGCTTCACGTTTGAGGTGGCAAGACAAGCAAGCAGCCCCAGTCTCTGTGCCTCTGTGCGAGCAGTGCCATGGGCAGATGAGGCTGACAAACAGCTTTCCAGGCTAGCCCCTTCTGCCTGCCAGCTATCTGCAGACGTTCGCACTTTCGGAGCAGGGCTGCGAAAGGAGCCTGGCAGGGAGACCAACTTTCCCAGGATACATTTGAAGTTGAGGTGGCAAGACAAGCGAGCAGCCCCAGTCTCTGTGCCTCTGTGCGAGCAGTGCCATGGGCAGATGAGGCTGACAAACAGCTTTCCAGGCTAGCCCCTTCTGCCTGCCAGCTATCTGCAGACGTTCGCACTTTCGGAGCAGGGCTGTGAAAGGAGCCTGGCAGGGACACCAACTTTCCCAGGATACATTTGAAGTTGAGGTGGCAAGACAAGCAAGCAGCCCCAGTCTCTGTGCCTCTGTGCGAGCAGTGCCATGGGCAGATGAGGCTGACAAACAGCTTTCCAGGCTAGCCCCTTCTGCCTGCCAGCTATCTGCAGACGTTCACACTTTCGGAGCAGGGCTGAGAAAGGAGCCTCGCAGGGACACCACCATTCCCAGGCTACGTTTCAAGTTTGAGGTGGCAAGACAAGCAAGCAGCCCCAGTCTCTGTGCCTCTGTGCGAGCAGTGCCATGGGCAGATGAGGCTGACAAACAGCTTTCCAGGCTAGCCCCTTCTGCCTGCTGCTATCTGCAGACGTTCGCACTTTTGGAGCAGGGCTGCGAAAGGAGCCTGGCAGGTACGTCCCTATTCCCAGGTTACGTTTGAAGTTTGAGGTGGCAAGACAAGCAAGCAGCCCCAGTCTCTGTGCCTCTGTGCGAGCAGTGCCATGGGCAGATGAGGCTGAGCAACAGCTTTCCAGGCTAGCCCCTTCTGCCTGCCAGCTATCTGCAGACGTTCGCACTTTCGGAACAGGGCTGCGAAAGGAGCCTCACAGGGTCCCCCCCTTCCCAGGATACATTTGAAGTTTGAGGTGGCAATACAAGCAAGCAGCCCCAGTCTCTGTGCCTCTGTGCGAGCAGTGCCATGGGCAGATGAGGCTGACAAACAGCTTTCCAGGCTAGCCCCTTCTGCCTGCCAGCTATCTGCAGACGTTCGCACTTTCGGAGCAGGGCTGAGAAAGGAGCCTGGCAGGGACACCACCATTCCCAGGCTACGTTTCACGTGTGAGGTGGCTAGAGAAGCGAGCAACACCAGTCTCTGTGCCTCTGTGCGAGCAGTGCCATGGGCAGATGAGGCTGACAAACAGCTTTCCAGGCTAGCCTCTTCTGCCTGATAGCTATCTGCAGACGTTCGCACTTTCGGAGCAGGGCTGCGAAAGGAGCCTCGCAGAGTCCCCCCCTTTCCCAGGATACATTTGAAGATTGAGGTGGCAAGACAAGCAAGCAGCCCCAGTCTCTGTGCCTCTGTGCGAGCAGTGCCATGGGCAGATGAGGCTGAGCAACAGCTTTCCAGGCTAGCCCCTTCTGCCTGCCAGCTATCTGCAGACGTTCGCACTTTCGGAGCAGGGCTGAGAAAGGAGTCTGGCAGGGACACCACCATTCCCAGGCTACGTTTCAAGTTTGAGGTGGCAAGACAAGCAAGCAGCCCCAGTCTCTGTGCCTCTGTGCGAGCAGTGCCATGGGCAGATGAGGCTGAGCAACAGCTTTCCAGGCTAGCCCCTTCTGCCTGCCAGCTATCTGCAGACGTTCGCACTTTCGGAGCAGGGCTGAGAAAGGAGCCTGGCAGGTACGTCCCTATTCCCAGGCTACGTTTGAAGTTTGAGGTGGCAAGACAAGCAAGCAGCCCCAGTCTCTGTGCCTCTGTGCGAGCAGTGCCATGGGCAGATGAGGCTGACAAACAGCTTTCCAGGCTAGCCCCTTCTGCCTGCCAGCTATCTGCAGACGTTCGCACTTTCGGAGCAGGGCTGCGAAAGGAGCCTGGCAGGGACACCACAATTCCCAAGCTACGTTTCAAGTTTGAGGTGGCTAGACAAGCAAGCAGCCCCAGTCTCTGTGCCTCTGTGCGAGCAGTGCCATGGGCAGATGAGGCTGAGCAACAGCTTTCCAGGCTAGCCCCTTCTGCCTGCCAGCTATCTGCAGATGTTCACAGTTTCGGAGCAGGGCTGAGAAAGGAGCCTGGCAGGGACACCACCATTCCCAGGCTACGTTTCAACTTTGAGGTGGCAAGACAAGCAAGCAGCCCCAGTCTCTGTGCCTCTGTGCGAGCAGTGCCATGGGCAGATGAGGCTGACAAACAGCTTTCCAGGCTAGCCCCTTCTGCCTGCCAGCTATCTGCAGACGTTCGCACTTTTGGAGCAGGGTTGCGAAAGGAGACTGGCAGGGACAGCACCATGCCCAACAAGGCTTCACGTTTGAGGTGGCAAGACAAGCAAGCAGCCCCAGTCTCTGTGCCTCTGTGCGAGCAGTGCCTTTGGCCAATGAGGCTGAGCAACAGCTTTCCAGGCTAGCCCCTTCTGCCTGCCAGCTATCTGCAGACGTTCGCACTTTTGGAGCAGGGCTGTGAAAGGAGCCTCACAGGGTCCCCCCCTTTCCAGGCTACGTTTGAAGTTTGAGGTGGCAAGACAAGCAAGCAGCCCCAGTCTCTGTGCCTCTGTGCGAGCAGTGCCATGGGCAGATGAGGCTGACAAACAGCTTTCCAGGCTAGCCCCTTCTGCCTGCCAGCTATCTGCAGACGTTCGCACTTTCGGAGCAGGGCTGCGAAAGGAGCCTGGCAGGGACACCACCATTCCCAGGATACATTTGAAGTTGAGGTGGCAAGACAAGCAAGCAGCCCCAGTCTCTGTGCCTCTGTGCGAGCAGTGCCATGGGCAGATGAGGCTGACAAACAGCTTTCCAGGCTAGCCCCTTCTGCCTGCCAGCTATCTGCAGACGTTCGCACTTTCGGAGCAGGGCTGCGAAAGGAGCCTGGCAGGGACACCACCATTCCCAGGCTACGTTTCAAGTTTGAGGTGGCTAGACAAGCGAGTAGCCCCAGTCTCTGTGCCTCTGTGCGAGCAGTGCCATGGGCAGATGAGGCTGACAAACAGCTTTCCAGGCTAGCCCCTTCTGCCTGCCAGCTATCTGCAGACGTTCGCACTTTCGGAGCAGGGCTGCGAAAGGAGCCTGGCAGGTACGTCCCTATTCCCAGGCTACGTTTGAAGTTTGAGGTGGCAAGACAAGCAAGCAGCCCCAGTCTCTGTGCCTCTGTGCGAGCAGTGCCATGGGCAGATGAGGCTGACAAACAGCTTTCCAGGCTAGCCCCTTCTGCCTGCCAGCTATCTGCAGACGTTCGCACTTTCGGAGCAGGGATGCGAAAGGAGCCTGGCAGGGACACCACAATTCCCAAGGTACGTTTCAAGTTTGAGGTGGCTAGACAAGCGAGCAGCCCCAGTCTCTGTGCCTCTGTGCGAGCAGTGCCATGGGCAGATGAGGCTGAGCAACAGCTTTCCAGGCTAGCCCCTTCTGCCTGCCAGCTATCTGCAGACGTTCGCACTTTCGGAGCAGGGCTGCGAAAGGAGCCTGGCAGGGACACCACAATTCCCAAGCTACGTTTCACGTGTGAGGTGGCTAGAGAAGCGAGCAACACCAGTCTCTGTGCCTCTGTGCGAGCAGTGCCATGGGCAGATGAGGCTGACAAACAGCTTTCCAGGCTAGCCTCTTCTGCCTGCTAGCTATCTGCAGACGTTCGCACTTTCGGAGCAGGGCTGCGAAAGGAGCCTCGCAGGGTCCCCCCCTTTCCCAGGATACATTTCAAGATTGAGGTGGCAAGACAAGCAAGCAGCCCCAGTCTCTGTGCCTCTGTGCGAGCAGTGCCTTTGGCCGATGAGGCTGAGCAACAGCTTTCCAGGCTAGCCCCTTCTGCCTGCCAGCTATCTGCGGACGTTCGCACTTTCGGAGCAGGGCTGCGAAAGGAGCCTGGCAGGGACACCACCATTCCCAGGCTACGTTTGAAGTTTGAGGTGGCAAGACAAGCAAGAAGCCCCAGTCTCTGTGCCTCTGTGCGAGCAGTGCCATGGGCAGATGAGGCTGAGCAACAGCTTTCCAGGCTAGCCCCTTCTGCCTGCCAGCTATCTGCAGATGTTCACACTTTCGGAGCAGGGCTGCGAAAGGAGCCTGGCAGGGACACCACCATTCCCAGGCTACGTTTCAACTTTGAGGTGGCAAGACAAGCAAGCAGCCCCAGTCTCTGTGCCTCTGTGCGAGCAGTGCCATGGGCAGATGAGGCTGACAAACAGCTTTCCAGGCTAGCCCCTTCTGCCTGCCAGCTATCTGCAGACGTTCGCACTTTTGGAGCAGGGTTGCGAAAGGAGACTGGCAGGGACAGCACCATGCCCAACAAGGCTTCACGTTTGAGGTGGCAAGACAAGCAAGCAGCCCCAGTCTCTGTGCCTCTGTGCGAGCAGTGCCTTTGGCCAATGAGGCTGAGCAACAGCTTTCCAGGCTAGCCCCTTCTGCCTGCCAGCTATCTGCAGACGTTCGCACTTTTGGAGCAGGGCTGCGAAAGGAGCCTCACAGGGTCCCCCCCTTCCCAGGCTACGTTTGAAGTTTGAGGTGGCAAGACAAGCAAGCAGCCCCAGTCTCTGTGCCTCTGTGCGATCAGTGCCATGGGCAGATGAGGCTGAGCAACAGCTTTCCAGGCTAGCCCCTTCTGCCTGCCAGCTATCTGCAGACGTTCGCACTTTCGGAGCAGGGTTGCGAAAGGAGCCTGGCAGGGTCCCCCTTCCCAGGCTACATTTGAAGTTCGAGGTGGCTAGACAAGCAAGCAGCCCCAGTCTCTGTGCCTCTGTGCGAGCAGTGCCATGGGCAGATGAGGCTGACAAACAGCTTTCCAGGCTAGCCCCTTCTGCCTGCCAGATATCTGCAGACGTTCGCACTTTCGGAGCAGGGCTCCGAAAGGAGCCTGGTAGGGACACCACCATTCCCAGGCTACGTTTCAAGTTTGAGGTGGCAAGACAAGCAAGCAGCCCCAGTCTCTGTGCCTCTGTGCGAGCAGTGCCATGGGCAGATGAGGCTGAAAAACAGCTTTCCAGGCTAGCCCCTTCTGCCTGCCTGCTATCTGCAGACGTTCACACTTTCGGAGCAGGGCTGAGAAAGGAGCCTGGCAGGGACACCACCATTCCCAGGCTACGTTTCAAGTTTGAGGTGGCAAGACAAGCAAGCAGCCCCAGTCTCTGTGCCTCTGTGCGAGCAGTGCCATGGGCAGATGAGGCTGACAAACAGCTTTCCAGGCTAGCCCCTTCTGCCTGCCAGCTATCTGCAGACGTTCGCACTTTCGGAGCAGGGCTGCGAAAGGAGCCTGGCAGGGACACCACCATTCCCAGGATACATTTGAAGTTGAGGTGGCAAGACAAGCAAGCAGCCCCAGTCTCTGTGCCTCTGTGCGAGCAGTGCCATGGGCAGATGAGGCTGACAAACAGCTTTCCAGGCTAGCCCCTTCTGCCTGCCAGCTATCTGCAGACGTTCACACCTTCAGAGCAGGGCTGAGAAAGGAGTCTGGCAGGGACGCCACCATTCCCAAGCTACGTTTCAAGTTTGAGGTGGCAAGACAAGCAAGCAGCCCCAGTCTCTGTGCCTCTGTGCGAGCAGTGCCATGGGCAGATGAGGCTGAGCAACAGCTTTCCAGGCTAGCCCCTTCTGCCTGCCAGCTATCTGCAGACGTTCGCACTTTCGGAGCAGGGCTGCGAAAGGAGCCTGGCAGGTACGTCCCTATTCCCAGGCTACGTTTGAAGTTTGAGGTGGCAAGACAAGCAAGCTGCCCCAGTCTCTGTGCCTCTGTGCGAGCAGTGCCATGGGCAGATGAGGCTGACAAACAGCTTTCCAGGCTAGCCCCTTCTGCCTGCCAGCTATCTGCAGACGTTCGCACTTTCGGAGCAGGGCTGCGAAAGGAGCCTGGCAGGGACACCACAATTCCCAAGCTACGTTTCAAGTTTGAGGTGGCTAGACAAGCAAGCAGCCCCAGTCTCTGTGCCTCTGTGCGAGCAGTGCCATGGGCAGATGAGGCTGAGCAACAGCTTTCCAGGCTAGCCCCTTCTGCCTGCCAGCTATCTGCAGATGTTCGCACTTTCGGAGCAGGGCTGCGAAAGGAGCCTGGCAGGGACACCACCATTCCCAGGCTACGTTTGAAGTTTGAGGTGGCAAGACAAGCAAGCAGCCCCAGTCTCTGTGCCTCTGTGCGAGCAGTGCCATGGGCAGATGAGGCTGACAAACAGCTTTCCAGGCTAGCCCCTTCTGCCTGCCAGCTATCTGCAGACGTTCGCACTTTTGGAGCAGGGTTGCGACAGGAGACTGGCAGGGACAGCAACATGCCCAACAAGGCTTCACGTTTGAGGTGGCAAGACAAGCAAGCAGCCCCAGTCTCTGTGCCTCTGTGCGAGCAGTGCCTTTGGCCAATGAGGCTGAGCAACAGCTTTCCAGGCTAGCCCCTTTTGCCTGCCAGCTATCTGCAGACGTTCGCACTTTTGGAGCAGGGCTGCGAAAGGAGCCTCACAGGGTCCCCCCCTTCCCAGGCTACGTTTGAAGTTTGAGGTGGCAAGACAAGCAAGCAGCCCCAGTCTCTGTGCCTCTGTGCGAGCAGTGCCATGGGCAGATGAGGCTGACAAACAGCTTTCCAGGCTAGCCCCTTCTGCCTGCCAGCTATCTGCAGACGTTCGCACTTTCGGAGCAGGGCTGCGAAAGGAGCCTGGCAGGGACACCACCATTCCCAGGATACATTTGAAGATTGAGGTGCCAAGACAAGCAAGCAGCCCCAGTCTCTGTGCCTCTGTGCGAGCAGTGCCATGGGCAGATGAGGCTGAGCAACAGCTTTCCAGGCTAGCCCCTTCTGCCTGCCAGCTATCTGCAGACGTTCAAACTTTCAGAACAGGGCTGAGAAAGGAGTCTGGCAGGGACACCACCATTCCCAGGCTACGTTTCAAGTTTGAGGTAGCAAGACAAGCAAGCAGCCCCAGTCTCTGTGCCTCTGTGCGAGCAGTGCCATGGGCAGATGAGGCTGACAAACAGCTTTCCAGGCTAGCCCCTTCTGCCTGCCAGCTATCTGCAGACGTTCGCACTTTCGGAGCAGGGCTGCGAAAGGAGCCTGGCAGGTACGTACCTATTCCCAGGCTACGTTTGAAGTTTGAGGTGGCAAGACAAGCAAGCAGCCCCAGTCTCTGTGCCTCTGTGCGAGCAGTGCCATGGGCAGATGAGGCTGAGCAACAGCTTTCCAGGCTAGCCCCTTCTGCCTGCCAGCTATCTGCAGACGTTCGCACTTTCGGAGCAGGGCTGCGAAAGGAGCCTGGCAGGGACACCACCATTCCCAAGTTACGTTTCAAGTTTGAGGTGGCTAGACAAGCGAGCAGCCCCAGTCTCTGTGCCTCTGTGCGAGCAGTGCCATGGGCAGATGAGGCTGAGCAACAGCTTTCCAGGCTAGCCCCTTCTGCCTGCCAGCTATCTGCAGACGTTCGCACTTTCGGAGCAGGGCTCCGAAAGGAGCCTGGCAGGGACACCACAATTCCCAAGCTACGTTTCACGTGTGAGGTGGCTAGACAAGCGAGCAACACCAGTCTCTGTGCCTCTGTGCGAGCAGTGCCATGGGCAGATGAGGCTGACAAACAGCTTTCCAGGCTAGCCTCTTCTGCCTGCTAGCTATCTGCAGACGTTCGCACTTTCGGAGCAGGGCTGCGAAAGGAGCCTCGCAGGGTCCCCCCCTTTCCCAGGATACATTTGAAGATTGAGGTGGCAAGACAAGCAAGCAGCCCCAGTCTCTGTGCCTCTGTGCGAGCAGTGCCTTTGGCCGATGAGGCTGAGCAACAGCTTTCCAGGCTAGCCCCTTCTGCCTGACAGCTATCTGCGGACGTTCACACTTTCGGAGCAGGGCTGCGAAAGGAGCCTGGCAGGGACACCACCATTCCCAGCCTACGTTTGAAGTTTGAGGTGGCAAGACAAGCAAGCAGCCCCAGTCTCTGTGCCTCTGTGCGATCAGTGCCATGGGCAGATGAGGCTGAGCAACAGCTTTCCAGGCTAGCCCCTTCTGCCTGCCGGCTATCTGCACACGTTCGCACTTTTGGAGCAGGGCTGCGAAAGGAGCCTGGCACGGTCCCCCTTCCCAGGCTACATTTGAAGTTTGAGGTGGCAAGACAAGCAAGCAGCCCCAGTCTCTGTGCCTCTGTGCGAGCAGTGCCATGGGCAGATGAGGCTGACAAACAGCTTTCCAGGCTAGCCCCTTCTGCCTGCCAGCTATCTGCAGACGTTCGCACTTTCGGAGCAGGGCTCCGAAAGGAGCCTGGTAGGGACACCACCATTCCCAGGCTACGTTTCAAGTTTGAGGTGGCAAGACAAGCAAGCAGCCCCAGTCTCTGTGCCTCTGTGCGAGCAGTGCCATGGGCAGATGAGGCTGAAAAACAGCTTTCCAGGCTAGCCCCTTCTGCCTGCCTGCTATCTGCAGACGTTCACACTTTCGGAGCAGGGCTGAGAAAGGAGCCTGGCAGGGACACCACCATTCCCAGGCTACGTTTGAAGTTTGAGGTGGCAAGACAAGCAAGCAGCCCCAGTCTCTGTGCCTCTGTGCGAGCAGTGCCATGGGCAGATGAGGCTGAGCAACAGCTTTCCAGGCTAGCCCCTTCTGCCTGCCAGCTATCTGCAGACGTTCACACTTTCGGAGCAGGGCTGAGAAAGGAGCCTGGCAGGTTCCCCCCCATTCCCAGGCTACATTTGAAGTTTGAGGTGGCAAGACAAGCAAGCAGCCCCAGTCTCTGTGCCTCTGGGCGAGCAGTGCCTTTGGCCGATGAGGCTGACAAACAGCTTTCCAGGCTAGCCCCTTCTGCCTGCCAGCTATCTGCAGACGTTCGCACTTTTGGAGCAGGGCTGCGAAAGGAGCCTGGCAGGGACACCACCATTCCCAGGATACATTTGAAGACTGAGGTGGCAAGACAAGCAAGCAGCCCCAGTCTCTGTGCCTCTGGGCGAGCAGTGCCATGGGCAGATGAGGCTGAGCAACAGCTTTCCAGGCTAGCCCCTTCTGCCTGCCAGCTATCTGCAGACGTTCGCACTTTCGGAGCAGGGCTGCGAAAGGGCCTGGCAGGGACACCACCATTCCCAGGCTACGTTTGAAGTTTGAGGTGGCAAGACAAGCAAGCAGCCCCCGTCTCTGTGCCTCTGTGCGAGCAGTGCCTTTGGCCGATGAGGCTGACAAACAGCTTTCCAGGCTAGCCCCTTCTGCCTGCCAGCTATCTGCAGACGTTCGCACTTTCGGAGCAGGGCTGCGAAAGGAGCCTGGCAGGGACACCACCATTCCCAGGATACATTTGAAGATTGAGGTGGCAAGACAAGCAAGCAGCCCCAGTCTCTGTGCCTCTGTGCGAGCAGTGCCATGGGCAGATGAGGCTGACAAACAGCTTTCCAGGTTAGCCCCTTCTGCCTGCCAGCTGTTTGCAGACGTTCGCACTTTTGGAGCAGGGTTACGAAAGGAGACTGGCAGGGACAGCACCATGCCCAACAACGCTTCACGTTTGAGGTGGCAAGACAAGCAAGCAGCCCCAGTCTCTGTGCCTCTGTGCGAGCAGTGCCATGGGCAGATGAGGCTGACAAACAGCTTTCCAGGCTAGCCCCTTCTGCCTGCCAGCTATCTGCAGACGTTCGCACTTTCGGAGCAGGGTTGAGAAAGGAGCCTGGCAGGGACACCACCATTCCCAGGCTACGTTTGAAGTTTGAGGTGGCAAGACAAGCAAGCATCCCCAGTCTCTGTGCCTCTGTGCGAGCAGTGCCATGGGCAGATGAGGCTGACAAACAGCTTTCCAGGCTAGCCCCTTCTGCCTGCCAGCTATCTGCAGACGTTCGCACTTTCGGAGCAGGGCTGCGAAAGGAGCCTGGCAGGGACACCACCATTCCCAGGCTACGTTTGAAGTTTGAGGTGGCAAGACAAGCAAGCAGCCCCAGTCTCTGTGCCTCTGTGCGAGCAGTGCCTTTGGCCGATGAGGCTGACAAACAGCTTTCCAGGCTAGCCCCTTCTGCCTGCCAGCTATCTGCAGACGTTCGCACTTTCGGAGCAGGGCTGCGAAAGGAGCCTGGCAGGGACACCACCATTCCCAGGATACATTTGAAGATTGAGGTGGCAAGACAAGCAAGCAGCCCCAGTCTCTGTGCCTCTGTGCGAGCAGTGCCATGGGCAGATGAGGCTGACAAACAGCTTTCCAGGCTAGCCCCTTCTGCCTGCCAGCTATCTGCAGACGTTCGCACTTTCGGAGCAGGGCTGCGAAAGGAGCCTGGCAGGGACACCACCATTCCCAGGCTACGTTTCAAGTTTGAGGTGGCAAGACAAGCAAGCAGCCCCTGTCTCTGTGCCTCTGTGCGAGCAGTGCCATGGGCAGATGAGGCTGACAAACAGCTTTCCAGGCTAGCCCCTTCTGCCTGCCAGCTGTTTGCAGACGTTCGCACTTTTGGAGCAGGGTTGCGAAAGGAGACTGGCAGGGACAGCACCATGCCAGCAACGCTTCACGTTTGAGGTGGCAAGACAAGCAAGCAGCCCCAGTCTCTGTGCCTCTGTGCGAGCAGTGCCATGGGCAGATGAGGCTGACAAACAGCTTTCCAGGCTAGCCCCTTCTGCCTGCCAGCTATTTGCAGACGTTCGCACTTTCGGAGCAGGGCTGCGAAAGGAGCCTGGCAGGGACACCACCATTCCCAGGCTACGTTTCAAGGTTGAGGTGGCAAGACAAGAAAGCAGCCCCAGTCTCTGTGCCTCTGTGCGAGCAGTGCCATGGGCAGATGAGGCTGAGCAACAGCTTTCCAGGCTAGCCCCTTCTGCCTGCCAGCTATCTGCAGACGTTCGCACTTTCGGAGCAGGGCTGCGAAAGGAGCCTGGCAGGGACACCACCATTCCCAGGCTACGTTTCAAGTTTGAGGTGGCAAGACAAGCAAGCAGCCCCAGTCTCTGTGCCTCTGTGCGAGCAGTGCCATGGGCAGATGAGGCTGACAAACAGCTTTCCAGGCTAGCCCCTTCTGCCTGCCAGCTATCTGCAGACGTTCGCACTTTTGGAGCAGGGTTGCGAAAGGAGACTGGCAGGTGCGTCCCTATTCCCAGGCTACGTTTGAAGTTTGAGGTGGCAAGACAAGCAAGCAGCCCCAGTCTCTGTGCCTCTGTGCGAGCAGTGCCATGGGCAGATGAGGCTGAGCAACAGCTTTCCAGGCTAGCCCCTTCTGCCTGCCAGCTATCTGCAGACGTTCACACTTTCGGAGCAGGGCTGAGAAAGGACCCTGGCAGGGACACCACCATTCCCAGGCTACGTTTCAAGTTTGAGGTGGCAAGACAAGCAAGCAGCCCCAGTCTCTGTGCCTCTGTGCGAGCAGTGCCATGGGCAGATGAGGCTGAGCAACAGCTTTCCAGGCTAGCCACTTCTGCCTGCCAGCTATCTGCAGACGTTCGCACTTTCGGAGCAGGGCTGAGAAAGGAGCCTGGCAGGTTCCCCCCCATTCCCAGGCTACATTTGAAGTTTGAGAAGGCAACACAAGCGAGCAGCCCCAGTCTCTGTGCCTCTGTGCGAGCAGTGCCATGGGCAGATGAGGCTGACAAACAGCTTTCCAGGCTAGCCCCTTCTGCCTGCCAGCTATCTGCAGACGTTCGCACTTTTGGAGCAGGGCTGCGAAAGGAGCCTGGCAGGGACACCTCCATTCCCAGGCTAAATTTGAAGTTTGAGGTGGCAAGACAAGCAAGCAGCCCCAGTCTCTGTGCCTCTGGGCGAGCAGTGCCATGGGCAGATGAGGCTGAGCAACAGCTTTCCAGGCTAGCCCCTTCTGCCTGCCAGCTATCTGCAGACGTTCGCACTTTCGGAGCAGGGCTGCGAAAGGAGCCTGGCAGGGACACCACCATTCCCAAGCTACGTTTCACGTGTGAGGTGGCTAGACAAGCGAGCAACCCCAGTCTCTGTGCCTCTGTGCGAGCAGTGCCATGGGCAGATGAGGCTGACAAACAGCTTTCCAGGCTAGCCTCTTCTGCCTGCTAGCTATCTGCAGACGTTCGCACTTTCGGAGCAGGGCTGCGAAAGGAGCCTCGCAGGGTCCCCCCCTTTCCCAGGATACATTTGAAGATTGAGGTGGCAAGACAAGCAAGCAGCCCCAGTCTCTGTGCCTCTGTGCGAGCAGTGCCTTTGGCCCATGAGGCTGAGCAACAGCTTTCCAGGCTAACCCCTTCTGCCTGCCAGCTATCTGCGGACGTTCACACTTTCGGAGCAGGGCTGCGAAAGGAGCCTGGCAGGGACACCACCATTCCCAGGCTACGTTTGAAGTTTGAGGTGGCAAGACAAGCAAGCAGCCCCAGTCTCTGTGCCTCTGTGCGATCAGTGCCATGGGCAGATGAGGCTGAGCAACAGCTTTCCAGGCTAGCCCCTTCTGCCTGCCAGCTATCTGCAGACGTTCGCACTTTTGGAGCAGGGCTGCGAAAGGAGACTGGCAGGGACAGAACCATGCCCAGCAACGCTTCACGTTTGAGGTGGCAAGACAAGCAAGCAGCCCCAGTCTCTGTGCCTCTGTGCGAGCAGTGCCATGGGCAGATGAGGCTGACAAACAGCTTTCCAGGCTAGCCCCTTCTGCCTGCCAGATATCTGCAGACGTTCGCACTTTCGGAGCAGGGCTCCGAAAGGAGCCTGGTAGGGACACCACCATTCCCAGGCTACGTTTCAAGTTTGAGGTGGCAAGACAAGCAAGCAGCCCCAGTCTCTGTGCCTCTGTGCGAGCAGTGCCATGGGCAGATGAGGCTGAAAAACAGCTTTCCAGGCTAGCCCCTTCTGCCTGCCTGCTATCTGCAGACGTTCACACTTTCGGAGCAGGGCTGCGAAAGGAGCCTGGCAGGGACACCACCATTCCCGGCTACGTTTGAAGTTTGAGGTGGCAAGACAAGCAAGCAGCCCCAGTCTCTGTGCCTCTGTGCGAGCAGTGCCATGGGCAGATGAGGCTGAGCAACAGCTTTCCAGGCTAGCCCCTTCTGCCTGCCAGCTATCTGCAGACGTTCACACTTTCGGAGCAGGGCTGAGAAAGGAGCCTGGCAGGATCCCCCCCATTCCCAGGCTACATTTGAAGTTTGAGGTGGCAAGACAAGCAAGCAGCCCCAGTCTCTGTGCCTCTGGGCGAGCAGTGCCTTTGGCCGATGAGGCTGACAAACAGCTTTCCAGGCTAGCCCCTTCTGCCTGCCAGC
This sequence comes from Opisthocomus hoazin, assembly GCF_030867145.1. Classification (NCBI taxonomy): domain Eukaryota; kingdom Metazoa; phylum Chordata; class Aves; order Opisthocomiformes; family Opisthocomidae; genus Opisthocomus; species Opisthocomus hoazin. The sequence continues at coordinate 452,165 of NC_134450.1, read as the reverse complement.
TATCTGCAGACGTTCGCACTTTTGGAGCAGGGCTGCGAAAGGAGCCTGGCAGGGACACCACCATTCCCAGGCTACGTTTGAAGTTTGAGGTGGCAAGACAAGCAAGCAGCCCCAGTCTCTGTGCCTCTGGGCGAGCAGTGCCATGGGCAGATGAGGCTGAGCAACAGCTTTCCAGGCTAGCCCCTTCTGCCTGCCAGCTATCTGCAGACGTTCGCACTTTCGGAGCAGGGCTGAGAAAGGAGCCTGGCAGGGACACCACCATTCCCAGGCTACGTTTGAAGTTTGAGGTGGCAAGACAAGAAAGCAGGCCCAGTCTCTGTGCCTCTGGGCGAGCAGTGCCTTTGGCCGATGAGGCTGACAAACAGCTTTCCAGGCTAGCCCCTTCTGCCTGCCAGCTATCTGCAGACGTTCGCACTTTCGGAGCAGGGCTGCGAAAGGAGCCTGGCAGGGACACCACCATTCCCAGGATACATTTGAAGATTGAGGTGGCAAGACAAGCAAGCAGCCCCAGTCTCTGTGCCTCTGTGCGAGCAGTGCCATGGGCAGATGAGGCTGACAAACAGCTTTCCAGGCTAGCCCCTTCTGCCTGCCAGCTATCTGCAGACGTTCGCACTTTCGGAGCAGGGCTGCGAAAGGAGCGTGGCAGGGACACCACCATTCCCAGGCTACGTTTGAAGTTTGAGGTGGCAAGACAAGCGAGTAGCCCCAGTCTCTGTGCCTCTGTGCGAGCAGTGCCATGGGCAGATGAGGCTGACAAACAGCTTACCAGGCTAGCCCCTTCTGCCTGCCAGCTATCTGCAGACGTTCGCACTTTTGGAGCAGGGCTGCGAAAGGAGCCTGGCAGGTACGTCCCTATTCCCAGGCTACGTTTGAAGTTTGAGGTGGCAAGACAAGCGAGCAGCCCCAGTCTCTGTGCCTCTGTGCGAGCAGTGCCATGGGCAGATGAGGCTGACAAACAGCTTACCAGGCTAGCCCCTTCTGCCTGCCAGCTATCTGCAGACGTTCGCACTTTTGGAGCAGGGCTGCGAAAGGAGCCTGACAGGTACGTCCCTATTCCCTGGCTACGTTTGAAGATTGAGGTGGCAAGACAAGCAAGCAGCCCAAGTCTCTGTGCCTCTGTGCGAGCAGTGCCATGGGCAGATGAGGCTGACAAAGAGCTTTCCAGGCTAGCCCCTTCTGCCTGCCAGCTATCTGCAGACGTTCGCACTTTCGCAGCAGGGCTGAGAAAGGAGTCTGGCAGGGACACCACCATTCCCAGGCTACGTTTCAAGTTTGAGGTGGCAAGACAAGCAAGCAGCCCCAGTCTCTGTGCCTCTGGGTGAGCAGTGCCTTTGGCCGATGAGGCTGACAAACAGCTTTCCAGGCTAGCCCCTTCTGCCTGCCAGCTATCTGCAGACGTTCGCACTTTCAGAGCAGGGCTGCGAAAGGAGCCTGGCAGGGACACCACCATTCCCAGGATACATTTGAAGATTGAGGTGGCAAGACAAGCAAGCAGCCCCAGTCTCTGTGCCTCTGTGCGAGCAGTGCCATGGGCAGATGAGGCTGACAAACAGCTTACCAGGCTAGCCCCTTCTGCCTGCCAGCTATCTGCAGACGTTCGCACTTTCGGAGCAGGGCTGCGAAAGGAGCCTGGCAGGGACACCACCATTCCCAGGCTACGTTTGAAGTTTGAGGTGGCAAGACAAGCAAGCAGCCCCAGTCTCTGTGCCTCTGTGCGAGCAGTGCCTTTGGCCGATGAGGCTGACAAACAGCTTTCCAGGCTAGCCCCTTCTGCCTGCCAGCTATCTGCAGACGTTCGCACTTTCGGAGCAGGGCTGAGAAAGGAGCCTGGCAGGGACACAACCATTCCCAGGATACATTTGAAGATTGAGGTGGCAAGACAAGCAAGCAGCCCCAGTCTCTGTGCCTCTGTGCGAGCAGTGCCATGGGCAGATGAGGCTGACAAACAGCTTTCCAGGCTAGCCCCTTCTGCCTGCCAGCTATCTGCAGACGTTCGCACTTTCGGAGCAGGGCTGCGAAAGGAGCCTGGCAGGGACACCACCATTCCCAGGCTACGTTTCAAGTTTGAGGTGGCAAGACAAGCAAGCAGCCCCCGTCTCTGTGCCTCTGTGCGAGCAGTGCCATGGGCAGATGAGGCTGACAAACAGCTTTCCAGGCTAGCCCCTTCTGCCTGCCAGCTGTTTGCAGACGTTCGCACTTTCGGAGCAGGGCTGCGAAAGGAGACTGGCAGGGACAGCACCATGCCCAGCAACGCTTCACGTTTGAGGTGGCAAGACAAGCAAGCAGCCCCAGTCTCTGTGCCTCTGTGCGAGCAGTGCCATGGGCAGATGAGGCTGAGCAACAGCTTTCCAGGCTAGCCCCTTCTGCCTGCCAGCTATCTGCAGACGTTCGCACTTTCGGAGCAGGGCTGCGAAAGGAGCCTCGCAGGGTCCCCCCCTTTCCCAGGATACATTTGAAGATTGAGGTGGCAAGACAAGCAAGCAGCCCCAGTCTCTGTGCCTCTGTGCGAGCAGTGCCTTTGGCCGATGAGGCTGACAAACAGCTTTCCAGGCTAGCCCCTTCTGCCAGCCAGCTATCTGCAGACGTTCGCACTTTCGGAGCAGGGCTGCGAAAGGAGCCTGGCAGGGACACCACCATTCCCAGGCTACGTTTGAAGTTTGAGGTGGCAAGACAAGCGAGCAGCCCCAGTCTCTGTGCCTCTGTGCGAGCAGCCATGGGCAGATGAGGCTGACAAACAGCTTTCCAGACTAGCCCCTTCTGCCTGCCAGCTGTCTGCAGACGTTCGCACTTTCGGAGCAGGGCTGCGAAAGGAGCCTGGCAGGTACGTCCCTATTCCCAGGCTACGTTTGAAGTTTGAGGTGGCAAGACAAGCAAGCAGCCCCAGTCTCTGTGCCTCTGTGCGATCAGTGCCATGGGCAGATGAGGCTGAGCAACAGCTTTCCAGGCTAGCCCCTTCTGCCTGCCGGCTATCTGCACACGTTCGCACTTTTGGAGCAGGGCTGCGAAAGGAGCCTGGCAGGGTCCCCCTTCCCAGGCTACATTTGAAGTTTGAGGTGGCAAGACAAGCAAGCAGCCCCAGTCTCTGTGCCTCTGTGCGAGCAGTGCCATGGGCAGATGAGGCTGACAAACAGCTTTCCAGGCTAGCCCCTTCTGCCTGCCAGATATCTGCAGACGTTCGCACTTTCGGAGCAGGGCTCCGAAAGGAGCCTGGTAGGGACACCACCATTCCCAGGCTACGTTTCAAGTTTGAGGTGGCAAGACAAGCAAGCAGCCCCAGTCTCTGTGCCTCTGTGCGAGCAGTGCCATGGGCAGATGAGGCTGAAAAACAGCTTTCCAGGCTAGCCCCTTCTGCCTGCCTGCTATCTGCAGACGTTCACACTTTCGGAGCAGGGCTGAGAAAGGAGCCTGGCAGGGACACCACCATTCCCAGGCTACGTTTGAAGTTTGAGGTGGCAAGACAAGCAAGCAGCCCCAGTCTCTGTGCCTCTGTGCGAGCAGTGCCATGGGCAGATGAGGCTGAGCAACAGCTTTCCAGGCTAGCCCCTTCTGCCTGCCAGCTATCTGCAGACGTTCACACTTTCGGAGCAGGGCTGAGAAAGGAGCCTGGCAGGTTCCCCCCCATTCCCAGGCTACATTTGAAGTTTGAGGTGGCAAGACAAGCAAGCAGCCCCAGTCTCTGTGCCTCTGTGCGAGCAGTGCCTTTGGCCGATGAGGCTGACAAACAGCTTTCCAGGCTAGCCCCTTCTGCCTGCCAGCTATCTGCAGACGTTCGCACTTTTGGAGCAGGGCTGCAAAAGGAGCCTGGCAGGGACACCACCATTCCCAGGATACATTTGAAGATTGAGGTGGCAAGACAAGCAAGCAGCCCCAGTCTCTGTGCCTCTGGGCGAGCAGTGCCATGGGCAGATGAGGCTGAGCAACAGCTTTCCAGGCTAGCCCCTTCTGCCTGCCAGCTATCTGCAGACGTTCGCACTTTCGGAGCAGGGCTGCGAAAGGGCCTGGCAGGGACACCACCATTCCCAGGCTACGTTTGAAGTTTGAGGTGGCAAGACAAGCAAGCAGCCCCCGTCTCTGTGCCTCTGTGCGAGCAGTGCCTTTGGCCGATGAGGCTGACAAACAGCTTTCCAGGCTAGCCCCTTCTGCCTGCCAGCTATCTGCAGACGTTCGCACTTTCGGAGCAGGGCTGCGAAAGGAGCCTGGCAGGGACACCACCATTCCCAGGATACATTTGAAGATTGAGGTGGCAAGACAAGCAAGCAGCCCCAGTCTCTGTGCCTCTGTGCGAGCAGTGCCATGGGCAGATGAGGCTGACAAACAGCTTTCCAGGCTAGCCCCTTCTGCCTGCCAGCTGTTTGCAGACGTTCGCACTTTTGGAGCAGGGTTACGAAAGGAGACTGGCAGGGACAGCACCATGCCCAACAACGCTTCACGTTTGAGGTGGCAAGACAAGCAAGCAGCCCCAGTCTCTGTGCCTCTGTGCGAGCAGTGCCATGGGCAGATGAGGCTGACAAACAGTTTTCCAGGCTAGCCCCTTCTGCCTGCCAGCTATCTGCAGACGTTCGCACTTTCGGAGCAGGGTTGAGAAAGGAGCCTGGCAGGGACACCACCATTCCCAGGCTACGTTTGAAGTTTGAGGTGGCAAGACAAGCAAGCAGCCCCAGTCTCTGTGCCTCTGTGCGAGCAGTGCCATGGGCAGATGAGGCTGAAAAACAGCTTTCCAGGCTAGCCCCTTCTGGCTGCCAGCTATCTGCAGACGTTCGCACTTTTGGAGCAGGGCTGCGAAAGGAGCCTGGCAGGTACGTCCCTATTCCCAGGCTACGTTTGAAGTTTGAGGTGGCAAGACAAGCAAGCAGCCCCAGTCTCTGTGCCTCTGTGCGAGCAGTGCCATGGGCAGATGAGGCTGACAAAGAGCTTTCCAGGCTAGCCCCTTCTGCCTGCCAGCTATCTGCAGACGTTCGCACTTTCGGAGCAGGGCTGAGAAAGGAGTCTGGCAGGGACACCACCATTCCCAGGCTACGTTTGAAGTTTGAGGTGGCAAGACAAGCAAGCATCCCCAGTCTCTGTGCCTCTGTGCGAGCAGTGCCATGGGCAGATGAGGCTGACAAACAGCTTTCCAGGCTAGCCCCTTCTGCCTGCCAGCTATCTGCAGACGTTCGCACTTTCGGAGCAGGGCTGCGAAAGGAGCCTGGCAGGGACACCACCATTCCCAGGCTACGTTTGAAGTTTGAGGTGGCAAGACAAGCAAGCAGCCCCAGTCTCTGTGCCTCTGTGCGAGCAGTGCCTTTGGCCGATGAGGCTGACAAACAGCTTTCCAGGCTAGCCCCTTCTGCCTGCCAGCTATCTGCAGACGTTCGCACTTTCGGAGCAGGGCTGCGAAAGGAGCCTGGCAGGGACACCACCATTCCCAGGATACATTTGAAGATTGAGGTGGCAAGACAAGCAAGCAGCCCCAGTCTCTGTGCCTCTGTGCGAGCAGTGCCATGGGCAGATGAGGCTGACAAACAGCTTTCCAGGCTAGCCCCTTCTGCCTGCCAGCTATCTGCAGACGTTCGCACTTTCGGAGCAGGGCTGCGAAAGGAGCCTGGCAGGGACACCACCATTCCCAGGCTACGTTTCAAGTTTGAGGTGGCAAGACAAGCAAGCAGCCCCCGTCTCTGTGCCTCTGTGCGAGCAGTGCCATGGGCAGATGAGGCTGACAAACAGCTTTCCAGGCTAGCCCCTTCTGCCTGCCAGCTGTTTGCAGACGTTCGCACTTTTGGAGCAGGGTTGCGAAAGGAGACTGGCAGGGACAGCACCATGCCAGCAACGCTTCACGTTTGAGGTGGCAAGACAAGCAAGCAGCCCCAGTCTCTGTGCCTCTGTGCGAGCAGTGCCATGGGCAGATGAGGCTGACAAACAGCTTTCCAGGCTAGCCCCTTCTGCCTGCCAGCTATTTGCAGACGTTCGCACTTTCGGAGCAGGGCTGCGAAAGGAGCCTGGCAGGGACACCACCATTCCCAGGCTACGTTTCAAGGTTGAGGTGGCAAGACAAGAAAGCAGCCCCAGTCTCTGTGCCTCTGTGCGAGCAGTGCCATGGGCAGATGAGGCTGAGCAACAGCTTTCCAGGCTAGCCCCTTCTGCCTGCCAGCTATCTGCAGACGTTCGCACTTTCGGAGCAGGGCTGCGAAAGGAGCCTGGCAGGGACACCACCATTCCCAGGCTACGTTTCAAGTTTGAGGTGGCAAGACAAGCAAGCAGCCCCAGTCTCTGTGCCTCTGTGCGAGCAGTGCCATGGGCAGATGAGGCTGACAAACAGCTTTCCAGGCTAGCCCCTTCTGCCTGCCAGCTATCTGCAGACGTTCGCACTTTTGGAGCAGGGTTGCGAAAGGAGACTGGCAGGTGCGTCCCTATTCCCAGGCTACGTTTGAAGTTTGAGGTGGCAAGACAAGCAAGCAGCCCCAGTCTCTGTGCCTCTGTGCGAGCAGTGCCATGGGCAGATGAGGCTGAGCAACAGCTTTCCAGGCTAGCCCCTTCTGCCTGCCAGCTATCTGCAGACGTTCACACTTTCGGAGCAGGGCTGAGAAAGGAGCCTGGCAGGGACACCACCATTCCCAGGCTACGTTTGAAGTTTGAGGTGGCAAGACAAGCAAGCAGCCCCAGTCTCTGTGCCTCTGTGCGAGCAGTGCCATGGGCAGATGAGGCTGAGCAACAGCTTTCCAGGCTAGCCACTTCTGCCTGCCAGCTATCTGCAGACGTTCGCACTTTCGGAGCAGGGCTGAGAAAGGAGCCTGGCAGGTTCCCCCCCATTCCCAGGCTACATTTGAAGTTTGAGAAGGCAACACAAGCGAGCAGCCCCAGTCTCTGTGCCTCTGTGCGAGCAGTGCCATGGGCAGATGAGGCTGACAAACAGCTTTCCAGGCTAGCCCCTTCTGCCTGCCAGCTATCTGCAGACGTTCGCACTTTTGGAGCAGGGCTGCGAAAGGAGCCTGGCAGGGACACCTCCATTCCCAGGCTAAATTTGAAGTTTGAGGTGGCAAGACAAGCAAGCAGCCCCAGTCTCTGTGCCTCTGTGCGAGCAGTGCCATGGGCAGATGAGGCTGACAAACAGCTTTCCAGGCTAGCCCCTTCTGCCTGCCAGCTATCTGCAGACGTTCGCACTTTCGGAGCAGGGCTGCGAAAGGAGCCTGGCAGGGACACCACCATTCCCAAGTTACGTTTCAAGTTTGAGGTGGCTAGACAAGCGAGCAGCCCCAGTCTCTGTGCCTCTGTGCGAGCAGTGCCATGGGCAGATGAGGCTGAGCAACAGCTTTCCAGGCTAGCCCCTTCTGCCTGCCAGCTATCTGCAGACGTTCGCACTTTTGGAGCAGGGCTCCGAAAGGACCCTGGCAGGGACACCACAATTCCCAAGCTACGTTTCACGTGTGAGGTGGCTAGACAAGCGAGCAACCCCAGTCTCTGTGCCTCTGTGCGAGCAGTGCCATGGGCAGATGAGGCTGACAAACAGCTTTCCAGGCTAGCCTCTTCTGCCTGCTAGCTATCTGCAGACGTTCGCACTTTCGGAGCAGGGCTGCGAAAGGAGCCTCGCAGGGTCCCCCCCTTTCCCAGGATACATTTGAAGATTGAGGTGGCAAGACAAGCAAGCAGCCCCAGTCTCTGTGCCTCTGTGCGAGCAGTGCCTTTGGCCCATGAGGCTGAGCAACAGCTTTCCAGGCTAACCCCTTCTGCCTGCCAGCTATCTGCGGACGTTCACACTTTCGGAGCAGGGCTGCGAAAGGAGCCTGGCAGGGACACCACCATTCCCAGGCTACGTTTGAAGTTTGAGGTGGCAAGACAAGCAAGCAGCCCCAGTCTCTGTGCCTCTGTGCGATCAGTGCCATGGGCAGATGAGGCTGAGCAACAGCTTTCCAGGCTAGCCCCTTCTGCCTGCCAGCTATCTGCAGACGTTCGCACTTTTGGAGCAGGGCTGCGAAAGGAGACTGGCAGGGACAGCACCATGCCCAGCAACGCTTCACGTTTGAGGTGGCAAGACAAGCAAGCAGCCCCAGTCTCTGTGCCTCTGTGCGAGCAGTGCCATGGGCAGATGAGGCTGACAAACAGCTTTCCAGGCTAGCCCCTTCTGCCTGCCAGATATCTGCAGACGTTCGCACTTTCGGAGCAGGGCTCCGAAAGGAGCCTGGTAGGGACACCACCATTCCCAGGCTACGTTTCAAGTTTGAGGTGGCAAGACAAGCAAGCAGCCCCAGTCTCTGTGCCTCTGTGCGAGCAGTGCCATGGGCAGATGAGGCTGAAAAACAGCTTTCCAGGCTAGCCCCTTCTGCCTGCCTGCTATCTGCAGACGTTCACACTTTCGGAGCAGGGCTGCGAAAGGAGCCTGGCAGGGACACCACCATTCCCGGCTACGTTTGAAGTTTGAGGTGGCAAGACAAGCAAGCAGCCCCAGTCTCTGTGCCTCTGTGCGAGCAGTGCCATGGGCAGATGAGGCTGAGCAACAGCTTTCCAGGCTAGCCCCTTCTGCCTGCCAGCTATCTGCAGACGTTCACACTTTCGGAGCAGGGCTGAGAAAGGAGCCTGGCAGGATCCCCCCCATTCCCAGGCTACATTTGAAGTTTGAGGTGGCAAGACAAGCAAGCAGCCCCAGTCTCTGTGCCTCTGGGCGAGCAGTGCCTTTGGCCGATGAGGCTGACAAACAGCTTTCCAGGCTAGCCCCTTCTGCCTGCCAGCTATCTGCAGACGTTCGCACTTTTGGAGCAGGGCTGCGAAAGGAGCCTGGCAGGGACACCACCATTCCCAGGATACATTTGAAGATTGAGGTGGCAAGACAAGCAAGCAGCCCCAGTCTCTGTGCCTCTGGGCGAGCAGTGCCATGGGCAGATGAGGCTGACAAACAGCTTACCAGGCTAGCCCCTTCTGCCTGCCAGCTATCTGCAGACGTTCGCACTTTTGGAGCAGGGCTGCGAAAGGAGCCTGGCAGGTACGTCCCTATTCCCAGGCTACGTGTGAAGATTGAGGTGGCAAGACAAGCAAGCAGCCCAAGTCTCTGTGCCTCTGTGCGAGCAGTGCCATGGGCAGATGAGGCTGACAAAGAGCTTTCCAGGCTAGCCCCTTCTGCCTGCCAGCTATCTGCAGACGTTCGCACTTTCGGAGCAGGGCTGAGAAAGGAGTCTGGCAGGGACACCACCATTCCCAGGCTACGTTTGAAGTTTGAGGTGGCAAGACAAGCAAGCAGCACCAGTCTCTGTGCCTCTGGGCGAGCATTGCCTTTGGCCGATGAGGCTGACAAACAGCTTTCCAGGCTAGCCCCTTCTGCCTGCCAGCTATCTGCAGACGTTCGCACTTTCGGAGCAGGGCTGCGAAAGGAGCCTGGCAGGGACACCACCATTCCCAGGATACATTTAAAGATTGAGGTGGCAAGACAAGCAAGCAGCCCCAGTCTCTGTGCCTCTGTGCGAGCAGTGCCATGGGCAGATGAGGCTGACAAACAGCTTTCCAGGCTAGCCCCTTCTGGCTGCCAGCTATCTGCAGACGTTCGCACTTTCGGAGCAGGGCTGAGAAAGGAGCCTGGCAGGGACACCACCATTCCCAGGCTACGTTTGAAGTTTGAGGTGGCAAGACAAGCAAGCAGCCCCCGTCTCTGTGCCTCTGTGCGAGCAGTGCCATGGGCAGATGAGGCTGACAAACAGCTTTCCAGGCTAGCCCCTTCTGCCTGCCAGCTATCTGCAGACGTTCGCACTTTCGGAGCAGGGCTGAGAAAGGAGCCTGGCAGGGACACCACCATTCCCAGGCTACGTTTGAAGTTTGAGGTGGCAAGACAAGCGAGCAGCCCCAGTCTCTGTGCCTCTGTGCGAGCAGTGCCATGGGCAGATGAGGCTGACAAACAGCTTACCAGGCTAGCCCCTTCTGCCTGCCAGCTATCTGCAGACGTTCGCACTTTTGGAGCAGGGCTGCGAAAGGAGCCTGACAGGTACGTCCCTATTCCCTGGCTACGTTTGAAGATTGAGGTGGCAAGACAAGCAAGCAGCCCAAGTCTCTGTGCCTCTGTGCGAGCAGTGCCATGGGCAGATGAGGCTGACAAAGAGCTTTCCAGGCTAGCCCCTTCTGCCTGCCAGCTATCTGCAGACGTTCGCACTTTCGCAGCAGGGCTGAGAAAGGAGTCTGGCAGGGACACCACCATTCCCAGGCTACGTTTGAAGTTTGAGGTGGCAAGACAAGCAAGCAGCCCCAGTCTCTGTGCCTCTGGGTGAGCAGTGCCTTTGGCCGATGAGGCTGACAAACAGCTTTCCAGGCTAGCCCCTTCTGCCTGCCAGCTATCTGCAGACGTTCGCACTTTCGGAGCAGGGCTGCGAAAGGAGCCTGGCAGGGACACCACCATTCCCAGGATACATTTGAAGACTGAGGTGGCAAGACAAGCAAGCAGCCCCAGTCTCTGTGCCTCTGTGCGAGCAGTGCCATGGGCAGATGAGGCTGACAAACAGCTTTCCAGGCTAGCCCCTTCTGGCTGCCAGCTATCTGCAGACGTTCGCACTTTCGGAGCAGGGCTGCGAAAGGAGCGTGGCAGGGACACCACCATTCCCAGGCTACGTTTCAAGTTTGAGGTGGCAAGACAAGCAAGCAGCCCCCGTCTCTGTGCCTCTGTGCGAGCAGTGCCATGGGCAGATGAGGCTGACAAACAGCTTTCCAGGCTAGCCCCTTCTGCCTGCCAGCTGTTTGAAGACGTTCGCACATTTAGAGCAGGGTTGCGAAAGGAGACTGGCAGGGACAGCACCATGCCCAACAACGCTTCACGTTTGAGGTGGCAAGACAAGCAAGCAGCCCCAGTCTCTGTGCCTCTGTGCGAGCAGTGCCATGGGCAGATGAGGCTGACAAACAGTTTTCCAGGCTAGCCCCTTCTGCCTGCCAGCTATCTGCAGACGTTCGCACTTTCGGAGCAGGGCTGAGAAAGGAGCCTGGCAGGGACACCACCATTCCCAGGCTACGTTTGAAGTTTGAGGTGGCAAGACAAGCGAGCAGCCCCAGTCTCTGTGCCTCTGTGCGAGCAGTGCCATGGGCAGATGAGGCTGACAAACAGCTTACCAGGCTAGCCCCTTCTGCCTGCCAGCTATCTGCAGACGTTCGCACTTTCGGAGCACGGCTGCGAAAGGAGCCTGGCAGGGACACCACCATTCCCAGGCTACGTTTGAAGTTTGAGGTGGCAAGACAAGCAAGCAGCCCCAGTCTCTGTGCCTCTGTGCGATCAGTGCCATGGGCAGATGAGGCTGAGCAACAGCTTTCCAGGCTAGCCCCTTCTGCCTGCCAGCTATCTGCAGACGTTCGCACTTTTGGAGCAGGGCTGCGAAAGGAGACTGGCAGGGACAGCACCATGCCCAGCAACGCTTCACGTTTGAGGTGGCAAGACAAGCAAGCAGCCCCAGTCTCTGTGCCTCTGTGCGAGCAGTGCCATGGGCAGATGAGGCTGACAAACAGCTTTCCAGGCTAGCCCCTTCTGCCTGCCAGATATCTGCAGACGTTCGCACTTTCGGAGCAGGGCTCCGAAAGGAGCCTGGTAGGGACACCACCATTCCCAGGCTACGTTTCAAGTTTGAGGTGGCAAGACAAGCAAGCAGCCCCAGTCTCTGTGCCTCTGTGCGAGCAGTGCCATGGGCAGATGAGGCTGAAAAACAGCTTTCCAGGCTAGCCCCTTCTGCCTGCCTGCTATCTGCAGACGTTCACACTTTCGGAGCAGGGCTGCGAAAGGAGCCTGGCAGGGACACCACCATTCCCGGCTACGTTTGAAGTTTGAGGTGGCAAGACAAGCAAGCAGCCCCAGTCTCTGTGCCTCTGTGCGAGCAGTGCCATGGGCAGATGAGGCTGAGCAACAGCTTTCCAGGCTAGCCCCTTCTGCCTGCCAGCCATCTGCAGACGTTCACACTTTCGGAGCAGGGCTGAGAAAGGAGCCTGGCAGGATCCCCCCCATTCCCAGGCTACATTTGAAGTTTGAGGTGGCAAGACAAGCAAGCAGCCCCAGTCTCTGTGCCTCTGGGCGAGCAGTGCCTTTGGCCGATGAGGCTGACAAACAGCTTTCCAGGCTAGCCCCTTCTGCCTGCCAGCTATCTGCAGACGTTCGCACTTTTGGAGCAGGGCTGCGAAAGGAGCCTGGCAGGGACACCACCATTCCCAGGATACATTTGAAGATTGAGGTGGCAAGACAAGCAAGCAGCCCCAGTCTCTGTGCCTCTGGGCGAGCAGTGCCATGGGCAGATGAGGCTGAGCAACAGCTTTGCAGGCTAGCCCCTTCTGCCTGCCAGCTATCTGCAGACGTTCGCACTTTCGGAGCAGGGCTGAGAAAGGAGCCTGGCAGGGACACCACCATTCCCAGGCTACGTTTGAAGTTTGAGGTGGCAAGACAAGAAAGCAGGCCCAGTCTCTGTGCCTCTGGGCGAGCAGTGCCTTTGGCCGATGAGGCTGACAAACAGCTTTCCAGGCTAGCCCCTTCTGCCTGCCAGCTATCTGCAGACGTTCGCACTTTCGGAGCAGGGCTGCGAAAGGAGCCTGGCAGGGACACCACCATTCCCAGGATACATTTGAAGATTGAGGTGGCAAGACAAGCAAGCAGCCCCAGTCTCTGTGCCTCTGTGCGAGCAGTGCCATGGGCAGATGAGGCTGACAAACAGCTTTCCAGGCTAGCCCCTTCTGCCTGCCAGCTATCTGCAGACGTTCGCACTTTCGGAGCAGGGCTGCGAAAGGAGCGTGGCAGGGACACCACCATTCCCAGGCTACGTTTGAAGTTTGAGGTGGCAAGACAAGCGAGCAGCCCCAGTCTCTGTGCCTCTGTGCGAGCAGTGCCATGGGCAGATGAGGCTGACAAACAGCTTACCAGGCTAGCCCCTTCTGCCTGCCAGCTATCTGCAGACGTTCGCACTTTTGGAGCAGGGCTGCGAAAGGAGCCTGGCAGGTACGTCCCTATTCCCAGGCTACGTGTGAAGATTGAGGTGGCAAGACAAGCAAGCAGCCCAAGTCTCTGTGCCTCTGTGCGAGCAGTGCCATGGGCAGATGAGGCTGACAAAGAGCTTTCCAGGCTAGCCCCTTCTGCCTGCCAGCTATCTGCAGACGTTCACACTTTCGGAGCAGGGCTGCGAAAGGAGTCTGGCAGGGACACCACCATTCCCAGGCTACGTTTCAAGTTTGAGGTGGCAAGACAAGCAAGCAGCACCAGTCTCTGTGCCTCTGGGCGAGCATTGCCTTTGGCCGATGAGGCTGACAAACAGCTTTCCAGGCTAGCCCCTTCTGCCTGCCAGCTATCTGCAGACGTTCGCACTTTTGGAGCAGGGCTGCGAAAGGAGCCTGGCAGGGACACCACCATTCCCAGGATACATTTGAAGATTGAGGTGGCAAGACAAGCAAGCAGCCCCAGTCTCTGTGCCTCTGTGCGAGCAGTGCCATGGGCAGATGAGGCTGACAAACAGCTTTCCAGGCTAGCCCCTTCTGGCTGCCAGCTATCTGCAGACGTTCGCACTTTCGGAGCAGGGCTGAGAAAGGAGCCTGGCAGGGACACCACCATTCCCAGGCTACGTTTGAAGTTTGAGGTGGCAAGACAAGCAAGCAGCCCCCGTCTCTGTGCCTCTGTGCGAGCAGTGCCATGGGCAGATGAGGCTGACAAACAGCTTTCCAGGCTAGCCCCTTCTGCCTGCCAGCTATCTGCAGACGTTCGCACTTTCGGAGCAGGGCTGCGAAAGGAGCCTGGCAGGGACACCACCATTCCCAGGCTACGTTTGAAGTTTGAGGTGGCAAGACAAGCGAGCAGCCCCAGTCTCTGTGCCTCTGTGCGAGCAGTGCCATGGGCAGATGAGGCTGACAAACAGCTTACCAGGCTAGCCCCTTCTGCCTGCCAGCTATCTGCAGACGTTCGCACTTTTGGAGCAGGGCTGCGAAAGGAGCCTGACAGGTACGTCCCTATTCCCTGGCTACGTTTGAAGATTGAGGTGGCAAGACAAGCAAGCAGCCCCAGTCTCTGTGCCTCTGTGCGAGCAGTGCCATGGGCAGATGAGGCTGACAAAGAGCTTTCCAGGCTAGCCCCTTCTGCCTGCCAGCTATCTGCAGACGTTCGCACTTTCGCAGCAGGGCTGAGAAAGGAGTCTGGCAGGGACACCACCATTCCCAGGCTACGTTTGAAGTTTGAGGTGGCAAGACAAGCAAGCAGCCCCAGTCTCTGTGCCTCTGGGTGAGCAGTGCCTTTGGCCGATGAGGCTGACAAACAGCTTTCCAGGCTAGCCCCTTCTGCCTGCCAGCTATCTGCAGACGTTCGCACTTTCGGAGCAGGGCTGCGAAAGGAGCCTGGCAGGGACACCACCATTCCCAGGATACATTTGAAGACTGAGGTGGCAAGACAAGCAAGCAGCCCCAGTCTCTGTGCCTCTGTGCGAGCAGTGCCATGGGCAGATGAGGCTGACAAACAGCTTTCCAGGCTAGCCCCTTCTGGCTGCCAGCTATCTGCAGACGTTCGCACTTTCGGAGCAGGGCTGCGAAAGGAGCGTGGCAGGGACACCACCATTCCCAGGCTACGTTTCAAGTTTGAGGTGGCAAGACAAGCAAGCAGCCCCCGTCTCTGTGCCTCTGTGCGAGCAGTGCCATGGGCAGATGAGGCTGACAAACAGCTTTCCAGGCTAGCCCCTTCTGCCTGCCAGCTGTTTGAAGACGTTCGCACATTTAGAGCAGGGTTGCGAAAGGAGACTGGCAGGGACAGCACCATGCCCAACAACGCTTCACGTTTGAGGTGGCAAGACAAGCAAGCAGCCCCAGTCTCTGTGCCTCTGTGCGAGCAGTGCCATGGGCAGATGAGGCTGACAAACAGTTTTCCAGGCTAGCCCCTTCTGCCTGCCAGCTATCTGCAGACGTTCGCACTTTCGGAGCAGGGCTGAGAAAGGAGCCTGGCAGGGACACCACCATTCCCAGGCTACGTTTGAAGTTTGAGGTGGCAAGACAAGCGAGCAGCCCCAGTCTCTGTGCCTCTGTGCGAGCAGTGCCATGGGCAGATGAGGCTGACAAACAGCTTACCAGGCTAGCCCCTTCTGCCTGCCAGCTATCTGCAGACGTTCGCACTTTCGGAGCACGGCTGCGAAAGGAGCCTGGCAGGGACACCACCATTCCCAGGCTACGTTTGAAGTTTGAGGTGGCAAGACAAGAAAGCAGCCCCAGTCTCTGTGCCTCTGGGCGAGCAGTGCCTTTGGCCGATGAGGCTGACAAACAGCTTTCCAGGCTAGCCCCTTCTGCCTGCCAGCTATCTGCAGACGTTCGCACTTTCGGAGCAGGGCTGAGAAAGGAGCCTGGCAGGGACACAACCATTCCCAGGATACATTTGAAGATTGAGGTGGCAAGACAAGCAAGCAGCCCCAGTCTCTGTGCCTCTGTGCGAGCAGTGCCATGGGCAGATGAGGCTGACAAACAGCTTTCCAGGCTAGCCCCTTCTGCCTGCCAGCTGTTTGCAGACGTTCGCACTTTCGGAGCAGGGCTGCGAAAGGAGACTGGCAGGGACAGCACCATGCCCAGCAACGCTTCACGTTTGAGGTGGCAAGACAAGCAAGCAGCCCCAGTCTCTGTGCCTCTGTGCGAGCAGTGCCATGGGCAGATGAGGCTGAGCAACAGCTTTCCAGGCTAGCCCCTTCTGCCTGCCAGCTATCTGCAGACGTTCGCACTTTCGGAGCAGGGCTGCGAAAGGAGCCTCGCAGGGTCCCCCCCTTTCCCAGGATACATTTGAAGTTTGAGGTGGCAAGACAAGCGAGCAGCCCCAGTCTCTGTGCCTCTGTGCGAGCAGCCATGGGCAGATGAGGCTGACAAACAGCTTTCCAGACTAGCCCCTTCTGCCTGCCAGCTGTCTGCAGACGTTCGCACTTTCGGAGCAGGGCTGCGAAAGGAGCCTGGCAGGGACACCACCATGCCCAGGCTACGTTTGAAGTTTGAGGTGGCAAGACAAGCGAGCAGCCCCAGTCTCTGTGCCTCTGTGCGAGCAGTGCCATGGGCAGATGAGGCTGAGCAACAGCTTTCCAGGCTAGCCCCTTCTGCCTGTCTGCTATCTGCAGACGTTCACACTTTCGGAGCAGGGCTGAGAAAGGAGCCTGTCAGGGACACCACCATTCCCAGGCTTCGTTTGAAGTTTGAGGTGGCAAGACAAGCAAGCAGCCCCAGTCTCTGTGCCTCTGGGCGAGCAGTGCCTTTGGCCGATGAGGCTGACAAACAGCTTTCCAGGCTAGCCCCTTCTGCCTGCCAGCTATCTGCAGACGTTCGCACTTTCGGAGCAGGGCTGCGAAAGGAGCCTGGCAGGGACACCACCATTCCCAGGATACATTTGAAGATTGAGGTGGCAAGACAAGCAAGCAGCCCCAGTCTCTGTGCCTCTGTGCGAGCAGTGCCATGGGCAGATGAGGCTGACAAACAGCTTTCCAGGCTAGCCCCTTCTGCCTGCCAGCTATCTGCAGACGTTCGCACTTTCGGAGCAGGGCTGCGATAGGAGCGTGGCAGGGACACCACCATTCCCAGGCTACGTTTCAAGTTTGAGGTGGCAAGACAAGCAAGCAGCCCCCGTCTCTGTGCCTCTGTGCGAGCAGTGCCATGGGCAGATGAGGCTGACAAACAGCTTTCCAGGCTAGCCCCTTCTGCCTGCCAGCTGTTTGCAGACATTCGCACTTTTGGAGCAGGGTTGCGAAAGGAGACTGGCAGGGACAGCACCATGCCCAGCAACGCTTCACGTTTGAGGTGGCAAGACAAGCAAGCAGCCCCAGTCTCTGTGCCTCTGTGCGAGCAGTGCCATGGGCAGATGAGGCTGACAAAGAGTTTTCCAGGCTAGCCCCTTCTGCCTGCCAGCTATCTGCAGACGTTCGCACTTTCGGAGCAGGGCTGAGAAAGGAGCCTGGCAGGGACAACAGCATTCCCAGGCTACGTTTGAAGTTTGAGGTGGCAAGACAAGCAAGCAGCCCCAGCCTCTGTGCCTCTGTGCGAGCAGTGCCATGGGCAGATGAGGCTGACAAACAGCTTACCAGTCTAGCCCCTTCTGCCTGCCAGCTATCTGCAGACGTTCGCACTTTTGGAGCAGGGCTGCGAAAGGAGCCTCACAGGGTCCCCCCCTTTCCAGGATACATTTGAAGTTTGAGGTGGCAAGACAAGCAAGCAGCCCCAGTCTCTGTGCCTCTGTGCGAGCAGTGCCATGGGCAGATGAGGCTGACAAAGAACTTTCCAGGCTAGCCCCTTCTGCCTGCCAGCTATCTGCAGACGTTCGCACTTTCGGAGCAGGGCTGAGAAAGGAGTCTGGCAGGGACACCACCATTCCCAGGCTACGTTTGAAGTTTGAGGTGGCAAGACAAGCAAGCAGCCCCAGTCTCTGTGCCTCTGTGCGAGCAGTGCCATGGGCAGATGAGGCTGACAAACAGCTTTCCAGGCTAGCCCCTTCTGACTGCCAGCTAGCTGCAGACGTTCGCACTTTCGGAGCAGGGCTGCGAAACAGCCTGCCAGGTACGTCCCTATTCCCAGGCTACGTTTGAATTTTGAGGTGGCAAGACAAGCGAGCAGCCCCAGTCTCTGTGCCTCTGTGCGAGCAGTGCCATGGGCAGATGAGGCTGAGCAACAGCTTTCCAGGCTAGCCCCTTCTGGCTGCCAGCTATCTGCAGACGTTCGCACTTTCGGAGCAGGGCTGCGAAAGGAGCCTGGCAGGGACACCACCATTCCCAGGCTACGTTTCAAGTTTGAGGTGGCAAGACAAGCAAGCAGCCCCAGTCTCTGTGCCTCTGTGCGAGCAGTGCCATGGGCAGATGAGGCTGACAAACAGCTTTCCAGGCTAGCCCCTTCTGCCTGCCAGCTATCTGCAGACGTTCGCACTTTCGGAGCAGGGCTGAGAAAGGAGTCTGGCAGGGACACCAACATTCCCAGGCTACGTTTCAAGTTTGAGGTGGCAAGACAAGCAAGCAGCCCCAGTCTCTGTGCCTCTGTGCGAGCAGTGCCATGGGCAGATGAGGCTGACAAACAGCTTTCCAGGCTAGCCCCTTCTGCCTGCCAGCTATCTGCAGACGTTCGCACTTTTGGAGCAGGGTTGCGAAAGGAGCCTGGCAGGTACGTCCCTATTCCCAGGCTACGTTTGAAGTTTGAGGTGGCAAGACAAGCAAGCAGCCCCAGTCTCTGTGCCTCTGTGCGAGCAGTGCCATGGGCAGATGAGGCTGAGCAACAGCTTTCCAGGCTAGCCCCTTCTGCCTGCCTGCTATCTGCAGACGTTCGCACTTTCGGAGCAGGGCTGCGAAAGGAGCCTCGCAGGGTCCCCCCCTTTCCCAGGATACATTTGAAGATTGAGGTGGCAAGACAAGCAAGCAGCCCCAGTCTCTGTGCCTCTGTGCGAGCAGTGCGTTTGGCCGATGAGGCTGACAAAGAGCTTTCCAGGCTAGCCCCTTCTGCCAGCCAGCTATCTGCAGACGTTCGCACTTTCGGAGCAGGGCTGCGAAAGGAGCCTGGCAGGGACATCACCATTCCCAGGCTAAATTAAAAGTTTGAGGTGGCAAGACAAGCAAGCAGCCCCAGTCTCTGTGCCTCTGTGCGAGCAGTGCCATGGGCAGATGAGGCTGACAAACAGCTTTCCAGACTAGCCCCTTCTGCCTGCCAGCTGTCTGCAGACGTTCGCACTTTTGGAGCAGGGTTGCGAAAGGAGACTGGCAGGGACAGCACCATGCCCAGCAACGCTTCACGTTTGAGGTGGCAAGACAAGCAAGCAGCCCCAGTCTCTGTGCCTCTGGGCGAGCAGTGCCTTTGGCCGATGAGGCTGACAAACAGCTTTCCAGGCTAGCCCCTTCTGCCTGCCAGCTATCTGCAGACGTTCGCACTTTCGGAGCAGGGCTGCGAAAGGAGCCTGGCAGGGACACCACCATTCCCAGGATACATTTGAAGATTGAGGTGGCAAGACAAGCAAGCATCCCCAGTCTCTGTGCCTCTGTGCGAGCAGTGCCATGGGCAGATGAGGCTGACAAACAGCTTTCCAGGCTAGCCCCTTCTGCCTGCCAGCTATCTGCAGACGTTCGCACTTTCGGAGCAGGGCTGCGATAGGAGCGTGGCAGGGACACCACCATTCCCAGGCTACGTTTTAAGTTTGAGGTGGCAAGACAAGCAAGCAGCCCCAGTCTCTGTGCCTCTGTGCGAGCAGTGCCATGGGCAGAAGAGGCTGACAAACAGCTTTCCAGGCTAGCCCCTTCTGCCTGCCAGCTGTTTGCAGACATTCGCACTTTTGGAGCAGGGTTGCGAAAGGAGACTGGCAGGGACAGCACCATGCCCAGCAACGCTTCACGTTTGAGGTGGCAAGACAAGCAAGCAGCCCCAGTCTCTGTGCCTCTGTGCGAGCAGTGCCATGGGCAGATGAGGCTGACAAACAGTTTTCCAGGCTAGCCCCTTCTGCCTGCCAGCTATCTGCAGACGTTCGCACTTTCGGAGCAGGGCTGAGAAAGGAGCCTGGCAGGGACAACAGCATTCCCAGGCTACGTTTGAAGTTTGAGGTGGCAAGACAAGCAAGCAGCCCCAGTCTCTGTGCCTCTGTGCGAGCAGTGCCATGGGCAGATGAGGCTGAGCAACAGCTTTCCAGTCTAGCCCCTTCTGCCTGCCAGCTATCTGCAGACGTTCGCACTTTCGGAGCAGGGCTGAGAAAGGAGTCTGGCAGGGACACCACCATTCCCAGGCTACGTTTGAAGTTTGAGGTGGCAAGACAAGCAAGCAGCCCCAGTCTCTGTGCCTCTGTGCGAGCAGTGCCATGGGCAGATGAGGCTGACAAACAGCTTTCCAGGCTAGCCCCTTCTGACTGCCAGCTAGCTGCAGACGTTCGCACTTTCGGAGCAGGGCTGCGAAACAGCCTGCCAGGTACGTCCCTATTCCCAGGCTACGTTTGAATTTTGAGGTGGCAAGACAAGCGAGCAGCCCCAGTCTCTGTGCCTCTGTGCGAGCAGTGCCATGGGCAGATGAGGCTGAGCAACAGCTTTCCAGGCTAGCCCCTTCTGCCTGCCAGCTATCTGCAGACGTTCGCACTTTCGGAGCAGGGCTGCGAAAGGAGCCTGGCAGGGACACCACCATTCCCAGGCTACGTTTCAAGTTTGAGGTGGCAAGACAAGCAAGCAGCCCCAGTCTCTGTGCCTCTGTGCGAGCAGTGCCATGGGCAGATGAGGCTGACAAACAGCTTTCCAGGCTAGCCCCTTCTGCCTGCCAGCTATCTGCAGACGTTCGCACTTTCGGAGCAGGGCTGAGAAAGGAGTCTGGCAGGGACACCAACATTCCCAGGCTACGTTTCAAGTTTGAGGTGGCAAGACAAGCAAGCAGCCCCAGTCTCTGTGCCTCTGTGCGAGCAGTGCCATGGGCAGATGAGGCTGAGCAACAGCTTTCCAGGCTAGCCCCTTCTGCCTGCCAGCTATCTGCAGACGTTCGCACTTTTGGAGCAGGGTTGCGAAAGGAGCCTGGCAGGTACGTCCCTATTCCCAGGCTACGTTTGAAGTTTGAGGTGGCAAGACAAGCAAGCAGCCCCAGTCTCTGTGCCTCTGTGCGAGCAGTGCCATGGGCAGATGAGGCTGAGCAACAGCTTTCCAGGCTAGCCCCTTCTGCCTGCCAGCTATCTGCAGACGTTCGCACTTTCGGAGCAGGGCTGCGAAAGGAGCCTCGCAGGGTCCCCCCCTTTCCCAGGATACATTTGAAGATTGAGGTGGCAAGACAAGCAAGCAGCCCCAGTCTCTGTGCCTCTGTGCGAGCAGTGCGTTTGGCCGATGAGGCTGACAAAGAGCTTTCCAGGCTAGCCCCTTCTGCCAGCCAGCTATCTGCAGACGTTCGCACTTTCGGAGCAGGGCTGCGAAAGGAGCCTGGCAGGGACATCACCATTCCCAGGCTAAATTAAAAGTTTGAGGTGGCAAGACAAGCAAGCAGCCCCAGTCTCTGTGCCTCTGTGCGAGCAGTGCCATGGGCAGATGAGGCTGACAAACAGCTTTCCAGACTAGCCCCTTCTGCCTGCCAGCTGTCTGCAGACGTTCGCACTTTTGGAGCAGGGTTGCGAAAGGAGACTGACAGGGACAGCACCATGCCCAGCAACGCTTCACGTTTGAGGTGGCAAGACAAGCGAGCAGCCCCAGTCTCTGTGCCTCTGTGCGAGCAGTGCCATGGGCAGATGAGGCTGACAAACAGTTTTCCAGGCTAGCCCCTTCTGCCTGCCAGCTATCTGCAGACGTTCGCACTTTCGGAGCAGGGCTGAGAAAGGAGCCTGGCAGGGACACCACCATTCCCAGGCTACGTTTGAAGTTTGAGGTGGCAAGACAAGCGAGCAGCCCCAGTCTCTGTGCCTCTGTGCGAGCAGTGCCATGGGCAGATGAGGCTGACAAACAGCTTTCCAGGCTAGCCCCTTCTGCCTGCCAGCTATCTGCAGACGTTCGCATTTTTGGAGCAGGGCTGCGAAAGGAGCCTCACAGGGTCCCCCCATTCCCAGGATACATTTGAAGTTTGAGGTGGCAAGACAAGCAAGCAGCCCCAGTCTCTGTGCCTCTGTGCGAGCAGTGCCATGGGCAGATGAGGCTGACAAAGAGCTTTCCAGGCTAGCCCCTTCTGCCTGCCAGCTATCTGCAGACGTTCGCACTTTCGGAGCAGGGCTGAGAAAGGAGTCTGGCAGGGACACCACCATTCCCAGGCTACGTTTGAAGTTTGAGGTGGCAAGACAAGCAAGCAGCCCCAGTCTCTGTGCCTTTGTGCGAGCAGTGCCATGGGCAGATGAGGCTGACAAACAGCTTTCCAGGCTAGCCCCTTCTGCCTGCCAGCTATCTGCAGATGTTCGCACTTTCGGAGCAGGGCTGCGAAACAGCCTGCCAGGTACGTCCCTAATCCCAGGCTACGTTTGAAGTTTGAGGTGGCAAGACAAGCGAGCAGCCCCAGTCTCTGTGCCTCTGTGCGAGCAGTGCCATGGGCAGATGAGGCTGAGCAACAGCTTTCCAGGCTAGCCCCTTCTTGCTGCCAGCTATCTGCAGACGTTCGCACTTTCGGAGCAGGGCTGCGAAAGGAGCGTGGCAGGGACACCACCATTCCCAGGCTACGTTTGAAGTTTGAGGCTGCAAGACAAGCGTGCAGCCCCAGTCTCTGTGCCTCTGTGCGAGCAGTGCCATGGGCAGATGAGGCTGACAAACAGCTTTCCAGGCTAGCCCCTTCTGCCTGCCAGCTATCTGCAGACGTTCGCACTTTCGGAGCAGGGCTCCGAAAGGAGCCTGGCAGGGACACCACCATTCCCAGGCTACGTTTCAAGTTTGAGGTGGCAAGACAAGCAAGCAGCCCCAGTCTCTGTGCCTCTGTGCGAGCAGTGCCCATGGGCAGATGAGGCTGAGCAACAGCTTTCCAGGCTAGCCCCTTCTGCCTGCCTGCTATCTGCAGACGTTCACACTTTTGGAGCAGGGCTGCGAAAGGAGCCTGGCAGGGACACCACCATTCCCAGGCTACGTTTGAAGTTTGAGGTGGCAAGACAAGCAAGCAGCCCCAGTCTCTGTGCCTCTGTGCGAGCAGTGCCATGGGCAGATGAGGCTGACAAACAGCTTTCCAGGCTAGCCCCTTCTGCCTGCCAGCTATCTGCAGACGTTCGCACTTTCGGAGCAGGGCTGAGAAAGGAGTCTGGCAGGGACACCACCATTCCCAGGCTACGTTTCAAGTTTGAGGTGGCAAGACAAGCAAGCAGCCCCAGTCTCTGTGCCTCTGTGCGAGCAGTGCCATGGGCAGATGAGGCTGACAAACAGCTTTCCAGGCTAGCCCCTTCTGCCTGCCAGCTATCTGCAGACGTTCGCACTTTTGGAGCAGGGTTGCGAAAGGAGACTGGCAGGTACGTCCCTATTCCCAGGCTACGTTTGAAGTTTGAGGTGGCAAGACAAGCAAGCAGCCCCAGTCTCTGTGCCTCTGTGCGAGCAGTGCCATGGGCAGATGAGGCTGAGCAACAGCTTTCCAGGCTAGCCCCTTCTGCCTGCCTGCTATCTGCAGACGTTCGCACTTTCGGAGCAGGGCTGCGAAAGGAGCCTCGCAGGGTCCCCCCCTTTCCCAGGATACATTTGAAGATTGAGGTGGC
Organism: Opisthocomus hoazin; assembly: GCF_030867145.1. Lineage (NCBI taxonomy): Eukaryota > Metazoa > Chordata > Aves > Opisthocomiformes > Opisthocomidae > Opisthocomus > Opisthocomus hoazin. The sequence continues at coordinate 429,130 of NC_134450.1, read as the reverse complement.
AAGACAAGCAAGCAGCCCCAGTCTCTGTGCCTCTGTGCGAGCAGTGCGTTTGGCCGATGAGGCTGACAAAGAGCTTTCCAGGCTAGCCCCTTCTGCCAGCCAGCTATCTGCAGACGTTCGCACTTTCGGAGCAGGGCTGCGAAAGGAGCCTGGCAGGGACATCACCATTCCCAGGCTAAATTAAAAGTTTGAGGTGGCAAGACAAGCAAGCAGCCCCAGTCTCTGTGCCTCTGTGCGAGCAGTGCCATGGGCAGATGAGGCTGACAAACAGCTTTCCAGACTAGCCCCTTCTGCCTGCCACCTGTCTGCAGACGTTCGCACTTTTGGAGCAGGGTTGCGAAAGGAGACTGGCAGGGACAGCACCATGCCCAGCAACGCTTCACGTTTGAGGTGGCAAGACAAGCAAGCAGCCCCAGTCTCTGTGCCTCTGTGCGAGCAGTGCCATGGGCAGATGAGGCTGACAAACAGTTTTCCAGGCTAGCCCCTTCTACCTGCCAGCTATCTGCAGACGTTCGCACTTTCGGAGCAGGGCTGAGAAAGGAGCCTGGCAGGGACACCACCATTCCCAGGCTACGTTTGAAGTTTGAGGTGGCAAGACAAGCGAGCAGCCCCAGTCTCTGTGCCTCTGTGCGAGCAGTGCCATGGGCAGATGAGGCTGACAAACAGCTTTCCAGGCTAGCCCCTTCTGCCTGCCAGCTATCTGCAGACGTTCGCACTTTTGGAGCAGGGCTGCGAAAGGAGCCTCACAGGGTCCCCCCCTTCCCAGGATACATTTGAAGTTTGAGGTGGCAAGACAAGCAAGCAGCCCCAGTCTCTGTGCCTCTGTGCGAGCAGTGCCATGGGCAGATGAGGCTGACAAAGAGCTTTCCAGGCTAGCCCCTTCTGCCTGCCAGCTATCTGCAGACGTTCGCACTTTCGGAGCAGGGCTGAGAAAGGAGTCTGGCAGGGACACCACCATTCCCAGGCTACGTTTGAAGTTTGAGGTGGCAAGACAAGCAAGCAGCCCCAGTCTCTGTGCCTTTGTGCGAGCAGTGCCATGGGCAGATGAGGCTGACAAACAGCTTTCCAGGCTAGCCCCTTCTGCCTGCCAGCTATCTGCAGATGTTCGCACTTTCGGAGCAGGGCTGCGAAACAGCCTGCCAGGTACGTCCCTATTCCCAGGCTACGTTTGAAGTTTGAGGTGGCAAGACAAGCGAGCAGCCCCAGTCTCTGTGCCTCTGTGCGAGCAGTGCCATGGGCAGATGAGGCTGAGCAACAGCTTTCCAGGCTAGCCCCTTCTTGCTGCCAGCTATCTGCAGACGTTCGCACTTTCGGAGCAGGGCTGCGAAAGGAGCCTGGCAGGGACACCACCATTCCCAGGCTACGTTTGAAGTTTGAGGCTGCAAGACAAGCGTGCAGCCCCAGTCTCTGTGCCTCTGTGCGAGCAGTGCCATGGGCAGATGAGGCTGACAAACAGCTTTCCAGGCTAGCCCCTTCTGCCTGCCAGCTATCTGCAGACGTTCGCACTTTCGGAGCAGGGCTCCGAAAGGAGCCTGGCAGGGACACCACCATTCCCAGGCTACGTTTCAAGTTTGAGGTGGCAAGACAAGCAAGCAGCCCCAGTCTCTGTGCCTCTGTGCGAGCAGTGCCATGGGCAGATGAGGCTGACAAACAGCTTTCCAGGCTAGCCCCTTCTGCCTGCCAGCTATCTGCAGATGTTCGCACTTTTGGAGCAGGGTTGCGAAAGGAGCCTGGCAGGTACGTCCCTATTCCCAGGCTACGTTTGAAGTTTGAGGTGGCAAGACAAGCAAGCAGCCCCAGTCTCTGTGCCTCTGTGCGAGCAGTGCCATGGGCAGATGAGGCTGAGCAACAGCTTTCCAGGCTAGCCCCTTCTGCCTGCCTGCTATCTGCAGACGTTCACACTTTTGGAGCAGGGCTGCGAAAGGAGCCTGGCAGGGACACCACCATTCCCAGGCTACGTTTGAAGTTTGAGGTGGCAAGACAAGCAAGCAGCCCCAGTCTCTGTGCCTCTGTGCGAGCAGTGCCATGGGCAGATGAGGCTGACAAACAGCTTTCCAGGCTAGCCCCTTCTGCCTGCCAGCTATCTGCAGACGTTCGCACTTTCGGAGCAGGGCTGCGAAAGGAGCCTGGCAGGTACGTCCCTATTCCCAGGCTACGTTTCAAGTTTGAGGTGGCAAGACAAGCGAGCAGCCCCAGTCTCTGTGCCTCTGTGCGAGCAGTGCCATGGGCAGATGAGGCTGACAAACAGCTTTCCAGGCTAGCCCCTTCTGACTGCCAGCTATCTGCAGACGTTCGCACTTTTGGAGCAGGGCTGCGAAAGGAGCCTGGCAGGGACACCACAATTCCCAAGCTACGTTTCAAGTTTGAGGTGGTTAGACAAGCGAGCAGCCCCAGTCTCTGTGCCTCTGTGTGAGCAGTGCCATGGGCAGATGAGGCTGACAAACAGCTTTCCAGGCTAGCCCCTTCTGCCTGCCAGCTATCTGCAGACGTTCGCACTTTCGGAGCAGGGCTGCGAAACGAGCCTCGCAGGGTCCCCCCCTTTCCCAGGATACATTTGAAGATTGAGGTGGCAAGACAAGCAAGCAGCCCCAGTCTCTGTGCCTCTGTGCGAGCAGTGCCTTTGGCCGATGAGGCTGACAAACAGCTTTCCAGGCTAGCCCCTTCTGCCAGCCAGCTATCTGCAGACGTTCGCACTTTCGGAGCAGGGCTGCGAAAGGAGCCTGGCAGGGACACCACCATTCCCAGGCTACGTTTGAAGTTTGAGGTGGCAAGACAAGCAAGCAGCCCCAGTCTCTGTGCCTCTGTGCGAGCAGTGCCATGGGCAGATGAGGCTGACAAACAGCTTTCCAGACTAGCCCCTTCTGCCTGCCAGCTGTCTGCAGACGTTCGCACTTTCGGAGCAGGGCTGCGAAAGGAGCCTGGCAGGGACACCACCATTCCCAAGCTACGTTTGAAGTTTGAGGTGGCAAGACAAGCAAGCAGCCCCAGTCTCTGTGCCTCTGTGCGAGCAGTGCCATGGGCAGATGAGGCTGACAAACAGCTTTCCAGACTAGCCCCTTCTGCCTGCCAGCTATCTGCAGACGTTCGCACTTTCGGAGCAGGGCTGAGAAAGGAGCCTGGCAGGGACACCACCATTCCCAGGCTACGTTTCAAGTTTGAGGTGGCAAGACAAGCGAGCAGCCCCAGTCTCTGTGCCTCTGTGCGAGCAGTGCCATGGGCAGATGAGGCTGACAGACAGCTTTCCAGGCTAGCCCCTTCTGCCTGCCAGCTATCTGCAGACGTTCGCACTTTTGGAGCAGGGTTGCGAAAGGAGACTGGCAGGGACAGCACCATGCCCAGCAACGTTTCAAGTTTGAGGTGGCAAGACAAGCGAGCAGCCCCAGTCTCTGTGCCTCTGTGCGAGCAGTGCCATGGGCAGATGAGGCTGACAAACAGCTTTCCAGGCTAGCCCCTTCTGCCTGCCAGCTATCTGCAGACGTCAGCACTTTTGGAGCAGGGCTGCGAAAGGAGCCTGGCAGGGACACCACAATTCCCAAGCTACGTTTCAAGTTTGAGGTGGTTAGACAAGCGAGCAGCCCCAGTCTCTGTGCCTCTGTGCGAGCAGTGCCATGGGCAGATGAGGCTGACAAACAGCTTTCCAGGCTAGCCCCTTCTGCCTGCCAGCTATCTGCAGACGTTCGCACTTTCGGAGCAGGGCTGCGAAACGAGCCTCGCAGGGTCCCCCCCTTTCCCAGGATACATTTGAAGATTGAGGTGGCAAGACAAGCAAGCAGCCCCAGTCTCTGTGCCTCTGTGCGAGCAGTGCCTTTGGCCGATGAGGCTGACAAACAGCTTTCCAGGCTAGCCCCTTCTGCCAGCCAGCTATCTGCAGACGTTCGCACTTTCGGAGCAGGGCTGCGAAAGGAGCCTGGCAGGGACACCACCATTCCCAGGCTACGTTTGAAGTTTGAGGTGGCAAGACAAGCAAGCAGCCCCAGTCTCTGTGCCTCTGTGCGAGCAGTGCCATGGGCAGATGAGGCTGACAAACAGCTTTCCAGACTAGCCCCTTCTGCCTCCCAGCTATCTGCAGACGTTCGCACTTTCGGAGCAGGGCTGCGAAAGGAGCCTGGCAGGGACACCACCATTCCCAAGCTACGTTTGAAGTTTGAGGTGGCAAGACAAGCAAGCAGCCCCAGTCTCTGTGCCTCTGTGCGAGCAGTGCCATGGGCAGATGAGGCTGACAAACAGCTTTCCAGGCTAGCCCCTTCTGCCTGCCAGCTATCTGCAGACGTTCGCACTTTCGGAGCAGGGCTGAGAAAGGAGCCTGGCAGGGACACCACCATTCCCAGGATACATTTGAAGATTGAGGTGGCAAGACAATCAAGCAGTCCCAGTCTCTGTGCCTCTGTGCGAGCAGTGCCATGGGCAGATGAGGCTGAGCAACAGCTTTCCAGGCTAGCCCCTTCTGCCTGCCAGCTATCTGCAGACGTTCGCACTTTCGGAGCAGGGCTGCGAAAGGAGCGTGGCAGGGACACCACCATTCCCAGGCTACGTTTCAAGTTTGAGGTGGCAAGACAAGCAAGCAGCCCCAGTCTCTGTGCCTCTGTGCGAGCAGTGCCATGGGCAGATGAGGCTGAGCAACAGCTTTCCAGGCTAGCCCCTTCTGCCTGCCAGCTGTTTGCAGACGTTCGCACTTTTGGAGCAGGGTTGCGAAAGGAGACTGGCAGGGACAGCACCATGCCCAGCAACGCTTCACGTTTGAGGTGGCAAGACAAGCAAGCAGCCCCAGTCTCTGTGCCTCTGTGCGAGCAGTGCCATGGGCAGATGAGGCTGACAAACAGTTTTCCAGGCTAGCCCCTTCTGCCTGCCAGCTATCTGCAGACGTTCGCACTTTCGGAGCAGGGCTGAGAAAGGAGCCTGACAGGGACACCACCATTCCCAGGCTACGTTTGAAGTTTGAGGTGGCAAGACAAGCGAGCAGCCCCAGTCTCTGTGCCTCTGTGCGAGCAGTGCCATAGGCAGATGAGGCTGAGCAACAGCTTTCCAGGCTAGCCCCTTCTGCCTGCCAGCTATCTGCAGACGTTCGCACTTTCGGAGCAGGGCTGCGAAAGGAGCGTGGCAGGGACACCACCATTCCCAGGCTACGTTTCAAGTTTGAGGTGGCAAGACAAGCAAGCAGCCCCAGTCCCTGTGCCTCTGTGCGAGCAGTGCCATGGGCAGATGAGGCTGAGCAACAGCTTTCCAGGCTAGCCCCTTCTGCCTGCCAGCTATCTGCAGACGTTCGCACTTTCGGAGCAGGGCTGAGAAAGGAGTCTGGCAGGGACACCACCATTCCCAGGCTACGTTTCAAGTTTGAGGTGGCAAGACAAGCAAGCAGCCCCAGTCTCTGTGCCTCTGTGCGAGCAGTGCCATGGGCAGATGAGGCTGACAAACAGCTTTCCAGGCTAGCCCCTTCTGCCTGCCAGCTATCTGCAGACGTTCGCACTTTTGGAGCAGGGCTGCGAAAGGAGCCTGGCAGGTACGTCCCTACTCCCAGGCTACGTTTGAAGTTTGAGGTGGCAAGACAAGCAAGCAGCCCCAGTCTCTGTGCCTCTGTGCGAGCAGTGCCATGGGCAGATGAGGCTGAGCAACAGCTTTCCAGGCTAGCCCCTTCTGCCTGCCAGCTATCTGCAGACGTTCGCACTTTCGAAGCAAGGCTGCGAAAGGAGCCTGGCAGGGACACCACCATTCCCAGCCTACGTTTGAAGTCTGAGGTGGCAAGACAAGCAAGCAGCCCCAGTCTCTGTGCCTCTGTGCGAGCAGTGCCATGGGCAGATGAGGCTGACAAACAGCTTTCCAGGCTAGCCCCTTCTGCCTGCCAGCTATCTGCAGACGTTCGCACTTTCGGAGCAGGGCTGAGAAAGGAGCCTGGCAGGGACACCACCATTCCCATGCTACGTTTGAAGTTTGAGGTGGCAAGACAAGCGAGCAGCCCCAGTCTCTGTGCCTCTGTGCGAGCAGTGCCATGGGCAGATGAGGCTGACAAACAGCTTTCCAGGCTAGCCCCTTCTGCCTGCCAGCTATCTGCAGACGTTCACACTTTCGGAGCAGGGCTGCGAAAGGAGCCTCACAGGGTCCCCCCCCTTCCCAGGATACATTTCAAGTTTGAGGTGGCAAGACAAGCAAGCAGCCCCAGTCTCTGTGCCTCTGTGCGAGCAGTGCCATGGGCAGATGAGGCTGAGCAACAGCTTTCCAGGCTAGCCCCTTCTGCCTGCCAGCTATCTGCAGACATTCGCACTTTCGGAGCAGGGCTCCGAAAGGAGCCTGACAGGGACACCACCATTCCCAGGCTACGTTTCAAGTTTGAGGTGGCAAGACAAGCAAGCAGCCCCAGTCTCTGTGCCTCTGTGCGAGCAGTGCCATGGGCAGATGAGGCTGACAAACAGCTTTCCAGGCTAGCCCCTTCTGCCTGCCAGCTATCTGCAGACGTTCGCACTTTTGGAGCAGGGCTGCGAAAGGAGACTGGCAGGGACAGGCACCATGCCCAGCAACGCTTCATGTTTGAGGTGGCAAGACAAGCAAGCAGCCCCAGTCTCTGTGCCTCTGTGCGATCAGTGCCATGGGCAGATGAGGCTGAGCAACAGCTTTCCAGGCTAGCCCCTTCTGCCTGCCAGCTATCTGCAGACGTTTGCACTTTTGGAGCAGGGCTGCGAAAGGAGCCTGGCAGGGACACCACCATTCCCAGGATACATTTGAAGATTTAGGTGGCAAGACAAGCAAGCAGCCCCAGTCTCTGTGCCTCTGTGCGAGCAGTGCCATGGGCAGATGAGGCTGAGCAACAGCTTTCCAGGCTAGCCCCTTCTGCCTGCCAGCTATCTGCAGACGTTCGCACTTTCGGAGCAGGGCTGCGAAAGGAGCCTGGCAGGGACACCACCATTCCCAGGCTACGTTTGAAGTTTGAGGTGGCAAGACAAGCAAGCAGCCCCAGTCTCTGTGCCTCTGTGCGAGCAGTGCCATGGGCAGATGAGGCTGAGCAACAGCTTTCCAGGCTAGCCCCTTCTGCCTGCCAGCTATCTGCAGACGTTCGCACTTTTGGACCAGGGCTGCAAAAGGAGCCTCGCAGGGTCCCCCCCTTTCCCAGGATACATTTCAAGATTGAGGTGGCAAGACAAGCAAGCAGCCCCAGTCTCTGTGCCTCTGTGCGAGCAGTGCCATGGGCAGATGAGGCTGAGCAACAGCTTTCCAGGCTAGCCCCTTCTTGCTGCCAGCTATCTGCAGACGTTCGCACTTTCGGAGCAGGGCTGCGAAAGGAGCCTGGCAGGGACACCACCATTCCCAGGCTACGTTTGAAGTTTGAGGCTGCAAGACAAGCGTGCAGCCCCAGTCTCTGTGCCTCTGTGCGAGCAGTGCCATGGGCAGATGAGGCTGACAAACAGCTTTCCAGGCTAGCCCCTTCTGCCTGCCAGCTATCTGCAGACGTTCGCACTTTCGGAGCAGGGCTCCGAAAGGAGCCTGGCAGGGACACCACCATTCCCAGGCTACGTTTCAAGTTTGAGGTGGCAAGACAAGCAAGCAGCCCCAGTCTCTGTGCCTCTGTGCGAGCAGTGCCATGGGCAGATGAGGCTGACAAACAGCTTTCCAGGCTAGCCCGTTCTGCCTGCCAGCTATCTGCAGATGTTCGCACTTTTGGAGCAGGGTTGCGAAAGGAGCCTGGCAGGTACGTCCCTATTCCCAGGCTACGTTTCAAGTTTGAGGTGGCAAGACAAGCAAGCAGCCCCAGTCTCTGTGCCTCTGTGCGAGCAGTGCCATGGGCAGATGAGGCTGAGCAACAGCTTTCCAGGCTAGCCCCTTCTGCCTGCCTGCTATCTGCAGACGTTCACACTTTTGGAGCAGGGCTGCGAAAGGAGCCTGGCAGGGACACCACCATTCCCAGGCTACGTTTGAAGTTTGAGGTGGCAAGACAAGCAAGCAGCCCCAGTCTCTGTGCCTCTGTGCGAGCAGTGCCATGGGCAGATGAGGCTGACAAACAGCTTTCCAGGCTAGCCCCTTCTGCCTGCCAGCTATCTGCAGACGTTGACACTTTCGGAGCAGGGCTGAGAAAGGAGCCTGGCAGGTTCCCTCCCATTCCCAGGCTACATTTGAAGTTTGAGGAGGCAAGACAAGCGAGCAGCCCCAGTCTCTGTGCCTCTGTGCGAGCAGTGCCATGGGCAGATGAGGCTGACAAACAGCTTTCCAGGCTAGCCCCTTCTGCCTGCCAGCTATCTGCAGACGTTCGCACTTTCGGAGCACGGTTGCGAAAGGAGCCTGGCAGGGACACCACCATTCCCAGGCTAAATTTGAAGTTTGAGGTGGCAAGACAAGCAAGCAGCCCCAGTCTCTGTGCCTCTGTGCGAGCAGTGCCATGGGCAGATGAGGCTGAGCAACAGCTTTCCAGGCTAGCCCCTTCTGCCTGCCAGCTATCTGCAGACGTTCGCACTTTCGGAGCAGGGCTGCGAAAGGAGCCTGGCAGGTACGTCCCTATTCCCAGGCTACGTTTCAAGTTTGAGGTGGCAAGACAAGCGAGCAGCCCCAGTCTCTGTGCCTCTGTGCGAGCAGTGCCATGGGCAGATGAGGCTGACAAACAGCTTTCCAGGATAGCCCCTTCTGACTGCCAGCTATCTGCAGACGTTCGCACTTTTGGAGCAGGGCTGCGAAAGGAGCCTGGCAGGGACACCACAATTCCCAAGCTACGTTTCAAGTTTGAGGTGGTTAGACAAGCGAGCAGCCCCAGTCTCTGTGCCTCTGTGCGAGCAGTGCCATGGGCAGATGAGGCTGACAAACAGCTTTCCAGGCTAGCCCCTTCTGCCTGCCAGCTATCTGCAGACGTTCGCACTTTTGGAGCAGGGCTGCGAAAGGAGCCTGGCAGGGACACCACAATTCCCAAGCTACGTTTCAAGTTTGAGGTGGTTAGACAAGCGAGCAGCCCCAGTCTCTGTGCCTCTGTGCGAGCAGTGCCATGGGCAGATGAGGCTGACAAACAGCTTTCCAGGCTAGCCCCTTCTGCCTGCCAGCTATCTGCAGACGTTCGCACTTTCGGAGCAGGGCTGCGAAACGAGCCTCGCAGGGTCCCCCCCTTTCCCAGGATACATTTGAAGATTGAGGTGGCAAGACAAGCAAGCAGCCCCAGTCTCTGTGCCTCTGTGCGAGCAGTGCCTTTGGCCGATGAGGCTGACAAACAGCTTTCCAGGCTAGCCCCTTCTGCCAGCCAGCTATCTGCAGACGTTCGCACTTTCGGAGCAGGGCTGCGAAAGGAGCCTGGCAGGGACACCACCATTCCCAGGCTACGTTTGAAGTTTGAGGTGGCAAGACAAGCAAGCAGCCCCAGTCTCTGTGCCTCTGTGCGAGCAGTGCCATGGGCAGATGAGGCTGACAAACAGCTTTCCAGACTAGCCCCTTCTGCCTCCCAGCTGTCTGCAGACGTTCGCACTTTCGGAGCAGGGCTGCGAAAGGAGCCTGGCAGGGACACCACCATTCCCAAGCTACGTTTGAAGTTTGAGGTGGCAAGACAAGCAAGCAGCCCCAGTCTCTGTGCCTCTGTGCGAGCAGTGCCATGGGCAGATGAGGCTGACAAACAGCTTTCCAGGCTAGCCCCTTCTGCCTGCCAGCTATCTGCAGACGTTCGCACTTTCGGAGCAGGGCTGAGAAAGGAGCCTGGCAGGGACACCACCATTCCCAGGCTACGTTTGAAGTTTGAGGTGGCAAGACAAGCGAGCAGCCCCAGTCTCTGTGCCTCTGTGTGAGCAGTGCCATGGGCAGATGAGGGTGAGCAACAGCTTTCCAGGCTAGCCCCTTCTGCCTGTCTGCTATCTGCAGACGTTCACACTTTCGGAGCAGGGCTGCGAAAGGTGCCTGGCAGGGACACCACCATTCCCAGGCTTCGTTTGAAGTTTGAGGTGGCAAGACAAGCAAGCAGCCCCAGTCTCTGTGCCTCTGGGCGAGCAGTGCCTTTGGCCGATGAGGCTGACAAACAGCTTTCCAGGCTAGCCCCTTCTGCCTGCCAGCTATCTGCAGACGTTCGCACTTTTGGAGCAGGGCTGCGAAAGGAGCCTGGCAGGGACACCACCATTCCCAGGATACATTTGAAGATTGAGGTGGCAAGACAAGCAAGCAGTCCCAGTCTCTGTGCCTCTGTGCGAGCAGTGCCATGGGCAGATGAGGCTGAGCAACAGCTTTCCAGGCTAGCCCCTTCTGCCTGCCAGCTATCTGCAGACGTTCGCACTTTCGGAGCAGGGCTGCGAAAGGAGACTGGCAGGGACACCACCATTCCCAGGCTACGTTTCAAGTTTGAGGTGGCAAGACAAGCAAGCAGCCCCAGTCTCTGTGCCTCTGTGCGAGCAGTGCCATGGGCAGATGAGGCTGAGCAACAGCTTTCCAGGCTAGCCCCTTCTGCCTGCCAGCTGTTTGCAGACGTTCGCACTTTTGGAGCAGGGTTGCGAAAGGAGACTGGCAGGGACAGCACCATGCCCAGCAACGCTTCACGTTTGAGGTGGCAAGACAAGCAAGCAGCCCCAGTCTCTGTGCCTCTGTGCGAGCAGTGCCATGGGCAGATGAGGCTGACAAACAGTTTTCCAGGCTAGCCCCTTCTGCCTGCCAGCTATCTGCAGACGTTCGCACTTTCGGAGCAGGGCTGAGAAAGGAGCCTGGCAGGGACACCACCATTCCCAGGCTACCTTTGAAGTTTGAGGTGGCAAGACAAGCGAGCAGCCCCAGTCTCTGTGCCTCTGTGCGAGCAGTGCCATAGGCAGATGAGGCTGAGCAACAGCTTTCCAGGCTAGCCCCTTCTGCCTGCCAGCTATCTGCAGACGTTCGCACTTTCGGAGCAGGGCTGCGAAAGGAGCGTGGCAGGGACACCACCATTCCCAGGATACGTTTCAAGTTTGAGGTGGCAAGACAAGCAAGCAGCCCCAGTCCCTGTGCCTCTGTGCGAGCAGTGCCATGGGCAGATGAGGCTGAGCAACAGCTTTCCAGGCTAGCCCCTTCTGCCTGCCAGCTATCTGCAGACGTTCGCACTTTCGGAGCAGGGCTGAGAAAGGAGTCTGGCAGGGACACCACCATTCCCAGGCTACGTTTCAAGTTTGAGGTGGCAAGACAAGCAAGCAGCCCCCGTCTCTGTGCCAATGTGCGAGCAGTGCCATGGGCAGATGAGGCTGACAAACAGCTTTCCAGGCTAGCCCCTTCTGCCTGCCAGCTATCTGCAGACGTTCGCACTTTTGGAGCAGGGCTGCGAAAGGAGCCTGGCAGGTACGTCCCTACTCCCAGGCTACGTTTGAAGTTTGAGGTGGCAAGACAAGCAAGCAGCCCCAGTCTCTGTGCCTCTGTGCGAGCAGTGCCATGGGCAGATGAGGCTGAGCAACAGCTTTCCAGGCTAGCCCCTTCTGCCTGCCAGCTATCTGCAGACGTTCGCACTTTCGAAGCAAGGCTGCGAAAGGAGCCTGGCAGGGACACCACCATTCCCAGCCTACGTTTGAAGTCTGAGGTGGCAAGACAAGCAAGCAGCCCCAGTCTCTGTGCCTCTGTGCGAGCAGTGCCATGGGCAGATGAGGCTGACAAACAGCTTTCCAGGCTAGCCCCTTCTGCCTGCCAGCTATCTGCAGACGTTCGCACTTTCGGAGCAGGGCTGAGAAAGGAGCCTGGCAGGGACACCACCATTCCCATGCTACGTTTGAAGTTTGAGGTGGCAAGACAAGCGAGCAGCCCCAGTCTCTGTGCCTCTGTGCGAGCAGTGCCATGGGCAGATGAGGCTGACAAACAGCTTTCCAGGCTAGCCCCTTCTGCCTGCCAGCTATCTGCAGACGTTCACACTTTCGGAGCAGGGCTGCGAAAGGAGCCTCACAGGGTCCCCCCCCTTCCCAGGATACATTTCAAGTTTGAGGTGGCAAGACAAGCAAGCAGCCCCAGTCTCTGTGCCTCTGTGCGAGCAGTGCCATGGGCAGATGAGGCTGAGCAACAGCTTTCCAGGCTAGCCCCTTCTGCCTGCCAGCTATCTGCAGACGTTCGCACTTTCGAAGCAAGGCTGCGAAAGGAGCCTGGCAGGGACACCACCATTCCCAGCCTACGTTTGAAGTCTGAGGTGGCAAGACAAGCAAGCAGCCCCAGTCTCTGTGCCTCTGTGCGAGCAGTGCCATGGGCAGATGAGGCTGACAAACAGCTTTCCAGGCTAGCCCCTTCTGCCTGCCAGCTATCTGCAGACGTTCGCACTTTCGGAGCAGGGCTGAGAAAGGAGCCTGGCAGGGACACCACCATTCCCATGCTACGTTTGAAGTTTGAGGTGGCAAGACAAGCGAGCAGCCCCAGTCTCTGTGCCTCTGTGCGAGCAGTGCCATGGGCAGATGAGGCTGACAAACAGCTTTCCAGGCTAGCCCCTTCTGCCTGCCAGCTATCTGCAGACGTTCACACTTTCGGAGCAGGGCTGCGAAAGGAGCCTCACAGGGTCCCCCCCCTTCCCAGGATACATTTCAAGTTTGAGGTGGCAAGACAAGCAAGCAGCCCCAGTCTCTGTGCCTCTGTGCGAGCAGTGCCATGGGCAGATGAGGCTGAGCAACAGCTTTCCAGGCTAGCCCCTTCTGCCTGCCAGCTATCTGCAGACGTTCGCACTTTTGGACCAGGGCTGCAAAAGGAGCCTCGCAGGGTCCCCCCCTTTCCCAGGATACATTTGAAGATTGAGGTGGCAAGACAAGCAAGCAGCCCCAGTCTCTGTGCCTCTGTGCGAGCAGTGCCATGGGCAGATGAGGCTGAGCAACAGCTTTCCAGGCTAGCCCCTTCTTGCTGCCAGCTATCTGCAGACGTTCGCACTTTCGGAGCAGGGCTGCGAAAGGAGCCTGGCAGGGACACCACCATTCCCAGGCTACGTTTGAAGTTTGAGGCTGCAAGACAAGCGTGCAGCCCCAGTCTCTGTGCCTCTGTGCGAGCAGTGCCATGGGCAGATGAGGCTGACAAACAGCTTTCCAGGCTAGCCCCTTCTGCCTGCCAGCTATCTGCAGACGTTCGCACTTTCGGAGCAGGGCTCCGAAAGGAGCCTGGCAGGGACACCACCATTCCCAGGCTACGTTTCAAGTTTGAGGTGGCAAGACAAGCAAGCAGCCCCAGTCTCTGTGCCTCTGTGCGAGCAGTGCCATGGGCAGATGAGGCTGACAAACAGCTTTCCAGGCTAGCCCCTTCTGCCTGCCAGCTATCTGCAGATGTTCGCACTTTTGGAGCAGGGTTGCGAAAGGAGCCTGGCAGGTACGTCCCTATTCCCAGGCTACGTTTGAAGTTTGAGGTGGCAAGACAAGCAAGCAGCCCCAGTCTCTGTGCCTCTGTGCGAGCAGTGCCATGGGCAGATGAGGCTGAGCAACAGCTTTCCAGGCTAGCCCCTTCTGCCTGCCTGCTATCTGCAGACGTTCACACTTTTGGAGCAGGGCTGCGAAAGGAGCCTGGCAGGGACACCACCATTCCCAGGCTACGTTTGAAGTTTGAGGTGGCAAGACAAGCAAGCAGCCCCAGTCTCTGTGCCTCTGTGCGAGCAGTGCCATGGGCAGATGAGGCTGACAAACAGCTTTCCAGGCTAGCCCCTTCTGCCTGCCAGCTATCTGCAGACGTTGACACTTTCGGAGCAGGGCTGAGAAAGGAGCCTGGCAGGTTCCCTCCCATTCCCAGGCTACATTTGAAGTTTGAGGTGGCAAGACAAGCAAGCAGCCCCAGTCTCTGTGCCTCTGTGCGAGCAGTGCCATGGGCAGATGAGGCTGAGCAACAGCTTTCCAGGCTAGCCCCTTCTGCCTGCCAGCTATCTGCAGACGTTCGCACTTTCGGAGCAGGGCTGCGAAAGGAGCCTGGCAGGTACGTCCCTATTCCCAGGCTACGTTTCAAGTTTGAGGTGGCAAGACAAGCGAGCAGCCCCAGTCTCTGTGCCTCTGTGCGAGCAGTGCCATGGGCAGATGAGGCTGACAAACAGCTTTCCAGGCTAGCCCCTTCTGACTGCCAGCTATCTGCAGACGTTCGCACTTTTGGAGCAGGGCTGCGAAAGGAGCCTGGCAGGGACACCACAATTCCCAAGCTACGTTTCAAGTTTGAGGTGGTTAGACAAGCGAGCAGCCCCAGTCTCTGTGCCTCTGTGCGAGCAGTGCCATGGGCAGATGAGGCTGACAAACAGCTTTCCAGGCTAGCCCCTTCTGACTGCCAGCTATCTGCAGACGTTCGCACTTTCGGAGCAGGGCTGCGAAACGAGCCTCGCAGGGTCCCCCCCTTTCCCAGGATACATTTGAAGATTGAGGTGGCAAGACAAGCAAGCAGCCCCAGTCTCTGTGCCTCTGTGCGAGCAGTGCCTTTGGCCGATGAGGCTGACAAACAGCTTTCCAGGCTAGCCCCTTCTGCCTGCCAGCTATCTGCAGACGTTCGCACTTTCGGAGCAGGGCTGCGAAAGGAGCCTGGCAGGGACACCACCATTCCCAGGCTACGTTTGAAGTTTGAGGTGGCAAGACAAGCAAGCAGCCCCAGTCTCTGTGCCTCTGTGCGAGCAGTGCCATGGGCAGATGAGGCTGACAAACAGCTTTCCAGACTAGCCCCTTCTGCCTGCCAGCTGTCTGCAGACGTTCGCACTTTCGGAGCAGGGCTGCGAAAGGAGCCTGGCAGGGACACCACCATTCCCAAGCTACGTTTGAAGTTTGAGGTGGCAAGACAAGCAAGCAGCCCCAGTCTCTGTGCCTCTGTGCGAGCAGTGCCATGGGCAGATGAGGCTGACAAACAGCTTTCCAGGCTAGCCCCTTCTGCCTGCCAGCTATCTGCAGACGTTCGCACTTTCGGAGCAGGGTTGCGAAAGGAGACTGGCAGGGACAGCACCATGCCCAGCAACGTTTCAAGTTTGAGGTGGCAAGACAAGCGAGCAGCCCCAGTCTCTGTGCCTCTGTGCGAGCAGTGCCATGGGCAGATGAGGCTGACAAACAGCTTTCCAGGATAGCCCCTTCTGACTGCCAGCTATCTGCAGACGTTCGCACTTTTGGAGCAGGGCTGCGAAAGGAGCCTGGCAGGGACACCACAATTCCCAAGCTACGTTTCAAGTTTGAGGTGGTTAGACAAGCGAGCAGCCCCAGTCTCTGTGCCTCTGTGCGAGCAGTGCCATGGGCAGATGAGGCTGACAAACAGCTTTCCAGGCTAGCCCCTTCTGCCTGCCAGCTATCTGCAGACGTTCGCACTTTTGGAGCAGGGCTGCGAAAGGAGCCTGGCAGGGACACCACAATTCCCAAGCTACGTTTCAAGTTTGAGGTGGTTAGACAAGCGAGCAGCCCCAGTCTCTGTGCCTCTGTGCGAGCAGTGCCATGGGCAGATGAGGCTGACAAACAGCTTTCCAGGCTAGCCCCTTCTGCCTGCCAGCTATCTGCAGACGTTCGCACTTTCGGAGCAGGGCTGCGAAACGAGCCTCGCAGGGTCCCCCCCTTTCCCAGGATACATTTGAAGATTGAGGTGGCAAGACAAGCAAGCAGCCCCAGTCTCTGTGCCTCTGTGCGAGCAGTGCCTTTGGCCGATGAGGCTGACAAACAGCTTTCCAGGCTAGCCCCTTCTGCCAGCCAGCTATCTGCAGACGTTCGCACTTTCGGAGCAGGGCTGCGAAAGGAGCCTGGCAGGGACACCACCATTCCCAGGCTACGTTTGAAGTTTGAGGTGGCAAGACAAGCAAGCAGCCCCAGTCTCTGTGCCTCTGTGCGAGCAGTGCCATGGGCAGATGAGGCTGACAAACAGCTTTCCAGACTAGCCCCTTCTGCCTCCCAGCTGTCTGCAGACGTTCGCACTTTCGGAGCAGGGCTGCGAAAGGAGCCTGGCAGGGACACCACCATTCCCAAGCTACGTTTGAAGTTTGAGGTGGCAAGACAAGCAAGCAGCCCCAGTCTCTGTGCCTCTGTGCGAGCAGTGCCATGGGCAGATGAGGCTGACAAACAGCTTTCCAGGCTAGCCCCTTCTGCCTGCCAGCTATCTGCAGACGTTCGCACTTTCGGAGCAGGGCTGAGAAAGGAGCCTGGCAGGGACACCACCATTCCCAGGCTACGTTTGAAGTTTGAGGTGGCAAGACAAGCGAGCAGCCCCAGTCTCTGTGCCTCTGTGTGAGCAGTGCCATGGGCAGATGAGGGTGAGCAACAGCTTTCCAGGCTAGCCCCTTCTGCCTGTCTGCTATCTGCAGACGTTCACACTTTCGGAGCAGGGCTGCGAAAGGTGCCTGGCAGGGACACCACCATTCCCAGGCTTCGTTTGAAGTTTGAGGTGGCAAGACAAGCAAGCAGCCCCAGTCTCTGTGCCTCTGGGCGAGCAGTGCCTTTGGCCGATGAGGCTGACAAACAGCTTTCCAGGCTAGCCCCTTCTGCCTGCCAGCTATCTGCAGACGTTCGCACTTTTGGAGCAGGGCTGCGAAAGGAGCCTGGCAGGGACACCACCATTCCCAGGATACATTTGAAGATTGAGGTGGCAAGACAAGCAAGCAGTCCCAGTCTCTGTGCCTCTGTGCGAGCAGTGCCATGGGCAGATGAGGCTGAGCAACAGCTTTCCAGGCTAGCCCCTTCTGCCTGCCAGCTATCTGCAGACGTTCGCACTTTCGGAGCAGGGCTGCGAAAGGAGACTGGCAGGGACACCACCATTCCCAGGCTACGTTTCAAGTTTGAGGTGGCAAGACAAGCAAGCAGCCCCAGTCTCTGTGCCTCTGTGCGAGCAGTGCCATGGGCAGATGAGGCTGAGCAACAGCTTTCCAGGCTAGCCCCTTCTGCCTGCCAGCTGTTTGCAGACGTTCGCACTTTTGGAGCAGGGTTGCGAAAGGAGACTGGCAGGGACAGCACCATGCCCAGCAACGCTTCACGTTTGAGGTGGCAAGACAAGCAAGCAGCCCCAGTCTCTGTGCCTCTGTGCGAGCAGTGCCATGGGCAGATGAGGCTGACAAACAGTTTTCCAGGCTAGCCCCTTCTGCCTGCCAGCTATCTGCAGACGTTCGCACTTTCGGAGCAGGGCTGAGAAAGGAGCCTGGCAGGGACACCACCATTCCCAGGCTACCTTTGAAGTTTGAGGTGGCAAGACAAGCGAGCAGCCCCAGTCTCTGTGCCTCTGTGCGAGCAGTGCCATAGGCAGATGAGGCTGAGCAACAGCTTTCCAGGCTAGCCCCTTCTGCCTGCCAGCTATCTGCAGACGTTCGCACTTTCGGAGCAGGGCTGCGAAAGGAGCGTGGCAGGGACACCACCATTCCCAGGATACGTTTCAAGTTTGAGGTGGCAAGACAAGCAAGCAGCCCCAGTCCCTGTGCCTCTGTGCGAGCAGTGCCATGGGCAGATGAGGCTGAGCAACAGCTTTCCAGGCTAGCCCCTTCTGCCTGCCAGCTATCTGCAGACGTTCGCACTTTCGGAGCAGGGCTGAGAAAGGAGTCTGGCAGGGACACCACCATTCCCAGGCTACGTTTCAAGTTTGAGGTGGCAAGACAAGCAAGCAGCCCCCGTCTCTGTGCCAATGTGCGAGCAGTGCCATGGGCAGATGAGGCTGACAAACAGCTTTCCAGGCTAGCCCCTTCTGCCTGCCAGCTATCTGCAGACGTTCGCACTTTTGGAGCAGGGCTGCGAAAGGAGCCTGGCAGGTACGTCCCTACTCCCAGGCTACGTTTGAAGTTTGAGGTGGCAAGACAAGCAAGCAGCCCCAGTCTCTGTGCCTCTGTGCGAGCAGTGCCATGGGCAGATGAGGCTGAGCAACAGCTTTCCAGGCTAGCCCCTTCTGCCTGCCAGCTATCTGCAGACGTTCGCACTTTCGAAGCAAGGCTGCGAAAGGAGCCTGGCAGGGACACCACCATTCCCAGCCTACGTTTGAAGTCTGAGGTGGCAAGACAAGCAAGCAGCCCCAGTCTCTGTGCCTCTGTGCGAGCAGTGCCATGGGCAGATGAGGCTGACAAACAGCTTTCCAGGCTAGCCCCTTCTGCCTGCCAGCTATCTGCAGACGTTCGCACTTTCGGAGCAGGGCTGAGAAAGGAGCCTGGCAGGGACACCACCATTCCCATGCTACGTTTGAAGTTTGAGGTGGCAAGACAAGCGAGCAGCCCCAGTCTCTGTGCCTCTGTGCGAGCAGTGCCATGGGCAGATGAGGCTGACAAACAGCTTTCCAGGCTAGCCCCTTCTGCCTGCCAGCTATCTGCAGACGTTCACACTTTCGGAGCAGGGCTGCGAAAGGAGCCTCACAGGGTCCCCCCCCTTCCCAGGATACATTTCAAGTTTGAGGTGGCAAGACAAGCAAGCAGCCCCAGTCTCTGTGCCTCTGTGCGAGCAGTGCCATGGGCAGATGAGGCTGAGCAACAGCTTTCCAGGCTAGCCCCTTCTGCCTGCCAGCTATCTGCAGACGTTCGCACTTTCGAAGCAAGGCTGCGAAAGGAGCCTGGCAGGGACACCACCATTCCCAGCCTACGTTTGAAGTCTGAGGTGGCAAGACAAGCAAGCAGCCCCAGTCTCTGTGCCTCTGTGCGAGCAGTGCCATGGGCAGATGAGGCTGACAAACAGCTTTCCAGGCTAGCCCCTTCTGCCTGCCAGCTATCTGCAGACGTTCGCACTTTCGGAGCAGGGCTGAGAAAGGAGCCTGGCAGGGACACCACCATTCCCATGCTACGTTTGAAGTTTGAGGTGGCAAGACAAGCGAGCAGCCCCAGTCTCTGTGCCTCTGTGCGAGCAGTGCCATGGGCAGATGAGGCTGACAAACAGCTTTCCAGGCTAGCCCCTTCTGCCTGCCAGCTATCTGCAGACGTTCACACTTTCGGAGCAGGGCTGCGAAAGGAGCCTCACAGGGTCCCCCCCCTTCCCAGGATACATTTCAAGTTTGAGGTGGCAAGACAAGCAAGCAGCCCCAGTCTCTGTGCCTCTGTGCGAGCAGTGCCATGGGCAGATGAGGCTGAGCAACAGCTTTCCAGGCTAGCCCCTTCTGCCTGCCAGCTATCTGCAGACGTTCGCACTTTTGGACCAGGGCTGCAAAAGGAGCCTCGCAGGGTCCCCCCCTTTCCCAGGATACATTTCAAGATTGAGGTGGCAAGACAAGCAAGCAGCCCCAGTCTCTGTGCCTCTGTGCGAGCAGTGCCATGGGCAGATGAGGCTGAGCAACAGCTTTCCAGGCTAGCCCCTTCTTGCTGCCAGCTATCTGCAGACGTTCGCACTTTCGGAGCAGGGCTGCGAAAGGAGCCTGGCAGGGACACCACCATTCCCAGGCTACGTTTGAAGTTTGAGGCTGCAAGACAAGCGTGCAGCCCCAGTCTCTGTGCCTCTGTGCGAGCAGTGCCATGGGCAGATGAGGCTGACAAACAGCTTTCCAGGCTAGCCCCTTCTGCCTGCCAGCTATCTGCAGACGTTCGCACTTTCGGAGCAGGGCTCCGAAAGGAGCCTGGCAGGGACACCACCATTCCCAGGCTACGTTTCAAGTTTGAGGTGGCAAGACAAGCAAGCAGCCCCAGTCTCTGTGCCTCTGTGCGAGCAGTGCCATGGGCAGATGAGGCTGACAAACAGCTTTCCAGGCTAGCCCCTTCTGCCTGCCAGCTATCTGCAGATGTTCGCACTTTTGGAGCAGGGTTGCGAAAGGAGCCTGGCAGGTACGTCCCTATTCCCAGGCTACGTTTGAAGTTTGAGGTGGCAAGACAAGCAAGCAGCCCCAGTCTCTGTGCCTCTGTGCGAGCAGTGCCATGGGCAGATGAGGCTGAGCAACAGCTTTCCAGGCTAGCCCCTTCTGCCTGCCTGCTATCTGCAGACGTTCACACTTTTGGAGCAGGGCTGCGAAAGGAGCCTGGCAGGGACACCACCATTCCCAGGCTACGTTTGAAGTTTGAGGTGGCAAGACAAGCAAGCAGCCCCAGTCTCTGTGCCTCTGTGCGAGCAGTGCCATGGGCAGATGAGGCTGACAAACAGCTTTCCAGGCTAGCCCCTTCTGCCTGCCAGCTATCTGCAGACGTTGACACTTTCGGAGCAGGGCTGAGAAAGGAGCCTGGCAGGTTCCCTCCCATTCCCAGGCTACATTTGAAGTTTGAGGTGGCAAGACAAGCAAGCAGCCCCAGTCTCTGTGCCTCTGTGCGAGCAGTGCCATGGGCAGATGAGGCTGAGCAACAGCTTTCCAGGCTAGCCCCTTCTGCCTGCCAGCTATCTGCAGACGTTCGCACTTTCGGAGCAGGGCTGCGAAAGGAGCCTGGCAGGTACGTCCCTATTCCCAGGCTACGTTTCAAGTTTGAGGTGGCAAGACAAGCGAGCAGCCCCAGTCTCTGTGCCTCTGTGCGAGCAGTGCCATGGGCAGATGAGGCTGACAAACAGCTTTCCAGGCTAGCCCCTTCTGACTGCCAGCTATCTGCAGACGTTCGCACTTTTGGAGCAGGGCTGCGAAAGGAGCCTGGCAGGGACACCACAATTCCCAAGCTACGTTTCAAGTTTGAGGTGGTTAGACAAGCGAGCAGCCCCAGTCTCTGTGCCTCTGTGCGAGCAGTGCCATGGGCAGATGAGGCTGACAAACAGCTTTCCAGGCTAGCCCCTTCTGACTGCCAGCTATCTGCAGACGTTCGCACTTTCGGAGCAGGGCTGCGAAACGAGCCTCGCAGGGTCCCCCCCTTTCCCAGGATACATTTGAAGATTGAGGTGGCAAGACAAGCAAGCAGCCCCAGTCTCTGTGCCTCTGTGCGAGCAGTGCCTTTGGCCGATGAGGCTGACAAACAGCTTTCCAGGCTAGCCCCTTCTGCCTGCCAGCTATCTGCAGACGTTCGCACTTTCGGAGCAGGGCTGCGAAAGGAGCCTGGCAGGGACACCACCATTCCCAGGCTACGTTTGAAGTTTGAGGTGGCAAGACAAGCAAGCAGCCCCAGTCTCTGTGCCTCTGTGCGAGCAGTGCCATGGGCAGATGAGGCTGACAAACAGCTTTCCAGACTAGCCCCTTCTGCCTGCCAGCTGTCTGCAGACGTTCGCACTTTCGGAGCAGGGCTGCGAAAGGAGCCTGGCAGGGACACCACCATTCCCAAGCTACGTTTGAAGTTTGAGGTGGCAAGACAAGCAAGCAGCCCCAGTCTCTGTGCCTCTGTGCGAGCAGTGCCATGGGCAGATGAGGCTGACAAACAGCTTTCCAGGCTAGCCCCTTCTGCCTGCCAGCTATCTGCAGACGTTCGCACTTTCGGAGCAGGGTTGCGAAAGGAGACTGGCAGGGACAGCACCATGCCCAGCAACGTTTCAAGTTTGAGGTGGCAAGACAAGCGAGCAGCCCCAGTCTCTGTGCCTCTGTGCGAGCAGTGCCATGGGCAGATGAGGCTGACAAACAGCTTTCCAGGCTAGGCCCTTCTGCCTGCCAGCTATCTGCAGACGTTCGCACTTTCGGAGCAGGGCTGAGAAAGGAGCCTGGCAGGGACAACAGCATTCCCAGGCTACGTTTGAAGTTTGAGGTGGCAAGACAGGCAAGCAGCCCCAGTCTCTGTGCCTCTGTGCGAGCAGTGCCATGGGCAGATGAGGCTGACAAACAGCTTACCAGTCTAGCCCCTTCTGCCTGCCAGCTATCTGCAGACGTTCGCACTTTCGGAGCAGGGCTGAGAAAGGAGTCTGGCAGGGACACCACCATTCCCAGGCTACGTTTGAAGTTTGAGGTGGCAAGACAAGCAAGCAGCCCCAGTCTCTGTGCCTCTGTGCGAGCAGTGCCATGGGCAGATGAGGCTGACAAACAGCTTTCCAGGCTAGCCCCTTCTGACTGCCAGCTAGCTGCAGACGTTCGCACTTTCGGAGCAGGGCTGCGAAACAGCCTGCCAGGTACGTCCCTATTCCCAGGCTACGTTTGAATTTTGAGGTGGCAAGACAAGCGAGCAGCCCCAGTCTCTGTGCCTCTGTGCGAGCAGTGCCATGGGCAGATGAGGCTGACAAACAGCTTTCCAGGCTAGCCCCTTCTGCCTGCCAGCTATCTGCAGACGTTCGCACTTTCGGAGCAGGGCTGCGAAAGGAGCCTGGCAGGGACACCACCATTCCCAGGCTACGTTTCAAGTTTGAGGTGGCAAGACAAGCAAGCAGCCCCAGTCTCTGTGCCTCTGTGCGAGCAGTGCCATGGGCAGATGAGGCTGACAAACAGCTTTCCAGACTAGCCCCTTCTGCCTGCCAGCTATCTGCAGACGTTCGCACTTTCGGAGCAGGGCTGAGAAAGGAGTCTGGCAGGGACACCAACATTCCCAGGCTACGTTTCAAGTTTGAGGTGGCAAGACAAGCAAGCAGCCCCAGTCTCTGTGCCTCTGTGCGAGCAGTGCCATGGGCAGATGAGGCTGACAAACAGCTTTCCAGGCTAGCCCCTTCTGCCTGCCAGCTATCTGCAGACGTTCGCACTTTTGGAGCAGGGTTGCGAAAGGAGCCTGGCAGGTACGTCCCTATTCCCAGGCTACGTTTGAAGTTTGAGGTGGCAAGACAAGCAAGCAGCCCCAGTCTCTGTGCCTCTGTGCGAGCAGTGCCATGGGCAGATGAGGCTGAGCAACAGCTTTCCAGGCTAGCCCCTTCTGCCTGCCAGCTATCTGCAGACGTTCGCACTTTCGGAGCAGGGCTGCGAAAGGAGCCTCGCAGGGTCCCCCCCTTTCCCAGGATACATTTGAAGATTGAGGTGGCAAGACAAGCAAGCAGCCCCAGTCTCTGTGCCTCTGTGCGAGCAGTGCGTTTGGCCGATGAGGCTGACAAAGAGCTTTCCAGGCTAGCCCCTTCTGCCTGCCAGCTATCTGCAGACGTTCGCACTTTCGGAGCAGGGCTGCGAAAGGAGCCTGGCAGGGACATCACCATTCCCAGGCTAAATTAAAAGTTTGAGGTGGCAAGACAAGCAAGCAGCCCCAGTCTCTGTGCCTCTGTGCGAGCAGTGCCATGGGCAGATGAGGCTGACAAACAGCTTTCCAGACTAGCCCCTTCTGCCTGCCAGCTGTCTGCAGACGTTCGCACTTTTGGAGCAGGGTTGCGAAAGGAGACTGGCAGGGACAGCACCATGCCCAGCAACGCTTCACGTTTGAGGTGGCAAGACAAGCGAGCAGCCCCAGTCTCTGTGCCTCTGTGCGAGCAGTGCCATGGGCAGATGAGGCTGACAAACAGTTTTCCAGGCTAGCCCCTTCTGCCTGCCAGCTATCTGCAGACGTTCGCACTTTCGGAGCAGGGCTGAGAAAGGAGCCTGGCAGGGACACCACCATTCCCAGGCTACGTTTGAAGTTTGAGGTGGCAAGACAAGCGAGCAGCCCCAGTCTCTGTGCCTCTGTGCGAGCAGTGCCATGGGCAGATGAGGCTGACAAACAGCTTTCCAGGCTAGCCCCTTCTGACTGCCAGCTATCTGCAGACGTTCGCACTTTCGGAGCAGGGCTGCGAAAGGAGCCTCACAGGGTCCCCCCATTCCCAGGATACATTTGAAGTTTGAGGTGGCAAGACAAGCAAGCAGCCCCAGTCTCTGTGCCTCTGTGCGAGCAGTGCCATGGGCAGATGAGGCTGACAAACAGCTTTCCAGGCTAGCCCCTTCTGCCTGCCAGCTATCTGCAGATGTTCGCACTTTCGGAGCAGGGCTGCGAAACAGCCTGCCAGGTACGTCCCTATTCCCAGGCTACGTTTGAAGTTTGAGGTGGCAAGACAAGCAAGCAGCCCCAGTCTCTGTGCCTCTGTGCGAGCAGTGCCATGGGCAGATGAGGCTGACAAACAGCTTTCCAGGCTAGCCCCTTCTGCCTGCCAGCTATCTGCAGATGTTCGCACTTTTGGAGCAGGGTTGCGAAAGGAGCCTGGCAGGTACGTCCCTATTCCCAGGCTACGTTTGAAGTTTGAGGTGGCAAGACAAGCAAGCAGCCCCAGTCTCTGTGCCTCTGTGCGAGCAGTGCCCATGGGCAGATGAGGCTGAGCAACAGCTTTCCAGGCTAGCCCCTTCTGCCTGCCTGCTATCTGCAGACGTTCACACTTTTGGAGCAGGTCTGCGAAAGGAGCCTGGCAGGGACACCACCATTCCCAGGCTACTTTTCAAGTTTGAGGTGGCAAGACAAGCAAGCAGCCCCAGTCTCTGTGCCTCTGTGCGAGCAGTGCCATGGGCAGATGAGGCTGACAAACAGCTTTCCAGGCTAGCCCCTTCTGCCTGCCAGCTATCTGCAGACGTTCGCACTTTCGGAGCAGGGCTGAGAAAGGAGTCTGGCAGGGACACCAACATTCCCAGGCTACGTTTCAAGTTTGAGGTGGCAAGACAAGCAAGCAGCCCCAGTCTCTGTGCCTCTGTGCGAGCAGTGCCATGGGCAGATGAGGCTGACAAACAGCTTTCCAGGCTAGCCCCTTCTGCCTGCCAGCTATCTGCAGACGTTCGCACTTTTGGAGCAGGGTTGCGAAAGGAGCCTGGCAGGTACGTCCCTATTCCCAGGCTACGTTTGAAGTTTGAGGTGGCAAGACAAGCAAGCAGCCCCAGTCTCTGTGCCTCTGTGCGAGCAGTGCCATGGGCAGATGAGGCTGAGCAACAGCTTTCCAGGCTAGCCCCTTCTGCCTGCCTGCTATCTGCAGACGTTCGCACTTTCGGAGCAGGGCTGCGAAAGGAGCCTCGCAGGGTCCCCCCTTTCCCAGGATACATTTGAAGATTGAGGTGGCAAGACAAGCAAGCAGCCCCAGTCTCTGTGCCTCTGTGCGAGCAGTGCGTTTGGCCGATGAGGCTGACAAAGAGCTTTCCAGGCTAGCCCCTTCTGCCAGCCAGCTATCTGCAGACGTTCGCACTTTCGGAGCAGGGCTGCGAAAGGAGACTGGCAGGGACATCACCATTCCCAGGCTAAATTAAAAGTTTGAGGTGGCAAGACAAGCAAGCAGCCCCAGTCTCTGTGCCTCTGTGCGAGCAGTGCCATGGGCAGATGAGGCTGACAAACAGCTTTCCAGACTAGCCCCTTCTGCCTGCCACCTGTCTGCAGACGTTCGCACTTTTGGAGCAGGGTTGCGAAAGGAGACTGGCAGGGACAGCACCATGCCCAGCAACGCTTCACGTTTGAGGTGGCAAGACAAGCAAGCAGCCCCAGTCTCTGTGCCTCTGTGCGAGCAGTGCCATGGGCAGATGAGGCTGACAAACAGTTTTCCAGGCTAGCCCCTTCTGCCTGCCAGCTATCTGCAGACGTTCGCACTTTCGGAGCAGGGCTGAGAAAGGAGCCTGGCAGGGACACCACCATTCCCATGCTACGTTTGAAGTTTGAGGTGGCAAGACAAGCGAGCAGCCCCAGTCTCTGTGCCTCTGTGCGAGCAGTGCCATGGGCAGATGAGGCTGACAAACAGCTTTCCAGGCTAGCCCCTTCTGCCTGCCAGCTATCTGCAGACGTTCGCACTTTTGGAGCAGGGCTGCGAAAGGAGCCTCACAGGGTCCCCCCCTTCCCAGGATACATTTGAAGTTTGAGGTGGCAAGACAAGCAAGCAGCCCCAGTCTCTGTGCCTCTGTGCGAGCAGTGCCATGGGCAGATGAGGCTGACAAAGAGCTTTCCAGGCTAGCCCCTTCTGCCTGTCAGCTATCTGCAGACGTTCGCACTTTCGGAGCAGGGCTGAGAAAGGAGTCTGGCAGGGACACCACCATTCCCAGGCTACGTTTGAAGTTTGAGGTGGCAAGACAAGCAAGCAGCCCCAGTCTCTGTGCCTTTGTGCGAGCAGTGCCATGGGCAGATGAGGCTGACAAACAGCTTTCCAGGCTAGCCCCTTCTGCCTGCCAGCTATCTGCAGATGTTCGCACTTTCGGAGCAGGGCTGCGAAACAGCCTGCCAGGTACGTCCCTATTCCCAGGCTACGTTTGAAGTTTGAGGTGGCAAGACAAGCGAGCAGCCCCAGTCTCTGTGCCTCTGTGCGAGCAGTGCCATGGGCAGATGAGGCTGAGCAACAGCTTTCCAGGCTAGCCCCTTCTTGCTGCCAGCTATCTGCAGACGTTCGCACTTTCGGAGCAGGGCTGCGAAAGGAGCCTGGCAGGGACACAACCATTCCCAGGCTACGTTTGAAGTTTGAGGCTGCAAGACAAGCGTGCAGCCCCAGTCTCTGTGCCTCTGTGCGAGCAGTGCCATGGGCAGATGAGGCTGACAAACAGCTTTCCAGGCTAGCCCCTTCTGCCTGCCAGCTATCTGCAGACGTTCGCACTTTCGGAGCAGGGCTCCGAAAGGAGCCTGGCAGGGACACCACCATTCCCAGGCTACGTTTCAAGTTTGAGGTGGCAAGACAAGCAAGCAGCCCCAGTCTCTGTGCCTCTGTGCGAGCAGTGCCATGGGCAGATGAGGCTGACAAACAGCTTTCCAGGCTAGCCCCTTCTGCCTGCCAGCTATCTGCAGATGTTCGCACTTTTGGAGCAGGGTTGCGAAAGGAGCCTGGCAGGTACGTCCCTATTCCAAGGCTACGTTTGAAGTTTGAGGTGGCAAGACAAGCAAGCAGCCCCAGTCTCTGTGCCTCTGTGCGAGCAGTGCCATGGGCAGATGAGGCTGAGCAACAGCTTTCCAGGCTAGCCCCTTCTGCCTGCCTGCTATCTGCAGACGTTCACACTTTTGGAGCAGGGCTGCGAAAGGAGCCTGGCAGGGACACCACCATTCCCAGGCTACGTTTGAAGTTTGAGGTGGCAAGACAAGCAAGCAGCCCCAGTCTCTGTGCCTCTGTGCGAGCAGTGCCATGGGCAGATGAGGCTGACAAACAGCTTTCCAGGCTAGCCCCTTCTGCCTGCCAGCTATCTGCAGACGTTGACACTTTCGGAGCAGGGCTGAGAAAGGAGCCTGGCAGGTTCCCTCCCATTCCCAGGCTACATTTGAAGTTTGAGGAGGCAAGACAAGCGAGCAGCCCCAGTCTCTGTGCCTCTGTGCGAGCAGTGCCATGGGCAGATGAGGCTGACAAACAGCTTTCCAGGCTAGCCCCTTCTGCCTGCCAGCTATCTGCAGACGTTCGCACTTTTGGAGCAGGGCTGCGAAAGGAGCCTGGCAGGTACGTCCCTATTCCCAGGCTACGTTTCAAGTTTGAGGTGGCAAGACAAGCGAGCAGCCCCAGTCTCTGTGCCTCTGTGCGAGCAGTGCCATGGGCAGATGAGGCTGACAAACAGCTTTCCAGGCTAGCCCCTTCTGACTGCCAGCTATCTGCAGACATTCGCACTTTTGGAGCAGGGCTGCGAAAGGAGCCTGGCAGGGACACCACAATTCCCAAGCTACGTTTCAAGTTTGAGGTGGTTAGACAAGCGAGCAGCCCCAGTCTCTGTGCCTCTGTGTGAGCAGTGCCATGGGCAGATGAGGCTGACAAACAGCTTTCCAGGCTAGCCCCTTCTGCCTGCCAGCTATCTGCAGACGTTCGCACTTTCGGAGCAGGGCTGCGAAAGGAGCCTCGCAGGGTCCCCCCCTTTCCCAGGATACATTTGAAGATTGAGGTGGCAAGACAAGCAAGCAGCCCCAGTCTCTGTGCCTCTGTGCGAGCAGTGCCTTTGGCCGATGAGGCTGACAAACAGCTTTCCAGGCTAGCCCCTTCTGCCAGCCAGCTATCTGCAGACGTTCGCACTTTCGGAGCAGGGCTGCGAAAGGAGCCTGGCAGGGACACCACCATTCCCAGGCTACGTTTGAAGTTTGAGGTGGCAAGACAAGCAAGCAGCCCCAGTCTCTGTGCCTCTGTGCGAGCAGTGCCATGGGCAGATGAGGCTGACAAACAGCTTTCCAGACTAGCCCCTTCTGCCTGCCAGCTGTCTGCAGACGTTCGCACTTTCGGAGCAGGGCTGCGAAAGGAGCCTGGCAGGGACACCACCATTCCCAAGCTACGTTTGAAGTTTGAGGTGGCAAGACAAGCAAGCAGCCCCAGTCTCTGTGCCTCTGTGCGAGCAGTGCCATGGGCAGATGAGGCTGACAAACAGCTTTCCAGACTAGCCCCTTCTGCCTGCCAGCTATCTGCAGACGTTCGCACTTTCGGAGCAGGGCTGAGAAAGGAGCCTGGCAGGGACACCACCATTCCCAGGCTACGTTTCAAGTTTGAGGTGGCAAGACAAGCGAGCAGCCCCAGTCTCTGTGCCTCTGTGCGAGCAGTGCCATGGGCAGATGAGGCTGACAGACAGCTTTCCAGGCTAGCCCCTTCTGCCTGCCAGCTATCTGCAGACGTTCGCACTTTTGGAGCAGGGTTGCGAAAGGAGACTGGCAGGGACAGCACCATGCCCAGCAACGTTTCAAGTTTGAGGTGGCAAGACAAGCGAGCAGCCCCAGTCTCTGTGCCTCTGTGCGAGCAGTGCCATGGGCAGATGAGGCTGAGCAACAGCTTTCCAGGCTAGCCCCTTCTTGCTGCCAGCTATCTGCAGACGTTCGCACTTTCGGAGCAGGGCTGCGAAAGGAGCCTGGCAGGGACACCACCATTCCCAGGCTACGTTTGAAGTTTGAGGCTGCAAGACAAGCGTGCAGCCCCAGTCTCTGTGCCTCTGTGCGAGCAGTGCCATGGGCAGATGAGGCTGACAAACAGCTTTCCAGGCTAGCCCCTTCTGCCTGCCAGCTATCTGCAGACGTTCGCACTTTCGGAGCAGGGCTCCGAAAGGAGCCTGGCAGGGACACCACCATTCCCAGGCTACGTTTCAAGTTTGAGGTGGCAAGACAAGCAAGCAGCCCCAGTCTCTGTGCCTCTGTGCGAGCAGTGCCATGGGCAGATGAGGCTGACAAACAGCTTTCCAGGCTAGCCCCTTCTGCCTGCCAGCTATCTGCAGATGTTCGCACTTTTGGAGCAGGGTTGCGAAAGGAGCCTGGCAGGTACGTCCCTATTCCCAGGCTACGTTTGAAGTTTGAGGTGGCAAGACAAGCAAGCAGCCCCAGTCTCTGTGCCTCTGTGCGAGCAGTGCCATGGGCAGATGAGGCTGAGCAACAGCTTTCCAGGCTAGCCCCTTCTGCCTGCCTGCTATCTGCAGACGTTCACACTTTTGGAGCAGGGCTGCGAAAGGAGCCTGGCAGGGACACCACCATTCCCAGGCTACGTTTGAAGTTTGAGGTGGCAAGACAAGCAAGCAGCCCCAGTCTCTGTGCCTCTGTGCGAGCAGTGCCATGGGCAGATGAGGCTGACAAACAGCTTTCCAGGCTAGCCCCTTCTGCCTGCCAGCTATCTGCAGACGTTGACACTTTCGGAGCAGGGCTGAGAAAGGAGCCTGGCAGGTTCCCTCCCATTCCCAGGCTACATTTGAAGTTTGAGGAGGCAAGACAAGCGAGCAGCCCCAGTCTCTGTGCCTCTGTGCGAGCAGTGCCATGGGCAGATGAGGCTGACAAACAGCTTTCCAGGCTAGCCCCTTCTGCCTGCCAGCTATCTGCAGACGTTCGCACTTTCGGAGCAGGGCTGCGAAAGGAGCCTGGCAGGTACGTCCCTATTCCCAGGCTACGTTTCAAGTTTGAGGTGGCAAGACAAGCGAGCAGCCCCAGTCTCTGTGCCTCTGTGCGAGCAGTGCCATGGGCAGATGAGGCTGACAAACAGCTTTCCAGGCTAGCCCCTTCTGACTGCCAGCTATCTGCAGACGTTCGCACTTTTGGAGCAGGGCTGCGAAAGGAGCCTGGCAGGGACACCACAATTCCCAAGCTACGTTTCAAGTTTGAGGTGGTTAGACAAGCGAGCAGCCCCAGTCTCTGTGCCTCTGTGTGAGCAGTGCCATGGGCAGATGAGGCTGACAAACAGCTTTCCAGGCTAGCCCCTTCTGCCTGCCAGCTATCTGCAGACGTTCGCACTTTCGGAGCAGGGCTGCGAAACGAGCCTCGCAGGGTCCCCCCCTTTCCCAGGATACATTTGAAGATTGAGGTGGCAAGACAAGCAAGCAGCCCCAGTCTCTGTGCCTCTGTGCGAGCAGTGCCTTTGGCCGATGAGGCTGACAAACAGCTTTCCAGGCTAGCCCCTTCTGCCAGCCAGCTATCTGCAGACGTTCGCACTTTCGGAGCAGGGCTGCGAAAGGAGCCTGGCAGGGACACCACCATTCCCAGGCTACGTTTGAAGTTTGAGGTGGCAAGACAAGCAAGCAGCCCCAGTCTCTGTGCCTCTGTGCGAGCAGTGCCATGGGCAGATGAGGCTGACAAACAGCTTTCCAGACTAGCCCCTTCTGCCTGCCAGCTGTCTGCAGACGTTCGCACTTTCGGAGCAGGGCTGCGAAAGGAGCCTGGCAGGGACACCACCATTCCCAAGCTACGTTTGAAGTTTGAGGTGGCAAGACAAGCAAGCAGCCCCAGTCTCTGTGCCTCTGTGCGAGCAGTGCCATGGGCAGATGAGGCTGACAAACAGCTTTCCAGACTAGCCCCTTCTGCCTGCCAGCTATCTGCAGACGTTCGCACTTTCGGAGCAGGGCTGAGAAAGGAGCCTGGCAGGGACACCACCATTCCCAGGCTACGTTTCAAGTTTGAGGTGGCAAGACAAGCGAGCAGCCCCAGTCTCTGTGCCTCTGTGCGAGCAGTGCCATGGGCAGATGAGGCTGACAGACAGCTTTCCAGGCTAGCCCCTTCTGCCTGCCAGCTATCTGCAGACGTTCGCACTTTTGGAGCAGGGTTGCGAAAGGAGACTGGCAGGGACAGCACCATACCCAGCAACGTTTCAAGTTTCAGGTGGCAAGACAAGCGAGCAGCCCCAGTCTCTGTGCCTCTGTGCGAGCAGTGCCATGGGCAGATGAGGCTGACAAACAGCTTTCCAGGCTAGCCCCTTCTGCCTGCCAGCTATCTGCAGACGTTCGCACTTTTGGAGCAGGGCTGCGAAAGGAGCCTGGCAGGGACACCACAATTCCCAAGCTACGTTTCAAGTTTGAGGTGGTTAGACAAGCGAGCAGCCCCAGTCTCTGTGCCTCTGTGCGAGCAGTGCCATGGGCAGATGAGGCTGACAAACAGCTTTCCAGGCTAGCCCCTTCTGCCTGCCAGCTATCTGCAGACGTTCGCACTTTCGGAGCAGGGCTGCGAAACGAGCCTCGCAGGGTCCCCCCCTTTCCCAGGATACATTTGAAGATTGAGGTGGCAAGACAAGCAAGCAGCCCCAGTCTCTGTGCCTCTGTGCGAGCAGTGCCTTTGGCCGATGAGGCTGACAAACAGCTTTCCAGGCTAGCCCCTTCTGCCAGCCAGCTATCTGCAGACGTTCGCACTTTCGGAGCAGGGCTGCGAAAGGAGCCTGGCAGGGACACCACCATTCCCAGGCTACGTTTGAAGTTTGAGGTGGCAAGACAAGCAAGCAGCCCCAGTCTCTGTGCCTCTGTGCGAGCAGTGCCATGGGCAGATGAGGCTGACAAACAGCTTTCCAGACTAGCCCCTTCTGCCTCCCAGCTGTCTGCAGACGTTCGCACTTTCGGAGCAGGGCTGCGAAAGGAGCCTGGCAGGGACACCACCATTCCCAAGCTACGTTTGAAGTTTGAGGTGGCAAGACAAGCAAGCAGCCCCAGTCTCTGTGCCTCTGTGCGAGCAGTGCCATGGGCAGATGAGGCTGACAAACAGCTTTCCAGGCTAGCCCCTTCTGCCTGCCAGCTATCTGCAGACGTTCGCACTTTCGGAGCAGGGCTGAGAAAGGAGCCTGGCAGGGACACCACCATTCCCAGGCTACGTTTGAAGTTTGAGGTGGCAAGACAAGCGAGCAGCCCCAGTCTCTGTGCCTCTGTGTGAGCAGTGCCATGGGCAGATGAGGGTGAGCAACAGCTTTCCAGGCTAGCCCCTTCTGCCTGTCTGCTATCTGCAGACGTTCACACTTTCGGAGCAGGGCTGCGAAAGGTGCCTGGCAGGGACACCACCATTCCCAGGCTTCGTTTGAAGTTTGAGGTGGCAAGACAAGCAAGCAGCCCCAGTCTCTGTGCCTCTGGGCGAGCAGTGCCTTTGGCCGATGAGGCTGACAAACAGCTTTCCAGGCTAGCCCCTTCTGCCTGCCAGCTATCTGCAGACGTTCGCACTTTTGGAGCAGGGCTGCGAAAGGAGCCTGGCAGGGACACCACCATTCCCAGGATACATTTGAAGATTGAGGTGGCAAGACAAGCAAGCAGTCCCAGTCTCTGTGCCTCTGTGCGAGCAGTGCCATGGGCAGATGAGGCTGAGCAACAGCTTTCCAGGCTAGCCCCTTCTGCCTGCCAGCTATCTGCAGACGTTCGCACTTTCGGAGCAGGGTTGCGAAAGGAGACTGGCAGGGACAGCACCATGCCCAGCAACGCTTCACGTTTGAGGTGGCAAGACAAGCAAGCAGCCCCAGTCTCTGTGCCTCTGTGCGAGCAGTGCCATGGGCAGATGAGGCTGACAAACAGTTTTCCAGGCTAGCCCCTTCTGCCTGCCAGCTATCTGCAGACGTTCGCACTTTCGGAGCAGGGCTGAGAAAGGAGCCTGGCAGGGACACCACCATTCCCAGGCTACGTTTGAAGTTTGAGGTGGCAAGACAAGCGAGCAGCCCCAGTCTCTGTGCCTCTGTGCGAGCAGTGCCATAGGCAGATGAGGCTGAGCAACAGCTTTCCAGGCTAGCCCCTTCTGCCTGCCAGCTATCTGCAGACGTTCGCACTTTCGGAGCAGGGCTGCGAAAGGACCGTGGCAGGGACACCACCATTCCCAGGCTACGTTTCAAGTTTGAGGTGGCAAGACAAGCAAGCAGCCCCAGTCCCTGTGCCTCTGTGCGAGCAGTGCCATGGGCAGATGAGGCTGAGCAACAGCTTTCCAGGCTAGCCCCTTCTGCCTGCCAGCTATCTGCAGACGTTCGCACTTTCGGAGCAGGGCTGAGAAAGGAGTCTGGCAGGGACACCACCATTCCCAGGCTACGTTTCAAGTTTGAGGTGGCAAGACAAGCAAGCAGCCCCCGTCTCTGTGCCAATGTGCGAGCAGTGCCATGGGCAGATGAGGCTGACAAACAGCTTTCCAGGCTAGCCCCTTCTGCCTGCCAGCTATCTGCAGACGTTCGCACTTTTGGAGCAGGGCTGCGAAAGGAGCCTGGCAGGTACGTCCCTACTCCCAGGCTACGTTTGAAGTTTGAGGTGGCAAGACAAGCAAGCAGCCCCAGTCTCTGTGCCTCTGTGTGAGCAGTGCCATGGGCAGATGAGGCTGAGCAACAGCTTTCCAGGCTAGCCCCTTCTGCCTGCCAGCTATCTGCAGACGTTCGCACTTTCGAAGCAAGGCTGCGAAAGGAGCCTGGCAGGGACACCACCATTCCCAGCCTACGTTTGAAGTCTGAGGTGGCAAGACAAGCAAGCAGCCCCAGTCTCTGTGCCTCTGTGCGAGCAGTGCCATGGGCAGATGAGGCTGACAAACAGCTTTCCAGGCTAGCCCCTTCTTGCTGCCAGCTATCTGCAGACGTTCGCACTTTCGGAGCAGGGCTGCGAAAGGAGCCTGGCAGGGACACCACAATTCCCAAGCTACGTTTCAAGTTTGAGGTGGCTAGACAAGCGAGCAGCCCCAGTCTCTGTGCCTCTGTGTGAGCAGTGCCATGGGCAGATGAGGCTGACAGACAGCTTTCCAGGCTAGCCCCTTCTTCCTGCCAGCTGTTTGCAGACGTTCGCACTTTTGGAGCAGGGTTGCGAAAGGAGACTGGCTGGGACAGCACCATGCCCAGCAACGCTTCACGTTTGAGGTGGCAAGACAAGCAAGCAGCCCCAGTCTCTGTGCCTCTGTGCGAGCAGTGCCATGGGCAGATGAGGCTGACAAACAGTTTTCCAGGCTAGCCCCTTCTGCCTGCCAGCTATCTGCAGACGTTCGCACTTTCGGAGCAGGGCTGAGAAAGGAGCCTGGCAGGGACACCACCATTCCCAGGCTACGTTTGAAGTTTGAGGTGGCAAGACAAGCGAGCAGCCCCAGTCTCTGTGCCTCTGTGCGAGCAGTGCCATAGGCAGATGAGGCTGAGCAACAGCTTTCCAGGCTAGCCCCTTCTGCCTGCCAGCTATCTGCAGACGTTCGCACTTTCGGAGCAGGGCTGCGAAAGGAGCGTGACAGGGACACCACCATTGCCAGGCTACGTTTCAAGTTTGAGGTGGCAAGACAAGCAAGCAGCCCCAGTCCCTGTGCCTCTGTGCGAGCAGTGCCATGGGCAGATGAGGCTGAGCAACAGCTTTCCAGGCTAGCCCCTTCTGCCTGCCAGCTATCTGCAGACGTTCGCACTTTCGGAGCAGGGCTGAGAAAGGAGTCTGGCAGGGACACCACCATTCCCAGGCTACGTTTCAAGTTTGAGGTGGCAAGACAAGCAAGCAGCCCCCGTCTCTGTGCCAATGTGCGAGCAGTGCCATGGGCAGATGAGGCTGACAAACAGCTTTCCAGGCTAGCCCCTTCTGCCTGCCAGCTATCTGCAGACGTTCGCACTTTTGGAGCAGGGCTCCGAAAGGAGCCTGGCAGGTACGTCCCTACTCCCAGGCTACGTTTGAAGTTTGAGGTGGCAAGACAAGCAAGCAGCCCCAGTCTCTGTGCCTCTGTGCGAGCAGTGCCATGGGCAGATGAGGCTGAGCAACAGCTTTCCAGGCTAGCCCCTTCTGCCTGCCAGCTATCTGCAGACGTTCGCACTTTCGAAGCAAGGCTGCGAAAGGAGCCTGGCAGGGACACCACCATTCCCAGCCTACGTTTGAAGTCTGAGGTGGCAAGACAAGCAAGCAGCCCCAGTCTCTGTGCCTCTGTGCGAGCAGTGCCATGGGCAGATGAGGCTGACAAACAGCTTTCCAGGCTAGCCCCTTCTGCCTGCCAGCTATCTGCAGACGTTCGCACTTTCGGAGCAGGGCTGCGAAAGGAGCCTGGCAGGGACACCACAATTCCCAAGCTACGTTTCAAGTTTGAGGTGGCTAGACAAGCGAGCAGCCCCAGTCTCTGTGCCTCTGTGTGAGCAGTGCCATGGGCAGATGAGGCTGACAGACAGCTTTCCAGGCTAGCCCCTTCTGCCTGCCAGCTATCTGCAGACGTTCGCACTTTTGGAGCAGGGTTGCGAAAGGAGACTGGCAGGGACAGCACCATGCCCAGCAACGCTTCACGTTTGAGGTGGCAAGACAAGCAAGCAGCCCCAGTCTCTGTGCCTCTGTGCGAGCAGTGCCATGGGCAGATGAGGCTGACAAACAGCTTTCCAGGCTAGCCCCTTCTGCCTGCCAGCTATCTGCAGACGTTCGCACTTTCGGAGCAGGGCTGAGAAAGGAGCCTGGCAGGGACACCACCATTCCCATGCTACGTTTGAAGTTTGAGGTGGCAAGACAAGCGAGCAGCCCCAGTCTCTGTGCCTCTGTGCGAGCAGTGCCATGGGCAGATGAGGCTGACAAACAGCTTTCCAGGCTAGCCCCTTCTGCCTGCCAGCTATCTGCAGACGTTCACACTTTCGGAGCAGGGCTGCGAAAGGAGCCTCACAGGGTCCCCCCCCTTCCCAGGATACATTTCAAGTTTGAGGTGGCAAGACAAGCAAGCAGCCCCAGTCTCTGTGCCTCTGTGCGAGCAGTGCCATGGGCAGATGAGGCTGAGCAACAGCTTTCCAGGCTAGCCCCTTCTGCCTGCCAGCTATCTGCAGACATTCGCACTTTCGGAGCAGGGCTGCGAAAGGAGCGTGGCAGGGACACCACCATTCCCAGGCTACGTTTCAAGTTTGAGGTGGCAAGACAAGCAAGCAGCCCCAGTCTCTGTGCCTCTGTGCGAGCAGTGCCATGGGCAGATGAGGCTGACAAACAGCTTTCCAGGCTAGCCCCTTCTGCCTGCCAGCTATCTGCAGACGTTCGCACTTTTGGAGCAGGGCTGCGAAAGGAGACTGGCAGGGACAGGCACCATGCCCAGCAACGCTTCATGTTTGAGGTGGCAAGACAAGCAAGCAGCCCCAGTCTCTGTGCCTCTGTGCGATCAGTGCCATGGGCAGATGAGGCTGAGCAACAGCTTTCCAGGCTAGCCCCTTCTGCCTGCCAGCTATCTGCAGACGTTTGCACTTTTGGAGCAGGGCTGCGAAAGGAGCCTGGCAGGGACACCACCATTCCCAGGATACATTTGAAGATTTAGGTGGCAAGACAAGCAAGCAGCCCCAGTCTCTGTGCCTCTGTGCGAGCAGTGCCATGGGCAGATGAGGCTGAGCAACAGCTTTCCAGGCTAGCCCCTTCTGCCTGCCAGCTATCTGCAGACGTTCGCACTTTCGGAGCAGGGCTGCGAAAGGAGCCTGGCAGGGACACCACCATTCCCAGGCTACGTTTGAAGTTTGAGGTGGCAAGACAAGCAAGCAGCCCCAGTCTCTGTGCCTCTGTGCGAGCAGTGCCATGGGCAGATGAGGCTGAGCAACAGCTTTCCAGGCTAGCCCCTTCTGCCTGCCAGCTATCTGCAGACGTTCGCACTTTTGGACCAGGGCTGCAAAAGGAGCCTCGCAGGGTCCCCCCCTTTCCCAGGATACATTTCAAGATTGAGGTGGCAAGACAAGCAAGCAGCCCCAGTCTCTGTGCCTCTGTGCGAGCAGTGCCATGGGCAGATGAGGCTGAGCAACAGCTTTCCAGGCTAGCCCCTTCTTGCTGCCAGCTATCTCCAGACGTTCGCACTTTCGGAGCAGGGCTGCGAAAGGAGCCTGGCAGGGACACCACCATTCCCAGGCTACGTTTGAAGTTTGAGGCTGCAAGACAAGCGTGCAGCCCCAGTCTCTGTGCCTCTGTGCGAGCAGTGCCATGGGCAGATGAGGCTGACAAACAGCTTTCCAGGCTAGCCCCTTCTGCCTGCCAGCTATCTGCAGACGTTCGCACTTTCGGAGCAGGGCTCCGAAAGGAGCCTGGCAGGGACACCACCATTCCCAGGCTACGTTTCAAGTTTGAGGTGGCAAGACAAGCAAGCAGCCCCAGTCTCTGTGCCTCTGTGCGAGCAGTGCCATGGGCAGATGAGGCTGACAAACAGCTTTCCAGGCTAGCCCCTTCTGCCTGCCAGCTATCTGCAGATGTTCGCACTTTCGGAGCAGGGTTGCGAAAGGAGCCTGGCAGGTACGTCCCTATTCCCAGGCTACGTTTGAAGTTTGAGGTGGCAAGACAAGCAAGCAGCCCCAGTCTCTGTGCCTCTGTGCGAGCAGTGCCATGGGCAGATGAGGCTGAGCAACAGCTTTCCAGGCTAGCCCCTTCTGCCTGCCTGCTATCTGCAGACGTTCACACTTTTGGAGCAGGGCTGCGAAAGGAGCCTGGCAGGGACACCACCATTCCCAGGCTACGTTTGAAGTTTGAGGTGGCAAGACAAGCAAGCAGCCCCAGTCTCTGTGCCTCTGTGCGAGCAGTGCCATGGGCAGATGAGGCTGACAAACAGCTTTCCAGGCTAGCCCCTTCTGCCTGCCAGCTATCTGCAGACGTTGACACTTTCGGAGCAGGGCTGAGAAAGGAGCCTGGCAGGTTCCCTCCCATTCCCAGGCTACATTTGAAGTTTGAGGAGGCAAGACAAGCGAGCAGCCCCAGTCTCTGTGCCTCTGTGCGAGCAGTGCCATGGGCAGATGAGGCTGACAAACAGCTTTCCAGGCTAGCCCCTTCTGCCTGCCAGCTATCTGCAGACGTTCGCACTTTCGGAGCACGGTTGCGAAAGGAGCCTGGCAGGGACACCACCATTCCCAGGTTAAATTTGAAGTTTGAGGTGGCAAGACAAGCAAGCAGCCCCAGTCTCTGTGCCTCTGTGCGAGCAGTGCCATGGGCAGATGAGGCTGAGCAACAGCTTTCCAGGCTAGCCCCTTCTGCCTGCCAGCTATCTGCAGACGTTCGCACTTTCGGAGCAGGGCTGCGAAAGGAGCCTGGCAGGTACGTCCCTATTCCCAGGCTACGTTTCAAGTTTGAGGTGGCAAGACAAGCGAGCAGCCCCAGTCTCTGTGCCTCTGTGCGAGCAGTGCCATGGGCAGATGAGGCTGACAAACAGCTTTCCAGGCTAGCCCCTTCTGACTGCCAGCTATCTGCAGACGTTCGCACTTTTGGAGCAGGGCTGCGAAAGGAGCCTGGCAGGGACACCACAATTCCCAAGCTACGTTTCAAGTTTGAGGTGGTTAGACAAGCGAGCAGCCCCAGTCTCTGTGCCTCTGTGTGAGCAGTGCCATGGGCAGATGAGGCTGACAAACAGCTTTCCAGGCTAGCCCCTTCTGCCTGCCAGCTATCTGCAGACGTTCGCACTTTCGGAGCAGGGCTGCGAAACGAGCCTCGCAGGGTCCCCCCCTTTCCCAGGATACATTTGAAGATTGAGGTGGCAAGACAAGCAAGCAGCCCCAGTCTCTGTGCCTCTGTGCGAGCAGTGCCTTTGGCCGATGAGGCTGACAAACAGCTTTCCAGGCTAGCCCCTTCTGCCAGCCAGCTATCTGCAGACGTTCGCACTTTCGGAGCAGGGCTGCGAAAGGAGCCTGGCAGGGACACCACCATTCCCAGGCTACGTTTGAAGTTTGAGGTGGCAAGACAAGCAAGCAGCCCCAGTCTCTGTGCCTCTGTGCGAGCAGTGCCATGGGCAGATGAGGCTGACAAACAGCTTTCCAGACTAGCCCCTTCTGCCTGCCAGCTATCTGCAGACGTTCGCACTTTCGGAGCAGGGCTGAGAAAGGAGCCTGGCAGGGACACCACCATTCCCAGGCTACGTTTCAAGTTTGAGGTGGCAAGACAAGCGAGCAGCCCCAGTCTCTGTGCCTCTGTGCGAGCAGTGCCATGGGCAGATGAGGCTGACAGACAGCTTTCCAGGCTAGCCCCTTCTGCCTGCCAGCTATCTGCAGACGTTCGCACTTTTGGAGCAGGGTTGCGAAAGGAGACTGGCAGGGACAGCACCATGCCCAGCAACGTTTCAAGTTTGAGGTGGCAAGACAAGCGAGCAGCCCCAGTCTCTGTGCCTCTGTGCGAGCAGTGCCATGGGCAGATGAGGCTGACAAACAGCTTTCCAGGCTAGCCCCTTCTGCCTGCCAGCTATCTGCAGACGTTCGCACTTTCGGAGCAGGGCTGAGAAAGGAGCCTGGCAGGGACACCACCATTCCCAGGCTACGTTTGAAGTTTGAGGTGGCAAGACAAGCGAGCAGCCCCAGTCTCTGTGCCTCTGTGTGAGCAGTGCCATGGGCAGATGAGGGTGAGCAACAGCTTTCCAGGCTAGCCCCTTCTGCCTGTCTGCTATCTGCAGACGTTCACACTTTCGGAGCAGGGCTGCGAAAGGTGCCTGGCAGGGACACCACCATTCCCAGGCTTCGTTTGAAGTTTGAGGTGGCAAGACAAGCAAGCAGCCCCAGTCTCTGTGCCTCTGGGCGAGCAGTGCCTTTGGCCGATGAGGCTGACAAACAGCTTTCCAGGCTAGCCCCTTCTGCCTGCCAGCTATCTGCAGACGTTCGCACTTTTGGAGCAGGGCTGCGAAAGGAGCCTGGCAGGGACACCACCATTCCCAGGATACATTTGAAGATTGAGGTGGCAAGACAAGCAAGCAGTCCCAGTCTCTGTGCCTCTGTGCGAGCAGTGCCATGGGCAGATGAGGCTGAGCAACAGCTTTCCAGGCTAGCCCCTTCTGCCTGCCAGCTATCTGCAGACGTTCGCACTTTCGGAGCAGGGCTGCGAAAGGAGCGTGGCAGGGACACCACCATTCCCAGGCTACGTTTCAAGTTTGAGGTGGCAAGACAAGCAAGCAGCCCCAGTCTCTGTGCCTCTGTGCGAGCAGTGCCATGGGCAGATGAGGCTGAGCAACAGCTTTCCAGGCTAGCCCCTTCTGCCTGCCAGCTGTTTGCAGACGTTCGCACTTTTGGAGCAGGGTTGCGAAAGGAGACTGGCAGGGACAGCACCATGCCCAGCAACGCTTCACGTTTGAGGTGGCAAGACAAGCAAGCAGCCCCAGTCTCTGTGCCTCTGTGCGAGCAGTGCCATGGGCAGATGAGGCTGACAAACAGTTTTCCAGGCTAGCCCCTTCTGCCTGCCAGCTATCTGCAGACGTTCGCACTTTCGGAGCAGGGCTGAGAAAGGAGCCTGGCAGGGACACCACCATTCCCAGGCTACGTTTGAAGTTTGAGGTGGCAAGACAAGCGAGCAGCCCCAGTCTCTGTGCCTCTGTGCGAGCAGTGCCATAGGCAGATGAGGCTGAGCAACAGCTTTCCAGGCTAGCCCCTTCTGCCTGACAGCTATCTGCAGACGTTCGCACTTTCGGAGCAGGGCTGCGAAAGGAGCGTGGCAGGGACACCACCATTCCCAGGCTACGTTTCAAGTTTGAGGTGGCAAGACAAGCAAGCAGCCCCAGTCCCTGTGCCTCTGTGCGAGCAGTGCCATGGGCAGATGAGGCTGAGCAACAGCTTTCCAGGCTAGCCCCTTCTGCCTGCCAGCTATCTGCAGACGTTCGCACTTTCGGAGCAGGGCTGAGAAAGGAGTCTGGCAGGGACACCACCATTCCCAGGCTACGTTTCAAGTTTGAGGTGGCAAGACAAGCAAGCAGCCCCCGTCTCTGTGCCAATGTGCGAGCAGTGCCATGGGCAGATGAGGCTGACAAACAGCTTTCCAGGCTAGCCCCTTCTGCCTGCCAGCTATCTGCAGACGTTCGCACTTTTGGAGCAGGGCTGCGAAAGGAGCCTGGCAGATACGTCCCTACTCCCAGGCTACGTTTGAAGTTTGAGGTGGCAAGACAAGCAAGCAGCCCCAGTCTCTGTGCCTCTGTGCGAGCAGTGCCATGGGCAGATGAGGCTGAGCAACAGCTTTCCAGGCTAGCCCCTTCTGCCTGCCAGCTATCTGCAGACGTTCGCACTTTCGAAGCAAGGCTGCGAAAGGAGCCTGGCAGGGACACCACCATTCCCAGCCTACGTTTGAAGTCTGAGGTGGCAAGACAAGCAAGCAGCCCCAGTCTCTGTGCCTCTGTGCGAGCAGTGCCATGGGCAGATGAGGCTGACAAACAGCTTTCCAGGCTAGCCCCTTCTGCCTGCCAGCTATCTGCAGACGTTCGCACTTTCGGAGCAGGGCTGCGAAAGGAGCCTGGCAGGGACACCACAATTCCCAAGCTACGTTTCAAGTTTGAGGTGGCTAGACAAGCGAGCAGCCCCAGTCTCTGTGCCTCTGTGCGAGCAGTGCCATGGGCAGATGAGGCTGACAGACAGCTTTCCAGGCTAGCCCCTTCTGCCTGCCAGCTATCTGCAGACGTTCGCACTTTTGGAGCAGGGTTGCGAAAGGAGACTGGCAGGGACAGCACCATGCCCAGCAACGCTTCACGTTTGAGGTGGCAAGACAAGCAAGCAGCCCCAGTCTCTGTGCCTCTGTGCGAGCAGTGCCATGGGCAGATGAGGCTGACAAACAGCTTTCCAGGCTAGCCCCTTCTGCCTGCCAGCTATCTGCAGACGTTCACACTTTCGGAGCAGGGCTGCGAAAGGAGCCTCACAGGGTCCCCCCCCTTCCCAGGATACATTTCAAGTTTGAGGTGGCAAGACAAGCAAGCAGCCCCAGTCTCTGTGCCTCTGTGCGAGCAGTGCCATGGGCAGATGAGGCTGAGCAACAGCTTTCCAGGCTAGCCCCTTCTGCCTGCCAGCTATCTGCAGACATTCGCACTTTCGGAGCAGGGCTGCGAAAGGAGCGTGGCAGGGACACCACCATTCCCAGGCTACGTTTCAAGTTTGAGGTGGCAAGACAAGCAAGCAGCCCCAGTCTCTGTGCCTCTGTGCGAGCAGTGCCATGGGCAGATGAGGCTGACAAACAGCTTTCCAGGCTAGCCCCTTCTGCCTGCCAGCTATCTGCAGACGTTCGCACTTTTGGAGCAGGGCTGCGAAAGGAGACTGGCAGGGACAGGCACCATGCCCAGCAACGCTTCATGTTTGAGGTGGCAAGACAAGCAAGCAGCCCCAGTCTCTGTGCCTCTGTGCGATCAGTGCCATGGGCAGATGAGGCTGAGCAACAGCTTTCCAGGCTAGCCCCTTCTGCCTGCCAGCTATCTGCAGACGTTTGCACTTTTGGAGCAGGGCTGCGAAAGGAGCCTGGCAGGGACACCACCATTCCCAGGATACATTTGAAGATTTAGGTGGCAAGACAAGCAAGCAGCCCCAGTCTCTGTGCCTCTGTGCGAGCAGTGCCATGGGCAGATGAGGCTGAGCAACAGCTTTCCAGGCTAGCCCCTTCTGCCTGCCAGCTATCTGCAGACGTTCGCACTTTCGGAGCAGGGCTGCGAAAGGAGCCTGGCAGGGACACCACCATTCCCAGGCTACGTTTGAAGTTTGAGGTGGCAAGACAAGCAAGCAGCCCCAGTCTCTGTGCCTCTGTGCGAGCAGTGCCATGGGCAGATGAGGCTGAGCAACAGCTTTCCAGGCTAGCCCCTTCTGCCTGCCAGCTATCTGCAGACGTTCACACTTTCAGAGCAGGGCTGCGAAAGGAGACTGGTAGGGTCCCCCCCCTTCCCAGGCTACATTTGAAGATTGAGGTGGCAAGACAAGCGAGCAGCCCCAGTCTCTGTGTCTCTGTGC
The DNA here is from genome assembly GCF_030867145.1 of Opisthocomus hoazin. NCBI lineage: Eukaryota > Metazoa > Chordata > Aves > Opisthocomiformes > Opisthocomidae > Opisthocomus > Opisthocomus hoazin. The sequence continues at coordinate 386,942 of NC_134450.1, read as the reverse complement.
GAGCAGTGCCATGGGCAGATGAGGCTGACAAACAGCTTTCCAGGCTAGTTCCTTCTGCCTGCCAGCTATCTGCAGACGTTCGCACTTTCGGAGCTGGGCTCCGAAAGGAGCCTGGCAGGGACACCACCATTCCCAGGCTAGATTTGACGTTTGAGGTGGCAAGACAAGCAAGGAGCCCCAGTCTCTGTGCCTCTGTGCGAGCAGTGCCATGGGCAGATGAGGCTGACAAACAGCTTTCCAGGCTAGCCCCTTCTGCCTGCCAGCTATCTGCAGACGTTCGCACTTTTGGAGCAGGGCTGCGAAAGAAGCCTGGCAGGTACGTCCCTATTACCAGGTTACGTTTGATGTTTGAGGTGGCAAGACAAGCGAGCAGCCCCAGTCTCTGTGCCTCTGTGCGAGCAGTGCCATGGGCAGATGAGGCTGACAAACAGCTTTCCAGGCTAGCCCCTTCTGCCTGCCAGCTATCTGCAGACGTTCGCACTTTCGGAGCAGGGCTCCGAAAGGAGCCTGGCAGGGACACCACAATTCCCAAGCTACGTTTCAAGTTTGAGGTGGCTAGACAAGCGAGCAGCCCCAGTCTCTGTGCCTCTGTGCGAGCAGTGCCATGTGCAGATGAGGCTGAGCAACAGCTTTCCAGGCTAGCCCCTTCTGCCTGCCAGCTATCTGCAGACGTTCGCACTTTCGGAGCAGGGCTGCGAAAGGAGCCTCGCAGGGTCCCCCCCTTTCCCAGGATACATTTGAAGATTGAGGTGGCAAGACAAGCAAGCAGCCCCAGTCTCTGTGCCTCTATGCGAGCAGTGCCATGGGCAGATGAGGCTGACAAACAGCTTTCCAGGCTAGCCCCTTCTCCCTGCCAGCTGTCTGTAGACGTTCGCACTTTCGGAGCAGGGCTCCGAAAGGAGCCTGGCAGGGACACCACCATTCCCAGGATACATTTGAAGATTGAGGTGGCAAGACAAGCGAGCAGCCCCAGTCTCTGTGCCTCTGTGCGAGCAGTGCCATGGGCAGATGAGGCTGACAAACAGCTTTCCAGGCTAGCCCCTTCTGCCTGCCAGCTATCTGCAGACGTTCGCACTTTCGGAGCAGGGCTGCGAAAGCAGACTGGAAGGGACAGGCACCATGCCCAGCAACGCTTCACGTTTGAGGTGGCAAGACAAGCAAGCAGCCCCAGTCTCTGTGCCTCTGTGCGAGCACTGCCATGGGCAGATGAGGCTGACAAACAGCTTTCCAGGCTAGCCCCTTCTGCCTGAAAGCTATCTGCAGACGTTCGCACTTTCGGAGCAGGGCTGCGAAAGGAGCCTCGCAGGGACACCACCATTCCCAGGCTACGTTTGAAGTCTGAGGTTGCAAGACAAGCGAGCAGCCCCAGTCTCTGTGCCTCTGTGCGAGCAGTGCCATGGGCAGTTGAGGCTGAGCTACAGCTTTCCAGGCTAGCCCCTTCTGCCTGCCTGCTATCTGCAGACGTTCACACTTTCGGAGCAGGGCTGCGAAAGGAGACTGGCAGGGACACCACCATTCCCAGGCTTCGTTTGAAGTTTGAGGTGGCTAGACAAGCAAGCACCCCCAGTCTCTGTGCCTCTGTGCGAGCAGTGCCTTTGGCCGATGAGGCTGACAAACAGCTTTCCAGGCTAGCCCCTTCTGCCTGACAGCTATCTGCAGACGTTCGCACTTTCGGAGCAGGGCTGAGAAAGGAGCCTGGCAGGGACACCACCATTCCCAGGATACATTTGAAGATTGAGGTGGCAAGACAAGCGAGCAGCCCCAGTCTCTGTGCCTCTGTGCGAGCAGTGCCATGGGCAGATGAGGCTGAGCAACAGCTTTCCAGGCTAGCCCCTTCTGCCTGCCAGCTATCTGCAGACGTTCGCACTTTCGAAGCAAGGCTGCGAAAGGAGCCTGGCAGGGACACCACCATTCCCAGCCTACGTTTCAAGTTTGAGGTGGCAAGACAAGCAAGCAGCCCCAGTCTCTGTGCCTCTGTGCGAGCAGTGCCATGGGCAGATGAGGCTGACAAACAGCTTTCCAGGCTAGCCCCTTCTGCCTGCCAGCTATCTGCAGACGTTCGCACTTTCGGAGCAGGGCTGCGAAAGGAGCCTGGCAGGGACACCACAATTCCCAAGCTACGTTTCAAGTTTGAGGTGGCTAGACAAGCGAGCAGCCCCAGTCTCTGTGCCTCTGTGTGAGCAGTGCCATGGGCAGATGAGGCTGAGCAACAGCTTTCCAGGCTAGCCCCTTCTGCCTGCCAGCTATCTGCAGACGTTCGCACTTTTGGAGCAGGGTTGCGAAAGGAGACTGGCAGGGACAGCACCATGCCCAGCAACGCTTCACGTTTGAGGTGGCAAGACAAGCAAGCAGCCCCAGTCTCTGTGCCTCTGTGCGAGCAGTGCCATGGGCAGATGAGGCTGACAAACAGCTTTCCAGGCTAGCCCCTTCTGCCTGCCAGCTATCTGCAGACGTTCGCACTTTCGGAGCAGGGCTGAGAAAGGAGCCTGGCAGGGACACCACCATTCCCATGCTACGTTTGAAGTTTGAGGTGGCAAGACAAGCGAGCAGCCCCAGTCTCTGTGCCTCTGTGCGAGCAGTGCCATGGGCAGATGAGGCTGACAAACAGCTTTCCAGGCTAGCCCCTTCTGCCTGCCAGCTATCTGCAGACGTTCACACTTTCGGAGCAGGGCTGCGAAAGGAGCCTCACAGGGTCCCCCCCCTTCCCAGGATACATTTCAAGTTTGAGGTGGCAAGACAAGCAAGCAGCCCCAGTCTCTGTGCCTCTGTGCGAGCAGTGCCATGGGCAGATGAGGCTGAGCAACAGCTTTCCAGGCTAGCCCCTTCTGCCTGCCAGCTATCTGCAGACATTCGCACTTTCGGAGCAGGGCTGCGAAAGGAGCGTGGCAGGGACACCACCATTCCCAGGCTACGTTTGAAGTTTGAGGTGGCAAGACAAGCAAGCAGCCCCAGTCTCTGTGCCTCTGTGCGAGCAGTGCCATGGGCAGATGAGGCTGACAAACAGCTTTCCAGGCTAGCCCCTTCTGCCTGCCAGCTATCTGCAGACGTTCGCACTTTCGGAGCAGGGCTCCGAAAGGAGCCTGGCAGGGACAGGCACCATGCCCAGCAACGCTTCACGTTTGAGGTGGCAAGACAAGCAAGCAGCCCCAGTCTCTGTGCCTCTGTGCGAGCACTGCCATGGGCAGATGAGGCTGACAAACAGCTTTCCAGGCTAGCCCCTTCTGCCTGAAAGCTATCTGCAGACGTTCGCACTTTCGGAGCAGGGCTGCGAAAGGAGCCTCGCAGGGACACCACCATTCCCAGGCTACGTTTGAAGTCTGAGGTTGCAAGACAAGCGAGCAGCCCCAGTCTCTGTGCCTCTGTGCGAGCAGTGCCATGGGCAGTTGAGGCTGAGCTACAGCTTTCCAGGCTAGCCCCTTCTGCCTGCCTGCTATCTGCAGACGTTCACACTTTCGGAGCAGGGCTGCGAAAGGAGACTGGCAGGGACACCACTATTCCCAGGCTTCGTTTGAAGTTTGAGGTGGCTAGACAAGCAAGCACCCCCAGTCTCTGTGCCTCTGTGCGAGCAGTGCCTTTGGCCGATGAGGCTGACAAACAGCTTTCCAGGCTAGCCCCTTCTGCCTGACAGCTATCTGCAGACGTTCGCACTTTTGGAGCAGGGCTGCGAAAGGAGCCTGGCAGGGGCACCACCATTCCCAGCCTACGTTTGAAGTTTGAGGTGGCAAGACGAGCAAGCAGCCCCAGTCTCTGTGCCTCTGTGCGAGCAGTGCCATGGGCAGATGAGGCTGACAAACAGCTTTCCAGGCTAGCCCCTTCTGCCTGCCACCTATCTGCAGACGTTCGCACTTTCGGAGCAGGGCTGAGAAAGGAGCCTGGCAGGGACACCACCATTCCCAGGATACATTTGAAGATTGAGGTGGCAAGACAAGCGAGCAGCCCCAGTCTCTGTGCCTCTGTGCGAGCAGTGCCATGGGCAGATGAGGCTGAGCAACAGCTTTCCAGGCTAGCCCCTTCTGCCTGCCAGCTATCTGCAGACGTTCGCACTTTCGAAGCAAGGCTGCGAAAGGAGCCTGGCAGGGACACCACCATTCCCAGCCTACGTTTCAAGTTTGAGGTGGCAAGACAAGCAAGCAGCCCCAGTCTCTGTGCCTCTGTGCGAGCAGTGCCATGGGCAGATGAGGCTGACAAACAGCTTTCCAGGCTAGCCCCTTCTGCCTGCCAGCTATCTGCAGACGTTCGCACTTTCGGAGCAGGGCTGCGAAAGGAGCCTGGCAGGGACACCACAATTCCCAAGCTACGTTTCAAGTTTGAGGTGGCTAGACAAGCGAGCAGCCCCAGTCTCTGTGCCTCTGTGTGAGCAGTGCCATGGGCAGATGAGGCTGAGCAACAGCTTTCCAGGCTAGCCCCTTCTGCCTGCCAGCTATCTGCAGACGTTCGCACTTTTGGAGCAGGGTTGCGAAAGGAGACTGGCAGGGACAGCACCATGCCCAGCAACGCTTCACGTTTGAGGTGGCAAGACAAGCAAGCAGCCCCAGTCTCTGTGCCTCTGTGCGAGCAGTGCCATGGGCAGATGAGGCTGACAAACAGCTTTCCAGGCTAGCCCCTTCTGCCTGCCAGCTATCTGCAGACGTTCGCACTTTCGGAGCAGGGCTGAGAAAGGAGCCTGGCAGGGACACCACCATTCCCATGCTACGTTTGAAGTTTGAGGTGGCAAGACAAGCGAGCAGCCCCAGTCTCTGTGCCTCTGTGCGAGCAGTGCCATGGGCAGATGAGGCTGACAAACAGCTTTCCAGGCTAGCCCCTTCTGCCTGCCAGCTATCTGCAGACGTTCACACTTTCGGAGCAGGGCTGCGAAAGGAGCCTCACAGGGTCCCCCCCCTTCCCAGGATACATTTCAAGTTTGAGGTGGCAAGACAAGCAAGCAGCCCCAGTCTCTGTGCCTCTGTGCGAGCAGTGCCATGGGCAGATGAGGCTGAGCAACAGCTTTCCAGGCTAGCCCCTTCTGCCTGCCAGCTATCTGCAGACATTCGCACTTTCGGAGCAGGGCTGCGAAAGGAGCGTGGCAGGGACACCACCATTCCCAGGCTACGTTTGAAGTTTGAGGTGGCAAGACAAGCAAGCAGCCCCAGTCTCTGTGCCTCTGTGCGAGCAGTGCCATGGGCAGATGAGGCTGACAAACAGCTTTCCAGGCTAGCCCCTTCTGCCTGCCAGCTATCTGCAGACGTTCGCACTTTTGGAGCAGGGCTGCGAAAGGAGACTGGCAGGGACAGGCACCATGCCCAGCAACGCTTCATGTTTGAGGTGGCAAGACAAGCAAGCAGCCCCAGTCTCTGTGCCTCTGTGCGATCAGTGCCATGGGCAGATGAGGCTGAGCAACAGCTTTCCAGGCTAGCCCCTTCTGACTGCCAGCTAGCTGCAGACGTTTGCACTTTTGGAGCAGGGCTGCGAAAGGAGCCTGGCAGGGACACCACCATTCCCAGGATACATTTGAAGATTGAGGTGGCAAGACAAGCAAGCAGCCCCAGTCTCTGTCCCTCTGTGCGAGCAGTGCCATGGGCAGATGAGGCTGAGCAACAGCTTTCCAGGCTAGCCCCTTCTGCCTGCCAGCTATCTGCAGACGTTCGCACTTTCGGAGCAGGGCTGCGAAAGGAGCCTGGCAGGGACACCACCATTCCCAGGCTACGTTTGAAGTTTGAGGTGGCAAGACAAGCAAGCAGCCCCAGTCTCTGTGCCTCTGTGCGAGCAGTGCCATGGGCAGATGAGGCTGAGCAACAGCTTTCCAGGCTAGCCCCTTCTGCCTGCCAGCTATCTGCAGACGTTCGCACTTTTGGACCAGGGCTGCAAAAGGAGCCTCGCAGGGTCCCCCCCTTTCCCAGGATACATTTCAAGATTGAGGTGGCAAGACAAGCAAGCAGCCCCAGTCTCTGTGCCTCTGTGCGAGCAGTGCCATGGGCAGATGAGGCTGAGCAACAGCTTTCCAGGCTAGCCCCTTCTGCCTGCCAGCTATCTGCAGACGTTCGCACTTTCGAAGCAAGGCTGCGAAAGGAGCCTGGCAGGGACACCACCATTCCCAGCCTACGTTTCAAGTTTGAGGTGGCAAGACAAGCAAGCAGCCCCAGTCTCTGTGCCTCTGTGCGAGCAGTGCCATGGGCAGATGAGGCTGACAAACAGCTTTCCAGGCTAGCCCCTTCTGCCTGCCAGCTATCTGCAGACGTTCGCACTTTCGGAGCAGGGCTGCGAAAGGAGCCTGGCAGGGACACCACAATTCCCAAGCTACGTTTCAAGTTTGAGGTGGCTAGACAAGCGAGCAGCCCCAGTCTCTGTGCCTCTGTGTGAGCAGTGCCATGGGCAGATGAGGCTGAGCAACAGCTTTCCAGGCTAGCCCCTTCTGCCTGCCAGCTATCTGCAGACGTTCGCACTTTTGGAGCAGGGTTGCGAAAGGAGACTGGCAGGGACAGCACCATGCCCAGCAACGCTTCACGTTTGAGGTGGCAAGACAAGCAAGCAGCCCCAGTCTCTGTGCCTCTGTGCGAGCAGTGCCATGGGCAGATGAGGCTGACAAACAGCTTTCCAGGCTAGCCCCTTCTGCCTGCCAGCTATCTGCAGACGTTCGCACTTTCGGAGCAGGGCTGAGAAAGGAGCCTGGCAGGGACACCACCATTCCCATGCTACGTTTGAAGTTTGAGGTGGCAAGACAAGCGAGCAGCCCCAGTCTCTGTGCCTCTGTGCGAGCAGTGCCATGGGCAGATGAGGCTGACAAACAGCTTTCCAGGCTAGCCCCTTCTGCCTGCCAGCTATCTGCAGACGTTCACACTTTCGGAGCAGGGCTGCGAAAGGAGCCTCACAGGGTCCCCCCCCTTCCCAGGATACATTTCAAGTTTGAGGTGGCAAGACAAGCAAGCAGCCCCAGTCTCTGTGCCTCTGTGCGAGCAGTGCCATGGGCAGATGAGGCTGAGCAACAGCTTTCCAGGCTAGCCCCTTCTGCCTGCCAGCTATCTGCAGACATTCGCACTTTCGGAGCAGGGCTGCGAAAGGAGCGTGGCAGGGACACCACCATTCCCAGGCTACGTTTGAAGTTTGAGGTGGCAAGACAAGCAAGCAGCCCCAGTCTCTGTGCCTCTGTGCGAGCAGTGCCATGGGCAGATGAGGCTGACAAACAGCTTTCCAGGCTAGCCCCTTCTGCCTGCCAGCTATCTGCAGACGTTCGCACTTTCGGAGCAGGGCTCCGAAAGGAGCCTGGCAGGGACAGGCACCATGCCCAGCAACGCTTCACGTTTGAGGTGGCAAGACAAGCAAGCAGCCCCAGTCTCTGTGCCTCTGTGCGAGCACTGCCATGGGCAGATGAGGCTGACAAACAGCTTTCCAGGCTAGCCCCTTCTGCCTGAAAGCTATCTGCAGACGTTCGCACTTTCGGAGCAGGGCTGCGAAAGGAGCCTCGCAGGGACACCACCATTCCCAGGCTACGTTTGAAGTCTGAGGTTGCAAGACAAGCGAGCAGCCCCAGTCTCTGTGCCTCTGTGCGAGCAGTGCCATGGGCAGTTGAGGCTGAGCTACAGCTTTCCAGGCTAGCCCCTTCTGCCTGCCTGCTATCTGCAGACGTTCACACTTTCGGAGCAGGGCTGCGAAAGGAGACTGGCAGGGACACCACTATTCCCAGGCTTCGTTTGAAGTTTGAGGTGGCAAGACGAGCAAGCAGCCCCAGTCTCTGTGCCTCTGTGCGAGCACTGCCATGGGCAGATGAGGCTGACAAACAGCTTTCCAGGCTAGCCCCTTCTGCCTGACAGCTATCTGCAGACGTTCGCACTTTTGGAGCAGGGCTGCGAAAGGAGCCTGGCAGGGGCACCACCATTCCCAGCCTACGTTTGAAGTTTGAGGTGGCAAGACGAGCAAGCAGCCCCAGTCTCTGTGCCTCTGTGCGAGCAGTGCCATGGGCAGATGAGGCTGACAAACAGCTTTCCAGGCTAGCCCCTTCTGCCTGCCACCTATCTGCAGACGTTCGCACTTTCGGAGCAGGGCTGAGAAAGGAGCCTGGCAGGGGCACCACCATTCCCAGGATACATTTGAAGATTGAGGTGGCAAGACAAGCGAACAGCCCCAGTCTCTGTGCCTCTGTGCGAGCAGTGCCATGGGCAGATGAGGCTGAGCAACAGCTTTCCAGGCTAGCCCCTTCTGCCTGCCAGCTATCTGCAGACGTTCGCACTTTCGAAGCAAGGCTGCGAAAGGAGCCTGGCAGGGACACCACCATTCCCAGCCTACGTATCAAGTTTGAGGTGGCAAGACAAGCAAGCAGCCCCAGTCTCTGTGCCTCTGTGCGAGCAGTGCCATGGGCAGATGAGGCTGACAAACAGCTTTCCAGGCTAGCCCCTTCTGCCTGCCAGCTATCTGCAGACGTTCGCACTTTCGGAGCAGGGCTGCGAAAGGAGCCTGGCAGGGACACCACAATTCCCAAGCTACGTTTCAAGTTTGAGGTGGCTAGACAAGCGAGCAGCCCCAGTCTCTGTGCCTCTGTGTGAGCAGTGCCATGGGCAGATGAGGCTGAGCAACAGCTTTCCAGGCTAGCCCCTTCTGCCTGCCAGCTATCTGCAGACGTTCGCACTTTTGGAGCAGGGTTGCGAAAGGAGACTGGCAGGGACAGCACCATGCCCAGCAACGCTTCACGTTTGAGGTGGCAAGACAAGCAAGCAGCCCCAGTCTCTGTGCCTCTGTGCGAGCAGTGCCATGGGCAGATGAGGCTGACAAACAGCTTTCCAGGCTAGCCCCTTCTGCCTGCCAGCTATCTGCAGACGTTCGCACTTTCGGAGCAGGGCTGAGAAAGGAGCCTGGCAGGGACACCACCATTCCCATGCTACGTTTGAAGTTTGAGGTGGCAAGACAAGCGAGCAGCCCCAGTCTCTGTGCCTCTGTGCGAGCAGTGCCATGGGCAGATGAGGCTGACAAACAGCTTTCCAGGCTAGCCCCTTCTGCCTGCCAGCTATCTGCAGACGTTCGCACTTTCGGAGCAGGGCTGCGAAAGGAGCCTCACAGGGTCCCCCCCCTTCCCAGGATACATTTCAAGTTTGAGGTGGCAAGACAAGCAAGCAGCCCCAGTCTCTGTGCCTCTGTGCGAGCAGTGCCATGGGCAGATGAGGCTGAGCAACAGCTTTCCAGGCTAGCCCCTTCTGCCTGCCAGCTATCTGCAGACATTCGCACTTTCGGAGCAGGGCTGCGAAAGGAGCGTGGCAGGGACACCACCATTCCCAGGCTACGTTTGAAGTTTGAGGTGGCAAGACAAGCAAGCAGCCCCAGTCTCTGTGCCTCTGTGCGAGCAGTGCCATGGGCAGATGAGGCTGACAAACAGCTTTCCAGGCTAGCCCCTTCTGCCTGCCAGCTATCTGCAGACGTTCGCACTTTTGGAGCAGGGCTGCGAAAGGAGACTGGCAGGGACAGGCACCATGGCCAGCAACGCTTCATGTTTGAGGTGGCAAGACAAGCAAGCAGCCCCAGTCTCTGTGCCTCTGTGCGATCAGTGCCATGGGCAGATGAGGCTGAGCAACAGCTTTCCAGGCTAGCCCCTTCTGACTGCCAGCTAGCTGCAGACGTTTGCACTTTTGGAGCAGGGCTGCGAAAGGAGCCTGGCAGGGACACCACCATTCCCAGGATACATTTGAAGATTGAGGTGGCAAGACAAGCAAGCAGCCCCAGTCTCTGTCCCTCTGTGCGAGCAGTGCCATGGGCAGATGAGGCTGAGCAACAGCTTTCCAGGCTAGCCCCTTCTGCCTGCCAGCTATCTGCAGACGTTCGCACTTTCGGAGCAGGGCTGCGAAAGGAGCCTGGCAGGGACACCACCATTCCCAGGCTACGTTTGAAGTTTGAGGTGGCAAGACAAGCAAGCAGCCCCAGTCTCTGTGCCTCTGTGCGAGCAGTGCCATGGGCAGATGAGGCTGAGCAACAGCTTTCCAGGCTAGCCCCTTCTGCCTGCCAGCTATCTGCAGACGTTCGCACTTTTGGACCAGGGCTGCAAAAGGAGCCTCGCAGGGTCCCCCCCTTTCCCAGGATACATTTCAAGATTGAGGTGGCAAGACAAGCAAGCAGCCCCAGTCTCTGTGCCTCTGTGCGAGCAGTGCCATGGGCAGATGAGGCTGAGCAACAGCTTTCCAGGCTAGCCCCTTCTGCCTGCCAGCTATCTGCAGACGTTCACACTTTCAGAGCAGGGCTGCGAAAGGAGACTGGCAGGGTCCCCCCCCTTCCCAGGCTACATTTGAAGTTTGAGGTGGCAAGACAAGCGAGCAGCCCCAGTCTCTGTGTCTCTGTGCGAGCAGTGCCATGGGCAGATGAGGCTGACAAACAGCTTTCCAGGCTAGTTCCTTCTGCCTGCCAGCTATCTGCAGACGTTCGCACTTTCGGAGCAGGGCTGAGAAAGGAGCCTGGCAGGGACACCACCATTCCCAGGCTAGATTTGACGTTTGAGGTGGCAAGACAAGCAAGCAGCCCCAGTCTCTGTGCCTCTGTGCGAGCAGTGCCATGGGCAGATGAGGCTGACAAACAGCTTTCCAGGCTAGCCCCTTCTGCCTGCCAGCTATCTGCAGACGTTCGCACTTTTGGAGCAGGGCTGCGAAAGGAACCTGGAAGGGACAGGCACCATGCCCAGCAACGCTTCACGTTTGAGGTGGCAAGACAAGCAAGCAGCCCCAGTCTCTGTGCCTCTGTGCGAGCACTGCCATGGGCAGATGAGGCTGACAAACAGCTTTCCAGGCTAGCCCCTTCTGCCTGAAAGCTATCTGCAGACGTTCGCACTTTCGGAGCAGGGCTGCGAAAGGAGCCTCGCAGGGACACCACCATTCCCAGGCTACGTTTCAAGTTTGAGGTTGCAAGACAAGCGAGCAGCCCCAGTCTCTGTGCCTCTGTGCGAGCAGTGCCATGGGCAGATGAGGCTGAGCTACAGCTTTCCAGGCTAGCCCCTTCTGCCTGCCTGCTATCTGCAGACGTTCACACTTTCGGAGCAGGGCTGCGAAAGGAGACTGGCAGGGACACCACCATTCCCAGGCTTCGTTTGAAGTTTGAGGTGGCTAGACAAGCAAGCACCCCCAGTCTCTGTGCCTCTGTGCGAGCAGTGCCTTTGGCCGATGAGGCTGACAAACAGCTTTCCAGGCTAGCCCCTTCTGCCTGACAGCTATCTGCAGACGTTCGCACTTTTGGAGCAGGGCTGCGAAAGGAGCCTGGCAGGGGCACCACCATTCCCAGCCTACGTTTGAAGTTTGAGGTGGCAAGACGAGCAAGCAGCCCCAGTCTCTGTGCCTCTGTGCGAGCAGTGCCATGGGCAGATGAGGCTGACAAACAGCTTTCCAGGCTAGCCCCTTCTGCCTGCCAGCTATCTGCAGACGTTCGCACTTTTGGAGCAGGGCTGCGAAAGGAGCCTGGCAGGGACACCACCATTCCCAGGATACATTTGAAGATTAAGGTAGCAAGACAAGCAAGCAGCCCCAGTCTCTGTGCCTCTGTGCGAGCAGTGCCATGGGCAGATGAGGCTGACAAACAGCTTTCCAGGCTAGCCCCTTCTGCCTGCCAGCTATCTGCAGACGTTCAAACTTTTGGACCAGGGCTGCGAAAGGAGACTGGCAGGGACAGCACCATGCCCAGCAACGCTTCACGTTCGAGGTAGCAAGACAAGCGAGCAGCCCCAGTCTCTGTGCCTCTGTGCGAGCAGTGCCATGGGCAGATGAGGCTGAGCAACAGCTTTCCAGGCTAGCCCCTTCTGCCTGCCAGCTATCTGCAGACGTTCGCACTTTCGGAGCAGGGCTGCGAAAGGAGCCTGGCAGGGACACCACCATTCCCAGGCTTCGTTTGAAGTTTGAGGTGGCAAGACAAGCAAGCACCCCCAGTCTCTGTGCCTCTGTGCGAGCAGTGCCTTTGGCCGATGAGGCTGACAAACAGCTTTCCAGGCTAGCCCCTTCTGCCTGCCAGCTATCTGCAGACGTTCGCACTTTTGGAGCAGGGCTGCGAAAGGAGCCTGGCAGGGGCACCACCATTCCCAGCCTACGTTTGAAGTTTGAGGTGGCAAGACGAGCAAGCAGCCCCAGTCTCTGTGCCTCTGTGCGAGCAGTGCCATGGGCAGATGAGGCTGACAAACAGCTTTCCAGGCTAGCCCCTTCTGCCTGCCAGCTATCTGCAGACGTTCGCACTTTTGGAGCAGGGCTGCGAAAGGAGCCTGGCAGGGACACCACCATTCCCAGGATACATTTGAAGATTAAGGTAGCAAGACAAGCAAGCAGCCCCAGTCTCTGTGCCTCTGTGCGAGCAGTGCCATGGGCAGATGAGGCTGACAAACAGCTTTCCAGGCTAGCCCCTTCTGCCTGCCAGCTATCTGCAGACGTTCGCACTTTCGGAGCAGGGCTGCGAAAGGAGCCTGGCAGGGTCCCCCCCTTTCCCAGGCTACATTTGAAGATTGAGGTGGCAAGACAAGCAAGCAGCCCCAGTCTCTGTGCCTCTGTGCGAGCAGTGCCTTTGGCCAATGAGGCTGAGCAACAGCTTTCCAGGCTAGCCCCTTCTGCCTGCCAGCTATCTGCAGACGTTCACACTTTCGGAGCAGGGCTGCGAAAGGAGCCTGGCAGGGACACCACCATTCCCAGGCTACGTTTGAAGTTTGAGGTGGCAAGACAAGCAAGCAGCCCCAGTCTCTGTGCCTCTGTGCGAGCAGTGCCATGGGCAGATGAGGCTGAGCAACAGCTTTCCAGGCTAGCCCCTTCTGCCTGACAGCTATCTGCAGACGTTCGCACTTTTGGACCAGGGCTGCGAAAGGAGACTGGCAGGGACAGCACCATGCCCAGCAACGCTTCACGTTCGAGGTGGCAAGACAAGCAAGCAGCCCCAGTCTCTGTGCCTCTGTGCGAGCAGTGCCATGGGCAGATGAGGCTGAGTAACAGCTTTCCAGGCTAGCCCCTTCTGCCTGCCAGCTATCTGCAGACGTTCGCACTTTCGGAGCAGGGCTGCGAAAGGAGCCTGGCAGGGACACCACCATTCCCAGGCTACGTTTCAAGTTTGAGGTGGCAAGACAAGCGAGCAGCCCCACTCTCTGTGCCTCTGTGCGAGCAGTGCCATGGGCAGATGAGGCTGAGCAACAGCTTTCCAGGCTAGCCCCTTCTGCCTGCCAGCTATCTGCAGACGTTCGCACTTTCAGAGCAGGGCTGCGAAAGGAGCCTGGCAGGGACACCACCATTCCCAAGCTACGTTTCAAGTTTGAGGTGGCTAGACAAGCGAGCAGCCCCAGTCTCTGTGCCTCTGTGCGAGCAGTGCCATGGGCAGATGAGGCTGAGCAACAGCTTTCCAGGCTAGCCCCTTCTGCCTGCCAGCTATCTGCAGACGTTCGCACTTTTGGACCAGGGCTGCAAAAGGAGCCTCGCAGGGTCCCCCCCTTTCCCAGGATACATTTCAAGATTGAGGTGGCAAGACAAGCAAGCAGCCCCAGTCTCTGTGCCTCTGTGCGAGCAGTGCCATGGGCAGATGAGGCTGAGCAACAGCTTTCCAGGCTAGCCCCTTCTGCCTGCCAGCTATCTGCAGACGTTCACACTTTCAGAGCAGGGCTGCGAAAGGAGACTGGCAGGGTCCCCCCCCTTCCCAGGCTACATTTGAAGTTTGAGGTGGCAAGACAAGCGAGCAGCCCCAGTCTCTGTGTCTCTGTGCGAGCAGTGCCATGGGCAGATGAGGCTGACAAACAGCTTTCCAGGCTAGTTCCTTCTGCCTGCCAGCTATCTGCAGACGTTCGCACTTTCGGAGCAGGGCTGAGAAAGGAGCCTGGCAGGGACACCACCATTCCCAGGCTAGATTTGACGTTTGAGGTGGCAAGACAAGCAAGCAGCCCCAGTCTCTGTGCCTCTGTGCGAGCAGTGCCATGGGCAGATGAGGCTGAGCAACAGCTTTCCAGGCTAGCCCCTTCTGCCTGCCAGCTATCTGCAGACGTTCGCACTTTTGGAGCAGGGCTGCGAAAGGAGCCTGGCAGGTACGTCCCTATTACCAGGTTACGTTTGAAGTTTGAGGTGGCAAGACAAGCGAGCAGCCCCAGTCTCTGTGCCTCTGTGCGAGCAGTGCCATGGGCAGATGAGGCTGACAAACAGCTTTCCAGGCTAGCCCCTTCTGCCTGCCAGCTATCTGCAGACGTTCGCACTTTTGGAGCAGGGCTCCGAAAGGAGCCTGGCAGGGACACCACAATTCCCAAGCTACGTTTCAAGTTTGAGGTGGCTAGACAAGCGAGCAGCCCCAGTCTCTGTGCCTCTGTGCGAGCAGTGCCATGTGCAGATGAGGCTGAGCAACAGCTTTCCAGGCTAGCCCCTTCTGCCTGCCAGCTATCTGCAGACGTTCGCACTTTCGGAGCAGGGCTGCGAAAGGAGCCTCGCAGGGTCCCCCCCTTTCCCAGGATACATTTGAAGATTGAGGTGGCAAGACAAGCAAGCAGCCCCAGTCTCTGTGCCTCTATGCGAGCAGTGCCATGGGCAGATGAGGCTGACAAACAGCTTTCCAGGCTAGCCCCTTCTGCCTGCCAGCTGTCTGTAGACGTTCGCACTTTCGGAGCAGGGCTCCGAAAGGAGCCTGGCAGGGACACCACCATTCCCAGGATACATTTGAAGATTGAGGTGGCAAGACAAGCGAGCAGCCCCAGTCTCTGTGCCTCTGTGCGAGCAGTGCCATGGGCAGATGAGGCTGACAAACAGCTTTCCAGGCTAGCCCCTTCTGCCTGCCAGCTATCTGCAGACGTTCGCACTTTCGGAGCAGGGCTGCGAAAGCAGACTGGAAGGGACAGGCACCATGCCCAGCAACGCTTCACGTTTGAGGTGGCAAGACAAGCAAGCAGCCCCAGTCTCTGTGCCTCTGTGCGAGCACTGCCATGGGCAGATGAGGCTGACAAACAGCTTTCCAGGCTAGCCCCTTCTGCCTGAAAGCTATCTGCAGACGTTTGCACTTTCGGAGCAGGGCTGCGAAAGGAGCCTCGCAGGGACACCACCATTCCCAGGCTACGTTTCAAGTTTGAGGTTGCAAGACAAGCGAGCAGCCCCAGTCTCTGTGCCTCTGTGCGAGCAGTGCCATGGGCAGATGAGGCTGAGCTACAGCTTTCCAGGCTAGCCCCTTCTGCCTGCCTGCTATCTGCAGACGTTCACACTTTCGGAGCAGGGCTGCGAAAGGAGACTGGCAGGGACACCACCATTCCCAGGCTTCGTTTGAAGTTTGAGGTGGCTAGACAAGCAAGCACCCCCAGTCTCTGTGCCTCTGTGCGAGCAGTGCCTTTGGCCGATGAGGCTGACAAACAGCTTTCCAGGCTAGCCCCTTCTGCCTGCCAGCTATCTGCAGACGTTCGCACTTTTGGAGCAGGGCTGCGAAAGGAGCCTGGCAGGGGCACCACCATTCCCAGCCTACGTTTGAAGTTTGAGGTGGCAAGACGAGCAAGCAGCCCCAGTCTCTGTGCCTCTGTGCGAGCAGTGCCATGGGCAGATGAGGCTGACAAACAGCTTTCCAGGCTAGCCCCTTCTGCCTGCCAGCTATCTGCAGACGTTCGCACTTTTGGAGCAGGGCTGCGAAAGGAGCCTGGCAGGGACACCACCATTCCCAGGATACATTTGAAGATTAAGGTAGCAAGACAAGCAAGCAGCCCCAGTCTCTGTGCCTCTGTGCGAGCAGTGCCATGGGCAGATGAGGCTGACAAACAGCTTTCCAGGCTAGCCCCTTCTGCCTGCCAGCTATCTGCAGACGTTCGCACTTTCGGAGCAGGGCTGCGAAAGGAGCCTGGCAGGGTCCCCCCCTTTCCCAGGATACATTTGAAGATTGAGGTGGCAAGACAAGCAAGCAGCCCCAGTCTCTGTGCCTCTGTGCGAGCAGTGCCTTTGGCCAATGAGGCTGAGCAACAGCTTTCCAGGCTAGCCCCTTCTGCCTGCCAGCTATCTGCAGACGTTCACACTTTCGGAGCAGGGCTGCGAAAGGAGCCTGGCAGGGACACCACCATTCCCAGGCTACGTTTGAAGTTTGAGGTGGCAAGACAAGCAAGCAGCCCCAGTCTCTGTGCCTCTGTGCGAGCAGTGCCATGGGCAGATGAGGCTGAGCAACAGCTTTCCAGGCTAGCCCCTTCTGCCTGACAGCTATCTGCAGACGTTCGCACTTTTGGACCAGGGCTGCGAAAGGAGACTGGCAGGGACAGCACCATGCCCAGCAACGCTTCACGTTCGAGGTGGCAAGACAAGCAAGCAGCCCCAGTCTCTGTGCCTCTGTGCGAGCAGTGCCATGGGCAGATGAGGCTGAGTAACAGCTTTCCAGGCTAGCCCCTTCTGCCTGCCAGCTATCTGCAGACGTTCGCACTTTCGGAGCAGGGCTGAGAAAGGAGCCTGGCAGGGACACCACCATTCCCAGGCTACGTTTCAAGTTTGAGGTGGCAAGACAAGCGAGCAGCCCCACTCTCTGTGCCTCTGTGCGAGCAGTGCCATGGGCAGATGAGGCTGAGCAACAGCTTTCCAGGCTAGCCCCTTCTGCCTGCCAGCTATCTGCAGACGTTCGCACTTTCAGAGCAGGGCTGCGAAAGGAGCCTGGCAGGGACACCACCATTCCCAAGCTACGTTTCAAGTTTGAGGTGGCTAGACAAGCGAGCAGCCCCAGTCTCTGTGCCTCTGTGCGAGCAGTGCCATGGGCAGATGAGGCTGAGCAACAGCTTTCCAGGCTAGCCCCTTCTGCCTGCCAGCTATCTGAAGATGTTCGCACTTTCAGAGCAGGGCTGAGAAAGGAGCCTCGCAGGGTCCCCCCCTTTCCCAGGATACATTTGAAGATTGAGGTGGCAAGACAAGCGAGCAGCCCCAGTCTCTGTGCCTCTGTGCGAGCAGTGCCTTTGGCCGATGAGGCTGAGCAACAGCTTTCCAGGCTAGCCCCTTCTGCCTGCCAGCTATCTGCAGACGTTCGCACTTTCGGAGCAGGGCTCCGAAAGGAGCCTGGCAGGGACACCACCATTCCCAGGCTACGTTTGAAGTTTGAGGTGGCAAGACAAGCAAGAAGCCCCAGTCTCTGTGCCGCTGTGCGTGCAGTGCCATGGGCAGATGAGGCTGAGCAACAGCTTTCCAGGCTAGCCCCTTCTGCCTGCCAGCTATCTGCAGACGTTCGCACTTTTGGAGCAGGGCTGCGAACGGAGCGTGGCAGGGACAGCACCATGCCCAGCAACGCTTCACGTTTGAGGTGGCAAGACAAGCAAGCAGCCCCAGTCTCTGTGCCTCTGTGCGAGCAGTGCCATGGGCAGATGAGGCTGACAAACAGCTTTCCAGGCTAGCCCCTTCTGCCTGCCAGCTATCTGCAGACATTCGCACTTTCGGAGCAGGGCTGCGAAAGGAGCCTGGCAGGGACACCACCATTCCCTGGCTAAATTTGAAGTTTAAGGTGGCAAGACAAGCAAGCAGCCCCAGTCTCTGTGCCTCTGTGTGAGCAGTGCCATGGGCAGATGAGGCTGAGCAACAGCTTTCCAGGCTAGCCCCTTCTGTCTGCCAGCTATCTGCAGACGTTCACACTTTCGGAGCAGGGCTGTGAAAGAAGCCTGGCAGGGTCCCCCCCCTTCCCAGGCTACATTTGAAGTTTGAGGTGGCAAGACAAGCGAGCAGCCCCACTCTCTGTGCCTCTGTGCGAGCAGTGCCATGGGCAGATGAGGCTGACAAACAGCTTTCCAGGCTAGCCCCTTCTGCCTGCCAGCTATCTGCAGACGTTCGCACTTTCGGAGCAGGGCTGCGAAAGGAGCCTGGCAGGGACACCACCATTCCCAGGCTAAATTTGAAGTTTGAGGTGGCAAGACAAGCAAGCAGCCCCAGTCTCTGTGCCTCTGTGCGAGCAGTGCCATGGGCAGATGAGGCTGAGCAACAGCTTTCCAGGCTAGCCCCTTCTGCCTGCCAGCTATCTGCAGACGTTCGCACTTTCGGAGCAGGGCTGCGAAAGGAGCCTGGCAGGGACACCACCATTCCCAAGCTACGTTTCAAGTTTGAGGTGGCAAGACAAGCGAGCAGCCCCAGTCTCTGTGCCTCTGTGCGAGCAGTGCCATGGGCAGATGAGGCTGAGCAACAGCTTTCCAGGCTAGCCCCTTCTGCCTGCCAGCTATCTGCAGATGTTCGCACTTTCAGAGCAGGGCTGAGAAAGGAGCCTCGCAGGGTCCCCCCCTTTCCCAGGATACATTTGAAGATTGAGGTGGCAAGACAAGCAAGCAGCCCCAGTCTCTGTGCCTCTGTGCGAGCAGTGCCTTTGGCCGATGAGGCTGAGCAACAGCTTTCCAGGCTAGCCCCTTCTGCCTGCCAGCTATCTGCAGACGTTCGCACTTTCGGAGCAGGGCTGCGAAAGGAGCCTGGCAGGGACACCACCATTCCCAGGCTACGTTTGAAGTTTGAGGTGGCAAGACAAGCAAGAAGCCCCAGTCTCTGTGCCGCTGTGCGTGCAGTGCCATGGGCAGATGAGGCTGAGCAACAGCTTTCCAGGCTAGCCCCTTCTGCCTGCCAGCTATCTGCAGACGTTCGCACTTTTGGAGCAGGGCTGCGAAAGGAGCGTGGCAGGGACAGCACCATGCCCAGCAACGCTTCACGTTTGAGGTGGCAAGACAAGCAAGCAGCCCCAGTCTCTGTGCCTCTGTGCGAGCAGTGCCATGGGCAGATGAGGCTGACAAACAGCTTTCCAGGCTAGCCCCTTCTGCCTGCCAGCTATCTGCAGACATTCGCACTTTCGGAGCAGGGCTGCGAAAGGAGCCTGGCAGGGACACCACCATTCCCTGGCTAAATTTCAAGTTTAAGATGGCAAGACAAGCAAGCAGCCCCAGTCTCTGTGCCTCTGTGCGAGCAGTGCCATGGGCAGATGAGGCTGACAAACAGCTTTCCAGGCTAGACCCTTCTGTCTGCCAGCTATCTGCAGACGTTCACACTTTCGGAGCAGGGCTGCGAAAGGAGACTGGCAGGGTCCCCCCCCTTCCCAGGCTACATTTGAAGTTTGAGGTGGCAAGACAAGCAAGCAGCCCCAGTCTCTGTGCCTCTGGGCGAGCAGTGCCATGGGCAGATGAGGCTGACAAACAGCTTTCCAGGCTAGCCCCTTCTGCCTGCCAGCTATCTGCAGACGTTCGCACTTTCGGAGCAGGGCTGCGAAAGGAGCCTGGCAGGGACACCACCATTCCCAGGCTAAATTTGAAGTTTGAGGTGGCAAGACAAGCAAGCAGCCCCAGTCTCTGTGCCTCTGTGCGAGCAGTGCCATGGGCAGATGAGGCTGACAAACAGCTTTCCAGGCTAGCCCCTTCTGCCTGCCAGCTATCTGCAGACGTTCGCACTTTCGGAGCAGGGCTGCGAAAGGAGCCTGGCAGGGACACCACCATTCCCAAGCTACGTTTCAAGTTTGAGGTGGCAAGACAAGCGAGCAGCCCCAGTCTCTGTGCCTCTGTGCGAGCAGTGCCATGGGCAGATGAGGCTGACAAACAGCTTTCCAGGCTAGCCCCTTCTGCCTGCCAGCTATCTGCAGATGTTCGCACTTTCAGAGCAGGGCTGAGAAAGGAGCCTCGCAGGGTCCCCCCCTTTCCCAGGATACATTTGAAGATTGAGGTGGCAAGACAAGCAAGCAGCCCCAGTCTCTGTGCCTCTGTGCGAGCAGTGCCTTTGGCCGATGAGGCTGAGCAACAGCTTTCCAGGCTAGCCCCTTCTGCCTGCCAGCTATCTGCAGACGTTCGCACTTTCAAGAGCAGGGCTGCGAAAGGAGCCTGGCAGGGACACCACCATTCCCAGGCTACGTTTGAAGTTTGAGGTGGCAAGACAAGCAAGAAGCCCCAGTCTCTGTGCCGCTGTGCGTGCAGTGCCATGGGCAGATGAGGCTGAGCAACAGCTTTCCAGGCTAGCCCCTTCTGCCTGCCAGCTATCTGCAGACGTTCGCACTTTTGGAGCAGGGCTGCGAAAGGAGCGTGGCAGGGACAGCACCATGCCCAGCAACGCTTCACGTTTGAGGTGGCAAGACAAGCAAGCAGCCCCAGTCTCTGTGCCTCTGTGCGAGCAGTGCCATGGGCAGATGAGGCTGACAAACAGCTTTCCAGGCTAGCCCCTTCTGCCTGCCAGCTATCTGCAGACATTCGCACTTTTGGAGCAGGGCTGCGAAAGGAGCCTGGCAGGGACACCACCATTCCCTGGCTAAATTTCAAGTTTAAGATGGCAAGACAAGCAAGCAGCCCCAGTCTCTGTGCCTCTGTGCGAGCAGTGCCATGGGCAGATGAGGCTGACAAACAGCTTTCCAGGCTAGCCCCTTCTGCCTGCCAGCTATCTGCAGACATTCGCACTTTCGGAGCAGGGCTGCGAAAGGAGCCTGGCAGGGACACCACCATTCCCTGGCTAAATTTCAAGTTTAAGATGGCAAGACAAGCAAGCAGCCCCAGTCTCTGTGCCTCTGTGCGAGCAGTGCCATGGGCAGATGAGGCTGACAAACAGCTTTCCAGGCTAGACCCTTCTGTCTGCCAGCTATCTGCAGACGTTCACACTTTCGGAGCAGGGCTGCGAAAGGAGACTGGCAGGGTCCCCCCCCTTCCCAGGCTACATTTGAAGTTTGAGGTGGCAAGACAAGCAAGCAGCCCCAGTCTCTGTGCCTCTGGGCGAGCAGTGCCATGGGCAGATGAGGCTGACAAACAGCTTTCCAGGCTAGCCCCTTCTGCCTGCCAGCTATCTGCAGACGTTCGCACTTTCGGAGCAGGGCTGCGAAAGGAGCCTGGCAGGGACACCACCATTCCCAGGCTAAATTTGAAGTTTGAGGTGGCAAGACAAGCAAGCAGCCCCAGTCTCTGTGCCTCTGTGCGAGCAGTGCCATGGGCAGATGAGGCTGACAAACAGCTTTCCAGGCTAGCCCCTTCTGCCTGCCAGCTATCTGCAGACGTTCGCACTTTCGGAGCAGGGCTGCGAAAGGAGCCTGGCAGGGACACCACCATTCCCAAGCTACGTTTCAAGTTTGAGGTGGCAAGACAAGCGAGCAGCCCCAGTCTCTGTGCCTCTGTGCGAGCAGTGCCATGGGCAGATGAGGCTGAGCAACAGCTTTCCAGGCTAGCCCCTTCTGCCTGCCAGCTATCTGCAGATGTTCGCACTTTCAGAGCAGGGCTGAGAAAGGAGCCTCGCAGGGTCCCCCCCTTTCCCAGGATACTTTTGAAGATTGAGGTGGCAAGACAAGCAAGCAGCCCCAGTCTCTGTGCCTCTGTGCGAGCAGTGCCTTTGGCCGATGAGGCTGAGCAACAGCTTTCCAGGCTAGCCCCTTCTGCCTGCCAGCTATCTGCAGACGTTCGCACTTTCAAGAGCAGGGCTGCGAAAGGAGCCTGGCAGGGACACCACCATTCCCAGGCTACGTTTGAAGTTTGAGGTGGCAAGACAAGCAAGCAGCCCCATTCTCTGTGCCGCTGTGCGTGCAGTGCCATGGGCAGATGAGGCTGAGCAACAGCTTTCCAGGCTAGCCCCTTCTGCCTGCCAGCTATCTGCAGACGTTCGCACTTTTGGAGCAGGGCTGCGAAAGGAGCGTGGCAGGGACAGCACCATGCCCAGCAACGCTTCACGTTTCAGGTGGCAAGACAAGCAAGCAGCCCCAGTCTCTGTGCCTCTGTGCGAGCAGTGCCATGGGCAGATGAGGCTGACAAACAGCTTTCCAGGCTAGACCCTTCTGTCTGCCAGCTATCTGCAGACGTTCACACTTTCGGAGCAGGGCTGCGAAAGGAGACTGGCAGGGTCCCCCCCCTTCCCAGGCTACATTTGAAGTTTGAGGTGGCAAGACAAGCAAGCAGCCCCAGTCTCTGTGCCTCTGTGCGAGCAGTGCCATGGGCAGATGAGGCTGACAAACAGCTTTCCAGGCTAGCCCCTTCTGCCTGCCAGCTATCTGCAGACGTTCACACTTTCGGAGCAGGGCTGCGAAAGGAGACTGGCAGGGTCCCCCCCCTTCCCAGGCTACATTTGAAGTTTGAGGTGGCAAGACAAGCAAGCAGCCCCAGTCTCTGTGCCTCTGGGCGAGCAGTGCCATGGGCAGATGAGGCTGACAAACAGCTTTCCAGGCTAGCCCCTTCTGCCTGCCAGCTATCTGCAGACGTTCGCACTTTCGGAGCAGGGCTGCGAAAGGAGCCTGGCAGGGACACCACCATTCCCAGGCTAAATTTGAAGTTTGAGGTGGCAAGACAAGCAAGCAGCCCCAGTCTCTGTGCCTCTGTGCGAGCAGTGCCATGGGCAGATGAGGCTGACAAACAGCTTTCCAGGCTAGCCCCTTCTGCCTGCCAGCTATCTGCAGACGTTCGCACTTTCGGAGCAGGGCTGCGAAAGGAGCCTGGCAGGGACACCACCATTCCCAAGCTACGTTTCAAGTTTGAGGTGGCAAGACAAGCAAGCAGCCCCAGTCTCTGTGCCTCTGGGCGAGCAGTGCCATGGGCAGATGAGGCTGACAAACAGCTTTCCAGGCTAGCCCCTTCTGCCTGCCAGCTATCTGCAGACGTTCGCACTTTCGGAGCAGGGCTGCGAAAGGAGCCTGGCAGGGACACCACCATTCCCAGGCTAAATTTGAAGTTTGAGGTGGCAAGACAAGCAAGCAGCCCCAGTCTCTGTGCCTCTGTGCGAGCAGTGCCATGGGCAGATGAGGCTGAGCAACAGCTTTCCAGGCTAGCCCCTTCTGCCTGCCAGCTATCTGCAGACGTTCGCACTTTCGGAGCAGGGCTGCGAAAGGAGCCTGGCAGGGACACCACCATTCCCAAGCTACGTTTCAAGTTTGAGGTGGCAAGACAAGCGAGCAGCCCCAGTCTCTGTGCCTCTGTGCGAGCAGTGCCATGGGCAGATGAGGCTGAGCAACAGCTTTCCAGGCTAGCCCCTTCTGCCTGCCAGCTATCTGCAGATGTTCGCACTTTCAGAGCAGGGCTGAGAAAGGAGCCTCGCAGGGTCCCCCCTTTCCCAGGATACATTTGAAGATTGAGGTGGCAAGACAAGCAAGCAGCCCCAGTCTCTGTGCCTCTGTGCGAGCAGTGCCTTTGGCCGATGAGGCTGAGCAACAGCTTTCCAGGCTAGCCCCTTCTGCCTGCCAGCTATCTGCAGACGTTCGCACTTTCGGAGCAGGGCTGCGAAAGGAGCCTGGCAGGGACACCACCATTCCCAGGCTACGTTTGAAGTTTGAGGTGGCAAGATAAGCAAGAAGCCCCAGTCTCTGTGCCGCTGTGCGTGCAGTGCCATGGGCAGATGAGGCTGAGCAACAGCTTTCCAGGCTAGCCCCTTCTGCCTGCCAGCTATCTGCAGACGTTCGCACTTTTGGAGCAGGGCTGCGAACGGAGCGTGGCAGGGACAGCACCATGCCCAGCAACGCTTCACGTTTGAGGTGGCAAGACAAGCAAGCAGCCCCAGTCTCTGTGCCTCTGTGCGAGCAGTGCCATGGGCAGATGAGGCTGACAAACAGCTTTCCAGGCTAGCCCCTTCTGCCTGCCAGCTATCTGCAGACATTCGCACTTTCGGAGCAGGGCTGCGAAAGGAGCCTGGCAGGGACACCACCATTCCCTGGCTAAATTTCAAGTTTAAGATGGCAAGACAAGCAAGCAGCCCCAGTCTCTGTGCCTCTGTGCGAGCAGTGCCATGGGCAGATGAGGCTGACAAACAGCTTTCCAGGCTAGACCCTTCTGTCTGCCAGCTATCTGCAGACGTTCACACTTTCGGAGCAGGGCTGCGAAAGGAGACTGGCAGGGACACCGCCATTCCCAGGATACATTTGAAGTTTGAGGTGGCAAGACAAGCGAGCAGCCCCAGTCTCTGTGCCTCTGTGCGAGCAGTGCCATGGGCAGATGAGGCTGACAAACAGCTTTCCAGGCTAGCCCCTTCTGCCTGCCAGCTATCTGCAGACGTTCGCACTTTCGGAGCAGGGCTGCGAAAGGAGCCTGGCAGGGACACCACCATTCCCAGGCTAAATTTGAAGTTTGAGGTGGCAAGACAAGCAAGCAGCCCCAGTCTCTGTGCCTCTGTGCGAGCAGTGCCATGGGCAGATGAGGCTGACAAACAGCTTTCCAGGCTAGCCCCTTCTGCCTGCCAGCTATCTGCAGACGTTCACACTTTCGGAGCAGGGCTGCGAAAGGAGCCTGGCAGGGACACCACCATTCCCAGGCTAAATTTGAAGTTTGAGGTGGCAAGACAAGCGAGCAGCCCCAGTCTCTGTGCCTCTGTGCGAGCAGTGCCATGGGCAGATGAGGCTGACAAACAGCTTTCCAGGCTAGCCCCTTCTGCCTGCCAGCTATCTGCAGACGTTCGCACTTTCGGAACAGGGCTGCGAAAGGAGCCTCACAGGGTCCCCCCCTTTCCCAGGATACATTTGAAGATTGAGGTGGCAAGACAAGCAAGCAGCCCCAGTCTCTGTGCCTCTGTGCGAGCAGTGCCTTTGGCCGATGAGGCTGAGCAACAGCTTTCCAGGCTAGCCCCTTCTGCCTGCCAGCTATCTGCAGACGTTCGCACTTTCGGAGCAGGGCTGCGAAAGGAGCCTGGCAGGGACACCACCATTCCCAGGCTACGTTTGAAGTTTGAGGTGGCAAGACAAGCAAGCAGCCCCAGTCTCTGTGCCTCTGTGCGAGCAGTGCCATGGGCAGATGAGGCTGAGCAACAGCTTTCCAGGCTAGCCCCTTCTGCCTGACAGCTATCTGCAGACGTTCGCACTTTTGGACCAGTGCTGCCAAAGGAGCGTGGCAGGGACAGCACCATGCCCAGCAACGCTTCACGTTTGAGGTGGCAAGACAAGCGAGCAGCCCCAGTCTCTGTGCCTCTGTGCGAGCAGTGCCATGGGCAGATGAGGCTGACAAACAGCTTTCCAGGCTAGCCCCTTCTGCCTGCCAGCTATCTGCAGACGTTCGCACTTTCGGAGCAGGGCTGCGAAAGGAGCCTGGCAGGGACACCACCATTCCCAGGCTACGTTTGAAGTTTGAGGTGGCAAGACAAGCAAGAAGCCCCAGTCTCTGTGCCGCTGTGCGTGCAGTGCCATGGGCAGATGAGGCTGAGCAACAGCTTTCCAGGCTAGCCCCTTCTGCCTGCCAGCTATCTGCAGACGTTCGCACTTTTGGAGCAGGGCTGCGAAAGGAGCGTGGCAGGGACAGCACCATGCCCAGCAACGCTTCACGTTTGAGGTGGCAAGACAAGCAAGCAGCCCCAGTCTCTGTGCCTCTGTGCGAGCAGTGCCATGGGCAGATGAGGCTGACAAACAGCTTTCCAGGCTAGCCCCTTCTGCCTGCCAGCTATCTGCAGACATTCGCACTTTCGGAGCAGGGCTGCGAAAGGAGCCTGGCAGGGACACCACCATTCCCTGGCTAAATTTCAAGTTTAAGATGGCAAGACAAGCAAGCAGCCCCAGTCTCTGTGCCTCTGTGCGAGCAGTGCCATGGGCAGATGAGGCTGACAAACAGCTTTCCAGGCTAGACCCTTCTGTCTGCCAGCTATCTGCAGACGTTCACACTTTCGGAGCAGGGCTGCGAAAGGAGACTGGCAGGGTCCCCCCCCTTCCCAGGCTACATTTGAAGTTTGAGGTGGCAAGACAAGCAAGCAGCCCCAGTCTCTGTGCCTCTGGGCGAGCAGTGCCATGGGCAGATGAGGCTGACAAACAGCTTTCCAGGCTAGCCCCTTCTGCCTGCCAGCTATCTGCAGACGTTCGCACTTTCGGAGCAAGGCTGCGAAAGGAGCCTGGCAGGGACACCACCATTCCCAGGCTAAATTTGAAGTTTGAGGTGGCAAGACAAGCAAGCAGCCCCAGTCTCTGTGCCTCTGTGCGAGCAGTGCCATGGGCAGATGAGGCTGACAAACAGCTTTCCAGGCTAGCCCCTTCTGCCTGCCAGCTATCTGCAGACGTTCGCACTTTCGGAGCAGGGCTGCGAAAGGAGCCTGGCAGGGACACCACCATTCCCAAGCTACGTTTCAAGTTTGAGGTGGCAAGACAAGCGAGCAGCCCCAGTCTCTGTGCCTCTGTGCGAGCAGTGCCATGGGCAGATGAGGCTGACAAACAGCTTTCCAGGCTAGCCCCTTCTGCCTGCCAGCTATCTGCAGATGTTCGCACTTTCAGAGCAGGGCTGAGAAAGGAGCCTCGCAGGGTCCCCCCCTTTCCCAGGATACATTTGAAGATTGAGGTGGCAAGACAAGCAAGCAGCCCCAGTCTCTGTGCCTCTGTGCGAGCAGTGCCTTTGGCCGATGAGGCTGAGCAACAGCTTTCCAGGCTAGCCCCTTCTGCCTGCCAGCTATCTGCAGACGTTCGCACTTTCAAGAGCAGGGCTGCGAAAGGAGCCTGGCAGGGACACCACCATTCCCAGGCTACGTTTGAAGTTTGAGGTGGCAAGACAAGCAAGAAGCCCCAGTCTCTGTGCCGCTGTGCGTGCAGTGCCATGGGCAGATGAGGCTGAGCAACAGCTTTCCAGGCTAGCCCCTTCTGCCTGCCAGCTATCTGCAGACGTTCGCACTTTTGGAGCAGGGCTGCGAAAGGAGCGTGGCAGGGACAGCACCATGCCCAGCAACGCTTCACGTTTGAGGTGGCAAGACAAGCAAGCAGCCCCAGTCTCTGTGCCTCTGTGCGAGCAGTGCCATGGGCAGATGAGGCTGACAAACAGCTTTCCAGGCTAGCCCCTTCTGCCTGCCAGCTATCTGCAGACATTCGCACTTTTGGAGCAGGGCTGCGAAAGGAGCCTGGCAGGGACACCACCATTCCCTGGCTAAATTTCAAGTTTAAGATGGCAAGACAAGCAAGCAGCCCCAGTCTCTGTGCCTCTGTGCGAGCAGTGCCATGGGCAGATGAGGCTGACAAACAGCTTTCCAGGCTAGCCCCTTCTGCCTGCCAGCTATCTGCAGACATTCGCACTTTCGGAGCAGGGCTGCGAAAGGAGCCTGGCAGGGACACCACCATTCCCTGGCTAAATTTCAAGTTTAAGATGGCAAGACAAGCAAGCAGCCCCAGTCTCTGTGCCTCTGTGCGAGCAGTGCCATGGGCAGATGAGGCTGACAAACAGCTTTCCAGGCTAGACCCTTCTGTCTGCCAGCTATCTGCAGACGTTCACACTTTCGGAGCAGGGCTGCGAAAGGAGACTGGCAGGGTCCCCCCCCTTCCCAGGCTACATTTGAAGTTTGAGGTGGCAAGACAAGCAAGCAGCCCCAGTCTCTGTGCCTCTGGGCGAGCAGTGCCATGGGCAGATGAGGCTGACAAACAGCTTTCCAGGCTAGCCCCTTCTGCCTGCCAGCTATCTGCAGACGTTCGCACTTTCGGAGCAGGGCTGCGAAAGGAGCCTGGCAGGGACACCACCATTCCCAGGCTAAATTTGAAGTTTGAGGTGGCAAGACAAGCAAGCAGCCCCAGTCTCTGTGCCTCTGTGCGAGCAGTGCCATGGGCAGATGAGGCTGACAAACAGCTTTCCAGGCTAGCCCCTTCTGCCTGCCAGCTATCTGCAGACGTTCGCACTTTCGGAGCAGGGCTGCGAAAGGAGCCTGGCAGGGACACCACCATTCCCAAGCTACGTTTCAAGTTTGAGGTGGCAAGACAAGCGAGCAGCCCCAGTCTCTGTGCCTCTGTGCGAGCAGTGCCATGGGCAGATGAGGCTGAGCAACAGCTTTCCAGGCTAGCCCCTTCTGCCTGCCAGCTATCTGCAGATGTTCGCACTTTCAGAGCAGGGCTGAGAAAGGAGCCTCGCAGGGTCCCCCCCTTTCCCAGGATACTTTTGAAGATTGAGGTGGCAAGACAAGCAAGCAGCCCCAGTCTCTGTGCCTCTGTGCGAGCAGTGCCTTTGGCCGATGAGGCTGAGCAACAGCTTTCCAGGCTAGCCCCTTCTGCCTGCCAGCTATCTGCAGACGTTCGCACTTTCAAGAGCAGGGCTGCGAAAGGAGCCTGGCAGGGACACCACCATTCCCAGGCTACGTTTGAAGTTTGAGGTGGCAAGACAAGCAAGAAGCCCCAGTCTCTGTGCCGCTGTGCGTGCAGTGCCATGGGCAGATGAGGCTGAGCAACAGCTTTCCAGGCTAGCCCCTTCTGCCTGCCAGCTATCTGCAGACGTTCGCACTTTTGGAGCAGGGCTGCGAAAGGAGCGTGGCAGGGACAGCACCATGCCCAGCAACGCTTCACGTTTGAGGTGGCAAGACAAGCAAGCAGCCCCAGTCTCTGTGCCTCTGTGCGAGCAGTGCCATGGGCAGATGAGGCTGACAAACAGCTTTCCAGGCTAGACCCTTCTGTCTGCCAGCTATCTGCAGACGTTCACACTTTCGGAGCAGGGCTGCGAAAGGAGACTGGCAGGGTCCCCCCCCTTCCCAGGCTACATTTGAAGTTTGAGGTGGCAAGACAAGCAAGCAGCCCCAGTCTCTGTGCCTCTGGGCGAGCAGTGCCATGGGCAGATGAGGCTGACAAACAGCTTTCCAGGCTAGCCCCTTCTGCCTGCCAGCTATCTGCAGACGTTCACACTTTCGGAGCAGGGCTGCGAAAGGAGACTGGCAGGGTCCCCCCCCTTCCCAGGCTACATTTGAAGTTTGAGGTGGCAAGACAAGCAAGCAGCCCCAGTCTCTGTGCCTCTGGGCGAGCAGTGCCATGGGCAGATGAGGCTGACAAACAGCTTTCCAGGCTAGCCCCTTCTGCCTGCCAGCTATCTGCAGACGTTCGCACTTTCGGAGCAGGGCTGCGAAAGGAGCCTGGCAGGGACACCACCATTCCCAGGCTAAATTTGAAGTTTGAGGTGGCAAGACAAGCAAGCAGCCCCAGTCTCTGTGCCTCTGTGCGAGCAGTGCCATGGGCAGATGAGGCTGACAAACAGCTTTCCAGGCTAGCCCCTTCTGCCTGCCAGCTATCTGCAGACGTTCGCACTTTCGGAGCAGGGCTGCGAAAGGAGCCTGGCAGGGACACCACCATTCCCAAGCTACGTTTCAAGTTTGAGGTGGCAAGACAAGCAAGCAGCCCCAGTCTCTGTGCCTCTGGGCGAGCAGTGCCATGGGCAGATGAGGCTGACAAACAGCTTTCCAGGCTAGCCCCTTCTGCCTGCCAGCTATCTGCAGACGTTCGCACTTTCGGAGCAGGGCTGCGAAAGGAGCCTGGCAGGGACACCACCATTCCCAGGCTAAATTTGAAGTTTGAGGTGGCAAGACAAGCAAGCAGCCCCAGTCTCTGTGCCTCTGTGCGAGCACTGCCATGGGCAGATGAGGCTGAGCAACAGCTTTCCAGGCTAGCCCCTTCTGCCTGCCAGCTATCTGCAGACGTTCGCACTTTCGGAGCAGGGCTGCGAAAGGAGCCTGGCAGGGACACCACCATTCCCAAGCTACGTTTCAAGTTTGAGGTGGCAAGACAAGCGAGCAGCCCCAGTCTCTGTGCCTCTGTGCGAGCAGTGCCATGGGCAGATGAGGCTGAGCAACAGCTTTCCAGGCTAGCCCCTTCTGCCTGCCAGCTATCTGCAGATGTTCGCACTTTCAGAGCAGGGCTGAGAAAGGAGCCTCGCAGGGTCCCCCCTTTCCCAGGATACATTTGAAGATTGAGGTGGCAAGACAAGCAAGCAGCCCCAGTCTCTGTGCCTCTGTGCGAGCAGTGCCTTTGGCCGATGAGGCTGAGCAACAGCTTTCCAGGCTAGCCCCTTCTGCCTGCCAGCTATCTGCAGACGTTCGCACTTTCGGAGCAGGGCTGCGAAAGGAGCCTGGCAGGGACACCACCATTCCCAGGCTACGTTTGAAGTTTGAGGTGGCAAGATAAGCAAGAAGCCCCAGTCTCTGTGCCGCTGTGCGTGCAGTGCCATGGGCAGATGAGGCTGAGCAACAGCTTTCCAGGCTAGCCCCTTCTGCCTGCCAGCTATCTGCAGACGTTCGCACTTTTGGAGCAGGGCTGCGAACGGAGCGTGGCAGGGACAGCACCATGCCCAGCAACGCTTCACGTTTGAGGTGGCAAGACAAGCAAGCAGCCCCAGTCTCTGTGCCTCTGTGCGAGCAGTGCCATGGGCAGATGAGGCTGACAAACAGCTTTCCAGGCTAGCCCCTTCTGCCTGCCAGCTATCTGCAGACATTCGCACTTTCGGAGCAGGGCTGCGAAAGGAGCCTGGCAGGGACACCACCATTCCCTGGCTAAATTTGAAGTTTAAGATGGCAAGACAAGCAAGCAGCCCCAGTCTCTGTGCCTCTGTGCGAGCAGTGCCATGGGCAGATGAGGCTGACAAACAGCTTTCCAGGCTAGACCCTTCTGTCTGCCAGCTATCTGCAGACGTTCACACTTTCGGAGCAGGGCTGCGAAAGGAGACTGGCAGGGACACCGCCATTCCCAGGATACATTTGAAGTTTGAGGTGGCAAGACAAGCGAGCAGCCCCAGTCTCTGTGCCTCTGTGCGAGCAGTGCCATGGGCAGATGAGGCTGACAAACAGCTTTCCAGGCTAGCCCCTTCTGCCTGCCAGCTATCTGCAGACGTTCGCACTTTCGGAGCAGGGCTGCGAAAGGAGCCTGGCAGGGACACCACCATTCCCAGGCTAAATTTGAAGTTTGAGGTGGCAAGACAAGCAAGCAGCCCCAGTCTCTGTGCCTCTGTGCGAGCAGTGCCATGGGCAGATGAGGCTGACAAACAGCTTTCCAGGCTAGCCCCTTCTGCCTGCCAGCTATCTGCAGACGTTCACACTTTCGGAGCAGGGCTGCGAAAGGAGCCTGGCAGGGACACCACCATTCCCAGGCTAAATTTGAAGTTTGAGGTGGCAAGACAAGCGAGCAGCCCCAGTCTCTGTGCCTCTGTGCGAGCAGTGCCATGGGCAGATGAGGCTGACAAACAGCTTTCCAGGCTAGCCCCTTCTGCCTGCCAGCTATCTGCAGACGTTCGCACTTTCGGAACAGGGCTGCGAAAGGAGCCTCACAGGGTCCCCCCCTTTCCCAGGATACATTTGAAGATTGAGGTGGCAAGACAAGCAAGCAGCCCCAGTCTCTGTGCCTCTGTGCGAGCAGTGCCTTTGGCCGATGAGGCTGAGCAACAGCTTTCCAGGCTAGCCCCTTCTGCCTGCCAGCTATCTGCAGACGTTCGCACTTTCGGAGCAGGGCTGCGAAAGGAGCCTGGCAGGGACACCACCATTCCCAGGCTACGTTTGAAGTTTGAGGTGGCAAGACAAGCAAGCAGCCCCAGTCTCTGTGCCTCTGTGCGAGCAGTGCCATGGGCAGATGAGGCTGAGCAACAGCTTTCCAGGCTAGCCCCTTCTGCCTGACAGCTATCTGCAGACGTTCGCACTTTTGGACCAGTGCTGCCAAAGGAGCGTGGCAGGGACAGCACCATGCCCAGCAACGCTTCACGTTTGAGGTGGCAAGACAAGCGAGCAGCCCCAGTCTCTGTGCCTCTGTGCGAGCAGTGCCATGGGCAGATGAGGCTGACAAACAGCTTTCCAGGCTAGCCCCTTCTGCCTGCCAGCTATCTGCAGACGTTCGCACTTTTGGAGCAGGGCTGCGAAAGGAGCCTGGCAGGTACGTCCCTATTCCCAGGCTACGTTTGAAGTTTGAGGTGGCAAGACAAGCGAGCAGCCCCAGTCTCTGTGCCTCTGTGCGAGCAGTGCCATGGGCAGATGAGGCTGAGCAACAGCTTTCCAGGCTAGCCCCTTCTGCCTGCCAGCTATCTGCAGACGTTCGCACTTTCGGAGCAGGGCTGAGAAAGGAGCCTGGCAGGGACACCACAATTCCCAAGCTACGTTTCAAGTTTGAGGTGGCTAGACAAGCAAGCAGCCCCAGTCTCTGTGCCTCTGTGCGAGCAGTGCCTTTGGCCGATGAGGCTGACAAACAGCTTTCCAGGCTAGCCCCTTCTGCCTGCCAGCTGTCTGCAGACGTTCGCACTTTCGGAGCAGGGCTGCGAAAGGAGCCTGGCTGGGACACCACCATTCCCAGGCTAAATTTGAAGTTTGAGGTGGCAAGACAAGCGAGCAGCCCCAGTCTCTGTGCCTCTGTGCGAGCAGTGCCATGGGCAGATGAGGCTGACAAACAGCTTTCCAGGCTAGCCCCTTCTGCCTGCCAGCTATCTGCAGACGTTCGCACTTTCGGAGCAGGGCTGCGAAAGGAGACTGGCAGGGACAGGCACCATGCCCAGCAACGCTTCACGTTTGAGGTGGCAAGACAAGCAAGCAGCCCCAGTCTCTGTGCCTCTGTGCGAGCAGTGCCATGGGCAGATGAGGCTGACAAACAGCTTTCCAGGCTAGCCCCTTCTGCCTGAAAGCTATCTGCAGACGTTCGCACTTTTGGAGCAGGGCTGCGAAAGGAGCCTCGCAGGGACACCACCATTCCCAGGCTACGTTTGAAGTTTGAGGTTGCAAGACAAGCGAGCAGCCCCAGTCTCTGTGCCTCTGTGCGAGCAGTGCCATGGGCAGATGAGGCTGAGCAACAGCTTTCCAGTCTAGCCCCTTCTGCCTGCCTGCTATCTGCAGACGTTCACACTTTCGGAGCAGGGCTGCGAAAGGAGCCTGGCAGGGACACCACCATTCCCAGGCTACGTTTGAAGTTTGAGGTGGCAAGACAAGCAAGCAGCCCCAGTCTCTGTGCCTCTGTGCGAGCAGTGCCATGGGCAGATGAGGCTGAGCAAAGAGCTTTCCAGGCTAGCCCCTTCTGCCTGCCAGCTATCTGCAGACGTTCGCACTTTTGGAGCAGGGCTGCGAAAGGAGCCTCGCAGGGTCCCCCCCTTTCCCAGGATACATTTGAAGATTGAGGTGGCAAGACAAGCAAGCAGCCCCAGTCTCTGTGCCTCTGTGCGAGCAGTGCCATGGGCAGATGAGGCTGACAAACAGCTTTCCAGGCTAGCCCCTTCTGCCTGCCAGCTATCTGCAGACGTTCGCACTTTTGGAGCAGGGCTGCGAAAGGAGCCTGGCAGGGGCACCACCATTCCCAGCCTACGTTTGAAGTTTGAGGTGGCAAGACGAGCAAGCAGCCCCAGTCTCTGTGCCTCTGTGCGAGCAGTGCCATGGGCAGATGAGGCTGACAAACAGCTTTCCAGGCTAGCCCCTTCTGCCTGCCAGCTATCTGCAGACGTTCGCACTTTTGGAGCAGGGCTGCGAAAGGAGCCTGGCAGGGACACCACCATTCCCAGGATACATTTGAAGATTGAGGTGGCAAGACAAGCAAGCAGCCCCAGTCTCTGTGCCTCTGTGCGAGCAGTGCCATGGGCAGATGAGGCTGACAAACAGCTTTCCAGGCTAGCCCCTTCTGCCTGCCAGCTATCTGCAGACGTTCGCACTTTCGGAGCAGGGCTGCGAAAGGAGCCTGGCAGGGTCCCCCCCTTTCCCAGGATACATTTGAAGATTGAGGTGGCAAGACAAGCAAGCAGCCCCAGTCTCTGTGCCTCTGTGCGAGCAGTGCCTTTGGCCGATGAGGCTGAGCAACAGCTTTCCAGGCTAGCCCCTTCTGCCTGCCAGCTATCTGCGGACGTTCGCACTTTCGCAGCAGGGCTGCGAAAGGAGCCTGGCAGGGACACCACCATTCCCAGGCTACGTTTGAAGTTTGAGGTGGCAAGACAAGCAAGCAGCCCCAGTCTCTGTGCCTCTGTGTGAGCAGTGCCATGGGCAGATGAGGCTGACAAACAGCTTTCCAGGCTAGCCCCTTCTGCCTGCCAGCTATCTGCAGACGTTCGCACTTTTGGAGCAGGGCTGCGAAAGGAGACTGGCAGGGACAGCACCATGCCCAGCAACGCTTCACGTTCGAGGTGGCAAGACAAGCGAGCAGCCCCAGTCTCTGTGCCTCTGTGCGAGCAGTGCCATGGGCAGATGAGGCTGACAAAGAGCTTTCCAGGCTAGCCCCTTCTGCCTGCCATCTAACTGCAGACGTTCGCACTTTCGGAGCAGGGCTGCGAAAGGAGCCTGGCAGGGACACCACCATTCCCAGGCTACTTTTGAAGTTTGAGGTGGCAAGACAAGCGAGCAGCCCCAGTCTCTGTGTCTCTGTGCGAGCAGTGCCATGGGCAGATGAGGCTGAGCAACAGCTTTCCAGGCTAGCCCCTTCTGCCTGCCAGCTATCTGCAGATGTTCGCACTTTTGGAGCAGGGCTGCGAACGCAGTGTGGCAGGGACAGCACCATGCCCAGCAACGCTTCACGTTTGAGGTGGCAAGACAAGCAAGCAGCCCCAGTCTCTGTGCCTCTGTGCGAGCAGTGCCATGGGCAGATGAGGCTGACAAACAGCTTTCCAGGCTAGCCCCTTCTGCCTGCCAGCTATCTGCAGACATTCGCACTTTCGGAGCAGGGCTGCGAAAGGAGCCTGGCAGGGACACCACCATTCCCTGGCTAAATTTGAAGTTTAAGGTGGCAAGACAAGCAAGCAGCCCCAGTCTCTGTGCCTCTGTGCGAGCAGTGCCATGGGCAGATGAGGCTGAGCAACAGCTTTCCAGGCTAGCCCCTTCTGTCTGCCAGCTATCTGCAGACGTTCACACTTTTGGAGCAGGGCTGCGAAAGGAGACTGGCAGTGTCCCCCCCCTTCCCAGGCTACATTTGAAGTTTGAGGTGGCAAGACAAGCGAGCAGCCCCAGTCTCTGTGCCTCTGTGCGAGCAGTGCCATGGGCCGATGAGGCTGACAAACAGCTTTCCAGGCTAGCCCCTTCTGCCTGCCAGCTATCTGCAGACGTTCGCACTTTCGGAGCAGGGCTGCGAAAGGAGCCTGGCAGGGACACCACCATTCCCAGGCTAAATTTGAAGTTTGAGGTGGCAAGACAAGCAAGCAGCCCCAGTCTCTGTGCCTCTGTGCGAGCAGTGCCATGGGCAGATGAGGCTGAGCAACAGCTTTCCAGGCTAGCCCCTTCTGCCTGCCAGCTATCTGCGGACGTTCGCACTTTCGGAGCAGGGCTGCGAAAGGAGCCTGGCAGGGACACCACCATTCCCAGGCTACGTTTGAAGTTTGAGGTGGCAAGACAAGCAAGCAGCCCGAGTCTCTGTGCCTCTGTGCGAGCAGTGCCATGGGCAGATGAGGCTGAGCAACAGCTTTCCAGGCTAGCCCCTTCTGCCTGACAGCTATCTGCAGACGTTCGCACTTTTGGACCAGTGCTGCCAAAGGAGCGTGGCAGGGACAGCACCATGCCCAGCAACGCTTCACGTTTGAGGTGGCAAGACAAGCAAGCAGCCCCAGTCTCTGTGCCTCTGTGCGAGCAGTGCCATGGGCAGATGAGGCTGAGCAACAGCTTTCCAGGCTAGCCCCTTCTGCCTACCAGCTGTCTGCAGACGTTCGCACTTTCGGAGCAGGGCTGCGAAAGGAGCCTGGCAGGGACACCACCATTCCCAGGCTAAATTTGAAGTTTGAGGTGGCAAGACAAGCGAGCAGCCCCAGTCTCTGTGCCTCTGTGCGAGCAGTGCCATGGGCAGATGAGGCTGACAAACAGCTTTCCAGGCTAGCCCCTTCTGCCTGCCAGCTATCTGCAGACGTTCGCACTTTCGGAGCAGGGCTGCGAAAGGAGCCTGGCAGGGACACCACCATTCCCAGCCTACGTTTGAAGTCTGAGGTGGCAAGACGAGCAAGCAGCCCCAGTCTCTGTGCCTCTGTGCGAGCAGTGCCATGGGCAGATGAGGCTGACAAACAGCTTTCCAGGCTAGCCCCTTCTGCCTGCCAGCTATCTGCAGACGTTCGCACTTTTGGAGCAGGGCTGCGAAAGGAGCCTGGCAGGGACACCACCATTCCCAGGATACATTTGAAGATTAAGGTGGCAAGACAAGCAAGCAGCCCCAGTCTCTGTGCCTCTGTGCGAGCAGTGCCATGGGCAGATGAGGCTGACAAACAGCTTTTCAGGCTAGCCCCTTCTGCCTGCCAGCTATCTGCGGACGTTCGCACTTTCGGAGCAGGGCTGCGAAAGGAGCCTGGCAGGGACACCACCATTCCCAGGCTACGTTTGAAGTTTGAGGTGGCAAGACAAGCAAGCAGCCCCAGTCTCTGTGCCTCTGTGCGAGCAGTGCCATGGGCAGATGAGGCTGAGCAACAGCTTTCCAGGCTAGCCCCTTCTGCCTGACAGCTATCTGCAGACGTTCGCACTTTTGGACCAGTGCTGCCAAAGGAGCGTGGCAGGGACAGCACCATGCCCAGCAACGCTTCACGTTTGAGGTGGCAAGACAAGCAAGCAGCCCCAGTCTCTGTGCCTCTGTGCGAGCAGTGCCATGGGCAGATGAGGCTGAGCAACAGCTTTCCAGGCTAGCCCCTTCTGCCTGCCAGCTATCTGCAGACGTTCGCACTTTCGGAGCAGGGCTGAGAAAGGAGCCTGGCAGGGACACCACAATTCCCAAGCTACCTTTCAAGTTTGAGGTGGCTAGACAAGCGAGCAGCCCCAGTCTCTGTGCCTCTGTGCGAGCAGTGCCTTTGGCCGATGAGGCTGACAAACAGCTTTCCAGGCTAGCCCCTTCTGCCTGCCAGCTAACTGCAGACGTTCGCACTTTCGGAGCAGGGCTGCGAAAGGAGCCTGGCAGGGACACCACCATTCCCAGGCTAAATTTGAAGTTTGAGGTGGCAAGACAAGCGAGCAGCCCCAGTCTCTGTGCCTCTGTGCGAGCAATGCCATGGGCAGATGAGGCTGACAAACAGCTTTCCAGGCTAGCCCCTTCTGCCTGAAAGCTATCTGCAGACGTTCGCACTTTCGGAGCAGGGCTGCGAAAGGAGCCTGGCAGGGACACCACCATTCCCAGGCTACGTTTGAAGTTTGAGGTTGCAAGACAAGCAAGCAGCCCCAGTCTCTGTGCCTCTGTGCGAGCAGTGCCATGGGCAGATGAGGCTGACAAACAGCTTTCCAGTCTAGCCCCTTCTGCCTGCCTGCTATCTGCAGACGTTCACACTTTCGGAGCAGGGCTGCGAAAGGAGCCTGGCAGGGACACCACCATTCCCAGGCTTCGTTTGAACTTTGAGGTGGCTAGACAAGCAAGCACCCCCAGTCTCTGTGCGTCTGTGCGAGCAGTGCCATGGGAAGATGAGGCTGACAAACAGCTTTCCAGGCTAGCCCCTTCTGCCTGCCAGCTATCTGCGGACTTTCGCACTTTCGGAGCAGGGCTGCGAAAGGAGCCTGGCAGGGACACCACCATTCCCAGGATACATTTGAAGATTGAGGTGGCAAGACAAGCAAGCAGCCCCAGTCTCTGTCCCTCTGTGCGAGCAGTGCCATGGGCAGATGAGGCTGAGCAACAGCTTTCCAGGCTAGCCCCTTCTGGCTGCCAGCTATCTGCAGACGTTCGCACTTTCGGAGCAGGGCTGCGAAAGGAGCCTGGCAGGGACACCACCATTCCCAGGCTACGTTTGAAGTTTGAGGTGGCAAGACAAGCAAGCAGCCCCAGTCTCTGTGCCTCTGTGCGAGCAGTGCCATGGGCAGATGAGGCTGAGCAAAGAGCTTTCCAGGCTAGCCCCTTCTGCCTGCCAGCTATCTGCAGACGTTCGCACTTTTGGAGCAGGGCTGCGAAAGGAGCCTCGCAGGGTCCCCCCCTTTCCCAGGATACATTTGAAGATTGAGGTGGCAAGACAAGCAAGCAGCCCCAGTCTCTGTGCCTCTGTGCGAGCAGTGCCTTTGGCCGATGAGGCTGACAAACAGCTTTCCAGGCTAGCCCCTTCTGCCTGCCAGCTATCTGCAGACGTTCGCACTTTTGGAGCAGGGCTGCGAAAGGAGCCTGGCAGGGGCACCACCATTCCCAGCCTACGTTTGAAGTCTGAGGTGGCAAGACGAGCAAGCAGCCCCAGTCTCTGTGCCGCTGTGCGAGCAGTGCCATGGGCAGATGAGGCTGACAAACAGCTTTCCAGGCTAGCCCCTTCTGCCTGCCAGCTATCTGCAGACGTTCGCACTTTCGGAGCAGGGCTGCGAAAGGAGCCTGGCAGGGTCCCCCCCTTTCCCAGGATACATTTGAAGATTGAGGTGGCAAGTCAAGCGAGCAGCCCCAGTCTCTGTGCCTCTGTGCGAGCAGTGCCATGGGCAGATGAGGCTGACAAAGAGCTTTCCAGGCTAGCCCCTTCTGCCTGCCATCTAACTGCAGACGTTCGCACTTTCGGAGCAGGGCTGCGAAAGGAGCCTGGCAAGAACACCACCATTCCCAGGCTACTTTTGAAGTTTGAGGTGGCAAGACAAGCGAGCAGCCCCAGTCTCTGTGTCTCTGTGCGAGCAGTGCCATGGGCAGATGAGGCTGAGCAACAGCTTTCCAGGCTAGCCCCTTCTGCCTGCCAGCTATCTGCGGACGTTCGCACTTTCGGAGCAGGGCTGCGAAAGGAGCCTGTCAGGGACACCACCATTCCCAGGCTACGTTTGAAGTTTGAGGTGGCAAGACAAGCAAGCAGCCCCAGTGTCTGTGCCTCTGTGCGAGCAGTGCCATGGGCAGATGAGGCTGAGCAACAGCTTTCCAGGCTAGCCCCTTCTGCCTGACAGCTATCTGCAGACGTTCGCACTTTTGGACCAGTGCTGCCAAAGGAGCGTGGCAGGGACAGCACCATGCCCAGCAACGCTTCACGTTTGAGGTGGCAAGACAAGCAAGCAGCCCCAGTCTCTGTGCCTCTGTGCGAGCAGTGCCATGGGCAGATGAGGCTGACAAACAGCTTTCCAGGCTAGCCCCTTCTGCCTGCCAGCTATCTGCAGACGTTCGCACTTTCGGAGCAGGGCTGAGAAAGGAGCCTGGCAGGGACACCACAATTCCCAAGCTACGTTTCAAGTTTGAGGTGGCTAGACAAGCGAGCAGCCCCAGTCTCTGTGCCTCTGTGCGAGCAGTGCCTTTGGCCGATGAGGCTGACAAACAGCTTTCCAGGCTAGCCCCTTCTGCCTGCCAGCTGTCTGCAGACGTTCGCACTTTCGGAGCAGGGCTGCGAAAGGAGCCTGGCAGGGACACCACCATTCCCAGGCTAAATTTGAAGTTTGAGGTGGCAAGACAAGCGAGCAGCCCCAGTCTCTGTGCCTCTGTGCGAGCAGTGCCATGGGCAGATGAGGCTGACAAACAGCTTTCCAGGCTAGCCCCTTCTGCCTGAAAGCTATCTGCAGACGTTCGCACTTTCGGAGCAGGGCTGCGAAAGGAGCCTGGCAGGGACACCACCATTCCCAGGCTACGTTTGAAGTTTGAGGTTGCAAGACAAGCAAGCAGCCCCAGTCTCTGTGCCTCTGTGCGAGCAGTGCCATGGGCAGATGAGGCTGACAAACAGCTTTCCAGTCTAGCCCCTGCTGCCTGCCTGCTATCTGCAGACGTTCACACTTTCGGAGCAGGGCTGCGAAAGGAGCCTGGCAGGGACACCACCATTCCCAGGCTTCGTTTGAACTTTGAGGTGGCTAGACAAGCAAGCACCCCCAGTCTCTGTGCGTCTGTGCGAG
Organism: Opisthocomus hoazin; assembly: GCF_030867145.1. Classification (NCBI taxonomy): domain Eukaryota; kingdom Metazoa; phylum Chordata; class Aves; order Opisthocomiformes; family Opisthocomidae; genus Opisthocomus; species Opisthocomus hoazin. Next base: position 347,754 of record NC_134450.1, on the reverse strand, counting down.
CAGTGCCATGGGCAGATGAGGCTGAGCAACAGCTTTCCAGGCTAGCCCCTTCTGCCTGCCAGCTATCTGCGGACTTTCGCACTTTCGGAGCAGGGCTGCGAAAGGAGCCTGGCAGGGACACCACCATTCCCAGGATACATTTGAAGATTGAGGTGGCAAGACAAGCAAGCAGCCCCAGTCTCTGTCCCTCTGTGCGAGCAGTGCCATGGGCAGATGAGGCTGAGCAACAGCTTTCCAGGCTAGCCCCTTCTGCCTGCCAGCTATCTGCAGACGTTCGCACTTTTGGAGCAGGGCTGCGAAAGGAGCCTGGCAGGGACACCACCATTCCCAGGCTACGTTTGAAGTTTGAGGTGGCAAGACAAGCAAGCAGCCCCAGTCTCTGTGCCTCTGTGCGAGCAGTGCCATGGGCAGATGAGGCTGAGCAAAGAGCTTTCCAGGCTAGCCCCTTCTGCCTGCCAGCTATCTGCAGACGTTCGCACTTTTGGAGCAGGGCTGCGAAAGGAGCCTCGTAGGGTCCCCCCCTTTCCCAGGATACTTTTGAAGATTGAGGTGGCAAGACAAGCAAGCAGCCCCAGTCTCTGTGCCTCTGTGCGAGCAGTGCCTTTGGCCGATGAGGCTGACAAAGAGCTTTCCAGGCTAGCCCCTTCTGCCTGCCAGCTATCTGCAGACGTTCGCACTTTTGGAGCAGGGCTGCGAAAGGAGCCTGGCAGGGGCACCACCATTCCCAGCCTACGTTTGAAGTCTGAGGTGGCAAGACGAGCAAGCAGCCCCAGTCTCTGTGCCTCTGTGCGAGCAGTGCCATGGGCAGATGAGGCTGACCAACAGCTTTCCAGGCTAGCCCCTTCTGCCTGCCAGCTATCTGCAGACGTTCGCACTTTTGGAGCAGGGCTGCGAAAGGAGCCTGGCAGGGACACCACCATTCCCAGGATACATTTGAAGATTAAGGTGGCAAGACAAGCAAGCAGCCCCAGTCTCTGTGCCTCTGTGCGAGCAGTGCCATGGGCAGATGAGGCTGACAAACAGCTTTCCAGGCTAGCCCCTTCTGCCTGCCAGCTATCTGCAGACGTTCGCACTTTTGGAGCAGGGCTGCGAAAGGAGCCTGGCAGGGTCCCCCCCTTTCCCAGGATACATTTGAAGATTGAGGTGGCAAGACAAGCAAGCACCCCCAGTCTCTGTGCCTCTGTGCGATCAGTGCCATGGGCAGATGAGGCTGAGCAACAGCTTTCCAGGCTAGCCCCTTCTGCCTGCCAGCTATCTGCAGACGTTCGCACTTTTGGACCAGGGCTGCGAAAGGAGACTGGCAGGGACAGCACCATGCCCAGCAACGCTTCACGTTCGAGGTGGCAAGACAAGCAAGCAGCCCCAGTCTCTGTGCCTCTGTGCGAGCTGTGCCATGGGCAGATGAGGCTGAGTAACAGCTTTCCAGGCTAGCCCCTTCTGCCTGCCAGCTATCTGCAGACGTTCGCACTTTCGGAGCAGGGCTCCGAAAGGAGCCTGGCAGGGACACCACCATTCCCAGGATACATTTGAAGATTGAGGTGGCAAGTCAAGCGAGCAGCCCCAGTCTCTGTGCCTCTGTGCGAGCAGTGCCATGGGCAGATGAGGCTGACAAAGAGCTTTCCAGGCTAGCCCCTTCTGCCTGCCATCTAACTGCAGACGTTCGCACTTTCGGAGCAGGGCTGCGAAAGGAGCCTGGCAGGGACACCACCATTCCCAGGCTACGTTTCAAGTTTGAGGTGGCAAGACAAGCAAGCAGCCCCAGTCTCTGTGCCTCTGTGTGAGCAGTGCCATGGGCAGATGAGGCTGAGCAACAGCTTTCCAGGCTAGCCCCTTCTGCCTGCCAGCTATCTGCAGACGTTCGCACTTTCGGAGCAGGGCTGCCAAAGGAGCCTGGCAGGGACACCACCATTCCCAGGCTACGTTTCAAGTTTGAGGTGGCAAGACAAGCAAGCAGCCCCAGTCTCTGTGCCTCTGTGCGAGCAGTGCCATGGGCAGATGAGGCTGAGCAACAGCTTTCCAGGCTAGCCCCTTCTGCCTGCCAGCTATCTGCAGACGTTCGCACTTTCGGAGCAGGGCTGCGAAAGGAGCCTGGCAGGGACACCACAATTCCCAAGCTACGTTTCAAGTTTGAGGTGGCTAGACAAGCGAGCAGCCCCAGTCTCTGTGCCTCTGTGCGAGCAGTGCCATGGGCAGATGAGGCTGAGCAAAGAGCTTTCCAGGCTAGCCCCTTCTGCCTGCCAGCTATCTGCAGACGTTCGCACTTTTGGAGCAGGGCTGCGAAAGGAGCCTCGCAGGGTCCCCCCCTTTCCCAGGATACATTTCAAGATTGAGGTGGCAAGACAAGCAAGCAGCCCCAGTCTCTGTGCCTCTGTGCGAGCAGTGCCTTTGGCCGATGAGGCTGACAAACAGCTTTCCAGGCTAGCCCCTTCTGCCTGCCAGCTATCTGCAGACGTTCGCACTTTTGGAGCAGGGCTGCGAAAGGAGCCTGGCAGGGACACCACCATTCCCAGGCTACGTTTGAAGTTTGAGGTGGCAAGACAAGCAAGAAGCCCCAGTCTCTGTGCCGCTGTGCGAGCAGTGCCATCGGCAGATGAGGCTGAGCAGCAGCTTTCCAGGCTAGCCCCTTCTGCCTGCCAGCTATCTGCAGACGTTCGCACTTTTGGAGCAGGGCTGCGAAGGGTGCGTGGCAGGGACAGCACCATGCACAGCAACGCTTCACGTTTGAGGTGGCAAGACAAGCGAGCAGCCCCAGTCTCTGTGTCTCTGTGCGAGCAGTGCCATGGGCAGATGAGGCTGACAAACAGCTTTCCAGGCTAGTTCCTTCTGCCTGCCAGCTATCTGCAGACGTTCGCACTTTTGGAGCAGGGCTGCGAAAGGAGACTGGCAGGGACAGCACCATGCCCAGCAAGGCTTCATGTTTGAGGTGGCAAGACAAGCAAGCAGCCCCAGTCTCTGTGCCTCTGTGCGAGCAGTGCCATGGACAGATGAGGCTGACAAACAGCTTTCCAGGCTAGCCCCTTCTGCCTGCCAGCTATCTGCAGACGTTCGCACTTTCGGAGCAGGGCTGCGAAAGGAGCCTGGCAGGGACACCACCATTCCAAGGCTAAATTTGAAGTTTGAGGTGGCAAGACAAGCGAGCAGCCCCAGTCTCTGTGCCTCTGTGCGAGCAGTGCCATGGGCAGATGAGGCTGACAAACAGCTTTCCAGGCTAGCCCCTTCTGCCTGCCAGCTATCTGCAGACGTTCGCACTTTCGGAGCAGGGCTGCCAAAGGAGCCTAGCAGGGACAGCACCATGCTTAGCAAGGCTTCATGTTTGAGGTGGCAAGACAAGCAAGCAGCCCCAGTCTCTGTGCCTCTGTGCGAGCAGTGCCATGGGCAGATGAGGCTGACAAACAGCTTTCCAGGCTAGCCCCTTCTGCCTGCCAGCTATCTGCAGACGTTCGCACTTTCGGAGCAGGGCTGCGAAAGGAGCCTGGCAGGGTCCCCCCCTTTCCCAGGATACATTTGAAGATTGAGGTGGCAAGACAAGCAAGCAGCCCCAGTCTCTGTGCCTCTGTGCGAGCAGTGCCATGGGCAGATGAGGCTGAGCAACAGCTTTCCATGCTAGCCCCTCTGCCTGCCAGCTATCTGCAGACGTTCGCACTTTCGGAGCAGGGCTGCGAAAGGAGACTGGCAGGGACACCACCATTCCCAGGCTACGTTTCAAGTTTGAGGTTGCAAGAAAAGCGAGGAGCCCCAGTCTCTGTGCCTCTGTGCGAGCAGTGCCATGGGCAGATGAGGCTGACAAACAGCTTTCCAGGCTAGCCCCTTCTGCCTGCCTGCTATCTGCAGACGTTCACACTTTCGGAGCTGGGCTGCGAAAGTCGCCTGGCAGGGACAGCACCATTCCCAGGCTACGTTTGAAGTTTGAGGTGGCAAGAAAAGCGAGGAGCCCCAGTCTCTGTGCCTCTGTGCGAGCAGTGCCATGGGCAGATGAGGCTGACAAACAGCTTTCCAGGCTAGCCCCTTCTGCCTGCCTGCTATCTGCAGACGTTCACACTTTCGGAGCAGGGCTGCGAAAGGAGCCTGGCAAGGGACACCACCATTCCCAGGCTAAATTTGAAGTTTGAGGTGGCAAGACAAGCAAGCAGCCCCAGTCTCTGTGCCTCTGTGCGAGCAGTGCCATGGGCAGATGAGGCTGACAAACAGCTTTCCAGTCTAGCCCCTTCTGCCTGCCAGCTATCTGCAGACGTTCGCACTTTCGGAGCAGGGCTGCGAAAGGAGCCTCGCAGGGTCCCCCCCCTTCCCAGGCTACGTTTCAAGTTTGAGGTGGCAAGACAAGCAAGCAGCCCCAGTCTCTGTGCCTCTTTGTGAGCAGTGCCATGGGCAGATGAGGCTGACAAACAGCTTTCCAGGCTAGCCCCTTCTGCCTGCCAGCTATCTGCAGACGTTCGCACTTTCGGAGCAGGGCTGCGAAAGGAGCCTGGCAGGGACAGCACCATTCCCAGGCTACGTTTGAAGTTTGAGGTGGCAAGACAAGCAAGCAGCCCCAGTCTCTGTGCCTCTGTGCGAGCAGTGCCATGGGCAGATGAGGCTGACAAACAGCTTTCCAGGCTAGCCCCTTCTGTCTGCCTGCTATCTGCAGACGTTCACACTTTCGGAGCAGGGCTGCGAAAGGAGCCTGGCAAGGGACACCACCATTCCCAGGCTAAATTTGAAGTTTGAGGTGGCAAGACAAGCAAGCAGCCCCAGTCTCTGTGCCTCTGTGCGAGCAGTGCCATGGGCAGATGAGGCTGACAAACAGCTTTCCATGCTAGCCCCTTCTGCCTGCCAGCTATCTGCAGACGTTCGCACTTTCGGAGCAGGGCTGCGAAAGGAGCCTGGCAGGGACACCACCATTCCCAGGCTACGTTTCAAGTTTGAGGTGGCAAGACAAGCAAGAAGCCCCAGTCTCTGTGCCGCTGTGCGAGCAGTGCCATCGGCAGATGAGGCTGAGCAGCAGCTTTCCAGGCTAGCCCCTTCTGCCTGCCAGCTATCTGCAGACGTTCGCACTTTTGGAGCAGGGCTGCGAAGGGTGCGTGGCAGGGACAGCACCATGCACAGCAACGCTTCACGTTTGAGGTGGCAAGACAAGCGAGCAGCCCCAGTCTCTGTGTCTCTGTGCGAGCAGTGCCATGGGCAGATGAGGCTGACAAACAGCTTTCCAGGCTAGTTCCTTCTGCCTGCCAGCTATCTGCAGACGTTCGCACTTTTGGAGCAGGGCTGCGAAAGGAGACTGGCAGGGACAGCACCATTCCCAGCAAGGCTTCATGTTTGAGGTGGCAAGACAAGCAAGCAGCCCCAGTCTCTGTGCCTCTGTGCGAGCAGTGCCATGGGCAGATGAGGCTGACAAACAGCTTTCCAGGCTAGCCCCTTCTGCCTGCCAGCTATCTGCAGACATTCGCACTTTCGGAGCAGGGCTGCGAAAGGAGCCTGGCAGGGACACCACCATTCCCAGGCTAAATTTGAAGTTTGAGGTGGCAAGACAAGCGAGCAGCCCCAGTCTCTGTGCCTCTGTGCGAGCAGTGCCATGGGCAGATGAGGCTGACAAACAGCTTTCCAGGCTAGCCCCTTCTGCCTGCCAGCTATCTGCAGACGTTCGCACTTTCGGAGCAGGGCTGCCAAAGGAGCCTAGCAGGGACAGCACCATGCTTAGCAAGGCTTCATGTTTGAGGTGGCAAGACAAGCAAGCAGCCCCAGTCTCTGTGCCTCTGTGCGAGCAGTGCCATGGGCAGATGAGGCTGACAAACAGCTTTCCAGGCTAGCCCCTTCTGCCTGCCAGCTATCTGCAGACGTTCGCACTTTCGGAGCAGGGCTGCGAAAGGAGCCTGGCAGGGTCCCCCCCTTTCCCAGGATACATTTGAAGATTGAGGTGGCAAGACAAGCAAGCAGCCCCAGTCTCTGTGCCTCTGTGCGAGCAGTGCCATGGGCAGATGAGGCTGAGCAACAGCTTTCCATGCTAGCCCCTCTGCCTGCCAGCTATCTGCAGACGTTCGCACTTTCGGAGCAGGACTGCGAAAGGAGACTGGCAGGGACACCACCATTCCCAGGCTACGTTTCAAGTTTGAGGTTGCAAGAAAAGCGAGGAGCCCCAGTCTCTGTGCCTCTGTGCGAGCAGTGCCATGGGCAGATGAGGCTGACAAACAGCTTTCCAGGCTAGCCCCTTCTGCCTGCCTGCTATCTGCAGACGTTCACACTTTCGGAGCAGGGCTGCGAAAGTCGCCTGGCAGGGACAGCACCATTCCCAGGCTACGTTTGAAGTTTGAGGTGGCAAGAAAAGCGAGGAGCCCCAGTCTCTGTGCCTCTGTGCGAGCAGTGCCATGGGCAGATGAGGCTGACAAACAGCTTTCCAGGCTAGCCCCTTCTGCCTGCCTGCTATCTGCAGACGTTCACACTTTCGGAGCAGGGCTGCGAAAGGAGCCTGGCAAGGGACACCACCATTCCCAGGCTAAATTTGAAGTTTGAGGTGGCAAGACAAGCAAGCAGCCCCAGTCTCTGTGCCTCTGTGCGAGCAGTGCCATGGGCAGATGAGGCTGACAAACAGCTTTCCAGGCTAGCCCCTTCTGCCTGCCAGCTATCTGCAGACGTTCGCACTTTCGGAGCAGGGCTGCGAAAGGAGCCTCGCAGGGTCCCCCCCCTACCCAGGCTACGTTTCAAGTTTGAGGTGGCAAGACAAGCAAGCAGCCCCAGTCTCTGTGCCTCTTTGTGAGCAGTGCCATGGGCAGATGAGGCTGACAAACAGCTTTCCAGGCTAGCCCCTTCTGCCTGCCAGCTATCTGCAGACGTTCGCACTTTCGGAGCAGGGCTGCGAAAGGAGCCTGGCAGGGACAGCACCATTCCCAGGCTACGTTTGAAGTTTGAGGTGGCAAGACAAGCAAGCAGCCCCAGTCTCTGTGCCTCTGTGCGAGCAGTGCCATGGGCAGATGAGGCTGACAAACAGCTTTCCAGGCTAGCCCCTTCTGTCTGCCTGCTATCTGCAGACGTTCACACTTTCGGAGCAGGGCTGCGAAAGGAGCCTGGCAAGGGACACCACCATTCCCAGGCTAAATTTGAAGTTTGAGGTGGCAAGACAAGCAAGCAGCCCCAGTCTCTGTGCCTCTGTGCGAGCAGTGCCATGGGCAGATGAGGCTGAGCAACAGCTTTCCATGCTAGCCCCTTCTGCCTGCCAGCTATCTGCAGACGTTCGCACTTTCGGAGCAGGGCTGCGAAAGGAGCCTGGCAGGGACACCACCATTCCCAGGCTACGTTTCAAGTTTGAGGTGGCAAGACAAGCAAGCAGCCCCAGTCTCTGTGCCTCTGTGCGAGCAGTGCCATGGGCAGATGAGGCTGACAAACAGCTTTCCAGGCTAGCCCCTTCTGCCTGCCAGCTGTCTGCAGACTTTCGCACTTTTGGAGCAGGGCTGCGAAAGGAGCCTCGCAGGGTCCCCCCCCTTCCCAGGCTACGTTTCAAGTTTGAGGTGGCAAGACAAGCAAGCAGCCCCAGGCTCTGTGCCTCTTTGTGAGCACTGCAATGGGCAGATGAGGCTGACAAACAGCTTTCCAGGCTAGCCCCTTCTGCCTGCCAGCTATCTGCAGACGTTCGCACTTTCGGAGCAGGGCTGCGAAAGGAGCCTGGCAGGGACACCACCATTCCCAGGCTACGTTTCAAGTTTGAGGTGGCAAGACAAGCAAGCAGCCCCAGTCTCTGTGCCTCTGGGCGAGCAGTGCCATGGGCAGATGAGGCTGACAAACAGCTTTCCAGGCTAGCCCCTTCTGCCTGCCTGCTATCTGCAGACGTTCACACTTTCGGAGCAGGGCTGCGAAAGGAGCCTGGCAAGGGACACCACCATTCCCAGGATACATTTGAAGATTGAGGTGGCAAGACAAGCAAGCAGCCCCAGTCTCTGTGCCTCTGTGCGAGCAGTGCCATGGGCAGATGAGGCTGACAAACAGTTTTCCAGGCTAGCCCCTTCTGCCTGCCAGCTATCTGCAGACGTTCGCACTTTTGGAGCAGGGCTGCGAAAGGAGCCTGGCAGGGTCCCCCCCCTTCCCAGGCTACGTTTCAAGTTTGAGGTGGCAAGACAAGCAAGCAGCCCCAGTCTCTGTGCCTCTTTGTGAGCAGTGCCATGGGCAGATGAGGCTGACAAACAGCTTTCCAGGCTAGCCCCTTCTGCCTGCCAGCTATCTGCAGACGTTCGCACTTTCGGAGCAGGGCTGCGAAAGGAGCCTTGCAGGGACAGCACCATTCCCAGGCTACGTTTCAAGTTTGAGGTGGCAAGACAAGCAAGCAGCCCCAGTCTCTGTGCCTCTGTGCGAGCAGTGCCATGGGCAGATGAGGCTGACAAACAGCTTTCCAGGCTAGCCCCTTCTGCCTGCCTGCTATCTGCAGACGTTCACACTTTCGGAGCAGGGCTGCGAAAGGAGCCTGGCAAGGGACACCACCATTCCCAGGCTAAATTTGAAGTTTGAGGTGGCAAGACAAGCAAGCAGCCCCAGTCTCTGTGCCTCTGTGCGAGCAGTGCCATGGGCAGATGAGGCTGAGCAACAGCTTTCCATGTTAGCCCCTTCTGCCTGCCAGCTATCTGCAGACGTTCGCACTTTCGGAGCAGGGCTCCGAAAGGAGCCTGGAAGGGACACCACCATTCCCAGGCTACGTTTGAAGTTTGAGGTGGCAAGACAAGCAAGCAGCCCCAGTCTCTGTGCCTCTGTGCGAGCAGTGCCATGGGCAGATGAGGCTGACAAACAGCTTTCCAGGCTAGCCCCTTCTGCCTGCCAGCTGTCTGCAGACTTTCGCACTTTTGGAGCAGGGCTGCGAAAGGAGCCTGGCAGGGACACCACCATTCCCAGGCTACGTTTCAAGTTTGAGGTGGCAAGACAAGCAAGCAGCCCCAGTCTCTGTGCCTCTGTGCGAGCAGTGCCATGGGCAGATGAGGCTGACAAACAGCTTTCCAGGCTAGCCCCTTCTGCCTGCCTGCTATCTGCAGACGTTCACACTTTCGGAGCAGGGCTGCGGAAGTAGCCTGGCAGGGACACCACCATTCCCAGGCTACGTTTGAAGTTTGAGGTGGCAAGACAAGCAAGCAGCCCCAGGCTCTGTGCCTCTGTGCGAGCTGTGCCATGGGCAGATGAGGCTGAGCAACAGTTTTCCAGGCTAGCCCCTTCTGCCTGCCAGCTATCTGCAGACGTTCGCACTTTTGGAGCAGGGCTGCGAAAGGAGCCTCGCAGGGTCCCCCCCCTTCCCAGGCTACGTTTCAAGTTTGAGGTGGCAAGACAAGCGAGCAGCCCCAGTCTCTGTGCCTCTGTGTGAGCAGTGCCATGGGCAGATGAGGCTGACAAACAGCTTTCCAGGCTAGCCCCTTCTGCCTGCCAGCTATCTGCAGACGTTCGCACTTTCGGAGCAGGGCTGCGAAAGGAGCCTGGCAGGGACAGCACCATTCCCAGGCTACGTTTCAAGTTTGAGGTGGCAAGACAAGCGAGCAGCCCCAGTCTCTGTGCCTCTGTGCGAGCAGTGCCATGGGCAGATGAGGCTGACAAACAGCTTTCCAGGCTAGCCCCTTCTGCTTGCCTGCTATCTGCAGACGTTCGCACTTTTGGAGCAGGGCTGCGAAAGGAGCGTGGCAGGGACAGCACCATGCCCAGCAAGGCTTCACGTTTGAGGTGGCAAGACAAGCAAGCAGCCCCAGTCTCTGTGCCTCTGTGCGAGCAGTGCCATGGGCAGATGAGGCTGAGCAACAGCTTTCCAGGCTAGCCCCTTCTGCCTGCCAGCTATCTGCAGACGTTCGCACTTTTGGAGCAGGGCTGCGAAAGGAGCCTGGCAGGGACAGCACCATGACCAGCAAGGCTTCATGTTTGAGGTGGCAAGACAAGCAAGCAGCCCCAGTCTCTGTGCCTCTGTGCGAGCAGTGCCATGGGCAGATGAGGCTGAGCAACAGCTTTCCAGGCTAGCCCCTTCTGCCTGCCAGCTATCTGCAGACGTTCGCACTTTTGGAGCAGGGCTGCGAAAGGAGCCTGGCAGGGACACCACCATTCCCAGGCTACGTTTCAAGTTTGAGGTGGCAAGACAAGCGAGCAGCCCCAGTCTCTGTGCCTCTGTGCGAGCAGTGCCATGGGCAGATGAGGCTGACAAACAGCTTTCCAGACTAGCCCCTTCTGCCTGCCAGCTATCTGCAGACGTTCGCACTTTCGGAGCAGGGCTGCAAAAGGAGCCTGGCAGGGTCCCCCCCCTTCCCAGGCTACATTTGAAGATTGAGGTGGCAAGACAAGCAAGCAGCCCCAGTCTCTGTGCCTCTTAGTGAGCAGTGCCATAAGCAGATGAGGCAGACAAACAGCTTTCCAGGCTAGCCCCTTCTGCCTGCCAGCTATCTGCAGACGTTCGCACTTTTGGAGCAGGGCTGCGAAAGGAGCCTGGCAGGGACAGCACCATGCCCAGCAAGGCTTCATGTTTGAGGTGGCAAGACAAGCAAGCAGCCCCAGTCTCTGTGCCTCTGTGCGAGCAGTGCCATGGGCAGATGAGGCTGAGCAAACAGCTTTCCAGGCTAGCCCCTTCTGCCTGCCAGCTATCTGCAGACGTTCACACTTTTGGAGCAGGGCTGCGAAAGGAGCCTGGCAGGGACACCACCATTCACAGGCTACGTTTCAAGTTTGAGGTTGCAAGACAAGCGAGCAGCCCCAGTCTCTGTGCCTCTGTGCGAGCAGTGCCATGGGCAGATGAGGCTGAGCAAGAGCTTTCCAGGCTAGCCCCTTCTGCCTGCCAGCTATCTGCAGGCGTTCGCACTTTCGGAGCAGGGCTGCGAAAGGAGCCTGGCAGGGTCCCCCCCCTTCCCAGGCTACATTTGAAGTTTGAGGTGGCAAAACAAGCAAGCAGCCCCAGTCTCTGTGCCTCTGTGCGAGCAGTGCCATGGGCAGATGAGGCTGACAAACAGCTTTCCAGGCTAGCCCCTTCTGCCTGCCAGCTATCTGCAGACGTTCGCACTTTCGGAGCAGGGCTCCGAAAGGAGCCTGGCAGGGACACCACCATTCCCAGGCTACATTTCAAGTTTGAGGTGGCAAGACAAGCAAGCAGCCCCAGTCTCTGTGCCTCTGGGCGAGCAGTGCCATGGGCAGATGAGGCTGACAAACAGCTTTCCAGGCTAGCCCCTTCTGCCTGCCAGCTATCTGCAGACGTTCGCACTTTCGGAGCAGGGCTGCGAAAGGAGCCTGGCAGGGTCCCCCCTTCCCAGGCTACATTTGAAGTTTGAGGTGGCAAGACAAGCAAGCAGTCCCAGTCTCTGTGCCTCTGTGAGAGCAGTGCCATGGGCAGATGAGGCTGAGCAACAGCTTTCCAGGCTAGCCCCTTCTGCCTGCCAGCTATCTGCAGACGTTCACACTTTTGGAGCAGGGCTGCGAAAGGAGCCTGGCAGGGACACCACCATTCCCAGGCTACGTTTCAAGTTTGAGGTGGCAAGACAAGCGAGCAGCCCAAGTCTCTGTGCCTCTGTGCGAGCAGTGCCATGGGCAGATGAGGCTGACAAACAGCTTTCCAGGCTAGCCCCTTCTGCCTGCCAGCTATCTGCAGACGTTCGCACTTTTGGAGCAGGGCTGCGAAAGGAGACTGGCAGGGACAGCACCATGCCCAGGAATGCTTCAAGTTTGAGATGGCAAGACAAGCAAGCAGCCCCAGTCTCTGTGCCTCTGTGCGAGCAGTGCCATGGGCAGATGAGGCTGACAAACAGCTTTCCAGGCTAGCCCCTTCTGCCTGCCAGCTATCTGCAGACGTTCGCACTTTTGGAGCAGGGCGGCGAAAGGAGCCTGGCAGGGACACCACCATTCCCAGGCTAAATTTGAAGTTTGAGGTGGCAAGACAAGCAAGCAGCCCCAGTCTCTGTGCCTCTGTGCGAGCAGTGCCATGGGCAGATGAGGCTGACAAACAGCTTTCCAGGCTAGCCCCTTCTGCCTGCCTGCTATCTGCAGACGTTCACACTTTGGAGCAAGGCTGCGAAAGGAGCCTGGCAGGGACAGCACCATTCCCAGGCTACGTTTGAAGTTTGAGGTGGCAAGACAAGCAAGCAGCACCAGTCTCTGTGCCTCTGTGCGAGCAGTGCCATGGGCAGATGAGGCTGACAAACAGCTTTCCAGGCTAGGCCCTTCTGCCTGCCAGCTGTCTCCAGACGTTCGCACTTTCGGAGCAGGGCTGCGAAAGTAGCCTGGCAGGGACACCAACTTTCCCAGGCTACGTTTGAAGTTTGAGGTGGCAAGACAAGCAAGCAGCCCCAGTCTCTGTGCCTCTGTGCGAGCAGTGCCATGGGCAGATGAGGCTGAGCAACAGCTTTCCATGCTAGCCCCTTCTGCCTGCCAGCTATCTGCAGACGTTCGCACTTTTGGAGCAGGGCTGCGAAAGGACCCTGGCAGGGACACCACCATTCCCAGGCTACGTTTCAAGTTTGAGGTTGCAAGAAAAGCGAGGAGCCCCAGTCTCTGTGCCTCTGTGCGAGCAGTGCCATGGGCAGATGAGGCTGACAAACAGCTTTCCAGGCTAGCCCCTTCTGCCTGCCAGCTATCTGCAGACGTTCACACTTTCGGAGCAGGGCTGCGAAAGGAGCCTGGCAGGGACAGCACCATTCCCAGGCTACGTTTCAAGTTTGAGGTGGCAAGACAAGCAATCAGCCCCAGTCTCTGTGCCTCTGTGCGAGCAGTGCCATGGGCAGATGAGGCTGAGCAACAGTTTTCCAGGCTAGCCCCTTCTGCCTGCCAGCTATCTGCAGACGTTCGCACTTTTGGAGCAGGGCTGCGAAAGGAGCCTCGCAGGGTCCCCCCCCTTCCCAGGCTACGTTTCAAGTTTGAGGTGGCAAGACAAGCAAGCAGCCCCAGTCTCTGTGCCTCTTTGTGACCAGTGCCATGGGCAGATGAGGCTGACAAACAGCTTTCCAGGCTAGCCCCTTCTGCCTGCCAGCTATCTGCAGACGTTCGCACTTTCGGAGCAGGGCTGCGAAAGGAGCCTGGCAGGGACACCACCATTCCCAGGCTACGTTTGAAGTTTGAGGTGGCAAGACAAGCAAGCAGTCCCAGTCTCTGTGCCTCTGTGAGAGCAGTGCCATGGGCAGATGAGGCTGAGCAACAGCTTTCCAGGCTAGCCCCTTCTGCCTGCCTGCTATCTGCAGACGTTCACACTTTCGGAGCAGGGCTGCGAAAGGAGCCTGGCAGGGACACCACCATTCCCAGGCTACGTTTCAAGTTTGAGGTTGCAAGAAAAGCGAGGAGCCCCAGTCTCTGTGCCTCTGTGCGAGCAGTGCCATGGGCAGATGAGGCTGACAAACAGCTTTCCAGGCTAGCCCCTTCTGCCTGCCAGCTATCTGCAGACGTTCACACTTTCGGAGCAGGGCTGCGAAAGTAGCCTGGCAGGGACAGCACCATTCCCAGGCTACGTTTCAAGTTTGAGGTGGCAAGACAAGCAAGCAGCCCCAGTCTCTGTGCCTCTGTGCGAGCAGTGCCATGGGCAGATGAGGCTGAGCAACAGTTTTCCAGGCTAGCCCCTTCTGCCTCCCAGCTATCTGCAGACGTTCGCACTTTTGGAGCAGGGCTGCGAAAGGAGCCTGGCAGGGACACCACCATTCCCAGGATACATTTGAAGATTGAGGTGGCAAGACAAGCAAGCAGCCCCAGTCTCTGTGCCTCTGTGCGAGCAGTGCCATGGGCAGATGAGGCTGACAAACAGCTTTCCAGGCTAGCCCCTTCTGCCTGCCAGCTGTCTGCAGACATTCGCACTTTAGGAGCAGGGCTGCGAAAGGAGCCTGGCAGGGTCCCCGCCCCTTCCCAGGATACATTTGAAGCTTGAGGTGGCAAGACAAGCAAGCAGCCCCAGTCTCTGTGCCTCTGTGCGAGCAGTGCCATGGGCAGATGAGGCTGACAAACAGCTTTCCAGGCTAGCCCCTTCTGCCTGCCAGCTATCTGCAGACGTTCGCACTTTTGGAGCAGGGCTGCGAAAGGAGCCTGGCAGGGACAGCACCATGCCCAGCAAGGCTTCATGTTTGAGGTGGCAAGACAAGCAAGCAGCCCCAGTCTCTGTGCCTCTGTGCGAGCAGTGCCATGGGCAGATGAGGCTGAGCAACAGCTTTCCAGGCTAGCCCCTTCTGCCTGCCAGCTATCTGCAGACGTTCGCACTTTTGGAGCAGGGCTGCGAAAGGAGCCTGGCAGGGACACCACCATTCCAGGCTACGTTTCAAGTTTGAGGTGGCAAGACAAGCGAGCAGCCCCAGTCTCTGTGCCTCTGTGCGAGCAGTGCCATGGGCAGATGAGGCTGACAAACAGCTTTCCAGGCTAGCCCCTTCTGCCTGCCAGCTATCTGCAGACATTCGCACTTTCGGAGCAGGGCTGCGAAAGGAGCCTGGCAGGGACACCACCATTCCCAGGATACATTTGAAGATTGAGGTGGCAAGACAAGCAAGCAGCCCCAGTCTCTGTGCCTCTGTGCGAGCAGTGCCATGGGCAGATGAGGCTGACAAACAGCTTTCCAGGCTAGCCCCTTCTGCCTGCCAGCTATCTGCAGACGTTCGCACTTTCGGAGCAGGGCTGCGAAAGGAGCCTCGCAGGGTCCCCCCCTTTCCCAGGATACATTTGAAGATTGAGGTGGCAAGACAAGCAAGCAGCCCCAGTCTCTGTGCCTCTGTTCGAGCAGTGCCTTTGGCCGATGAGGCTGACAAACAGCTTTCCAGGCTAGCCCCTTCTGCCTGCCAGCTATCTGCAGACGTTCGCACTTTTGGAGCAGGGCTGCGAAAGGAGCGTGGCAGGGACAGCACCATGCCCAGTAACGCTTCACGTTTCAGGTGGCAAGACAAGCAAGCAGCACCAGTCTCTGTGCCTCTGTGCGAGCAGTGCCATGGGCAGATGAGGCTGACAAACAGCTTTCCAGGCTAGCCCCTTCTGCCTGCCAGCTGTCTGCAGACATTCGCACTTTAGGAGCAGGGCTGCGAAAGGAGCCTGGCAGGGTCCCCGCCCCTTCCCAGGATACATTTGAAGCTTGAGGTGGCAAGACAAGCAAGCAGCCCCAGTCTCTGTGCCTCTGTGCGAGCAGTGCCATGGGCAGATGAGGCTGACAAACAGCTTTCCAGGCTAGCCCCTTCTGCCTGCCAGCTATCTGCAGACGTTCGCACTTTTGGAGCAGGGCTGCGAAAGGAGCCTGGCAGGGACAGCACCATGCCCAGCAAGGCTTCATGTTTGAGGTGGCAAGACAAGCAAGCAGCCCCAGTCTCTGTGCCTCTGTGCGAGCAGTGCCATGGGCAGATGAGGCTGAGCAACAGCTTTCCAGGCTAGCCCCTTCTGCCTGCCAGCTATCTGCAGACGTTCGCACTTTTGGAGCAGGGCTGCGAAAGGAGCCTGGCAGGGACACCACCATTCCAGGCTACGTTTCAAGTTTGAGGTGGCAAGACAAGCGAGCAGCCCCAGTCTCTGTGCCTCTGTGCGAGCAGTGCCATGGGCAGATGAGGCTGACAAACAGCTTTCCAGGCTAGCCCCTTCTGCCTGCCAGCTATCTGCAGACATTCGCACTTTCGGAGCAGGGCTGCGAAAGGAGCCTGGCAGGGTCCCCCCCCTTCCCAGGCTACATTTGAAGATTGAGGTGGCAAGACAAGCAAGCAGCCCCAGTCTCTGTGCCTCTGTGCGAGCAGTGCCATGGGCAGATGAGGCTGACAAACAGCTTTCCAGGCTAGCCCCTTCTGCCTGCCAGCTATCTGCAGACGTTCGCACTTTCGGAGCAGGGCTGCGAAAGGAGTCTCGCAGGGTCCCCCCCTTTCCCAGGATACATTTGAAGATTGAGGTGGCAAGACAAGCAAGCAGCCCCAGTCTCTGTGCCTCTGTGCGAGCAGTGCCTTTGGCCGATGAGGCTGACAAACAGCTTTCCAGGCTAGCCCCTTCTGCCTGCCAGCTATCTGCAGACGTTCGCACTTTCGGAGCAGGGCTGCGAAAGGAGCCTGGCAGGTACTTCCCTATTCCGAGGCTACGTTTGAAGTTTGAGGTGGCAAGACAAGCAAGAAGCCCCAGTCTCTGTGCCTCTGTGCGAGCAGTGCCATGGGCAGATGAGGCTGAGCAACAGCTTACCAGGCTAGCCCCTTCTGCCTGCCAGCTATCTGCAGACGTTCGCACTTTTGGAGCAGGGCTGCGAAAGGAGCGTGGCAGGGACAGCACCATGCCCAGCAACGCTTCACGTTTGAGGTGGCAAGACAAGCAAGCAGCCCCAGTCTCTG
The DNA here is from genome assembly GCF_030867145.1 of Opisthocomus hoazin. Lineage (NCBI taxonomy): Eukaryota > Metazoa > Chordata > Aves > Opisthocomiformes > Opisthocomidae > Opisthocomus > Opisthocomus hoazin. Next base: position 331,543 of record NC_134450.1, on the reverse strand, counting down.
TGCCTCTGTGCGAGCAGTGCCATGGGCAGATGAGGCTGACAAACAGCTTTCCAGGCTAGCCCCTTCTGCCTGCCAGCTGTCTGCAGACATTCGCACTTTCGGAGCAGGGCTGCGAAAGGAGCCTGGCAGGGTCCCCGCCCCTTCCCAGGATACATTTGAAGATTGAGGTGGCAAGACAAGCAAGCAGCCCCAGTCTCTGTGCCTCTGTGCGAGCAGTGCCATGGGCAGATGAGGCTGAGCAACAGCTTTCCAGGCTAGCCCCTTCTGCCTGCCAGCTATCTGCAGACGTTCACACTTTTGGAGCAGGGCTGCGAAAGGAGCCTGGCAGGGACACCACCATTCCCAGGCTACGTTTCAAGTTTGAGGTGGCAAGACAAGCGAGCAGCCCCAGCCTCTGTGCCTCTGTGCGAGCAGTGCCATGGGCAGATGAGGCTGACAAACAGCTTTCCAGGCTAGCCCCTTCTGCCTGCCAGCTATCTGCAGACGTTCGCACTTTCGGAGCAGGGCTGCAAAAGGAGCCTGGCAGGGTCCCCCCCCTTCCCAGGCTACATTTGAAGATTGAGGTGGCAAGACAAGCAAGCAGCCCCAGTCTCTGTGCCTCTGTGCGAGCAGTGCCATGGGCAGATGAGGCTGACAAACAGCTTTCCAGGCTAGCCCCTTCTGCCTGCCAGCTATCTGCAGACATTCGCACTTTCGGAGCAGGGCTCCGAAAGTAGCCTGGCAGGGACAGCACCATTCCCAGGCTACGTTTGAATTTTGAGGTGGCAAGACAAGCAAGCAGCCCCAGTCTCTGTGCCTCTGTGCGAGCAGTGCCATGGGCAGATGAGGCTGAGAAACAGTTTTCCAGGCTAGCCCCTTCTGCCTGCCAGCTATCTGCAGACGTTCGCACTTTTGGAGCAGGGCTGCGAAAGGAGCCTCGCAGGGTCCCCCCCCATTCCCAGGCTACGTTTGAAGTTTGAGGTGGCAAGACAAGCAAGCAGCCCCAGTCTCTGTGCCTCTTTGTGAGCAGTGCCATGGGCAGATGAGGCTGACAAACAGCTTTCCAGGCTAGCCCCTTCTGCCTGCCAGCTATCTGCAGACGTTCGCACTTTCGGAGCAGGGCTGCGAAAGGAGCCTGGCAGGGACACCACCATTCCCAGGCTACGTTTGAAGTTTGAGGTGGCAAGACAAGCAAGCAGCCCCAGTCTCTGTGCCTCTTTGTGAGCAGTGCCATGGGCAGATGAGGCTGACAAACAGCTTTCCAGGCTAGCCCCTTCTGCCTGCCTGCTATCTGCAGACGTTCACACTTTTGGAGCAGGGCTGCGAAAGGAGCCTGGCAAGGGACACCACCATTCCCAGGCTACATTTGAAGTTTGAGGTGGCAAGACAAGCAAGCAGCCCCAGTCTCTGTGCCTCTGTGCGAGCAGTGCCATGGGCAGATGAGGCTGAGCAAACAGCTTTCCAGGCTAGCCCCTTCTGCCTGCCAGCTATCTGCAGACGTTCACACTTTCGGAGCAGGGCTGCGAAAGGAGCCTGGCAGGGACACCACCATTCACAGGCTACGTTTCAAGTTTGAGGTTGCAAGACAAGCGAGCAGCCCCAGTCTCTGTGCCTCTGTGCGAGCAGTGCCATGGGCAGATGAGGCTGAGCAAGAGCTTTCCAGGCTAGCCCCTTCTGCCTGCCAGCTATCTGCAGGCGTTCGCACTTTCGGAGCAGGGCTGCGAAAGGAGCCTGGCAGGGTCCCCCCCCTTCCCAGGCTACATTTGAAGTTTGAGGTGGCAAGACAAGCAAGCAGCCCCAGTCTCTGTGCCTCTGTGCGAGCAGTGCCATGGGCAGATGAGGCTGACAAACAGCTTTCCAGGCTAGCCCCTTCTGCCTGCCAGCTATCTGCAGACGTTCGCACTTTCGGAGCAGGGCTCCGAAAGGAGCCTGGCAGGGACACCACCATTCCCAGGCTACGTTTCAAGTTTGAGGTGGCAAGACAAGCAAGCAGCCCCAGTCTCTGTGCCTCTGTGCGAGCAGTGCCATGGGCAGATGAGGCTGACAAACAGCTTTCCAGGCTAGCCCCTTCTGCCTGCCAGCTATCTGCAGACGTTCGCACTTTCGGAGCAGGGCTGCGAAAGGAGCCTGGCAGGGTCCCCCCTTCCCAGGCTACATTTGAAGTTTGAGGTGGCAAGACAAGCAAGCAGCCCCAGTCTCTGTGCCTCTGTGCGAGCAGTGCCATGGGCAGATGAGGCTGAGCAACAGCTTTCCAGGCTAGCCCCTTCTGCCTGCCAGCTATCTGCAGACGTTCACACTTTTGGAGCAGGGCTGCGAAAGGAGCCTGGCAGGGACACCACCATTCCCAGGCTACGTTTCAAGTTTGAGGCTGCAAGACAAGCGAGCAGCCCCAGTCTCTGTGCCTCTGTGCGAGCAGTGCCATGGGCCGATGAGGCTGACAAACAGCTTTCCAGGCTAGCCCCTTCTGCCTGCCAGCTATCTGCAGACGTTCGCACTTTTGGAGCAGGGCTGCGAAAGGAGACTGGCAGGGACAGCACCATGCCCAGGAATGCTTCAAGTTTGAGATGGCAAGACAAGCAAGCAGCCCCAGTCTCTGTGCCTCTGTGCGAGCAGTGCCATGGGCAGATGAGGCTGACAAACAGCTTTCCAGGCTAGCCCCTTCTGCCTGCCAGCTATCTGCAGACGTTCGCACTTTCGGAGCAGGGCTGCAAAAGGAGCCTGGCAGGGACACCACCATTCCCAGGGTAAATTTGAAGTTTGAGGTGGCAAGACAAGCAAGCAGCCCCAGTCTCTGTGCCTCTGTGCGAGCAGTGCCATGGGCAGATGAGGCTGACAAACAGCTTTCCAGGCTAGCCCCTTCTGCCTGCCTGCTATCTGCAGACGTTCACACTTTGGAGCAAGGCTGCGAAAGGAGCCTGGCAGGGACAGCACCATTCCCAGGCTATGTTTGAAGTTTGAGGTGGCAAGACAAGCAAGCAGCCCCAGTCTCTGTGCCTCTGTGCGAGCAGTGCCATGGGCAGATGAGGCTGACAAATAGCTTTCCAGGCTAGGCCCTTCTGCCTGCCAGCTGTCTCCAGACGTTCGCACTTTTGGAGCAGGGCTGCGAAAGGAGCCTGGCAGGGACACCACCATTCCCAGCCTACGTTTCAAGTTTGAGGTGGCAAGACAAGCAAGCAGTCCCAGTCTCTGTGCCTCTGTGCGAGCAGTGTCATGGGCAGATGAGGCTGAGCAACAGCTTTCCATGCTATCCCCTTCTGCCTGCCAGCTATCTGCACACGTTCACACTTTCGGAGCAGGGCTGCGAAAGGAGCCTGGCAGGGACACCACCATTCCCAGGATACATTTGAAGATTGAGGTGGCAAGACAAGCAAGCAGCCCCAGTCTCTGTGCCTCTGTGCGAGCAGTGCCATGGGCAGATGAGGCTGACAAACAGCTTTCCAGGCTAGCCCCTTCTGCCTGCCAGCTATCTGCAGACGTTCGCACTTTCGGAGCAGGGCTGCGAAAGGAGCCTCGCAGGGTCCCCCCCTTTCCCAGGATACATTTGAAGATTGAGGTGGCAAGACAAGCAAGCAGCCCCAGTCTCTGTGCCTCTGTTCGAGCAGTGCCTTTGGCCGATGAGGCTGACAAACAGCTTTCCAGGCTAGCCCCTTCTGCCTGCCAGCTATCTGCAGACGTTCGCACTTTCGGAGCAGGGCTGCGAAAGGAGCCTGGCAGGTACTTCCCTATTCCGAGGCTACGTTTGAAGTTTGAGGTGGCAAGACAAGCAAGAAGCCCCAGTCTCTGTGCCTCTGTGCGAGCAGTGCCATGGGCAGATGAGGCTGAGCAACAGCTTACCAGGCTAGCCCCTTCTGCCTGCCAGCTATCTGCAGACGTTCGCACTTTTGGAGCAGGGCTGCGAAAGGAGCCTGGCAGGGACAGCACCATGCCCAGCAACGCTTCACGTTTGAGGTGGCAAGACAAGCAAGCAGCCCCAGTCTCTGTGCCTCTGTGCGAGCAGTGCCATGGGCAGATGAGGCTGACAAACAGCTTTCCAGGCTAGCCCCTTCTGCCTGCCAGCTGTCTGCAGACATTCGCACTTTCGGAGCAGGGCTGCGAAAGGAGCCTGGCAGGGTCCCCGCCCCTTCCCAGGATACATTTGAAGCTTGAGGTGGCAAGACAAGCAAGCAGCAACAGTCTCTGTGCCTCTGTGCGAGCAGTGCCATGGGCAGATGAGGCTGAGCAACAGCTTTCCAGGCTAGCCCCTTCTGCCTGCCAGCTATCTGCAGACGTTCGCACTTTTGGAGCAGGGCTGCGAAAGGAGCCTGGCAGGGACAGCACCATGCCCAGCAAGGCTTCATGTTTGAGGTGGCAAGACAAGCAAGCAGCCCCAGTCTCTGTGCCTCTGTGCGAGCAGTGCCATGGGCAGATGAGGCTGAGCAACAGCTTTCCAGGCTAGCCCCTTCTGCCTGCCAGCTATCTGCAGACGTTCGCACTTTTGGAGCAGGGCTGCGAAAGGAGCCTGGCAGGGACACCACCATTCCCAGGCTACGTTTCAAGTTTGAGGTGGCAAGACAAGCGAGCAGCCCCAGCCTCTGTGCCTCTGTGCGAGCAGTGCCATGGGCAGATGAGGCTGACAAACAGCTTTCCAGGCTAGCCCCTTCTGCCTGCCAGCTATCTGCAGACGTTCGCACTTTCGGAGCAGGGCTGCGAAAGGAGCCTGGCAGGGTCCCCCCCCTTCCCAGGCTACATTTGAAGATTGAGGTGGCAAGACAAGCAAGCAGCCCCAGTCTCTGTGCCTCTGTGCGAGCAGTGCCATGGGCAGATGAGGCTGACAAACAGCTTTCCAGGCTAGCCCCTTCTGCCTGACAGCTATCTGCAGACGTTCGCACTTTCGGAGCAGGGCTCCGAAAGTAGCCTGGCAGGGACAGCACCATTCCCAGGCTACGTTTGAATTTTGAGGTGGCAAGACAAGCAAGCAGCCCCAGTCTCTGTGCCTCTGTGCGAGCAGTGCCATGGGCAGATGAGGCTGAGCAACAGTTTTCCAGGCTAGCCCCTTCTGCCTGCCTGCTATCTGCAGACGTTCACACTTTTGGAGCAGGGCTGCGAAAGGAGCCTGGCAAGGGACACCATCATTCCCAGGCTACATTTGAAGTTTGAGGTGGCAAGACAAGCAAGCAGCCCCAGTCTCTGTGCCTCTGTGCGAGCAGTGCCATGGGCAGATGAGGCTGACAAACAGCTTTCCAGGCTAGCCCCTTCTGCCTGCCAGCTATCTGCAGGCGTTCGCACTTTCGGAGCAGGGCTGCGAAAGGAGCCTGGAAGGGTCCCCCCCCTTCCCAGGCTACATTTGAAGTTTGAGGTGGCAAGACAAGCAAGCAGCCCCAGTCTCTGTGCCTCTGTGCGAGCAGTGCCATGGGCAGATGAGGCTGACAAACAGCTTTCCAGGCTAGCCCCTTCTGCCTGCCAGCTATCTGCAGACGTTCGCACTTTCGGAGCAGGGCTCCGAAAGGAGCCTGGCAGGGACACCACCATTCCCAGGCTACGTTTCAAGTTTGAGGTGGCAAGACAAGCAAGCAGCCCCAGTCTCTGTGCCTCTGTGCGAGCAGTGCCATGGGCAGATGAGGCTGACAAACAGCTTTCCAGGCTAGCCCCTTCTGCCTGCCAGCTATCTGCAGACGTTCGCACTTTCGGAGCAGGGCTGCGAAAGGAGCCTGGCAGGGTCCAACCTTCCCAGGCTACATTTGAAGTTTGAGGTGGCAAGACAAGCAAGCAGCCCCAGTCTCTGTGCCTCTGTGCGAGCAGTGCCATGGGCAGATGAGGCTGAGCAACAGCTTTCCAGGCTAGCCCCTTCTGCCTGCCAGCTATCTGCAGACGTTCACACTTTTGGAGCAGGGCTGCGAAAGGAGCCTGGCAGGGACACCACCATTCCCAGGCTACGTTTCAAGTTTGAGGCTGCAAGACAAGCGAGCAGCCCCAGTCTCTGTGCCTCTGTGCGAGCAGTGCCATGGGCCGATGAGGCTGACAAACAGCTTTCCAGGCTAGCCCCTTCTGCCTGCCAGCTATCTGCAGACGTTCGCACTTTTGGAGCAGGGCTGCGAAAGGAGACTGGCAGGGACAGCACCATGGCCAGGAATGCTTCAAGTTTGAGATGGCAAGACAAGCAAGCAGCCCCAGTCTCTGTGCCTCTGTGCGAGCAGTGCCATGGGCAGATGAGGCTGACAAACAGCTTTCCAGGCTAGGCCCTTCTGCCTGCCAGCTGTCTCCAGACTTTCGCACTTTCGGAGCAGGGCTGCGAAAGTAGCCTGGCAGGGACACCAACTTTCCCAGGCTACGTTTGAAGTTTGAGGTGGCAAGACAAGCAAGCAGCCCCAGTCTCTGTGCCTCTGTGCGAGCAGTGCCATGGGCAGATGAGGCTGAGCAACAGCTTTCCATGCTAGCCCCTTCTGCCTGCCAGCTATCTGCAGACGTTCGCACTTTTGGAGCAGGGCTGCGAAAGGAGCCTGGCAGGGACACCACCATTCCCAGGCTACGTTTCAAGTTTGAGGTTGCAAGAAAAGCGAGGAGCCCCAGTCTCTGTGCCTCTGTGCGAGCAGTGCCATGGGCAGATGAGGCTGACAAACAGCTTTCCAGGCTAGCCCCTTCTGCCTGCCAGCTATCTGCAGACGTTCACACTTTCGGAGCAGGGCTGCGAAAGGAGCCTGGCAGGGACAGCACCATTCCCAGGCTACGTTTCAAGTTTGAGGTGGCAAGACAAGCAAGCAGCCCCAGTCTCTGTGCCTCTGTGCGAGCAGTGCCATGGGCAGATGAGGCTGAGCAACAGCTTTCCAGGCTAGCCCCTTCTGCCTGCCAGCTATCTGCAGACGTTCGCACTTTTGGAGCAGGGCTGCGAAAGGAGCCTCGCAGGGTCCCCCCCCTTCCCAGGCTACGTTTCAAGTTTGAGGTGGCAAGACAAGCAAGCAGCCCCAGTCTCTGTGCCTCTTTGTGAGCAGTGCCATGGGCAGATGAGGCTGACAAACAGCTTTCCAGGCTAGCCCCTTCTGCCTGCCAGCTATCTGCAGACGTTCGCACTTTCGGAGCAGGGCTGCGAAAGGAGCCTGGCAGGTACACCACCATTCCCAGGCTACGTTTGAAGTTTGAGGTGGCAAGACAAGCAAGCAGTCCCAGTCTCTGTGCCTCTGTGCGAGCAGTGTCATGGGCAGATGAGGCTGAGCAACAGCTTTCCATGCTAGCCCCTTCTGCCTGCCAGCTATCTGCAGACGTTCACACTTTCGGAGCAGGGTTGCGAAAGGAGGCTGGCAGGGACACCACCATTCCCAGGATACATTTGAAGATTGAGGTGGCAAGACAAGCAAGCAGCCCCAGTCTCTGTGCCTCTGTGCGAGCAGTGCCATGGGCAGATGAGGCTGACAAACAGCTTTCCAGGCTAGCCCCTTCTGCCTGCCAGCTATCTGCAGACGTTCGCACTTTCGGAGCAGGGCTCCGAAAGTAGCCTGGCAGGGACAGCACCATTCCCAGGCTACGTTTGAAGTTTGAGGTGGCAAGACAAGCAAGCAGCCCCAGTCTCTGTGCCTCTGTGCGAGCAGTGCCATGGGCAGATGAGGCTGAGCAACAGCTTTCCAGGCTAGCCCCTTCTGCCTGCCAGCTATCTGCAGACGTTCGCACTTTTGGAGCAGGGCTGCGAAAGGAGCCTGGCAGGGACACCACCATTCCCAGGCTACGTTTCAAGTTTGAGGTGGCAAGACAAGCGAGCAGCCCCAGCCTCTGTGCCTCTGTGCGAGCAGTGCCATGGGCAGATGAGGCTGACAAACAGCTTTCCAGGCTAGCCCCTTCTGCCTGCCAGCTATCTGCAGACGTTCGCACTTTCGGAGCAGGGCTGCGAAAGGAGCCTGGCAGGGTCCCCCCCCTTCCCAGGCTACATTTGAAGATTGAGGTGGCAAGACAAGCAAGCAGCCCCAGTCTCTGTGCCTCTGTGCGAGCAGTGCCATGGGCAGATGAGGCTGACAAACAGCTTTCCAGGCTAGCCCCTTCTGCCTGCCAGCTATCTGCAGACGTTCGCACTTTCGGAGCAGGGCTGCGAAAGGAGCCTGGCACGGACACCACCATTCCCAGGCTACGTTTGAAGTTTGAGGTGGCAAGACAAGCAAGCAGCCCCAGTCTCTGTGCCTCTGTGCGAGCAGTGCCATGGGCAGATGAGGCTGAGCAACAGTTTTCCAGGCTAGCCCCTTCTGCCTGCCAGCTATCTGCAGACGTTCACACTTTTGGAGCAGGGCTGCGAAAGGAGCCTCGCAGGGTCCCCCCCCTTCCCAGGCTACGTTTCAAGTTTGAGGTGGCAAGACAAGCAAGCAGCCCCAGTCTCTGTGCCTCTTTGTGAGCAGTGCCATGGGCAGATGAGGCTGACAAACAGCTTTCCAGGCTAGCCCCTTCTGCCTGCCAGCTATCTGCAGACGTTCGCACTTTCGGAGCAGGGCTGCGAAAGGAGCCTGGCAGGGACACCACCATTCCCAGGCTACGTTTGAAGTTTGAGGTGGCAAGACAAGCAAGCAGCCCCAGTCTCTGTGCCTCTGTGCGAGCAGTGCCATGGGCAGATGAGGCTGACAAACAGCTTTCCAGGCTAGCCCCTTCTGCCTGCCTGCTATCTGCAGACGTTCACACTTTTGGAGCAGGGCTGCGAAAGGAGCCTGGCAAGGGACACCACCATTCCCAGGCTACATTTGAAGTTTGAGGTGGCAAGACAAGCAAGCAGCCCCAGTCTCTGTGCCTCTGTGCGAGCAGTGCCATGGGCAGATGAGGCTGAGCAACAGCTTTCCATGCTAGCCCCTTCTGCCTGCCAGCTATCTGCAGACGTTCGCACTTTCGGAGCAGGGCTGCGAAAGGAGCCTCGCAGGTTCCCCCCCTTTCCCAGGATACATTTGAAGATTGAGGTGGCAAGACAAGCAAGCAGCCCCAGTCTCTGTGCCTCTGTGCGAGCAGTGCCTTTGGCCGATGAGGCTGACAAACAGCTTTCCAGGCTAGCCCCTTCTGCCTGCCAGCTATCTGCAGACGTTCGCACTTTTGGAGCAGGGCTGCGAAAGGAGCCTGGCAGGTACGTCCCTATTCCGAGGCTACGTTTGAAGTTTGAGGTGGCAAGACAAGCAAGAAGCCCCAGTCTCTGTGCCTCTGTGCGAGCAGTGCCATGGGCAGATGAGGCTGAGCAACAGCTTTCCAGGCTAGCCCCTTCTGCCTGCCAGCTATCTGCAGACGTTCGCACTTTTGGAGCAGGGCTGCGAAAGGAGCGTGGCAGGGACAGCACCATGCCCAGCAACGCTTCACGTTTGAGGTGGCAAGACAAGCAAGCAGCCCCAGTCTCTGTGCCTCTGTGCGAGCAGTGCCATGGGCAGATGAGGCTGACAAACAGCTTTCCAGGCTAGCCCCTTCTGCCTGCCAGCTGTCTGCAGACATTCGCACTTTCGGAGCAGGGCTGCGAAAGGAGCCTGGCAGGGTCCCCGCCCCTTCCCAGGCTACATTTGAAGATTGAGGTGGCAAGACAAGCAAGCAGCCCCAGTCTCTGTGCCTCTGTGCAAGCAGTGCCTTGGGCAGATGAGGCTGAGCAACAGCTTTCCAGGCTAGCCCCTTCTGGCTGCCAGCTATCTGCAGACGTTCGCACTTTTGGAGCAGGGCTGCGAAAGGAGCCTGGCAGGGACAGCACCATGCCCAGCAAGGCTTCATGTTTGAGGTGGCAAGACAAGCAAGCAGCCCCAGTCTCTGTGCCTCTGTGCGAGCAGTGCCATGGGCCGATGAGGCTGAGCAAACAGCTTTCCAGGCTAGCCCCTTCTGCCTGCCAGCTATCTGCAGACGTTCGCACTTTCGGAGCAGGGCTGCGAAAGGAGCCTGGCAGGGACACCACCATTCACAGGCTACGTTTCAAGTTTGAGGTTGCAAGACAAGCGAGCAGCCCCAGTCTCTGTGCCTCTGTGCGAGCAGTGCCATGGGCAGATGAGGCTGAGCAACAGCTTTCCAGGCTAGCCCCTTCTGCCTGCCAGCTATCTGCAGGCGTTCGCACTTTCAAAGCAGGGCTGCGAAAGGAGCCTGGCAGAGTCCCCCCCCTTCCCAGGCTACATTTGAAGTTTGAGGTGGCAAGACAAGCAAGCAGCCCCAGTCTCTGTGCCTCTGTGCGAGCAGTGCCATGGGCAGATGAGGCTGACAAACAGCTTTCCAGGCTAGCCCCTTCTGCCTGCCAGCTATCTGCAGACGTTCGCACTTTCGGAGCAGGGCTCCGAAAGGAGCCTGGCAGGGACACCACCATTCCCAGCCTACGTTTCAAGTTTGAGGTGGCAAGACAAGCAAGCAGCCCCAGTCTCTGTGCCTCTGTGCGAGCAGTGCCATTGGCAGATGAGGCTGACAAACAGCTTTCCAGGCTAGACCCTTCTGCCTGCCAGCTGTCTGCAGACGTTCGCACTTTCGGAGCAGGGCTGCGAAAGGAGCCTGGCAGGGTCCCCGCCCCTTCCGAGGATACATTTGAAGCTTGAGGTGGCAAGACAAGCAAGCAGCCCCAGTCTCTGTGCCTCTGTGCAAGCAGTGCCATGGGCAGATGAGGCTGAGCAACAGCTTTCCAGGCTAGCCCCTTCTGGCTGCCAGCTATCTGCAGACGTTCGCACTTTTGGAGCAGGGCTGCGAAAGGAGCCTGGCAGGGACAGCACCATGCCCAGCAAGGCTTCATGTTTGAGGTGGCAAGACAAGCAAGCAGCCCCAGTCTCTGTGCCTCTGTGCGAGCAGTGCCATGGGCAGATGAGGCTGAGCAACAGCTTTCCAGGCTAGCCCCTTCTGCCTGCCAGCTATCTGCAGACGTTCGCACTTTTGGAGCAGGGCTGCGAAAGGAGCCTGGCAGGGACACCACCATTCCCAGGCTACGTTTCAAGTTTGAGGTGGCAAGACAAGCAAGCAGCCCCAGTCTCTGTGCCACTGTGCGAGCAGTGCCATGGGCAGATGAGGCTGACAAACAGCTTTCCAGGCTAGCCCCTTCTGCCTGCCAGCTATCTGCAGACGTTCGCACTTTCGGAGCAGGGCTGCGCAAGGAGCCTCGCAGGGTCCCCCCCCTTCCCAGGCTACATTTGAAGATTGAGGTGGCAAGACAAGCAAGCAGCCCCAGTCTCTGTGCCTCTTAGTGAGTAGTGCCATAAGCAGATGAGGCTGACAAACAGCTTTCCAGGCTAGCCCCTTCTGCCTGCCAGCTATCTGCAGACGTTCGCACTTTTGGAGCAGGGCTGCGAAAGGAGCCTGGCAGGGACAGCACCATGCCCAGCAAGGCTTCATGTTTGAGGTGGCAAGACAAGCAAGCAGCCCCAGTCTCTGTGCCTCTTAGTGAGTAGTGCCATAAGCAGATGAGGCTGAGCAACAGTTTTCCAGGCTAGCCCCTTCTGCCTGCCAGCTATCTGCAGACGTTCACACTTTTGGAGCAGGGCTGCGAAAGGAGCCTCGCAGGGTCCCCCCCCTTCCCAGGCTACGTTTCAAGTTTGAGGTGGCAAGACAAGCAAGCAGCCCCAGTCTCTGTGCCTCTTTGTGAGCAGTGCCATGGGCAGATGAGGCTGACAAACAGCTTTCCAGGCTAGCCCCTTCTGCCTGCCAGCTATCTGCAGACGTTCGCACTTTCGGAGCAGGGCTGCGAAAGGAGCCTGGCAGGGACACCACCATTCCCAGGCTACGTTTGAAGTTTGAGGTGGCAAGACAAGCAAGCAGCCCCAGTCTCTGTGCCTCTGTGCGAGCAGTGCCATGGGCAGATGAGGCTGACAAACAGCTTTCCAGGCTAGCCCCTTCTGCCTGCCTGCTATCTGCAGACGTTCACACTTTTGGAGCAGGGCTGCGAAAGGAGCCTGGCAAGGGACACCACCATTCCCAGGCTACATTTGAAGTTTGAGGTGGCAAGACAAGCAAGCAGCCCCAGTCTCTGTGCCTCTGTGCGAGCAGTGCCATGGGCAGATGAGGCTGAGCAACAGCTTTCCATGCTAGCCCCTTCTGCCTGCCAGCTATCTGCAGACGTTCGCACTTTCGGAGCAGGGCTGCGAAAGGAGCCTCGCAGGTTCCCCCCCTTTCCCAGGATACATTTGAAGATTGAGGTGGCAAGACAAGCAAGCAGCCCCAGTCTCTGTGCCTCTGTGCGAGCAGTGCCTTTGGCCGATGAGGCTGACAAACAGCTTTCCAGGCTAGCCCCTTCTGCCTGCCAGCTATCTGCAGACGTTCGCACTTTTGGAGCAGGGCTGCGAAAGGAGCCTGGCAGGTACGTCCCTATTCCGAGGCTACGTTTGAAGTTTGAGGTGGCAAGACAAGCAAGAAGCCCCAGTCTCTGTGCCTCTGTGCGAGCAGTGCCATGGGCAGATGAGGCTGAGCAACAGCTTTCCAGGCTAGCCCCTTCTGCCTGCCAGCTATCTGCAGACGTTCGCACTTTTGGAGCAGGGCTGCGAAAGGAGCGTGGCAGGGACAGCACCATGCCCAGCAACGCTTCACGTTTGAGGTGGCAAGACAAGCAAGCAGCCCCAGTCTCTGTGCCTCTGTGCGAGCAGTGCCATGGGCAGATGAGGCTGACAAACAGCTTTCCAGGCTAGCCCCTTCTGCCTGCCAGCTGTCTGCAGACATTCGCACTTTCGGAGCAGGGCTGCGAAAGGAGCCTGGCAGGGTCCCCGCCCCTTCCCAGGCTACATTTGAAGATTGAGGTGGCAAGACAAGCAAGCAGCCCCAGTCTCTGTGCCTCTGTGCAAGCAGTGCCTTGGGCAGATGAGGCTGAGCAACAGCTTTCCAGGCTAGCCCCTTCTGGCTGCCAGCTATCTGCAGACGTTCGCACTTTTGGAGCAGGGCTGCGAAAGGAGCCTGGCAGGGACAGCACCATGCCCAGCAAGGCTTCATGTTTGAGGTGGCAAGACAAGCAAGCAGCCCCAGTCTCTGTGCCTCTGTGCGAGCAGTGCCATGGGCCGATGAGGCTGAGCAAACAGCTTTCCAGGCTAGCCCCTTCTGCCTGCCAGCTATCTGCAGACGTTCGCACTTTCGGAGCAGGGCTGCGAAAGGAGCCTGGCAGGGACACCACCATTCACAGGCTACGTTTCAAGTTTGAGGTTGCAAGACAAGCGAGCAGCCCCAGTCTCTGTGCCTCTGTGCGAGCAGTGCCATGGGCAGATGAGGCTGAGCAACAGCTTTCCAGGCTAGCCCCTTCTGCCTGCCAGCTATCTGCAGGCGTTCGCACTTTCAAAGCAGGGCTGCGAAAGGAGCCTGGCAGAGTCCCCCCCCTTCCCAGGCTACATTTGAAGTTTGAGGTGGCAAGACAAGCAAGCAGCCCCAGTCTCTGTGCCTCTGTGCGAGCAGTGCCATGGGCAGATGAGGCTGACAAACAGCTTTCCAGGCTAGCCCCTTCTGCCTGCCAGCTATCTGCAGACGTTCGCACTTTCGGAGCAGGGCTCCGAAAGGAGCCTGGCAGGGACACCACCATTCCCAGCCTACGTTTCAAGTTTGAGGTGGCAAGACAAGCAAGCAGCCCCAGTCTCTGTGCCTCTGTGCGAGCAGTGCCATGGGCAGATGAGGCTGACAAACAGCTTTCCAGGCTAGCCCCTTCTGCCTGCCTGCTATCTGCAGACGTTCGCACTTTCGGAGCAGGGCTGCGAAAGGAGCCTGGCAGGGACACCACCATTCACAGGCTACGTTTCAAGTTTGAGGTTGCAAGACAAGCGAGCAGCTCCAGTCTCTGTGCCTCTGTGCGAGCAGTGCCATGGGCAGATGAGGCTGAGCAACAGCTTTCCAGGCTAGCCCCTTCTGCCTGCCAGCTATCTGCAGGCGTTCGCACTTTCGGAGCAGGGCTGCGAAAGGAGCCTGGCAGAGTCCCCCCCCTTCCCAGGCTACATTTGAAGTTTGAGGTGGCAAGACAAGCAAGCAGCCCCAGTCTCTGTGCCTCTGTGCGAGCAGTGCCATGGGCAGATGAGGCTGACAAACAGCTTTCCAGGCTAGCCCCTTCTGCCTGCCAGCTATCTGCAGACGTTCGCACTTTCGGAGCAGGGCTCCGAAAGGAGCCTGGCAGGGACACCACCATTCCCAGCCTACGTTTCAAGTTTGAGGTGGCAAGACAAGCAAGCAGCCCCAGTCTCTGTGCCTCTGTGCGAGCAGTGCCATGGGCAGATGAGGCTGACAAACAGCTTTCCAGGCTAGACCCTTCTGCCTGCCAGCTGTCTGCAGACGTTCGCACTTTCGGAGCAGGGCTGCGAAAGGAGCCTGGCAAGGGACACCACCATTCCCAAGCTAAATTTGAAGTTTGAGGTGGCAAGACAAGCAAGCAGCCCCAGTCTCTGTGCCTCTGTGCGAGCAGTGCCATGGGCAGATGAGGCTGAGAAACAGCTTTCCACGCTAGCCCCTTCTGCCTGCCTGCTATCTGCAGACGTTCACACTTTCGGAGCAGGGCTGCGAAAGGAGCCTGGCAGGGACACCACCATTCCCAGCCTACGTTTGAAGTTTGAGGTGGCAAGACAAGCAAGCAGCCCCAGTCTCTGTGCCTCTGTGCGAGCAGTGCCATGGGCAGATGAGGCTGACAAACAGCTTTCCAGGCTAGCCCCTTCTGCCTGCCAGCTATCTGCAGACGTTCGCACTTTCGGAGCAGGGCTGCGAAAGGAGCCTGGCAGGGTCCCCCCCCTTCCCAGGCTACATTTGAAGTTTGAGGTGGCAAGACAAGCAAGCAGCCCCAGTCTCTGTGCCTCTGTGCGAGCAGTGCCATGGGCAGATGAGGCTGACAAACAGCTTTCCAGGCTAGCCCCTTCTGCCTGCCAGCTATCTGCAGACGTTCGCACTTTCGGAGCAGGGCTCCGAAAGGAGCCTGGCAGGGACACCACCATTCCCAGGCTACGTTTCAAGTTTGAGGTGGCAAGACAAGCAAGCAGCCCCAGTCTCTGTGCCTCTGTGCGAGCAGTGCCATGGGCAGATGAGGCTGACAAACAGCTTTCCATGCTAGCCCCTTCTGCCTGCCAGCTATCTGCAGACGTTCGCACTTTCGGAGCAGGGCTGCGAAAGGAGCCTGGCAGGGTCCCCCCTTCCCAGGCTACATTTGAAGATTGAGGTGGCTAGACAAGCAAGCAGCCCCAGTCTCTGTGCCTCTGTGCGAGCAGTGCCATGGGCAGATGAGGCTGAGCAACAGCTTTCCAGGCTAGCCCCTTCTGCCTGCCAGCTATCTGCAGACGTTCACACTTTTGGAGCAGGGCTGCGAAAGGAGCCTGGCAGGGACACCACCATTCCCAGGCTACGTTTCAAGTTTGAGGTGGCAAGACAAGCGAGCAGCCCCAGTCTCTGTGCCTCTGTGCGAGCAGTGCCATGGGCAGATGAGGCTGAGCAACAGCTTTCCAGGCTAGCGCCTTCTGCCTGCCAGCTATCTGCAGACGTTCGCACTTTTGGAGCAGGGCTGCGAAAGGAGCCTCGCAGGGTCCCCCCCTTTCCCAGGATACATTTGAAGATTGAGGTGGCAAGACAAGCAAGCAGCCCCAGTCTCTGTGCCTCTGGGCGAGCAGTGCCATGGGCCGATGAGGCTGACAAACAGCTTTCCAGGCTAGCCCCTTCTGCCTGCCAGCTATCTGCAGACGTTCGCACTTTCGGAGCAGGGCTGCGAAAGGAGCCTGGCAGGGTCCCCCCCCTTCCCAGGATACATTTGAAGCTTGAGGTGGCAAGACAAGCAAGCAGCCCCAGTCTCTGTGCCTCTGTGCGAGCAGTGCCATGGGCAGATGAGGCTGAGCAACAGCTTTCCAGGCTAGCCCCTTCTGCCTGCCAGCTATCTGCAGACGTTCGCACTTTCGGAGCAGGGCTGCGAAAGGAGCCTGGCAGGGACACCACCATTCCCAGGCTACGTTTCAAGTTTGAGGTGGCAAGACAAGCGAGCAGCCCCAGTCTCTGTGCCTCTGTGCGAGCAGTGCCATGGGCAGATGAGGCTGACAAACAGCTTTCCAGGCTAGCCCCTTCTGCCTGCCAGCTATCTGCAGACGTTCGCACTTTCGGAGCAGGGCTGCGAAAGGAGCCTGGCAGGGTCCCCCCCCTTCCCAGGCTACATTTGAAGATTGAGGTGGCAAGACAAGCAAGCAGCCCCAGTCTCTGTGCCTCTTAGTGAGCAGTGC
The DNA here is from genome assembly GCF_030867145.1 of Opisthocomus hoazin. Lineage (NCBI taxonomy): Eukaryota > Metazoa > Chordata > Aves > Opisthocomiformes > Opisthocomidae > Opisthocomus > Opisthocomus hoazin. The sequence continues at coordinate 315,488 of NC_134450.1, read as the reverse complement.
CATAAGCAGATGAGGCTGACAAACAGCTTTCCAGGCTAGCCCCTTCTGCCTGCCTGCTATCTGCAGACGTTCGCACTATCGGAGCAGGGCTGCGAAAGGAGCCTGGCAGGGACACCACCATTCCCAGGCTAAATTTCAAGTTTGAGGTTGCAAGACAAGCGAGCAGCCCCAGTCTCTGTGCCTCTGTGCGAGCAGTGCCATGGGCAGATGAGGCTGAGCAAGAGCTTTGCAGGCTAGCCCCTTCTGCCTGCCAGCTATCTGCAGGCGTTCGCACTTTCGGAGCAGGGCTGCGAAAGGAGCCTGGCAGGGTCCCCCCCCTTCCCAGGCTACATTTGAAGTTTGAGGTGGCAAGACAAGCAAGCAGCCCCAGTCTCTGTGCCTCTGTGCGAGCAGTGCCATGGGCAGATGAGGCTGACAAACAGCTTTCCAGGCTAGCCCCTTCTGCCTGCCAGCTATCTGCAGACGTTCGCACTTTCGGAGCAGGGCTCCGAAAGGAGCCTGGCAGGGACACCACCATTCCCAGGCTACGTTTCAAGTTTGAGGTGGCAAGACAAGCAAGCAGCCCCAGTCTCTGTGCCTCTGTGCGAGCAGTGCCATGGGCAGATGAGGCTGAGCAACAGCTTTCCATGCTAGCCCCTTCTGCCTGCCAGCTATCTGCAGACGTTCGCACTTTCGGAGCAGGGCTGCGAAAGGAGCCTGGCAGGGTCCCCCCTTCCCAGGCTACATTTGAAGATTGAGGTGGCTAGACAAGCAAGCAGCCCCAGTCTCTGTGCCTCTGTGCGAGCAGTGCCATGGGCAGATGAGGCTGAGCAACAGCTTTCCAGGCTAGCCCCTTCTGCCTGCCAGCTATCTGCAGACGTTCACACTTTTGGAGCAGGGCTGCGAAAGGAGCCTGGCAGGGACACCACCATTCCCAGGCTACGTTTGAAGTTTGAGGTGGCAAGACAAGCGAGCAGCCCCAGTCTCTGTGCCTCTGTGCGAGCAGTGCCATGGGCAGATGAGGCTGAGCAACAGCTTTCCAGGCTAGCCCCTTCTGCCTGCCAGCTATCTGCAGACGTTCGCACTTTTGGAGCAGGGCTGCGAAAGGAGCCTGGCAGGGTCACCACCATGCCCAGGAATGCTTCAAGTTTGAGATGGCAAGACAAGCAAGCAGCCCCAGTCTCTGTGCCTCTGTGCGAGCAGTGCCATGGGCAGATGAGGCTGACAAACAGCTTTCCAGGCTAGCCCCTTCTGCCTGCCAGCTATCTGCAGACGTTCGCACTTTCGGAGCAGGGCTCCGAAAGGAGCCTGGCAGGGACACCACCATTCCCAGGATACGTTTCAAGTTTGAGGTTGCAAGACAAGCGAGCAGCCCCAGTCTCTGTGCCTCTATGCGAGCAGTGCCATGGGACGATGAGGCTGAGCAACAGCTTTCCAGGCTAGCCCCTTCTGCCTGCCTGCTATCTGCAGACGTTCACACTTTCGGATCAGGGCTGCGAAAGGAGCCTGGCAGGGACACCACCATTCCCAGGCTACTTTTGAAGTTTGAGGTGGCAAGACAAGCAAGCAGCCCCAGTCTCTGTGCCTCTGTGCGAGCAGTGCCATGGGCAGATGAGGCTGACAAACAGCTTTCCAGGCTAGCCCCTTCTGCCTGCCAGCTATCTGCAGACATTCGCACTTTCGGAGCAGGGCTGCGAAAGGAGCCTGGCAGGGTCCCCCCCTTCCCAGGCTACATTTGAAGATTGAGGTGGCAAGACAAGCAAGCAGCCCCAGTCTCTGTCCCTCTGTGCGAGCAGTGCCATGGGCAGATGAGGCTGAGCAACAGCTTTCCAGGCTAGCCCCTTCTGCCTGCCTGCTATCTGCAGACGTTCACACTTTCGGAGCAGGGCTGCGAAAGGAGCCTGGCAGGGACACCACCGTTCCCAGGCTAGATTTGACGTTTGAGGTGGCAAGACAAGCAAGCAGCCCCAGTCTCTGTGCCTCTGTGCGAGCAGTGCCATGGGCAGATGAGGCTGACAAACAGTTTTCCAGGCTAGCCCCTTCTGCCTGCCAGCTATCTGCAGACGTTCGCACTTTCGGAGCAGGGCTGCGAAAGCAGCCTCGCAGGGTCCCCCCCTTTCCCAGGATACATTTGAAGATTGAGGTGGCAAGACAAGCGAGCAGCCCCAGTCTCTGTGCCTCTGTGCGAGCAGTGCCATGGGCAGATGAGGCTGACAAACAGCTTTCCAGGCTAGCCCCTTCTGCCTGCAAGTTATTTGCAGACGTTCGCACTTTCGGAGCAGGGCTGTGAAAGGAGCATGGCAGGGACACCACCATTCCCAGGCTACGTTTGAAGTTTGAGGTGGCAAGACAAGCAAGCAGCCCCAGTCTCTGTGCCTCTGTGTGAGCAGTGCCATGGGCAGATGAGGCTGACAAACAGCTTTCCAGGCTAGACCCTTCTGCCTGCCAGCTGTCTGCAGACGTTCGCACTTTCGGAGCAGGGCTGCGAAAGGAGCCTGGAAGGGACAGGCACCATGCCCAGCAACGCTTCAAGTTTGAGGTGGCAAGACAAGCAAGCAGCCCCAGTCTCTGTGCCTCTGTGCGAGCAGTGCCATGGGCAGATGAGGCTGACAAACAGCTTTCCAGGCTAGCCCCTTCTGCCTGCCAGCTATCTGCAGACGTTCGCACTTTTGGAGCAGGGCTGCGAAAGGAGCCTGGCAGGTACGTCCCTATTCCCAGGCTACGTTTGAAGTTTGAGGTGGCAAGACAAGCGAGCAGCCCCAGTCTCTGTGCCTCTGTGCGAGCAGTGCCATGGGCAGATGAGGCTGACAAACAGCTTTCCAGGCTAGCCCCTTCTGCCTGCCAGCTATCTGCAGACGTTCGCACTTTCGGAGCAGGGCTGCGAAAGGAGCCTGGCAGGGACACCACAATGCCCAAGCTACGTTTCAAGTTTGAGGTGGTTAGACAAGCGAGCAGCCCTAGTCTCTGTGCCTCTGTGCGAGCAGTGCCATGGGCAGATGAGGCTGAGCAACAGCTTTCCAGGCTAGCCCCTTCTGCCTGCCAGCTATCTGCAGACGTTCGCACTTTTGGAGTAGGGCTGCGAAAGGAGCCTGGCAGGGTCCCCCCCCTTCCCAGGATACATTTGAAGCTTGAGGTGGCAAGACAAGCAAGCAGCCCCAGTCTCTGTTCCTCTGTGCGAGCAGTGCCATGGGCAGATGAGGCTGAGCAACAGCTTTCCAGGCTAGCCCCTTCTGCCTGCCAGCTATCTGCAGACGTTCGCACTTTTGGAGCAGGGCTGCGAAAGGAGCCTGGCAGGGACAGCACCATGCCCAGCAAGGCTTCATTTTTGAGGTGGCAAGACAAGCAAGCAGCCCCAGTCTCTGTGCCTCTGTGCGAGCAGTGCCATGGGCAGATGAGGCTGAGCAACAGCTTTCCAGGCTAGCCCCTTCTGCCTGCCAGCTATCTGCAGACGTTCGCACTTTCGGAGCAGGGCTGCGAAAGGAGCCTGGCAGGGACACCACCATTCACAGGCTACGTTTCAAGTTTGAGGTTGCAAGACAAGCGAGCAGCCCCAGTCTCTGTGCCTCTGTGCGAGCAGTGCCATGGGCAGATGAGGCTGAGCAAGAGCTTTGCAGGCTAGCCCCTTCTGCGTGCCAGCTATCTGCAGGCGTTCGCACTTTCGGAGCAGGGCTGCGAAAGGAGCCTGGCAGGGTCCCCCCCCTTCCCAGGCTACATTTGAAGTTTGAGGTGGCAAGACAAGCAAGCAGCCCCAGTCTCTGTGCCTCTGTGCGAGCAGTGCCATGGGCAGATGAGGCTGAGCAACAGCTTTCCAGGCTAGCCCCTTCTGCCTGCCAGCTATCTGCAGACGTTCGCACTTTCGGAGCAGGGCTGTGAAAGGAGCCTGGCAGGGTCCCCCCTTCCCAGGCTACATTTGAAGATTGAGGTGGCTAGACAAGCAAGCAGCCCCAGTCTCTGTGCCTCTGTGCGAGCAGTGCCATGGGCAGATGAGGCTGAGCAACAGCTTTCCAGGTTAGCCCCTTCTGCCTGCCAGCTATCTGCAGACGTTCACACTTTTGGAGCAGGGCTGCGAAAGGAGCCTGTCAGGGACACCACCATTCCCAGGCTACGTTTCAAGTTTGAGGTGGCAAGACGAGCGAGCAGCCCCAGTCTCTGTGCCTCTGTGCGAGCAGTGCCATGGGCAGATGAGGCTGAGCAACAGCTTTCCAGGCTAGCCCCTTCTGCCTGCCAGCTATCTGCAGACGTTCGCACTTTCGGAGCAGGGCTGCGAAAGGAGCCTCGCAGGGTCCCCCCCTTTCCCAGGATACATTTGAAGATTGAGGTGGCAAGACAAGCGAGCAGCCCCAGTCTCTGTGCCTCTGTGCGAGCAGTGCCATGGGCAGATGAGGCTGACAAACAGCTTTCCAGGCTAGCCCCTTCTGCCTGCCAGTTATTTGCAGACGTTCGCACTTTCGGAGCAGGGCTGCGAAAGGAGCATGGCAGGGACACCACCATTCCCAGGCTACGTTTGAAGTTTGAGGTGGCAAGACAAGCAAGCAGCCCCAGTCTCTGTGCCTCTGTGTGAGCAGTGCCATGGGCAGATGAGGCTGACAAACAGCTTTCCAGACTAGCCCCTTCTGCCTGCCAGCTGTCTGCAGACGTTCGCACTTTCGGAGCAGGGCTGCGAAAGGAGCCTGGCAGGGACACCACCATTCCCAGGCTAAATTTAAAGTTTGAGGTGGCAAGACAAGCAAGCAGCCCCAGTCTCTGTGCCTCTGTGCGAGCAGTGCCATGGGCAGATGAGGCTGACAAACAGCTTTCCAGGCTAGCCCCTTCTGCCTGCCAGCTGTTTGCAGACGTTCGCACTTTCGGAGCAGGGCTGCGAAAGGAGTCTGGCAGGGACAGGCACCATGCCCAGCAACGCTTCAAGTTTGAGGTGGCAAGACAAGCAAGCAGCCCCAGTCTCTGTGCCTCTGTGCGAGCAGTGCCATGGGCAGATGAGGCTGACAAACAGCTTTCCAGGCTAGCCCCTTCTGCCTGCCAGCTATCTGCAGACGTTCGCACTTTTGGAGCAGGGCTGCGAAAGGAGCCTGGCAGGTACGTCCCTATTCCCAGGCTACATTTGAAGCTTGAGGTGGCAAGACAAGCAAGCAGCCCCAGTCTCTGTGCCTATGTGCGAGCAGTGCCATGGGCACATGAGGCTGAGCAACAGCTTTCCAGGCTAGCCCCTTCTGCCTGCCAGCTATCTGCAGACGTTCGCACTTTTGGAGCAGGGCTGCGAAAGGAGCCTGGCAGGGACAGCACCATGCCCAGCAAGGCTTCATTTTTGAGGTGGCAAGACAAGCAAGCAGCCCCAGTCTCTGTGCCTCTGTGCGAGCAGTGCCATGGGCAGATGAGGCTGAGCAACAGCTTTCCAGGCTAGCCCCTTCTGCCTGCCAGCTATCTGCAGACGTTCGCACTTTCGGAGCAGGGCTGCGAAAGGAGCCTGGCAGGGACACCACCATTCCCAGGCTACGTTTCAAGTTTGAGGTGGCAAGACAAGCGAGCAGCCCCAGTCTCTGTGCCTCTATGCGAGCAGTGCCATGGGCAGATGAGGCTGACAAACAGCTTTCCAGGCTAGCCCCTTCTGCCTGCCAGCTATCTGCAGACGTTCGCACTTTCGGAGCAGGGCTGCGAAAGGAGCCTGGCAGGGTCCCCCCCTCTTCCCAGGATACATTTGAAGCTTGAGGTGGCAAGACAAGCAAGCAGCCCCAGTCTCTGTGCCTCTGTGCGAGCAGTGCCATGGGCAGATGAGGCTGAGCAACAGCTTTCCAGGCTAGCCCCTTCTGCCTGCCAGCTATCTGCAGACGTTCGCACTTTCGGAGCAGGGCTGCGAAAGGAGCCTGGCAGGGACAGCACCATGCCCAGCAAGGCTTCATGTTTGAGGTGGCAAGACAAGCAAGCAGCCCCAGTCTCTGTGCCTCTGTGCGAGCAGTGCCATGGGCAGATGAGGCTGAGCAACAGCTTTCCAGGCTAGCCCCTTCTGCCTGCCAGCTATCTGCAGACGTTCGCACTTTTGGAGCAGGGCTGCGAAAGGAGCCTGGCAGGGACAGCACCATGCCCAGCAAGGCTTCATTTTTGAGGTGGCAAGACAAGCAAGCAGCCCCAGTCTCTGTGCCTCTGTGCGAGCAGTGCCATGGGCAGATGAGGCTGAGCAACAGCTTTCCAGGCTAGCCCCTTCTGCCTGCCAGCTATCTGCAGACGTTCGCACTTTCGGAGCAGGGCTGCGAAAGGAGCCTGGCAGGGACACCACCATTCCCAAGCTACGTTTGAAGTTTGAGGTGGCAAGACAAGCGAGCAGCCCCAGTCTCTGTGCCTCTGTGCGAGCAGTGCCATGGGCAGATGAGGCTGACAAACAGCTTTCCAGGCTAGCCCCTTCTGCCTGCCAGCTATCTGCAGACGTTCGCACTTTCGGAGCAGGGCTGCGAAAGGAGCCTGGCAGGGTCCCCCCCCTTCCCAGGCTACGTTTGAAGTTTGAGGTGGCAAGACAAGCAAGCAGCCCCAGTCTCTGTGCCTCTGTGCGAGCAGTGCCATGGGCAGATGAGGCTGACAAACAGCTTTCCAGGCTAGCCCCTTCTGCCTGCCAGCTATCTGCAGACGTTCGCACTTTCGGAGCAGGGCTGCGAAAGGAGCCTGGCAGGGACAGCACCATGCCCAGGATACGTTTCAAGTTTGAGGTTGCAAGACAAGCGAGCAGCCCCAGTCTCTGTGCCTCTATGCGAGCAGTGCCATGGGACGATGAGGCTGAGCAACAGCTTTCCAGGCTAGCCCCTTCTGCCTGCCTGCTATCTGCAGACATTCACACTTTCGGAGCAGGGCTGCGAAAGGAGCCTGGCAGGGACACCACCATTCCCAGGCTACGTTTGAAGTTTGAGGTGGCAAAACAAGCAAGCAGCCCCAGTCTCTGTGCCTCTGTGCGAGCAGTGCCATGGGCAGATGAGGCTGACAAACAGCTTTCCAGGCTAGCCCCTTCTGCCTGCCAGCTATCTGCAGACATTCCAACTTTCGGAGCAGGGCTGCGAAAGGAGCCTGGCAGGGTACCCCCCTTCCCAGGCTACATTTGAAGATTGAGGTGGCAAGACAACCAAGCAGCCCCAGTCTCTGTGCCTCTGTGCGAGCAGTGCCATGGGCCGATGAGGCTGAGCAACAGCTTTCCAGGCTAGCCCCTTCTGCCTGCCTGCTGTCTGCAGACGTTCACACTTTTGGAGCAGGGCTGCGAAAGGAGCCTGGCAGGGACACCACCGTTCCCAGGCTACGTTTGAAGTTTGAGGTGGCAAGACAAGCAAGCAGCCCCAGTCTCTGTGCCTCTGTGCGAGCAGTGCCATGGGCAGATGAGGCTGACAAACAGCTTTCCAGGCTAGCCCCTTCTGCCTGCCAGCTATCTGCAGACGTTCGCACTTTTGGAGCAGGGCTGCGAAAGGAGCCTGGCAGGTACGTCCCTATTCCCAGGCTACGTTTGAAGTTTGAGGTGGCAAGACAAGCGAGCAGCCCCAGTCTCTGTGCCTCTGTGCGAGCAATGCCATGGGCAGATGAGGCTGAGCAACAGCTTTCCAGGCTAGCCCCTTCTGCCTGCCAGCTATCTGCAGACGTTCGCACTTTCGGAGCAGGGCTGCGGAAGGAGCCTGGCAGGGACACCACAATGCCCAAGCTACGTTTCAAGTTTGAGGTGGTTAGACAAGCGAGCAGCCCCAGTCTCTGTGCCTCTGTGCGAGCAGTGCCATGGGCAGATGAGGCTGAGCAACAGCTTTCCAGGCTAGCCCCTTCTGCCTGCCAGCTATCTGCAGACGTTCGCACTTTCGGAGCAGGGCTGCGCAAGGAGCCTCGCAGGGTCCCCCCCTTTCCCAGGATACATTTGAAGATTGAGGTGGCAAGACAAGCGAGCAGCCCCAGTCTCTGTGCCTCTGTGCGAGCAGTGCCATGGGCAGATGAGGCTGACAAACAGCTTTCCAGGCTAGACCCTTCTGCCTGCCAGCTGTCTGCAGACGTTCGCACTTTCGGAGCAGGGCTGCGAAAGGAGCCTGGCAAGGGACACCACCATTCCCAGGCTAAATTTGAAGTTTGAGGTGGCAAGACAAGCAAGCAGCCCCAGTCTCTGTGCCTCTGTGCGAGCAGTGCCATGGGCAGATGAGGCTGAGAAACAGCTTTCCACGCTAGCCCCTTCTGCCTGCCTGCTATCTGCAGACGTTCACACTTTCGGAGCAGGGCTGCGAAAGGAGCCTGGCAGGGACACCACCATTCCCAGGATACATTTGAAGATTGAGGTGGCAAGACAAGCAAGCAGCCCCAGTCTCTGTGCCTCTGTGCGAGCAGTGCCATGGGCAGATGAGGCTGACAAACAGCTTTCCAGGCTAGCCCCTTCTGCCTGCCAGCTATCTGCAGACGTTCGCACTTTCGGAGCAGGGCTGCGAAAGGAGCCTCGCAGGGTCCCCCCCTTTCCCAGGATACATTTGAAGATTGAGGTGGCAAGACAAGCAAGCAGCCCCAGTCTCTGTGCCTCTGTGCGAGCAGTGCCATGGGCCGATGAGGCTGACAAACAGCTTTCCAGGCTAGCCCCTTCTGCCTGCCAGCTATCTTCACACGTTCACACTTTCGGAGCAGGGCTGCGAAAGGAGCCTGGCAGGGTCCCCCCCCTTCCCAGGATACATTTGAAGCTTGAGGTGGCAAGACAAGCAAGCAGCCCCAGTCTCTGTGCCTCTGTGCGAGCAGTGCCATGGGCAGATGAGGCTGAGCAACAGCTTTCCAGGCTAGCCCCTTCTGCCTGCCAGCTATCTGCAGACGTTCGCAGTTTTGGAGCAGGGCTGCGAAAGGAGCCTGGCAGGGACAGCACCATGCCCAGCAAGGCTTCATGTTTGAGGTGGCAAGACAAGCAAGCAGCCCCAGTCTCTGTGCCTCTGTGCGAGCAGTGCCATGGGCAGATGAGGCTGAGCAACAGCTTTCCAGGCTAGCCCCTTCTGCCTGCCAGCTATCTGCAGACGTTCGCACTTTCGGAGCAGGGCTGCGAAAGGAGCCTGGCAGGGACACCACCATTCCCAGGCTACGTTTCAAATTTGAGGTGGCAAGACAAGCGAGCAGCCCCAGTCTCTGTGCCTCTGTGCGAGCAGTGCCATGGGCAGATGAGGCTGACAAACAGCTTTCCAGGCTAGCCCCTTCTGCCTGCCAGCTATCTGCAGACGTTCGCACTTTCGGAGCAGGGCTGCGAAAGGAGCCTGGCAGGGTCCCCCCCCTTCCCAGGATACATTTGAAGATTGAGGTGGCAAGACAAGCAAGCAGCCCCAGTCTCTGTGCCTCTTAGTGAGCAGTGCCATAAGCAGATGAGGCTGACAAACAGCTTTCCAGGCTAGCCCCTTCTGCCTGCCTGCTATCTGCAGACGTTCGCACTTTCGGAGCAGGGCTGAGAAAGGAGCCTGGCAGGGACACCACCATTCACAGGCTACGTTTCAAGTTTGAGGTTGCAAGACAAGCGAGCAGCCCCAGTCTCTGTGCGTCTGTGCGAGCAGTGCCATGGGCAGATGAGGCTGAGCAAGAGCTTTGCAGGCTAGCCCCTTCTGCCTGCCAGCTATCTGCAGGCGTTCGCACTTTCGGAGCAGGGCTGCGAAAGGAGCCTGGCAGGGACACCACCATTCCCAGGCTACATTTGAAGTTTGAGGTGGCAAGACAAGCAAGCAGCCCCAGTCTCTGTGCCTCTGTGCGAGCAGTGCCATGGGCAGATGAGGCTGACAAACAGCTTTCCAGGCTAGCCCCTTCTGCCTGTCAGCTATCTGCAGACGTTCGCACTTTCGGAGCAGGGCTCCGAAAGGAGCCTGGCAGGGACACCACCATTCCCAGGCTACGTTTGAAGTTTGAGGTGGCAAGACAAGCAAGCAGCCCCAGTCTCTGTGCCTCTGTGCGAGCAGTGCCATGGGCAGATGAGGCTGAGCAACAGCTTTCCATGCTAGCCCCTTCTGCCTGCCAGCTATCTGCAGACGTTCGCACTTTCGGAGCAGGGCTGCGAAAGGAGCCTGGCAGGGTCCCCCCTTCCCAGGCTACATTTGAAGATTGAGGTGGCTAGACAAGCAAGCAGCCCCAGTCTCTGTGCCTCTGTGCGAGCAGTGCCATGGGCAGATGAGGCTGAGCAACAGCTTTCCAGGCTAGCCCCTTCTGCCTGCCAGCTATCTGCAGACGTTCACACTTTTGGAGCAGGGCTGCGAAAGGAGCCTGGCAGGGACACCACCATTCCCAGGCTACGTTTCAAGTTTGAGGTTGCAAGACAAGCAAGCAGCCCCAGTCTCTGTGCCTCTGTGCGAGCAGTGCCATGGGCAGATGAGGCTGAGCAACAGCTTTCCAGGCTAGCCCCTTCTGCCTGCCAGCTATCTGCACACGTTCGCACTTTTGGAGCAGGGCTGCGAAAGGAGCCTGGCAGGGACACCACCATGCCCAGGAATGCTTCAAGTTTGAGATGGCAAGACAAGCAAGCAGCCCCAGTCTCTGTGCCTCTGTGCGAGCAGTGCCATGGGCAGATGAGGCTGACAAACAGCTTTCCAGGCTAGCTCCTTCTGCCTGCCAGCTATCTGCAGACGTTCGCACTTTCGGAGCAGGGCTGCGAAAGGAGCCTGGCAGGGTCCCCCCCTTCCCAGGATACATTTGAAGATTGAGGTGGCAAGACAAGCAAGCAGCCCCAGTCTCTGTGCCTCTGTGCGAGCAGTGCCATGGGCCGATGAGGCTGAGCAACAGCTTTCCAGGCTAGCCCCTTCTGCCTGCCTGCTATCTGCAGACGTTCACACTTTCGGAGCAGGGCTGCGAAAGGAGCCTGGCAGAAACACCACAATGCCCAAGCTACGTTTCAAGTTTGAGGTGGTTAGACAAGCGAGCAGCCCCAGTCTCTGTGCCTCTGTGCGAGCAGTGCCATGGGCAGATGAGGCTGACAAACAGCTTTCCAGGCTAGCCCCTTCTGCCTGCCAGCTATCTGCAGACGTTCGCACTTTCGGAGCAGGGCTGCGAAAGGAGCCTCGCAGGGTCCCCCCCTTTCCCAGGATACATTTGAAGATTGAGGTGGCAAGACAAGCGAGCAGCCCCAGTCTCTGTGCCTCTGTGCGAGCAGTGCCATGGGCAGATGAGGCTGACAAACAGCTTTCCAGGCTAGCCCCTTTTGCCTGCCAGTTATTTGCAGACGTTCGCACTTTCGGAGCAGGGCTGTGAAAGGAGCATGGCAGGGACACCACCATTCCCAGGCTACGTTTGAAGTTTGAGGTGGCAAGACAAGCAAGCAGCCCCAGTCTCTGTGCCTCTGTGCGAGCAGTGCCATGGGCAGATGAGGCTGACAAACAGCTTTCCAGACTAGCCCCTTCTGCCTGCCAGCTGTCTGCAGACGTTCGCACTTTCGGAGCAGGGCTGCGAAAGGAGCCTGGCAGGGATACCACCATTCCCAGGCTAAATTTAAAGTTTGAGGTGGCAAGACAAGCAAGCAGCCCCAGTCTCTGTGCCTCTGTGCGAGCAGTGCCATGGGCAGATGAGGCTGACAAACAGCTTTCCATGTTAGCCCCTTCTGCCTGCCAGCTGTTTGCAGACGTTCGCACTTTCGGAGCAGGGCTGCGAAAGGAGTCTGGCAGGGACAGGCACCATGCCCAGCAACGCTTCAAGTTTGAGGTGGCAAGACAAGCAAGCAGCCCCAGTCTCTGTGCCTCTGTGCGAGCAGTGCCATGGGCAGATGAGGCTGAGCAACAGCTTTCCAGGCTAGCCCCTTCTGCCTGCCAGCTATCTGCAGACGTTCGCACTTTCGGAGCAGGGCTGCGAAAGGAGCCTGGCAGGGACACCACAATGCCCAAGCTACGTTTCAAGTTTGAGGTGGTTAGACAAGCGAGCAGCCCCAGTCTCTGTGCCTCTGTGCGAGCAGTGCCATGGGCAGATGAGGCTGACAAACAGCTTTCCAGGCTAGCCCCTTCTGCCTGCCAGCTATCTGCAGACGTTCGCACTTTTGGAGCAGGGCTGCGAAAGGAGCCTCGCAGGGTCCCCCCCTTTCCCAGGCTACATTTGAAGATTGACTTGGCAAGACAAGCGAGCAGCCCCAGTCTCTGTGCCTCTGTGCGAGCAGTGCCATGGGCAGATGAGGCTGACAAACAGCTTTCCAGGCTAGCCCCTTCTGCCTGCCAGCTGTCTGCAGACGTTCGCACTTTCGGAGCAGGGCTGCGAAAGCAGCCTGGCAAGGGACACCACCATTCCCAGGCTAAATTTGAAGTCTGAGGTGGCAAGACAAGCAAGCAGCCCCAGTCTCTGTGCCTCTGTGCGAGCAGTGCCATGGGCAGATGAGGCTGAGAAACAGCTTTCCACGCTAGCCCCTTCTGCCTGCCTGCTATCTGCAGACGTTCACACTTTCGGAGCAGGGCTGCGAAAGGAGCCTGGCAGGGACACCACCATTCCCAGGATAAATTTGAAGATTGAGGTGGCAAGACAAGCAAGCAGCCCCAGTCTCTGTGCCTCTGTGCGAGCAGTGCCATGGGCAGATGAGGCTGAGCAACAGCTTTCCAGGCTAGCCCCTTCTGCCTGCCAGCTATCTGCAGACGTTCGCACTTTCGGAGCAGGGCTGCGAAAGGAGCCTCGCAGGGTCCCCCCCTTTCCCAGGATACATTTGAAGATTGAGGTGGCAAGACAAGCAAGCAGCCCCAGTCTCTGTGCCTCTGTGCGAGCAGTGCCATGGGCTGATGAGGCTGACAAACAGCTTTCCAGGCTAGCCCCTTCTCCCTGCCAGCTATCTGCAGACGTTCGCACTTTTGGACCAGGGCTGCGAAAGGAGCCTGGCAGGGTCCCCCCCCTTCCCAGGATACATTTGAAGCTTGAGGTGGCAAGACAAGCAAGCAGCCCCAGTCTCTGTGCCTCTGTGCGAGCAGTGCCATGGGCAGATGAGGCTGAGCAACAGCTTTCCAGGCTAGCCCCTTCTGCCTGCCAGCTATCTGCAGACGTTCGCACTTTCGGAGCAGGGCTGCGAAAGGAGCCTGGCAGGGACACCACCATTCCCAGGCTACGTTTCAAGTTTGAGGTGGCAAGACAAGCGAGCAGCCCCAGTCTCTGTGCCTCTGTGCGAGCAGTGCCATGTGCAGATGAGGCTGACAAACAGCTTTCCAGGCTAGCCCCTTCTGCCTGCCAGCTATCTGCAGACGTTCGCACTTTCGGAGCAGGGCTGCGAAAGGAGCCTGGAAGGGTCCCCCCCCTTCCCAGGCTACATTTGAAGATTGAGGTGGCAAGACAAGCAAGCAGCCCCAGTCTCTGTGCCTCTTAGTGAGCAGTGCCATAAGCAGATGAGGCTGACAAACAGCTTTCCAGGCTAGCCCCTTCTGCCTGCCAGCTATCTGCAGACGTTCGCACTTTCGGAGCAGGGCTCCGAAAGGAGCCTGGCAGGGACACCACCATTCCCAGGCTACGTTTGAAGTTTGAGGTGGCAAGACAAGCAAGCAGCCCCAGTCTCTGTGCCTCTGTACGAGCAGTGCCATGGGCAGATGAGGCTGAGCAACAGCTTTCCAGGCTAGCCCCTTCTGCCTGCCAGCTATCTGCAGACGTTCGCACTTTCGGAGCAGGGCTGCGAAAGGAGCCTGGCAGGGTCCCCCCTTCCCAGGCTACATTTGAAGATTGAGGTGGCTAGACAAGCAAGCAGCCCCAGTCTCTGTGCCTCTGTGCGAGCAGTGCCATGGGCAGATGAGGCTGACAAACAGCTTTCCAGGCTAGCCCCTTCTGCCTGCCAGCTATCTGCAGACGTTCACACTTTTGGAGCAGGGCTGCGAAAGGAGCCTGGCAGGGACACCACCATTCCCAGGCTACGTTTCAAGTTTGAGGTTGCAAGACAAGCGAGCAGCCCCAGTCTCTGTGCCTCTGTGCGAGCAGTGCCATGGGCAGATGAGGCTGACAAACAGCTTTCCAGGCTAGCCCCTTCTGCCTGCCAGCTATCTGCAGACGTTCGCACTTTTGGAGCAGGGCTGCGAAAGGAGCCTGGCAGGGACACCACCATGCGCAGGAATGCTTCAAGTTTGAGATGGCAAGACAAGCAAGCAGCCCCAGTCTCTGTGCCTCTGTGCGAGCAGTGCCATGGGCAGATGAGGCTGACAAACAGCTTTCCAGGCTAGCCCCTTCTGCCTGCCAGCTATCTGCAGACGTTCGCACTTTCGGAGCAGGGCTGCGAAAGGAGCCTGGCAGGGACACCACCATTCCCAGGCTACGTTTCAAGTTTGAGGTTGCAAGACAAGCGAGCAGCCCCAGTCTCTGTGCCTCTATGCGAGCAGTGCCATGGGACGATGAGGCTGAGCAACAGCTTTCCAGGCTAGCCCCTTCTGCCTGCCTGCTATCTGCAGACGTTCACACTTTCGGAGCAGGGCTGCGAAAGGAGCCTGGCAGGGACACCACCATTCCCAGGCTAAATTTAAAGTTTGAGGTGGCAAGACAAGCAAGCAGCCCCAGTCTCTGTGCCTCTGTGCGAGCAGTGCCATGGGCAGATGAGGCTGACAAACAGCTTTCCAGGCTAGCCCCTTCTGCCTGCCAGCTGTTTGCAGACGTTCGCACTTTCGGAGCAGGGCTGCGAAAGGAGTCTGGCAGGGACAGGCACCATGCCCAGCAACGCTTCAAGTTTGAGGTGGCAAGACAAGCAAGCAGCCCCAGTCTCTGTGCCTCTGTGCGAGCAGTGCCATGGGCAGATGAGGCTGACAAACAGCTTTCCAGGCTAGCCCCTTCTGCCTGCCAGCTATCTGCAGACGTTCGCACTTTCGGAGCAGGGCTGCGAAAGGAGCCTGGCAGGGACACCACAATGCCCAAGCTACGTTTCAAGTTTGAGGTGGTTAGACAAGCGAGCAGCCCCAGTCTCTGTGCCTCTGTGCGAGCAGTGCCATGGGCAGATGAGGCTGAGAAACAGCTTTCCACGCTAGCCCCTTCTGCCTGCCTGCTATCTGCAGACGTTCACACTTTCGGAGCAGGGCTGCGAAAGGAGCCTGGCAGAGACACCACCATTCCCAGGATACATTTGAAGATTGAGGTGGCAAGACAAGCAAGCAGCCCCAGTCTCTGTGCCTCTGTGCGAGCAGTGCCATGGGCAGATGAGGCTGACAAACAGCTTTCCAGGCTAGCCCCTTCTGCCTGCCAGCTATCTGCAGACGTTCGCACTTTCGGAGCAGGGCTGCGAAAGGAGCCTCGCAGGGTCCCCCCCTTTCCCAGGATACATTTGAAGATTGAGGTGGCAAGACAAGCAAGCAGCCCCAGTCTCTGTGCCTCTGTGCGAGCAGTGCCATGGGCCGATGAGGCTGACAAACAGCATTCCAGGCTAGCCCCTTCTGCCTGCCAGCTATCTGCAGACGTTCGCACTTTCGGAGCAGGGCTGCGAAAGGAGCCTGGCAGGGTCCCCCCCCTTCCCAGGATACATTTGAAGCTTGAGGTGGCAAGACAAGCAAGCAGCCCCAGTCTCTGTGCCTCTGTGCGAGCAGTGCCATGGGCAGATGAGGCTGAGCAACAGCTTTCCAGGCTAGCCCCTTCTGCCTGCCAGCTATCTGCAGACGTTCGCACTTTCGGAGCAGGGCTGCGAAAGGAGCCTGGCAGGGACAGCACCATGCACAGCAAGGCTTCCTGTTTGAGGTGGCAAGACAAGCAAGCAGCCCCAGTCTCTGTGCCTCTGTGCGAGCAGTGCCATGGGCAGATGAGGCTGAGCAACAGCTTTCCAGGCTAGCCCCTTCTGCCTGCCAGCTATCTGCAGACGTTCGCACTTTCGGAGCAGGGCTGCGAAAGGAGCCTGGCAGGGACACCACCATTCCCAGGCTACGTTTCAAGTTTGAGGTGGCAAGACAAGCGAGCAGCCCCAGTCTCTGTGCCTCTGTGCGAGCAGTGCCATGGGCAGATGAGGCTGACAAACAGCTTTCCAGGCTAGCCCCTTCTGCCTGCCAGCTATCTGCAGACGTTCGCACTTTCGGAGCAGGGCTGCGAAAGGAGCCTGGCAGGGTCCCCCCCCTTCCCAGGCTACATTTGAAGATTGAGGTGGCAAGACAAGCAAGCAGCCCCAGTCTCTGTGCCTCTTAGTGAGCAGTGCCATAAGCAGATGAGGCTGACAAACAGCTTTCCAGGCTAGCCCCTTCTGCCTGCCAGCTATCTGCAGACGTTCGCACTTTCGGAGCAGGGCTGCGAAAGGAGCCTGGCAGGGTCCCCCCTTCCCAGGCTACATTTGAAGATTGAGGTGGCTAGACAAGCAAGCAGCCCCAGTCTCTGTGCCTCTGTGCGAGCAGTGCCATGGGCAGATGAGGCTGAGCAACACCTTTCCAGGCTAGCCCCTTCTGCCTGCCAGCTATCTGCAGACGTTCACACTTTTGGAGCAGGGCTGCGAAAGGAGCCTGGCAGGGACACCACCATTCCCAGGCTACGTTTCAAGTTTGAGGTTGCAAGACAAGCGAGCAGCCCCAGTCTCTGTGCCTCTGTGCGAGCAGTGCCATGGGCAGATGAGGCTGAGCAACAGCTTTCCAGGCTAGCCCCTTCTGCCTGCCAGCTATCTGCAGACGTTCACACTTTTTGAGCAGGGCTGCGAAAGGAGCCTGGCAGGGACACCACCATGCCCAGGAATGCTTCAAGTTTGAGATGGCAAGACAAGCAAGCAGCCCCAGTCTCTGTGCCTCTGTGCGAGCAGTGCCATGGGCAGATGAGGCTGACAAACAGCTTTCCAGGCTAGCCCCTTCTGCCTGCCAGCTATCTGCAGACGTTCGCACTTTCGGAGCAGGGCTGCGAAAGGAGCCTGGCAGGGACACCACCATTCCCAGGATACGTTTCAAGTTTGAGGTTGCAAGACAAGCGAGCAGCCCCAGTCTCTGTGCCTCTATGCGAGCAGTGCCATGGGACGATGAGGCTGAGCAACAGCTTTCCAGGCTAGCCCCTTCTGCCTGCCTGCTATCTGCAGACGTTCACACTTTCGGAGCAGGGCTGCGAAAGGAGCCTGGCAGGGACACCACCATTCCCAGGCTACGTTTGAAGTTTGAGGTGGCAAGACAAGCAAGCAGCCCCAGTCTCTGTGCCTCTGTGCGAGCAGTGCCATGGGCAGATGAGGCTGACAAACAGCTTTCCAGGCTAGCCCCTTCTGCCTGCCAGCTATCTGCAGACATTCGCACTTTCGGAGCAGGGCTGCGAAAGGAGCCTGGCAGGGTCCCCCCCTTCCCAGGCTACATTTGAAGATTGAGGTGGCAAGACAAGCAAGCAGCCCCAGTCTCTGTGCCTCTGTGCGAGAAGTGCCATGGGCCGATGAGGCTGAGCAACAGCTTTCCAGGCTAGTCCCTTCTGCCTGCCTGCTATCTGCAGACGTTCACACTTTCGGAGCAGGGCTGCGAAAGGAGCCTGGCAGGGACACCACCGTTCCCAGGCTACGTTTGAAGTTTGAGGTGGCAAGACAAGCAAGCAGCCCCAGTCTCTGTGCCTCTGTGCGAGCAGTGCCATGGGCAGATGAGGCTGACAAACAGCTTTCCAGGCTAGCCCCTTCTGCCTGCCAGCTATCTGCAGACGTTCGCACTTTCGGAGCAGGGCTGCGAAAGGAGCCTCGCAGGGTCACCCCTTTCCCAGGATACATTTGAAGATTGAGGTGGCAAGACAAGCAAGCAGCCCCAGTCTCTGTGCCTCTGTGCGAGCAGTGCCATGGGCAGATGAGGCTGACAAACAGCTTTCCAGGCTAGCCCCTTCTGCCTGCCAGCTATCTGCAGACATTCGCACTTTCGGAGCAGGGCTGCGAAAGGAGCCTGGCAGGGTCCCCCCCTTCCCAGGATACATTTGAAGATTGAGGTGGCAAGACAAGCAAGCAGCCCCAGTCTCTGTGCCTCTGTGCGAGCAGTGCCATGGGCCGATGAGGCTGAACAACAGCTTTCCAGGCTAGTCCCTTCTGCCTGCCTGCTATCTGCAGACGTTCACACTTTCGGAGCAGGGCTGCGAAAGGAGCCTGGCAGGGACACCACCGTTCCCAGGCTACGTTTGAAGTTTGAGGTGGCAAGACAAGCAAGCAGCCCCAGTCTCTGTGCCTCTGTGCGAGCAGTGCCATGGGCAGATGAGGCTGACAAACAGCTTTCCAGGCTAGCCCCTTCTGCCTGCCAGCTATCTGCAGACGTTCGCACTTTCGGAGCAGGGCTGCGAAAGGAGCCTCGCAGGGTCACCCCTTTCCCAGGATACATTTGAAGATTGAGGTGGCAAGACAAGCGAGCAGCCCCAGTCTCTGTGCCTCTGTGCGAGCAGTGCCATGGGCAGATGAGGCTGACAAACAGCTTTGCAGGCTAGCCCCTTCTGCCTGCCAGTTATTTGCAGACGTTCGCACTTTCGGAGCAGGGCTGTGAAAGGAGCCTGGCAGGGTCCCCCCCTTCCCAGGCTACATTTGAAGATTGAGGTGGCAAGACAAGCAAGCAGCCCCAGTCTCTGTGCCTCTGTGCGAGCAGTGCCATGGGCCGATGAGGCTGAGCAACAGCTTTCCAGGCTAGTCCCTTCTGCCTGCCTGCTATCTGCAGACGTTCACACTTTCGGAGCAGGGCTGCGAAAGGAGCCTGGCAGGGACACCACCGTTCCCAGGCTACGTTTGAAGTTTGAGGTGGCAAGACAAGCAAGCAGCCCCAGTCTCTGTGCCTCTGTGCGAGCAGTGCCATGGGCAGATGAGGCTGACAAACAGCTTTCCAGGCTAGCCCCTTCTGCCTGCCAGCTATCTGCAGACGTTCGCACTTTCGGAGCAGGGCTGCGAAAGGAGCCTCGCAGGGTCACCCCTTTCCCAGGATACATTTGAAGATTGAGGTGGCAAGACAAGCGAGCAGCCCCAGTCTCTGTGCCTCTGTGCGAGCAGTGCCATGGGCAGATGAGGCTGACAAACAGCTTTGCAGGCTAGCCCCTTCTGCCTGCCAGTTATTTGCAGACGTTCGCACTTTCGGAGCAGGGCTGTGAAAGGAGCATGGCAGGGACACCACCATTCCCAGGCTACGTTTGAAGTTTGAGGTGGCAAGACAAGCAAGCAGCCCCAGTCTCTGTGCCTCTGTGTGAGCAGTGCCATGGGCAGATGAGGCTGACAAACAGCTTTCCAGACTAGCCCCTTCTGCCTGCCAGCTGTCTGCAGACGTTCGCACTTTCGGAGCAGGGCTGCGAAAGGAGCCTGGCAGGGACACCACCATTCCCAGGCTAAATTTAAACTTTGAGGTGGCAAGACAAGCAAGCAGCCCCAGTCTCTGTGCCTCTGTGCGAGCAGTGCCATGGGCAGATGAGGCTGACAAACAGCTTTCCAGGCTAGCCCCTTCTGCCTGCCAGCTGTTTGCAGACGTTCGCACTTTCGGAGCAGGGCTGCGAAAGGAGTCTGGCAGGGACAGGCACCATGCCCAGCAACGCTTCAAGTTTGAGGTGGCAAGACAAGCAAGCAGCCCCAGTCTCTGTGCCTCTGTGCGAGCAGTGCCATGGGCAGATGAGGCTGACAAACAGCTTTCCAGGCTAGCCCCTTCTGCCTGCCAGCTATCTGCAGACGTTCGCACTTTTGGAGCAGGGTTGCGAAAGGAGCCTGGCAGGTACGTCCCTATTCCCAGGCTACGTTTGAAGTTTGAGGTGGCAAGACAAGCGAGCAGCCCCAGTCTCTGTGCCTCTGTGCGAGCAGTGCCATGGGCAGATGAGGCTGAGCAACAGCTTTCCAGGCTAGCCCCTTCTGCCTGCCAGCTATCTGCAGACGTTCGCACTTTCGGAGCAGGGCTGCGAAAGGAGCCTGGCAGGGACACCACAATGCCCAAGCTACGTTTCAAGTTTGAGGTGGCAAGACAAGCGAGCAGCCCCAGTCTCTGTGCCTCTGTGCGAGCAGTGCCATGGGCAGATGAGGCTGAGCAACAGCTTTCCAGGCTAGCCCCTTCTGCCTGCCAGCTATCTGCAGACGTTCGCACTTTCGGAGCAGGGCTGCGAAAGGAGCCTCGCAGGGTCCCCCCCTTTCCCAGGCTACATTTGAAGATTGACTTGGCAAGACAAGCGAGCAGCCCCAGTCTCTGTGCCTCTGTGCGAGCAGTGCCATGGGCAGATGAGGCTGAGCAACAGCTTTCCAGGCTAGCCCCTTCTGCCTGCCAGTTATTTGCAGACGTTCGCACTTTCGGAGCAGGGCTGTGAAAGGAGCATGGCAGGGACACCACCATTCCCAGGCTACGTTTGAAATTTGAAATGGCAAGACAAGCAAGCAGCCCCAGTCTCTGTGCCTCTGTGCGAGCAGTGCCATGGGCAGATGAGGCTGACAAACAGCTTTCCAGACTAGCCCCTTCTGCCTGCCAGCTGTCTGCAGACGTTCGCACTTTAGGAGCAGGGCTGCGAAAGGAGCCTGGCAGGTACACCACGATTCCCAGGCTAAATTTGAAGTTTGAGGTGGCAAGACAAGCAAGCAGCCCCAGTCTCTGTGCCTCTGTGCGAGCAGTGCCATGGGCAGATGAGGCTGACAAACAGCTTTCCAGGCTAGCCCCTTCTCCCTGCCAGCTGTTTGCAGACGTTCGCACTTTCGGAGCAGGGCTGCGAAAGGAGACTGGCAGGGACAGGCACCATGCCCAGCAACGCTTCAAGTTTGAGGTGGCAAGACAAGCAAGCAGCCCCAGTCTCTGTGCCTCTGTGCGAGCAGTGCCATGGGCAGATGAGGCTGAGCAACAGCTTTCCAGGCTAGCCCCTTCTGCCTGCCAGCTATCTGCAGACGTTCGCACTTTTGGAGCAGGGCTGCGAAAGGAGACTGGCAGGGACAGCACCATGCCCAGGAATGCTTCAAGTTTGAGATGGCAAGACAAGCAAGCAGCCCCAGTCTCTGTGCCTCTGTGCGAGCAGTGCCATGGGCAGATGAGGCTGACAAACAGCTTTCCAGGCTAGCCCCTTCTGCCTGCCAGCTATCTGCAGACGTTCGCACTTTCGGAGCAGGGCTGCGAAAGGAGCCTGGCAGGGACACCACCATTCCCAGGATACGTTTGAATTTTGAGGTTGCAAGACAAGCGAGCAGCCCCAGTCTCTGTGCCTCTATGCGAGCAGTGCCATGGGACGATGAGGCTTAGCAACAGCTTTCCAGGCTAGCCCCTTCTGCCTGCCTGCTATCTGCAGACGTTCACACTTTCGGAGCAGGGCTGCGAAAGGAGCCTGGCAGGGACACCACCATTCCCAGGCTACGTTTGAAGTTTGAGGTGGCAAGACAAGCAAGCAGCCCCAGTCTCTGTGCCTCTGTGCGAGCAGTGCCATGGGCAGATGAGGCTGACAAACAGCTTTCCAGGCTAGCCCCTTCTGCCTGCCAGCTATCTGCAGACGTTCGCACTTTCGGAGCAGGGCTGCGAAAGGAGCCTGGCAGGGACACCACCATTCCCAGGATACGTTTCAAGTTTGAGGTTGCAAGACAAGCGAGCAGCCCCAGTCTCTGTGCCTCTATGCGAGCAGTGCCATGGGACGATGAGGCTGAGCAACAGCTTTCCAGGCTAGCCCCTTCTGCCTGCCAGCTGTCTGCAGACATTCACACTTTCGGAGCAGGGCTGCGAAAGGAGCCTGGCAGGGACACCACCATTCCCAGGCTACGTTTCAAGTTTGAGGTGGCAAGACAAGCAAGCAGCCCCAGTCTCTGTGCCTCTGTGCGAGCAGTGCCATGGGCAGATGAGGCTGACAAACAGCTTTCCAGGCTGGCCCCTTCTGCCTGCCAGCTATCTGCAGACATTCGCACTTTCGGAGCAGGGCTGCGAAAGGAGCCTGGCAGGGTACCCCCCTTCCCAGGCTACATTTGAAGATTGAGGTGGCAAGACAAGCAAGCAGTCCCAGTCTCTGTGCCTCTGTGCGAGCAGTGCCATGGGCCGATGAGGCTGAGCAACAGCTTTCCAGGCTAGCCCCTTCTGCCTGCCTGCTATCTGCAGACGTTCACACTTTCGGAGCAGGGCTGCGAAAGGGGCCTGGCAGGGACACCACCGTTCCCAGGCTACGTTTGAAGTTTGAGGTGGCAAGACAAGCAAGCAGCCCCAGTCTCTGTGCCTCTGTGCGAGCAGTGCCATGGGCAGATGAGGCTGACAAACAGCTTTCCAGGCTAGCCCCTTCTGCCTGCCAGCTATCTGCAGACGTTCGCACTTTTGGAGCAGGGCTGCGAAAGGAGCCTGGCAGGTACGTCCCTATTCCCAGGCTACGTTTGAAGTTTGAGGTGGCAAGACAAGCGAGCAGCCCCAGTCTCTGTGCCTCTGTGCGAGCAGTGCCATGGGCAGATGAGGCTGAGCAACAGCTTTCCAGGCTAGCCCCTTCTGCCTGCCAGCTATCTGCAGACGTTCGCACTTTCGGAGCAGGGCTGCGGAAGGAGCCTGGCAGGGACACCACTATGCCAAAGCTACGTTTCAAGTTTGAGGTGGTTAGACAAGCGAGCAGCCCCAGTCTCTGTGCCTCTGTGCGAGCAGTGCCATGGGCAGATGAGGCTGAGCAACAGCTTTCCAGGCTAGCCCCTTCTGCCTGCCAGCTATCTGCAGACATTCGCACTTTCGGAGCAGGGCTGTGAAAGGAGCATGGCAGGGACAAAACCATTCCCAGGTTACGTTTGAAGTTTGAGGTGGCAAGACAAGCAAGCAGCCCCAGTCTCTGTGCCTCTGTGCGAGCAGTGCCATGGGCAGATGAGGCTGACAAACAGCTTTCCAGACTAGCCCCTTCTGCCTGCCAGCTGTTTGCAGACGTTCGCACTTTTGGAGCAGGGCTGTGAAAGGAGACTGGCAGGGACAGGCACCATGCCCAGCAACGCTTCAAGTTTGAGGTGGCAAGACAAGCAAGCAGCCCCAGTCTCTGTGCCTCTGTGCGAGCAGTGCCATGGGCAGATGAGGCTGACAAACAGCTTTCCAGGCTAGCCCCTTCTGCCTGCCAGCTATCTGCAGACGTTCGCACTTTTGGAGCAGGGCTGCGAAAGGAGCCTCGCAGGGTCCCCCCCCTTCCCAGGCTACGTTTCAAGTTTGAGGTGGCAAGACAAGCAAGCAGCCTCAGTCTCTGTGCCTCTTTGTGAGCAGTGCCATGGGCAGATGAGGCTGACAAACAGCTTTCCAGGCTAGCCCCTTCTGCCTGCCAGCTATCTGCAGACGTTCGCACTTTCGGAGCAGGGCTGCGAAAGGAGCCTGGCAGGGACACCACCATTCCCAGCCTACGTTTGAAGTTTGAGGTGGCAAGACAAGCAAGCAGCCCCAGTCTCTGTGCCTCTGTGCGAGCAGTGCCATGGGCAGATGAGGCTGACAAACAGCTTTCCAGGCTAGCCCCTTCTGCCTGCCTGCTATCTGCAGACGTTCACACTTTTGGAGCAGGGCTGCGAAAGGAGCCTGGCAAGGGACACCACCATTCCCAGGCTACATTTGAAGTTTGAGGCGGCAAGACAAGCAAGCAGCCCCAGTCTCTGTGCCTCTGTGCGAGCAGTGCCATGGGCAGATGAGGCTGAGCAACAGCTTTCCATGCTAGCCCCTTCTGCCTGCCAGCTATCTGCAGACGTTCGCACTTTCGGAGCAGGGCTGCGAAAGGAGCCTCGCAGGGTCCCCCCCTTTCCCAGGATACATTTGAAGATTGAGGTGGCAAGACAAGCAAGCAGCCCCAGTCTCTGTGCCTCTGTGCGAGCAGTGCCATGGGCAGATGAGGCTGAGCAACAGCTTTCCAGGCTAGCCCCTTCTGCCTGCCTGCTATCTACAGACGTTCACACTTTTGGAGCAGGGCTGCGAAAGGAGAATGGCAGGGACACCACCATTCCCAGGCTACATTTGAAGACTGAGGTGGCAAGACAAGCAAGCAGCCCCAGTCTCTGTGCCTCTGTGCGAGCAGTGCCATGGGCAGATGAGGCTGAGCAACAGCTTTCCAGGCTAGCCCCTTCTGCCTGCCAGCTATCTGCAGACGTTCGCACTTTTGGAGCAGGGCTGCGAAAGGAGCCTGGCAGGGACACCACCATTCCCAGGCTACGTTTGAAGTTTGAGGTGGCAAGACAAGCAAGAAGCCCCAGTCTCTGTGCCGCTGTGCGAGCAGTGCCATGGGCCGATGAGGCTGAGCAACATCTTTCCAGGCTAGCCCCTTCTGCCTCCCAGCTATCTGCAGGCGTTCGCACTTTTGGAGCAGGGCTGTGAAAGGAGACTGGCAGGGACAGGCACCATGCCCAGCAACGCTTCAAGTTTGAGGTGGCAAGACAAGCAAGCAGCCCCAGTCTCTGTGCCTCTGTGCGAGCAGTGCCATGGGCAGATGAGGCTGACAAACAGCTTTCCAGGCTAGCCCCTTCTGCCTGCCAGCTATCTGCAGACGTTCGCACTTTTGGAGCAGGGCTGCGAAAGGAGCCTCGCAGGGTCCCCCCCCTTCCCAGGCTACGTTTCAAGTTTGAGGTGGCAAGACAAGCAAGCAGCCTCAGTCTCTGTGCCTCTTTGTGAGCAGTGCCATGGGCAGATGAGGCTGACAAACAGCTTTCCAGGCTAGCCCCTTCTGCCTGCCAGCTATCTGCAGACGTTCGCACTTTCGGAGCAGGGCTGCGAAAGGAGCCTGGCAGGGACACCACCATTCCCAGCCTACGTTTGAAGTTTGAGGTGGCAAGACAAGCAAGCAGCCCCAGTCTCTGTGCCTCTGTGCGAGCAGTGCCATGGGCAGATGAGGCTGACAAACAGCTTTCCAGGCTAGCCCCTTCTGCCTGCCTGCTATCTGCAGACGTTCACACTTTTGGAGCAGGGCTGCGAAAGGAGCCTGGCAAGGGACACCACCATTCCCAGGCTACATTTGAAGTTTGAGGCGGCAAGACAAGCAAGCAGCCCCAGTCTCTGTGCCTCTGTGCGAGCAGTGCCATGGGCAGATGAGGCTGAGCAACAGCTTTCCATGCTAGCCCCTTCTGCCTGCCAGCTATCTGCAGACGTTCGCACTTTCGGAGCAGGGCTGCGAAAGGAGCCTCGCAGGGTCCCCCCCTTTCCCAGGATACATTTGAAGATTGAGGTGGCAAGACAAGCAAGCAGCCCCAGTCTCTGTGCCTCTGTGCGAGCAGTGCCATGGGCAGATGAGGCTGAGCAACAGCTTTCCAGGCTAGCCCCTTCTGCCTGCCTGCTATCTACAGACGTTCACACTTTTGGAGCAGGGCTGCGAAAGGAGAATGGCAGGGACACCACCATTCCCAGGCTACATTTGAAGACTGAGGTGGCAAGACAAGCAAGCAGCCCCAGTCTCTGTGCCTCTGTGCGAGCAGTGCCATGGGCAGATGAGGCTGAGCAACAGCTTTCCAGGCTAGCCCCTTCTGCCTGCCATCTATCTGCAGACGTTCGCACTTTTGGAGCAGGGCTGCGAAAGGAGCCTGGCAGGGACACCACCATTCCCAGGCTACGTTTGAAGTTTGAGGTGGCAAGACAAGCAAGAAGCCCCAGTCTCTGTGCCGCTGTGCGAGCAGTGCCATGGGCCGATGAGGCTGAGCAACATCTTTCCAGGCTAGCCCCTTCTGCCTCCCAGCTATCTGCAGGCGTTCGCACTTTTGGAGCAGGGCTGCGAAAGGAGAATGGCAGGGACACCACCATTCCCAGGCTACATTTGAAGACTGAGGTGGCAAGACAAGCAAGCAGCCCCAGTCTCTGTGCCTCTGTGCGAGCAGTGCCTTTGGCCGATGAGGCTGAGCAACAGCTTTCCAGGCTAGCCCCTTCTGCCTGCCAGCTATCTGCAGACGTTCGCACTTTTGGAGCAGGGCTGCGAAAGGAGCCTGGCAGGTACGTCACTATTCCCAGGCTACGTTTGAAGTTTGAGGTGGCAAGACAAGCAAGAAGCCCCAGTCTCTGTGCCGCTGTGCGAGCAGTGCCATGGGCAGATGAGGCTGAGCAACAGCTTTCCAGGCTAGCCCCTTCTGCCTGCCAGATATCTGCAGACGTTCGCACTTTTGGAGCAGGGCTGCGAAAGGAGCGTGGCAGGGACAGCACCATGCCCAGCAACGCTTCACCTTTGAGGTGGCAAGACAAGCAAGCAGCCCCAGTCTCTGTGCCTCTGTGCGAGCAGTGCCATGGGCAGATGAGGCTGACAAACAGCTTTCCAGGCTAGCCCCTTCTGCCTGCCAGCTGTCTGCAGACATTCGCACTTTCGGAGCAGGGCTGCGAAAGGAGCCTCGCAGGGTCCGCCCCCTTCCCAGGATACATTTGAAGCTTGAGGTGGCAAGACAAGCAAGCAGCCCCAGTCTCTGTGCCTCTGTGCGAGCAGTGCCATGGGCAGATGAGGCTGAGCAACAGCTTTCCAGGCTAGCCCCTTCTGCCTGCCAGCTATCTGCAGACGTTCGCACTTTCGGAGCAGGGCTGCGAAAGGAGCCTGGCAGGGACACCACAATGCCCAAGCTACGTTTCAAGTTTGAGGTGGTTAGACAAGCGAGCAGCCCCAGTCTCTGTGCCTCTGTGCGAGCAGTGCCATGGGCAGATGAGGCTGACAAACAGCTTTCAAGGCTAGCCCCTTCTGCCTGCCAGCTATCTGCAGACGTTCGCACTTTCGGAGCAGGGCTGCGAAAGGAGCCTCGCAGGGTCCCCCCCTTTCCCAGGCTACATTTGAAGATTGACTTGGCAAGACAAGGGAGCAGTCCCAGTCTCTGTGCCTCTGTGCGAGCAGTGCCATGGGCAGATGAGGCTGACAAACAGCTTTCCAGGCTAGACCCTTCTGCCTGCCAGCTGTCTGCAGACGTTCGCACTTTCGGAGCAGGGCTGCGAAAGGAGCCTGGCAAGGGACACCACCATTCCCAGGCTAAATTTGAAGTTTGAGGTGGTAAGACAAGCAAGCAGCCCCAGTCTCTGTGCCTCTGTGCGAGCAGTGCCATGGGCAGATGAGGCTGAGAAACAGCTTTCCACGCTAGCCCCTTCTGCCTGCCTGCTATCTGCAGACGTTCACACTTTCGGAGCAGGGCTGCGAAAGGAGCCTGGCAGAGACACCACCATTCCCAGGATACATTTGAAGATTGAGGTGGCAAGACAAGCAAGCAGCCCCAGTCTCTGTGCCTCTGTGCGAGCAGTGCCATGGGCAGATGAGGCTGACAAACAGCTTTCCAGGCTAGCCCCTTCTGCCTGCCAGCTATCTGCAGACGTTCGCACTTTCGGAGCAGGGCTGCGAAAGGAGCCTCGCAGGGTCCCCCCCTTTCCCAGGATACATTTGAAGATTGAGGTGGCAAGACAAGCAAGCAGCCCCAGTCTCTGTGCCTCTGTGCGAGCAGTGCCATGGGCCGATGAGGCTGACAAACAGCTTTCCAGGCTAGCCCCTTCTGCCTGCCAGCTATCTGCAGACGTTCGCACTTTCGGAGCAGGGCTGCGAAAGGAGCCTGGCAGGGTCCCCCCCCTTCCCAGGATACATTTGAAGCTTGAGGTGGCAAGACAAGCAAGCAGCCCCAGTCTCTGTGCCTCTGTGCGAGCAGTGCCATGGGCAGATGAGGCTGAGCAACAGCTTTCCAGGCTAGCCCCTTCTGCCTGCCAGCTATCTGCAGACGTTCGCACTTTCGGAGCAGGGCTGCGAAAGGAGCCTGGCAGGGACAGCACCATGCCCAGCAAGGCTTCCTGTTTGAGGTGGCAAGACAAGCAAGCAGCCCCAGTCTCTGTGCCTCTGTGCGAGCAGTGCCATGGGCAGATGAGGCTGAGCAACAGCTTTCCAGGCTAGCCCCTTCTGCCTGCCAGCTATCTGCAGACGTTCGCACTTTCGGAGCAGGGCTGCGAAAGGAGCCTGGCAGGGACACCACCATTCCCAGGCTACGTTTCAAGTTTGAGGTGGCAAGACAAGCGAGCAGCCCCAGTCTCTGTGCCTCTGTGCGAGCAGTGCCATGGGCAGATGAGGCTGACAAACAGCTTTCCAGGCTAGCCCCTTCTGCCTGCCAGCTATCTGCAGACGTTCGCACTTTCGGAGCAGGGCTGCGAAAGGAGCCTGGCAGGGTCCCCCCCCTTCCCAGGCTACATTTGAAGATTGAGGTGGCAAGACAAGCAAGCAGCCCCAGTCTCTGTGCCTCTTAGTGAGCAGTGCCATAAGCAGATGAGGCTGACAAACAGCTTTCCAGGCTAGCCCCTTCTGCCTGCCAGCTATCTGCAGACGTTCGCACTTTCGGAGCAGGGCTGCGAAAGGAGCCTGGCAGGGTCCCCCCTTCCCAGGCTACATTTGAAGATTGAGGTGGCTAGACAAGCAAGCAGCCCCAGTCTCTGTGCCTCTGTGCGAGCAGTGCCATGGGCAGATGAGGCTGAGCAACAGCTTTCCAGGCTAGCCCCTTCTGCCTGCCAGCTATCTGCAGACGTTCACACTTTTGGAGCAGGGCTGCGAAAGGAGCCTGGCAGGGACACCACCATTCCCAGGCTACATTTCAAGTTTGAGGTTGCAAGACAAGCGAGCAGCCCCAGTCTCTGTGCCTCTGTGCGAGCAGTGCCATGGGCAGATGAGGCTGAGCAACAGCTTTCCAGGCTAGCCCCTTCTGCCTGCCAGCTATCTGCAGACGTTCACACTTTTTGAGCAGGGCTGCGAAAGGAGCCTGGCAGGGACACCACCATGCCCAGGAATGCTTCAAGTTTGAGATGGCAAGACAAGCAAGCAGCCCCAGTCTCTGTGCCTCTGTGCGAGCAGTGCCATGGGCAGATGAGGCTGACAAACAGCTTTCCAGGCTAGCCCCTTCTGCCTGCCAGCTATCTGCAGACGTTCGCACTTTCGGAGCAGGGCTGCGAAAGGAGCCTGGCAGGGACACCACCATTCCCAGGATACGTTTCAAGTTTGAGGTTGCAAGACAAGCGAGCAGCCCCAGTCTCTGTGCCTCTATGCGAGCAGTGCCATGGGACGATGAGGCTGAGCAACAGCTTTCCAGGCTAGTCCCTTCTGCCTGCCTGCTATCTGCAGACGTTCACACTTTCGGAGCAGGGCTGCGAAAGGAGCCTGGCAGGGACACCACCGTTCCCAGGCTACGTTTGAAGTTTGAGGTGGCAAGACAAGCAAGCAGCCCCAGTCTCTGTGCCTCTGTGCGAGCAGTGCCATGGGCAGATGAGGCTGACAAACAGCTTTCCAGGCTAGCCCCTTCTGCCTGCCAGCTATCTGCAGACGTTCGCACTTTCGGAGCAGGGCTGCGAAAGGAGCCTCGCAGGGTCACCCCTTTCCCAGGATACATTTGAAGATTGAGGTGGCAAGACAAGCAAGCAGCCCCAGTCTCTGTGCCTCTGTGCGAGCAGTGCCATGGGCAGATGAGGCTGACAAACAGCTTTCCAGGCTAGCCCCTTCTGCCTGCCAGCTATCTGCAGACATTCGCACTTTCGGAGCAGGGCTGCGAAAGGAGCCTGGCAGGGTCCCCCCCTTCCCAGGCTACATTTGAAGATTGAGGTGGCAAGACAAGCAAGCAGCCCCAGTCTCTGTGCCTCTGTGCGAGCAGTGCCATGGGCCGATGAGGCTGAGCAACAGCTTTCCAGGCTAGTCCCTTCTGCCTGCCTGCTATCTGCAGACGTTCACACTTTCGGAGCAGGGCTGCGAAAGGAGCCTGGCAGGAACACCACCGTTCCCAGGCTACGTTTGAAGTTTGAGGTGGCAAGACAAGCAAGCAGCCCCAGTCTCTGTGCCTCTGTGCGAGCAGTGCCATGGGCAGATGAGGCTGACAAACAGCTTTGCAGGCTAGCCCCTTCTGCCTGCCAGTTATTTGCAGACGTTCGCACTTTCGGAGCAGGGCTGTGAAAGGAGCCTGGCAGGGTCCCCCCCTTCCCAGGCTACATTTGAAGATTGAGGTGGCAAGACAAGCAAGCAGCCCCAGTCTCTGTGCCTCTGTGCGAGCAGTGCCATGGGCCGATGAGGCTGAGCAACAGCTTTCCAGACTAGCCCCTTCTGCCTGCCTGCTATCTGCAGACGTTCACACTTTCGGAGCAGGGCTGCGAAAGGAGCCTGGCAGGGACACCACCGTTCCCAGGCTACGTTTGAAGTTTGAGGTGGCAAGACAAGCAAGCAGCCCCAGTCTCTGTGCCTCTGTGCGAGCAGTGCCATGGGCAGATGAGGCTGACAAACAGCTTTCCAGGCTAGCCCCTTCTGCCTGCCAGCTATCTGCAGACGTTCGCACTTTCGGAGCAGGGCTGCGAAAGGAGCCTCGCAGGGTCACCCCTTTCCCAGGTTACATTTGAAGATTGAGGTGGCAAGACAAGCGAGCAGCCCCAGTCTCTGTGCCTCTGTGCGAGCAGTGCCATGGGCAGATGAGGCTGACAAACAGCTTTGCAGGCTAGCCCCTTCTGCCTGCCAGTTATTTGCAGACGTTCGCACTTTCGGAGCAGGGCTGTGAAAGGAGCATGGCAGGGACACCACCATTCCCAGGCTACGTTTGAAGTTTGAGGTGGCAAGACAAGCAAGCAGCCCCAGTCTCTGTGCCTCTGTGTGAGCAGTGCCATGGGCAGATGAGGCTGACAAACAGCTTTCCAGACTAGCCCCTTCTGCCTGCCAGCTGTCTGCAGACGTTCGCACTTTCGGAGCAGGGCTGCGAAAGGAGCCTGGCAGGGACACCACCATTCCCAGGCTAAATTTAAACTTTGAGGTGGCAAGACAAGCAAGCAGCCCCAGTCTCTGTGCCTCTGTGCGAGCAGTGCCATGGGCAGATGAGGCTGACAAACAGCTTTCCAGGCTAGCCCCTTCTGCCTGCCAGCTGTTTGCAGACGTTCGCACTTTCGGAGCAGGGCTGCGAAAGGAGTCTGGCAGGGACAGGCACCATGCCCAGCAACGCTTCAAGTTTGAGGTGGCAAGACAAGCAAGCAGCCCCAGTCTCTGTGCCTCTGTGCGAGCAGTGCCATGGGCAGATGAGGCTGACAAACAGCTTTCCAGGCTAGCCCCTTCTGCCTGCCAGCTATCTGCAGACGTTCGCACTTTTGGAGCAGGGTTGCGAAAGGAGCCTGGCAGGTACGTCCCTATTCCCAGGCTACGTTTGAAGTTTGAGGTGGCAAGACAAGCGAGCAGCCCCAGTCTCTGTGCCTCTGTGCGAGCAGTGCCATGGGCAGATGAGGCTGAGCAACAGCTTTCCAGGCTAGCCCCTTCTGCCTGCCAGCTATCTGCAGACGTTCGCACTTTCGGAGCAGGGCTGCGAAAGGAGCCTGGCAGGGACACCACAATGCCCAAGCTACGTTTCAAGTTTGAGGTGGTTAGACAAGCGAGCAGCCCCAGTCTCTGTGCCTCTGTGCGAGCAGTGCCATGGGCAGATGAGGCTGAGCAACAGCTTTCCAGGCTAGCCCCTTCTGCCTGCCAGCTATCTGCAGACGTTCGCACTTTCGGAGCAGGGCTGCGAAAGGAGCCTCGCAGGGTCCCCCCCTTTCCCAGGCTACATTTGAAGATTGACTTGGCAAGACAAGCGAGCAGCCCCAGTCTCTGTGCCTCTGTGCGAGCAGTGCCATGGGCAGATGAGGCTGAGCAACAGCTTTCCAGGCTAGCCCCTTCTGCCTGCCAGTTATTTGCAGACGTTCGCACTTTCGGAGCAGGGCTGTGAAAGGAGCATGGCAGGGACACCACCATTCCCAGGCTACGTTTGAAATTTGAGGTGGCAAGACAAGCAAGCAGCCCCAGTCTCTGTGCCTCTGTGCGAGCAGTGCCATGGGCAGATGAGGCTGACAAACAGCTTTCCAGACTAGCCCCTTCTGCCTGCCAGCTGTCTGCAGACGTTCGCACTTTAGGAGCAGGGCTGCGAAAGGAGCCTGGCAGGTACACCACGATTCCCAGGCTAAATTTGAAGTTTGAGGTGGCAAGACAAGCAAGCAGCCCCAGTCTCTGTGCCTCTGTGCGAGCAGTGCCATGGGCAGATGAGGCTGACAAACAGCTTTCCAGGCTAGCCCCTTCTCCCTGCCAGCTGTTTGCAGACGTTCGCACTTTCGGAGCAGGGCTGCGAAAGGAGACTGGCAGGGACAGGCACCATGCCCAGCAACGCTTCAAGTTTGAGGTGGCAAGACAAGCAAGCAGCCCCAGTCTCTGTGCCTCTGTGCGAGCAGTGCCATGGGCAGATGAGGCTGAGCAACAGCTTTCCAGGCTAGCCCCTTCTGCCTGCCAGCTATCTGCAGACGTTCGCACTTTTGGAGCAGGGCTGCGAAAGGAGACTGGCAGGGACAGCACCATGCCCAGGAATGCTTCAAGTTTGAGATGGCAAGACAAGCAAGCAGCCCCAGTCTCTGTGCCTCTGTGCGAGCAGTGCCATGGGCAGATGAGGCTGACAAACAGCTTTCCAGGCTAGCCCCTTCTGCCTGCCAGCTATCTGCAGACGTTCGCACTTTCGGAGCAGGGCTGCGAAAGGAGCCTGGCAGGGACACCACCATTCCCAGGCTACGTTTCAAGTTTGAGGTTGCAAGACAAGCGAGCAGCCCCAGTCTCTGTGCCTCTATGCGAGCAGTGCCATGGGCAGATGAGGCTGAGCAACAGCTTTCCAGGCTAGCCCCTTCTGCCTGCCTGCTATCTGCAGACATTCACACTTTCGGAGCAGGGCTGCGAAAGGAGCATGGCAGGGACACCACCATTCCCAGGCTACGTTTGAAGTTTGAGGTGGCAAGACAAGCAAGCAGCCCCAGTCTCTGTGCCTCTGTGCGAGCAGTGCCATGGGCAGATGAGGCTGACAAACAGCTTTCCAGGCTGGCCCCTTCTGCCTGCCAGCTATCTGCAGACATTCGCACTTTCGGAGCAGGGCTGCGAAAGGAGCCTGGCAGGGTACCCCCCTTCCCAGGCTACATTTGAAGATTGAGGTGGCAAGACAAGCAAGCAGTCCCAGTCTCTGTGCCTCTGTGCGAGCAGTGCCATGGGCCGATGAGGCTGAGCAACAGCTTTCCAGGCTAGCCCCTTCTGCCTGCCTGCTATCTGCAGACGTTCACACTTTCGGAGCAGGGCTGCGAAAGGAGCCTGGCAGGGACACCACCGTTCCCAGGCTACGTTTGAAGTTTGAGGTGGCAAGACAAGCAAGCAGCCCCAGTCTCTGTGCCTCTGTGCGAGCAGTGCCATGGGCAGATGAGGCTGACAAACAGCTTTCCAGGCTAGCCCCTTCTGCCTGCCAGCTATCTGCAGACGTTCGCACTTTTGGAGCAGGGCTGCGAAAGGAGCCTGGCAGGTACGTCCCTATTCCCAGGCTACGTTTGAAGTTTGAGGTGGCAAGACAAGCGAGCAGCCCCAGTCTCTGTGCCTCTGTGCGAGCAGTGCCATGGGCAGATGAGGCTGAGCAACAGCTTTCCAGGCTAGCCCCTTCTGCCTGCCAGCTATCTGCAGACGTTCGCACTTTCGGAGCAGGGCTGCGGAAGGAGCCTGGCAGGGACACCACTATGCACAAGCTACGTTTCAAGTTTGAGGTGGTTAGACAAGCGAGCAGCCCCAGTCTCTGTGCCTCTGTGCGAGCAGTGCCATGGGCAGATGAGGCTGAGCAACAGCTTTCCAGGCTAGCCCCTTCTGCCTGCCAGCTATCTGCAGACGTTCGCACTTTCGGAGCAGGGCTGCGAAAGGAGCCTCGCAGGGTCCCCCCCTTTTCCCAGGATACATTTGAAGATTGAGGTGGCAAGACAAGCGAGCAGCCCCAGTCTCTGTGCCTCTGTGCGAGCAGTGCCATGGGCAGATGAGGCTGACAAACAGCTTTCCAGGCTAGCCCCTTCTGCCTGCCAGTTATTTGCAGACGTTCGCACTTTCGGAGCAGGGCTGTGAAAGGAGCATGGCAGGGAAAAAACCATTCCCAGGTTACGTTTGAAGTTTGAGGTGGCAAGACAAGCAAGCAGCCCCAGTCTCTGTGCCTCTGTGCGAGCAGTGCCATGGGCAGATGAGGCTGACAAACAGCTTTCCAGACTAGCCCCTTCTGCCTGCCAGCTGTTTGCAGACGTTCGCACTTTTGGAGCAGGGCTGTGAAAGGAGACTGGCAGGGACAGGCACCATGCCCAGCAACGCTTCAAGTTTGAGGTGGCAAGACAAGCAAGCAGCCCCAGTCTCTGTGCCTCTGTGCGAGCAGTGCCATGGGCAGATGAGGCTGAGCAACAGCTTTCCAGGCTAGCCCCTTCTGCCTGCCAGCTATCTGCAGACGTTCGCACTTTTGGAGCAGGGCTGCGAAAGGAGCCTGGCAGGGACACCACCATTCCCAGGATACGTTTCAAGTTTGAGGTTGCAAGACAAGCGAGCAGCCCCAGTCTCTGTGCCTCTGTGCGAGCAGTGCCATGGGCAGATGAGGCTGACAAACAGCTTTCCACGCTAGCCCCTTCTGCCTGCCTGCTATCTGCAGACGTTCACACTTTCGGAGCAGGGCTGCGAAAGGATCCTGGCAGGGACACCACCATTCCCAGGCTACGTTTCAAGTTTGAGGTTGCAGGACAAGCGAGCAGCCCCAGTCTCTGTGCCTCTGTGCGAGCAGTGCCATGGGCAGATGAGGCTGAGCAACAGCTTTCCAGGCTAGCCCCTTCTGCCTGCCAGCTATCTGCAGACGTTCGCACTTTTGGAGCAGGGCTGCGAAAGGAGCCTGGCAGGGACACCACCATTCCCAGGCTACGTTTGAAGTTTGAGGTGGCAAGACAAGCAAGAAGCCCCAGTCTCTGTGCCGCTGTGCGAGCAGTGCCATGGGCCGATGAGGCTGAGCAACATCTTTCCAGGCTAGCCCCTTCTGCCTCCCAGCTATCTGCAGGCGTTCGCACTTTTGGAGCAGGGCTGCGAAAGGAGAATGGCAGGGACACCACCATTCCCAGGCTACATTTGAAGACTGAGGTGGCAAGACAAGCAAGCAGCCCCAGTCTCTGTGCCTCTGTGCGAGCAGTGCCTTTGGCCGATGAGGCTGAGCAACAGCTTTCCAGGCTAGCCCCTTCTGCCTGCCAGCTATCTGCAGACGTTCGCACTTTTGGAGCAGGGCTGCGAAAGGAGCCTGGCAGGTACGTCCCTATTCCCAGGCTACGTTTGAAGTTTGAGGTGGCAAGACAAGCAAGAAGCCCCAGTCTCTGTGCCGCTGTGCGAGCAGTGCCATGGGCAGATGAGGCTGACAAACAGCTTTCCAGGCTAGCCCCTTCTGCCTGCCAGCTGTCTGCAGACATTCGCACTTTCGGAGCAGGGCTGCGAAAGGAGCCTGGCAGGGTCCGCCCCCTTCCCAGGATACATTTGAAGCTTGAGGTGGCAAGACAAGCAAGCAGCCCCAGTCTCTGTGCCTCTGTGCGAGCAGTGCCATGGGCAGATGAGGCTGACAAACAGCTTTCCAGGCTAGCCCCTTCTGCCTGCCAGCTATCTGCAGACGTTCGCACTTTTGGAGCAGGGCTGCGAAAGGAGCCTGGCAGGGACAGCACCATGCCCAGCAAGGCTTCATGTTTGAGGTGGCAAGACAAGCAAGCAGCCCCAGTCTCTGTGCCTCTGTGCGAGCACTGCCATGGGCAGATGAGGCTGAGCAACAGCTTTCCAGGCTAGCCCCTTCTGCCTGCCAGCTATCTGCAGACGTTCGCAATTTCGGAGCAGGGCTGCGGAAGGAGCCTGGCAGGGACACCACCATTCCCAGGCTACGTTTCAAGTTTCAGGTGGCAAGACAAGCGAGCAGCCCCAGTCTCTGTGCCTCTGTGCGAGCAGTGCCATGGGCAGATGAGGCTGACAAACAGCTTTCCAGGCTAGCCCCTTCTGCCTGCCAGCTATCTGCAGACGTTCGCACTTTCGGAGCAGGGCTGCGAAAGGAGCCTGGCAGGGTCCCCCCCCTTCCCAGGCTACATTTGAAGATTGAGGTGGCAAGACAAGCAAGCAGCCCCAGTCTCTGTGCCTCTTAGTGAGCAGTGCCGTAAGCAGATGAGGCTGACAAACAGCTTTCCAGGCTAGCCCCTTCTGCCTGCCAGCTATCTGCAGACGTTCGCACTTTTGGAGCAGGGCTGCGAAAGGAGCCTGGCAGGGACAGCACCATGCCCAGCAAGGCTTCATGTTTGAGGTGGCAAGACAAGCAAGCAGCCCCAGTCTCTGTGCCTCTGTACGAGCAGTGCCATGGGCAGATGAGGCTGAGCAACAGCTTTCCATGCTACCCCTTCTGCCTGCCAGCTATCTGCAGACGTTCGCACTTTCGGAGCAGGGCTGCGAAAGGAGCCTGGCAGGGACACCACCATTCACAGGCTACGTTTCAAGTTTGAGGTTGCAAGACAAGCGAGCAGCCCCAGTCTCTGTGCCTCTGTGCGAGCAGTGCCATGGGCAGATGAGGCTGAGCAACAGCTTTCCAGGCTAGCCCCTTCTGCCTGCCAGCTATCTGCAGACGTTCGCACTTTCGGAGCAGGGCTGCGAAAGGAGCCTGGCAGGGTCCCCCCCCTTCCCAGGCTACATTTGAAGTTTGAGGTGGCAAGACAAGCAAGCAGCCCCAGTCTCTGTGCCTCTGTGCGAGCAGTGCCATGGGCAGATGAGGCTGAGCAACAGCTTTCCAGGCTAGCCCCTTCTGCCTGCCAGCTATCTGCAGACGTTCGCACTTTCGGAGCAGGGCTGCGAAAGGAGCCTCGCAGGGTCCCCCCCTTTTCCCAGGATACATTTGAAGATTGAGGTGGCAAGACAAGCGAGCAGCCCCAGTCTCTGTGCCTCTGTGCGAGCAGTGCCATGGGCAGATGAGGCTGACAAACAGCTTTCCAGGCTAGCCCCTTCTGCCTGCCAGTTATCTGCAGACGTTCGCACTTTCGGAGCAGGGCTGCAAAAGGAGCCTGGCAAGGGACACCACCATTCCCAGGCTAAATTTGAAGTTTGAGGTGGCAAGACAAGCAAGCAGCCCCAGTCTCTGTGCCTCTGTGCGAGCAGTGCCATGGGCAGATGAGGCTGAGCAACAGCTTTCCAGGCTAGCCCCTTCTGCCTGCCAGCTATCTGCAGACGTTCGCACTTTCGGAGCAGGGCTGCGCAAGGAGCCTCGCAGGGTCCCCCCCTTTCCCAGGATACATTTGAAGATTGAGGTGGCAAGACAAGCAAGCAGCCCCAGTCTCTGTGCCTCTGTGCGAGCAGTGCCTTTGGCCGATGAGGCTGACAAACAGCTTTCCAGGCTAGCCCCTTCTGCCTGCCAGCTATCTGCAGACGTTCGCACTTTCGGAGCAGGGCTGCGAAAGGAGCCTGGCAGGTACGTCCCTATTCCCAGGCTACGTTTGAAGTTTGAGGTGGCAAGACAAGCAAGAAGCCCCAGTCTCTGTGCCTCTGTGCGAGCAGTGCCATGGGCAGATGAGGCTGACAAACAGCTTTCCAGGCTAGCCCCTTCTGCCTGCCAGCTATCTGCAGACGTTCACACTTTCGGAGCAGGGCTGCGAAAGGAGCCTGGCAAGGGACACCACCATTCCCAGGCTAAATTTGAAATTTGAGGTGGCAAGACAAGCAAGCAGCCCCAGTCTCTGTGCCTCTGTGCGAGCAGTGCCATGGGCAGATGAGGCTGAGCAACAGCTTTCCACGCTAGCCCCTTCTGCCTGCCTGCTATCTGCAGACGTTCACACTTTCGGAGCAGGGCTGCGAAAGGAGCCTGGCAGGGACACCACCATTCCCAGGATACATTTGAAGATTGAGGTGGCAAGACAAGCAAGCAGCCCCAGTCTCTGTGCCTCTGTGCGAGCAGTGCCTTTGGCCGATGAGGCTGACAAACAGCTTTCCAGGCTAGCCCCTTCTGCCTGCCAGCTATCTGCAGACGTTCGCACTTTCGGAGCAGGGCTGCGAAAGGAGCCTGGCAGGTACGTCCCTATTCCCAGGCTACGTTTGAAGTTTGAGGTGGCAAGACAAGCAAGAAGCCCCAGTCTCTGTGCCGCTGTGCGAGCAGTGCCATGGGCAGATGAGGCTGACAAACAGCTTTCCAGGCTAGCCCCTTCTGCCTGCCAGCTGTCTGCAGACATTCGCACTTTCGGAGCAGGACTGCGAAAGGAGCCTGGCAGGGTCCCCCCCCTTCCCAGGATACATTTGAAGCTTGAGGTGGCAAGACAAGCAAGCAGCCCCAGTCTCTGTGCCTCTGTGCGAGCAGTGCCATGGGCAGATGAGGCTGAGCAAACAGCTTTCCAGGCTAGCCCCTTCTGCCTGCCAGCTATCTGCAGACGTTCGCACTTTCGGAGCAGGGCTGCGAAAGGAGCCTGGCAGGGACACCACCATTCACAGGCTACGTTTCAAGTTTGAGGTTGCAAGACAAGCGAGCAGCCCCAGTCTCTGTGCCTCTGTGCGAGCAGTGCCATGGGCAGATGAGGCTGACAAACAGCTTTCCAGGCTAGCCCCTTCTGCCTGCCAGCTATCTGCAGACGTTCGCACTTTCGGAGCAGGGCTGCGAAAGGAGCCTGGCAGGGTCCCCCCCCTTCCCAGGCTACATTTGAAGATTGAGGTGGCAAGACAAGCAAGCAGCCCCAGTCTCTGTGCCTCTTAGTGAGCAGTGCCGTAAGCAGATGAGGCTGACAAACAGCTTTCCAGGCTAGCCCCTTCTGCCTGCCAGCTATCTGCAGACGTTCGCACTTTTGGAGCAGGGCTGCGAAAGGAGCCTGGCAGGGACAGCACCATGCCCAGCAAGGCTTCATGTTTGAGGTGGCAAGACAAGCAAGCAGCCCCAGTCTCTGTGCCTCTGTACGAGCAGTGCCATGGGCAGATGAGGCTGAGCAACAGCTTTCCATGCTAGCCCCTTCTGCCTGCCAGCTATCTGCAGACGTTCGCACTTTCGGAGCAGGGCTGCGAAAGGAGCCTGGCAGGGACACCACCATTCACAGGCTACGTTTCAAGTTTGAGGTTGCAAGACAAGCGAGCAGCCCCAGTCTCTGTGCCTCTGTGCGAGCAGTGCCATGGGCAGATGAGGCTGAGCAACAGCTTTCCAGGCTAGCCCCTTCTGCCTGCCAGCTATCTGCAGGCGTTCGCACTTTCGGAGCAGGGCTGCGAAAGGAGCCTGGCAGGGTCCCCCCCCTTCCCAGGCTACATTTGAAGTTTGAGGTGGCAAGACAAGCAAGCAGCCCCAGTCTCTGTGCCTCTGTGCGAGCAGTGCCATGGGCAGATGAGGCTGAGCAACAGCTTTCCAGGCTAGCCCCTTCTGCCTGCCAGATATCTGCAGACGTTCGCACTTTCGGAGCAGGGCTCCGAAAGGAGCCTGGCAGGGACACCACCATTCCCAGGCTACGTTTCAAGTTTGAGGTGGCAAGACAAGCAAGCAGCCCCAGTCTCTGTGCCTCTGTGCGAGCAGTGCCATGGGCAGATGAGGCTGACAAACAGCTTTCCAGGCTAGCCCCTTCTACCTGCCAGTTGTCTGCAGACGTTCGCACTTTCGGAGCAGGGCTGCGAAAGGAGCCTGGCAAGGGACACCACCATTCCCAGGCTAAATTTGAAGTTTGAGGTGGCAAGACAAGCAAGCAGCCCCAGTCTCTGTGCCTCTGTGCGAGCAGTGCCATGGGCAGATGAGGCTGAGCAACAGCTTTCCAGGCTAGCCCCTTCTGCCTGCCAGCTATCTGCAGACGTTCGCACTTTCGGAGCAGGGCTGCGCAAGGAGCCTCGCAGGGTCCCCCCCTTTCCCAGGATACATTTGAAGATTGAGGTGGCAAGACAAGCAAGCAGCCCCAGTCTCTGTGCCTCTGTGCGAGCAGTGCCTTTGGCCGATGAGGCTGACAAACAGCTTTCCAGGCTAGCCCCTTCTGCCTGCCAGCTATCTGCAGACGTTCGCACTTTCGGAGCAGGGCTGCGAAAGGAGCCTGGCAGGTACGTCCCTATTCCCAGGCTACGTTTGAAGTTTGAGGTGGCAAGACAAGCAAGAAGCCCCAGTCTCTGTGCCTCTGTGCGAGCAGTGCCATGGGCAGATGAGGCTGACAAACAGCTTTCCAGGCTAGCCCCTTCTGCCTGCCAGCTATCTGCAGACGTTCACACTTTCGGAGCAGGGCTGCGAAAGGAGCCTGGCAAGGGACACCACCATTCCCAGGCTAAATTTGAAATTTGAGGTGGCAAGACAAGCAAGCAGCCCCAGTCTCTGTGCCTCTGTGCGAGCAGTGCCATGGGCAGATGAGGCTGAGCAACAGCTTTCCACGCTAGCCCCTTCTGCCTGCCTGCTATCTGCAGACGTTCACACTTTCGGAGCAGGGCTGCGAAAGGAGCCTGGCAGGGACACCACCATTCCCAGGATACATTTGAAGATTGAGGTGGCAAGACAAGCAAGCAGCCCCAGTCTCTGTGCCTCTGTGCGAGCAGTGCCTTTGGCCGATGAGGCTGACAAACAGCTTTCCAGGCTAGCCCCTTCTGCCTGCCAGCTATCTGCAGACGTTCGCACTTTCGGAGCAGGGCTGCGAAAGGAGCCTGGCAGGTACGTCCCTATTCCCAGGCTACGTTTGAAGTTTGAGGTGGCAAGACAAGCAAGAAGCCCCAGTCTCTGTGCCGCTGTGCGAGCAGTGCCATGGGCAGATGAGGCTGACAAACAGCTTTCCAGGCTAGCCCCTTCTGCCTGCCAGCTGTCTGCAGACATTCGCACTTTCGGAGCAGGGCTGCGAAAGGAGCCTGGCAGGGTCCCCCCCCTTCCCAGGATACATTTGAAGCTTGAGGTGGCAAGACAAGTAAGCAGCCCCAGTCTCTGTGCCTCTGTGCGAGCAGTGCCATGGGCAGATGAGGCTGAGCAAACAGCTTTCCAGGCTAGCCCCTTCTGCCTGCCAGCTATCTGCAGACGTTCGCACATTCGGAGCAGGGCTGCGAAAGGAGCCTGGCAGGGACACCACCATTCACAGGCTACGTTTCAAGTTTGAGGTTGCAAGACAAGCGAGCAGCCCCAGTCTCTGTGCCTCTGTGCGAGCAGTGCCATGGGCAGATGAGGCTGAGCAACAGCTTTCCAGGCTAGCCCCTTCTGCCTGCCAGCTATCTGCAGACGTTCGCACTTTCGGAGCAGGGCTGCGAAAGGAGCCTGGCAGGGTCCCCCCTTCCCAGGCTACATTTGAAGTTTGAGGTGGCAAGACAAGCAAGCAGCCCCAGTCTCTGTGCCTCTGTGCGAGCAGTGCCATGGGCAGATGAGGCTGAGCAACAGCTTTCTAGGCTAGCCCCTTCTGCCTGCCAGCTATCTGCAGACGTTCACACTTTTGGAGCAGGGCTGCGAAAGGAGCCTGGCAGGGACACCACCATTCCCAGTCTACGTTTGAAGTTTGAGGTTGCAAGACAAGCGAGCAGCCCCAGTCTCTGTGCCT
Source organism: Opisthocomus hoazin (assembly GCF_030867145.1). NCBI lineage: Eukaryota > Metazoa > Chordata > Aves > Opisthocomiformes > Opisthocomidae > Opisthocomus > Opisthocomus hoazin. The sequence continues at coordinate 274,551 of NC_134450.1, read as the reverse complement.
CTGTGCGAGCAGTGCCATGGGCAGATGAGGCTGAGCAACAGCTTTGCAGGCTAGCCCCTTCTGCCTGCCAGCTATCTGCAGACGTTCGCACTTTCGGAGCAGGGCTGCGAAAGGAGCCTGGCAGGGACACCACCATTCCCAGGATACGTTTCAAGTTTGGGGTTGCAAGACAAGCGAGCAGCCCCAGTCTCTGTGCCTCTATGCGAGCAGTGCCATGGGACGATGAGGCTGAGCAACAGCTTTCCAGGCTAGCCCCTTCTGCCTGCCTGCTATCTGCAGACATTCACACTTTCGGAGCAGGGCTGCGAAAGGAGCCTGGCAGGGACACCACCATTCCCAGGCTACGTTTCAAGTTTGAGGTGGCAAGACAAGCAAGCAGCCCCAGTCTCTGTGCCTCTGTGCGAGCAGTGCCATGGGCAGATGAGGCTGACAAACAGCTTTCCAGGCTAGCCCCTTCTGCCTGCCAGCTATCTGCAGACGTTCGCACTTTTGGAGCAGGGCTGCGAAAGGAGCCTGGCAGGGACACCACCATTCCCAGGCTACGTTTGAAGTTTGAGGTGGCAAGACAAGCAAGCAGCCCCAGTCTCTGTGCCGCTGTGCGAGCAGTGCCATGGGCCGATGAGGCTGAGCAACTTCTTTCCAGGCTAGCCCCTTCTGCCTCCCAGCTATCTGCAGGCGTTCGCACTTTTGGAGCATGGCTGCGAAAGGAGAATGGCAGGGACACCACCATTCCCAGGCTACATTTGAAGACTGAGGTGGCAAGACAAGCAAGCAGCCCCAGTCTCTGTGCCTCTGTGCGAGCAGTGCCATGGGCAGATGAGGCTGACAAACAGCTTTCCAGGCTAGCCCCTTCTGCCTGCCAGCTATCTGCAGACGTTCGCACTTTTGGAGCAGGGCTGCGAAAGGAGCCTGGCAGGGACACCACCATTCCCAGGCTACGTTTGAAGTTTGAGGTGGCAAGACAAGCAAGAAGCCCCAGTCTCTGTGCCGCTGTGCGAGCAGTGCCATGGGCCGATGAGGCTGAGCAACATCTTTCCAGGCTAGCCCCTTCTGCCTCCCAGCTATCTGCAGGCGTTCGCACTTTTGGAGCAGGGCTGCGAAAAGAGAATGGCAGGGACACCACCATTCCCAGGCTACATTTGAAGACTGAGGTGGCAAGACAAGCAAGCAGCCCCAGTCTCTGTGCCTCTGTGCGAGCAGTGCCTTTGGCCGATGAGGCTGATAAACAGCTTTCCAGGCTAGCCCCTTCTGCCTGCCAGCTATCTGCAGACGTTCGCACTTTTGGAGCAGGGCTGCGAAAGGAGCCTGGCAGGGACAGCACCATGCCCAGCAAGGCTTCATGTTTGAGGTGGCAAGACAAGCAAGCAGCCCCAGTCTCTGTGCCTCTGTGCGAGCACTGCCATGGGCAGATGAGGCTGAGCAACAGCTTTCCAGGCTAGCCCCTTCTGCCTGCCAGCTATCTGCAGACGTTCGCACTTTCGGAGCAGGGCTGCGGAAGGAGCCTGGCAGGGACACCACCATTCCCAGGCTACGTTTCAAGTTTCAGGTGGCAAGACAAGCGAGCAGCCCCAGTCTCTGTGCCTCTGTGCGAGCAGTGCCATGGGCAGATGAGGCTGACAAACAGCTTTCCAGGCTAGCCCCTTCTGCCTGCCAGCTATCTGCAGACGTTCGCAATTTCGGAGCAGGGCTGCGAAAGGAGCCTGGCAGGGTCCCCCCCCTTCCCAGGCTACATTTGAAGATTGAGGTGGCAAGACAAGCAAGCAGCCCCAGTCTCTGTGCCTCTTAGTGAGCAGTGCCGTAAGCAGATGAGGCTGACAAACAGCTTTCCAGGCTAGCCCCTTCTGCCTGTCAGCTATCTGCAGACGTTCGCACTTTTGGAGCAGGGCTGCGAAAGGAGCCTGGCAGGGACAGCACCATGCCCAGCAAGGCTTCATGTTTGAGGTGGCAAGACAAGCAAGCAGCCCCAGTCTCTGTGCCTCTGTACGAGCAGTGCCATTGGCAGATGAGGCTGAGCAAACAGCTTTCCAGGCTAGCCCCTTCTGCCTGCCAGCTATCTGTAGACGTTCGCACTTTCGGAGCAGGGCTGCGAAAGGAGCCTGGCAGGGACACCACCATTCACAGGCTACGTTTCAAGTTTGAGGTTGCAAGACAAGCGAGCAGCCCCAGTCTCTGTGCCTCTGTGTGAGCAGTGCCATGGGCAGATGAGGCTGAGCAACAGCTTTCCAGGCTAGCCCCTTCTGCCTACCAGCTGTCTGCAGGCGTTCGCACTTTCGGAGCAGGGCTGCGAAAGGAGCCTGGCAGGGTCCCCCTCCTTCCCAGGCTACATTTGAAGTTGGAGGTGGCAAGACAAGCAAGCAGCCCCAGTCTCTGTGCCTCTGTGCGAGCAGTGCCATGGGCAGATGAGGCTGAGCAACAGCTTTCCAGGCTAGCCCCTTCTGCCTGCCAGATATCTGCAGACGTTCGCACTTTCGGAGCAGGGCTCCGAAAGGAGCCTGGCAGGGACACCACCATTCCCAGGCTACGTTTCAAGTTTGAGGTGGCAAGACAAGCAAGCAGCCCCAGTCTCTGTGCCTCTGTGCGAGCAGTGCCATGGGCAGATGAGGCTGACAAACAGCTTTCCAGGCTAGCCCCTTCTACCTGCCAGTTGTCTGCAGACGTTCGCACTTTCGGAGCAGGGCTGCGAAAGGAGCCTGGCAAGGGACACCACCATTCCCAGGCTAAATTTGAAGTTTGAGGTGGCAAGACAAGCAAGCAGCCCCAGTCTCTGTGCCTCTGTGCGAGCAGTGCCATGGGCAGATGAGGCTGAGCAACAGCTTTCCAGGCTAGCCCCTTCTGCCTGCCAGCTATCTGCAGACGTTCGCACTTTCGGAGCAGGGCTGCGCAAGGAGCCTCGCAGGGTCCCCCCCTTTCCCAGGATACATTTGAAGATTGAGGTGGCAAGACAAGCAAGCAGCCCCAGTCTCTGTGCCTCTGTGCGAGCAGTGCCTTTGGCCGATGAGGCTGACAAACAGCTTTCCAGGCTAGCCCCTTCTGCCTGCCAGCTATCTGCAGACGTTCGCACTTTCGGAGCAGGGCTGCGAAAGGAGCCTGGCAGGTACGTCCCTATTCCCAGGCTACGTTTGAAGTTTGAGGTGGCAAGACAAGCAAGAAGCCCCAGTCTCTGTGCCTCTGTGCGAGCAGTGCCATGGGCAGATGAGGCTGACAAACAGCTTTCCAGGCTAGCCCCTTCTGCCTGCCAGCTATCTGCAGACGTTCACACTTTCGGAGCAGGGCTGCGAAAGGAGCCTGGCAAGGGACACCACCATTCCCAGGCTAAATTTGAAATTTGAGGTGGCAAGACAAGCAAGCAGCCCCAGTCTCTGTGCCTCTGTGCGAGCAGTGCCATGGGCAGATGAGGCTGAGCAACAGCTTTCCACGCTAGCCCCTTCTGCCTGCCTGCTATCTGCAGACGTTCACACTTTCGGAGCAGGGCTGCGAAAGGAGCCTGGCAGGGACACCACCATTCCCAGGATACATTTGAAGATTGAGGTGGCAAGACAAGCAAGCAGCCCCAGTCTCTGTGCCTCTGTGCGAGCAGTGCCTTTGGCCGATGAGGCTGACAAACAGCTTTCCAGGCTAGCCCCTTCTGCCTGCCAGCTATCTGCAGACGTTCGCACTTTCGGAGCAGGGCTGCGAAAGGAGCCTGGCAGGTACGTCCCTATTCCCAGGCTACGTTTGAAGTTTGAGGTGGCAAGACAAGCAAGAAGCCCCAGTCTCTGTGCCGCTGTGCGAGCAGTGCCATGGGCAGATGAGGCTGACAAACAGCTTTCCAGGCTAGCCCCTTCTGCCTGCCAGCTGTCTGCAGACATTCGCACTTTCGGAGCAGGGCTGCGAAAGGAGCCTGGCAGGGTCCCCCCCCTTCCCAGGATACATTTGAAGCTTGAGGTGGCAAGACAAGTAAGCAGCCCCAGTCTCTGTGCCTCTGTGCGAGCAGTGCCATGGGCAGATGAGGCTGAGCAAACAGCTTTCCAGGCTAGCCCCTTCTGCCTGCCAGCTATCTGCAGACGTTCGCACTTTCGGAGCAGGGCTGCGAAAGGAGCCTGGCAGGGACACCACCATTCACAGGCTACGTTTCAAGTTTGAGGTTGCAAGACAAGCGAGCAGCCCCAGTCTCTGTGCCTCTGTGCGAGCAGTGCCATGGGCAGATGAGGCTGAGCAACAGCTTTCCAGGCTAGCCCCTTCTGCCTGCCAGCTATCTGCAGACGTTCGCACTTTCGGAGCAGGGCTGCGAAAGGAGCCTGGCAGGGTCCCCCCTTCCCAGGCTACATTTGAAGTTTGAGGTGGCAAGACAAGCAAGCAGCCCCAGTCTCTGTGCCTCTGTGCGAGCAGTGCCATGGGCAGATGAGGCTGAGCAACAGCTTTCTAGGCTAGCCCCTTCTGCCTGCCAGCTATCTGCAGACGTTCACACTTTTGGAGCAGGGCTGCGAAAGGAGCCTGGCAGGGACACCACCATTCCCAGTCTACGTTTGAAGTTTGAGGTTGCAAGACAAGCGAGCAGCCCCAGTCTCTGTGCCTCTGTGCGAGCAGTGCCATGGGCAGATGAGGCTGAGCAACAGCTTTGCAGGCTAGCCCCTTCTGCCTGCCAGCTATCTGCAGACGTTCGCACTTTCGGAGCAGGGCTGCGAAAGGAGCCTGGCAGGGACACCACCATTCCCAGGATACGTTTCAAGTTTGGGGTTGCAAGACAAGCGAGCAGCCCCAGTCTCTGTGCCTCTATGCGAGCAGTGCCATGGGACGATGAGGCTGAGCAACAGCTTTCCAGGCTAGCCCCTTCTGCCTGCCTGCTATCTGCAGACATTCACACTTTCGGAGCAGGGCTGCGAAAGGAGCCTGGCAGGGACACCACCATTCCCAGGCTACGTTTCAAGTTTGAGGTGGCAAGACAAGCAAGCAGCCCCAGTCTCTGTGCCTCTGTGCGAGCAGTGCCATGGGCAGATGAGGCTGACAAACAGCTTTCCAGGCTAGCCCCTTCTGCCTGCCAGCTATCTGCAGACGTTCGCACTTTTGGAGCAGGGCTGCGAAAGGAGCCTGGCAGGGACACCACCATTCCCAGGCTACGTTTGAAGTTTGAGGTGGCAAGACAAGCAAGCAGCCCCAGTCTCTGTGCCGCTGTGCGAGCAGTGCCATGGGCCGATGAGGCTGAGCAACTTCTTTCCAGGCTAGCCCCTTCTGCCTCCCAGCTATCTGCAGGCGTTCGCACTTTTGGAGCATGGCTGCGAAAGGAGAATGGCAGGGACACCACCATTCCCAGGCTACATTTGAAGACTGAGGTGGCAAGACAAGCAAGCAGCCCCAGTCTCTGTGCCTCTGTGCGAGCAGTGCCATGGGCAGATGAGGCTGACAAACAGCTTTCCAGGCTAGCCCCTTCTGCCTGCCAGCTATCTGCAGACGTTCGCACTTTTGGAGCAGGGCTGCGAAAGGAGCCTGGCAGGGACACCACCATTCCCAGGCTACGTTTGAAGTTTGAGGTGGCAAGACAAGCAAGAAGCCCCAGTCTCTGTGCCGCTGTGCGAGCAGTGCCATGGGCCGATGAGGCTGAGCAACATCTTTCCAGGCTAGCCCCTTCTGCCTCCCAGCTATCTGCAGGCGTTCGCACTTTTGGAGCAGGGCTGCGAAAAGAGAATGGCAGGGACACCACCATTCCCAGGCTACATTTGAAGACTGAGGTGGCAAGACAAGCAAGCAGCCCCAGTCTCTGTGCCTCTGTGCGAGCAGTGCCTTTGGCCGATGAGGCTGATAAACAGCTTTCCAGGCTAGCCCCTTCTGCCTGCCAGCTATCTGCAGACGTTCGCACTTTTGGAGCAGGGCTGCGAAAGGAGCCTGGCAGGGACAGCACCATGCCCAGCAAGGCTTCATGTTTGAGGTGGCAAGACAAGCAAGCAGCCCCAGTCTCTGTGCCTCTGTGCGAGCACTGCCATGGGCAGATGAGGCTGAGCAACAGCTTTCCAGGCTAGCCCCTTCTGCCTGCCAGCTATCTGCAGACGTTCGCACTTTCGGAGCAGGGCTGCGGAAGGAGCCTGGCAGGGACACCACCATTCCCAGGCTACGTTTCAAGTTTCAGGTGGCAAGACAAGCGAGCAGCCCCAGTCTCTGTGCCTCTGTGCGAGCAGTGCCATGGGCAGATGAGGCTGACAAACAGCTTTCCAGGCTAGCCCCTTCTGCCTGCCAGCTATCTGCAGACGTTCGCAATTTCGGAGCAGGGCTGCGAAAGGAGCCTGGCAGGGTCCCCCCCCTTCCCAGGCTACATTTGAAGATTGAGGTGGCAAGACAAGCAAGCAGCCCCAGTCTCTGTGCCTCTTAGTGAGCAGTGCCGTAAGCAGATGAGGCTGACAAACAGCTTTCCAGGCTAGCCCCTTCTGCCTGCCAGCTATCTGCAGACGTTCGCACTTTTGGAGCAGGTCTGCGAAAGGAGCCTGGCAGGGACAGCACCATGCCCAGCAAGGCTTCATGTTTGAGGTGGCAAGACAAGCAAGCAGCCCCAGTCTCTGTGCCTCTGTACGAGCAGTGCCATTGGCAGATGAGGCTGAGCAAACAGCTTTCCAGGCTAGCCCCTTCTGCCTGCCAGCTATCTGCAGACGTTCGCACTTTCGGAGCAGGGCTGCGAAAGGAGCCTGGCAGGGACACCACCATTCACAGGCTACGTTTCAAGTTTGAGGTTGCAAGACAAGCGAGCAGCCCCAGTCTCTGTGCCTCTGTGCGAGCAGTGCCATGGGCAGATGAGGCTGAGCAACAGCTTTCCAGGCTAGCCCCTTCTGCCTGCCAGCTATCTGCAGACGTTCGCACTTTTGGAGCAGGGCTGCGAAAGGAGCCTGGCAGGGACAGCACCATGCCCAGCAAGGCTTTATGTTTGAGGTGGCAAGACAAGCAAGCAGCCCCAGTCTCTGTGCCTCTGTGCGAGCAGTGCCATGGGCAGATGAGGCTGACAAACAGCTTTCCAGGCTAGCCCCTTCTGCCTGCCAGCTATCTGCAGACGTTCGCACTTTCGGAGCAGGGCTGCGGAAGGAGCCTGGCAGGGACACCACCATTCCCAGGCTACGTTTCAAGTTTCAGGTGGCAAGACAAGCGAGCAGCCGCAGTCTCTGTGCCTCTGTGCGAGCAGTGCCATGGGCAGATGAGGCTGACAAACAGCTTTCCAGGCTAGCCCCTTCTGCCTGCCAGCTATCTGCAGACGTTCGCACTTTCGGAGCAGGGCTGCGAAAGGAGCCTGGCAGGGTCCCCCCCCTTCCCAGGCTACATTTGAAGATTGAGGTGGCAAGACAAGCAAGCAGCCCCAGTCTCTGTGCCTCTTAGTGAGCAGTGCCGTAAGCAGATGAGGCTGACAAACAGCTTTCCAGGCTAGCCCCTTCTGCCTGCCAGCTATCTGCAGACGTTCGCACTTTTGGAGCAGGGCTGCGAAAGGAGCCTGGCAGGGACAGCACCATTCACAGGCTACGTTTCAAGTTTGAGGTTGCAAGACAAGCGAGCAGCCCCAGTCTCTGTGCCTCTGTGCGAGCAGTGCCATGGGCAGATGAGGCTGAGCAACAGCTTTCCAGGCTAGCCCCTTCTGCCTGCCAGCTATCTGCAGACGTTCGCACTTTCGGAGCAGGGCTGCGAAAGGAGCCTGGCAGGGTCCCCCCTTCCCAGGCTACATTTGAAGTTTGAGGTGGCAAGACAAGCAAGCAGCCCCAGTCTCTGTGCCTCTGTGCGAGCAGTGCCATGGGCAGATGAGGCTGAGCAACAGCTTTCTAGGCTAGCCCCTTCTGCCTGCCAGCTATCTGCAGACGTTCACACTTTTGGAGCAGGGCTGCGAAAGGAGCCTGGCAGGGACACCACCATTCCCAGTCTACGTTTGAAGTTTGAGGTTGCAAGACAAGCGAGCAGCCCCAGTCTCTGTGCCTCTGTGCGAGCAGTGCCATGGGCAGATGAGGCTGAGCAACAGCTTTGCAGGCTAGCCCCTTCTGCCTGCCAGCTATCTGCAGACGTTCGCACTTTCGGAGCAGGGCTGCGAAAGGAACCTGGCAGGGACACCACCATTCCCAGGATACGTTTCAAGTTTGGGGTTGCAAGACAAGCGAGCAGCCCCAGTCTCTGTGCCTCTATGCGAGCAGTGCCATGGGACGATGAGGCTGAGCAACAGCTTTCCAGGCTAGCCCCTTCTGCCTGCCTGCTATCTGCAGACATTCACACTTTCGGAGCAGGGCTGCGAAAGGAGCCTGGCAGGGACACCACCATTCCCAGGCTACGTTTCAAGTTTGAGGTGGCAAGACAAGCAAGCAGCCCCAGTCTCTGTGCCTCTGTGCGAGCAGTGCCATGGGCAGATGAGGCTGACAAACAGCTTTCCAGGCTAGCCCCTTCTGCCTGCCAGCTATCTGCAGACGTTCGCACTTTTGGAGCAGGGCTGCGAAAGGAGCCTGGCAGGGACACCACCATTCCCAGGCTACGTTTGAAGTTTGAGGTGGCAAGACAAGCAAGCAGCCCCAGTCTCTGTGCCGCTGTGCGAGCAGTGCCATGGGCCGATGAGGCTGAGCAACTTCTTTCCAGGCTAGCCCCTTCTGCCTCCCAGCTATCTGCAGGCGTTCGCACTTTTGGAGCATGGCTGCGAAAGGAGAATGGCAGGGACACCACCATTCCCAGGCTACATTTGAAGACTGAGGTGGCAAGACAAGCAAGCAGCCCCAGTCTCTGTGCCTCTGTGCGAGCAGTGCCATGGGCAGATGAGGCTGACAAACAGCTTTCCAGGCTAGCCCCTTCTGCCTGCCAGCTATCTGCAGACGTTCGCACTTTTGGAGCAGGGCTGCGAAAGGAGCCTGGCAGGGACACCACCATTCCCAGGCTACGTTTGAAGTTTGAGGTGGCAAGACAAGCAAGAAGCCCCAGTCTCTGTGCCGCTGTGCGAGCAGTGCCATGGGCCGATGAGGCTGAGCAACATCTTTCCAGGCTAGCCCCTTCTGCCTCCCAGCTATCTGCAGGCGTTCGCACTTTTGGAGCAGGGCTGCGAAAAGAGAATGGCAGGGACACCACCATTCCCAGGCTACATTTGAAGACTGAGGTGGCAAGACAAGCAAGCAGCCCCAGTCTCTGTGCCTCTGTGCGAGCAGTGCCTTTGGCCGATGAGGCTGATAAACAGCTTTCCAGGCTAGCCCCTTCTGCCTGCCAGCTATCTGCAGACGTTCGCACTTTTGGAGCAGGGCTGCGAAAGGAGCCTGGCAGGGACAGCACCATGCCCAGCAAGGCTTCATGTTTGAGGTGGCAAGACAAGCAAGCAGCCCCAGTCTCTGTGCCTCTGTGCGAGCACTGCCATGGGCAGATGAGGCTGAGCAACAGCTTTCCAGGCTAGCCCCTTCTGCCTGCCAGCTATCTGCAGACGTTCGCACTTTCGGAGCAGGGCTGCGGAAGGAGCCTGGCAGGGACACCACCATTCCCAGGCTACGTTTCAAGTTTCAGGTGGCAAGACAAGCGAGCAGCCCCAGTCTCTGTGCCTCTGTGCGAGCAGTGCCATGGGCAGATGAGGCTGACAAACAGCTTTCCAGGCTAGCCCCTTCTGCCTGCCAGCTATCTGCAGACGTTCGCAATTTCGGAGCAGGGCTGCGAAAGGAGCCTGGCAGGGTCCCCCCCCTTCCCAGGCTACATTTGAAGATTGAGGTGGCAAGACAAGCAAGCAGCCCCAGTCTCTGTGCCTCTTAGTGAGCAGTGCCGTAAGCAGATGAGGCTGACAAACAGCTTTCCAGGCTAGCCCCTTCTGCCTGCCAGCTATCTGCAGACGTTCGCACTTTTGGAGCAGGGCTGCGAAAGGAGCCTGGCAGGGACAGCACCATGCCCAGCAAGGCTTCATGTTTGAGGTGGCAAGACAAGCAAGCAGCCCCAGTCTCTGTGCCTCTGTACGAGCAGTGCCATTGGCAGATGAGGCTGAGCAAACAGCTTTCCAGGCTAGCCCCTTCTGCCTGCCAGCTATCTGCAGACGTTCGCACTTTCGGAGCAGGGCTGCGAAAGGAGCCTGGCAGGGACACCACCATTCACAGGCTACGTTTCAAGTTTGAGGTTGCAAGACAAGCGAGCAGCCCCAGTCTCTGTGCCTCTGTGCGAGCAGTGCCATGGGCAGATGAGGCTGAGCAACAGCTTTCCAGGCTAGCCCCTTCTGCCTACCAGCTGTCTGCAGGCGTTCGCACTTTCGGAGCAGGGCTGCGAAAGGAGCCTGGCAGGGTCCCCCTCCTTCCCAGGCTACATTTGAAGTTGGAGGTGGCAAGACAAGCAAGCAGCCCCAGTCTCTGTGCCTCTGTGCGAGCAGTGCCATGGGCAGATGAGGCTGACAAACAGCTTTCCAGGCTAGCCCCTTCTGCCTGCCAGCTATCTGCAGACGTTCGCACTTTCGGAGCAGGGCTCCGAAAGGAGCCTGGCAGGGACACCACCATTCCCAGGCTACGTTTCAAGTTTAAGGTAGCAAGACAAGCAAGCAGCCCCAGTCTCTGTGCCTCTGTGCGAGCAGTGCCATGGGTAGATGAGGCTGAGCAACAGCTTTCCATGCTAGCCCCTTCTGCCTGCCAGCTATCTGCAGACGTTCGCACTTTCGGAGCAGGGCTGCGAAAGGAGCCTGGCAGGGTCCCCCCTTCCCAGGCTACATTTGAAGTTTGAGGTGGCAAGACAAGCAAGCAGCCCCAGTCTCTGTGCCTCTGTGCGAGCAGTGCCATGGGCAGATGAGGCTGAGCAACAGCTTTCTAGGCTAGCCCCTTCTGCCTGCCAGCTATCTGCAGACGTTCACACTTTTGGAGCAGGGCTGCGAAAGGAGCCTGGCAGGGACACCACCATTCCCAGTCTACGTTTGAAGTTTGAGGTTGCAAGACAAGCGAGCAGCCCCAGTCTCTGTGCCTCTGTGCGAGCAGTGCCATGGGCAGATGAGGCTGAGCAACAGCTTTGCAGGCTAGCCCCTTCTGCCTGCCAGCTATCTGCAGACGTTCGCACTTTCGGAGCAGGGCTGCGAAAGGAGCCTGGCAGGGACACCACCATTCCCAGGATACGTTTCAAGTTTGAGGTTGCAAGACAAGCGAGCAGCCCCAGTCTCTGTGCCTCTATGCGAGCAGTGCCATGGGACGATGAGGCTGAGCAACAGCTTTCCAGGCTAGCCCCTTCTGCCTGCCTGCTATCTGCAGACATTCACACTTTCGGAGCAGGGCTGCGAAAGGAGCCTGGCAGGGACACCACCATTCCCAGGCTACGTTTCAAGTTTGAGGTGGCAAGACAAGCAAGCAGCCCCAGTCTCTGTGCCTCTGTGCGAGCAGTGCCATGGGCAGATGAGGCTGACAAACAGCTTTCCAGGCTAGCCCCTTCTGCCTGCCTGCTATCTGCAGACGTTCGCACTTTTGGAGCAGGGTTGCGAAAGGAGCCTGACAGGGACACCACCATTCCCAGGCTACGTTTGAAGTTTGAGGTGGCAAGACAAGCAAGCAGCCCCAGTCTCTGTGCCGCTGTGCGAGCAGTGCCATGGGCCGATGAGGCTGAGCAACATCTTTCCAGGCTAGCCCCTTCTGCCTCCCAGCTATCTGCAGGCGTTCGCACTTTTGGAGCAGGGCTGCGAAAGGAGAATGGCAGGGACACCACCATTCCCAGGCTACATTTGAAGACTGAGGTGGCAAGACAAGCAAGCAGCCCCAGTCTCTGTGCCTCTGTGCGAGCAGTGCCATGGGCAGATGAGGCTGAGCAACAGCTTTCCAGGCTAGCCCCTTCTGCCTGCCAGCTATCTGCAGACGTTCGCACTTTTGGAGCAGGGCTGCGAAAGGAGCCTGGCAGGGACACCACCATTCCCAGGCTACGTTTGAAGTTTGAGGTGGCAAGACAAGCAAGAAGCCCCAGTCTCTGTGCCGCTGTGCGAGCAGTGCCATGGGCCGATGAGGCTGAGCAACATCTTTCCAGGCTAGCCCCTTCTGCCTCCCAGCTATCTGCAGGCGTTCGCACTTTTGGAGCAGGGCTGCGAAAGGAGAATGGCAGGGACACCACCATTCCCAGGCTACATTTGAAGACTGAGGTGGCAAGACAAGCAAGCAGCCCCAGTCTCTGTGCCTCTGTGCGAGCAGTGCCTTTGGCCGATGAGGCTGACAAACAGCTTTCCAGGCTAGCCCCTTCTGCCTGCCAGCTATCTGCAGACGTTCGCACTTTTGGAGCAGGGCTGCGAAAGGAGCCTGGCAGGTACGTCCCTATTCCCAGGCTACGTTTGAAGTTTGAGGTGGCAAGACAAGCAAGAAGCCCCAGTCTCTGTGCCGCTGTGCGAGCAGTGCCATGGGCAGATGAGGCTGAGCAACAGCTTTCCAGGCTAGCCCCTTCTGCCTGTCAGATATCTGCAGACGTTCGCACTTTTGGAGCAGGGCTGCGAAAGGAGCGTGGCAGGGACAGCACCATGCCCAGCAACGCTTCACGTTTGAGGTGGCAAGACAAGCAAGCAGCCCCAGTCTCTGTGCCTCTGTGCGAGCACTGCCATGGGCAGATGAGGCTGACAAACAGCTTTCCAGGCTAGCCCCTTCTGCCTGCCAGCTGTCTGCAGACATTCGCACTTTCGGAGCAGGGCTGCGAAAGGAGCCTGGCAGGGTCCCCCCCCCTTCCCAGGCTACATTTGAAGATTGAGGTGGCAAGACAAGCAAGCAGCCCCAGTCTCTGTGCCTCTGTGCGAGCAGTGCCATGGGCAGATGAGGCTGAGCAACAGCTTTCCAGGCTAGCCCCTTCTGCCTGCCAGCTATCTGCAGACGTTCGCACTTTTGGAGCAGGGCTGCGAAAGGAGCCTGGCAGGGACAGCACCATGCCCAGCAAGGCTTCATGTTTGAGGTGGCAAGACAAGCAAGCAGCCCCAGTCTCTGTGCCTCTGTGCGAGCAGTGCCATGGGCAGATGAGGCTGAGCAACAGCTTTCCAGGCTAGCCCCTTCTGCCTGCCAGCTATCTGCAGACGTTCGCACTTTCGGAGCAGGGCTGCGGAAGGAGCCTGGCAGGGACACCACCATTCCCAGGATACGTTTCAAGTTTCAGGTGGCAAGACAAGCGAGCAGCCCCAGTCTCTGTGCCTCTGTGCGAGCAGTGCCATGGGCAGATGAGGCTGACAAACAGCTTTCCAGGCTAGCCCCTTCTGCCTGCCAGCTATCTGCAGACGTTCGCACTTTCGGAGCAGGGCTGCGAAAGGAGCCTGGCAGGGTCCCCCCCCTTCCCAGGCTACATTTGAAGATTGAGGTGGCAAGACAAGCAAGCAGCCCCAGTCTCTGTGCCTCTTAGTGAGCAGTGCCGTAAGCAGATGAGGCTGACAAACAGCTTTCCAGGCTAGCCCCTTCTGCCTGCCAGCTATCTGCAGACGTTCGCACTTTTGGAGCAGGGCTGCGAAAGGAGCCTGGCAGGGACAGCACCATGCCCAGCAAGGCTTCATGTTTGAGGTGGCAAGACAAGCAAGCAGCCCCAGTCTCTGTGCCTCTGTGCGAGCAGTGCCATGGGCAGATGAGGCTGAGCAAACAGCTTTCCAGGCTAGCCCCTTCTGCCTGCCAGCTATCTGCAGACGTTCGCACTTTCGGAGCAGGGCTGCGAAAGGAGCCTGGCAGGGACACCACCATTCACAGGCTACGTTTCAAGTTTGAGGTTGCAAGACAAGCGAGCAGCCCCAGTCTCTGTGCCTCTGTGCGAGCAGTGCCATGGGCAGATGAGGCTGAGCAACAGCTTTCCAGGCTAGCCCCTTCTGCCTGCCAGCTATCTGCAGACGTTCGCACTTTTGGAGCAGGGCTGCGAAAGGAGCCTGGCAGGGACAGCACCATGCCCAGCAAGGCTTCATGTTTGAGGTGGCAAGACAAGCAAGCAGCCCCAGTCTCTGTGCCTCTGTGCGAGCAGTGCCATGGGCAGATGAGGCTGACAAACAGCTTTCCAGGCTAGCCCCTTCTGCCTGCCAGCTATCTGCAGACGTTCGCACTTTCGGAGCAGGGCTGCGGAAGGAGCCTGGCAGGGACACCACCATTCCCAGGCTACGTTTCAAGTTTCAGGTGGCAAGACAAGCGAGCAGCCCCAGTCTCTGTGCCTCTGTGCGAGCAGTGCCATGGGCAGATGAGGCTGACAAACAGCTTTCCAGGCTAGCCCCTTCTGCCTGCCAGCTATCTGCAGACGTTCGCACTTTCGGAGCAGGGCTGCGAAAGGAGCCTGGCAGGGTCCCCCCCCTTCCCAGGCTACATTTGAAGATTGAGGTGGCAAGACAAGCAAGCAGCCCCAGTCTCTGTGCCTCTTAGTGAGCAGTGCCGTAAGCAGATGAGGCTGACAAACAGCTTTCCAGGCTAGCCCCTTCTGCCTGCCAGCTATCTGCAGACGTTCGCACTTTTGGAGCAGGGCTGCGAAAGGAGCCTGGCAGGGACAGCACCATGCCCAGCAAGGCTTCATGTTTGAGGTGGCAAGACAAGCAAGCAGCCCCAGTCTCTGTGCCTCTGTACGAGCAGTGCCATTGGCAGATGAGGCTGAGCAAACAGCTTTCCAGGCTAGCCCCTTCTGCCTGCCAGCTATCTGCAGACGTTCGCACTTTCGGAGCAGGGCTGCGAAAGGAGCCTGGCAGGGACACCACCATTCACAGGCTACGTTTCAAGTTTGAGGTTGCAAGACAAGCGAGCAGCCCCAGTCTCTGTGCCTCTGTGCGAGCAGTGCCATGGGCAGATGAGGCTGAGCAACAGCTTTCCAGGCTAGCCCCTTCTGCCTACCAGCTGTCTGCAGACGTTCGCACTTTCGGAGCAGGGCTGCGAAAGGAGCCTGGCAGGGTCCCCCTCCTTCCCAGGCTACATTTGAAGTTTGAGGTGGCAAGACAAGCAAGCAGCCCCAGTCTCTGTGCCTCTGTGCGAGCAGTGCCATGGGCAGATGAGGCTGACAAACAGCTTTCCAGGCTAGCCCCTTCTGCCTGCCAGCTATCTGCAGACGTTCGCACTTTCGGAGCAGGGCTCCGAAAGGAGCCTGGCAGGGACACCACCATTCCCAGGCTACGTTTCAAGTTTAAGGTAGCAAGACAAGCAAGCAGCCCCAGTCTCTGTGCCTCTGTGCGAGCAGTGCCATGGGTAGATGAGGCTGAGCAACAGCTTTCCATGCTAGCCCCTTCTGCCTGCCAGCTATCTGCAGACGTTCGCACTTTCGGAGCAGGGCTGCGAAAGGAGCCTGGCAGGGTCCCCCCTTCCCAGGCTACATTTGAAGTTTGAGGTGGCAAGACAAGCAAGCAGCCCCAGTCTCTGTGCCTCTGTGCGAGCAGTGCCATGGGCAGATGAGGCTGAGCAACAGCTTTCTAGGCTAGCCCCTTCTGCCTGCCAGCTATCTGCAGACGTTCACACTTTTGGAGCAGGGCTGCGAAAGGAGCCTGGCAGGGACACCACCATTCCCAGTCTACGTTTGAAGTTTGAGGTTGCAAGACAAGCGAGCAGCCCCAGTCTCTGTGCCTCTGTGCGAGCAGTGCCATGGGCAGATGAGGCTGAGCAACAGCTTTGCAGGCTAGCCCCTTCTGCCTGCCAGCTATCTGCAGACGTTCGCACTTTCGGAGCAGGGCTGCGAAAGGAGCCTGGCAGGGACACCACCATTCCCAGGATACGTTTCAAGTTTGAGGTTGCAAGACAAGCGAGCAGCCCCAGTCTCTGTGCCTCTATGCGAGCAGTGCCATGGGACGATGAGGCTGAGCAACAGCTTTCCAGGCTAGCCCCTTCTGCCTGCCTGCTATCTGCAGACATTCACACTTTCGGAGCAGGGCTGCGAAAGGAGCCTGGCAGGGACACCACCATTCCCAGGCTACGTTTCAAGTTTGAGGTGGCAAGACAAGCAAGCAGCCCCAGTCTCTGTGCCTCTGTGCGAGCAGTGCCATGGGCAGATGAGGCTGACAAACAGCTTTCCAGGCTAGCCCCTTCTGCCTGCCTGCTATCTGCAGACGTTCGCACTTTTGGAGCAGGGTTGCGAAAGGAGCCTGACAGGGACACCACCATTCCCAGGCTACGTTTGAAGTTTGAGGTGGCAAGACAAGCAAGCAGCCCCAGTCTCTGTGCCTCTGTGCGAGCAGTGCCATGGGCAGATGAGGCTGAGCAACAGCTTTCCAGGCTAGCCCCTTCTGCCTCCCAGCTATCTGCAGACGTTCGCACTTTCGGAGCAGGGCTGCGAAAGGAGCCTGGCAGGGACACCACCATTCCCAGGCTACGTTTGAAGTTTGAGGTGGCAAGACAAGCAAGAAGCCCCAGTCTCTGTGCCGCTGTGCGAGCAGTGCCATGGGCCGATGAGGCTGAGCAACATCTTTCCAGGCTAGCCCCTTCTGCCTCCCAGCTATCTGCAGGCGTTCGCACTTTTGGAGCAGGGCTGCGAAAGGAGAATGGCAGGGACACCACCATTCCCAGGCTACATTTGAAGACTGAGGTGGCAAGACAAGCAAGCAGCCCCAGTCTCTGTGCCTCTGTGCGAGCAGTGCCTTTGGCCGATGAGGCTGACAAACAGCTTTCCAGGCTAGCCCCTTCTGACTGCCAGCTATCTGCAGACGTTCGCACTTTTGGAGCAGGGCTGCGAAAGGAGCCTGGCAGGTACGTCCCTATTCCCAGGCTACGTTTGAAGTTTGAGGTGGCAAGGCAAGCAAGAAGCCCCAGTCTCTGTGCCGCTGTGCGAGCAGTGCCATGGGCAGATGAGGCTGAGCAACAGCTTTCCAGGCTAGCCCCTTCTGCCTGCCAGATATCTGCAGACGTTCGCACTTTTGGAGCAGGGCTGCGAAAGGAGCGTGGCAGGGACAGCACCATGCCCAGCAACGCTTCACGTTTGAGGTGGCAAGACAAGCAAGCAGCCCCAGTCTCTGTGCCTCTGTGCGAGCACTGCCATGGGCAGATGAGGCTGACAAACAGCTTTCCAGGCTAGCCCCTTCTGCCTGCCAGCTGTCTGCAGACATTCGCACTTTCGGAGCAGGGCTGCGAAAGGAGCCTGGCAGGGTCCCCCCCCCTTCCCAGGCTACATTTGAAGATTGAGGTGGCAAGACAAGCAAGCAGCCCCAGTCTCTGTGCCTCTGTGCGAGCAGTGCCATGGGCAGATGAGGCTGACAAACAGCTTTCCAGGCTAGCCCCTTCTGCCTGCCAGCTATCTGCAGACGTTCGCACTTTTGGAGCAGGGCTGCGAAAGGAGCCTGGCAGGGACAGCACCATGCCCAGCAAGGCTTCATGTTTGAGGTGGCAAGACAAGCAAGCAGCCCCAGTCTCTGTGCCTCTGTGCGAGCAGTGCCATGGGCAGATGAGGCTGAGCAACAGCTTTCCAGGCTAGCCCCTTCTGCCTGCCAGCTATCTGCAGACGTTCGCACTTTCGGAGCAGGGCTGCGGAAGGAGCCTGGCAGGGACACCACCATTCCCAGGATACGTTTCAAGTTTCAGGTGGCAAGACAAGCGAGCAGCCCCAGTCTCTGTGCCTCTGTGCGAGCAGTGCCATGGGCAGATGAGGCTGACAAACAGCTTTCCAGGCTAGCCCCTTCTGCCTGCCAGCTATCTGCAGACGTTCGCACTTTTGGAGCAGGGCTGCGAAAGGAGCCTGACAGGGTCCCCCCCCTTCCCAGGCTACATTTGAAGATTGAGGTGGCAAGACAAGCAAGCAGCCCCAGTCTCTGTGCCTCTTAGTGAGCAGTGCCGTAAGTAGATGAGGCTGACAAACAGCTTTCCAGGCTAGCCCCTTCTGCCTGCCAGCTATCTGCAGACGTTCGCACTTTTGGAGCAGGGCTGCGAAAGGAGCCTGGCAGGGACAGCACCATGCCCAGCAAGGCTTCATGTTTGAGGTGGCAAGACAAGCAAGCAGCCCCAGTCTCTGTGCCTCTGTGCGAGCAGTGCCATGGGCAGATGAGGCTGAGCAAACAGCTTTCCAGGCTAGCCCCTTCTGCCTGCCAGCTATCTGCAGACGTTCGCACTTTCGGAGCAGGGCTGCGAAAGGAGCCTGGCAGGGACACCACCATTCACAGGCTACGTTTCAAGTTTGAGGTTGCAAGACAAGCGAGCAGCCCCAGTCTCTGTGCCTCTGTGCGAGCAGTGCCATGGGCAGATGAGGCTGAGCAACAGCTTTCCAGGCTAGCCCCTTCTGCCTGCCAGCTATCTGCAGGCGTTCGCACTT
Source organism: Opisthocomus hoazin (assembly GCF_030867145.1). NCBI lineage: Eukaryota > Metazoa > Chordata > Aves > Opisthocomiformes > Opisthocomidae > Opisthocomus > Opisthocomus hoazin. The sequence goes on along the minus strand of NC_134450.1, from coordinate 256,452 downwards.
TCGGAGCAGGGCTGCGAAAGGAGCCTGGCAGGGTCCCCCCCCTTCCCAGGCTACATTTGAAGTTTGAGGTGGCAATACAAGCAAGCAGCCCCAGTCTCTGTGCCTCTGTGCGAGCAGTGCCATGGGCAGATGAGGCTGAGCAACAGCTTTCCAGGCTAGCCCCTTCTGCCTGCCAGATATCTGCAGACGTTCGCACTTTCGGAGCAGGGCTCCGAAAGGAGCCTGGCAGGGACACCACCATTCCCAGGCTACGTTTCAAGTTTGAGGTGGCAAGACAAGCAAGCAGCCCCAGTCTCTGTGCCTCTGTGCGAGCAGTGCCATGGGCAGATGAGGCTGACAAACAGCTTTCCAGGCTAGCCCCTTCTGCCTGCCAGTTGTCTGCAGACGTTCGCACTTTCGGAGCAGGGCTGCGAAAGGAGCCTGGCAAGGGACACCACCATTCCCAGGCTAAATTTGAAGTTTGAGGTGGCAAGACAAGCAAGCAGCCCCAGTCTCTGTGCCTCTGTGCGAGCAGTGCCTTTGGCCGATGAGGCTGACAAACAGCTTTCCAGGCTAGCCCCTTCTGGCTGCCAGCTATCTGCAGACGTTCGCACTTTCGGAGCAGGGCTGCGAAAGGAGCCTGGCAGGTACGTCCCTATTCCCAGGCTACGTTTGAAGTTTGAGGTGGCAAGACAAGCAAGAAGCCCCAGTCTCTGTGCCGCTGTACGAGCAGTGCCATGGGCAGATGAGGCTGACAAACAGCTTTCCAGGCTAGCCCCTTCTGCCTGCCAGCTATCTGCAGACGTTCGCACTTTCGGAGCAGGGCTGCGCAAGGAGCCTCGCAGGGTCCCCCCCTTTCCCAGGATACATTTGAAGATTGAGGTGGCAAGACAAGCAAGCAGCCCCAGTCTCTGTGCCTCTGTGCGAGCAGTGCCTTTGGCCGATGAGGCTGACAAACAGCTTTCCAGGCTAGCCCCTTCTGCCTGCCAGCTATCTGCAGGCGTTCGCACTTTCGGAGCAGGGCTGCGAAAGGAGCCTGGCAGGGACACCACCATTCCCAGGCTACGTTTCAAGTTTGATGTGGCAAGACAAGCAAGCAACCCCAGTCTCTGTGCCTCTGTGCGAGCAGTGCCATGGGCAGATGAGGCTGAGCAACAGCTGTCCAGGCTAGCCCCTTCTGCCTGCCAGTTGTCTGCAGACGTTCACACTTTCGGAGCAGGGCTGCGAAAGGAGCCTGGCAAGGGACACCACCATTCCCAGGCTAAATTTGAAATTTGATGTGGCAAGACAAGCAAGCAGCCCCAGTCTCTGTGCCTCTGTGCGAGCAGTGCCATGGGCAGATGAGGCTGAGCAACAGCTTTCCACGCTAGCCCCTTCTGCCTGCCTGCTATCTGCAGACGTTCACACTTTAGGAGCAGGGCTGCGAAAGGAGCCTGGCAGGGACACCACCATTCCCAGGATACATTTGAAGATTGAGGTGGCAAGACAAGCAAGCAGCCCCAGTCTCTGTGCCTCTGTGCGAGCAGTGCCATGGGCAGATGAGGCTGACAAACAGCTTTCCAGGCTAGCCCCTTCTGCCTACCAGCTATCTGCAGACGTTCGCACTTTCGGAGCAGGGCTGCGCAAGGAGCCTCGCAGGGTCCCCCCCTTTCCCAGGATACATTTGAAGTTTGAGGTGGCAAGACAAGCAAGCAGCCCCAGTCTCTGTGCCTCTGTGCGAGCAGTGCCTTTGGCCGATGAGGCTGACAAACAGCTTTCCAGGCTAGCCCCTTCTGCCTGCCAGCTATCTGCAGACGTTCGCACTTTCGGAGCAGGGCTGCGAAAGGAGCCTGGCAGGTACGTCCCTATTCCCAGGCTACGTTTGAAGTTTGAGGTGGCAAGACAAGCAAGAAGCCCCAGTCTCTGTGCCGCTGTGCGAGCAGTGCCATGGGCAGATGAGGCTGACAAACAGCTTTCCAGGCTAGCCCCTTCTGCCTGCCAGCTGTCTGCAGACATTCGCACTTTCGGAGCAGGGCTGCGAAAGGAGCCTGGCAGGGTCCCCCCCCTTCCCAGGATACTTTTGAAGCTTGAGGTGGCAAGACAAGCAAGCAGCCCCAGTCTCTGTGCCTCTGTGCGAGCAGTGCCATGGGCAGATGAGGCTGAGGAACAGCTTTCCAGGCTAGCCCCTTCTGCCTGCCAGCTATCTGCAGACGTTCGCACTTTCGGAGCAGGGCTGCGAAAGGAGCCTGGCAGGGACAGCACCATGCCCAGCAAGGCTTCATGTTTGAGGTGGCAAGACAAGCAAGCAGCCCCAGTCTCTGTGCCTCTGTGCGAGCAGTGCCATGGGCAGATGATGCTGAGCAACAGCTTTCCAGGCTAGCCCCTTCTGCCTGCCAGCTATCTGCAGACGTTCGCACTTTCGGAGCAGGGCTGCGAAAGGAGCCTGGCAGGGACACCACCATTCCCAGGCTACGTTTCAAGTTTGAGGTGGCAAGACAAGCGAGCAGCCCCAGTCTCTGTGCCTCTGTGCGAGCAGTGCCATGGGCAGATGAGGCTGACAAACAGCTTTCCAGGCTAGCCCCTTCTGCCTGCCAGCTATCTGCAGACGTTCGCACTTTCGGAGCAGGGCTGCGAAAGGAGCCTGGCAGGGTCCCCCCCCTTCCCAGGCTACATTTGAATATTGAGGTGGCAAGACAAGCAAGCAGCCCCAGTCTCTGTGCCTCTTAGTGAGCAGTGCCATAAGCAGATGAGGCTGACAAACAGCTTTCCAGGCTAGCCCCTTCTGCCTGCCAGCTATCTGCAGACGTTCGCACTTTTGGAGCAGGGCTGCGAAAGGAGCCTGGCAGGGACAGCACCATGCCCAGCAAGGCTTCATGTTTGAGGTGGCAAGACAAGCTTGAAGCCCCAGTCTCTGTTCCTCTGTGCGAGCAGTGCCATGGGCAGATGAGGCTGAGCAAACAGCTTTCCAGGCTAGCCCCTTCTGCCTGCCAGCTATCTGCAGACGTTCGCACTTTCGGAGCAGGGCTGCGTAAGGAGCCTGGCAGGGACACCACCATTCACAGGCTACGTTTCAAGTTTGAGGTTGCAAGACAAGCAAGCAGCCCCAGTCTCTGTGCCTCTGTGCGAGCAGTGCCATGGGCAGATGAGGCTGAGCAACAGCTTTCCAGGCTAGCCCCTTCTGCCTGCCAGCTATCTGCAGGCGTTCGCACTTTCGGAGCAGGGCTGCGAAAGGAGCCTGGCAGGGTCCCCCTCCTTCCCAGGCTACATTTGAAGTTTGAGGTGGCAAGACAAGCAAGCAGCCCCAGTCTCTGTGCCTCTGTGCGAGCAGTGCCATGGGCAGATGAGGCTGAGCAACAGCTTTCCAGGCTAGCCCCTTCTGCCTGCCAGCTATCTGCAGACGTTCGCACTTTCGGAGCAGGGCTCCGAAAGGAGCCTGGCAGGGACACCACCATTCCCAGGCTACGTTTGAAGTTTGAGGTAGCAAGACAAGCAAGCAGCCCCAGTCTCTGTGCCTCTGTGCGAGCAGTGCCATGGGTAGATGAGGCTGAGCAACAGCTTTCCATGCTAGCCCCTTCTGCCTGCCAGCTATCTGCAGACGTTCGCACTTTCGGAGCAGGGCTGCGAAAGGAGCCTGGCAGGGTCCCCCCTTCCCAGGCTACATTTGAAGTTTGAGGTGGCAAGACAAGCAAGCAGCCCCAGTCTCTGTGCCTCTGTGCGAGCAGTGCCATGGGCAGATGAGGCTGAGCAACAGCTTTCCAGGCTAGCCCCTTCTGCCTGCCAGCTATCTGCAGACGTTCACACTTTTGGAGCAGGGCTGCGAAAGGAGCCTGGCAGGGACACCACCATTCCCAGTCTACGTTTCAAGTTTGAGGTTGCAAGACAAGCGAGCAGCCCCAGTCTCTGTGCCTCTGTGCGAGCAGTGCCATGGGCAGATGAGGCTGAGCAACAGCTTTGCAGGCTAGCCCCTTCTGCCTGCCAGCTATCTGCAGACGTTCGCACTTTCGGAGCAGGGCTGCGAAAGGAGCCTGGCAGGGACACCACCATTCCCAGGATACGTTTCAAGTTTGAGGTTGCAAGACAAGCGAGCAGCCCCAGTCTCTGTGCCTCTATGCGAGCAGTGCCATGGGACGATGAGGCTGAGCAACAGCTTTCCAGGCTAGCCCCTTCTGCCTGCCTGCTATCTGCAGACGTTCACACTTTCGGAGCAGGGCTGCGAAAGGAGCCTGGCAGGGACACCACCATTCCCAGGCTATGTTTCAAGTTTGAGGTGGCAAGACAAGCGAGCAGCCCCAGTCTCTGTGCCTCTGTGTGAGCAGTGCCATGGGCAGATGAGGCTGACAAACAGCTTTCCAGGCTAGCCCCTTCTGCCTGCCAGCTATCTGCAGACATTCGCACTTTCGGAGCAGGGCTGCGAAAGGAGCCTGGCAGGGTCCCCCCCTTCCCAGGCTACATTTGAAGATTGAGGTGGCAAGACAAGCAAGCAGCCCCAGTCTCTGTGCTTCTGTGCGAGCAGTGCCATGGGTCGTTGAGGCTGACAAACAGCTTTCCACGCTAGCCCCTTCTGCCTGCCTGCTATCTGCAGACGTTCACACTTTTGGAGCAGGGCTGCGAAAGGAGCCTGGCAGGGACACCACCGTTCCCAGGCTACGTTTGAAGTTTGAGGTGGCAAGACAAGCAAGCAGCCCCAGTCTCTGTGCCTCTGTGCGAGCAGTGCCATGGGCAGATGAGGCTGACAAACAGCTTTCCAGGCTAGCCCCTTCTGGCTGCCAGCTATCTGCAGACGTTCGCACTTTCGGAGCAGGGCTGCGAAAGGAGCCTGGCAGGTACGTCCCTATTCCCAGGCTACGTTTGAAGTTTGAGGTGGCAAGACAAGCGAGCAGCCCCAGTCTCTGTGCCTCTGTGCGAGCAGTGCCATGGGCAGATGAGGCTGAGCAAGAGCTTTGCAGGCTAGCCCCTTCTGCCTGCCAGCTGTCTGCAGACATTCGCACTTTCGGAGCAGGGCTGCGAAAGGAGCCTGGCAGGGTCCCCCCCTTCCCAGGATACTTTTGAAGCTTGAGGTGGCAAGACAAGCAAGCAGCCCCAGTCTCTGTGCCTCTGTGCGAGCAGTGCCATGGGCAGATGAGGCTGACAAACAGCTTTCCAGGCTAGCCCCTTCTGCCTGCCAGCTATCTGCAGACGTTCGCACTTTCGGAGCAGGGCTGCGAAAGGAGCCTGGCAGGGACACCACCATTCCCAGGCTACGTTTCAAGTTTGAGGTGGCAAGACAAGCGAGCAGCCCCAGTCTCTGTGCCTCTGTGCGAGCAGTGCCATGGGGAGATGAGGCTGACAAACAGCTTTCCAGGCTAGCCCCTTCTGCCTGCCAGCTATCTGCAGACGTTCGCACTTTTGGAGCAGGGCTGCGAAAGGAGCCTGGCAGGGACAGCACCATGCCCAGCAAGGCTTCATGTTTGAGGTGGCAAGACAAGCAAGAAGCCCCAGTCTCTGTGCCTCTGTGCGAGCAGTGCCATGGGCAGATGAGGCTGAGCAAACAGCTTTCCAGGCTAGCCCCTTCTGCCTGCCAGCTATCTGCAGACGTTCGCACTTTCGGAGCAGGGCTGCGAAAGGAGCCTGGCAGGGACACCACCATTCACAGGCTACGTTTCAAGTTTGAGGTTGCAAGACAAGCAAGCAGCCCCAGTCTCTGTGCCTCTGTGCGAGCAGTGCCATGGGCAGATGAGGCTGAGCAACAGCTTTCCAGGCTAGCCCCTTCTGCCTGCCAGCTATCTGCAGGCGTTCGCACTTTCGGAGCAGGGCTGCGAAAGGAGCCTGGCAGGGTCCCCCTCCTTCCCAGGCTACATTTGAAGTTTGAGGTGGCAAGACAAGCAAGCAGCCCCAGTCTCTGTGCCTCTGTGCGAGCAGTGCCATGGGCAGATGAGGCTGACAAACAGCTTTCCAGGCTAGCCCCTTCTGCCTGCCAGCTATCTGCAGACGTTCGCACTTTCGGAGCAGGGCTCCGAAAGGAGCCTGGCAGGGACACCACCATTCCCAGGCTACGTTTGAAGTTTGAGGTAGCAAGACAAGCAAGCAGCCCCAGTCTCTGTGCCTCTGTGCGAGCAGTGCCATGGGTAGATGAGGCTGAGCAACAGCTTTCCATGCTAGCCCCTTCTGCCTGCCAGCTATCTGCAGACGTTCGCACTTTCGGAGCAGGGCTGCGAAAGGAGCCTGGCAGGGTCCCCCCTTCCCAGGTTACATTTGAAGTTTGAGGTGGCAAGACAAGCAAGCAGCCCCAGTCTCTGTGCCTCTGTGCGAGCAGTGCCATGGGCAGATGAGGCTGAGCAACAGCTTTCCAGGCTAGCCCCTTCTGCCTGCCAGCTATCTGCAGACGTTCACACTTTTGGAGCAGGGCTGCGAAAGGAGCCTGGCAGGGACACCACCATTCCCAGGCTACGTTTCAAGTTTGAGGTTGCAAGACAAGCGAGCAGCCCCAGTCTCTGTGCCTCTGTGCGAGCAGTGCCATGGGCAGATGAGGCTGAGCAACAGCTTTGCAGGCTAGCCCCTTCTGCCTGCCAGCTATCTGCAGACGTTCGCACTTTCGGAGCAGGGCTGCGAAAGGAGCCTGGCAGGGACACCACCATTCCCAGGATACGTTTCAAGTTTGAGGTTGCAAGACAAGCGAGCAGCCCCAGTCTCTGTGCCTCTATGCGAGCAGTGCCATGGGACGATGAGGCTGAGCAACAGCTTTCCAGGCTAGCCCCTTCTGCCTGCCTGCTATCTGCAGACGTTCACACTTTCGGAGCAGGGCTGCGAAAGGAGCCTGGCAGGGACACCACCATTCCCAGGCTATGTTTCAAGTTTGAGGTGGCAAGACAAGCAAGCAGCCCCAGTCTCTGTGCCTCTGTGCGAGCAGTGCCATGGGCAGATGAGGCTGACAAACAGCTTTCCAGGCTAGCCCCTTCTGCCTGCCAGCTATCTGCAGACATTCGCACTTTCGGAGCAGGGCTGCGAAAGGAGCCTGGCAGGGTCCCCCCCTTCCCAGGCTACATTTGAAGATTGAGGTGGCAAGACAAGCAAGCAGCCCCAGTCTCTGTGCTTCTGTGCGAGCAGTGCCATGGGCCGATGAGCCTGACAAACAGCTTTCCACGCTAGCCCCTTCTGCCTGCCTGCTATCTGCAGACGTTCACACTTTCGGAGCAGGGCTGCGAAAGGAGCCTGGCAGGGACACCACCGTTCCCAGGCTACGTTTGAAGTTTGAGGTGGCAAGACAAGCGAGCAGCCCCAGTCTCTGTGCCTCTGTGCGAGCAGTGCCATGGGCAGATGAGGCTGAGCAACAGCTTTCCAGGCTAGCCCCTTCTGCCTGCCAGCTATCTGCAGACGTTCGCACTTTCGGAGCAGGGCTGCGGAAGGAGCCTGGCTGGGACACCACAATGCCCAAGCTACGTTTCAAGTTTGAGGTGGTTAGACAAGCGAGCAGCCCCAGTCTCTGTGCCTCTGTGCGAGCAGTGCCATGGGCAGATGAGGCTGAGCAACAGCTTTCCAGGCTAGCCCCTTCTGCCTGCCAGCTATCTGCAGACGTTCGCACTTTCGGAGCAGGGCTGCGAAAGGAGCCTCGCAGGGTCCCCCCCTTTCCCAGGATACATTTGAAGATTGAGGTGGCAAGACAAGCAAGCAGCCCCAGTCTCTGTGCCTCTGTGCGAGCAGTGCCATGGGCAGATGAGGCTGAGCAACAGCTTTCCAGGCTAGCCCCTTCTGCCTGCCAGTTATTTGCAGACGTTCGCACTTTCGGAGCAGGGCTGCGAAAGGAGCCTGGCAGGGACACCACCATTCCCAGGCTAAATTTGAAGTTTGAGGTGGCAAGACAAGCAAGCAGCCCCAGTCTCTGTGCCTCTGTGCGAGCAGTGCCATGGGCAGATGAGGCTGACAAACAGCTTTCCAGGCTAGCCCCTTCTGCCTGCCAGCTGTTTGCAGACGTTCGCACTTTCGGAGCAGGGGTGCGAAAGGAGCCTGGCAGGGACAGGCACCATGCGCAGAAACGCTTCAAGTTTGAGGTGGCAAGACAAGCAAGCAGCACCAGTCTCTGTGCCTCTGTGCGAGCACTGCCATGGGCAGATGAGGCTGACAAACAGCTTTCCAGGCTAGCCCCTTCTGCCTGCCAGCTATCTGCAGACTTTCGCACTTTCGGAGCAGGGCTGCGAAAGGAGCCTGGTAGGGACACCACCATTCACAGGCTACGTTTGAAGTTTGAGGTTGCAAGACAAGCGAGCAGCCCCAGTCTCTGTGCCTCTGTGCGAGCAGTGCCATGGGCAGATGAGGCTGAGCAACAGCTTTCCACGCTAGCCCCTTCTGCCTGCCTGCTATCTGCAGACGTTCACACTTTCGGAGCAGGGCTGCGAAAGGAGCCTGGCAGTGACACCACCATTCCCAGGCTACGTTTCAAGTTTGAGGTTGCAAGACAAGCAAGCAGCCCCAGTCTCTGTGCCTCTGTGCGAGCAGTGCCATGGGCAGATGAGGCTGAGCAACAGCTTTCCAGGCTAGCCCCTTCTGCCTGCCAGCTATCTGCAGACGTTCGCACTTTTGGAGCAGGGCTGCGAAAGGAGACTGGCAGGGACAGCACCAAGCCCAGGAACGCTTCAAGTTTGAGATGGCAAGACAAGCAAGCAGCCCCAGTCTCTGTGCCTCTGTGCGAGCAGTGCCATGGGTAGATGAGGCTGAGCAACAGCTTTCCATGCTAGCCCCTTCTGCCTGCCAGCTATCTGCAGACGTTCGCACTTTCGGAGCAGGGCTGCGAAAGGAGCCTGGCAGGGTCCCCCCTTCCCAGGATACATTTGAAGTTTGAGGTGGCAAGACAAGCAAGCAGCCCCAGTCTCTGTGCCTCTGTGCGAGCAGTGCCATGGGCAGATGAGGCTGAGCAACAGCTTTCCAGGCTAGCCCCTTCTGCCTGCCAGCTATCTGCAGACGTTCACACTTTTGGAGCAGGGCTGCGAAAGGAGCCTGGCAGGGACACCACCATTCCCAGTCTACGTTTCAAGTTTGAGGTTGCAAGACAAGCGAGCAGCCCCAGTCTCTGTGCCTCTGTGCGAGCAGTGCCATGGGCAGATGAGGCTGACAAACAGCTTTCCAGGCTAGCCCCTTCTGCCTGCCAGCTATCTGCAGACATTCGCACTTTCGGAGCAGGGCTGCGAAAGGAGCCTGGCAGGGTCCCCCCCTTCCCAGGCTACATTTGAAGATTGAGGTGGCAAGACAAGCAAGCAGCCCCAGTCTCTGTGCTTCTGTGCGAGCAGTGCCATGGGCCGATGAGGCTGACAAACAGCTTTCCACGCTAGCCCCTTCTGCCTGCCTGCTATCTGCAGACGTTCACACTTTCGGAGCAGGGCTGCGAAAGGAGCCTGGCAGGGACACCACCGTTCCCAGGCTACGTTTGAAGTTTGAGGTGGCAAGACAAGCAAGCAGCCCCAGTCTCTGTGCCTCTGTGCGAGCAGTGCCATGGGCAGATGAGGCTGACAAACAGCTTTCCAGGCTAGCCCCTTCTGCCTGCCAGCTATCTGCAGACGTTCGCACTTTCGGAGCAGGGGTGCGAAAGGAGCCTGGCAGGGACAGGCACCATGCGCAGAAACGCTTCAAGTTTGAGGTGGCAAGACAAGCAAGCAGCACCAGTCTCTGTGCCTCTGTGCGAGCACTGCCATGGGCAGATGAGGCTGACAAACAGCTTTCCAGGCTAGCCCCTTCTGCCTGCCAGCTATCTGCAGACGTTCGCACTTTCGGAGCAGGGCTGCGAAAGGAGCCTGGTAGGGACACCACCATTCACAGGCTACGTTTGAAGTTTGAGGTTGCAAGACAAGCGAGCAGCCCCAGTCTCTGTGCCTCTGTGCGAGCAGTGCCATGGGCAGATGAGGCTGAGCAACAGCTTTCCACGCTAGCCCCTTCTGCCTGCCTGCTATCTGCAGACGTTCACACTTTCGGAGCAGGGCTGCGAAAGGAGCCTGGCAGTGACACCACCATTCCCAGGCTACGTTTCAAGTTTGAGGTTGCAAGACAAGCGAGCAGCCCCAGTCTCTGTGCCTCTGTGCGAGCAGTGCCATCGGCAGATGAGGCTGAGCAACAGCTTTCCAGGCTAGCCCCTTCTGCCTGCCAGCTATCTGCAGACGTTCACACTTTTGGAGCAGGGCTGCGAAAGGAGCCTGGCAGGGACAGCACCAAGCCCAGGAACGCTTCAAGTTTGAGATGGCAAGACAAGCAAGCAGCCCCAGTCTCTGTGCCTCTGTGCGAGCAGTGCCATGGGCAGATGAGGCTGACAAACAGCTTTCCAGGCTAGCCCCTTCTGCCTGCCAGCTATCTGCAGACGTTTGCACTTTTGGAGCAGGGCTGCGAAAGGAGCCTGGCAGGGACACCACCATTCCCAGGCTACGTTTGAAGTTTGAGGTGGCAAGACAAGCAAGCAGCCCCAGTCTCTGTGCCTCTGTGCGAGCAGTGCCATGGGCAGATGAGGCTGAGCAACAGCTTTCCAGGCTAGCCCCTTCTGCCTGCCAGCTATCTGCAGACGTTCGCACTTTCGGAGCAGGGCTGCGAAAGTCGCCTGGCAGGGACACCACCATTCCCAGGATGCGTTTCAAGTTTGAGGTTGCAAGACAAGCGAGCAGCCCCAGTCTCTGTGCCTCTATGCGAGCAGTGCCATGGGACGATGAGGCTGAGCAACAGCTTTCCAGGCTAGCCCCTTCTGCCTGCCTGCTATCTGCAGACATTCACACTTTCGGAGCAGGGCTGCGAAAGGAGCCTGGCAGGGACACCACCATTCCCAGGCTACGTTTGAAGTTTGAGGTGGCAAGACAAGCAAGCAGCCCCAGTCTCTGTGCCTCTGTGCGAGCAGTGCCATGGGCAGATGAGGCTGACAAACAGCTTTCCAGGCTAGCCCCTTCTGCCTGCCAGCTATCTGCAGACATTCGCACTTTCGGAGCAGGGCTGCGAAAGGAGCCTGGCAGGGTCCCCCCCCTTCCCAGGCTACATTTGAAGATTGAGGTGGCAAGACAAGCAAGCAGCCCCAGTCTCTGTGCTTCTGTGCGAGCAGTGCCATAAGCAGATGAGGCTGACAAACAGCTTTCCACGCTAGCCCCTTCTGCCTGCCTGCTATCTGCAGACGTTCACACTTTCGGAGCAGGGCTGCGAAAGGAGCCTGGCAGGGACACCACCGTTCCCAGGCTACGTTTGAAGTTTGAGGTGGCAAGACAAGCAAGCAGCCCCAGTCTCTGTGCCTCTGTGCGAGCAGTGCCATGGGCAGATGAGGCTGACAAACAGCTTTCCAGGCTAGCCCCTTCTGCCTGCCAGCTATCTGCAGACGTTCGCACTTTCGGAGCAGGGCTGCGAAAGGAGCCTGGCAGGTACGTCCCTATTCCCAGGCTACGTTTGAAGTTTGAGGTGGGAAGACAAGCGAGCAGCCCCAGTCTCTGTGCCTCTGTGCGAGCAGTGCCATGGGCAGATGAGGCTGACAAACAGCTTTCCAGGCTAGCCCCTTCTGCCTGCCAGTTATTTGCAGACGTTCACACTTTCGGAGCAGGGCTGCGAAAGGAGCCTGGCAGGGACACCACCATTCCCAGGCTAAATTTGAAGTTTGAGGTGGCAAGACAAGCAAGCAGCCCCAGTCTCTGTGCCTCTGTGCGAGCAGTGCCATGGGCAGATGAGGCTGACAAACAGCTTTCCAGGCTAGCCCCTTCTGCCTGCCAGCTGTTTGCAGACGTTCACACTTTCGGAGCAGGGGTGCGAAAGGAGCCTGGCAGGGACAGGCACCATGCCAAGAAACGCTTCAAGTTTGAGGTGGCAAGACAAGCAAGCAGCACCAGTCTCTGTGCCTCTGTGCGAGCAGTGCCATGGGCAGATGAGGCTGACAAACAGCTTTCCAGGCTAGCCCCTTCTGCCTGCCAGCTATCTGCAGACGTTCGCACTTTCGGAGCAGGGCTGCGAAAGGAGCCTGGTAGGGACACCACCATTCACAGGCTACGTTTGAAGTTTGAGGTTGCAAGACAAGCGAGCAGCCCCAGTCTCTGTGCCTCTGTGCGAGCAGTGCCATGGGCAGATGAGGCTGAGCAACAGCTTTCCACGCTAGCCCCTTCTGCCTGCCAGCTATCTGCAGACGTTCGCACTTTTGGAGCAGGGCTGCGAAAGGAGACTGGCAGGGACAGCACCATGCCCAGGAACGCTTCAAGTTTGAGATGGCAAGACAAGCAAGCAGCCCCAGTCTCTGTGCCTCTGTGCGAGCAGTGCCATGGGCAGATGAGGCTGACAAACAGCTTTCCAGGCTAGCCCCTTCTGCCTGCCAGCTATCTGCAGACGTTCGCACTTTTGGAGCAGGGCTGCGAAAGGAGCCTGGCAGGGACACCACCATTCCCAGGCTACGTTTGAAGTTTGAGGTGGCAAGACAAGCAAGCAGCCCCAGTCTCTGTGCCTCTGTGCGAGCAGTGCCATGGGCAGATGAGGCTGAGCAACAGCTTTCCAGGCTAGCCCCTTCTGCCTGCCAGCTATCTGCAGACGTTCGCACTTTTGGAGCAGGGCTGCGAAAGGAGCCTGGCAGGGACACCACCATGCCCAGCAAGGCTTCATGTTTGAGGTGGCAAGACAAGCAAGCAGCCCCAGTCTCTGTGCCTCTGTGCGAGCAGTGCCATGGGCAGATGAGGCTGACAAACAGCTTTCCAGGCTAACCCCTTCTGCCTGCCAGCTATCTGCAGACGTTCGCACTTTTGGAGCAGGGCTGCGAAAGGAGCCTGGCAGGGACACCACCATTCCCAGGCTACGTTTCAAGTTTGAGGTGGCAAGACAAGCAAGCAGCCCCAGTCTCTGTGCCTCTGTGCGAGCAGTGCCATGGGCAGATGAGGCTGAGCAACAGCTTTCCAGGCTAGCCACTTCTGCCTGCCAGCTATCTGCAGACGTTCGCACTTTCGGAGCAGGGCTCCGAAAGGAGCCTGGCAGGGACACCACCATTCCCAGGCTACGTTTCAAGTTTGAGGCTGCAAGACAAGCGTGCAGCCCCAGTCTCTGTGCCTCTGTGCGAGCAGTGCCATGGGCCGATGAGGCTGAGCAACAGCTTTCCAGGCTAGCCCCTTCTGCCTGCCTGCTATCTGCAGGCGTTCGCACTTTCGGAGCAGGGCTGCGAAAGGAGCGTGGCAGGGACACGACCATTCCCAGGCTAAATTTGAAGTTTGAGGTGGCAAGACAAGCAAGCAGCCCCAGTCTCTGTGCCTCTGTGCGAGCAGTGCCATGGGCAGATGAGGCTGACAAACAGCTTTCCAGGCTAGCCCCTTCTGCCTGCCAGCTATCTGCAGACGTTCGCACTTTCGGAGCAGGGCTGCGAAAGGAGCCTGGCAGGGTCCCCGCCCTTCCCAGGCTACGTTTGAAGTTTGAGGTGGCAAGACAAGCAAGCAGCCCCAGTCTCTGTGCCTCTGTGCGAGCAGTGCCATGGGCAGATGAGGCTGACAAACAGCTTTCCAGGCTAGCCCCTTCTGCCTGCCAGCTATCTGCAGACGTTCGCACTTTTGGAGCAGGGCTGCGAAAGGAGACTGGCAGGGACAGCACCATGCCCAGCAACGCTTCACGTTTCAGGTGGCAAGACAAGCAAGCAGCCCCAGTCTCTGTGCCTCTGTGCGAGCAGTGCCATGGGCAGATGAGGCTGACAAACAGCTTTCCAGGCTAGCCCCTTCTGCCTGCCAGCTATCTGCAGACGTTCGCACTTCCGGAGCAGGGCTGCGAAAGGAGCCTGGCAGGGACACCACCACCATTCCCAGGCTACATTTCAAGTTTGAGGTTGCAAGACAAGCGAGCAGCCCCAGTCTCTGTGCCTCTGTGCGAGCAGTGCCATGGGCAGATGAGGCTGACAAAGAGCTTTCCAGGCTAGCCCCTTCTGCCTGCCTGCTATCTGCAGACGTTCACACTTTCGGAGCAGGGCTGCGAAAGGAGCCTGGCAGGGACACCACCATTCCCAGGCTACGTTTGAAGTTTGAGATGGCAAGACAAGCAAGCAGCCCCAGTCTCTGTGCCTCTGTGCGAGCAGTGCCATGGGCAGATGAGGCTGAGCAACAGCTTTCCAGGCTAGCCCCTTCTGCCTGCCAGCTATCTGCAGACGTTCGCACTTTCGGAGCAGGGCTGCGAAAGGAGCCTGGCAGGGTCCCCCTTCCCAGGCTACATTTGAAGTTTGAGGTGGCAAGACAAGCAAGCAGCCCCAGTCTCTGTGCCTCTGTGCGAGCAGTGCCATGGGCCGATGAGGCTGAGCAACAGCTTTCCAGGCTAGCCCCTTCTGCCTGCCAGCTATCTGCAGACGTTCACACTTTCGGAGCAGGGCTGCGAAAGGAGCCTGGCAGGGACACCACCATTCCCAGGCTACGTTTCAACTTTGAGGTTGCAAGACAAGCGAGCAGCCCCAGTCTCTGTGCCTCTGTGCGAGCAGTGCCATGGGCAGATGAGGCTGACAAACAGCTTTCCAGGCTAGCCCCTTCTGCCTGCCAGCTATCTGCAGACGTTCGCACTTTTGGAGCAGGGCTGCGAAAGGAGCCTGGCAGGGACACCACCATGCCCAGCAAGGCTTCATGTTTGAGGTGGCAAGACAAGCAAGCAGCCCCAGTCTCTGTGCCTCTGTGCGAGCAGTGCCATGGGCAGATGAGGCTGACAAACAGCTTTCCAGGCTAACCCCTTCTGCCTGCCAGCTATCTGCAGACGTTCACACTTTTGGAGCAGGGCTGCGAAAGGAGCCTGGCAGGGACACTACCATTCCCAGGCTAAATTTGAAGTTTGAGGTGGCAAGACAAGCAAGCAGCCCCAGTCTCTGTGCCTCTGTGCGAGCAGTGCCATGGGCAGATGAGGCTGAGCAACAGCTTTCCAGGCTAGCCCCTTCTGCCTGCCAGCTATCTGCAGACGTTTGCACTTTCGGAGCAGGGCTGCGAAAGGAGCCTGGCAGGGACACCACCATTCCCAGGCTACGTTTCAAGTTTGAGGTGGCAAGACAAGCAAGCAGCCCCAGTCTCTGTGCCTCTGTGCGAGCAGTGCCATGGGCCGATGAGGCTGAGCAACAGCTTTCCAGGCTAGCCCCTTCTGCCTGCCAGCTATCTGCAGACGTTCGCACTTTCCGAGCAGGGCTGCGAAAGGAGCGTGGCAGGGACACTACCATTCCCAGGCTAAATTTGAAGTTTGAGGTGGCAAGACAAGCAAGCAGCCCCAGTCTCTGTGCTTCTGTGCGGGCAGTGCCATGGGCAGATGAGGCTGACAAAGAGCTTTCCAGGCTAGCCCCTTCTGCCTGCCAGCTATCTGCAGATGTTCGCACTTTCGGAGCAGGGCTGCGAAAGGAGCCTGGCAGGGTCCCCCCCCTTCCCAGGCTACATTTGAAGTTTGAGGTTGCAAGACAAGCAAGCAGCCCCAGTCTCTGTGCCTCTGTGCGAGCAGTGCCATGGGCAGATGAGGCTGACAAACAGCTTTCCAGGCTAGCCCCTTCTGCCTGACAGCTATCTGCAGACGTTCGCACTTTCGGAGCAGGGCTGCGAAAGGAGACTGACAGGGACAGCACCATGCCCAGCAACGCCTCACGTTTCAGGTGGCAAGACAAGCAAGCAGCCCCAGTCTCTGTGCCTCTGTGCGAGCAGTGCCATGGGCAGATGAGGCTGAGCAACAGCTTTCCAGGCTAGCCCCTTCTGCCTGCCAGCTATCTGCAGACATTCGCACTTTCGGAGCAGGGCTGCGAAAGGAGCCTGGCAGGGTCCCCCCCTTCCCAGGCTACATTTGAAGATTGAGATGGCAAGACAAGCAAGCAGCCCCAGTCTCTGTGCCTCTGTGCGAGCAGTGCCATGGGCAGATGAGGCTGACAAACAGCTTTCCAGGCTAGCCCCTTCTGCCTGCCAGCTATCTGCAGACGTTCGCACTTTTGGAGCAGGGCTGCGAAAGGAGCCTGGCAGGTACGTCCCTATTCCCAGGCTACGTTTCAAGTTTGAGGTGGCAAGACAAGCGAGCAGCCCCAGTCTCTGTGCCTCTGTGCGAGCAGTGCCATGGGCAGATGAGGCTGAGCAACAGCTTTCCAGGCTAGCCCCTTCTGCCTGCCAGCTATCTGCAGACGTTCGCACTTTCGGAGCAGGGCTGCGGAAGGAGCCTGGCTGGGACACCACAATGCCCAAGCTACGTTTGAAGTTTGAGGTGGTTAGAGAAGCGAGCAGCCCCAGTCTCTGTGCCTCTGTGCGAGCAGTGCCATGGGCAGATGAGGCTGAGCAACAGCTTTCCAGGCTAGCCCCTTCTGCCTGCCAACTGTCTGCAGACGTTCGCACTTTCGGAGCAGGGCTGCGAAAGGAGCCTCGCAGGGTCCCCCCCTTTCCCAGGATACATTTGAAGATTGAGGTGGCAAGACAAGCAAGCAGCCCCAGTCTCTGTGCCTCTGTGCGAGCAGTGCCATGGGCAGATGAGGCTGAGCAACAGCTTTCCAGGCTAGCCCCTTCTGCCTGCCAGCTATCTGCAGACGTTCGCACTTTCGGAGCAGGGCTGCGAAAGGAGCCTGGCAGGGACACCACCATTCCCAGGCTAAATTTGAAGTTTGAGGTGGCAAGACAAGCAAGCAGCCCCAGTCTCTGTGCCTCTGTGCGAGCAGTGCCATGGGCAGATGAGGCTGACAAACAGCTTTCCAGGCTAGCCCCTTCTGCCTGCCAGCTGTTTGCAGACGTTCGCCCTTTCGGAGCAGGGGTGCGAAAGGAGCCTGGCAGGGACAGGCACCATGCCCAGAAACGCTTCAAGTTTGAGGTGGCAAGACAAGCAAGCAGCCCCAGTCTCTGTGCCTCTGTGCGAGCAGTGCCATGGGCAGATGAGGCTGACAAACAGCTTTCCAGGCTAGCCCCTTCTGCCTGCCAGCTATCTGCAGACGTTCGCACTTTCGGAGCAGGGCTGCGAAAGGAGCCTGGTAGGGACACCACCATTCACAGGTTACGTTTGAAGTTTGAGGTTGCAAGACAAGCGAGCAGCCCCAGTCTCTGTGCCTCTGTGCGAGCAGTGCCATGGGCAGATGAGGCTGACAAACAGCTTTCCACGCTAGCCCCTTCTGCCTGCCTGCTATCTGCAGACGTTCACACTTTCGGAGCAGGGCTGCGAAAGGAGCCTCGCAGGGTCCCCCTTCCCAGGCTACATTTGAAGTTTGAGGTGGCAAGACAAGCAAGCAGCCCCAGTCTCTGTGCCTCTGTGCGAGCAGTGCCATGGGCCGATGAGGCTGAGCAACAGCTTTCCAGGCTAGCCCCTTCTGCCTGCCAGCTATCTGCAGACGTTCACACTTTCGGAGCAGGGCTGCGAAAGGAGCCTGGCAGGGACACCACCATTCCCAGGCTACGTTTCAACTTTGAGGTTGCAAGACAAGCGAGCAGCCCCAGTCTCTGTGCCTCTGTGCGAGCAGTGCCATGGGCAGATGAGGCTGAGCAACAGCTTTCCAGGCTAGCCCCTTCTGCCTGCCAGCTATCTGCAGACGTTCGCACTTTTGGAGCAGGGCTGCGAAAGGAGCCTGGCAGGGACACCACCATTCCCAGGCTAAATTTGAAGATTGAGGTGGCAAGACAAGCAAGCAGCCCCAGTCTCTGTGCCTCTGTGCGAGCAGTGCCATGGGCAGATGAGGCTGACAAACAGCTTTCCAGGCTAACCCCTTCTGCCTGCCAGCTATATGCAGACGTTCACACTTTTGGAGCAGGGCTGCGAAAGGAGCCTGGCAGGGACACCACCATTCCCAGGCTAAATTTGAAGTTTGAGGTGGCAAGACAAGCAAGCAGCCCCAGTCTCTGTGCCTCTGTGCGAGCAGTGCCATGGGCAGATGAGGCTGAGCAACAGCTTTCCAGGCTAGCCCCTTCTGCCTGCCAGCTATCTGCAGACGTTTGCACTTTCGGAGCAGGGCTGCGAAAGGAGCCTGGCAGGGACACCACCATTCCCAGGCTACGTTTCAAGTTTGAGGTGGCAAGACAAGCAAGCAGCCCCAGTCTCTGTGCCTCTGTGCGAGCAGTGCCATGGGCCGATGAGGCTGAGCAACAGCTTTCCAGGCTAGCCCCTTCTGGCTGCCAGCTATCTGCAGACATTCGCACTTTCGGAGCAGGGCTGCGAAAGGAGCCTCACAGGGTCCCCCCCTTCCCAGGCTACATTTGAAGATTGAGGTGGCAAGACAAGCAAGCAGCCCCAGTCTCTGTGCTTCTGTGCGAGCAGTGCCATGGGCCGATGAGGCTGACAAACAGCTTTCCACGCTAGCCCCTTCTGCCTGCCTGCTATCTGCAGACGTTCACACTTTCGGAGCAGGGCTGCGAAAGGAGCCTGGCAGGGACACCACCGTTCCCAGGCTACGTTTGAAGTTTGAGGTGGCAAGACAAGCAAGCAGCCCCAGTCTCTGTGCCTCTGTGCGAGCAGTGCCATGGGCAGATGAGGCTGACAAACAGCTTTCCAGGCTAGCCCCTTCTGCCTGCCAGCTATCTGCAGACGTTCGCACTTTTGGAGCAGGCCTGCGAAAGGAGCCTGGCAGGTACGTCCCTATTCCCAGGCTACGTTTGAAGTTTGAGGTGGCAAGACAAGCGAGCAGCCCCAGTCTCTGTGCCTCTGTGCGAGCAGTGCCATGGGCAGATGAGGCTGAGCAACAGCTTTCCAGGCTAGCCCCTTCTGCCTGCCAGCTATCTGCAGACGTTCGCACTTTCGGAGCAGGGCTGCAGAAGGAGCCTGGCTGGGACACCACAATGCCCAAGATACGTTTCAAGTTTGAGGTGGTTAGACAAGCGAGCAGCCCCAGTCTCTGTGCCTCTGTGCGAGCAGTGCCATGGGCAGATGAGGCTGACAAACAGCTTTCCAGGCTAGCCCCTTCTGCCTGCCAGCTATCTGCAGACGTTCGCACTTTTGGAGCAGGGCTGCGAAAGGAGCCTGGCAGGGACACCACCATGACCAGCAAGGCTTCATGTTTGAGGTGGCAAGACAAGCAAGCAGCCCCAGTCTCTGTGCCTCTGTGCGAGCACTGCCATGGGCAGATGAGGCTGACAAACAGCTTTCCAGGCTAACCCCTTCTGCCTGCCAGCTATCTGCAGACGTTCACACTTTTGGAGCAGGGCTGCGAAAGGAGCCTGGCAGGGACACTACCATTCCCAGGCTAAATTTGAAGTTTGAGGTGGCAAGACAAGCAAGCAGCCCCAGTCTCTGTGCTTCTGTGCGAGCAGTGCCATGGGCCGATGAGGCTGACAAACAGCTTTCCACGCTAGCCCCTTCTGCCTGCCTGCTATCTGCAGACGTTCACACTTTCGGAGCAGGGCTGCGAAAGGAGCCTGGCAGGGACACCACCGTTCCCAGGCTACGTTTGAAGTTTGAGGTGGCAAGACAAGCAAGCAGCCCCAGTCTCTGTGCCTCTGTGCGAGCAGTGCCATGGGCAGATGAGGCTGACAAACAGCTTTCCAGGCTAGCCCCTTCTGCCTGCCAGCTATCTGCAGACGTTCGCACTTTTGGAGCAGGCCTGCGAAAGGAGCCTGGCAGGTACGTCCCTATTCCCAGGCTACGTTTGAAGTTTGAGGTGGCAAGACAAGCGAGCAGCCCCAGTCTCTGTGCCTCTGTGCGAGCAGTGCCATGGGCAGATGAGGCTGAGCAACAGCTTTCCAGGCTAGCCCCTTCTGCCTGCCAGCTATCTGCAGACGTTCGCACTTTCGGAGCAGGGCTGCGGAAGGAGCCTGGCTGGGACACCACAATGCCCAAGATACGTTTCAAGTTTGAGGTGGTTAGACAAGCGAGCAGCCCCAGTCTCTGTGCCTCTGTGCGAGCAGTGCCATGGGCAGATGAGGCTGACAAACAGCTTTCCAGGCTAGCCCCTTCTGCCTGCCAGCTATCTGCAGACGTTCGCACTTTTGGAGCAGGGCTGCGAAAGGAGCCTGGCAGGGACACCACCATGACCAGCAAGGCTTCATGTTTGAGGTGGCAAGACAAGCAAGCAGCCCCAGTCTCTGTGCCTCTGTGCGAGCAGTGCCATGGGCAGATGAGGCTGACAAACAGCTTTCCAGGCTAACCCCTTCTGCCTGCCAGCTATCTGCAGACGTTCACACTTTTGGAGCAGGGCTGCGAAAGGAGCCTGGCAGGGACACTACCATTCCCAGGCTAAATTTGAAGTTTGAGGTGGCAAGACAAGCAAGCAGCCCCAGTCTCTGTGCCTCTGTGCGAGCAGTGCCATGGGCAGATGAGGCTGAGCAACAGCTTTCCAGGCTAGCCCCTTCTGCCTGCCAGCTATCTGCAGACGTTTGCACTTTCGGAGCAGGGCTGCGAAAGGAGCCTGGCAGGGACACCACCATTCCCAGGCTACGTTTCAAGTTTGAGGTGGCAAGACAAGCAAGCAGCCCCAGTCTCTGTGCCTCTGTGCGAGCAGTGCCATGGGCCGATGAGGCTGAGCAACAGCTTTCCAGGCTAGCCCCTTCTGCCTGCCAGCTATCTGCAGACGTTCGCACTTTCCGAGCAGGGCTGCGAAAGGAGCGTGGCAGGGACACTACCATTCCCAGGCTAAATTTGAAGTTTGAGGTGGCAAGACAAGCAAGCAGCCCCAGTCTCTGTGCCTCTGTGCGGGCAGTGCCATGGGCAGATGAGGCTGACAAAGAGCTTTCCAGGCTAGCCCCTTCTGCCTGCCAGCTATCTGCAGATGTTCGCACTTTCGGAGCAGGGCTGCGAAAGGAGCCTGGCAGGGTCCCCCCCCTTCCCAGGCTACATTTGAAGTTTGAGGTTGCAAGACAAGCAAGCAGCCCCAGTCTCTGTGCCTCTGTGCGAGCAGTGCCATGGGCAGATGAGGCTGACAAACAGCTTTCCAGGCTAGCCCCTTCTGCCTGACAGCTATCTGCAGACGTTCGCACTTTCGGAGCAGGGCTGCGAAAGGAGACTGACAGGGACAGCACCATGCCCAGCAACGCCTCACGTTTCAGGTGGCAAGACAAGCAAGCAGCCCCAGTCTCTGTGCCTCTGTGCGAGCAGTGCCATGGGCAGATGAGGCTGACAAACAGCTTTCCAGGCTAGCCCCTTCTGCCTGCCAGCTATCTGCAGACATTCGCACTTTCGGAGCAGGGCTGCGAAAGGAGCCTGGCAGGGTCCCCCCCTTCCCAGGCTACATTTGAAGATTGAGATGGCAAGACAAGCAAGCAGCCCCAGTCTCTGTGCCTCTGTGCGAGCAGTGCCATGGGCAGATGAGGCTGACAAACAGCTTTCCAGGCTAGCCCCTTCTGCCTGCCAGCTATCTGCAGACGTTCGCACTTTTGGAGCAGGGCTGCGAAAGGAGTGGCAGGTACGTCCCTATTCCCAGGCTACGTTTCAAGTTTGAGGTGGCAAGACAAGCGAGCAGCCCCAGTCTCTGTGCCTCTGTGCGAGCAGTGCCATGGGCAGATGAGGCTGAGCAACAGCTTTCCAGGCTAGCCCCTTCTGCCTGCCAGCTATCTGCAGACGTTCGCACTTTCGGAGCAGGGCTGCGGAAGGAGCCTGGCTGGGACACCACAATGCCCAAGCTACGTTTGAAGTTTGAGGTGGTTAGAGAAGCGAGCAGCCCCAGTCTCTGTGCCTCTGTGCGAGCAGTGCCATGGGCAGATGAGGCTGAGCAACAGCTTTCCAGGCTAGCCCCTTCTGCCTGCCAACTGTCTGCAGACGTTCGCACTTTCGGAGCAGGGCTGCGAAAGGAGCCTCGCAGGGTCCCCCCCTTTCCCAGGATACATTTGAAGATTGAGGTGGCAAGACAAGCAAGCAGCCCCAGTCTCTGTGCCTCTGTGCGAGCAGTGCCATGGGCAGATGAGGCTGAGCAACAGCTTTCCAGGCTAGCCCCTTCTGCCTGCCAGCTATCTGCAGACGTTCGCACTTTCGGAGTAGGGCTGCGAAAGGAGCCTGGCAGGGACACCACCATTCCCAGGCTAAATTTGAAGTTTGAGGTGGCAAGACAAGCAAGCAGCCCCAGTCTCTGTGCCTCTGTGCGAGCAGTGCCATGGGCAGATGAGGCTGACAAACAGCTTTCCAGGCTAGCCCCTTCTGCCTGCCAGCTGTTTGCAGACGTTCGCCCTTTCGAAGCAGGGGTGCGAAAGGAGCCTGGCAGGGACAGGCACCATGCCCAGAAACGCTTCAAGTTTGAGGTGGCAAGACAAGCAAGCAGCCCCAGTCTCTGTGCCTCTGTGCGAGCAGTGCCATGGGCAGATGAGGCTGACAAACAGCTTTCCAGGCTAGCCCCTTCTGCCTGCCAGCTATCTGCAGACGTTCGCACTTTCGGAGCAGGGCTGCGAAAGGAGCCTGGTAGGGACACCACCATTCACAGGTTACGTTTGAAGTTTGAGGTTGCAAGACAAGCGAGCAGCCCCAGTCTCTGTGCCTCTGTGCGAGCAGTGCCATGGGCAGATGAGGCTGACAAACAGCTTTCCACGCTAGCCCCTTCTGCCTGCCTGCTATCTGCAGACGTTCACACTTTCGGAGCAGGGCTGCGAAAGGAGCCTCGCAGGGTCCCCCTTCCCAGGCTACATTTGAAGTTTGAGGTGGCAAGACAAGCAAGCAGCCCCAGTCTCTGTGCCTCTGTGCGAGCAGTGCCATGGGCCGATGAGGCTGAGCAACAGCTTTCCAGGCTAGCCCCTTCTGCCTGCCAGCTATCTGCAGACGTTCACACTTTCGGAGCAGGGCTGCGAAAGGAGCCTGGCAGGGACACCACCATTCCCAGGCTACGTTTCAACTTTGAGGTTGCAAGACAAGCGAGCAGCCCCAGTCTCTGTGCCTCTGTGCGAGCAGTGCCATGGGCAGATGAGGCTGAGCAACAGCTTTCCAGGCTAGCCCCTTCTGCCTGCCAGCTATCTGCAGACGTTCGCACTTTTGGAGCAGGGCTGCGAAAGGAGCCTGGCAGGGACACCACCATTCCCAGGCTAAATTTGAAGATTGAGGTGGCAAGACAAGCAAGCAGCCCCAGTCTCTGTGCCTCTGTGCGAGCAGTGCCATGGGCAGATGAGGCTGACAAACAGCTTTCCAGGCTAACCCCTTCTGCCTGCCAGCTATATGCAGACGTTCACACTTTTGGAGCAGGGCTGCGAAAGGAGCCTGGCAGGGACACCACCATTCCCAGGCTAAATTTGAAGTTTGAGGTGGCAAGACAAGCAAGCAGCCCCAGTCTCTGTGCCTCTGTGCGAGCAGTGCCATGGGCAGATGAGGCTGAGCAACAGCTTTCCAGGCTAGCCCCTTCTGCCTGCCAGCTATCTGCAGACGTTTGCACTTTCGGAGCAGGGCTGCGAAAGGAGCCTGGCAGGGACACCACCATTCCCAGGCTACGTTTCAAGTTTGAGGTGGCAAGACAAGCAAGCAGCCCCAGTCTCTGTGCCTCTGTGCGAGCAGTGCCATGGGCCGATGAGGCTGAGCAACAGCTTTCCAGGCTAGCCCCTTCTGGCTGCCAGCTATCTGCAGACATTCGCACTTTCGGAGCAGGGCTGCGAAAGGAGCCTCACAGGGTCCCCCCCTTCCCAGGCTACATTTGAAGATTGAGGTGGCAAGACAAGCAAGCAGCCCCAGTCTCTGTGCTTCTGTGCGAGCAGTGCCATGGGCCGATGAGGCTGACAAACAGCTTTCCACGCTAGCCCCTTCTGCCTGCCTGCTATCTGCAGACGTTCACACTTTCGGAGCAGGGCTGCGAAAGGAGCCTGGCAGGGACACCACCGTTCCCAGGCTACGTTTGAAGTTTGAGGTGGCAAGACAAGCAAGCAGCCCCAGTCTCTGTGCCTCTGTGCGAGCAGTGCCATGGGCAGATGAGGCTGACAAACAGCTTTCCAGGCTAGCCCCTTCTGCCTGCCAGCTATCTGCAGACGTTCGCACTTTTGGAGCAGGCCTGCGAAAGGAGCCTGGCAGGTACGTCCCTATTCCCAGGCTACGTTTGAAGTTTGAGGTGGCAAGACAAGCGAGCAGCCCCAGTCTCTGTGCCTCTGTGCGAGCAGTGCCATGGGCAGATGAGGCTGAGCAACAGCTTTCCAGGCTAGCCCCTTCTGCCTGCCAGCTATCTGCAGACGTTCGCACTTTCGGAGCAGGGCTGCGGAAGGAGCCTGGCTGGGACACCACAATGCCCAAGATACGTTTCAAGTTTGAGGTGGTTAGACAAGCGAGCAGCCCCAGTCTCTGTGCCTCTGTGCGAGCAGTGCCATGGGCAGATGAGGCTGAGCAACAGCTTTCCAGGCTAGCCCCTTCTGCCTGCCAGCTATCTGCAGACGTTCGCACTTTCGGAGCAGGGCTGCGAAAGGAGCCTCGCAGGGTCCCCCCCTTTCCCAGGATACATTTGAAGATTGAGGTGGCAAGACAAGCAAGCAGCCCCAGTCTCTGTGCCTCTGTGCGAGCAGTGCCATGGGCAGATGAGGCTGAGCAACAGCTTTCCAGGCTAGCCCCTTCTGCCTGCCAGCTATCTGCAGACGTTCACACTTTCGGAGCAGGGCTGCGAAAGGAGCCTGGCAGGGACACCACCATTCCCAGGCTACGTTTCAAGTTTGAGGTGGCAAGACAAGCAAGCAGCCCCAGTCTCTGTGCCTCTGTGCGAGCAGTGCCATGGGCAGATGAGGCTGACAAACAGCTTTCCAGGCTAGCCCCTTCTGCCTGCCAGCTGTTTGCAGACGTTCGCACTTTCGGAGCAGGGGTGCGAAAGGAGCCTGGCAGGGACAGGCACCATGCCCAGAAACGCTTCAAGTTTGAGGTGGCAAGACAAGCAAGCAGCCCCAGTCTTTGTGCCTCTGTGCGAGCAGTGCCATGGGCAGATGAGGCTGACAAACAGCTTTCCAGGCTAGCCCCTTCTGCCTGCCAGCTATCTGCAGACGTTCGCACTTTTGGAGCAGGGCTGCGAAAGGAGCCTGGCAGGGACACCACCATTCCCAGGCTACGTTTGAAGTTTGAGGTGGCAAGACAAGCAAGCAGCCCCAGTCTCTGTGCCTCTGTGCGAGCAGTGCCATGGGCAGATGAGGCTGAGTAACAGCTTTCCAGGCTAGCCCCTTCTGCCTGCCAGTTATTTGCAGACGTTCGCACTTTCGGAGCAGGGCTGCGAAAGGAGCCTGGCAGGGACACCACCATTCCCAGGCTACGTTTCAAGTTTGAGGTGGCAAGACAAGTAAGCAGCCCCAGTCTCTGTGCCTCTGTGCGAGCAGTGCCATGGGCAGATGAGGCTGACAAACAGCTTTCCAGGCTAGCCCCTTCTGCCTGCCAGCTATCTGCAGACGTTCGCACTTTTGGAGCAGGGCTGCGAAAGGAGACTGGCAGGGACAGCACCATGCCCAGCAAGGCTTCATGTTTGAGATGGCAAGACAAGCAAGCAGCCCCAGTCTCTGTGCCTCTATGCGAGCAGTGCCATGGGCAGATGAGGCTGAGCAACAGCTTTCCAGGCTAGCCCCTTCTGCCTGCCAGCTATCTGCAGACGTTCGCACTTTCGGAGCAGGGCTGCGAAAAGAGCCTGGCAGGGAACCCACCATTCCCAGGATACGTTTCAAGTTTGAGGTTGCAAGACAAGCGAGCAGCCCCAGTCTCTGTGCCTCTGTGCGAGCAGTGCCATGGGCCGATGAGGCTGAGCAACAGCTTTCCAGGCTAGCCCCTTCTGCCTGCCTGCTATCTGCAGACGTTCACACTTTCGGAGCAGGGCTGCGAAATGAGCCTGGCAGGGTCCCCCCCCTTCCCAGGCTACGTTTCAAGTTTGAGGTGGCAAGACAAGCAAGCAGCCCCAGTCTCTGTGCCTCTGTGCGAGCAGTGCCATGGGCCGATGAGGCTGACAAACAGCTTTCCAGGCTAGCCCCTTCTGCCTGCCTGCTATCTGCAGACGTTCACACTTTCGGAGCAGGGCTGCGAAAGGAGCCTGGCAGGGACACCAACTTTCCCAGGCTACGTTTGAAGTTTGAGGTGGCAAGACAAGCAAGCAGCCCCAGTCTCTGTGCCTCTGTGCGAGCAGTGCCATGGGCCGATGAGGCTGACAAACAGCTTTCCAGGCTAGCCCCTTCTGCCTGCCAGCTATCTGCAGACGTTCGCACTTTTGGAGCAGGGCTGCGAAAGGAGCCTGGCAGGGACACCACCATGCCCAGCAAGGCTTCATGTTTGAGGTGGCAAGACAAGCAAGCAGCCCCAGTCTCTGTGCCTCTGTGCGAGCAGTGCCATGGGCAGATGAGGCTGACAAACAGCTTTCCAGGCTAACCCCTTCTGCCTGCCAGCTATCTGCAGACGTTCGCACTTTTGGAGCAGGGCTGCGAAAGGAGCCTGGCAGGGACACCACCATTCCCAGGCTAAATTTGAAGTTTGAGGTGGCAAGATAAGCAAGCAGCCCCAGTCTCTGTGCCTCTGTGCGAGCAGTGCCATGGGCAGATGAGGCTGAGCAACAGCTTTCCAGGCTAGCCACTTCTGCCTGCCAGCTATCTGCAGACGTTCGCACTTTCGGAGCAGGGCTCCGAAAGGAGCCTGGCAGGGACACCACCATTCCCAGGCTACGTTTCAAGTTTGAGGCTGCAAGACAAGCGTGCAGCCCCAGTCTCTGTGCCTCTGTGCGAGCAGTGCCATGGGCCGATGAGGCTGAGCAACAGCTTTCCAGGCTAGCCCCTTCTGCCTGCTGCTATCTGCAGGCGTTCGCACTTTCGGAGCAGGGCTGCGAAAGGAGCGTGGCAGGGACACGACCATTCCCAGGCTACATTTGAAGTTTGAGGTGGCAAGACAAGCAAGCAGCCCCAGTCTCTGTGCCTCTGTGCGAGCAGTGCCATGGGCAGATGAGGCTGACAAACAGCTTTCCAGGCTAGCCCCTTCTGCCTGCCAGCTATCTGCAGACGTTTGCACTTTTGGAGCAGGGCTGCGAAAGGAGACTGGCAGGGACAGCACCATGCCCAGCAACGCTTCACGTTTCAGGTGGCAAGACAAGCAAGCAGCCCCAGTCTCTGTGCCTCTGTGCGAGCAGTGCCATGGGCAGATGAGGCTGACAAACAGCTTTCCAGGCTAGCCCCTTCTGCCTGCCAGCTATCTGCAGACGTTCGCACTTTAGGAGCAGGGCTCCGAAAGGAGCCTGGCAGGGACACCACCACCATTCCCAGGCTACATTTCAAGTTTGAGGTTGCAAGACAAGCGAGCAGCCCCAGTCTCTGTGCCTCTGTGCGAGCAGTGCCATGGGCAGATGAGGCTGACAAACAGCTTTCCAGGCTAGCCCCTTCTGCCTGCCAGCTATCTGCAGACGTTCGCACTTTCGGAGCAGGGCTGAGAAAGGAGCCTGGCAGGGACACCACCATTCCCAGGCTACGTTTGAAGTTTGAGGTGGCAAGACAAGCAAGTAGCCCCAGTCTCTGTGCCTCTGTGCGAGCAGTGCCATGGGCAGATGAGGCTGAGCAACAGCTTTCCAGGCTAGCCCCTTCTGCCTGCCAGCTATCTGCAGACGTTCGCACTTTCGGAGCAGGGCTGCGAAAGGAGCCTGGCAGGGTCCCCCTTCCCAGGCTACATTTGAAGTTTGAGGTGGCAAGACAAGCAAGCAGCCCCAGTCTCTGTGCCTCTGTGCGAGCAGTGCCATGGGCCGATGAGGCTGAGCAACAGCTTTCCAGGCTAGCCCCTTCTGCCTGCCAGCTATCTGCAGACGTTCACACTTTCGGAGCAGGGCTGCGAAAGGAGCCTGGCAGGGACACCATCATGCCCAGCAAGGCTTCATGTTTGAGGTGGCAAGACAAGCAAGCAGCCCCAGTCTCTGTGCCTCTGTGCGAGCACTGCCATGGGCAGATGAGGCTGACAAACAGCTTTCCAGGGTAACCCCTTCTGCCTGCCAGCTATATGCAGACGTTCACACTTTTGGAGCAGGGCTGCGAAAGGAGCCTGGCAGGGACACCACCATTCCCAGGCTAAATTTGAAGTTTGAGGTGGCAAGACAAGCAAGCAGCCCCAGTCTCTGTGCCTCTGTGCGAGCAGTGCCATGGGCAGATGAGGCTGAGCAACAGCTTTCCAGGCTAGCCCCTTCTGCCTGCCAGCTATCTGCAGACGTTCGCACTTTCGGAGCAGGGCTGCGAAAGGAGACTGACAGGGACAGCACCATGCCCAGCAACGCCTCACGTTTCAGGTGGCAAGACAAGCAAGCAGCCCCAGTCTCTGTGCCTCTGTGCGAGCAGTGCCATGGGCAGATGAGGCTGACAAACAGCTTTCCAGGCTAGCCCCTTCTGCCTGCCAGCTATCTGCAGACGTTCGCACTTTCGGAGCTGGGCTGCGAAAGGAGCCTGGCAGGGACACCACCACCATTCCCAGGCTACATTTCAAGTTTGAGGTTGCAAGACAAGCGAGCAGCCCCAGTCTCTGTGCCTCTGTGCGAGCAGTGCCATGGGCAGATGAGGCTGACAAAGAGCTTTCCAGGCTAGCCCCTTCTGCCTGCCAGCTATCTGCAGACGTTCACACTTTCGGAGCAGGGCTGCGAAAGGAGCCTGGTAGGGACACCACCATTCCCAGGCTAAATTTGAAGTTTGAGGTGGCAAGACAAGCAAGCAGCCCCAGTCTCTGTGCCTCTGTGCGAGCAGTGCCATGGGCAGATGAGGCTGAGCAACAGCTTTCCAGGCTAGCCCCTTCTGCCTGCCAGCTATCTGCAGACGTTCGCACTTTCGGAGCAGGGCTGCGAAAGGAGCCTCGCAGGGTCCCCCCCTTTCCCAGGATACATTTGAAGATTGAGGTGGCAAGACAAGCAAGCAGCCCCAGTCTCTGTGCCTCTGTGCGAGCAGTGCCATGGGCAGATGAGGCTGAGCAACAGCTTTCCAGGCTAGCCCCTTCTGCCTGCCTGCTATCTGCAGACGTTCACACTTTCGGAGCAGGGCTGCGAAAGGAGCCTGGCAGGGACACCACCATTCCCAGGCTACGTTTCAAGTTTGAGGTGGTAAGACAAGCAAGCAGCCCCAGTCTCTGTGCCTCTGTGCGAGCAGTGCCATGGGCAGATGAGGCTGACAAACAGCTTTCCAGGCTAGCCCCTTCTGCCTGCCAGCTGTTTGCAGACGTTCGCACTTTCGGAGCAGGGGTGCGAAAGGAGCCTGGCAGGGACAGGCACCATGCCCAGAAACGCTTCAAGTTTGAGGTGGCAAGACAAGCAAGCAGCCCCAGTCTCTGTGCCTCTGTGCGAGCAGTGCCATGGGCAGATGAGGCTGACAAACAGCTTTCCAGGCTAGCCCCTTCTGCCTGCCAGCTATCTGCAGACGTTCGCACTTTTGGAGCAGGGCTGCGAAAGGAGCCTGGCAGGGACACCACCATTCCCAGGCTACGTTTGAAGTTTGAGGTGGCAAGACAAGCAAGCAGCCCCAGTCTCTGTGCCTCTGTGCGAGCAGTGCCATGGGCAGATGAGGCTGAGCAACAGCTTTCCAGGCTAGCCCCTTCTGCCTGCCAGCTATCTGCAGACGTTCGCACTTTCGGAGCAGGGCTGCGAAAGGAGCCTGGCAGGGACACCACCATTCCCAGGCTACGTTTCAAGTTTGAGGTGGCAAGACAAGCGAGCAGCCCCAGTCTCTGTGCCTCTGTGCGAGCAGTGCCATGGGCCGATGAGGCTGACAAACAGCTTTCCAGGCTAGCCCCTTCTGCCTGCCAGCTATCTGCAGACGTTCGCACTTTTGGAGCAGGGCTGCGAAAGGAGCCTGGCAGGGACACCACCATGCCCAGCAAGGCTTCATGTTTGAGGTGGCAAGACAAGCAAGCAGCCCCAGTCTCTGTGCCTCTGTGCGAGCAGTGCCATGGGCAGATGAGGCTGACAAACAGCTTTCCAGGCTAACCCCTTCTGCCTGCCAGCTATCTGCAGACGTTCGCACTTTTGGAGCAGGGCTGCGAAAGGAGCCTGGCAGGGACACCACCATTCCCAGGCTAAATTTGAAGTTTGAGGTGGCAAGATAAGCAAGCAGCCCCAGTCTCTGTGCCTCTGTGCGAGCAGTGCCATGGGCAGATGAGGCTGAGCAACAGCTTTCCAGGCTAGCCACTTCTGCCTGCCAGCTATCTGCAGACGTTCGCACTTTCGGAGCAGGGCTCCGAAAGGAGCCTGGCAGGGACACCACCATTCCCAGGCTACGTTTCAAGTTTGAGGCTGCAAGACAAGCGTGCAGCCCCAGTCTCTGTGCCTCTGTGCGAGCAGTGCCATGGGCCGATGAGGCTGAGCAACAGCTTTCCAGGCTAGCCCCTTCTGCCTGCTGCTATCTGCAGGCGTTCGCACTTTCGGAGCAGGGCTGCGAAAGGAGCGTGGCAGGGACACGACCATTCCCAGGCTACATTTGAAGTTTGAGGTGGCAAGACAAGCAAGCAGCCCCAGTCTCTGTGCCTCTGTGCGAGCAGTGCCATGGGCAGATGAGGCTGACAAACAGCTTTCCAGGCTAGCCCCTTCTGCCTGCCAGCTATCTGCAGACGTTTGCACTTTTGGAGCAGGGCTGCGAAAGGAGACTGGCAGGGACAGCACCATGCCCAGCAACGCTTCACGTTTCAGGTGGCAAGACAAGCAAGCAGCCCCAGTCTCTGTGCCTCTGTGCGAGCAGTGCCATGGGCAGATGAGGCTGACAAACAGCTTTCCAGGCTAGCCCCTTCTGCCTGCCAGCTATCTGCAGACGTTCGCACTTTAGGAGCAGGGCTCCGAAAGGAGCCTGGCAGGGACACCACCACCATTCCCAGGCTACATTTCAAGTTTGAGGTTGCAAGACAAGCGAGCAGCCCCAGTCTCTGTGCCTCTGTGCGAGCAGTGCCATGGGCAGATGAGGCTGACAAACAGCTTTCCAGGCTAGCCCCTTCTGCCTGCCAGCTATCTGCAGACGTTCGCACTTTCGGAGCAGGGCTGAGAAAGGAGCCTGGCAGGGACACCACCATTCCCAGGCTACGTTTGAAGTTTGAGGTGGCAAGACAAGCAAGTAGCCCCAGTCTCTGTGCCTCTGTGCGAGCAGTGCCATGGGCAGATGAGGCTGAGCAACAGCTTTCCAGGCTAGCCCCTTCTGCCTGCCAGCTATCTGCAGACGTTCGCACTTTCGGAGCAGGGCTGCGAAAGGAGCCTGGCAGGGTCCCCCTTCCCAGGCTACATTTGAAGTTTGAGGTGGCAAGACAAGCAAGCAGCCCCAGTCTCTGTGCCTCTGTGCGAGCAGTGCCATGGGCCGATGAGGCTGAGCAACAGCTTTCCAGGCTAGCCCCTTCTGCCTGCCAGCTATCTGCAGACGTTCACACTTTCGGAGCAGGGCTGCGAAAGGAGCCTGGCAGGGACACCATCATGCCCAGCAAGGCTTCATGTTTGAGGTGGCAAGACAAGCAAGCAGCCCCAGTCTCTGTGCCTCTGTGCGAGCACTGCCATGGGCAGATGAGGCTGACAAACAGCTTTCCAGGGTAACCCCTTCTGCCTGCCAGCTATATGCAGACGTTCACACTTTTGGAGCAGGGCTGCGAAAGGAGCCTGGCAGGGACACCACCATTCCCAGGCTAAATTTGAAGTTTGAGGTGGCAAGACAAGCAAGCAGCCCCAGTCTCTGTGCCTCTGTGCGAGCAGTGCCATGGGCAGATGAGGCTGAGCAACAGCTTTCCAGGCTAGCCCCTTCTGCCTGCCAGCTATCTGCAGACGTTCGCACTTTCGGAGCAGGGCTGCGAAAGGAGACTGACAGGGACAGCACCATGCCCAGCAACGCCTCACGTTTCAGGTGGCAAGACAAGCAAGCAGCCCCAGTCTCTGTGCCTCTGTGCGAGCAGTGCCATGGGCAGATGAGGCTGACAAACAGCTTTCCAGGCTAGCCCCTTCTGCCTGCCAGCTATCTGCAGACGTTCGCACTTTCGGAGCTGGGCTGCGAAAGGAGCCTGGCAGGGACACCACCACCATTCCCAGGCTACATTTCAAGTTTGAGGTTGCAAGACAAGCGAGCAGCCCCAGTCTCTGTGCCTCTGTGCGAGCAGTGCCATGGGCAGATGAGGCTGACAAAGAGCTTTCCAGGCTAGCCCCTTCTGCCTGCCAGCTATCTGCAGACGTTCACACTTTCGGAGCAGGGCTGCGAAAGGAGCCTGGTAGGGACACCACCATTCCCAGGCTAAATTTGAAGTTTGAGGTGGCAAGACAAGCAAGCAGCCCCAGTCTCTGTGCCTCTGTGCGAGCAGTGCCATGGGCAGATGAGGCTGAGCAACAGCTTTCCAGGCTAGCCCCTTCTGCCTGCCAGCTATCTGCAGACGTTCGCACTTTCGGAGCAGGGCTGCGAAAGGAGCCTCGCAGGGTCCCCCCCTTTCCCAGGATACATTTGAAGATTGAGGTGGCAAGACAAGCAAGCAGCCCCAGTCTCTGTGCCTCTGTGCGAGCAGTGCCATGGGCAGATGAGGCTGAGCAACAGCTTTCCAGGCTAGCCCCTTCTGCCTGCCTGCTATCTGCAGACGTTCACACTTTCGGAGCAGGGCTGCGAAAGGAGCCTGGCAGGGACACCACCATTCCCAGGCTACGTTTCAAGTTTGAGGTGGTAAGACAAGCAAGCAGCCCCAGTCTCTGTGCCTCTGTGCGAGCAGTGCCATGGGCAGATGAGGCTGACAAACAGCTTTCCAGGCTAGCCCCTTCTGCCTGCCAGCTGTTTGCAGACGTTCGCACTTTCGGAGCAGGGGTGCGAAAGGAGCCTGGCAGGGACAGGCACCATGCCCAGAAACGCTTCAAGTTTGAGGTGGCAAGACAAGCAAGCAGCCCCAGTCTCTGTGCCTCTGTGCGAGCAGTGCCATGGGCAGATGAGGCTGACAAACAGCTTTCCAGGCTAGCCCCTTCTGCCTGCCTGCTATCTGCAGACATTTGCACTTTCGGAGCTGGGCTGCGAAAGGAGCCTGGCAGGGTCCCCCCCCTTCCCAGGCTACATTTAAAGTTTGAGGTCGCAAGACAAGCGAGCAGCCCCAGTCTCTGTGCCTCTGTGTGAGCAGTGCCATGGGCAGATGAGGCTGACAAACAGCTTTCCAGGCTAGCCCCTTCTGCCTGCCAGCTATCTGCAGACGTTCGCACTTTCGGAGCAGGGCTGCGAAAGGAGCCTGGCAGGGACACCACCATTCCCAGGCTAAATTTGAAGTTTGAGGTGGCAAGACAAGCAAGCAGCCCCAGTCTCTGTGCCTCTGTGCGAGCAGTGCCATGGGCAGATGAGGCTGACAAACAGCTTTCCAGGCTAGCCCCTTCTGCCTGCCAGCTATCTGCAGACGTTCGCACTTTTGGAGCAGGGCTGCGAAAGGAGCCTGGCAGGGACACCACCATGCCCAGCAAGGCTTCATGTTTGAGGTGGCAAGACAAGCAAGCAGCCCCAGTCTCTGTGCCTCTGTGCGAGCAGTGCCATGGGCAGATGAGGCTGACAAACAGCTTTCCAGGCTAGCCCCTTCTGCCTGCCAGCTATCTGTAGACGTTCGCACTTTTGGAGCAGGGCTCCGAAAGGAGCCTGGCAGGGACACCACCATTCCCAGGCTAAATTTGAAGTTTGAGGTGGCAAGACAAGCAAGCAGCCCCAGTCTCTGTGCCTCTGTGCAAGCAGTGCCATGGGCAGATGAGGCTGACAAACAGCTTTCCAGGCTAGCCCCTTCTGCCTGCCAGCTATCTGCAGACGTTCGCACTTTCGGAGCAGGGCTGCGAAAGGAGCCTGGCAGGGTCCCCCCCCTTCCCCGGCTACATTTGAAGATTGAGGTGGCAAGACAAGCAAGCAGCCCCAGTCTCTGTGCCTCTGTGCGAGCAGTGCCATGGGCAGATGAGGCTGAGCAACAGCTTTCCAGGCTAGCCCCTTCTGCCTGCCAGCTATCTGCGGACGTTCGCACTTTCGCAGCAGGGCTGCGAAAGGAGCCTGGCAGGGAAACCACCATTCCCAGGCTACGTTTCAAGTTTGAGGTGGCAAGACAAGCAAGCAGCCCCAGTCTCTGTGCCTCTGTGCGAGCAGTGCCATGGGTAGATGAGGCTGAGCAACAGCTTTCCAGGCTAGCCCCTTCTGCCTGCCTGCTATCTGCAGACGTTCGCACTTTCGGAGCAGGGCTGCGAAAGGAGCCTGGCAGGGTCCCCCCTTCCAAGACTACATTTGAAGTTTGAGGTGGCAAGACAAGCAAGCAGCCCCAGTCTCTGTGCCTCTGTGCGAGCAGTGCCATGGGCAGAGGAGGCTGACAAACAGCTTTCCAGGCTAGCCCCTTCTGCCTGCCAGCTATCTGCAGACGTTCGCACTTTTGGAGCAGGGCTGCGAAAGGAGCCTCGCAGGGACACCACCATTCCCAGGCTACGTTTCAAGTTTGAGGTTGCAAGACAAGCGAGCAGCCCCAGTCTCTGTGCCTCTGTGCGAGCAGTGCCATGGGCAGATGAGGCTGACAAACAGCTTTCCAGGCTAGCCCCTTCTGCCTGCCAGCTATCTGCAGACGTTCACACTTTCGGAGCAGGGCTGCGAAAGGAGCCTGGCAGGGACACCACCATTGCCAGGCTACGTTTGAAGTTTGAGGTTGCAAGACAAGCAAGCAGCCCCAGTCTCTGTGCCTCTGTGCGAGCAGTGCCATGGGCAGATGAGGCTGACAAACAGCTTTCCAGGCTAGCCCCTTCTGCCTGCCTGCTATCTGCAGACATTTGCACTTTCGGAGCTGGGCTGCGAAAGGAGCCTGGCAGGGTCCCCCCCCTTCCCAGGCTACATTTGAAGTTTGAGGTGGCAAGACAAGCGAGCAGCTCCATTCTCTGTGCCTCTGTGTGAGCAGTGCCATGGGCAGATGAGGCTGACAAACAGCTTTCCAGGCTAGCACCTTCTGCCTGCCAGCTATCTGCAGACGTTCGCACTTTCGGAGCAGGGCTGCGAAAGGAGCCTGGCAGGGACACCACCATTCCCAGGTTAAATTTGAAGTTTGAGGTGGCAAGACAAGCAAGCAGCCCCAGTCTCTGTGCCTCTGTGTGAGCAGTGCCATGGGCAGATGAGGCTGACAAACAGCTTTCCAGGCTAGCCCCTTCTGCCTGCCAGCTATCTGCAGACGTTCGCACTTTCGGAGCAGGGCTGCGAAAGGAGCCTGGCAGGGACACCACCATGCCCAGCAAGGCTTCATGTTTGAGGTGGCAAGACAAGCAAGCAGCCCCAGTCTTTGTGCCTCTGTGCGAGCAGTGCCATGGGCAGATGAGGCTGACAAACAGCTTTCCAGGCTAGCCCCTTCTGCCTGCCAGCTATCTGCAGACGTTCGCACTTTTGGAGCAGGGCTCCGAAAGGAGCCTGGCAGGGACACCACCATTCCCAGGCTACGTTTCAAGTTTGAGGTTGCAAGACAAGCGAGCAGCCCCAGTCTCTGTGCCTCTGTGCGAGCAGTGCCATGGGCAGATGAGGCTGAGCAACAGCTTTCCAGGCTAGCCCCTTCTGCCTGCCAGCTATCTGCAGACGTTCGCACTTTCGGAGCAGGGCTGCGAAAGGAGCCTGGCAGGGACACCACCATTCCCAGGCTAAATTTGAAGATTGAGGTGGCAAGACAAGCAAGCAGCCCCAGTCTCTGTGCCTCTGTGCGAGCAGTGCCATGGGCAAATGAGGCTGACAAACAGCTTTCCAGGCTAGCCCCTTCTGCCTGCCAGCTATCTGCAGACGTTCGCACTTTTGGAGCAGGGCTGCGAAAGGAGCCTGGCAGGGTCCCCCCCCTTCCCCGGCTACATTTGAAGATTGAGGTGGCAAGACAAGCAAGCAGCCCCAGTCTCTGTGCCTCTGTGCGAGCAGTGCCATGGGCAGATGAGGCTGAGCAACAGCTTTCCAGGCTAGCCCCTTCTGCCTGCCAGCTATCTGCGGACGTTCGCACTTTCGCAGCAGGGCTGCGAAAGGAGCCTGGCAGGGACACCACCATTCCCAGGCTACGTTTCAAGTTTGAGGTGGCAAGACAAGCAAGCAGCCCCAGTCTCTGTGCCTCTGTGCGAGCAGTGCCATGGGTAGATGAGGCTGAGCAACAGCTTTCCAGGCTAGCCCCTTCTGCCTGCCTGCTATCTGCAGACGTTCGCACTTTCGGAGCAGGGCTGCGAAAGGAGCCTGGCAGGGTCCCCCCTTCCAAGACTACATTTGAAGTTTGAGGTGGCAAGACAAGCAAACAGCCCCAGTCTCTGTGCCTCTGTGCGAGCAGTGCCATGGGCAGAGGAGGCTGACAAACAGCTTTCAAGGCTAGCCCCTTCTGCCTGCCTGCTATCTGCAGACGTTCACACTTTTGGAGCAGGGCTGCGAAATGAGCCTGGCAGGGACAGCTTTATGCCCAGAAACCCTTCAAGTTTGAGATGGCAAGACAAGCAAGCAGCCCCAGTCTCTGTGCCTCTGTGCGAGCAGTGCCATGGGCAGATGAGGCTGACAAACAGCTTTCTAGGCTAGCCCCTTCTGCCTGCCAGCTATCTGCAGACGTTCGCACTTTTGGAGCAGGGCTGCGAAAGGAGCCTCGCAGGGACACCACCATTCCCAGGCTACGTTTCAAGTTTGAGGTTGCAAGACAAGCGAGCAGCCCCAGTCTCTGTGCCTCTGTGCGAGCAGTGCCATGGGCCGATGAGGCTGACAAACAGCTTTCCAGGCTAGCCCCTTCTGCCTGCCTGCTATCTGCAGACGTTCACACTTTCGGAGCAGGGCTGCGAAAGGAGCCTGGCAGGGACACCACCATTCCCAGGCTACATTTGAAGTTTGAGGTTGCAAGACAAGCAAGCAGCCCCAGTCTCTGTGCCTCTGTGCGAGCAGTGCCATGGGCAGATGAGGCTGACAAACAGCTTTCCAGGCTAGCCCCTTCTGCCTGCCTGCTATCTGCAGACATTTGCACTTTCGGAGCTGGGCTGCGAAAGGAGCCTGGCAGGGTCCCCCCCCTTCCCAGGCTACATTTGAAGTTTGAGGTGGCAAGACAAGCGAGCAGCTCCAGTCTCTGTGCCTCTGTGTGAGCAGTGCCATGGGCAGATAAGGCTGACAAACAGCTTTCCAGGCTAGCCCCTTCTGCCTGCCAGCTATCTGCAGACGTTCGCACTTTCGGAGCAGGGCTGCGAAAGGAGCCTGGCAGGGACACCACCATTCCCAGGTTAAATTTGAAGTTTGAGGTGGCAAGACAAGCAAGCAGCCCCAGTCTCTGTGCCTCTGTGTGAGCAGTGCCATGGGCAGATGAGGCTGACAAACAGCTTTCCAGGCTAGCCCCTTCTGCCTGCCAGCTATCTGCAGACGTTCGCACTTTCGGAGCAGGGCTGCGAAAGGAGCCTGGCAGGGACACCACCATGCCCAGCAAGGCTTCATGTTTGAGGTGGCAAGACAAGCAAGCAGCCCCAGTCTCTGTGCCTCTGTGCGAGCAGTGCCATGGGCAGATGAGGCTGACAAACAGCTTTCCAGGCTAGCCCCTTCTGCCTGCCAGCTATCTGTAGACGTTCGCACTTTTGGAGCAGGGCTCCGAAAGGAGCCTGGCAGGGACACCACCATTCCCAGGCTAAATTTGAAGTTTGAGGTGGCAAGACAAGCAAGCAGCCCCAGTCTCTGTGCCTCTGTGCAAGCAGTGCCATGGGCAGATGAGGCTGACAAACAGCTTTCCAGGCTAGCCCCTTCTGCCTGCCAGCTATCTGCAGACGTTCGCACTTTCGGAGCAGGGCTGCGAAAGGAGCCTGGCAGGGTCCCCCCCCTTCCCCGGCTACATTTGAAGATTGAGGTGGCAAGACAAGCAAGCAGCCCCAGTCTCTGTGCCTCTGTGCGAGCAGTGCCATGGGCAGATGAGGCTGAGCAACAGCTTTCCAGGCTAGCCCCTTCTGCCTGCCAGCTATCTGCGGACGTTCGCACTTTCGCAGCAGGGCTGCGAAAGGAGCCTGGCAGGGACACCACCATTCCCAGGCTACGTTTCAAGTTTGAGGTGGCAAGACAAGCAAGCAGCCCCAGTCTCTGTGCCTCTGTGCGAGCAGTGCCATGGGTAGATGAGGCTGAGCAACAGCTTTCCAGGCTAGCCCCTTCTGCCTGCCTGCTATCTGCAGACGTTCGCACTTTCGGAGCAGGGCTGCGAAAGGAGCCTGGCAGGGTCCCCCCTTCCAAGACTACATTTGAAGTTTGAGGTGGCAAGACAAGCAAGCAGCCCCAGTCTCTGTGCCTCTGTGCGAGCAGTGCCATGGGCAGAGGAGGCTGACAAACAGCTTTCCAGGCTAGCCCCTTCTGCCTGCCAGCTATCTGCAGACGTTCGCACTTTTGGAGCAGGGCTGCGAAAGGAGCCTCGCAGGGACACCACCATTCCCAGGCTACGTTTCAAGTTTGAGGTTGCAAGACAAGCGAGCAGCCCCAGTCTCTGTGCCTCTGTGCGAGCAGTGCCATGGGCAGATGAGGCTGACAAACAGCTTTCCAGGCTAGCCCCTTCTGCCTGCCAGCTATCTGCAGACGTTCACACTTTCGGAGCAGGGCTGCGAAAGGAGCCTGGCAGGGACACCACCATTGCCAGGCTACGTTTGAAGTTTGAGGTTGCAAGACAAGCAAGCAGCCCCAGTCTCTGTGCCTCTGTGCGAGCAGTGCCATGGGCAGATGAGGCTGACAAACAGCTTTCCAGGCTAGCCCCTTCTGCCTGCCTGCTATCTGCAGACATTTGCACTTTCGGAGCTGGGCTGCGAAAGGAGCCTGGCAGGGTCCCCCCCCTTCCCAGGCTACATTTGAAGTTTGAGGTGGCAAGACAAGCGAGCAGCTCCATTCTCTGTGCCTCTGTGTGAGCAGTGCCATGGGCAGATGAGGCTGACAAACAGCTTTCCAGGCTAGCACCTTCTGCCTGCCAGCTATCTGCAGACGTTCGCACTTTCGGAGCAGGGCTGCGAAAGGAGCCTGGCAGGGACACCACCATTCCCAGGTTAAATTTGAAGTTTGAGGTGGCAAGACAAGCAAGCAGCCCCAGTCTCTGTGCCTCTGTGTGAGCAGTGCCATGGGCAGATGAGGCTGACAAACAGCTTTCCAGGCTAGCCCCTTCTGCCTGCCAGCTATCAGCAGACGTTCGCACTTTCGGAGCAGGGCTGCGAAAGGAGCCTGGCAGGGACACCACCATGCCCAGCAAGGCTTCATGTTTGAGGTGGCAAGACAAGCAAGCAGCCCCAGTCTCTGTGCCTCTGTGCGAGCAGTGCCATGGGCAGATGAGGCTGACAAACAGCTTTCCAGGCTAGCCCCTTCTGCCTGCCAGCTATCTGCAGACGTTCGCACTTTTGGAGCAGGGCTGCGAAAGGAGCCTGGCAGGGACAGCACCATGCCCAGCAAGGCTTCATGTTTGAGGTGGCAAGACAAGCAAGCAGCCCCAGTCTCTGTGCCTCTGTGCGAGCAGTGCCATGGGCAGATGAGGCTGAGCAACAGCTTTGCAGGCTAGCCCCTTCTGCCTGCCAGCTATCTGCAGACGTTCGCACTTTCGGAGCAGGGCTGCGAAAGGCGCCTGGCAGGGACACCACCATTCCCAGGCTACGTTTCAAGTTTGAGGTGGCAAGACAAGCAAGCAGCCCCAGTCTCTGTGCCTCTGTGCGAGCAGTGCCATGGGCAGATGAGGCTGACAAACAGCTTTCCAGGCTAGCCCCTTCTGCCTGCCAGCTATCTGCAGACGTTCGCACTTTTGGAGCAGGGCTGCGAAAGGAGCCTGGCAGGGACAGCACCATGCCCAGCAAGGCTTCATGTTTGAGGTGGCAAGACAAGCAAGCAGCCCCAGTCTCTGTGCCTCTGTGCGAGCAGTGCCATGGGCAGATGAGGCTGAGCAACAGCTTTCCAGGCTAGCCCCTTCTGCCTGCCAGGTATCTGCAGACGTTCGCACTTTCGGAGCAGGGCTGCGAAAGGCGCCTGGCAGGGACACCACCATTCCCAGGCTACGTTTCAAGTTTGAGGTGGCAAGACAAGCAAGCAGCCCCAGTCTCTGTGCCTCTATGCGAGCAGTGCCATGGGTAGATGAGGCTGAGCAACAGCTTTCCAGGCTAGCCCCTTCTGCCTGCCAGCTATCTGCAGACGTTCGCACTTTCGGAGCAGGGCTGCGAAAGGAGCCTGGCAGGGACCCCCCTTCCAAGGCTACATTTGAAGTTTGAGGTGGCAAGACAAGCAAGCAGCCCCAGTCTCTGTGCCTCTGTGCGAGCAGTGCCATGGGCAGATGAGGCTGAGCAACAGCTTTCCAGGCTATCCCTTCTGCCTGCCAGCTATCTGCAGACGTTCGCACTTTTGGAGCAGGGCTGCGAAAGGAGACTGGCAGGGACAGCTCCATGCCCAGCAGCGCTTCACGTTTAAGGTGGCAAGACAAGCAAGCAGCCCCAGTCTCTGTGCCTCTGTGCGAGCAGTGCCATGGGCAGATGAGGCTGACAAACAGCTTTCCAGGCTAGGCCCTTCTGCCTGCCAGCTATCTGCAGATGTTCGCACTTTCGGAGCAGGGCTCCGAAAGGAGCCTGGCAGGGACACCACCATTCCCAGGCTACGTTTGAAGTTTGAGGTGGCAAGACAAGCAAGCAGCCCCAGTCTCTGTGCCTCTGTGCGAGCAGTGCCATGGGCAGATGAGGCTGACAAACAGCTTTCCAGGCTAGCCCCTTCTGCCTGCCAGCTATCTGCAGACGTTCGCACTTTTGGAGCAGGGCTGCGAAAGGAGCCTGGCAGGGACACCACCATTCCCAGGATACGTTTCAAGTTTGAGGTTGCAAGACAAGCGAGCAGCCCCAGTCTCTGTGCCTCTGTGCGAGCAGTGCCATGGGCAGATGAGGCTGAGCAACAGCTTTCCAGGCTAGACCCTTCTGCCTGCCTGCCATCTGCAGACGTTCGCACTTTCGGAGCAGGGCTGAGAAAGGAGCCTGGCAGGGACACCACCATTCCCAGGCTACGTTTCAAGTTTGAGGTTGTAAGACAAGCAAGCAGCCCCAGTCTCTGTGCCTCTGTGCGAGCAGTGCCATGGGCAGATGAGGCTGACAAACAGCTTTCCAGGCTAGCCCCTTCTGCCTGCCAGCTATCTGCAGACGTTCGCACTTTCGGAGCAGGGCTGAGAAAGGAGCCTGGCAGGGACACCACCATTCCCAGGCTACATTTGAAGTTTGAGGTGGCAAGACAAGCAAGCAGCCCCAGTCTCTGTGCCTCTGTGCGAGCAGTGCCATGGGCAGATGAGGCTGACAAACAGCTTTCCAGACTAGCCCCTTCTGCCTGCCAGCTATCTGCAGACGTTCGCACTTTTGGAGCAGGGCTGCGAAAGGAGCCTGGCAGGGACAGCACCATGCCTAGCAAGGCTTCATGTTTGAGGTGGCAAGACAAGCAAGCAGCACCAGTCTCTGTGCCTCTGTGCGAGCAGTGCCATGGGCAGATGAGGCTGAGCAACAGCTTTCCAGGTTAGCCCCTTCTGCCTGCCAGCTATCTGCAGACGTTCGCACTTTCGGAGCAGGGCTGCGAAAGGAGCCTGGCAGGGACACCACCATTCCCAGGCTACGTTTCAAGTTTGAGGCTGCAAGACAAGCGAGCAGCCCCAGTCTCTGTGCCTCTGTGCGAGCAGTGCCATGGGCAGATGAGGCTGACAAACAGCTTTCCAGGCTAGCCCCTTCTGCCTGCCAGCTATCTGCAGACGTTCGCACTTTCGGAGCAGGGCTGCGAAAGGAGCCTGGCAGGGTCCCCCCCCTTCCCAGGCTACATTTGAAGTTTGAGGTGGCAAGACAAGCAAGCAGCCCCAGTCTCTGTGCCTCTGTGCGAGCAGTGCCATGGGCAGATGAGGCTGACAAACAGCTTTGCAGGCTAGCCCCTTCTGCCTGCCAGCTATCTGCAGACGTTCGCACATTTGGAGCAGGGCTGCGAAAGGAGACTGGCAGGGACAGCACCATGCCCAGCAGCGCTTCACGTTTAAGGTGGCAAGACAAGCAAGCAGCCCCAGTCTCTGTGCCTCTGTGCGAGCAGTGCCATGGGCAGATGAGGCTGACAAACAGCTTTCCAGGCTAGCCCCTTCTGCCTGCCAGCTATCTTCAGATGTTCGCACTTTCGGAGCAGGGCTCCGAAAGGAGGCTGGCAGGGACACCACCGTTCCCA
This sequence comes from Opisthocomus hoazin, assembly GCF_030867145.1. NCBI lineage: Eukaryota > Metazoa > Chordata > Aves > Opisthocomiformes > Opisthocomidae > Opisthocomus > Opisthocomus hoazin. Next base: position 214,681 of record NC_134450.1, on the reverse strand, counting down.
GGCTACATTTCAAGTTTGAGGTGGCAAGACAAGCAAGCAGCCCCAGTCTCTGTGCCTCTGTGCGAGCAGTGCCATGGGTAGATGAGGCTGACAAACAGCTTTCCAGGCTAGCCCCTTCTGCCTGCCAGCTATCTGCAGACGTTCGCACTTTCGGAGCAGGGCTGCGAAAGGAGCCTGGCAGGGTCCCCCCCCTTCCCAGGCTACATTTGAAGATTGAGGTGGCAAGACAAGCAAGCAGCCCCAGTTCTCTGTGCCTCTGTGCGAGCAGTGCCATGGGCAGATGAGGCTGACAAACAGCTTTCCAGGCTAACCCCTTCTGCCTGCCTGCTATCTGCAGACGTTCGCACTTTCGGAGCAGGGCTGCGAAAGGAGCCTGGCAGGGACAGCACCATTCCCAGGTTACGTTTCAAGTTTGAGGTGGCAAGACAAGCGAGCAGCCCCAGTCTCTGTGCCTCTGTGCGAGCAGTGCCATGGGCACATGAGGCTGAGCAACAGCTTTCCAGGCTAGCCCCTTCTGCCTGCCAGCTATCTGCAGACGTTCGCACTTTCGGAGCAGGGCTGCGAAAGGAGCCTGGCAGGGTCCCCCCCCTTCCCAGGCTACATTTGAAGGTTGAGGTGGCAAGACAAGCAAGCAGCCCCAGTCTCTGTGCCTCTGTGCGAGCAGTGCCATAAACAGATGAGGCTGACAAACAGCTTTCCAGGCTAGCCACTTCTGCCTGCCAGCTATCTGCAGACGTTCGCACTTTCGGAGCAGGGCTGCGAAAGGAGCCTGGCAGGGACACCACCATTCCCAGGCTACGTTTGAAGTTTGAGGTGGCAAGACAAGCAAGCAGCCCCAGTCTCTGTGCCTCTGTGCGAGCAGTGCCATGGGCAGATGAGGCTGACAAACAGCTTTCCAGGCTAGCCCCTTCTGCCTGCCAGCTATCTGCAGACGTTCGCACTTTTGGAGCAGGGCTGCGAAAGGAGCCTGGCAGGGACAGCACCATGCCCAGCAAGGCTTCATGTTTGAGGTGGCAAGACAAGCAAGCAGCCCCAGTCTCTGTGCCTCTGTGCGAGCAGTGCCATGGGCAGATGAGGCTGACAAACAGCTTTCCAGGCTAGCCCCTTCTGCCTGCCAGCTATCTGCAGACGTTCGCACTTTCGGAGCAGGGCTGCGAAAGGAGCCTGGCAGGGTCCCGCCCCTTCCCAGGCTACATTTGAAGTTTGAGGTGGCAAGACAAGCAAGCAGCCCCAGTCTCTGTGCCTCTGTGCGAGCAGTGCCATGGGCAGATGAGGCTGACAAACAGCTTTCCAGGCTAGCCCCTTCTGCCTGCCAGCTATCTGCAGACGTTCGCACTTTTGGAGCAGGGCTGCGAAAGGAGCCTGGCAGGGACAGCACCATGCCTAGCAAGGCTTCATGTTTGAGGTGGCAAGACAAGCAAGCAGCACCAGTCTCTGTGCCTCTGTGCGAGCAGTGCCATGGGCAGATGAGGCTGACAAACAGCTTTCCAGGCTAGCCCCTTCTGCCTGCCAGCTATCTGCAGACGTTCGCACTTTCGGAGCAGGGCTGCGAAAGGAGCCTGGCAGGGACAGCACCATGCCCAGCAAGGCTTCATGTTTGAGGTGGCAAGACAAGCAAGCAGCCCCAGTCTCTGTGCCTCTGTGCGAGCAGTGCCATGGGCAGATGAGGCTGACAAACAGCTTTCCAGGCTAGCCCCTTCTGCCTGCCAGCTATCTGCAGACGTTCGCACTTTCGGAGCAGGGCTGCGAAAGGAGCCTGGCAGGGTCCCCCCCCTTCCCAGGCTACATTTGAAGTTTGAGGTGGCAAGACAAGCAAGCAGCCCCAGTCTCTGTGCCTCTGTGCGAGCAGTGCCATGGGCAGATGAGGCTGACAAACAGCTTTCCAGGCTAGCCCCTTCTGCCTGCCTGCTATCTTCAGATGGTCGCACTTTCGGAGCAGGGCTCCGAAAGGAGCCTGGCAGGGACACCACCATTCCCAGGCTACATTTCAAGTTTGAGGTGGCAAGACAAGCAAGCAGCCCCAGTCTCTGTGCCTCTGTGCGACCAGTGCCATGGGTAGATGAGGCTGAGCAACAGCTTTCCAGGCTAGCCCCTTCTGCCTGCCAGCTATCTGCAGACGTTCGCACTTTCGGAGCAGGGCTGCGAAAGGAGCCTGGCAGGGTCCCCCCTTCCAAGGCTACATTTGAAGATTGAGGTGGCAAGACAAGCAAGCAGCCCCAGTCTCTGTGCCTCTGTGCGAGCAGTGCCATGGGCAGATGAGGCTGACAAACAGCTTTCCAGGCTAGCCCCTTCTGCCTGCTTGCTATCTGCAGACGTTCGCACTTTCGGAGCAGGGCTGCGAAAGGATCGTGGCAGGGTCACCACCATTCCCAGGCTACTTTTCAAGTTTGAGGTGGCAAGACAAGCGAGCAGCCCCAGTCTCTGTGCCTCTGTGCGAGCAGTGCCATGGGCACATGAGGCTGAGCAACAGCTTTCCAGGCTAGCCCCTTCTGCCTGCCAGCTATCTGCAGACGTTCGCACTTTCGGAGCAGGGCTGCGAAAGGAGCCTGGCAGGGTCCCCCCCCTTCCCAGGCTACATTTGAAGATTCAGGTGGCAAGACAAGCAAGCAGCCCCAGTCTCTGTGCCTCTGTGCGAGCAGTGCCATAAACAGATGAGGCTGACAAACAGCTTTCCAGGCTAGCCACTTCTGCCTGCCAGCTATCTGCAGACGTTCTCACTTTCGGAGCAGGGCTGCGAAAGGAGCCTGGCAGGGACACCACCATTCCCAGGCTACGTTTCAAGTTTGAGGCGGCAAGACAAGCAAGCAGCCCCAGTCTCTGTGCCTCTGTGCGAGCAGTGCCATGGGCAGATGAGGCTGACAAACAGCTTTCCAGGCTAGCCCCTTCTGCCTGCCAGCTATCTGCAGACGTTCGCACTTTTGGAGCAGGGCTGCGAAATGAGCCTGGCAGGGACAGCACCATGCCCAGCAAGGCTTCATGTTTGAGGTGGCAAGACAAGCAAGCAGCCCCAGTCTCTGTGCCTCTGTGCGAGCAGTGCCATGGGCAGATGAGGCTGACAAACAGCTTTCCAGGCTAGCCCCTTCTGCCTGCCAGCTATCGGCAGACGTTCGCACTTTTGGAGCAGGACTGCGAAAGGAGCCTGGCAGGGACACCACCATTCCCAGGCTACGTTTCAAGTTTGAGGTGGCAAGACAAGCAAGCAGCCCCAGTCTCTGTGCCTCTGTGCGAGCAGTGCCATGGGCAGATGAGGCTGACAAACAGCTTTGCAGGCTAGCCCCTTCTGCCTGCCAGCTATCTGCAGACGTTCGCACTTTCGGAGCAGGGCTGCGAAAGGAGCCTGGCAGGGTCCCCCCCCCTCCCCGGCTACATTTGAAGTTTGAGGTGGCAAGACAAGCAAGCAGCCCCAGTCTCTGTGCCTCTGTGCGAGCAGTGCCATGGGCAGATGAGGCTGAGCAACAGCTTTCCAGGCTAGCCCCTTCTGCCTGCCAGCTATCTGCAGACATTCGCACTTTCGGAGCAGGGCTGCGAAAGGAGCCTGGCAGGGACACCACCATTCCCAGGCTACGTTTCAAGTTTGAGGTGGCAAGACAAGCAAGCAGCCCCAGTCTCTGTGCCTCTGTGCGAGCAGTGCCATGGGTAGATGAGGCTGAGCAACAGCTTTCCAGGCTAGCCCCTTCTGCCTGCCTGCTATCTGCAGACGTTCGCACTTTCGGAGCAGGGCTGCGAAAGGAGCCTGGCAGGGTCCCCCCTTCCAAGACTACATTTGAAGTTTGAGGTGGCAAGACAAGCAAGCAGCCCCAGTCTCTGTGCCTCTGTGCGAGCAGTGCCATGGGCAGATGAGGCTGACAAACAGCTTTCCAGGCTAGCCCCTTCTGCCTGCCAGCTATCTGCAGACGTTCGCACTTTTGGAGCAGGGCTGCGAAATGAGCCTGGCAGGGACAGCTTTATGCCCAGCAACGCTTCAAGTTTGAGATGGCAAGACAAGCAAGCAGCCCCAGTCTCTGTGCCTCTGTGCGAGCAGTGCCATGGGCAGATGAGGCTGACAAACAGCTTTCCAGGCTAGCCCCTTCTGCCTGCCAGCTATCTGCAGACGTTCGCACTTTTGGAGCAGGGCTGCGAAAGGAGCCTGGCAGGGACACCACCATTCCCAGGCTACGTTTCAAGTTTGAGGTTGCAAGACAAGCGAGCAGCCCCAGTCTCTGTGCCTCTGTGCGAGCAGTGCCATGGGCAGATGAGGCTGACAAACAGCTTTCCAGGCTAGCCCCTTCTGCCTGCCTGCTATCTGCAGACGTTCACACTTTCGGAGCAGGGCTGCGAAAGGAGCCTGGCAGGGACACCACAATTCCCAGGCTACGTTTGAAGTTTGAGGTTGCAAGACAAGCAAGCAGCCCCAGTCTCTGTGCCTCTGTGTGAGCAGTGCCATGGGCAGATGAGGCTGACAAACAGCTTTCCAGGCTAGCCCCTTCTGCCTGCCAGCTATCTGCAGACGTTCGCACTTTCGGAGCAGGGCTGCGAAAGGAGCCTGGCAGGGACACCACCATGCCCAGCAAGGCTTCATGTTTGAGGTGGCAAGACAAGCAAGCAGCCCCAGTCTCTGTGCCTCTGTGCGAGCAGTGCCATGGGCAGATGAGGCTGACAAACAGCTTTCCAGGCTAGCCCCTTCTGCCTGCCAGCTATCTGCAGACGTTCGCACTTTTGGAGCAGGGCTCCGAAAGGAGCCTGGCAGGGACACCACCATTCCCAGGCTACGTTTCAAGTTTGAGGTTGCAAGACAAGCGAGCAGCCCCAGTCTCTGTGCCTCTGTGCGAGCAGTGCCATGGGCAGATGAGGCTGAGCAACAGCTTTCCAGGCTAGCCCCTTCTGCCTGCCAGCTATCTGCAGACGTTAGCACTTTTGGAGCAGGGCTGCGAAAGGAGCCTGGCAGGGACACCACCATTCCCAGGCTACGTTTCAAGTTTGAGGTGGCAAGACAAGCAAGCAGCCCCAGTCTCTGTGCCTCTGTGCGAGCAGTGCCATGGGCAAATGAGGCTGACAAACAGCTTTCCAGGCTAGCCCCTTCTGCCTGCCAGCTATCTGCAGACGTTCGCACTTTTGGAGCAGGGCTGCGAAAGGAGCCTGGCAGGGACAGCACCATGCCTAGCAAGGCTTCATGTTTGAGGTGGCAAGACAAGCAAGCAGCACCAGTCTCTGTGCCGCTGTGCGAGCAGTGCCATGGGCAGATGAGGCTGACAAACAGCTTTCCAGGCTAGCCCCTTCTGCCTGCCAGCTATCTGCAGACGTTCGCACTTTCGGAGCAGGGCTGCGAAAGGAGCCTGGCAGGGACACCACCATTCCCAGGCTACGTTTCAAGTTTGAGGTGGCAAGACAAGCAAGCAGCCCCAGTCTCTGTGCCTCTGTGCGAGCAGTGCCATGGGCAGATGAGGCTGACAAACAGCTTTCCAGGCTAGCCCCTTCTGCCTGCCAGCTATCTGCAGACGTTCGCACTTTCGGAGCAGGGCTGCGAAATGAGCCTGGCAGGGACAGCACCATGCCCAGCAAGGCTTCATGTTTGAGGTGGCAAGACAAGCAAGCAGCCCCAGTCTCTGTGCCTCTGTGCGAGCAGTGCCATGGGCAGATGAGGCTGACAAACAGCTTTCCAGGCTAGCCCCTTCTGCCTGCCAGCTATCTGCAGACGTTCGCGCTTTCGGAGCAGGGCTGCGAAAGGAGCCTGGCAGGGTCCCCCCCCTTCCCAGGCTACATTTGAAGTTTGAGGTGGCAAGAGAAGCGAGCAGCCCCAGTCTCTGTGCCTCTGTGCGAGCAGTGCCATGGGCAGATGAGGCTGACAAACAGCTTTCCAGGCTAGCCCCTTCTGCCTGCCAGCTATCTGCAGACGTTCGCACTTTTGGAGCAGGGCTGCGAAAGGAGCCTGGCAGGGACAGCACCATGCCCAGCAAGGCTTCATGTTTGAGGTGGCAAGACAAGCAAGCAGCCCCAGTCTCTGTGCCTCTGTGCGAGCAGTGCCATGGGCAGATGAGGCTGACAAACAGCTTTCCAGGCTAGCCCCTTCTGCCTGCCAGCTATCTGCAGACGTTCGCACTTTCGGAGCAGGGCTGCTAAAGGCGCCTGGCAGGGACACCACCATTCCCAGGCTACGTTTCAAGTTTGAGGTGGCAAGACAAGCAAGCAGCCCCAGTCTCTGTGCCTCTGTGCGAGCAGTGCCATGGGTAGATGAGGCTGAGCAACAGCTTTCCAGGCTAGCCCCTTCTGCCTGCCAGCTATCTGCAGACGTTCGCACTTTCGGAGCAGGGCTGCGAAAGGAGCCTGGCAGGGTCCCCCCTTCCAAGGCTACATTTGAAGTTTGAGGTTGCAAGACAAGCAAGCAGCCCCAGTCTCTGTGCCTCTGTGCGAGCAGTGCCATGGGCAGATGAGGCTGAGCAACAGCTTTCCAGGCTAGCCCCTTCTGCCTGCCAGCTATCTGCAGACATTCGCACTTTTGGAGCAGGGCTGCGAAAGGAGACTGGCAGGGACAGCTCCATGCCCAGCAGCGCTTCACGTTTAAGGTGGCAAGACAAGCAAGCAGCCCCAGTCTCTGTGCCTCTGTGCGAGCAGTGCCATGGGCAGATGAGGCTGACAAACAGCTTTCCAGGCTAGGCCCTTCTGCCTGCCAGCTATCTGCAGATGTTCGCACTTTCGGAGCAGGGCTCCGAAAGGAGCCTGGCAGGGACACCACCATTCCCAGGCTACATTTGAAGTTTGAGGTGGCAAGACAAGCAAGCAGCCCCAGTCTCTCTGCCTCTGTGCGAGCAGTGCCATGGGCAGATGAGGCTGACAAACATCTTTCCAGGCTAGCCCCTTCTGCCTGCCAGCTATCTGCAGACGTTCGCACTTTTGGACCAGGGCTGCGAAAGGAGCCTGGCAGGGACAGCACCATGCCCAGCAAGGCTTCATGTTTGAGGTGGCAAGACAAGCAAGCAGCCCCAGTCTCTGTGCCTCTGTGCGAGCAGTGCCATGGGCAGATGAGGCTGACAAACAGCTTTCCAGGCTAGCCCCTTCTGCCTGCCAGCTATCTGCAGACGTTCGCACTTTCGGAGCAGGGCTGCGAAAGGAGCCTGGCAGGGACACCACCATGCCCAGGCTACGTTTCAAGTTTGAGGTGGCAAGACAAGCAAGCAGCCCCAGTCTCTGTGCCTCTGTGCGAGCAGTGCCATGGGCAGATGAGGCTGACAAACAGCTTTCCAGGCTAGCCCCTTCTGCCTGCCAGCTATCTGCAGACGTTCGCACTTTTGGAGCAGGGCTGCGAAAGGAGCCTGGCAGGGACACCACCATTCCCAGGATACGTTTGAAGTTTGAGGTTGCAAGACAAGCGAGCAGCCCCAGTCTCTGTGCCTCTGTGCGAGCAGTGCCATGGGCAGATGAGGCTGAGCAACAGCTTTCCAGGCTAGCCCCTTCTGCCTGCCTGCTATCTGCAGACGTTCACACTTTCGGAGCAGGGCTGAGAAAGGAGCCTGGCAGGGACACCACCATTCCCAGGCTACGTTTCAAGTTTGAGGTTGTAAGACAAGCAAGCAGCCCCAGTCTCTGTGCCTCTGTGCGAGCAGTGCCATGGGCAGATGAGGCTGACAAACAGCTTTCCAGGCTAGCCCCTTCTGCCTGCCTGCTATCTGCAGACATTCGCACTTTCGGAGCAGGGCTGCGAAAGGAGCCTGGCAGGGTCCCCCCCCTTCCCAGGCTACATTTGAAGTTTGAGGTGGCAAGACAAGCGAGCAGCCCCAGTCTCTGTGCCTCTGTGTGAGCAGTGCCATGGGCAGATGAGGCTGACAAACATCTTTCCAGGCTAGCCCCTTCTACCTGCCAGCTATCTGCAGACGTTCGCACTTTCGGAGCAGGGCTGCGAAAGGAGCCTGGCAGGGACACCACCATTCCCAGGCTAAATTTGAAGTTTGAGGTGGCAAGACAAGCAAGCAGCTCCAGTCTCTGTGCCTCTGTGCGAGCAGTGCCATGGGCAGATGAGGCTGACAAACAGCTTTCCAGGCTAGCCCCTTCTGCCTGCCAGCTATCTGCAGACGTTCGCACTTTTGGAGCAGGGCTGCGAAAGGAGCCTGGCAGGGACACCACCATGCCCAGCAAGGCTTCATGTTTGAGGTGGCAAGACAAGCAAGCCGCCCCAGTCTCTGTGCCTCTGTGCGAGCAGTGCCATGGGCAGATGAGGCTGACAAACAGCTTTCCAGGCTAGCCCCTTCTGCCTGCCAGCTATCTGCAGACGTTCGCACTTTTGGAGCAGGGCTGCGAAAGGAGCCTCGCAGGGACACCACCATTCCCAGGCTACGTTTCAAGTTTGAGGTTGCAAGACAAGCGAGCAGCCCCAGTCTCTGTGCCTCTGTGCGAGCAGTGCCATGGGCAGATGAGGCTGAGCAACAGCTTTCCAGGCTAGCCCCTTCTGCCTGCCAGCTATCTGCAGACGTTCGCACTTTTGGAGCAGGGCTGCGAAAGGAGACTGGCGGGGACAGCACCATGCCCAGCAACGCTTCACGTTTGAGGTGGCAAGACAAGCAAGCAGCCCCAGTCTCTGTGCCTCTGTGCGAGCAGTGCCATGGGCAGATGAGGCTGACAAACAGCTTTCCAGGCTAGCCCCTTCTGCCTGCCAGCTATCTGCAGACGTTCGCACTTTCGGAGCAGGGCTGCGAAAGGAGCCTGGCAGGGACACCACCATTCCCAGGCTACGTTTGAAGTTTGAGGTGGCAAGACAACCAAGCAGCCCCAGTCTCTGTGCCTCTGGGCGAGCAGTGCCATGGGCAGATGAGGCTGAGCAACAGCTTTCCATGCTAGCCCCTTCTGCCTGCCAGCTATCTGCAGACGTTCGCACTTTCGGAGCAGGGCTGCGAAAGGAGCCTGGCAGGGTCGCCCCCCTTCCCAGGCTACATTTGAAGTTTGAGGTGGCAAGACAAGCAAGCAGCCCCAGTCTCTGTGCCTCTGTGTGAGCAGTGCCATGGGCAGATGAGGCTGAGCAACAGCTTTCCAGGCTAGCCCCTTCTGCCTGCCAGCTATCTGCAGACGTTCGCACTTTCGGAGCAGGGCTGAGAAAGGAGCCTGGCAGGGACACCACCATTCCCAGGCTACATTTGAAGTTTGAGGTGGCAAGACAAGCAAGCAGCCCCAGTCTCTGTGCCTCTGTGCGAGCAGTGCCATGGGCAGATGAGGCTGACAAACAGCTTTCCAGGCTAGCCCCTTCTGCCTGCCAGCTATCTGCAGACGTTCGCACTTTTGGAGCAGGGCTGCGAAAGGAGCCTGGCAGGGACAGCACCATGCCTAGCAAGGCTTCATGTTTGAGGTGGCAAGACAAGCAAGCAGCACCAGTCTCTGTGCCTCTGTGCGAGCAGTGCCATGGGCAGATGAGGCTGAGCAACAGCTTTCCAGGCTAGCCCCTTCTGCCTGCCAGCTATCTGCAGACGTTCGCACTTTCGGAGCAGGGCTGCGAAAGGAGCCTGGCAGGGACACCACCATTCCCAGGCTACGTTTCAAGTTTGAGGCTGCAAGACAAGCGAGCAGCCCCAGTCTCTGTGCCTCTGTGCGAGCAGTGCCATGGGCAGATGAGGCTGACAAACAGCTTTCCAGGCTAGCCCCTTCTGCCTGCCAGCTATCTGCAGACGTTCGCACTTTCGGAGCAGGGCTGCGAAAGGAGCCTGGCAGGGTCCCCCCCCTTCCCAGGCTACATTTGAAGTTTGAGGTGGCAAGACAAGCAAGCAGCCCCAGTCTCTGTGCCTCTGTGCGAGCAGTGCCATGGGCAGATGAGGCTGACAAACAGCTTTCCAGGCTAGCCCCTTCTGCCTGCCAGCTATCTTCAGATGTTCGCACTTTCGGAGCAGGGCTCCGAAAGGAGGCTGGCAGGGACACCACCATTCCCAGGCTACATTTCAAGTTTGAGGTGGCAAGACAAGCAAGCAGCCCCAGTCTCTGTGCCTCTGTGCGAGCAGTGCCATGGGTAGATGAGGCTGACAAACAGCTTTCCAGGCTAGCCCCTTCTGCCTGCCAGCTATCTGCAGACGTTCGCACTTTCGGAGCAGGGCTGCGAAAGGAGCCTGGCAGGGTCCCCCCTTCCAAGGCTACATTTGAAGATTGAGGTGGCAAGACAAGCAAGCAGCCCCAGTTCTCTGTGCCTCTGTGCGAGCAGTGCCATGGGCAGATGAGGCTGACAAACAGCTTTCCAGGCTAGCCCCTTCTGCCTGCCTGCTATCTGCAGACGTTCGCACTTTCGGAGCAGGGCTGCGAAAGGAGCGTGGCAGGGACAGCACCATTCCCAGGCTACGTTTCAAGTTTGAGGTTGCAAGACAAGCGAGCAGCCCCAGTCTCTGTGCCTCTGTGCGAGCAGTGCCATGGGCACATGAGGCTGAGCAACAGCTTTCCAGGCTAGCCCCTTCTGCCTGCCAGCTATCTGCAGACGTTCGCACTTTCGGAGCAGGGCTGCGAAAGGAGCCTGGCAGGGTCCCCCCCCTTCCCAGGCTACATTTGAAGGTTGAGGTGGCAAGACAAGCAAGCAGCCCCAGTCTCTGTGCCTCTGTGCGAGCAGTGCCATAAACAGATGAGGCTGACAAACAGCTTTCCAGGCTAGCCACTTCTGCCTGCCAGCTATCTGCAGACGTTCGCACTTTCGGAGCAGGGCTGCGAAAGGAGCCTGGCAGGGACACCACCATTCCCAGGCTATGTTTCAAGTTTGAGGTGGCAAGACAAGCAAGCAGCCCCAGTCTCTGTGCCTCTGTGCGAGCAGTGCCATGGGCAGATGAGGCTGACAAACAGCTTTCCAGGCTAGCCCCTTCTGCCTGCCAGCTATCTGCAGACGTTCGCACTTTTGGAGCAGGGCTGCGAAAGGAGCCTGGCAGGGACAGCACCATGCCCAGCAAGGCTTCATGTTTGAGGTGGCAAGACAAGCAAGCAGCCCCAGTCTCTGTGCCTCTGTGCGAGCAGTGCCATGGGCAGATGAGGCTGACAAACAGCTTTCCAGGCTAGCCCCTTCTGCCTGCCAGCTATCTGCAGATGTTCGCACTTTCGGAGCAGGGCTGCGAAAGGAGCCTGGCAGGGTCCCCCCCCTTCCCAGGCTACATTTGAAGTTTGAGGTGGCAAGACAAGCAAGCAGCCCCAGTCTCTGTGCCTCTGTGCGAGCAGTGCCATGGGCAGATGAGGCTGACAAACAGCTTTCCAGGCTAGCCCCTTCTGCCTGCCAGCTATCTGCAGACGTTCGCACTTTTGGAGCAGGGCTGCGAAAGGAGCCTGGCAGGGACAGCACCATGCCTAGCAAGGCTTCATGTTTGAGGTGGCAAGACAAGCAAGCAGCACCAGTCTCTGTGCCTCTGTGCGAGCAGTGCCATGGGCAGATGAGGCTGACAAACAGCTTTCCAGGCTAGCCCCTTCTTCCTGCCAGCTATCTGCAGACGTTCGCACTTTCGGAGCAGGGCTGCGAAAGGAGCCTGGCAGGGACACCACCATTCCCAGGCTACGTTTCAAGTTTGAGGCTGCAAGACAAGCAAGCAGCCCCAGTCTCTGTGCCTCTGTGCGAGCAGTGCCATGGGCAGATGAGGCTGACAAACAGCTTTCCAGGCTAGCCCCTTCTGCCTGCCAGCTATCTGCAGACGTTCGCACTTTCGGAGCAGGGCTGTGAAAGGAGCCTGGCAGGGTCCCCCCCCTTCCCAGGCTACATTTGAAGTTTGAGGTGGCAAGACAAGCAAGCAGCCCCAGTCTCTGTGCCTCTGTGCGAGCAGTGCCATGGGCAGATGAGGCTGACAAACAGCTTTCCAGGCTAGCCCCTTCTGCCTGCCTGCTATCTTCAGATGGTCGCACTTTCGGAGCAGGGCTCCGAAAGGAGCCTGGCAGGGACACCACCATTCCCAGGCTACATTTCAAGTTTGAGGTGGCAAGACAAGCAAGCAGCCCCAGTCTCTGTGCCTCTGTGCGAGCAGTGCCATGGGTAGATGAGGCTGAGCAACAGCTTTCCAGGCTAGCCCCTTCTGCCTGCCAGCTATCTGCAGACGTTCGCAATTTCGGAGCAGGGCTGCGAAAGGAGCCTGGCAGGGTCCCCCCTTCCCAGGCTACATTTGAAGATTGAGGTGGCAAGACAAGCAAGCAGCCCCAGTCTCTGTGCCTCTGTGCGAGCAGTGCCATGGGCAGATGAGGCTGACAAACAGTTTTCCAGGCTAGCCCCTTCTGCCTGCCAGCTATCTGCAGACGTTCGCACTTTTGGAGCAGGGCTGCGAAATGAGCCTGGCAGGGACAGCACCATGCCCAGCAAGGCTTCATGTTTGAGGTGGCAAGACAAGCAAGCAGCCCCAGTCTCTGTGCCTCTGTGCGAGCAGTGCCATGGGCAGATGAGGCTGACAAACAGCTTTCCAGGCTAGCCCCTTCTGCCTGCCAGCTATCGGCAGACGTTCGCACTTTTGGAGCAGGGCTGCGAAAGGAGCCTGGCAGGGTCCCCCCCCTTCCCAGGCTACTTTTGAAGTTTGAGGTGGCAAGACAAGCAAGCAGCCCCAGTCTCTGTGCCTCTGTGCGAGCAGTGCCATGGGCAGATGAGGCTGACAAACAGCTTTCCAGGCTAGCCCCTTCTGCCTGCCAGCTATCTGCAGACGTTCGCACTTTCGGAGCAGGGCTGAGAAAGGAGCCTGGCAGGGACACCACCATTCCCAGGCTACGTTTCAAGTTTGAGGTGGCAAGACAAGCAAGCAGCCCCAGTCTCTGTGCCTCTGTGCGAGCAGTGCCATGGGTAGATGAGGCTGAGCAACAGCTTTCCAGGCTAGCCCCTTCTGCCTGCCAGCTATCTGCAGACGTTCGCACTTTTGGAGCAGGGCTGCGAAAGGAGCCTGGCAGGGTCCCCCCTTCCAAGGCTACATTTGAAGTTTGAGGTGGCAAGACAAGCAAGCAGCCCCAGTCTCTGTGCCTCTGTGCGAGCAGTGCCATGGGCAGATGAGGCTGACAAACAGCTTTCCAGGCTAGCCCCTTCTGCCTGCCAGCTATCTGCAGACGTTCGCACTTTCGGAGCAGGGCTGCGAAAGGAGCCTGGCAGGGACACCACCATTCCCAGGCTATGTTTCAAGTTTGAGGTTGCAAGACAAGCGAGCAGCCCCAGACTCTGTGCCTCTGTGCGAGCAGTGCCATGGGCAGATGAGGCTGACAAACAGCTTTCCAGGCTAGCCCCTTCTGCCTGCCAGCTATCTGCAGACGTTCGCACTTTCGGAGCAGGGCTGCGAAAGGAGCCTGGCAGGGTCCCCCCCCTTCCCAGGCTACATTTGAAGATTCAGGTGGCAAGACAAGCAAGCAGCCCCAGTCTCTGTGCCTCTGTGCGAGCAGTGCCATAAACAGATGAGGCTGACAAACAGCTTTCCAGGATAGCCACTTCTGCCTGCCAGCTATCTGCAGACGTTCACACTTTTGGAGCAGGGCTGCGAAAGGAGCCTGGCAGGGACAGCACCATGCCTAGCAAGGCTTCATGTTTGAGATGGCAAGACAAGCAAGCAGCACCAGTCTCTGTGCCTCTGTGCGAGCAGTGCCATGGGCAGATGAGGCTGACAAACAGCTTTCCAGGCTAGCCCCTTCTGCCTGCCAGCTATCTGCAGACGTTCGCACTTTCGGAGCAGGGCTGCGAAAGGAGCCTGGCAGGGACACCACCATTCCCAGGCTATGTTTCAAGTTTGAGGCTGCAAGACAAGCGAGCAGCCCCAGTCTCTGTGCCTCTGTGCGAGCAGTGCCATGGGCAGATGAGGCTGACAAACAGCTTTCCAGGCTAGCCCCTTCTGCCTGCCAGCTATCTGCAGACGTTCGCACTTTCGGAGCAGGGCTGCGAAAGGAGCCTGGCAGGGTCCCCCCCCTTCCCAGGCTACATTTGAAGTTTGAGGTGGCAAGACAAGCAAGCAGCCCCAGTCTCTGTGCCTCTGTGCGAGCAGTGCCATGGGCCGATGAGGCTGACAAACAGCTTTCCAGGCTAGCCCTTTCTGCCTGCCAGCTATCTGCAGACGTTCGCACTTTTGGAGCAGGGCTGCGAAAGGAGCCTGGCAGGGTCCCCCCCCTTCCCAGGCTACATTTGAAGTTTGAGGTGGCAAGACAAGCAAGCAGCCCCAGTCTCTGTGCCTCTGTGCGAGCAGTGCCATGGGCCGATGAGGCTGACAAACAGCTTTCCAGGCTAGCCCCTTCTGCCTGCCAGCTATCTGCAGACGTTCGCACTTTCGGAGCAGGGCTGTGAAAGGAGCCTGGCAGGGACACCACCATTCCCAGGCTACGTTTCAAGTTTGACGTGGCAAGACAAGCAAGCAGCCCCAGTCTCTGTGCCTCTGTGCGAGCAGTGCCATGGGCAGATGAGGCTGAGCAACAGCTTTCCAGGCTAGCCCCTTCTGCCTGCCAGCTATCTGCAGACGTTCGCACTTTCGGAGCAGGGCTGCGAAAGGAGCCTGGCAGGGTCCCCCCTTCCAAGGCTACATTTGAAGGTTGAGGTGGCAAGACAAGCAAGCAGCCCCAGTCTCTGTGCCTCTGTGCGAGCAGTGCCATAAACAGATGAGGCTGACAAACAGCTTTCCAGGCTAGCCACTTCTGCCTGCCAGCTATCTGCAGACGTTCGCACTTTCGGAGCAGGGCTGCGAAAGGAGCCTGGCAGGGACACCACCATTCCCAGGCTATGTTTCAAGTTTGAGGTGGCAAGACAAGCAAGCAGCCCCAGTCTCTGTGCCTCTGTGCGAGCAGTGCCATGGGCAGATGAGGCTGACAAACAGCTTTCCAGGCTAGCCCCTTCTGCCTGCCAGCTATCTGCAGACGTTCGCACTTTTGGAGCAGGGCTGCGAAAGGAGCCTGGCAGGGACAGCACCATGCCCAGCAAGGCTTCATGTTTGAGGTGGCAAGACAAGCAAGCAGCCCCAGTCTCTGTGCCTCTGTGCGAGCAGTGCCATGGGCAGATGAGGCTGACAAACAGCTTTCCAGGCTAGCCCCTTCTGCCTGCCAGCTATCTGCAGATGTTCGCACTTTCGGAGCAGGGCTGCGAAAGGAGCCTGGCAGGGTCCCCCCCCTTCCCAGGCTACATTTGAAGTTTGAGGTGGCAAGACAAGCAAGCAGCCCCAGTCTCTGTGCCTCTGTGCGAGCAGTGCCATGGGCAGATGAGGCTGACAAACAGCTTTCCAGGCTAGCCCCTTCTGCCTGCCAGCTATCTGCAGACGTTCGCACTTTTGGAGCAGGGCTGCGAAAGGAGCCTGGCAGGGACAGCACCATGCCTAGCAAGGCTTCATGTTTGAGGTGGCAAGACAAGCAAGCAGCACCAGTCTCTGTGCCTCTGTGCGAGCAGTGCCATGGGCAGATGAGGCTGACAAACAGCTTTCCAGGCTAGCCCCTTCTTCCTGCCAGCTATCTGCAGACGTTCGCACTTTCGGAGCAGGGCTGCGAAAGGAGCCTGGCAGGGACACCACCATTCCCAGGCTACGTTTCAAGTTTGAGGCTGCAAGACAAGCAAGCAGCCCCAGTCTCTGTGCCTCTGTGCGAGCAGTGCCATGGGCAGATGAGGCTGACAAACAGCTTTCCAGGCTAGCCCCTTCTGCCTGCCAGCTATCTGCAGACGTTCGCACTTTCGGAGCAGGGCTGTGAAAGGAGCCTGGCAGGGTCCCCCCCCTTCCCAGGCTACATTTGAAGTTTGAGGTGGCAAGACAAGCAAGCAGCCCCAGTCTCTGTGCCTCTGTGCGAGCAGTGCCATGGGCAGATGAGGCTGACAAACAGCTTTCCAGGCTAGCCCCTTCTGCCTGCCTGCTATCTTCAGATGGTCGCACTTTCGGAGCAGGGCTCCGAAAGGAGCCTGGCAGGGACACCACCATTCCCAGGCTACATTTCAAGTTTGAGGTGGCAAGACAAGCAAGCAGCCCCAGTCTCTGTGCCTCTGTGCGAGCAGTGCCATGGGTAGATGAGGCTGAGCAACAGCTTTCCAGGCTAGCCCCTTCTGCCTGCCAGCTATCTGCAGACGTTCGCAATTTCGGAGCAGGGCTGCGAAAGGAGCCTGGCAGGGTCCCCCCTTCCCAGGCTACATTTGAAGATTGAGGTGGCAAGACAAGCAAGCAGCCCCAGTCTCTGTGCCTCTGTGCGAGCAGTGCCATGGGCAGATGAGGCTGACAAACAGTTTTCCAGGCTAGCCCCTTCTGCCTGCCAGCTATCTGCAGACGTTCGCACTTTTGGAGCAGGGCTGCGAAATGAGCCTGGCAGGGACAGCACCATGCCCAGCAAGGCTTCATGTTTGAGGTGGCAAGACAAGCAAGCAGCCCCAGTCTCTGTGCCTCTGTGCGAGCAGTGCCATGGGCAGATGAGGCTGACAAACAGCTTTCCAGGCTAGCCCCTTCTGCCTGCCAGCTATCGGCAGACGTTCGCACTTTTGGAGCAGGGCTGCGAAAGGAGCCTGGCAGGGTCCCCCCCCTTCCCAGGCTACTTTTGAAGTTTGAGGTGGCAAGACAAGCAAGCAGCCCCAGTCTCTGTGCCTCTGTGCGAGCAGTGCCATGGGCAGATGAGGCTGACAAACAGCTTTCCAGGCTAGCCCCTTCTGCCTGCCAGCTATCTGCAGACGTTCGCACTTTCGGAGCAGGGCTGAGAAAGGAGCCTGGCAGGGACACCACCATTCCCAGGCTACGTTTCAAGTTTGAGGTGGCAAGACAAGCAAGCAGCCCCAGTCTCTGTGCCTCTGTGCGAGCAGTGCCATGGGTAGATGAGGCTGAGCAACAGCTTTCCAGGCTAGCCCCTTCTGCCTGCCAGCTATCTGCAGACGTTCGCACTTTTGGAGCAGGGCTGCGAAAGGAGCCTGGCAGGGTCCCCCCTTCCAAGGCTACATTTGAAGTTTGAGGTGGCAAGACAAGCAAGCAGCCCCAGTCTCTGTGCCTCTGTGCGAGCAGTGCCATGGGCAGATGAGGCTGACAAACAGCTTTCCAGGCTAGCCCCTTCTGCCTGCCAGCTATCTGCAGACGTTCGCACTTTCGGAGCAGGGCTGCGAAAGGAGCCTGGCAGGGACACCACCATTCCCAGGCTATGTTTCAAGTTTGAGGTTGCAAGACAAGCGAGCAGCCCCAGACTCTGTGCCTCTGTGCGAGCAGTGCCATGGGCAGATGAGGCTGACAAACAGCTTTCCAGGCTAGCCCCTTCTGCCTGCCAGCTATCTGCAGACGTTCGCACTTTCGGAGCAGGGCTGCGAAAGGAGCCTGGCAGGGTCCCCCCCCTTCCCAGGCTACATTTGAAGATTCAGGTGGCAAGACAAGCAAGCAGCCCCAGTCTCTGTGCCTCTGTGCGAGCAGTGCCATAAACAGATGAGGCTGACAAACAGCTTTCCAGGATAGCCACTTCTGCCTGCCAGCTATCTGCAGACGTTCACACTTTTGGAGCAGGGCTGCGAAAGGAGCCTGGCAGGGACAGCACCATGCCTAGCAAGGCTTCATGTTTGAGATGGCAAGACAAGCAAGCAGCACCAGTCTCTGTGCCTCTGTGCGAGCAGTGCCATGGGCAGATGAGGCTGACAAACAGCTTTCCAGGCTAGCCCCTTCTGCCTGCCAGCTATCTGCAGACGTTCGCACTTTCGGAGCAGGGCTGCGAAAGGAGCCTGGCAGGGACACCACCATTCCCAGGCTATGTTTCAAGTTTGAGGCTGCAAGACAAGCGAGCAGCCCCAGTCTCTGTGCCTCTGTGCGAGCAGTGCCATGGGCAGATGAGGCTGACAAACAGCTTTCCAGGCTAGCCCCTTCTGCCTGCCAGCTATCTGCAGACGTTCGCACTTTCGGAGCAGGGCTGCGAAAGGAGCCTGGCAGGGTCCCCCCCCTTCCCAGGCTACATTTGAAGTTTGAGGTGGCAAGACAAGCAAGCAGCCCCAGTCTCTGTGCCTCTGTGCGAGCAGTGCCATGGGCCGATGAGGCTGACAAACAGCTTTCCAGGCTAGCCCTTT
Organism: Opisthocomus hoazin; assembly: GCF_030867145.1. Taxonomy (NCBI): domain Eukaryota; kingdom Metazoa; phylum Chordata; class Aves; order Opisthocomiformes; family Opisthocomidae; genus Opisthocomus; species Opisthocomus hoazin. The sequence continues at coordinate 196,782 of NC_134450.1, read as the reverse complement.
CTGCCTGCCAGCTATCTGCAGACGTTCGCACTTTTGGAGCAGGGCTGCGAAAGGAGCCTGGCAGGGTCCCCCCCCTTCCCAGGCTACATTTGAAGTTTGAGGTGGCAAGACAAGCAAGCAGCCCCAGTCTCTGTGCCTCTGTGCGAGCAGTGCCATGGGCCGATGAGGCTGACAAACAGCTTTCCAGGCTAGCCCCTTCTGCCTGCCAGCTATCTGCAGACGTTCGCACTTTCGGAGCAGGGCTGTGAAAGGAGCCTGGCAGGGACACCACCATTCCCAGGCTACGTTTCAAGTTTGACGTGGCAAGACAAGCAAGCAGCCCCAGTCTCTGTGCCTCTGTGCGAGCAGTGCCATGGGCAGATGAGGCTGAGCAACAGCTTTCCAGGCTAGCCCCTTCTGCCTGCCAGCTATCTGCAGACGTTCGCACTTTCGGAGCAGGGCTGCGAAAGGAGCCTGGCAGGGTCCCCCCTTCCAAGGCTACATTTGAAGTTTGAGGTGGCAAGACAAGCAAGCAGCCCCAGTCTCTGTGCCTCTGTGCGAGCAGTGCCATGGGCAGATGAGGCTGACAAACAGCTTTCCAGGCTAGCCCCTTCTGCCTGCCAGCTATCTGCAGACGTTCGCACTTTCGGAGCAGGGCTGCGAAAGGAGCCTGGCAGGGACACCACCATTCGCAGGCTACGTTTCAAGTTTGAGGTTGCAAGACAAGCGAGCAGCCCCAGTCTCTGTGCCTCTGTGCGAGCAGTGCCATGGGTTGATGAGGCTGAGCAACAGCCTTCCAGGCTAGCCCCTTCTGCCTGCCAGCTATCTGCAGACGTTTGCACTTTCGGAGCAGGGCTGCGAAAGGAGCCTGGCATGGTCGCCCCCCTTCCCAGGCTACATTTGAAGTTTGAGGTGGCAAGACAAGCAAGCAGCCCCAGTCTCTGTGCCTCAGTGTCAGCAGTGCCATGGGCAGATGAGGCTGACAAACAGCTTTCCAGGCTAGCCCCTTCTGCCTGCGAGCTATCTGCAGACGTTCGCACTTTTGGAGCAGGGCTGCGAAAGGAGCCTGGCAGGGACAGCACCATGCCCAGCAAGGCTTCATATTTGAGGTGGCAAGACAAGCAAGCAGCCCCAGTCTCTGTGCCTCTGTGTGAGCAGTGCCATGGGCAGATGAGGCTGACAAACAGCTTTCCAGGCTAGCCCCTTCTGCCTGCCAGCTATCTGCAGACGTTCGCACTTTTGGAGAAGGGCTGCGAAAGGAGCCTGGCAGGGACACCACCATTCCCAGGCTACGTTTGAAGTTTGAGGTGGCAAGACAAGCAAGCAGCCCCAGTCTCTGTGCCTCTGTGTGAGCAGTGCCATGGTCCGATGAGGCTGAGCAACAGCTTTCCAGGCTAGCCCCTTCTGCCTGCCAGCTATCTGCAGACGTTCGCACTTTCGGAGCAGGGTTGCGAAAGGAGCCTCGCAGGGTCCCCCCCCTTCCCAGGCTACGTTTCAAGTTTGAGGTGGCAAGACAAGCAAGCAGCCCCAGTCTCTGTGCCTCTGTGCGAGCAGTGCCATGGGCAGATGAGGCTGACAAACAGCTTTCCAGGCTAGCCCCTTCTGCCTGCCAGCTATCTGCAGACGTTCGCACTTTCGGAGCAGGGCTGCGAAAGGAGCCTGGCATGGTCCCCCCTTCCAAGGCTACATTTCAAGTTTGAGGTGGCAAGACAAGCAAGCAGCCCCAGTCTCTGTGCCTCTGGGCGAGCAGTGCCATGGGCAGATGAGGCTGAGCAACAGCTTTCCATGCTAGCCCCTTCTGCCTGCCAGCTATCTGCAGACGTTCGCACTTTCGGAGCAGGGCTGAGAAAGGAGCCTGGCATGGTCGCCCCCCTTCCCAGGCTACATTTGAAGTTTGAGGTGGCAAGACAAGCAAGCAGCCCCAGTCTCTGTGCCTCTGTGTCAGCAGTGCCATGGGCAGATGAGGCTGACAAACAGCTTTCCAGGCTAGCCCCTTCTGCCTGCCAGCTATCTGCAGACGTTCGCACTTTCGGAGCAGGGCTGCGAAAGGAGCCTGGCAGGGAAACCACCATTCCCAGGCTAAATTTGAAGTTTGAGGTGGCAAGACAAGCAAGCAGCCCCAGTCTCTGTGCCTCTGTGCGAGCAGTGCCATGGGCCGATGAGGCTGACAAACAGCTTTCCAGACCAGCCCCTTCTGCCTGCCAGCTATCTGCAGACGTTCGCACTTTTGGAGCAGGGCTGCGAAAGGAGCCTGGCAGGGACAGCACCATGCCCAGCAAGGCTTCATGTTTGAGGTGGCAAGACAAGCAAGCAGCCCCAGTCTCTGTGCCTCTGTGTGAGCAGTGCCATGGGCAGATGAGGCTGACAAACGGCTTTCCAGGCTAGCCCCTTCTGCCTGCCAGCTATCTGCAGACGTTCGCACTTTCGGAGCAGGGCTCCGAAAGGAGCCTGGCAGGGACACCACCATTCCCAGGCTAAATTTGAAGTTTGAGGTGGCAAGACAAGCAAGCAGTCCCAGTCTCTGTGCCTCTGTGCGAGCAGTGCCATGGGCAGATGAGGCTGACAAACAGCTTTCCAGGCTAGCCCCTTCTGCCTGCCAGCTATCTGCAGACGTTCGCACTTTTGGAGCAGGGCTGCGAAAGGAGCCTGGCAGGGACACCACCACTCCCAGGCTACGTTTCAAGCTTGAGGTTGCAAGACAAGCGAGCAGCCCCAGTCTCTGTGCCTCTGTGTGAGCAGTGCCATGGGGCGATGAGGCTGAGCAACAGCTTTCCAGGCTAGCCCCTTCTGCCTGCCAGCTATCGGCAGACGTTCGCACTTTCGGAGCAGGGCTGCGAAAGGAGCCTCGCAGGGTCCCCCCCCTTCCCAGGCTGTGTTTGAAGTTTGAGGTGGCAAGACAAGCAAGCAGCCCCAGTCTCTGTGCCTCTGTGCGAGCAGTGCCATGGGCCGATGCGGCTGACAAACAGCTTTCCAGGCTAGCCCCTTCTGCCTGCCAGCTATCTGCAGACGTTCGCACTTTTGGAGCAGGGCTGCGAAAGGAGCCTGGCAGGGACACCACCATGCCCAGCAAGGCTTCATGTTTGAGGTGGCAAGACAAGCAAGCAGCCCCAGTCTCTGTGCCTCTGTGTGAGCAGTGCCATGGGCAGATGAGGCTGACAAACAGCTTTCCAGGCTAGCCCCTTCTGCCTGCCAGCTATCTGCAGACGTTCGCACTTTCGGAGCAGGGCTGCGAAAGGATCCTGGCAGGGACACCACCATTCCCAGGCTACGTTTGAAGTTTGAGGTGGCAAGACAAGCAAGCAGCCCCAGTCTCTGTGCCTCTGTGCGAGCAGTGCCATGGGCAGATGAGGCTGACAAACAGCTTTCCAGGCTAGCCCCTTCTGCCTGCCAGTTATCTGCAGACGTTCGCACTTTTGGAGCAGAGCTGCGAAAGGAGCCTGGCAGGGACACCACCATTCCCAGGCTACGTTTCAAGCTTGAGGTGGCAAGACAAGCGAGCAGCCCCAGTCTCTGTGCCTCTGTGCGAGCAGTGCCATGGGCAGATGAGGCTGACAAACAGCTTTCCAGGCTAGCCCCTTCTGCCTGCCAGCTATCTGCAGACGTTCGCACTTTTGGAGCAGGGCTGCGAAAGGAGCCTGGCAGGGACACCACCATTCCCAGGCTACGTTTGAAGTTTGAGGTGGCAAGACAAGCGAGCAGCCCCAGTCTCTGTGCCTCTGTGTGAGCAGTGCCATGGTCCGATGAGGCTGAGCAACAGCTTTCCAGGCTAGCCCCTTCTGCCTGCCAGCTATCTGCAGACGTTCGCACTTTCGGAGCAGGGTTGCGAAAGGAGCCTCGCAGGGAAACCACCATTCCCAGGCTACGTTTCAAGTTTGAGGTGGCAAGACAAGCAAGCAGCCCCAGTCTCTGTGCCTCTGTGCGAGCAGTGCCATGGGCAGATGAGGCTGACAAACAGCTTTCCAGGCTAGCCCCTTCTGCCTGCCAGCTATCTGCAGACGTTCGCACTTTCGGAGCAGGGCTGCGAAAGGAGCCTGGCATGGTCCCCCCTTCCAAGGCTACATTTGAAGTTTGAGGTGGCAAGACAAGCAAGCAGCCCCAGTCTCTGTGCCTCTGTGCGAGCAGTGCCATGGGCAGATGAGGCTGAGCAACAGCTTTCCATGCTAGCCCCTTCTGCCTGCCAGCTATCTGCAGACGTTCGCACTTTCGGAGCAGGGCTGAGAAAGGAGCCTGGCATGGTCGCCCCCCTTCCCAGGCTACATTTGAAGTTTGAGGTGGCAAGACAAGCAAGCAGCCCCAGTCTCTGTGCCTCTGTGTCAGCAGTGCCATGGGCAGATGAGGCTGACAAACAGCTTTCCAGGCTAGCCCCTTCTGCCTGCCAGCTATCTGCAGACGTTCGCACTTTCGGAGCAGGGCTGCGAAAGGAGCCTGGCAGGGAAACCACGATTCCCAGGCTAAATTTGAAGTTTGAGGTGGCAAGACAAGCAAGCAGCCCCAGTCTCTGTGCCTCTGTGCGAGCAGTGCCATGGGCCGATGAGGCTGACAAACAGCTTTCCAGGCCAGCCCCTTCTGCCTGCCAGCTATCTGCAGACGTTCGCACTTTTGGAGCAGGGCTGCGAAAGGAGCCTGGCAGGGACACCACCATGCCCAGCAAGGCTTCATGTTTGAGGTGGCAAGACAAGCAAGCAGCCCCAGTCTCTGTGCCTCTGTGTGAGCAGTGCCATGGGCAGATGAGGCTGACAAACAGCTTTCCAGGCTAGCCCCTTCTGCCTGCCATCTATCTGCAGACGTTCGCACTTTCGGAGCAGGGCTGCGAAAGGAGCCTGGCAGGGACACCACCATTCCCAGGCTAAATTTGAAGTTTGAGGTGGCAAGACAAGCAAGCAGCCCCAGTCTCTGTGCCTCTGTGCGAGCAGTGCCATGGGCAGATGAGGCTGACAAACAGCTTTCCAGGCTAGCCCCTTCTGGCTGCCAGCTATCTGCAGACGTTCGCACTTTTGGAGCAGGGCTGCGAAAGGAGCCTGGCAGGGACACCACCATTCCCAGGCTACGTTTGAAGTTTGAGGTTGCAAGACAAGCGAGCAGCCCCAGTCTCTGTGCCTCTGTGCGAGCAGTGCCATGGGCAGATGAGGCTGACAAACAGCTTTCCAGGCTAGCCCCTTCTGCCTGCCAGCTATCTGCAGACGTTCGCACTTTTGGAGCAGGGCTGCGAAAGGAGCCTGGCAGGGACACCACCATTCCCAGGCTACGTTTCAAGCTTGAGGTTGCAAGACAAGCGAGCAGCCCCAGTCTCTGTGCCTCTGTGTGAGCAGTGCCATGGGGCGATGAGGCTGAGCAACAGCTTTCCAGGCTAGCCCCTTCTGCCTGCCAGCTATCTGCAGACGTTCGCACTTTTGGAGCAGGGCTGCGAAAGGAGCCTCGCAGGGTCCCCCCCCTTCCCAGGCTGTGTTTGAAGTTTGAGGTGGCAAGACAAGCAAGCAGCCCCAGTCTCTGTGCCTCTGTGCGAGCAGTGCCATGGGCCGATGCGGCTGACAAACAGCTTTCCAGGCTAGCCCCTTCTGCCTGCCAGCTATCTGCAGACGTTCGCACTTTTGGAGCAGGGCTGCGAAAGGAGCCTGGCAGGGACACCACCATTCCCAGGCTACGTTTCAAGTTTGAGGTTGCAAGACAAGCGAGCAGCCCCAGTCTCTGTGCCTCTGTGTGAGCAGTGCCATGGGGCGATGAGGCTGAGCAACAGCTTTCCAGGCTAGCCCCTTCTGCCTGCCAGCTATCTGCAGACGTTCGCACTTTCGGAGCAGGGCTGCGAAAGGAGCCTGGCAGGGACACCACCATTCCCAGGCTACGTTTCAAGTTTGAGGTTGCAAGACAAGCGAGCAGCCCCAGTCTCTGTGCCTCTGTGCGAGCAGTGCCATGGGCAGATGAGGCTGAGCAACAGCTTTCCAGGCTAGCCCCTTCTGCCTGCCAGCTATCTGCAGACGTTCGCACTTTCGGAGCAGGGCTGCGAAAGGAGCCTGGCAGGGACAGCACCATGCCTAGCAAGGCTTCATGTTTGAGGTGGCAAGACAAGCAAGCAGCCCCAGTCTCTGTGCCTCTGTGCGAGCAGTGCCATAGGCAGATGAGGCTGACAAACAGCTTTCCAGGCTAGCCCCTTCTGCCTGCCAGCTATCTGCAGACGTTCGCACTTTCGGAGCAGGGCTGCGAAAGGAGCCTGGCAGGGTCCCCCCCCTTCCCAGGCTACATTTGAAGTTTGAGGTGGCAAGACAAGCAAGCAGCCCCAGTCTCTGTGCCTCTGTGCAAGCAGTGCCATGGGCAGATGAGGCTGACAAACAGCTTTCCAGGCTAGCCCCTTCTGCCTGCCAGCTATCTGCAGACGTTCGCACTTTCGGAGCAGGGCTGAGAAAGGAGCCTGGCAGGGTCCCCCCCCTTCCCAGGCTACATTTGAAGTTTGAGGTGGCAAGACAAGCAAGCAGCCCCAGTCTCTGTGCCTCTGTGCAAGCAGTGCCATGGGCAGATGAGGCTGACAAACAGCTTTCCAGGCTAGCCCCTTCTGCCTGCCAGCTATCTGCAGACGTTCGCACTTTCGGAGCAGGGCTGCGAAAGGAGCCTGGCAGGGTCCCCGCCCCTTCCCAGCCTACATTTGAAGCTTGAGGTGGCAAGACAAGGAAGCAGCCCCAGTGTCTGTGCCTCTGTGCGAGCAGTGCCATGGGCAGATGAGGCTGACAAACAGCTTTCCAGGCTAGCCCCTTCTGCCTGCCAGCTATCTGCAGACGTTCGCACTTTTGGAGCAGGGCTGCGAAAGGAGCCTGGCAGGGACACCACCGTTCCCAGGCTACGTTTCAAGTTTGAGGTGGCAAGACAAGCAAGCAGCCCCAGTCTCTGTGCCAATGTGCGAGCAGTGCCTTTGGCCGATGAGGCTGACAAACATCTTTCCAGGCTAGCCCCTTCTGCTTGCCTGCTATCTACAGTCGTTCGTACTTTCGGAGCAGGGCTGCGAAAGGAGCCTGGCAGGGACACCACCATTCCCAGGCTACGTTTGAAGTTTGAGGTGGCAAGACAAGCAAGCAGCCCCAGTCTCTGTGCCTCTGTGCGAGCAGTGCCATGGGAGATGAGGCTGACAAACAGCTTTCCAGACTAGCCCCTTCTGCCTGCCTGCTATCTGCAGACGTTCGCACTTTCGAATCAGGGCGGCGAAAGGAGCCTGGCAGGCACATCACCATTCCCAGGTTACGTTTGAAGTTTGAGGTGGCAAGACAAGCAAGCAGCCCCAGTCTCTGTGCCTCTGTGCGAGCAGTGCCATGGGCAGATGAGGCTGACAAACAGCTTTCCAGGCTAGCCCCTTCTGCCTGCCAGCTATCTGCAGACGTTCGCACTTTCGGAGCAGGGCTGCGAAAGGAGCCTGGCAGGGACTCCCCCTTCCCAGGGTACATTTGAAGTTTGAGGTGGCAAGACAAGCAAGCAGCCCCAGTCTCTGTGCCTCTGTGCGAGCAGTGCCATGGGCAGATGAGGCTGACAAACAGCTTTCCAGGCTAGCCCCTTCTGCCTGCCAGCTATCTGCAGACGTTCGCACTTTCGGAGCAGAGCTGCGGAAGGAGCCTGGCAGGGACACCACCATTCCCAGGCTACGTTTCAAGTTTGACGTGGCAAGACAAGCAAGCAGCCCCAGTCTCTGTGCCTCTGTGCGAGCAGTGCCATGGGCAGATGAGGCTGAGCAACAGCTTTCCAGGCTAGCCCCTTCTGCCTGCCAGCTATCTGCAGACGTTCGCACTTTCGGAGCAGGGCTGCGAAAGGAGCCTGGCAGGGACCCCCCCTTCCCAGGCTACATTTGAAGTTTGAGGTGGCAAGACAAGCAAGCAGCCCCAGTCTCTGTGCCTCTGTGCGAGCAGTGCCATGGGCAGAGGAGGCTGAGCAACAGCTTTCCAGGCTAGCCCCTTCTGCCTGCCTGCTATCTGCAGACGTTCGCACTTTTGGAGCAGGGCTGCGAAAGGAGCCTGGCAGGGACACCACCATGCCCAGCAAGGCTTCATGTTTGAGGTGGCAAGACAAGCAAGCAGCCCCAGTCTCTGTGCCTCTGTGTGAGCAGTGCCATGGGCAGATGAGGCTGACAAACAGCTTTCCAGGCTAGCCCCTTCTGCCTGCCAGCTATCTGCAGACGTTCGCACTTTCGGAGCAGGGCTGCGAAAGGATCCTGGCAGGGACACCACCATTCCCAGCCTAAATTTGAAGTTTGAGGTGGCAAGACAAGCAAGCAGCCCCAGTCTCTGTGCCTCTGTGCGAGCAGTGCCATGGGCAGATGAGGCTGAGCAACAGCTTTCCAGGCTAGCCCCTTCTGCCTGCCAGTTATCTGCAGACGTTCGCACTTTTGGAGCAGGGCTGCGAAAGGAGCGTGGCAGGGACAGCACCATTCCCAGGCTACGTTTCAAGTTTGAGGTTGCAAGACAAGCGAGCAGCCCCAGTCTCTGTGCCTCTGTGCGAGCAGTGCCATGGGCCGATGAGGCTGAGCAACAGCTTTCCAGGCTAGCCCCTTCTGCCTGCCAGCTATCTGCAGACGTTCGCACTTTCGGAGCAGGGCTGCGAAAGGACCCTGGCAGGGACAGCACCATGCCTAGCAAGGCTTCATGTTTGAGGTGGCAAGACAAGCAAGCAGCCCCAGTCTCTGTGCCTCTGTGCGAGCAGTGCCATGGGCAGATGAGGCTGACAAAGAGCTTTCCAGGCTAGCCCCTTCTGCCTGCCAGCTATCTGCAGACGTTCGCACTTTCGGAGCAGGGCTGCGAAAGGAGCCTGGCAGGGACACCACCATTCCCAGGCTACGTTTCAAGTTTGAGGTGGCAAGACAAGCGAGCAGCCCCAGTCTCTGTGCCTCTGTGCGAGCAGTGCCATAGGCAGATGAGGCTGACAAACAGCTTTCCAGGCTAGCCCCTTCTGCCTGCCAGCTATCTGCAGACGTTCGCACTTTCGGAGCAGGGCTGCGAAAGGAGCCTGGCAGGGTCCCCCCCCTTCCCAGGCTACATTTGAAGTTTGAGGTGGCAAGACAAGCAAGCAGCCCCAGTCTCTGTGCCTCTGTGCAAGCAGTGCCATGGGCAGATGAGGCTGACAAACAGCTTTCCAGGCTAGCCCCTTCTGCCTGCCAGCTATCTGCAGACGTTCGCACTTTCGGAGCAGGGCTGCGAAAGGAGCATGGTAGGGTCCCCCCCCCTTCCCAGCCTACATTTGAAGTTTGAGGTGGCAAGACAAGGAAGCAGCCCCAGTGTCTGTGCCTCTGTGCGAGCAGTGCCATGGGCCGATGAGGCTGACAAACAGCTTTCCAGGCTAGCCCCTTCTGCCTGCCTGCTATCTGCAGACGTTCCCACTTTCGGATCAGGGCTGCGAAAGGAGCCTGGCAGGGACACCACCGTTCCCAGGCTACGTTTCAAGTTTGAGGTGGCAAGACAAGCAAGCAGCCCCAGTCTCTGTGCCAATGTGCGAGCAGTGCCTTTGGCCGATGAGGCTGACAAACATCTTTCCAGGCTAGCCCCTTCTGCTTGCCTGCTATCTACAGACGTTTGTACTTTCGGAGCAGGGCTGCGAAAGGAGCCTGGCAGGGACACCACCATTCCCAGGCTACGTTTGAAGTTTGAGGTGGCAAGACAAGCAAGCAGCCCCAGTCTCTGTGCCTCTGTGCGAGCAGTGCCATGGGAGATGAGGCTGACAAACAGCTTTCCAGGCTAGCCCCTTCTGCCTGCCAGCTATCTGCAGACGTTCGCACTTTCGAATCAGGGCGGCGAAAGGAGCCTGGCAGTGACACCACCATTCCCAGGTTACGTTTGAAGTTTGAGGTGGCAAGACAAGCAAGCAGCCCCAGTCTCTGTGCCTCTGTGCGAGCAGTGCCATGGGCAGATGAGGCTGACAAACAGCTTTCCAGGCTAGCCCCTTCTGCCTGCCAGCTATCTGCAGACGTTCGCACTTTCGGAGCAGGGCTGCGAAAGGAGCATGGCAGGGTCCCCCCCCCTTCCCAGCCTACAGTTGAAGTTTGAGGTGGCAAGACAAGGAAGCAGCCCCAGTGTCTGTGCCTCTGTGCGAGCAGTGCCATGGGCAGATGAGGCTGACAAACAGCTTTCCAGGCTAGCCCCTTCTGCCTGCCAGCTATCTGCAGACGTTCGCACTTTCGAATCAGGGCGGCGAAAGGAGCCTGGCAGGGACATCACCATTCCCAGGTTACGTTTGAAGTTTGAGGTGGCAAGACAAGCAAGCAGCCCCAGTCTCTGTGCCTCTGTGCGAGCAGTGCCATAGGCAGATGAGGCTGACAAACAGCTTTCCAGGCTAGCCCCTTCTGCCTGCCAGCTATCTGCAGACGTTCGCACTTTCGGAGCAGGGCTGCGAAAGGAGCCTGGCAGGGTCCCCCCCCTTCCCAGGCTACATTTGAAGTTTGAGGTGGCAAGACAAGCAAGCAGCCCCAGTCTCTGTGCCTCTGTGCGAGCAGTGCCATGGGCAGATGAGGCTGACAAACAGCTTTCCAGGCTAGCCCCTTCTGCCTGCCTGCTATCTGCAGACGTTCGCACTTTCGGAGCAGGGCTGCGAAAGGAGCCTGGCAGGGTCCCCCCCCTTCCCAGCCTACATTTGAAGTTTGAGGTGGCAAGACAAGCAAGCAGCCCCAGTCTCTGTGCCTCTGTGCGAGCAGTGCCATGGGCAGATGAGGCTGACAAACGGCTTTCCAGGTTAGCCCCTTCTGCCTGCCAGCTATCTGCAGACGTTCGCACTTTCGGAGCAGGGCTGCGATAGGAGCCTGGCAGGGACACCACCATTCCCATGCTGCGCTGCACGTTTGAGGTGGCAAGACAAGCAAGCAGCCCCAGTCTCTGTGCCTCTGTGTGAGCAGTGCCATGGGCAGATGAGGCTGACAAACAGCTTTCCAGGCTAGCCCCTTCTGCCTGCCAGCTATCTGCAGACGTTCGCACTTTCGGAGCAGGGCTGCGAAAGGAGCCTGGCAGGGACACCACCATTCCCAGGCTACGTTTCAAGTTTGAGGTGGCAAGACAAGCAAGCAGCCCCAGTCTCTGTGCCTCTGTGCGAGCAGTGCCATGGGCAGATGAGGCTGAGCAACAGCTTTCCAGGCTAGCCCCTTCTGCCTGCCAGCTATCTGCAGACGTTCGCACTTTCGGAGCAGGGCTGCGAAAGGAGCCTGGCAGGGACCCCCCCTTCCCAGGCTACATTTGAAGTTTGAGGTGGCAAGACAAGCAAGCAGCCCCAGTCTCTGTGCCTCTGTGCGAGCAGTGCCATGGGCAGAGGAGGCTGAGCAACAGCTTTCCAGGCTAGCCCCTTCTGCCTGCCTGCTATCTGCAGACGTTCGCACTTTTGGAGCAGGGCTGCGAAAGGAGCCTGGCAGGGACACCACCATGCCCAGCAAGGCTTCATGTTTGAGGTGGCAAGACAAGCAAGCAGCCCCAGTCTCTGTGCCTCTGTGTGAGCAGTGCCATGGGCAGATGAGGCTGACAAACAGCTTTCCAGGCTAGCCCCTTCTGCCTGCCAGCTATCTGCAGACGTTCGCACTTTCGGAGCAGGGCTGCGAAAGGATCCTGGCAGGGACACCACCATTCCCAGCCTAAATTTGAAGTTTGAGGTGGCAAGACAAGCAAGCAGCCCCAGTCTCTGTGCCTCTGTGCGAGCAGTGCCATGGGCAGATGAGGCTGAGCAACAGCTTTCCAGGCTAGCCCCTTCTGCCTGCCAGTTATCTGCAGACGTTCGCACTTTTGGAGCAGGGCTGCGAAAGGAGCGTGGCAGGGACAGCACCATTCCCAGGCTACGTTTCAAGTTTGAGGTTGCAAGACAAGCGAGCAGCCCCAGTCTCTGTGCCTCTGTGCGAGCAGTGCCATGGGCCGATGAGGCTGAGCAACAGCTTTCCAGGCTAGCCCCTTCTGCCTGCCAGCTATCTGCAGACGTTCGCACTTTCGGAGCAGGGCTGCGAAAGGACCCTGGCAGGGACAGCACCATGCCTAGCAAGGCTTCATGTTTGAGGTGGCAAGACAAGCAAGCAGCCCCAGTCTCTGTGCCTCTGTGCGAGCAGTGCCATGGGCAGATGAGGCTGACAAAGAGCTTTCCAGGCTAGCCCCTTCTGCCTGCCAGCTATCTGCAGACGTTCGCACTTTCGGAGCAGGGCTGCGAAAGGAGCCTGGCAGGGACACCACCATTCCCAGGCTACGTTTCAAGTTTGAGGTGGCAAGACAAGCGAGCAGCCCCAGTCTCTGTGCCTCTGTGCGAGCAGTGCCATAGGCAGATGAGGCTGACAAACAGCTTTCCAGGCTAGCCCCTTCTGCCTGCCAGCTATCTGCAGACGTTCGCACTTTCGGAGCAGGGCTGCGAAAGGAGCCTGGCAGGGTCCCCCCCCTTCCCAGGCTACATTTGAAGTTTGAGGTGGCAAGACAAGCAAGCAGCCCCAGTCTCTGTGCCTCTGTGCAAGCAGTGCCATGGGCAGATGAGGCTGACAAACAGCTTTCCAGGCTAGCCCCTTCTGCCTGCCAGCTATCTGCAGACGTTCGCACTTTCGGAGCAGGGCCTCGAAAGGAGCATGGTAGGGTCCCCCCCCCTTCCCAGCCTACATTTGAAGTTTGAGGTGGCAAGACAAGGAAGCAGCCCCAGTGTCTGTGCCTCTGTGCGAGCAGTGCCATGGGCCGATGAGGCTGACAAACAGCTTTCCAGGCTAGCCCCTTCTGCCTGCCTGCTATCTGCAGACGTTCCCACTTTCGGATCAGGGCTGCGAAAGGAGCCTGGCAGGGACACCACCGTTCCCAGGCTACGTTTCAAGTTTGAGGTGGCAAGACAAGCAAGCAGCCCCAGTCTCTGTGCCAATGTGCGAGCAGTGCCTTTGGCCGATGAGGCTGACAAACATCTTTCCAGGCTAGCCCCTTCTGCTTGCCTGCTATCTACAGACGTTTGTACTTTCGGAGCAGGGCTGCGAAAGGAGCCTGGCAGGGACACCACCATTCCCAGGCTACGTTTGAAGTTTGAGGTGGCAAGACAAGCAAGCAGCCCCAGTCTCTGTGCCTCTGTGCGAGCAGTGCCATGGGAGATGAGGCTGACAAACAGCTTTCCAGGCTAGCCCCTTCTGCCTGCCAGCTATCTGCAGACGTTCGCACTTTCGAATCAGGGCGGCGAAAGGAGCCTGGCAGTGACACCACCATTCCCAGGTTACGTTTGAAGTTTGAGGTGGCAAGACAAGCAAGCAGCCCCAGTCTCTGTGCCTCTGTGCGAGCAGTGCCATGGGCAGATGAGGCTGACAAACAGCTTTCCAGGCTAGCCCCTTCTGCCTGCCAGCTATCTGCAGACGTTCGCACTTTCGGAGCAGGGCTGCGAAAGGAGCATGGCAGGGTCCCCCCCCCTTCCCAGCCTACAGTTGAAGTTTGAGGTGGCAAGACAAGGAAGCAGCCCCAGTGTCTGTGCCTCTGTGCGAGCAGTGCCATGGGCAGATGAGGCTGACAAACAGCTTTCCAGGCTAGCCCCTTCTGCCTGCCAGCTATCTGCAGACGTTCGCACTTTCGGAGCAGGGCTGCGAAAGGAGCCTGGCAGGGACACCACCATTCCCAGGCTACGTTTGAAGTTTGAGGTGGCAAGACAAGCAAGCAGCCCCAGTCTCTGTGCCTCTGTGCGAGCAGTGCCATGGGAGATGAGGCTGACAAACAGCTTTCCAGACTAGCCCCTTCTGCCTGCCTGCTATCTGCAGACGTTCGCACTTTCGAATCAGGGCGGCGAAAGGAGCCTGGCAGGGACATCACCATTCCCAGGTTACGTTTGAAGTTTGAGGTGGCAAGACAAGCAAGCAGCCCCAGTCTCTGTGCCTCTGTGCGAGCAGTGCCATAGGCAGATGAGGCTGACAAACAGCTTTCCAGGCTAGCCCCTTCTGCCTGCCAGCTATCTGCAGACGTTCGCACTTTCGGAGCAGGGCTGCGAAAGGAGCCTGGCAGGGTCCCCCCCCTTCCCAGGCTACATTTGAAGTTTGAGGTGGCAAGACAAGCAAGCAGCCCCAGTCTCTGTGCCTCTGTGCGAGCAGTGCCATGGGCAGATGAGGCTGACAAACAGCTTTCCAGGCTAGCCCCTTCTGCCTGCCTGCTATCTGCAGACGTTCGCACTTTCGGAGCAGGGCTGCGAAAGGAGCCTGGCAGGGTCCCCCCCCTTCCCAGCCTACATTTGAAGTTTGAGGTGGCAAGACAAGCAAGCAGCCCCAGTCTCTGTGCCTCTGTGCGAGCAGTGCCATGGGCAGATGAGGCTGACAAACGGCTTTCCAGGTTAGCCCCTTCTGCCTGCCAGCTATCTGCAGACGTTCGCACTTTCGGAGCAGGGCTGCGATAGGAGCCTGGCAGGGACACCACCATTCCCATGCTGCGCTGCACGTTTGAGGTGGCAAGACAAGCAAGCAGCCCCAGTCTCTGTGCCTCTGTGTGAGCAGTGCCATGGGCAGATGAGGCTGACAAACAGCTTTCCAGGCTAGCCCCTTCTGCCTGCCAGCTATCTGCAGACGTTCGCACTTTCGGAGCAGGGCTGCGAAAGGAGCCTGGCAGGGACACCACCATTCCCAGGCTACGTTTCAAGTTTGAGGTGGCAAGACAAGCAAGCAGCCCCAGTCTCTGTGCCTCTGTGCGAGCAGTGCCATGGGCAGATGAGGCTGAGCAACAGCTTTCCAGGCTAGCCCCTTCTGCCTGCCAGTTATCTGCAGACGTTCGCACTTTTGGAGCAGGGCTGCGAAAGGAGCCTGGCAGGGACACCACCATTCCCAGGCTACGTTTCAAGTTTGAGGTTGCAAGACAAGCGAGCAGCCCCAGTCTCTGTGCCTCTGTGCGAGCAGTGCCATGGGCCGATGAGGCTGAGCAACAGCTTTCCAGGCTAGCCCCTTCTGCCTGCCAGCTATCTGCAGACGTTCGCACTTTCGGAGCAGGGCTGCGAAAGGAGCCTGGCAGGGACACCACCATTCCCAGGCTACGTTTCAAGTTTGAGGCTGCAAGACAAGCGAGCAGCCCCAGTCTCTGTGCCTCTGTGCGAGCAGTGCCATGGGCAGATGAGGATGACAAACAGCTTTCCAGGCTAGCCCCTTCTGCCTGCCAGCTATCTGCAGACGTTCGCACTTTCGGAGCAGGGCTGCGAAAGGAGCCTGGCAGGGTCCCCCCACTTCCCAGGCTACATTTGAAGTTTGAGGTGGCAAGACAAGCAAGCAGCCCCAGTCTCTGTGCCTCTGTGCGAGCAGTGCCATAGGCAGATGAGGCTGACAAACAGCTTTCCAGGCTAGCCCCTTCTGCCTGCCAGCTATCTGCAGACGTTCGCACTTTCGGAGCAGGGCTGCGAAAGGAGCCTGGCAGGGTCCCCCCCCTTCCCAGGCTACATTTGAAGTTTGAGGTGGCAAGACAAGCAAGCAGCCCCAGTCTCTGTGCCTCTGTGCAAGCAGTGCCATGGGCAGATGAGGCTGACAAACAGCTTTCCAGGCTAGCCCCTTCTGCCTGCCAGCTATCTGCAGACGTTCGCACTTTCGGAGCAGGGCTGCGAAAGGAGCATGGTAGGGTCCCCCCCCCCTTCCCAGCCTACATTTGAAGTTTAAGGTGGCAAGACAAGGAAGCAGCCCCAGTGTCTGTGCCTCTGTGCGAGCAGTGCCATGGGCCGATGAGGCTGACAAAGAGCTTTCCAGGCTAGCCCCTTCTGCCTGCCTGCTATCTGCAGACGTTCACACTTTCGGAGCAGGGCTGCGAAAGGAGCCTGGCAGGGACACCACCGTTCCCAGGCTACGTTTCAAGTTTGAGGTTGCAAGACAAGCAAGCAGCCCCAGTCTCTGTGCCTCTGTGCGAGCAGTGCCATGGGCAGATGAGGCTGACAAACAGCTTTCCAGGCTAGCCCCTTCTGCCTGCCTGCTATCTGCAGACGTTCGCACTTTCGGAGCAGGGCTGCGAAAGGAGCCTGGCAGGGTCCCCCCCCTTCCCAGGCTACATTTGAAGTTTGAGGTGGCAAGACAAGCAAGCAGCCCCAGTCTCTGTGCCTCTGTGCGAGCAGTGCCATGGGCAGATGAGGCTGAGCAACAGCTTTCCAGGCTAGCCCCTTCTGCCTGCCAGCTATCTGCAGACGTTCGCACTTTCGGAGCAGGGCTGAGAAAGGAGCCTGCAGGTACGCTGCCATTCCCAGACTACGCTTGAAGTTTGAGGTGGCAAGACAAGCAAGCAGCCCCAGTCTCTGTGCCTCTGTGCGAGCAGTGCCATGGGCCGATGAGGCTGACAAACAGCTTTCCTGGCTAGCCCCTTCTGCCTGCCAGCTATCTGCAGACGTTCACACTTTCGGAGCAGGGCTGCGAAAGGAGCCTGGCAGGGATATCACCATGCCCAGCAACGCTTCACGTTTGAGGTGGCAAGACAAGCAAGCAGCCCCAGTCTCTGTGCCTCTGTGCGAGCAGTGCCATGGGCAGATGAGGCTGACAAACGGCTTTCCAGGTTAGCCCCTTCTGCCTGCCAGCTATCTGCAGACGTTCGCACTTTCGGAGCAGGGCTGCGATAGGAGCCTGGCAGGGACACCACCATTCCCAGGCTACGTTTCAAGTTTGAGGTTGCAAGAAAAGCGAGCAGCCCCAGTCTCTGTGCCTCTGTGCGAGCAGTGCCATGGGCAGATGAGGCTGACAAACAGCTTTCCAGGCTAGCCCCTTCTACCTGCCAGCTATCTACAGACATTCATACTTTCGGAGCAGGGCTGTGAAACGAGCCTGGCAGGGACAGCACCATTCCCATGCTGCGCTGCACGTTTGAGGTGGCAAGACAAGCAAGCAGCCCCAGTCTCTGTGCCTCTGTGCGAGCAGTGCCATGGGCAGATGAGGCTGACAAACAGCTTTCCAGGCTAGCCCCTTCTGCCTGCCAGCTATCTGCAGACGTTCGCACTTTCGGAGCAGAGCTGCGGAAGGAGCCTGGCAGGGACACCACCATTCCCAGGCTACGTTTCAAGTTTGAGGTTGCAAGACAAGCGAGCAGCCCCAGTCTCTGTGCCTCTGTGCGAGCAGTGCCATGGGCAGATGAGGCTGAGCAACAGCTTTCCAGGCTAGCCCCTTCTGCCTGCCAGCTATCTGCAGACGTTCGCACTTTCGGAGCAGGGCTGCGAAAGGAGCCTGGCAGGGACCCCCCCTTCCCAGGCTACATTTGAAGTTTGAGGTGGCAAGACAAGCAAGCAGCCCCAGTCTCTGTGCCTCTGTGCGAGCAGTGCCATGGGCAGAGGAGTCTGAGCAACAGCTTTCCAGGCTAGCCCCTTCTGCCTGCCAGCTATCTGCAGACGTTCGCACTTTCGGAGCAGGGCTGCGAAAGGAGCCTGGCAGGGTCCCCCCCCTTCCCAGGCTACATTTGAAGATTGAGGTGGCAAGACAAGCAAGCAGCCCCAGTCTCTGTGCCTCTGTGCGAGCAGTGCCATGGGCAGATGAGGCTGACAAACAGCTTTCCAGGCTAGCCCCTTCTGCCTGCCAGCTATCTGCAGACGTTCACACTTTCGGAGCAGGGCTGAGAAAGGAGCCTGCAGGTACGCCGCCATTCCCAGACTACGCTTGAAGTTTGAGGTGGCAAGACAAGCAAGCAGCCCCAGTCCCTGTGCCTCTGTGCGAGCAGTGCCATGGGCCGATGAGGCTGACAAACGGCTTTCCTGGCTAGCCCCTTCTGCCTGCCAGCTATCTGCAGAGGTTCACACTTTCGGAGCAGGGCTGCGAAAGGAGCCTGGCAGGGACAGCACCATTCCCAAGCTGCGCTGCACGTTTAAGGTGGCAAGACAAGCAAGCAGCCCCAGTCTCTGTGCCTCTGTGCGAGCAGTGCCATGGGCAGATGAGGCTGACAAACAGCTTTCCAGGCTAGCCCCTTCTGCCTGCCAGCTATCTGCAGACGTTCGCACTTTCGGAGCAGAGCTGCGGAAGGAGCCTGGCAGGGACACCACCATTCCCAGGATACGTTTCAAGTTTGAGGTTGCAAGACAAGCGAGCAGCCCCAGTCTCTGTGCCTCTGTGCGAGCAGTGCCATGGGCAGATGAGGCTGAGCAACAGCTTTCCAGGCTAGCCCCTTCTGGCTGCCAGCTATCTGCAGACGTTCGCACTTTCGGAGCAGGGCTGCGAAAGGAGCCTGGCAGGGACACCACCATTCCCAGGCTACATTTGAAGTTTGAGGTGGCAAGACAAGCGAGCAGCCCCAGTCTCTGTGCCTCTGTGCGAGCAGTGCCATGGGCAGATGAGGCTGACAAACGGCTTTCCAGGCTAGCCCCTTCTGCCTGCCAGCTATCTGCAGACGTTCGCACTTTCGGAGCAGGGCTGCGGAAGGAGCCTGGCAGGGACACCACCATGCCTAGCAAGGCTTCATGTTTGAGGTGGCAAGACAAGCAAGCAGCCCCAGTCTCTGTGCCTCTGTGCGAGCAGTGCCATGGGCAGATGAGGCTGACAAACAGCTTTCCAGGCTAGCCCCTTCTGCCTGCCAGCTATCTGCAGACGTTCGCACTTTTGGAGCAGGGCTGCAAAAGGAGCCTGGCAGGGACACCACCATTCCCAGGCTACGTTTCAAGTTTGAGGTTGCAAGACAAGCGAGCAGCCCCAGTCTCTGTGCCTCTGTGCGAGCAGTGCCATGGGCAGATGAGGCCGACAAACGGCTTTCCAGGCTAGCCCCTTCTGCCTGCCATCTATCTGCAGATGTTCGCGCTTTTGGAGCAGGGCTGCGAAAGGAGCCTGACAGGGTCCCCCCCCTTCCCAGGCTACATTTGAAGATTGAGGTGGCAAGACAAGCAAGCAGCCCCAGTCTCTGTGCCTCTGTGCGAGCAGTGCCATGGGCAGATGAGGCTGACAAACAGCTTTCCAGGCTAGCCCCTTCTGCCTGCCAGCTATCTGCAGACGTTCACACTTTCGGAGCAGGGCTGCGAAAGGAGCCTGGCAGGGACACCACCATTCCCAGGCTACGTTTCAAGTTTGAGGTTGCAAGACAAGAGAGCAGCCCCAGTCTCTGTGCCTCTGTGCGAGCAGTGCCATGGGCAGATGAGGCTGACAAACAGCTTTCCAGGCTAGCCCCTTCTGCCTGCCAGCTATCTGCAGACGTTCGCACTTTCGGAGCAGGGCTGCGAAAGGAGCCTGGCAGGGACACCACCATTCCCAGGCTACATTTGAAGTTTGAGGTGGCAAGACAAGCAAGCAGCCCCAGTATCTGTGCCTCTGTGCGAGCAGTGCCATGGGCCGATGAGGCTGACAAACAGCTTTCCAGGCTAGCCCCTTCTGCCTGCCAGCTATCTGCAGACGTTCGCACTTTTGGAGCAGGGCTGCGAAAGGAGACTGGCAGGGACAGCACCATGCCTAGCAAGGCTTCATGTTTGAGGTGGCAAGACAAGCAAGCAGCCCCAGTCTCTGTGCCTCTGTGCGAGCAGTGCCATGGGCAGATGAGGCTGACAAACGGCTTTCCAGGCTAGCCCCTTCTGCCTGCCAGCTATCTGCAGACGTTCGCACTTTCGGAGCAGGGCTGCGAAAGGAGCCTGACAGGGTCCCCCCCCTTCCCAGGCTACATTTGAAGATTGAGGTGGCAAGACAAGCAAGCAGCCCCAGTCTCTGTGCCTCTGTGCGAGCAGTGCCATGGGCAGATGAGGCTGAGCAACAGCTTTCCAGGCTAGCCCCTTCTGCCTGCCAGCTATCTGCAGCCGTTTGCACTTTTGGAGCAGGGCTGCGAAAGGAGCCTGGCAGGGACACCACCATTCCCAGGCTACGTTTCAAGTTTGAGGTTGCAAGACAAGCGAGCAGCCCCAGTCTCTGTGCCTCTGTGCGAGCAGTGCCATGGGCAGATGAGGCTGACAAACGGCTTTCCAGGCTAGCCCCTTCTGCCTGCCAGCTATCTGCAGACGTTCGCACTTTCGGAGCAGGGCTGTGAAAGAAGCCTGACAGGGTCCCCCCCCTTCCCAGGCTACATTTGAAGATTGAGGTGGCAAGACAAGCAAGCAGCCCCAGTCTCTGTGCCGCTGTGCGAGCAGTGCCATGGGCCGAAGAGGCTGACAAACAGCTTTCCAGGCTAGCCCCTTCTGCCTGCCAGCTATCTGCAGACGTTTGCACTTTCAGAGCAGGGCTGCGAAAGGAGCCTGGCAGGAACAGCACTATGCCCAGCAAGGCTTCATGTTTGAGGTGGCAAGACAAGCAAGCAGCCCCAGTCTCTGTGCCTCTGTGTGAGCAGTGCCATGGGCAGATGAGGCTGACAAACAGCTTTCCAGGCTAGCCCCTTCTGCCTGCCAGCTATCTGCAGACGTTCGCACTTTTGGAGCAGGGCTGCGGAAGGAGCCTGGCAGGGACACCACCATTCCCAGGCTACGTTTCAAGTTTGAGGTGGCAAGACAAGCGAGCAGCCCCAGTCTCTGTGCCTCTGTGCGAGCAGTGCCATGGGCAGATGAGGCTGACAAACAGCTTTCCAGGCTAGCCCCTTCTGCCTGCCAGCTATCTGCAGACGTTCGCACTTTCGGAGCAGAGCTGCGGAAGGAGCCTGGCAGGGACACCACCATTCCCAGGCTATGTTTCAAGTTTGAGGTTGCAAGACAAGCGAGCAGCCCCAGTCTCTGTGCCTCTGTGCGAGCAGTGCCATGGGCAGATGAGGCTGAGCAACAGCTTTCCAGGCTAGCCCCTTCTGCCTGCCAGCTATCTGCAGACGTTCGCACTTTCGGAGCAGGGCTGCGAAAGGAGCCTGGCAGGGACACCACCATTCCCAGGCTACATTTGAAGTTTGAGGTGGCAAGACAAGCAAGCAGCCCCAGTCTCTGTGCCTCTGTGTGAGCAGTGCCATGGGCAGATGAGGCTGAGCAACAGCTTTCCAGGCTAGCCCCTTCTGCCTGCCAGCTATCTGCAGACGTTCGCACTTTCGGAGCAGGGCTGCGAAAGGAGCCTCGCAGGGACACCACCATTCCCAGGCTACGCTTGAAGTTTGAGGTGGCAAGACAAGCAAGCAGCCCCAGTCTCTGTGCCTCTGTGCGAGCAGTGCCATGGGCAGATGAGGCTGACAAACAGCTTTCCAGGCTAGCCCCTTCTGCCTGCCAGCTATCTGCAGACGTTCGCACTTTCGGAGCAGGGCTGCGAAAGGAGCCTGGCAGAGACACCACCATTCCCAGGCTACGTTTGAAGTTTGAGGTGGCAAGACAAGCAAGCAGCCCCAGTATCTGTGCCTCTGTGCGAGCAGTGCCATGGGCCGATGAGGCTGACAAACAGCTTTCCAGGCTAGCCCCTTCTGCCTGCCAGCTATCTGCAGACGTTCGCACTTTTGGAGCAGGGCTGCGAAAGGAGCCTGGCAGGGACAGCACCATGCCTAGCAAGGCTTCATGTTTGAGGTGGCAAGACAAGCAAGCAGCCCCAGTCTCTGTGCCTCTGTGCGAGCAGTGCCATGGGCAGATGAGGCTGACAAACAGCTTTCCAGGCTAGCCCCTTCTGCCTGCCAGCTATCTGCAGACGTTCGCACTTTTGGAGCAGGGCTGCGAAAGGAGCCTGGCAGGGACACCACCATTCCCAGGCTACGTTTCAAGTTTGAGGTTGCAAGACAAGCGAGCAGCCCCAGTCTCTGTGCCTCTGTGCGAGCAGTGCCATGGGCAGATGAGGCTGACAAACGGCTTTCCAGGCTAGCCCCTTCTGCCTGCCAGCTATCTGCAGACGTTCGCACTTTCGGAGCAGGGCTGCGAAAGGAGCCTGACAGGGTCCCCCCCCTTCCCAGGCTACATTTGAAGTTTGAGGTGGCAAGACAAGCAAGCAGCCCCAGTCTCTGTGCCTCTGTGCGAGCAGTGCCATGGGCAGAGGAGGCTGAGCAACAGCTTTCCAGGCTAGCCCCTTCTGCCTGCCTGCTATCTGCAGACGTTCGCACTTTCGGAGCAGGGCTGCGAAAGGAGCCTCGCAGGGTCCCCCCCCTTCCCAGGCTACATTTGAAGTTTGAGGTGGCAAGACAAGCAAGCAGCCCCAGTCTCTGTGCCTCTGTGCGAGCAGTGCCATGGGCCGATGAGGCTGACAAACAGCTTTCCAGGCTAGCCCCTTCTGCCTGCCAGCTATCTGCAGACGTTCACACTTTCGGAGCAGGGCTGAGAAAGGAGCCTGCAGGTACGCCGCCATTCCCAGACTACGCTTGAAGTTTGAGGTGGCAAGACAAGCAAGCAGCCCCAGTCCCTGTGCCTCTGTGCGAGCAGTGCCATGGGCCGATGAGGCTGACAAACAGCTTTCCTGGCTAGCCCCTTCTGCCTGCCAGCTATCTGCAGACGTTCACACTTTCGGAGCAGGTCTGCGAAAGGAGCCTGGCAGGGACAGCACCATTCCCATGCTGCGCTGCACGTTTAAGGTGGCAAGACAAGCAAGCAGCCCCAGTCTCTGTGCCTCTGTGCGAGCAGTGCCATGGGCAGATGAGGCTGACAAACAGCTTTCCAGGCTAGCCCCTTCTGCCTGCCAGCTATCTGCAGACGTTCACACTTTCGGAGCAGAGCTGCGGAAGGAGCCTGGCAGGGACACCACCATTCCCAGGCTACGTTTCAAGTTTGAGGTTGCAAGACAAGCGAGCAGCCCCAGTCTCTGTGCCTCTGTGCGAGCAGTGCCATGGGCAGATGAGGCTGAGCAACAGCTTTCCAGGCTAGCCCCTTCTGCCTGCCAGCTATCTGCAGACGTTCGCACTTTCGGAGCAGGGCTGCGAAAGGAGCCTGGCAGGGACACCACCATTCCCAGGCTAAATTTGAAGTTTGAGGTGGCAAGACAAGCAAGCAGCCCCAGTATCTGTGCCTCTGTGCGAGCAGTGCCATGGGCCGATGAGGCTGACAAAGAGCTTTCCAGGCTAGCCCCTTCTGCCTGCCAGCTATCTGCAGACGTTCGCACTTTTGGAGCAGGGCTGCGAAAGGAGCCTGGCAGGGACACCACCATGCCTAGCAAGGCTTCATGTTTCAGGTGGCAAGACAAGCAAGCAGCCCCAGTCTCTGTGCCTCTGTGCGAGCAGTGCCATGGGCAGATGAGGCTGACAAACAGCTTTCCAGGCTAGCCCCTTCTGCCTGCCAGCTATCTGCAGACGTTCGCACTTTTGGAGCAGGGCTGCGAAAGGAGCCTGGCAGGGACACCACCATTCCCAGGCTACGTTTCAAGTTTGAGGTGGCAAGACAAGCGAGCAGCCCCAGTCTCTGTGCCTCTGTGCGAGCAGTGCCATGGGCAGATGAGGCTGACAAACGGCTTTCCAGGCTAGCCCCTTCTGCCTGCCAGCTATCTGCAGACGTTCGCACTTTCGGAGCAGGGCTGCGAAAGGAGCCTGACAGGGTCCCCCCCCTTCCCAGGCTACATTTGAAGATTGAGGTGGCAAGACAAGCAAGCAGCCCCAGTCTCTGTGCCTCTGTGCGAGCAGTGCCATGGGCAGATGAGGCTGACAAACAGCTTTCCAGGCTAGCCCCTTCTGCCTGCCAGCTATCTGCAGACGTTCACACTTTCGGAGCAGGGCTGAGAAAGGAGCCTGCAGGTACGCCGCCATTCCCAGACTACGCTTGAAGTTTGAGGTGGCAAGACAAGCAAGCAGCCCCAGTCCCTGTGCCTCTGTGCGAGCAGTGCCATGGGCCGATGAGGCTGACAAACAGCTTTCCAGGCTAGCCCCTTCTGCCTGCCAGCTATCTGCAGACGTTCACACTTTCGGAGCAGGGCTGCGAAAGGAGCCTGGCAGGGACAGCACCATTCCCATGCTGCGCTGCACGTTTAAGGTGGCAAGACAAGCAAGCAGCCCCAGTCTCTGTGCCTCTGTGCGAGCAGTGCCATGGGCAGATGAGGCTGACAAACAGCTTTCCAGGCTAGCCCCTTCTGCCTGCCAGCTATCTGCAGACGTTCACACTTTCGGAGCAGGGCTGCGAAAGGAGCCTGGCAGGGACACCACCATTCCCAGGCTACGTTTGAAGTTTGAGGTTGCAAGACAAGCGAGCAGCCCCAGTCTCTGTGCCTCTGTGTGAGCAGTGCCATGGGCAGATGAGGCTGAGCAACAGCTTTCCAGGCTAGCCCCTTCTGCCTGCCAGCTATCTGCAGACGTTCGCACTTTCGGAGCAGGGCTGCGAAAGGAGCCTCGCAGGGTCCCCCCCCTTCCCTGGCTACGTTTCAAGTTTGAGGTGGCAAGACAAGCAAGCAGCCCAGTCTCTGTGCCTCTGTGCGAGCAGTGCCATGGGCCGATGAGGCTGACAAACAGCTTTCCAGGCTAGCCCCTTCTGCCTGCCAGCTATCTGCAGACGTTCGCACTTTCGGAGCAGGGCTGCGAAAGGAGCCTGGCAGGGACACCACCATTCCCAGGCTACATTTGAAGATTGAGGTGGCAAGACAAGCAAGCAGCCCCAGTCTCTGTGCCTCTGTGCGAGCAGTGCCATGGGCAGATGAGGCTGACAAACAGCTTTCCAGGCTAGCCCCTTCTGCCTGCCTGCTATCTGCAGACGTTCGCACTTTCGGAGCAGGGCTGCGAAAGGAGCCTCGCAGGGTCCCCCCCCTTCCCAGGCTACATTTGAAGTTTGAGGTGGCAAGACAAGCAAGCAGCCCCAGTCTCTGTGCCTCTGTGCGAGCAGTGCCATGGGCCGATGAGGCTGACAAACAGCTTTCCAGGCTAGCCCCTTCTGCCTGCCAGCTATCTGCAGACGTTCACACTTTCGGAGCAGGGCTGAGAAAGGAGCCTGCAGGTACGCCGCCATTCCCAGACTACGCTTGAAGTTTGAGGTGGCAAGACAAGCAAGCAGCCCCAGTCCCTGTGCCTCTGTGCGAGCAGTGCCATGGGCCGATGAGGCTGACAAACAGCTTTCCTGGCTAGCCCCTTCTGCCTGCCAGCTATCTGCAGACGTTCACACTTTCGGAGCAGGTCTGCGAAAGGAGCCTGGCAGGGACAGCACCATTCCCATGCTGCGCTGCACGTTTAAGGTGGCAAGACAAGCAAGCAGCCCCAGTCTCTGTGCCTCTGTGCGAGCAGTGCCATGGGCAGATGAGGCTGACAAACAGCTTTCCAGGCTAGCCCCTTCTGCCTGCCAGCTATCTGCAGACGTTCGCACTTTCGGAGCAGAGCTGCGGAAGGAGCCTGGCAGGGACACCACCATTCCCAGGCTACGTTTCAAGTTTGAGGTTGCAAGACAAGCGAGCAGCCCCAGTCTCTGTGCCTCTGTGCGAGCAGTGCCATGGGCAGATGAGGCTGAGCAACAGCTTTCCAGGCTAGCCCCTTCTGCCTGCCAGCTATCTGCAGACGTTCGCACTTTCGGAGCAGGGCTGCGAAAGGAGCCTGGCAGGGACAGCACCATTCCCAGGCTAAATTTGAAGTTTGAGGTGGCAAGACAAGCAAGCAGCCCCAGTATCTGTGCCTCTGTGCGAGCAGTGCCATGGGCCGATGAGGCTGACAAAGAGCTTTCCAGGCTAGCCCCTTCTGCCTGCCAGCTATCTGCAGACGTTCGCACTTTTGGAGCAGGGCTGCGAAAGGAGCCTGGCAGGGACACCACCATGCCTAGCAAGGCTTCATGTTTCAGGTGGCAAGACAAGCAAGCAGCCCCAGTCTCTGTGCCTCTGTGCGAGCAGTGCCATGGGCAGATGAGGCTGACAAACAGCTTTCCAGGCTAGCCCCTTCTGCCTGCCAGCTATCTGCAGACGTTCGCACTTTTGGAGCAGGGCTGCGAAAGGAGCCTGGCAGGGACACCACCATTCCCAGGCTACGTTTCAAGTTTGAGGTTGCAAGACAAGCGAGCAGCCCCAGTCTCTGTGCCTCTGTGCGAGCAGTGCCATGGGCAGATGAGGCTGACAAACGGCTTTCCAGGCTAGCCCCTTCTGCCTGCCAGCTATCTGCAGACGTTCGCACTTTCGGAGCAGGGCTGCGAAAGGAGCCTGACAGGGTCCCCCCCCTTCCCAGGCTACATTTGAAGTTTGAGGTGGCAAGACAAGCAAGCAGCCCCAGTCTCTGTGCCTCTGTGCGAGCAGTGCCATGGGCAGAGGAGGCTGAGCAACAGCTTTCCAGGCTAGCCCCTTCTGCCTGCCTGCTATCTGCAGACGTTCGCACTTTCGGAGCAGGGCTGCGAAAGGAGCCTCGCAGGGTCCCCCCCCTTCCCAGGCTACATTTGAAGTTTGAGGTGGCAAGACAAGCAAGCAGCCCCAGTCTCTGTGCCTCTGTGCGAGCAGTGCCATGGGCCGATGAGGCTGACAAACAGCTTTCCAGGCTAGCCCCTTCTGCCTGCCAGCTATCTGCAGACGTTCACACTTTCGGAGCAGGGCTGAGAAAGGAGCCTGCAGGTACGCCGCCATTCCCAGACTACGCTTGAAGTTTGAGGTGGCAAGACAAGCAAGCAGCCCCAGTCCCTGTGCCTCTGTGCGAGCAGTGCCATGGGCCGATGAGGCTGACAAACAGCTTTCCTGGCTAGCCCCTTCTGCCTGCCAGCTATCTGCAGACGTTCACACTTTCGGAGCAGGTCTGCGAAAGGAGCCTGGCAGGGACAGCACCATTCCCATGCTGCGCTGCACGTTTAAGGTGGCAAGACAAGCAAGCAGCCCCAGTCTCTGTGCCTCTGTGCGAGCAGTGCCATGGGCAGATGAGGCTGACAAACAGCTTTCCAGGCTAGCCCCTTCTGCCTGCCAGCTATCTGCAGACGTTCGCACTTTCGGAGCAGAGCTGCGGAAGGAGCCTGGCAGGGACACCACCATTCCCAGGCTACGTTTCAAGTTTGAGGTTGCAAGACAAGCGAGCAGCCCCAGTCTCTGTGCCTCTGTGCGAGCAGTGCCATGGGCAGATGAGGCTGAGCAACAGCTTTCCAGGCTAGCCCCTTCTGCCTGCCAGCTATCTGCAGACGTTCGCACTTTCGGAGCAGGGCTGCGAAAGGAGCCTGGCAGGGACACCACCATTCCCAGGCTAAATTTGAAGTTTGAGGTGGCAAGACAAGCAAGCAGCCCCAGTATCTGTGCCTCTGTGCGAGCAGTGCCATGGGCCGATGAGGCTGACAAAGAGCTTTCCAGGCTAGCCCCTTCTGCCTGCCAGCTATCTGCAGACGTTCGCACTTTTGGAGCAGGGCTGCGAAAGGAGCCTGGCAGGGACACCACCATGCCTAGCAAGGCTTCATGTTTCAGGTGGCAAGACAAGCAAGCAGCCCCAGTCTCTGTGCCTCTGTGCGAGCAGTGCCATGGGCAGATGAGGCTGACAAACAGCTTTCCAGGCTAGCCCCTTCTGCCTGCCAGCTATCTGCAGACGTTCGCACTTTTGGAGCAGGGCTGCGAAAGGAGCCTGGCAGGGACACCACCATTCCCAGGCTACGTTTCAAGTTTGAGGTGGCAAGACAAGCGAGCAGCCCCAGTCTCTGTGCCTCTGTGCGAGCAGTGCCATGGGCAGATGAGGCTGACAAACGGCTTTCCAGGCTAGCCCCTTCTGCCTGCCAGCTATCTGCAGACGTTCGCACTTTCGGAGCAGGGCTGCGAAAGGAGCCTGACAGGGTCCCCCCCCTTCCCAGGCTACATTTGAAGATTGAGGTGGCAAGACAAGCAAGCAGCCCCAGTCTCTGTGCCTCTGTGCGAGCAGTGCCATGGGCAGATGAGGCTGACAAACAGCTTTCCAGGCTAGCCCCTTCTGCCTGCCAGCTATCTGCAGACGTTCACACTTTCGGAGCAGGGCTGAGAAAGGAGCCTGCAGGTACGCCGCCATTCCCAGACTACGCTTGAAGTTTGAGGTGGCAAGACAAGCAAGCAGCCCCAGTCCCTGTGCCTCTGTGCGAGCAGTGCCATGGGCCGATGAGGCTGACAAACAGCTTTCCAGGCTAGCCCCTTCTGCCTGCCAGCTATCTGCAGACGTTCACACTTTCGGAGCAGGGCTGCGAAAGGAGCCTGGCAGGGACAGCACCATTCCCATGCTGCGCTGCACGTTTAAGGTGGCAAGACAAGCAAGCAGCCCCAGTCTCTGTGCCTCTGTGCGAGCAGTGCCATGGGCAGATGAGGCTGACAAACAGCTTTCCAGGCTAGCCCCTTCTGCCTGCCAGCTATCTGCAGACGTTCACACTTTCGGAGCAGGGCTGCGAAAGGAGCCTGGCAGGGACACCACCATTCCCAGGCTACGTTTGAAGTTTGAGGTTGCAAGACAAGCGAGCAGCCCCAGTCTCTGTGCCTCTGTGTGAGCAGTGCCATGGGCAGATGAGGCTGAGCAACAGCTTTCCAGGCTAGCCCCTTCTGCCTGCCAGCTATCTGCAGACGTTCGCACTTTCGGAGCAGGGCTGCGAAAGGAGCCTCGCAGGGTCCCCCCCCTTCCCTGGCTACGTTTCAAGTTTGAGGTGGCAAGACAAGCAAGCAGCCCAGTCTCTGTGCCTCTGTGCGAGCAGTGCCATGGGCCGATGAGGCTGACAAACAGCTTTCCAGGCTAGCCCCTTCTGCCTGCCAGCTATCTGCAGACGTTCGCACTTTCGGAGCAGGGCTGCGAAAGGAGCCTGGCAGGGACACCACCATTCCCAGGCTACATTTGAAGATTGAGGTGGCAAGACAAGCAAGCAGCCCCAGTCTCTGTGCCTCTGTGCGAGCAGTGCCATGGGCAGATGAGGCTGACAAACAGCTTTCCAGGCTAGCCCCTTCTGCCTGCCTGCTATCTGCAGACGTTCGCACTTTCGGAGCAGGGCTGCGAAAGGAGCCTCGCAGGGTCCCCCCCCTTCCCAGGCTACATTTGAAGTTTGAGGTGGCAAGACAAGCAAGCAGCCCCAGTCTCTGTGCCTCTGTGCGAGCAGTGCCATGGGCCGATGAGGCTGACAAACAGCTTTCCAGGCTAGCCCCTTCTGCCTGCCAGCTATCTGCAGACGTTCACACTTTCGGAGCAGGGCTGAGAAAGGAGCCTGCAGGTACGCCGCCATTCCCAGACTACGCTTGAAGTTTGAGGTGGCAAGACAAGCAAGCAGCCCCAGTCCCTGTGCCTCTGTGCGAGCAGTGCCATGGGCCGATGAGGCTGACAAACAGCTTTCCTGGCTAGCCCCTTCTGCCTGCCAGCTATCTGCAGACGTTCACACTTTCGGAGCAGGTCTGCGAAAGGAGCCTGGCAGGGACAGCACCATTCCCATGCTGCGCTGCACGTTTAAGGTGGCAAGACAAGCAAGCAGCCCCAGTCTCTGTGCCTCTGTGCGAGCAGTGCCATGGGCAGATGAGGCTGACAAACAGCTTTCCAGGCTAGCCCCTTCTGCCTGCCAGCTATCTGCAGACGTTCGCACTTTCGGAGCAGAGCTGCGGAAGGAGCCTGGCAGGGACACCACCATTCCCAGGCTACGTTTCAAGTTTGAGGTTGCAAGACAAGCGAGCAGCCCCAGTCTCTGTGCCTCTGTGCGAGCAGTGCCATGGGCAGATGAGGCTGAGCAACAGCTTTCCAGGCTAGCCCCTTCTGCCTGCCAGCTATCTGCAGACGTTCGCACTTTCGGAGCAGGGCTGCGAAAGGAGCCTGGCAGGGACAGCACCATTCCCAGGCTAAATTTGAAGTTTGAGGTGGCAAGACAAGCAAGCAGCCCCAGTATCTGTGCCTCTGTGCGAGCAGTGCCATGGGCCGATGAGGCTGACAAAGAGCTTTCCAGGCTAGCCCCTTCTGCCTGCCAGCTATCTGCAGACGTTCGCACTTTTGGAGCAGGGCTGCGAAAGGAGCCTGGCAGGGACACCACCATGCCTAGCAAGGCTTCATGTTTCAGGTGGCAAGACAAGCAAGCAGCCCCAGTCTCTGTGCCTCTGTGCGAGCAGTGCCATGGGCAGATGAGGCTGACAAACAGCTTTCCAGGCTAGCCCCTTCTGCCTGCCAGCTATCTGCAGACGTTCGCACTTTTGGAGCAGGGCTGCGAAAGGAGCCTGGCAGGGACACCACCATTCCCAGGCTACGTTTCAAGTTTGAGGTGGCAAGACAAGCGAGCAGCCCCAGTCTCTGTGCCTCTGTGCGAGCAGTGCCATGGGCAGATGAGGCTGACAAACGGCTTTCCAGGCTAGCCCCTTCTGCCTGCCAGCTATCTGCAGACGTTCGCACTTTCGGAGCAGGGCTGCGAAAGGAGCCTGACAGGGTCCCCCCCCTTCCCAGGCTACATTTGAAGATTGAGGTGGCAAGACAAGCAAGCAGCCCCAGTCTCTGTGCCTCTGTGCGAGCAGTGCCATGGGCAGATGAGGCTGACAAACAGCTTTCCAGGCTAGCCCCTTCTGCCTGCCAGCTATCTGCAGACGTTCACACTTTCGGAGCAGGGCTGAGAAAGGAGCCTGCAGGTACGCCGCCATTCCCAGACTACGCTTGAAGTTTGAGGTGGCAAGACAAGCAAGCAGCCCCAGTCCCTGTGCCTCTGTGCGAGCAGTGCCATGGGCCGATGAGGCTGACAAACAGCTTTCCAGGCTAGCCCCTTCTGCCTGCCAGCTATCTGCAGACGTTCACACTTTCGGAGCAGGGCTGCGAAAGGAGCCTGGCAGGGACAGCACCATTCCCATGCTGCGCTGCACGTTTAAGGTGGCAAGACAAGCAAGCAGCCCCAGTCTCTGTGCCTCTGTGCGAGCAGTGCCATGGGCAGATGAGGCTGACAAACAGCTTTCCAGGCTAGCCCCTTCTGCCTGCCAGCTATCTGCAGACGTTCACACTTTCGGAGCAGGGCTGCGAAAGGAGCCTGGCAGGGACACCACCATTCCCAGGCTACGTTTGAAGTTTGAGGTTGCAAGACAAGCGAGCAGCCCCAGTCTCTGTGCCTCTGTGTGAGCAGTGCCATGGGCAGATGAGGCTGAGCAACAGCTTTCCAGGCTAGCCCCTTCTGCCTGCCAGCTATCTGCAGACGTTCGCACTTTCGGAGCAGGGCTGCGAAAGGAGCCTCGCAGGGTCCCCCCCCTTCCCTGGCTACGTTTCAAGTTTGAGGTGGCAAGACAAGCAAGCAGCCCAGTCTCTGTGCCTCTGTGCGAGCAGTGCCATGGGCCGATGAGGCTGACAAACAGCTTTCCAGGCTAGCCCCTTCTGCCTGCCAGCTATCTGCAGACGTTCGCACTTTCGGAGCAGGGCTGCGAAAGGAGCCTGGCAGGGACAGCACCATTCCCAGGCTACATTTGAAGATTGAGGTGGCAAGACAAGCAAGCAGCCCCAGTCTCTGTGCCTCTGTGCGAGCAGTGCCATGGGCAGATGAGGCTGACAAACAGCTTTCCAGGCTAGCCCCTTCTGCCTGCCAGCTATCTGCAGACGTTCACACTTTCGGAGCAGGGCTGCGAAAGGAGCCTGGCAGGGACACCACCATTCCCAGGCTACGTTTCAAGTTTGAGGTTGCAAGACAAGCGAGCAGCCCCAGTCTCTGTGCCTCTGTGTGAGCAGTGCCATGGGCCGATGAGGCTGAGCAACAGCTTTCCAGGCTAGCCCCTTCTGCCTGCCAGCTATCTGCAGACGTTCGCACTTTCGGAGCAGGGCTGCGAAAGGAGCCTCGCAGGGTCCCCCCCCTTCCCTGGCTACGTTTCAAGTTTGAGGTGGCAAGACAAGCAAGCAGCCCCAGTCTCTGTGCCTCTGTGCGAGCAGTGCCATGGGCCGATGAGGCTGACAAACAGCTTTCCAGGCTAGCCCCTTCTGCCTGCCAGCTATCTGCAGACGTTCGCACTTTCGGAGCAGGGCTGCGAAAGGAGCCTGGCAGGGACACCACCATTCCCAGGCTAAATTTGAAGTTTGAGGTGGCAAGACAAGCAAGCAGCCCCAGTCTCTGTGCCTCTGTGCGAGCAGTGCCATGGGCCGATGAGGCTGACAAACAGCTTTCCAGGCTAGCCCCTTCTGCCTGCCAGCTATCTGCAGACGTTCGCACTTTCGGAGCAGGGCTGTGAAAGGAGCCTCGCAGGGTCCCCCCCCTTCCCAGGCTACGTTTGAAGTTTGAGGTGGCAAGACAAGCAAGCAGCCCCAGTCTCTGTGCCTCTGTGCGAGCAGTGCCATGGGCCGATGAGGCTGACTAACAGCTTTCCAGGCTAGCCCCTTCTGCCTGCCAGCTATCTGCAGACGTTCGCACTTTTGGAGCAGGGCTGCGAAAGGAGCCTGGCAGGGACAGCACCATGCCTAGCAAGGCTTCATGTTTGAGGTGGCAAGACAAGCAAGCAGCCCCAGTCTCTGTGCCTCTGTGCGAGCAGTGCCATGGGCAGATGAGGCTGACAAACAGCTTTCCAGGCTAGCCCCTTCTGCCTGCCAGCTATCTGCAGACGTTCGCACTTTTGGAGCAGGGCTGCGAAAGGAGCCTGGCAGGGACACCACCATTCCCAGGCTAAATTTGAAGTTTGAGGTGGCAAGACAAGCAAGCAGCCCCAGTCTCTGTGCCTCTGTGCGAGCAGTGCCATGGGCCGATGAGGCTGACAAACAGCTTTCCAGGCTAGCCCCTTCTGCCTGCCAGCTATCTGCAGACGTTCGCACTTTCGGAGCAGGGCTGTGAAAGGAGCCTCGCAGGGTCCCCCCCCTTCCCAGGCTACGTTTGAAGTTTGAGGTGGCAAGACAAGCAAGCAGCCCCAGTCTCTGTGCCTCTGTGCGAGCAGTGCCATGGGCCGATGAGGCTGACTAACAGCTTTCCAGGCTAGCCCCTTCTGCCTGCCAGCTATCTGCAGACGTTCGCACTTTCGGAGCAGGGCTGCGAAAGGAGCCTGGCAGGGACAGCACCATGCCTAGCAAGGCTTCATGTTTGAGGTGGCAAGACAAGCAAGCAGCCCCAGTCTCTGTGCCTCTGTGCGAGCAGTGCCATGGGCAGATGAGGCTGACAAACAGCTTTCCAGGCTAGCCCCTTCTGCCTGCCAGCTATCTGCAGACGTTCGCACTTTTGGAGCAGGGCTGCGAAAGGAGCCTGGCAGGGACACCACCATTCCCAGGCTACGTTTCAAGTTTGAGGTTGCAAGACAAGCGAGCAGCCCCAGTCTCTGTGCCTCTGTGCGAGCAGTGCCATGGGCAGATGAGGCTGACAAACGGCTTTCCAGGCTAGCCCCTTCTGCCTGCCAGCTATCTGCAGACGTTCGCACTTTCGGAGCAGGGCTGCGAAAGGAGCCTGGCAGGGACACCACCATTCCCAGGCTAAATTTGAAGTTTGAGGTGGCAAGACAAGCAAGCAGCCCCAGTCTCTGTGCCTCTGTGCGAGCAGTGCCATGGGCCGATGAGGCTGACAAACAGCTTTCCAGGCTAGCCCCTTCTGCCTGCCAGCTATCTGCAGACGTTCGCACTTTCGGAGCAGGGCTGCGAAAGGAGCCTGGCAGGGACACCACCATTCCCAGGCTAAATTTGAAGTTTGAGGTGGCAAGACAAGCAAGCAGCCCCAGTCTCTGTGCCTCTGTGCGAGCAGTGCCATGGGCCGATGAGGCTGACAAACAGCTTTCCAGGCTAGCCCCTTCTGCCTGCCAGCTATCTGCAGACGTTCGCACTTTCGGAGCAGGGCTGTGAAAGGAGCCTCGCAGGGTCCCCCCCCTTCCCAGGCTACGTTTGAAGTTTGAGGTGGCAAGACAAGCAAGCAGCCCCAGTCTCTGTGCCTCTGTGCGAGCAGTGCCATGGGCCGATGAGGCTGACTAACAGCTTTCCAGGCTAGCCCCTTCTGCCTGCCAGCTATCTGCAGACGTTCGCACTTTTGGAGCAGGGCTGCGAAAGGAGCCTGGCAGGGACAGCACCATGCCTAGCAAGGCTTCATGTTTGAGGTGGCAAGACAAGCAAGCAGCCCCAGTCTCTGTGCCTCTGTGCGAGCAGTGCCATGGGCAGATGAGGCTGACAAACAGCTTTCCAGGCTAGCCCCTTCTGCCTGCCAGCTATCTGCAGACGTTCGCACTTTTGGAGCAGGGCTGCGAAAGGAGCCTGGCAGGGACACCACCATTCCCAGGCTAAATTTGAAGTTTGAGGTGGCAAGACAAGCAAGCAGCCCCAGTCTCTGTGCCTCTGTGCGAGCAGTGCCATGGGCCGATGAGGCTGACAAACAGCTTTCCAGGCTAGCCCCTTCTGCCTGCCAGCTATCTGCAGACGTTCGCACTTTCGGAGCAGGGCTGTGAAAGGAGCCTCGCAGGGTCCCCCCCCTTCCCAGGCTACGTTTGAAGTTTGAGGTGGCAAGACAAGCAAGCAGCCCCAGTCTCTGTGCCTCTGTGCGAGCAGTGCCATGGGCCGATGAGGCTGACTAACAGCTTTCCAGGCTAGCCCCTTCTGCCTGCCAGCTATCTGCAGACGTTCGCACTTTCGGAGCAGGGCTGCGAAAGGAGCCTGGCAGGGACAGCACCATGCCTAGCAAGGCTTCATGTTTGAGGTGGCAAGACAAGCAAGCAGCCCCAGTCTCTGTGCCTCTGTGCGAGCAGTGCCATGGGCAGATGAGGCTGACAAACAGCTTTCCAGGCTAGCCCCTTCTGCCTGCCAGCTATCTGCAGACGTTCGCACTTTTGGAGCAGGGCTGCGAAAGGAGCCTGGCAGGGACACCACCATTCCCAGGCTAAATTTGAAGTTTGAGGTGGCAAGACAAGCAAGCAGCCCCAGTCTCTGTGCCTCTGTGCGAGCAGTGCCATGGGCCGATGAGGCTGACAAACAGCTTTCCAGGCTAGCCCCTTCTGCCTGCCAGCTATCTGCAGACGTTCGCACTTTCGGAGCAGGGCTGTGAAAGGAGCCTCGCAGGGTCCCCCCCCTTCCCAGGCTACGTTTGAAGTTTGAGGTGGCAAGACAAGCAAGCAGCCCCAGTCTCTGTGCCTCTGTGCGAGCAGTGCCATGGGCCGATGAGGCTGACTAACAGCTTTCCAGGCTAGCCCCTTCTGCCTGCCAGCTATCTGCAGACGTTCGCACTTTCGGAGCAGGGCTGCGAAAGGAGCCTGGCAGGGACAGCACCATGCCTAGCAAGGCTTCATGTTTGAGGTGGCAAGACAAGCAAGCAGCCCCAGTCTCTGTGCCTCTGTGCGAGCAGTGCCATG
Organism: Opisthocomus hoazin; assembly: GCF_030867145.1. Taxonomy (NCBI): domain Eukaryota; kingdom Metazoa; phylum Chordata; class Aves; order Opisthocomiformes; family Opisthocomidae; genus Opisthocomus; species Opisthocomus hoazin. Next base: position 162,017 of record NC_134450.1, on the reverse strand, counting down.
GGCAGATGAGGCTGACAAACAGCTTTCCAGGCTAGCCCCTTCTGCCTGCCAGCTATCTGCAGACGTTCGCACTTTTGGAGCAGGGCTGCGAAAGGAGCCTGGCAGGGACACCACCATTCCCAGGCTACGTTTCAAGTTTGAGGTTGCAAGACAAGCGAGCAGCCCCAGTCTCTGTGCCTCTGTGCGAGCAGTGCCATGGGCAGATGAGGCTGACAAACGGCTTTCCAGGCTAGCCCCTTCTGCCTGCCAGCTATCTGCAGACGTTCGCACTTTCGGAGCAGGGCTGCGAAAGGAGCCTGGCAGGGACACCACCATTCCCAGGCTAAATTTGAAGTTTGAGGTGGCAAGACAAGCAAGCAGCCCCAGTCTCTGTGCCTCTGTGCGAGCAGTGCCATGGGCCGATGAGGCTGACAAACAGCTTTCCAGGCTAGCCCCTTCTGCCTGCCAGCTATCTGCAGACGTTCGCACTTTCGGAGCAGGGCTGTGAAAGGAGCCTCGCAGGGTCCCCCCCCTTCCCAGGCTACGTTTGAAGTTTGAGGTGGCAAGACAAGCAAGCAGCCCCAGTCTCTGTGCCTCTGTGCGAGCAGTGCCATGGGCCGATGAGGCTGACTAACAGCTTTCCAGGCTAGCCCCTTCTGCCTGCCAGCTATCTGCAGACGTTCGCACTTTTGGAGCAGGGCTGCGAAAGGAGCCTGGCAGGGACACCACCATGCCTAGCAAGGCTTCATGTTTGAGGTGGCAAGACAAGCAAGCAGCCCCAGTCTCTGTGCCTCTGTGCGAGCAGTGCCATGGGCAGATGAGGCTGACAAACAGCTTTCCAGGCTAGCCCCTTCTGCCTGCCAGCTATCTGCAGACGTTCGCACTTTTGGAGCAGGGCTGCGAAAGGAGCCTGGCAGGGACACCACCATTCCCAGGCTAAATTTGAAGTTTGAGGTGGCAAGATAAGCAAGCAGCCCCAGTCTCTGTGCCTCTGTGCAAGCAGTGCCATGGGCCGATGAGGCTGACAAACAGCTTTCCAGGCTAGCCCCTTCTGCCTGCCAGCTATCTGCAGACGTTCGCACTTTCGGAGCAGGGCTGTGAAAGGAGCCTCGCAGGGTCCCCCCCCTTCCCAGGCTACGTTTGAAGTTTGAGGTGGCAAGACAAGCAAGCAGCCCCAGTCTCTGTGCCTCTGTGCGAGCAGTGCCATGGGCCGATGAGGCTGACTAACAGCTTTCCAGGCTAGCCCCTTCTGCCTGCCAGCTATCTGCAGACGTTCGCACTTTCGGAGCAGGGCTGCGAAAGGAGCCTGGCAGGGACAGCACCATGCCTAGCAAGGCTTCATGTTTGAGGTGGCAAGACAAGCAAGCAGCCCCAGTCTCTGTGCCTCTGTGCGAGCAGTGCCATGGGCAGATGAGGCTGACAAACAGCTTTCCAGGCTAGCCCCTTCTGCCTGCCAGCTATCTGCAGACGTTCGCACTTTTGGAGCAGGGCTGCGAAAGGAGCCTGGCAGGGACACCACCATTCCCAGGCTACGTTTCAAGTTTGAGGTTGCAAGACAAGCGAGCAGCCCCAGTCTCTGTGCCTCTGTGCGAGCAGTGCCATGGGCAGATGAGGCTGACAAACGGCTTTCCAGGCTAGCCCCTTCTGCCTGCCAGCTATCTGCAGACGTTCGCACTTTCGGAGCAGGGCTGCGAAAGGAGCCTGACAGGGTCCCCCCCCTTCCCAGGCTACATTTGAAGATTGAGGTGGCAAGACAAGCAAGCAGCCCCAGTTTCTGTGCCTCTGTGCGAGCAGTGCCATGGGCAGATGAGGCTGAGCAACAGCTTTCCAGGCTAGCCACTTCTGCCTGCCAGCTATCTGCAGCCGTTTGCACTTTCAGAGCAGGGCTGCGAAAGGAGCCTGACAGGGACAGCACCATGCCCAGCAAGGCTTCATGTTTGAGGTGGCAAGACAAGCAAGCAGCCCCAGTCTCTGTGCCTCTGTGTGAGCAGTGCCATGGGCAGATGAGGCTGACAAACAGCTTTCCAGGCTAGCCCCTTCTGCCTGCCATCTATCTGCAGACGTTTGCACTTTCGGAGCAGGGCTGCGAAAGGAGCCTGGCAGGGACACCACCATTCCCAGGCTAAATTTGAAGTTTGAGGTGGCAAGACAAGCAAGCAGCCCCAGTCTCTGTGCCTCTGTGCGAGCAGTGCCATGGGCCGATGAGGCTGACAAACAGCTTTCCAGGCTAGCCCCTTCTGCCTGCCAGCTATCTGCAGACGTTCGCACTTTCGGAGCAGAGCTGCGGAAGGAGCCTGGCAGGGACACCACCATTCCCAGGCTATGTTTCAAGTTTGAGGTTGCAAGACAAGCGAGCAGCCCCAGTCTCTGTGCCTCTGTGCGAGCAGTGCCATGGGCAGATGAGGCTGAGCAACAGCTTTCCAGGCTAGCCCCTTCTGCCTGCCAGCTATCTGCAGACGTTCGCACTTTCGGAGCAGGGCTGCGAAAGGGGCCTGGCAGGGACACCACCATTCCCAGGCTAAATTTGAAGTTTGAGGTGGCAAGACAAGCAAGCAGCCCCAGTCTCTGTGCCTCTGTGCGAGCAGTGCCATGGGCCGATGAGGCTGAGCAACAGCTTTCCAGGCTAGCCCCTTCTGCCTGCCAGCTATCTGCAGACGTTCGCACTTTTGGAGCAGGGCTGCGAAAGGAGCCTGGCAGGGACAGCACCATGCCTAGCAAGGCTTCATGTTTGAGGTGGCAAGACAAGCAAGCAGCCCCAGTCTCTGTGCCTCTGTGCGAGCAGTGCCATGGGCAGATGAGGCTGACAAACAGCTTTCCAGGCTAGCCCCTTCTGCCTGCCAGCTATCTGCAGACGTTCGCACTTTCGGAGCAGGGCTGCGAAAGGAGCCTCGCAGGGACACCACCATTCCCAGGCTAAATTTGAAGTTTGAGGTGGCAAGACAAGCAAGCAGCCCCAGTCTCTGTGCCTCTGTGCGAGCAGTGCCATGGGCAGATGAGGCTGACAAACAGCTTTCCAGGCTAGCCCCTTCTGCCTGCCAGCTATCTGCAGACGTTCGCACTTTCGGAGCAGGGCTGCGAAAGGAGCCTGGCAGGGACACCACCATTCCCAGGCTACGTTTCAAGTTTGAGGTGGCAAGACAAGCAAGCAGCCCCAGTATCTGTGCCTCTGTGCGAGCAGTGCCATGGGCCGATGAGGCTGACAAACAGCTTTCCAGGCTAGCCCCTTCTGCCTGCCAGCTATCTGCAGATGTTCGCACTTTTGGAGCAGGGCTGCGAAAGGAGCCTGGCAGGGACAGCACCATGCCTAGCAAGGCTTCATGTTTGAGGTGGCAAGACAAGCAAGCAGCCCCGGTCTCTGTGCCTCTGTGCGAGCAGTGCCATGGGCAGATGAGGCTGACAAACAGCTTTCCAGGCTAGCCCCTTCTGCCTGCCAGCTATCTGCAGACGTTCGCACTTTTGGAGCAGGGCTGCGAAAGGAGCCTGGCAGGGACACCACCATTCCCAGGCTACGTTTCAAGTTTGAGGTTGCAAGACAAGCGAGCAGCCCCAGTCTCTGTGCCTCTGTGCGAGCAGTGCCATGGGCAGATGAGGCTGACAAACGGCTTTCCAGGCTAGCCCCTTCTGCCTGCCAGCTATCTGCAGACGTTCGCACTTTCGGAGCAGGGCTGCGAAAGGAGCCTGACAGGGTCCCCCCCCTTCCCAGGCTACATTTGAAGATTGAGGTGGCAAGACAAGCAAGCAGCCCCAGTCTCTGTGCCTCTGTGCGAGCAGTGCCATGGGCAGATGAGGCTGACTAACAGCTTTCCAGGCTAGCCCCTTCTGCCTGCCAGCTATCTGCAGCCGTTTGCACTTTCAGACCAGGGCTGCGAAAGGAGCCTGGCAGGGACAGCACCATGCCCAGCAAGGCTTCATGTTTGAGGTGGCAAGACAAGCAAGCAGCCCCAGTCTCTGTGCCTCTGTGCGAGCAGTGCCATGGGCAGATGAGGCTGACAAACAGCTTTCCAGGCTAGCCCCTTCTGCCTGCCAGCTATCTGCAGACGTTCGCACTTTTGGAGCAGGGCTGCGAAAGGAGCCTGGCAGGGACACCACCATTCCCAGGCTACGTTTCAAGTTTGAGGTTGCAAGACAAGCGAGCAGCCCCAGTCTCTGTGCCTCTGTGTGAGCAGTGCCATGGGCAGATGAGGCCGACAAACGGCTTTCCAGGCTAGCCCCTTCTGTCTGCCAGCTATTTGCAGACGTTCGCACTTTCGGAGCAGGGCTGCGAAAGGAGCCTGACAGGGTCCCCCCCCTTCCCAGGCTACATTTGAAGATTGAGGTGGCAAGACAAGCAAGCAGCCCCAGTCTCTGTGCCTCTGTGCGAGCAGTGCCATGGGCAGATGAGGCTGACAAACAGCTTTCCAGGCTAGCCCCTTCTGCCTGCCAGCTATCTGCAGACGTTCACACTTTCGGAGCAGGGCTGCGAAAGGAGCCTGGCAGGGACACCACCATTCCCAGGCTACGTTTGAAGTTTGAGGTGGCAAGACAAGCGAGCAGCCCCAGTCTCTGTGCCTCTGTGTGAGCAGTGCCATGGGCAGATGAGGCTGAGCAACAGCTTTCCAGGCTAGCCCCTTCTGCCTGCCAGCTATCTGCAGACGTTCGCACTTTCGGAGCAGGGCTGCGAAAGGAGCCTCGCAGGGTCCCCCCCCTTCCCTGGCTACGTTTCAAGTTTGAGGTGGCAAGACAAGCAAGCAGCCCAGTCTCTGTGCCTCTGTGCGAGCAGTGCCATGGGCCGATGAGGCTGACAAACAGCTTTCCAGGCTAGCCCCTTCTGCCTGCCAGCTATCTGCAGACGTTCGCACTTTCGGAGCAGGGCTGCGAAAGGAGCCTGGCAGGGACACCACCATTCCCAGGCTACATTTGAAGATTGAGGTGGCAAGACAAGCAAGCAGCCCCAGTCTCTGTGCCTCTGTGCGAGCAGTGCCATGGGCAGATGAGGCTGACAAACAGCTTTCCAGGCTAGCCCCTTCTGCCTGCCAGCTATCTGCAGACGTTCACACTTTCGGAGCAGGGCTGCGAAAGGAGCCTGGCAGGGACACCACCATTCCCAGGCTACGTTTCAAGTTTGAGGTTGCAAGACAAGCGAGCAGCCCCAGTCTCTGTGCCTCTGTGTGAGCAGTGCCATGGGCCGATGAGGCTGAGCAACAGCTTTCCAGGCTAGCCCCTTCTGCCTGCCAGCTATCTGCAGACGTTCGCACTTTCGGAGCAGGGCTGCGAAAGGAGCCTCGCAGGGTTCCCCCCCTTCCCTGGCTACGTTTCAAGTTTGAGGTGGCAAGACAAGCAAGCAGCCCCAGTCTCTGTGCCTCTGTGCGAGCAGTGCCATGGGCCGATGAGGCTGACAAACAGCTTTCCAGGCTAGCCCCTTCTGCCTGCCAGCTATCTGCAGACGTTCGCACTTTCGGAGCAGGGCTGCGAAAGGAGCCTGGCAGGGACACCACCATTCCCAGGCTAAATTTGAAGTTTGAGGTGGCAAGACAAGCAAGCAGCCCCAGTCTCTGTGCCTCTGTGCGAGCAGTGCCATGGGCCGATGAGGCTGACAAACAGCTTTCCAGGCTAGCCCCTTCTGCCTGCCAGCTATCTGCAGACGTTCGCACTTTCGGAGCAGGGCTGTGAAAGGAGCCTCGCAGGGTCCCCCCCCTTCCCAGGCTACGTTTGAAGTTTGAGGTGGCAAGACAAGCAAGCAGCCCCAGTCTCTGTGCCTCTGTGCGAGCAGTGCCATGGGCCGATGAGGCTGACTAACAGCTTTCCAGGCTAGCCCCTTCTGCCTGCCAGCTATCTGCAGACGTTCACACTTTCGGAGCAGGGCTGCGAAAGGAGCCTGGCAGGGACAGCACCATGCCTAGCAAGGCTTCATGTTTGAGGTGGCAAGACAAGCAAGCAGCCCCAGTCTCTGTGCCTCTGTGCGAGCAGTGCCATGGGCAGATGAGGCTGACAAACAGCTTTCCAGGCTAGCCCCTTCTGCCTGCCAGCTATCTGCAGACGTTCGCACTTTTGGAGCAGGGCTGCGAAAGGAGCCTGGCAGGGACACCACCATTCCCAGGCTAAATTTGAAGTTCGAGGTGGCAAGACAAGCAAGCAGCCCCAGTCTCTGTGCCTCTGTGCGAGCAGTGCCATGGGCCGATGAGGCTGACAAACAGCTTTCCAGGCTAGCCCCTTCTGCCTGCCAGCTATCTGCAGACGTTCGCACTTTCGGAGCAGGGCTGTGAAAGGAGCCTCGCAGGGTCCCCCCCCTTCCCAGGCTACGTTTGAAGTTTGAGGTGGCAAGACAAGCAAGCAGCCCCAGTCTCTGTGCCTCTGTGCGAGCAGTGCCATGGGCCGATGAGGCTGACTAACAGCTTTCCAGGCTAGCCCCTTCTGCCTGCCAGCTATCTGCAGACGTTCGCACTTTCGGAGCAGGGCTGCGAAAGGAGCCTGGCAGGGACAGCACCATGCCTAGCAAGGCTTCATGTTTGAGGTGGCAAGACAAGCAAGCAGCCCCAGTCTCTGTGCCTCTGTGCGAGCAGTGCCATGGGCAGATGAGGCTGACAAACAGCTTTCCAGGCTAGCCCCTTCTGCCTGCCAGCTATCTGCAGACGTTCGCACTTTTGGAGCAGGGCTGCGAAAGGAGCCTGGCAGGGACACCACCATTCCCAGGCTACGTTTCAAGTTTGAGGTTGCAAGACAAGCGAGCAGCCCCAGTCTCTGTGCCTCTGTGCGAGCAGTGCCATGGGCAGATGAGGCTGACAAACGGCTTTCCAGGCTAGCCCCTTCTGCCTGCCAGCTATCTGCAGACGTTCGCACTTTCGGAGCAGGGCTGCGAAAGGAGCCTGACAGGGTCCCCCCCCTTCCCAGGCTACATTTGAAGATTGAGGTGGCAAGACAAGCAAGCAGCCCCAGTTTCTGTGCCTCTGTGCGAGCAGTGCCATGGGCAGATGAGGCTGAGCAACAGCTTTCCAGGCTAGCCACTTCTGCCTGCCAGCTATCTGCAGCCGTTTGCACTTTCAGAGCAGGGCTGCGAAAGGAGCCTGACAGGGACAGCACCATGCCCAGCAAGGCTTCATGTTTGAGGTGGCAAGACAAGCAAGCAGCCCCAGTCTCTGTGCCTCTGTGTGAGCAGTGCCATGGGCAGATGAGGCTGACAAACAGCTTTCCAGGCTAGCCCCTTCTGCCTGCCATCTATCTGCAGACGTTTGCACTTTCGGAGCAGGGCTGCGAAAGGAGCCTGGCAGGGACACCACCATTCCCAGGCTAAATTTGAAGTTTGAGGTGGCAAGACAAGCAAGCAGCCCCAGTCTCTGTGCCTCTGTGCGAGCAGTGCCATGGGCCGATGAGGCTGACAAACAGCTTTCCAGGCTAGCCCCTTCTGCCTGCCAGCTATCTGCAGACGTTCGCACTTTCGGAGCAGAGCTGCGGAAGGAGCCTGGCAGGGACACCACCATTCCCAGGCTATGTTTCAAGTTTGAGGTTGCAAGACAAGCGAGCAGCCCCAGTCTCTGTGCCTCTGTGCGAGCAGTGCCATGGGCAGATGAGGCTGAGCAACAGCTTTCCAGGCTAGCCCCTTCTGCCTGCCAGCTATCTGCAGACGTTCGCACTTTCGGAGCAGGGCTGCGAAAGGGGCCTGGCAGGGACACCACCATTCCCAGGCTAAATTTGAAGTTTGAGGTGGCAAGACAAGCAAGCAGCCCCAGTCTCTGTGCCTCTGTGCGAGCAGTGCCATGGGCCGATGAGGCTGACAAACAGCTTTCCAGGCTAGCCCCTTCTGCCTGCCAGCTATCTGCAGACGTTCGCACTTTTGGAGCAGGGCTGCGAAAGGAGCCTGGCAGGGACAGCACCATGCCTAGCAAGGCTTCATGTTTGAGGTGGCAAGACAAGCAAGCAGCCCCAGTCTCTGTGCCTCTGTGCGAGCAGTGCCATGGGCAGATGAGGCTGACAAACAGCTTTCCAGGCTAGCCCCTTCTGCCTGCCAGCTATCTGCAGACGTTCGCACTTTCGGAGCAGGGCTGCGAAAGGAGCCTGGCAGGGACACCACCATTCCCAGGCTAAATTTGAAGTTTGAGGTGGCAAGACAAGCAAGCAGCCCCAGTCTCTGTGCCTCTGTGCGAGCAGTGCCATGGGCAGATGAGGCTGACAAACAGCTTTCCAGGCTAGCCCCTTCTGCCTGCCAGCTATCTGCAGACGTTCGCACTTTCGGAGCAGGGCTGCGAAAGGAGCCTGGCAGGGACACCACCATTCCCAGGCTACGTTTCAAGTTTGAGGTGGCAAGACAAGCAAGCAGCCCCAGTATCTGTGCCTCTGTGCGAGCAGTGCCATGGGCCGATGAGGCTGACAAACAGCTTTCCAGGCTAGCCCCTTCTGCCTGCCAGCTATCTGCAGATGTTCGCACTTTTGGAGCAGGGCTGCGAAAGGAGCCTGGCAGGGACAGCACCATGCCTAGCAAGGCTTCATGTTTGAGGTGGCAAGACAAGCAAGCAGCCCCGGTCTCTGTGCCTCTGTGCGAGCAGTGCCATGGGCAGATGAGGCTGACAAACAGCTTTCCAGGCTAGCCCCTTCTGCCTGCCAGCTATCTGCAGACGTTCGCACTTTTGGAGCAGGGCTGCGAAAGGAGCCTGGCAGGGACACCACCATTCCCAGGCTACGTTTCAAGTTTGAGGTTGCAAGACAAGCGAGCAGCCCCAGTCTCTGTGCCTCTGTGCGAGCAGTGCCATGGGCAGATGAGGCTGACAAACGGCTTTCCAGGCTAGCCCCTTCTGCCTGCCAGCTATCTGCAGACGTTCGCACTTTCGGAGCAGGGCTGCGAAAGGAGCCTGACAGGGTCCCCCCCCTTCCCAGGCTACATTTGAAGATTGAGGTGGCAAGACAAGCAAGCAGCCCCAGTCTCTGTGCCTCTGTGCGAGCAGTGCCATGGGCCCATGAGGCTGACTAACAGCTTTCCAGGCTAGCCCCTTCTGCCTGCCAGCTATCTGCAGCCGTTTGCACTTTCAGAGCAGGGCTGCGAAAGGAGCCTGGCAGGGACAGCACCATGCCCAGCAAGGCTTCATGTTTGAGGTGGCAAGACAAGCAAGCAGCCCCAGTCTCTGTGCCTCTGTGTGAGCAGTGCCATGGGCAGATGAGGCTGACAAACAGCTTTCCAGGCTAGCCCCTTCTGCCTGCCAGCTATCTGCAGACGTTTGCACTTTCGGAGCAGGGCTGCGAAAGGAGCCTGGCAGGGACACCACCATTCCCAGGCTAAATTTGAAGTTTGAGGTGGCAAGACAAGCAAGCAGCCCCAGTCTCTGTGCCTCTGTGCGAGCAGTGCCATGGGCAGATGAGGCTGACAAACAGCTTTCCAGGCTAGCCCCTTCTGCCTGCCAGCTATCTGCAGACGTTCGCACTTTTGGAGCAGGGCTGCGAAAGGAGCCTGGCAGGGACACCACCATTCCCAGGCTACGTTTCAAGTTTGAGGTGGCAAGACAAGCGAGCAGCCCCAGTCTCTGTGCCTCTGTGCGAGCAGTGCCATGGGCAGATGAGGCTGACAAACAGCTTTCCAGGCTAGCCCCTTCTGCCTGCCAGCTATCTGCAGACGTTCGCACTTTCGGAGCAGGGCTGCGGAAGGAGCCTGGCAGGGACACCACCATTCCCAGGCTATGTTTCAAGTTTGAGGTTGCAAGACAAGCGAGCAGCCCCAGTCTCTGTGCCTCTGTGCGAGCAGTGCCATGGGCAGATGAGGCTGAGCAACAGCTTTCCAGGCTAGCCCCTTCTGCCTGCCAGCTATCTGCAGACGTTCGCACTTTCGGAGCAGGGCTGCGAAAGGAGCCTGGCAGGGACACCACCATTCCCAGGCTACATTTGAAGTTTGAGGTGGCAAGACAAGCAAGCAGCCCCAGTCTCTGTGCCTCTGTGCGAGCAGTGCCATGGGCCGATGAGGCTGACAAACAGCTTTCCAGGCTAGCCCCTTCTGCCTGCCAGCTATCTGCAGACGTTCGCACTTTCGGAGCAGGGCTGCGAAAGGAGCCTGGCAGGGACACCACCATTCCCAGGCTAAATTTGAAGTTTGAGGTGGCAAGACAAGCAAGCAGCCCCAGTCTCTGTGCCTCTGTGCGAGCAGTGCCATGGGCCGATGAGGCTGACAAACAGCTTTCCAGGCTAGCCCCTTCTGCCTGCCAGCTATCTGCAGACGTTCGCACTTTCGGAGCAGGGCTGCGAAAGGAGCCTCGCAGGGTCCCCCCCCTTCCCAGGCTACGTTTGAAGTTTGAGGTGGCAAGACAAGCAAGCAGCCCCAGTCTCTGTGCCTCTGTGCGAGCAGTGCCATGGGCCGATGAGGCTGACTAACAGCTTTCCAGGCTAGCCCCTTATGCCTGCCAGCTATCTGCAGACGTTCGCACTTTTGGAGCAGGGCTGCGAAAGGAGCCTGGCAGGGACAGCACCATGCCTAGCAAGGCTTCATGTTTGAGGTGGCAAGACAAGCAAGCAGCCCCAGTCTCTGTGCCTCTGTGCGAGCAGTGCCATGGGCAGATGAGGCTGACAAACAGCTTTCCAGGCTAGCCCCTTCTGCCTGCCAGCTATCTGCAGACGTTCGCACTTTTGGAGCAGGGCTGCGAAAGGAGCCTGGCAGGGACACCACCATTCCCAGGCTACGTTTCAAGTTTGAGGTTGCAAGACAAGCGAGCAGCCCCAGTCTCTGTGCCTCTGTGCGAGCAGTGCCATGGGCAGATGAGGCTGACAAACGGCTTTCCAGGCTAGCCCCTTCTGCCTGCCAGCTATCTGCAGACGTTCGCACTTTCAGAGCAGGGCTGCGAAAGGAGCCTGGCAGGGACAGCACCATGCCCAGCAAGGCTTCATGTTTGAGGTGGCAAGACAAGCAAGCAGCCCCAGACTCTGTGCCTCTGTGTGAGCAGTGCCATGGGCAGATGAGGCTGACAAACAGCTTTCCAGGCTAGCCCCTTCTGCCTGCCAGCTATCTGCAGCCGTTTGCACTTTCAGAGCAGGGCTGCGAAAGGAGCCTGGCAGGGACAGCACCATGCCCAGCAAGGCTTCATGTTTGAGGTGGCAAGACAAGCAAGCAGCCCCAGTCTCTGTGCCTCTGTGTGAGCAGTGCCATGGGCAGATGAGGCTGACAAACAGCTTTCCAGGCTAGCCCCTTCTGCCTGCCATCTATCTGCAGACGTTTGCACTTTCGGAGCAGGGCTGCGAAAGGAGCCTGGCAGGGACACCACCATTCCCAGGCTAAATTTGAAGTTTGAGGTGGCAAGACAAGCAAGCAGACCCAGTCTCTGTGCCTCTGTGCGAGCAGTGCCATGGGCCGATGAGGCTGACAAACAGCTTTCCAGGCTAGCCCCTTCTGCCTGCCAGCTATCTGCAGACGTTCGCACTTTCGGAGCAGAGCTGCGGAAGGAGCCTGGCAGGGACACCACCATTCCCAGGCTATGTTTCAAGTTTGAGGTTGCAAGACAAGCGAGCAGCCCCAGTCTCTGTGCCTCTGTGCGAGCAGTGCCATGGGCAGATGAGGCTGAGCAACAGCTTTCCAGGCTAGCCCCTTCTGCCTGCCAGCTATCTGCAGACGTTCGCACTTTCGGAGCAGGGCTGCGAAAGGGGCCTGGCAGGGACACCACCATTCCCAGGCTACATTTGAAGTTTGAGGTGGCAAGACAAGCAAGCAGCCCCAGTCTCTGTGCCTCTGTGCGAGCAGTGCCATGGGCCGATGAGGCTGACAAACAGCTTTCCAGGCTAGCCCCTTCTGCCTGCCAGCTATCTGCAGACGTTCGCACTTTTGGAGCAGGGCTGCGAAAGGAGCCTGGCAGGGACAGCACCATGCCTAGCAAGGCTTCATGTTTGAGGTGGCAAGACAAGCAAGCAGCCCCAGTCTCTGTGCCTCTGTGTGAGCGGTGCCATGGGCAGATGAGGCTGACAAACAGCTTTCCAGGCTAGCCCCTTCTGCCTGCCAGCTATCTGCAGACGTTCGCACTTTCGGAGCAGGGCTGCGAAAGGAGCCTCGCAGGGACACCACCATTCCCAGGCTAAATTTGAAGTTTGAGGTGGCAAGACAAGCAAGCAGCCCCAGTCTCTGTGCCTCTGTGCGAGCAGTGCCATGGGCAGATGAGGCTGACAAACAGCTTTCCAGGCTAGCCCCTTCTGCCTGCCAGTTATCTGCAGACGTTCGCACTTTCGGAGCAGGGCTGCGAAAGGAGCCTGGCAGGGACACCACCATTCCCAGGCTACGTTTGAAGTTTGAGGTGGCAAGACAAGCAAGCAGCCCCAGTATCTGTGCCTCTGTGCGAGCAGTGCCATGGGCCGATGAGGCTGTGCAACAGCTTTCCAGGCTAGCCCCTTCTGCCTGCCAGCTATCTGCAGATGTTCGCACTTTTGGAGCAGGGCTGCGAAAGGAGCCTGGCAGGGACAGCACCATGCCTAGCAAGGCTTCATGTTTGAGGTGGCAAGACAAGCAAGCAGCCCCGGTCTCTGTGCCTCTGTGCGAGCAGTGCCATGGGCAGATGAGGCTGACAAACAGCTTTCCAGGCTAGCCCCTTCTGCCTGCCAGCTATCTGCAGACGTTCGCACTTTTGGAGCAGGGCTGCGAAAGGAGCCTGGCAGGGACACCACCATTCCCAGGCTACGTTTCAAGTTTGAGGTTGCAAGACAAGCGAGCAGCCCCAGTCTCTGTGTCTCTGTGCGAGCAGTGCCATGGGCAGATGAGGCTGACAAACGGCTTTCCAGGCTAGCCCCTTCTGCCTGCCAGCTATCTGCAGACGTTCGCACTTTCGGAGCAGGGCTGCGAAAGGAGCCTGACAGGGTCCCCCCCCTTCCCAGGCTACATTTGAAGATTGAGGTGGCAAGACAAGCAAGCAGCCCCAGTCTCTGTGCCTCTGTGCGAGCAGTGCCATGGGCCGATGAGGCTGACTAACAGCTTTCCAGGCTAGCCCCTTCTGCCTGCCAGCTATCTGCAGCCGTTTGCACTTTCAGAGCAGGGCTGCGAAAGGAGCCTGACAGGGACAGCACCATGCCCAGCAAGGCTTCATGTTTGAGGTGGCAAGACAAGCAAGCAGCCCCAGTCTCTGTGCCTCTGTGTGAGCAGTGCCATGGGCAGATGAGGCTGACAAACAGCTTTCCAGGCTAGCCCCTTCTGCCTGCCAGCTATCTGCAGACGTTCGCACTTTCGGAGCAGGGCTGCGAAAGGAGCCTCGCAGGGACACCACCATTCCCAGGCTAAATTTGAAGTTTGAGGTGGCAAGACAAGCAAGCAGCCCCAGTCTCTGTGCCTCTGTGCGAGCAGTGCCATGGGCCGATGAGGCTGACTAACAGCTTTCCAGGCTAGCCCCTTCTGCCTGCCAGCTATCTGCAGACGTTCGCACTTTCGGAGCAGGGCTGCGAAAGGAGCCTGGCAGGGACACCACCATTCCCAGGCTAAATTTGAAGTTTGAGGTGGCAAGACAAGCAAGCAGCCCCAGTATCTGTGCCTCTGTGCGAGCAGTGCCATGGGCCGATGAGGCTGACAAACAGCTTTCCAGGCTAGCCCCTTCTGCCTGCCAGCTATCTGCAGATGTTCGCACTTTTGGAGCAGGGCTGCGAAAGGAGCCTGGCAGGGACAGCACCATGCCTAGCAAGGCTTCATGTTTGAGGTGGCAAGACAAGCAAGCCGCCCCAGTCTCTGTGCCTCTGTGCGAGCAGTGCCATGGGCAGATGAGGCCGACAAACGGCTTTCCAGGCTAGCCCCTTCTGCCTGCCAGCTATCTGCAGACGTTCGCACTTTTGGAGCAGGGCTGCGAAAGGGGCCTGGCAGGGACACCACCATTCCCAGGCTACGTTTCAAGTTTGAGGTTGCAAGACAAGCGAGCAGCCCCAGTCTCTGTGCCTCTGTGCGAGCAGTGCCATGGGCAGATGAGGCTGACAAACGGCTTTCCAGGCTAGCCCCTTCTACCTGCCAGCTATCTGCAGACGTTCGCACTTTCGGAGCAGGGCTGCGAAAGGAGCCTGACAGGGTCCCCCCCCTTCCCAGGCTACATTTGAAGATTGAGGTGGCAAGACAAGCAAGCAGCCCCAGTCTCTGTGCCTCTGTGCGAGCAGTGCCATGGGCAGATGAGGCTGAGCAACAGCTTTCCAGGCTAGCCACTTCTGCCTGCCAGCTATCTGCAGCCGTTTGCACTTTCAGAGCAGGGCTGCGAAAGGAGCCTGGCAGGGACAGCACCATGCCCAGCAAGGCTTCATGTTTGAGGTGGCAAGACAAGCAAGCAGCCCCAGTCTCTGTGCCTCTGTGTGAGCAGTGCCATGGGCAGATGAGGCTGACAAACAGCTTTCCAGGCTAGCCCCTTCTGCCTGCCATCTATCTGCAGACGTTTGCACTTTCGGAGCAGGGCTGCGAAAGGAGCCTGGCAGGGACACCACCATTCCCAGGCTAAATTTGAAGTTTGAGGTGGCAAGACAAGCAAGCAGCCCCAGTCTCTGTGCCTCTGTGCGAGCAGTGCCATGGGCCGATGAGGCTGACAAACAGCTTTCCAGGCTAGCCCCTTCTGCCTGCCAGCTATCTGCAGACGTTCGCACTTTCGGAGCAGAGCTGCGGAAGGAGCCTGGCAGGGACACCACCATTCCCAGGCTATGTTTCAAGTTTGAGGTGGCAAGACAAGCGAGCAGCCCCAGTCTCTGTGCCTCTGTGCGAGCAGTGCCATGGGCAGATGAGGCTGAGCAACAGCTTTCCAGGCTAGCCCCTTCTGCCTGCCAGCTATCTGCAGACGTTCGCACTTTCGGAGCAGGGCTGCGAAAGGAGCCTGGCAGGGACACCACCATTCCCAGGATAAATTTGAAGTTTGAGGTGGCAAGACAAGCAAGCAGCCCCGGTCTCTGTGCCTCTGTGCGAGCAGTGCCATGGGCAGATGAGGCTGACAAACAGCTTTCCAGGCTAGCCCCTTCTGCCTGCCAGCTATCTGCAGACGTTCGCACTTTCGGAGCAGGGCTGCGAAAGGAGCCTCGCAGGGACACCACCATTCCCAGGCTAAATTTGAAGTTTGAGGTGGCAAGACAAGCAAGCAGCCCCAGTCTCTGTGCCTCTGTGCGAGCAGTGCCATGGGCCGATGAGGCTGACAAACAGTTTTCCAGGCTAGCCCCTTCTGCCTGCCAGCTATCTGCAGACGTTCGCACTTTCGGAGCAGGGCTGCGAAAGGAGCCTCGCAGGGTCCCCCCCCTTCCCAGGCTACGTTTGAAGTTTGAGGTGGCAAGACAAGCAAGCAGCCCCAGTCTCTGTGCCTCTGTGCGAGCAGTGCCATGGGCCGATGAGGCTGACTAACAGCTTTCCAGGCTAGCCCCTTCTGCCTGCCAGCTATCTGCAGACGTTCGCACTTTTGGAGCAGGGCTGCGAAAGGAGCCTGGCAGGGACAGCACCATGCCTAGCAAGGCTTCATGTTTGAGGTGGCAAGACAAGCGAGCAGCCCCAGTCTCTGTGCCTCTGTGCGAGCAGTGCCATGGGCAGATGAGGCTGACAAACGGCTTTCCAGGCTAGCCCCTTCTGCCTGCCAGCTATCTGCAGACGTTCGCACTTTCGGAGCAGGGCTGCGAAAGGAGCCTGACAGGGTTCCCCCCCTTCCCAGGCTACATTTGAAGATTGAGGTGGCAAGACAAGCAAGCAGCCCCACTTTCTGTGCCTCTGTGCGAGCAGTGCCATGGGCAGATGAGGCTGAGCAACAGCTTTCCAGGCTAGCCACTTCTGCCTGCCAGCTATCTGCAGCCGTTTGCACTTTCAGAGCAGGGCTGCGAAAGGAGCCTGACAGGGACAGCACCATGCCCAGCAAGGCTTCATGTTTGAGGTGGCAAGACAAGCAAGCAGCCCCAGTCTCTGTGCCTCTGTGTGAGCAGTGCCATGGGCAGATGAGGCTGACAAACAGCTTTCCAGGCTAGCCCCTTCTGCCTGCCATCTATCTGCAGACGTTTGCACTTTCGGAGCAGGGCTGCGAAAGGAGCCTGGCAGGGACAGCACCATTCCCAGGCTAAATTTGAAGTTTGAGGTGGCAAGACAAGCAAGCAGCCCCAGTCTCTGTGCCTCTGTGCGAGCAGTGCCATGGGCCGATGAGGCTGACAAACAGCTTTCCAGGCTAGCCCCTTCTGCCTGCCAGCTATCTGCAGACGTTCGCACTTTCGGAGCAGAGCTGCGGAAGGAGCCTGGCAGGGACACCACCATTCCCAGGCTATGTTTCAAGTTTGAGGTGGCAAGACAAGCGAGCAGCCCCAGTCTCTGTGCCTCTGTGCGAGCAGTGCCATGGGCAGATGAGGCTGAGCAACAGCTTTCCAGGCTAGCCCCTTCTGCCTGCCAGCTATCTGCAGACGTTCGCACTTTCGGAGCAGGGCTGCGAAAGGAGCCTGGCAGGGACACCACCATTCCCAGGCTAAATTTGAAGTTTGAGGTGGCAAGACAAGCAAGCAGCCCCGGTCTCTGTGCCTCTGTGCGAGCAGTGCCATGGGCCGATGAGGCTGACAAACAGCTTTCCAGGCTAGCCCCTTCTGCCTGCCAGCTATCTGCAGACGTTCGCACTTTCGGAGCAGGGCTGCGAAAGGAGCCTGGCAGGGACACCACCATTCCCAGGCTAAATTTGAAGTTTGAGGTGGCAAGACAAGCAAGCAGCCCCAGTCTCTGTGCCTCTGTGCGAGCAGTGCCATGGGCCGATGAGGCTGACAAACAGTTTTCCAGGCTAGCCCCTTCTGCCTGCCAGCTATCTGCAGACGTTCGCACTTTCGGAGCAGGGCTGCGAAAGGAGCCTCGCAGGGTCCCCCCCCTTCCCAGGCTACGTTTGAAGTTTGAGGTGGCAAGACAAGCAAGCAGCCCCAGTCTCTGTGCCTCTGTGCGAGCAGTGCCATGGGCCGATGAGGCTGACTAACAGCTTTCCAGGCTAGCCCCTTCTGCCTGCCAGCTATCTGCAGACGTTCGCACTTTTGGAGCAGGGCTGCGAAAGGAGCCTGGCAGGGACAGCACCATGCCTAGCAATGCTTCATGTTTGAGGTGGCAAGACAAGCGAGCAGCCCCAGTCTCTGTGCCTCTGTGCGAGCAGTGCCATGGGCAGATGAGGCTGACAAACGGCTTTCCAGGCTAGCCCCTTCTGCCTGCCAGCTATCTGCAGACGTTCGCACTTTCGGAGCAGGGCTGCGAAAGGAGCCTGACAGGGTCCCCCCCCTTCCCAGGCTACATTTGAAGATTGAGGTGGCAAGACAAGCGAGCAGCCCCAGTCTCTGTGCCTCTGTGCGAGCAGTGCCATGGGCAGATGAGGCTGAGCAACAGCTTTCCAGGCTAGCCACTTCTGCCTGCCAGCTATCTGCAGCCGTTTGCACTTTCAGAGCAGGGCTGCGAAAGGAGCCTGGCAGGGACAGCACCATGCCCAGCAAGGCTTCATGTTTGAGGTGGCAAGACAAGCAAGCAGCCCCAGTCTCTGTGCCTCTGTGTGAGCAGTGCCATGGGCAGATGAGGCTGACAAACAGCTTTCCAGGCTAGCCCCTTCTGCCTGCCATCTATCTGCAGACGTTTGCACTTTCGGAGCAGGGCTGCGAAAGGAGCCTGGCAGGGACACCACCATTCCCAGGCTAAATTTGAAGTTTGAGGTGGCAAGACAAGCAAGCAGCCCCAGTCTCTGTGCCTCTGTGCGAGCAGTGCCATGGGCCGATGAGGCTGACAAACAGCTTTCCAGGCTAGCCCCTTCTACCTGCCAGCTATCTGCAGACGTTCGCACTTTCGGAGCAGAGCTGCGGAAGGAGCCTGGCAGGGACACCACCATTCCCAGGCTATGTTTCAAGTTTGAGGTTGCAAGACAAGCGAGCAGCCCCAGTCTCTGTGCCTCTGTGCGAGCAGTGCCATGGGCAGATGAGGCTGACAAACAGATTTCCAGGCTAGCCCCTTCTGCCTGCCAGCTATCTGCAGACGTTCGCACTTTCGGAGCAGGGCTGCGAAAGGAGCCTGGCAGGGACACCACCATTCCCAGGCTAAATTTGAAGTTTGAGGTGGCAAGACAAGCAAGCAGCCCCGGTCTCTGTGCCTCTGTGCGAGCAGTGCCATGGGCTGATGAGGCTGACAAACAGCTTTCCAGGCTAGCCCCTTCTGCCTGCCAGCTATCTGCAGACGTTCGCACTTTCGGAGCAGGGCTGCGAAAGGAGCCTGGCAGGGACACCACCATTCCCAGGCTAAATTTGAAGTTTGAGGTGGCAAGACAAGCAAGCAGCCCCAGTCTCTGTGCCTCTGTGCGAGCAGTGCCATGGGCCGATGAGGCTGACAAACAGTTTTCCAGGCTAGCCCCTTCTGCCTGCCAGCTATCTGCAGACGTTCGCACTTTCGGAGCAGGGCTGCGAAAGGAGCCTCGCAGGGTCCCCCCCCTTCCCAGGCTACGTTTGAAGTTTGAGGTGGCAAGACAAGCAAGCAGCCCCAGTCTCTGTGCCTCTGTGCGAGCAGTGCCATGGGCCGATGAGGCTGACTAACAGCTTTCCAGGCTAGCCCCTTCTGCCTGCCAGCTATCTGCAGACGTTCGCACTTTTGGAGCAGGGCTGCGAAAGGAGCCTGGCAGGGACAGCACCATGCCTAGCAATGCTTCATGTTTGAGGTGGCAAGACAAGCGAGCAGCCCCAGTCTCTGTGCCTCTGTGCGAGCAGTGCCATGGGCAGATGAGGCTGACAAACGGCTTTCCAGGCTAGCCCCTTCTGCCTGCCAGCTATCTGCAGACGTTCGCACTTTCGGAGCAGGGCTGCGAAAGGAGCCTGACAGGGTCCCCCCCCTTCCCAGGCTACATTTGAAGATTGAGGTGGCAAGACAAGCGAGCAGCCCCAGTCTCTGTGCCTCTGTGCGAGCAGTGCCATGGGCAGATGAGGCTGAGCAACAGCTTTCCAGGCTAGCCACTTCTGCCTGCCAGCTATCTGCAGCCGTTTGCACTTTCAGAGCAGGGCTGCGAAAGGAGCCTGGCAGGGACAGCACCATGCCCAGCAAGACTTCATGTTTGAGGTGGCAAGACAAGCAAGCAGCCCCAGTCTCTGTGCCTCTGTGTGAGCAGTGCCATGGGCAGATGAGGCTGACAAACAGCTTTCCAGGCTAGCCCCTTCTGCCTGCCATCTATCTGCAGACGTTTGCACTTTCGGAGCAGGGCTGCGAAAGGAGCCTGGCAGGGACACCACCATTCCCAGGCTAAATTTGAAGTTTGAGGTGGCAAGACAAGCAAGCAGCCCCAGTCTCTGTGCCTCTGTGCGAGCAGTGCCATGGGCCGATGAGGCTGACAAACAGCTTTCCAGGCTAGCCCCTTCTACCTGCCAGCTATCTGCAGACGTTCGCACTTTCGGAGCAGAGCTGCGGAAGGAGCCTGGCAGGGACACCACCATTCCCAGGCTATGTTTCAAGTTTCAGGTTGCAAGACAAGCGAGCAGCCCCAGTCTCTGTGCCTCTGTGCGAGCAGTGCCATGGGCAGATGAGGCTGAGCAACAGCTTTCCAGGCTAGCCCCTTCTGCCTGCCAGCTATCTGCAGACGTTCGCACTTTCGGAGCAGGGCTGCGAAAGGAGCCTGGCAGGGACACCACCATTCCCAGGCTAAATTTGAAGTTTGAGGTGGCAAGACAAGCAAGCAGCCCCAGTCTCTGTGCCTCTGTGCGAGCAGTGCCATGGGCCGATGAGGCTGACAAACAGCTTTCCAGGCTAGCCCCTTCTGCCTGCCAGCTATCTGCAGATGTTCGCACTTTTGGAGCAGGGCTGCGAAAGGAGCCTGGCAGGGACAGCACCATGCCTAGCAAGGCTTCATGTTTGAGGTGGCAAGACAAGCAAGCAGCCCCAGTCTCTGTGCCTCTGTGTGAGCAGTGCCATGGGCAGATGAGGCTGACAAACAGCTTTCCAGGCTAGCCCCTTCTGCCTGCCAGCTATCTGCAGACGTTCGCACTTTCGGAGCAGGGCTGCGAAAGGAGCCTCGCAGGGACACCACCATTCCCAGGATAAATTTGAAGTTTGAGGTGGCAAGACAAGCAAGCAGCCCCAGTCTCTGTGCCTCTGTGCGAGCAGTGCCATGGGCAGATGAGGCTGACAAACAGCTTTCCAGGCTAGCCCCTTCTGCCTGCCAGCTATCTGCAGACGTTCGCACTTTCGGAGCAGGGCTGCGAAAGGAGCCTGGCAGGGACACCACCATTCCCAGGCTACGTTTGAAGTTTGAGGTGGCAAGACAAGCAAGCAGCCCCAGTATCTGTGCCTCTGTGCGAGCAGTGCCATGGGCCGATGAGGCTGACAAACAGCTTTCCAGGCTAGCCCCTTCTGCCTGCCAGCTATCTGCAGATGTTCGCACTTTTGGAGCAGGGCTGCGAAAGGAGCCTGGCAGGGACACCACCATTCCCAGGCTACGTTTCAAGTTTGAGGTTGCAAGACAAGCGAGCAGCCCCAGTCTCTGTGCCTCTGTGCGAGCAGTGCCATGGGCAGATGAGGCTGACAAACGGCTTTCCAGGCTAGCCCCTTCTGCCTGCCAGCTATCTGCAGACGTTCGCACTTTCGGAGCAGGGCTGCGAAAGGAGCCTGACAGGGTCCCCCCCCTTCCCAGGCTACATTTGAAGATTGAGGTGGCAAGACAAGCAAGCAGCCCCAGTCTCTGTGCCTCTGTGCGAGCAGTGCCATGGGCCGATGAGGCTCACTAACAGCTTTCCAGGCTAGCCCCTTCTGCCTGCCAGCTATCTGCAGCCGTTTGCACTTTCAGAGCAGGGCTGCGAAAGGAGCCTGACAGGGACAGCACCATGCCCAGCAAGGCTTCATGTTTGAGGTGGCAAGACAAGCAAGCAGCCCCAGTCTCTGTGCCTCTGTGTGAGCAGTGCCATGGGCAGATGAGGCTGACAAACAGCTTTCCAGGCTAGCCCCTTCTGCCTGCCAGCTATCTGCAGACGTTCGCACTTTCGGAGCAGGGCTGCGAAAGGAGCCTCGCAGGGACACCACCATTCCCAGGCTAAATTTGAAGTTTGAGGTGGCAAGACAAGCGAGCAGCCCCAGTCTCTGTGCCTCTGTGCGAGCAGTGCCATGGGCCGATGAGGCTGACTAACAGCTTTCCAGGCTAGCCCCTTCTGCCTGCCAGATATCTGCAGCCGTTTGCACTTTCAGAGCAGGGCTGCGAAAGGAGCCTGGCAGGGACAGCACCATGCCCAGCAAGGCTTCATGTTTGAGGTGGCAAGACAAGCAAGGAGCCCCAGTCTCTGTGCCTCTGTGTGAGCAGTGCCATGGGCAGATGAGGCTGACAAACAGCTTTCCAGGCTAGCCCCTTCTGCCTGCCAGCTATCTGCAGACGTTCGCACTTTTGGAGCAGGGCTGCGAAAGGAGCCTGGCAGGGACACCACCATTCCCAGGCTACGTTTCAAGTTTGAGGTGGCAAGACAAGCGAGCAGCCCCAGTCTCTGTGCCTCTGTGCGAGCAGTGCCATGGGCAGATGAGGCTGACAAACAGCTTTCCAGGCTAGCCCCTTCTGCCTGCCAGCTATCTGCAGACGTTCGCACTTTCGGAGCAGAGCTGCGGAAGGAGCCTGGCAGGGACACCACCATTCCCAGGCTATGTTTCAAGTTTGAGGTTGCAAGACAAGCGAGCAGCCCCAGTCTCTGTGCCTCTGTGCGAGCAGTGCCATGGGCAGATGAGGCTGAGCAACAGCTTTCCAGGCTAGCCCCTTCTGCCTGCCAGCTATCTGCAGACGTTCGCACTTTCGGAGCAGGGCTGCGAAAGGAGCCTGGCAGGGACACCACCATTCCCAGGCTACATTTGAAGTTTGAGGTGGCAAGACAAGCAAGCAGCCCCAGTCTCTGTGCCTCTGTGCGAGCAGTGCCATGGGCCGATGAGGCTGACAAACAGCTTTCCAGGCTAGCCCCTTCTGCCTGCCAGCTATCTGCAGACGTTCGCACTTTTGGAGCAGGGCTGCGAAAGGAGCCTGGCAGGGACAGCACCATTCCCAGGCTACGTTTCAAGTTTGAGGTGGCAAGACAAGCGAGCAGCCCCAGTCTCTGTGCCTCTGTGCGAGCAGTGCCATGGGCAGATGAGGCTGACAAACAGTTTTCCAGGCTAGCCCCTTCTGCCTGCCAGCTATCTGCAGACGTTCGCACTTTCGGAGCAGAGCTGCGGAAGGAGCCTGGCAGGGACACCACCATTCCCAGGCTATGTTTCAAGTTTGAGGTTGCAAGACAAGCGAGCAGCCCCAGTCTCTGTGCCTCTGTGCGAGCAGTGCCATGGGCAGATGAGGCTGAGCAACAGCTTTCCAGGCTAGCCCCTTCTGCCTGCCAGCTATCTGCAGACGTTCGCACTTTCGGAGCAGGGCTGCGAAAGGAGCCTGGCAGGGACAGCACCATGCCTAGCAAGGCTTCATGTTTGAGGTGGCAAGACAAGCAAGCAGCCCCAGTC
The DNA here is from genome assembly GCF_030867145.1 of Opisthocomus hoazin. Taxonomy (NCBI): domain Eukaryota; kingdom Metazoa; phylum Chordata; class Aves; order Opisthocomiformes; family Opisthocomidae; genus Opisthocomus; species Opisthocomus hoazin. The sequence continues at coordinate 139,702 of NC_134450.1, read as the reverse complement.
TCTGTGCCTCTGTGCGAGCAGTGCCATGGGCAGATGAGGCTGACAAACAGCTTTCCAGGCTAGCCCCTTCTGCCTGCCAGCTATCTGCAGACGTTCGCACTTTTGGAGCAGGGCTGCGAAAGGAGCCTGGCAGGGACACCACCATTCCCAGGATACGTTTCAAGTTTGAGGTTGCAAGACAAGCGAGCAGCCCCAGTCTCTGTGCCTCTGTGCGAGCAGTGCCATGGGCAGATGAGGCCGACAAACGGCTTTCCAGGCTAGCCCCTTCTGCCTGCCAGCTATCTGCAGACGTTCGCACTTTTGGAGCAGGGCTGCGAAAGGAGCCTGGCAGGGACACCACCATTCCCAGGCTACGTTTCAAGTTTGAGGTTGCAAGATAAGCGAGCAGCCCCAGTCTCTGTGCCTCTGTGCGAGCAGTGCCATGGGCAGATGAGGCTGACAAACAGCTTTCCAGACTAGCCCCTTCTACCTGCCAGCTATCTGCAGACGTTCGCACTTTCGGAGCAGGGCTGCGAAAGGAGCCTGACAGGGTCCCCCCCCTTCCCAGGCTACATTTGAAGATTGAGGTGGCAAGACAAGCAAGCAGCCCCAGTCTCTGTGCCTCTGTGCGAGCAGTGCCATGGGCAGATGAGGCTGAGCAACAGCTTTCCAGGCTAGCCACTTCTGCCTGCCAGCTATCTGCAGACGTTTGCACTTTCGGAGCAGGGCTGCGAAAGGAGCCTGGCAGGGACAGCACCATGCCCAGCAAGGCTTCATGTTTGAGGTGGCAAGACAAGCAAGCAGCCCCAGTCTCTGTGCCTCTGTGCGAGCAGTGCCATGGGCCGATGAGGCTGACAAACAGCTTTCCAGGCTAGCCCCTTCTGCCTGCCAGCTATCTGCAGACGTTCGCACTTTTGGAGCAGGGCTGCGAAAGGAGCCTGGCAGGGACAGCACCATGCCTAGCAAGGCTTCATGTTTGAGGTGGCAAGACAAGCAAGCAGCCCCAGTCTCTGTGCCTCTGTGTGAGCAGTGCCATGGGCAGATGAGACTGACAAACAGCTTTCCAGGCTAGCCCCTTCTGCCTGCCAGCTATCTGCAGACGTTCGCACTTTCGGAGCAGGGCTGCGAAAGGAGCCTCGCAGGGACACCACCATTCCCAGGCTAAATTTGAAGTTTGAGGTGGCAAGACAAGCAAGCAGCCCCAGTCTCTGTGCCTCTGTGCGAGCAGTGCCATGGGCAGATGAGGCTGACAAACAGCTTTCCAGGCTAGCCCCTTCTGCCTGCCAGCTATCTGCAGACGTTCGCACTTTCGGAGCAGGGCTGCGAAAGGAGCCTGGCAGGGACACCACCATTCCCAGGCTAAATTTGAAGTTTGAGGTGGCAAGACAAGCAAGCAGCCCCAGTATCTGTGCCTCTGTGCGAGCAGTGCCATGGGCCGATGAGGCTGACAAACAGCTTTCCAGGCTAGCCCCTTCTGCCTGCCAGCTATCTGCAGATGTTCGCACTTTTGGAGCAGGGCTGCGAAAGGAGCCTGGCAGGGACAGCACCATGCCTAGCAAGGCTTCATGTTTGAGGTGGCAAGACAAGCAAGCAGCCCCAGTCTCTGTGCCTCTGTGCGAGCAGTGCCATGGGCAGATGAGGCTGACAAACAGCTTTCCAGGCTAGCCCCTTCTGCCTGCCAGCTATCTGCAGACGTTCGCACTTTTGGAGCAGGGCTGCGAAAGGAGCCTGGCAGGGACACCACCATTCCCAGGATACGTTTCAAGTTTGAGGTTGCAAGACAAGCGAGCAGCCCCAGTCTCTGTGCCTCTGTGCGAGCAGTGCCATGGGCAGATGAGGCCGACAAACGGCTTTCCAGGCTAGCCCCTTCTGCCTGCCAGCTATCTGCAGACGTTCGCACTTTCGGAGCAGAGCTGCGAAAGGAGCCTGGCAGGGACACCACCATTCCCAGGCTATGTTTCAAGTTTGAGGTTGCAAGACAAGCGAGCAGCCCCAGTCTCTGTGCCTCTGTGCGAGCAGTGCCATGGGCAGATGAGGCTGAGCAACAGCTTTCCAGGCTAGCCCCTTCTGCCTGCCAGCTATCTGCAGACGTTCGCACTTTCGGAGCAGGGCTGCGAAAGGAGCCTGGCAGGGACACCACCATTCCCAGGCTAAATTTGAAGTTTGAGGTGGCAAGACAAGCAAGCAGCCCCAGTCTCTGTGCCTCTGTGCGAGCAGTGCCATGGGCAGATGAGGCTGACAAACAGCTTTCCAGGCTAGCCCCTTCTGCCTGCCAGCTATCTGCAGACGTTCGCACTTTCGGAGCAGGGCTGCGAAAGGAGCCTGGCAGGGACACCACCATTCCCAGGCTACGTTTGAAGTTTGAGGTGGCAAGACAAGCAAGCAGCCCCAGTATCTGTGCCTCTGTGCGAGCAGTGCCATGGGCCGATGAGGCTGACAAACAGCTTTCCAGGCTAGCCCCTTCTGCCTGCCAGCTATCTGCAGATGTTCGCACTTTTGGAGCAGGGCTGCGAAAGGAGCCTGGCAGGGACAGCACCATGCCTAGCAAGGCTTCATGTTTGAGGTGGCAAGACAAGCAAGCAGCCCCGGTCTCTGTGCCTCTGTGCGAGCAGTGCCATGGGCAGATGAGGCTGACAAACAGCTTTCCAGGCTAGCCCCTTCTGCCTGCCAGCTATCTGCAGACGTTCGCACTTTTGGAGCAGGGCTGCGAAAGGAGCCTGGCAGGGACACCACCATTCCCAGGCTACGTTTGAAGTTTGAGGTTGCAAGACAAGCGAGCAGCCCCAGTCTCTGTGCCTCTGTGCGAGCAGTGCCATGGGCAGATGAGGCTGACAAACGGCTTTCCAGGCTAGCCCCTTCTGCCTGCCAGCTATCTGCAGACGTTCGCACTTTCGGAGCAGGGCTGCGAAAGGAGCCTAACAGGGTCCCCCCCCTTCCCAGGCTACATTTGAAGATTGAGGTGGCAAGACAAGCAAGCAGCCCCAGTCTCTGTGCCTCTGTGCGAGCAGTGCCATGGGCCGATGAGGCTGACTAACAGCTTTCCAGGCTAGCCCCTTCTGCCTGCCAGCTATCTGCAGCCGTTTGCACTTTCAGAGTAGGGCTGCGAAAGGAGCCTGGCAGGGACAGCACCATGCCCAGCAAGGCTTCATGTTTGAGGTGGCAAGACAAGCAAGCAGCCCCAGTCTCTGTGCCTCTGTGTGAGCAGTGCCATGGGCAGATGAGGCTGACAAACAGCTTTCCAGGCTAGCCCCTTCTGCCTGCCATCTATCTGCAGACGTTTGCACTTTCGGAGCAGGGCTGCGAAAGGAGCCTGGCAGGGACACCACCATTCCCAGGCTAAATTTGAAGTTTGAGGTGGCAAGACAAGCAAGCAGCCCCAGTCTCTGTGCCTCTGTGCGAGCAGTGCCATGGGCCGATGAGGCTGACAAACAGCTTTCCAGGCTAGCCCCTTCTGCCTGCCAGCTATCTGCAGACGTTCGCACTTTTGGAGCAGGGCTGCGAAAGGAGCCTGGCAGGGACACCACCATTCCCAGGCTACGTTTCAAGTTTGAGGTGGCAAGACAAGCGAGCAGCCCCAGTCTCTGTGCCTCTGTGCGAGCAGTGCCATGGGCAGATGAGGCTGACAAACAGCTTTCCAGGCTAGCCCCTTCTGCCTGCCAGCTATCTGCAGACATTCGCACTTTCGGAGCAGAGCTGCGGAAGGAGCCTGGCAGGGACACCACCATTCCCAGGCTATGTTTCAAGTTTGAGGTTGCAAGACAAGCGAGCAGCCCCAGTCTCTGTGCCTCTGTGCGAGCAGTGCCATGGGCCGATGAGGCTGAGCAACAGCTTTCCAGGCTAGCCCCTTCTGCCTGCCAGCTATCTGCAGACGTTCGCACTTTTGGAGCAGGGCTGCGAAAGGAGCCTGGCAGGGACAGCACCATGCCCAGCAAGGCTTCATGTTTGAGGTGGCAAGACAAGCAAGCAGCCCCAGTCTCTGTGCCTCTGTGCGAGCAGTGCCATGGGCAGATGAGGCTGACAAACAGCTTTCCAGGCTAGCCCCTTCTGCCTGCCAGCTATCTGCAGACGTTCGCACTTTTGGAGCAGGGCTGCGAAAGGAGCCTGGCAGGGACACCACCATTCCCAGGCTACGTTTCAAGTTTGAGGTTGCAAGACAAGCGAGCAGCCCCAGTCTCTGTGCCTCTGTGCGAGCAGTGCCATGGGCAGATGAGGCCGACAAACGGCTTTCCAGGCTAGCCCCTTCTGCCTGCCAGCTATCTGCAGACGTTCGCACTTTCGGAGCAGGGCTGCGAAAGGAGCCTGACAGGGTCCCCCCCCTTCCCAGGCTACATTTGAAGATTGAGGTGGCAAGACAAGCAAGCAGCCCCAGTCTCTGTGCCTCTGTGCGAGCAGTGCCATGGGCCGATGAGGCTGACAAACAGCTTTCCAGGCTAGCCCCTTCTGCCTGCCAGCTATCTGCAGACGTTCGCACTTTCGGAGCAGGGCTGCGAAAGGAGCCTCGCAGGGTCCCCCCCCTTCCCAGGCTACGTTTGAAGTTTGAGGTGGCAAGACAAGCAAGCAGCCCCAGTCTCTGTGCCTCTGTGCGAGCAGTGCCATGGGCCGATGAGGCTGACTAACAGCTTTCCAGGCTAGCCCCTTCTGCCTGCCAGCTATCTGCAGACGTTCGCACTTTTGGAGCAGGGCTGCGAAAGGAGCCTGGCAGGGACAGCACCATGCCCAGCAAGGCTTCATGTTTGAGGCGGCAAGACAAGCAAGCAGCCCCAGTCTCTGTGCCTCTGTGCGAGCAGTGCCATGGGCAGATGAGGCTGACAAACAGCTTTCCAGGCTAGCCCCTTCTGCCTGCCAGCTATCTGCAGACGTTCGCACTTTTGGAGCAGGGCTGCGAAAGGAGCCTGGCAGGGACACCACCATTCCCAGGCTACGTTTCAAGTTTGAGGTGGCAAGACAAGCGAGCAGCCCCAGTCTCTGTGCCTCTGTGCGAGCAGTGCCATGGGCAGATGAGGCTGACAAACAGCTTTCCAGGCTAGCCCCTTCTGCCTGCCAGCTATCTGCAGACGTTCGCACTTTTGGAGCAGGGCTGCGAAAGGAGCCTGGCAGGGTCCCCCCCCTTCCCAGGCTACATTTGAAGACTGAGGTGGCAAGACAAGCAAGCAGCCCCAGTCTCTGTGCCTCTGTGCGAGCAGTGCCATGGGCCGATGAGGCTGACTAACAGCTTTCCAGGCTAGCCCCTTCTGCCTGCCAGCTATCTGCAGACGTTGGCTCTTTCAGAGCAGGGCTGCGAAAGGAGCCTGGCAGGGACAGCACCATGCCCAGCAAGGCTTCATGTTTGAGGTGGCAAGACAAGCAAGCAGCCCCAGTCTCTGTGCCTCTGTGTGAGCAGTGCCATGGGCAGATGAGGCTGACAAACAGCTTTCCAGGCTAGCCCCTTCTGCCTGCCATCTATCTGCAGACGTTCGCACTTTCGGAGCAGGGCTGCGAAAGGAGCCTGGCAGGGACACCACCATTCCCAGGCTAAATTTGAAGTTTGAGGTGGCAAGACAAGCAAGCAGCCCCAGTCTCTGTGCCTCTGTGCGAGCAGTGCCATGGGCCGATGAGGCTGACAAACAGCTTTCCAGGCTAGCCCCTTCTGCCTGCCAGCTATCTGCAGACGTTCGCACTTTTGGAGCAGGGCTGCGAAAGGAGCCTGGCAGGGACACCACCATTCCCAGGCTACGTTTCAAGTTTGAGGTGGCAAGACAAGCGAGCAGCCCCAGTCTCTGTGCCTCTGTGCGAGCAGTGCCATGGGCAGATGAGGCTGACAAACAGCTTTCCAGGCTAGCCCCTTCTGCCTGCCAGCTATCTGCAGACGTTCGCACTTTCGGAGCAGAGCTGCGAAAGGAGCCTGGCAGGGACACCACCATTCCCAGGCTACGTTTGAAGTTTGAGGTTGCAAGACAAGCGAGCAGCCCCAGTCTCTGTGCCTCTGTGCGAGCAGTGCCATGGGCAGATGAGGCTGAGCAACAGCTTTCCAGGCTAGCCCCTTCTGCCTGCCAGCTATCTGCAGACGTTCGCACTTTTGGAGCAGGGCTGCGAAAGGAGCCTGGCAGGGACAGCACCATGCCTAGCAAGGCTTCATGTTTGAGGTGGCAAGACAAGCAAGCAGCCCCAGTCTCTGTGCCTCTGTGCGAGCAGTGCCATGGGCAGATGAGGCTGACAAACAGCTTTCCAGGCTAGCCCCTTCTGCCTGCCAGCTATCTGCAGACGTTCGCACTTTTGGAGCAGGGCTGCGAAAGGAGCCTGGCAGGGACAGCACCATGCCCAGCAAGGCTTCATGTTTGAGGTGGCAAGACAAGCAAGCAGCCCCAGTCTCTGTGCCTCTGTGCGAGCAGTGCCATGGGCAGATGAGGCTGACAAACAGCTTTCCAGGCTAGCCCCTTCTGCCTGCCAGTTATCTGCAGACGTTCGCACTTTCGGAGCAGAGCTGCGAAAGGAGCCTGGCAGGGACACCACCATTCCCAGGCTACGTTTCAAGTTTGAGGTTGCAAGACAAGCGAGCAGCCCCAGTCTCTGTGCCTCTGTGCGAGCAGTGCCATGGGCCAATGAGGCTGACAAACAGCTTTCCAGGCTAGCCCCTTCTGCCTGCCAGCTATCTGCAGACGTTCGCACTTTCGGAGCAGAGCTGTGGAAGGAGCCTGGCAGGGACACCACCATTCCCAGGCTACGTTTGAAGTTTGAGGTTGCAAGACAAGCGAGCAGCCCCAGTCTCTGTGCCTCTGTGCGAGCAGTGCCATGGGCAGATGAGGCTGACAAACAGCTTTCCAGGCTAGCCCCTTCTGCCTGCCAGCTATCTGCAGACGTTTGCACTTTCGGAGCAGGGCTGCGAAAGGAGCCTGGCAGGGACACCACCATTCCCAGGCTAAATTTGAAGTTTGAGGTGGCAAGACAAGCAAGCAGCCCCAGTCTCTGTGCCTCTGTGCGAGCAGTGCCATGGGCAGATGAGGCTGACAAACAGCTTTCCAGGCTAGCCCCTTCTGCCTGCCAGCTATCTGCAGACGTTCGCACTTTTGGAGCAGGGCTGCGAAAGGAGCCTGGCAGGGTCCCCCCCCTTCCCAGGCTACATTTGAAGATTGAGGTGGCAAGACAAGCAAGCAGCCCCAGTCTCTGTGCCTCTGTGCGAGCAGTGCCATGGGCCGATGAGGCTGACTAACAGCTTTCCAGGCTAGCCCCTTCTGCCTGCCAGCTATCTGCAGACGTTGGCACTTTCAGAGCAGGGCTGCGAAAGGAGCCTGGCAGGGACAGCACCATGCCCAGCAAGGCTTCATGTTTGAGGTGGCAAGACAAGCAAGCAGCCCCAGTCTCTGTGCCTCTGTGTGAGCAGTGCCATGGGCAGATGAGGCTGACAAACAGCTTTCCAGGCTAGCCCCTTCTGCCTGCCATCTATCTGCAGACGTTCGCACTTTCGGAGCAGGGCTGCGAAAGGAGCCTGGCAGGGACACCACCATTCCCAGGCTAAATTTGAAGTTTGAGGTGGCAAGACAAGCAAGCAGCCCCAGTCTCTGTGCCTCTGTGCGAGCAGTGCCATGGGCCGATGAGGCTGACAAACAGCTTTCCAGGCTAGCCCCTTCTGCCTGCCAGCTATCTGCAGACGTTCGCACTTTTGGAGCAGGGCTGCGAAAGGAGCCTGGCAGGGACACCACCCCCTTCCCAGGCTACGTTTCAAGTTTGAGGTGGCAAGACAAGCGAGCAGCCCCAGTCTCTGTGCCTCTGTGCGAGCAGTGCCATGGGCAGATGAGGCTGACAAACAGCTTTCCAGGCTAGCCCCTTCTGCCTGCCAGCTATCTGCAGACGTTCGCACTTTCGGAGCAGAGCTGCGAAAGGAGCCTGGCAGGGACACCACCATTCCCAGGCTACGTTTGAAGTTTGAGGTTGCAAGACAAGCGAGCAGCCCCAGTCTCTGTGCCTCTGTGCGAGCAGTGCCATGGGCAGATGAGGCTGAGCAACAGCTTTCCAGGCTAGCCCCTTCTGCCTGCCAGCTATCTGCAGACGTTCGCACTTTTGGAGCAGGGCTGCGAAAGGAGCCTGGCAGGGACAGCACCATGCCTAGCAAGGCTTCATGTTTGAGGTGGCAAGACAAGCAAGCAGCCCCAGTCTCTGTGCCTCTGTGTGAGCAGTGCCATGGGCAGATGAGGCTGACAAACAGCTTTCCAGGCTAGCCCCTTCTGCCTGCCAGCTATCTGCAGACGTTCGCACTTTCGGAGCAGGGCTGAGAAAGGAGCCTCGCAGGGACACCACCATTCCCAGGCTAAATTTGAAGTTTGAGGTGGCAAGACAAGCAAGCAGCCCCAGTCTCTGTGCCTCTGTGCGAGCAGTGCCATGGGCAGATGAGGCTGACAAACAGCTTTCCAGGCTAGCCCCTTCTGCCTGCCAGCTATCTGCAGAAGTTCGCACTTTTGGAGCAGGGCTGCGAAAGGAGCCTGGCAGGGACAGCACCATGCCCAGCAAGGCTTCATGTTTGAGGTGGCAAGACAAGCAAGCAGCCCCAGTCTCTGTGCCTCTGTGCGAGCAGTGCCATGGGCAGATGAGGCTGACAAACAGCTTTCCAGGCTAGCCCCTTCTGCCTGCCAGTTATCTGCAGACGTTCGCACTTTCGGAGCAGAGCTGCGAAAGGAGCCTGGCAGGGACACCACCATTCCCAGGCTACGTTTCAAGTTTGAGGTTGCAAGACAAGCGAGCAGCCCCAGTCTCTGTGCCTCTGTGCGAGCAGTGCCATGGGCAGATGAGGCTGACCAACAGCTTTCCAGGCTAGCCCCTTCTGCCTGCCAGCTATCTGCAGACGTTCGCACTTTCGGAGCAGAGCTGTGGAAGGAGCCTGGCAGGGACACCACCATTCCCAGGCTACGTTTGAAGTTTGAGGTTGCAAGACAAGCGAGCAGCCCCAGTCTCTGTGCCTCTGTGCGAGCAGTGCCATGGGCAGATGAGGCTGACAAACAGCTTTCCAGGCTAGCCCCTTCTGCCTGCCAGCTATCTGCAGACGTTCGCACTTTCGGAGCAGAGCTGCGAAAGGAGCCTGGCAGGGACACCACCATTCCCAGGCTACGTTTGAAGTTTGAGGTTGCAAGACAAGAGAGCAGCCCCAGTCTCTGTGCCTCTGTGCGAGCAGTGCCATGGGCAGATGAGGCTGAGCAACAGCTTTCCAGGCTAGCCCCTTCTGCCTGCCAGCTATCTGCAGACGTTCGCACTTTTGGAGCAGGGCTGCGAAAGGAGCCTGGCAGGGACAGCACCATGCCCAGCAAGGCTTCATGTTTGAGGTGGCAAGACAAGCAAGCAGCCCCAGTCTCTGTGCCTCTGTGCGAGCAGTGCCATGGGCAGATGAGGCTGACAAACAGCTTTCCAGGCTAGCCCCTTCTGCCTGCCAGTTATCTGCAGACGTTCGCACTTTCGGAGCAGAGCTGCGAAAGGAGCCTGGCAGGGACACCACCATTCCCAGGCTACGTTTGAAGTTTGAGGTTGCAAGACAAGCGAGCAGCCCCAGTCTCTGTGCCTCTGTGCGAGCAGTGCCATGGGCCAATGAGGCTGACAAACAGCTTTCCAGGCTAGCCCCTTCTGCCTGCCAGCTATCTGCAGACGTTCGCACTTTCGGAGCAGGGCTGCGAAAGGAGCCTGGCAGGGACACCACCATTCCCAGGCTAAATTTGAAGTTTGAGGTGGCAAGACAAGCAAGCAGCCCCAGTCTCTGTGCCTCTGTGCGAGCAGTGCCATGGGCCGATGAGGCAGACAAACAGCTTTCCAGGCTAGCCCCTTCTGCCTGCCAGCTATCTGCAGACGTTCGCACTTTCGGAGCAGGGCTGCGAAAGGAGCCTGGCAGGGACAGCACCATGCCTAGCAAGGCTTCATGTTTGAGGTGGCAAGACAAGCAAGCAGCCCCAGTCTCTGTGCCTCTGTGCGAGCAGTGCCATGGGCAGATGAGGCTGACAAACAGGTTTCCAGGCTAGCCCCTTCTGCCTGCCAGCTATCTGCAGACGTTCACACTTTTGGAGCAGGGCTGCGAAAGGAGCCTGGCAGGGACACCACCATTCCCAGGCTACGTTTCAAGTTTGAGGTTGCAAGACAAGCGAGCAGTCCCAGTCTCTGTGCCTCTGTGCGAGCAGTGCCATGGGCAGATGAGGCTGACAAACGGCTTTCCAGGCTAGCCCCTTCTGCCTGCCAGCTATCTGCAGACGTTCGCACTTTCGGAGCAGGGCTGCGAAAGGAGCCTGACAGGGGCCCCCCCCTTCCCAGGCTACATTTGAAGATTGAGGTGGCAAGACAAGCAAGCAGCCCCAGTCTCTGTGCCTCTGTGCGAGCAGTGCCATGGGCAGATGAGGCTGACAAACAGCTTTCCAGGCTAGCCCCTTCTGCCTGCCAGCTATCTGCAGACGTTCACGCTTTCGGAGCAGGGCTGCGAAAGGAGCCTGGCAGGGACACCACCATTCCCAGGCTACGTTTGAAGTTTGAGGTGGCAAGACAAGCGAGCAGCCCCAGTCTCTGTGCCTCTGTGTGAGCAGTGCCATGGGCCGATGAGGCTGAGCAACAGCTTTCCAGGCTAGCCCCTTCTGCCTGCCAGCTATCTGCAGACGTTCGCACTTTCGGAGCAGGGCTGCGAAAGGAGCCTGGCAGGGACACCACCATTCCCAGGCTACATTTGAAGTTTGAGGTGGCAAGACAAGCGAGCAGCCCCAGTCTCTGTGCCTCTGTGCGAGCAGTGCCTTTGGCCGATGAGGCTGACAAACAGCTTTCCAGGCTAGCCCCTTCTGCCTGCCAGCTATCTGCAGACGTTCGCACTTTTGGAGCAGGGCTGCGAAAGGAGCCTGGCAGGGACAGCACCATGCCTAGCAAGGCTTCATGTTTGAGGTGGCAAGACAAGCAAGCAGCCCCAGTCTCTGTGCCTCTGTGTGAGCAGTGCCATGGGCAGATGAGGCTGACAAACAGCTTTCCAGGCTAGCCCCTTCTGCCTGCCAGCTATCTGCAGACGTTCGCACTTTCGGAGCAGGGCTGCGAAAGGAGCCTCGCAGGGACACCACCATTCCCAGGCTAAATTTGAAGTTTGAGGTGGCAAGACAAGCAAGCAGCCCCAGTCTCTGTGCCTCTGTGCGAGCAGTGCCATGGGCAGATGAGGCTGACAAACAGCTTTCCAGGCTAGCCCCTTCTGCCTGCCAGCTATCTGCAGACGTTCGCACTTTTGGAGCAGGGCTGCGAAAGGAGCCTGGCAGGGACAGCACCATGCCCAGCAAGGCTTCATGTTTGAGGTGGCAAGACAAGCAAGCAGCCCCAGTCTCTGTGCCTCTGTGTGAGCAGTGCCATGGGCAGATGAGGCTGACAAACAGCTTTCCAGGCTAGCCCCTTCTGCCTGCCAGCTATCTGCAGACGTTCGCACTTTCGGAGCAGGGCTGCGAAAGGAGCCTGGCAGGGACACCACCATTCCCAGGCTAAATTTGAAGTTTGAGGTGGCAAGACAAGCAAGCAGCCCCAGTCTCTGTGCCTCTGTGCGAGCAGTGCCATGGGCCGATGAGGCTGACAAACAGCTTTCCAGGCTAGCCCCTTCTGCCTGCCAGCTATCTGCAGACGTTCGCACTTTTGGAGCAGGGCTGCGAAAGGAGCCTGGCAGGGACACCACCATTCCCAGGCTACGTTTCAAGTTTGAGGTGGCAAGACAAGCGAGCAGCCCCAGTCTCTGTGCCTCTGTGCGAGCAGTGCCATGGGCAGATGAGGCTGACAAACAGCTTTCCAGGCTAGCCCCTTCTGCCTGCCAGCTATCTGCAGACGTTCGCACTTTCGGAGCAGAGCTGCGAAAGGAGCCTGGCAGGGACACCACCATTCCCAGGCTACGTTTGAAGTTTGAGGTTGCAAGACAAGCGAGCAGCCCCAGTCTCTGTGCCTCTGTGCGAGCAGTGCCATGGGCAGATGAGGCTGAGCAACAGCTTTCCAGGCTAGCCCCTTCTGCCTGCCAGCTATCTGCAGACGTTCGCACTTTTGGAGCAGGGCTGCGAAAGGAGCCTGGCAGGGACAGCACCATGCCTAGCAAGGCTTCATGTTTGAGGTGGCAAGACAAGCAAGCAGCCCCAGTCTCTGTGCCTCTGTGTGAGCAGTGCCATGGGCAGATGAGGCTGACAAACAGCTTTCCAGGCTAGCCCCTTCTGCCTGCCAGCTATCTGCAGACGTTCGCACTTTCGGAGCAGGGCTGAGAAAGGAGCCTCGCAGGGACACCACCATTCCCAGGCTAAATTTGAAGTTTGAGGTGGCAAGACAAGCAAGCAGCCCCAGTCTCTGTGCCTCTGTGCGAGCAGTGCCATGGGCAGATGAGGCTGACAAACAGCTTTCCAGGCTAGCCCCTTCTGCCTGCCAGCTATCTGCAGAAGTTCGCACTTTTGGAGCAGGGCTGCGAAAGGAGCCTGGCAGGGACAGCACCATGCCCAGCAAGGCTTCATGTTTGAGGTGGCAAGACAAGCAAGCAGCCCCAGTCTCTGTGCCTCTGTGCGAGCAGTGCCATGGGCAGATGAGGCTGACAAACAGCTTTCCAGGCTAGCCCCTTCTGCCTGCCAGTTATCTGCAGACGTTCGCACTTTCGGAGCAGAGCTGCGAAAGGAGCCTGGCAGGGACACCACCATTCCCAGGCTACGTTTCAAGTTTGAGGTTGCAAGACAAGCGAGCAGCCCCAGTCTCTGTGCCTCTGTGCGAGCAGTGCCATGGGCAGATGAGGCTGACAAACAGCTTTCCAGGCTAGCCCCTTCTGCCTGCCAGCTATCTGCAGACGTTCGCACTTTCGGAGCAGAGCTGTGGAAGGAGCCTGGCAGGGACACCACCATTCCCAGGCTACGTTTGAAGTTTGAGGTTGCAAGACAAGCGAGCAGCCCCAGTCTCTGTGCCTCTGTGCGAGCAGTGCCATGGGCAGATGAGGCTGACAAACAGCTTTCCAGGCTAGCCCCTTCTGCCTGCCAGCTATCTGCAGACGTTCGCACTTTCGGAGCAGAGCTGCGAAAGGAGCCTGGCAGGGACACCACCATTCCCAGGCTACGTTTGAAGTTTGAGGTTGCAAGACAAGCGAGCAGCCCCAGTCTCTGTGCCTCTGTGCGAGCAGTGCCATGGGCAGATGAGGCTGAGCAACAGCTTTCCAGGCTAGCCCCTTCTGCCTGCCAGCTATCTGCAGACGTTCGCACTTTCGGAGCAGGGCTGCGAAAGGAGCCTGGCAGGGACAGCACCATGCCCAGCAAGGCTTCATGTTTGAGGTGGCAAGACAAGCAAGCAGCCCCAGTCTCTGTGCCTCTGTGCGAGCAGTGCCATGGGCAGATGAGGCTGACAAACAGCTTTCCAGGCTAGCCCCTTCTGCCTGCCAGTTATCTGCAGACGTTCGCACTTTCGGAGCAGAGCTGCGAAAGGAGCCTGGCAGGGACACCACCATTCCCAGGCTACGTTTGAAGTTTGAGGTTGCAAGACAAGCGAGCAGCCCCAGTCTCTGTGCCTCTGTGCGAGCAGTGCCATGGGCCAATGAGGCTGACAAACAGCTTTCCAGGCTAGCCCCTTCTGCCTGCCAGCTATCTGCAGACGTTCGCACTTTCGGAGCAGGGCTGCGAAAGGAGCCTGGCAGGGACACCACCATTCCCAGGCTAAATTTGAAGTTTGAGGTGGCAAGACAAGCAAGCAGCCCCAGTCTCTGTGCCTCTGTGCGAGCAGTGCCATGGGCCGATGAGGCAGACAAACAGCTTTCCAGGCTAGCCCCTTCTGCCTGCCAGCTATCTGCAGACGTTCGCACTTTCGGAGCAGGGCTGCGAAAGGAGCCTGGCAGGGACAGCACCATGCCTAGCAAGGCTTCATGTTTGAGGTGGCAAGACAAGCAAGCAGCCCCAGTCTCTGTGCCTCTGTGCGAGCAGTGCCATGGGCAGATGAGGCTGACAAACAGGTTTCCAGGCTAGCCCCTTCTGCCTGCCAGCTATCTGCAGACGTTCACACTTTTGGAGCAGGGCTGCGAAAGGAGCCTGGCAGGGACACCACCATTCCCAGGCTACGTTTCAAGTTTGAGGTTGCAAGACAAGCGAGCAGTCCCAGTCTCTGTGCCTCTGTGCGAGCAGTGCCATGGGCAGATGAGGCTGACAAACGGCTTTCCAGGCTAGCCCCTTCTGCCTGCCAGCTATCTGCAGACGTTCGCACTTTCGGAGCAGGGCTGCGAAAGGAGCCTGACAGGGGCCCCCCCCTTCCCAGGCTACATTTCAAGATTGAGGTGGCAAGACAAGCAAGCAGCCCCAGTCTCTGTGCCTCTGTGCGAGCAGTGCCATGGGCAGATGAGGCTGACAAACAGCTTTCCAGGCTAGCCCCTTCTGCCTGCCAGCTATCTGCAGACGTTCACGCTTTCGGAGCAGGGCTGCGAAAGGAGCCTGGCAGGGACACCACCATTCCCAGGCTACGTTTGAAGTTTGAGGTGGCAAGACAATCGAGCAGCCCCAGTCTCTGTGCCTCTGTGTGAGCAGTGCCATGGGCCGATGAGGCTGAGCAACAGCTTTCCAGGCTAGCCCCTTCTGCCTGCCAGCTATCTGCAGACGTTCGCACTTTCGGAGCAGGGCTGCGAAAGGAGCCTGGCAGGGACACCACCATTCCCAGGCTACATTTGAAGTTTGAGGTGGCAAGACAAGCGAGCAGCCCCAGTCTCTGTGCCTCTGTGCGAGCAGTGCCTTTGGCCGATGAGGCTGACAAACAGCTTTCCAGGCTAGCCCCTTCTGCCTGCCAGCTATCTGCAGACGTTCGCACTTTTGGAGCAGGGCTGCGAAAGGAGCCTGGCAGGGACAGCACCATGCCTAGCAAGGCTTCATGTTTGAGGTGGCAAGACAAGCAAGCAGCCCCAGTCTCTGTGCCTCTGTGTGAGCAGTGCCATGGGCAGATGAGGCTGACAAACAGCTTTCCAGGCTAGCCCCTTCTGCCTGCCAGCTATCTGCAGACGTTCGCACTTTCGGAGCAGGGCTGCGAAAGGAGCCTCGCAGGGACACCACCATTCCCAGGCTAAATTTGAAGTTTGAGGTGGCAAGACAAGCAAGCAGCCCCAGTCTCTGTGCCTCTGTGCGAGCAGTGCCATGGGCAGATGAGGCTGACAAACAGCTTTCCAGGCTAGCCCCTTCTGCCTGCCAGCTATCTGCAGACGTTCGCACTTTTGGAGCAGGGCTGCGAAAGGAGCCTGGCAGGGACAGCACCATGCCCAGCAAGGCTTCATGTTTGAGGTGGCAAGACAAGCAAGCAGCCCCAGTCTCTGTGCCTCTGTGCGAGCAGTGCCATGGGCAGATGAGGCTGACAAACAGCTTTCCAGGCTAGCCCCTTCTGCCTGCCAGTTATCTGCAGACGTTCGCACTTTCGGAGCAGAGCTGCGAAAGGAGCCTGGCAGGGACACCACCATTCCCAGGCTACGTTTGAAGTTTGAGGTTGCAAGACAAGCGAGCAGCCCCAGTCTCTGTGCCTCTGTGCGAGCAGTGCCATGGGCCAATGAGGCTGACAAACAGCTTTCCAGGCTAGCCCCTTCTGCCTGCCAGCTATCTGCAGACGTTCGCACTTTCGGAGCAGAGCTGTGGAAGGAGCCTGGCAGGGACACCACCATTCCCAGGCTACGTTTGAAGTTTGAGGTGGCAAGACAAGCAAGCAGCCCCAGTCTCTGTGCCTCTGTGCGAGCAGTGCCATGGGCAGATGAGGCTGACAAACAGCTTTCCAGGCTAGCCCCTTCTGCCTGCCAGCTATCTGCAGACGTTCGCACTTTCGGAGCAGGGCTGCGAAAGGAGCCTGGCAGGGACACCACCATTCCCAGGCTAAATTTGAAGTTTGAGGTGGCAAGACAAGCAAGCAGCCCCAGTCTCTGTGCCTCTGTGCGAGCAGTGCCATGGGCCGATGAGGCAGACAAACAGCTTTCCAGGCTAGCCCCTTCTGCCTGCCAGCTATCTGCAGACGTTCGCACTTTCGGAGCAGGGCTGCGAAAGGAGCCTGGCAGGGACAGCACCATGCCTAGCAAGGCTTCATGTTTGAGGTGGCAAGACAAGCAAGCAGCCCCAGTCTCTGTGCCTCTGTGCGAGCAGTGCCATGGGCAGATGAGGCTGACAAACAGCTTTCCAGGCTAGCCCCTTCTGCCTGCCAGCTATCTGCAGACGTTCGCACTTTTGGAGCAGGGCTGCGAAAGGAGCCTGGCAGGGACACCACCATTCCCAGGCTACGTTTCAAGTTTGAGGTTGCAAGACAAGCGAGCAGTCCCAGTCTCTGTGCCTCTGTGCGAGCAGTGCCATGGGCAGATGAGGCTGACAAACGGCTTTCCAGGCTAGCCCCTTCTGCCTGCCAGCTATCTGCAGACATTCGCACTTTCGGAGCAGGGCTGCGAAAGGAGCCTGACAGGGGCCCTCCCCTTCCCAGGCTACATTTGAAGATTGAGGTGGCAAGACAAGCAAGCAGCCCCAGTCTCTGTGCCTCTGTGCGAGCAGTGCCATGGGCAGATGAGGCTGACAAACAGCTTTCCAGGCTAGCCCCTTCTGCCTGCCAGCTATCTGCAGACGTTCACACTTTCGGAGCAGGGCTGCGAAAGGAGCCTGGCAGGGACACCACCATTCCCAGGCTACGTTTGAAGTTTGAGGTTGCAAGACAAGCGAGCAGCCCCAGTCTCTGTGCCTCTGTGTGAGCAGTGCCATGGGCCGATGAGGCTGAGCAACAGCTTTCCAGGCTAGCCCCTTCTGCCTGCCAGCTATCTGCAGACGTTCGCACTTTCGGAGCAGGGCTGCGAAAGGAGCCTGGCAGGGACACCACCATTCCCAGGCTAAATTTGAAGTTTGAGGTGGCAAGACAAGCAAGCAGCCCCAGTCTCTGTGCCTCTGTGCGAGCAGTGCCATGGGCCGATGAGGCTGACAAACAGCTTTCCAGGCTAGCCCCTTCTGCCTGCCAGCTATCTGCAGACGTTCGCACTTTTGGAGCAGGGCTGCGAAAGGAGCCTGGCAGGGACAGCACCATGCCTAGCAAGGCTTCATGTTTGAGGTGGCAAGACAAGCAAGCAGCCCCAGTCTCTGTGCCTCTGTGCGAGCAGTGCCATGGGCCGATGAGGCTGACAAACAGCTTTCCAGGCTAGCCCCTTCTGCCTGCCAGCTATCTGCAGACGTTCGCACTTTCGGAGCAGGGCTGCGAAAGGAGCCTGGCAGGGACAGCACCATTCCCAGGCTACGTTTCAAGTTTGAGGTTGCAAGACAAGCGAGCAGCCCCAGTCTCTGTGCCTCTGTGCGAGCAGTGCCATGGGCAGATGAGGCTGACAAACAGCTTTCCAGGCTAGCCCCTTCTGCCTGCCAGCTATCTGCAGACGTTCGCACTTTCGGAGCAGAGCTGCGGAAGGAGCCTGGCAGGGACACCACCATTCCCAGGCTACGTTTCAAGTTTGAGGTGGCAAGACAAGCGAGCAGCCCCAGTCTCTGTGCCTCTGTGCGAGCAGTGCCATGGGCAGATGAGGCTGACAAACAGCTTTCCAGGCTAGCCCCTTCTGCCTGCCAGCTATCTGCAGACGTTCGCACTTTCGGAGCAGGGCTGCGAAAGGAGCCTGGCAGGGACACCACCATTCCCAGGCTAAATTTGAAGTTTGAGGTGGCAAGACAAGCAAGCAGCCCCAGTCTCTGTGCCTCTGTGCGAGCAGTGCCATGGGCCGATGAGGCTGACAAACAGCTTTCCAGGCTAGCCCCTTCTGCCTGCCAGCTATCTGCAGACGTTCGCACTTTTGGAGCAGGGCTGCGAAAGGAGCCTGGCAGGGACACCACCATGCCTAGCAAGGCTTCATGTTTGAGGTGGCAAGACAAGCAAGCAGCCCCAGTCTCTGTGCCTCTGTGCGAGCAGTGCCATGGGCAGATGAGGCTGACAAACAGCTTTCCAGGCTAGCCCCTTCTGCCTGCCAGCTATCTGCAGACGTTCGCACTTTTGGAGCAGGGCTGCGAAAGGAGCCTGGCAGGGACAGCACCATTCCCAGGCTACGTTTCAAGTTTGAGGTTGCAAGACAAGCGAGCAGCCCCAGCCTCTGTGCCTCTGTGTGAGCAGTGCCATGGGCAGATGAGGCTGACAAACGGCTTTCCAGGCTAGCCCCTTCTGCCTGCCAGCTATCTGCAGACGTTCGCACTTTTGGAGCAGGGCTGCGAAAGGAGCCTCGCAGGGTCCCCCCCCTTCCCAGGCTACGTTTCAAGTTTGAGGTGGCAAGACAAGAGAGCAGCCCCAGTCTCTGTGCCTCTGTGCGAGCAGTGCCATGGGCCGATGAGGCTGACTAACAGCTTTCCAGGCTAGCCCCTTCTGCCTGCCAGCTATCTACAGACGTTCGCACTTTTGGAGCAGGGTTGCGAAAGGAGCCTGGCAGGGACAGCACCATGCCCAGCAAGGCTTCATGTTTGAGGTGGCAAGACAAGCAAGCAGCCCCAGTCTCTGTGCCTCTGTGTGAGCAGTGCCATGGGCAGATGAGGCTGACAAACAGCTTTCCAGGCTAGCCCCTTCTGCCTGTCAGCTATCTGCAGACGTTCGCACTTTCGGAGCAGGGCTGAGAAAGGAGCCTCGCAGGGACACCACCATTCCCAGGCTAAATTTGAAGTTTGAGGTGGCAAGACAAGCAAGCAGCCCCAGTCTCTGTGCCTCTGTGCGAGCAGTGCCATGGGCAGATGAGGCTGAGCAACAGCTTTCCAGGCTAGCCCCTTCTGCCTGCCAGCTATCTGCAGAAGTTCGCACTTTTGGAGCAGGGCTGCGAAAGGAGCCTGGCAGGGACAGCACCATGCCCAGCAAGGCTTCATGTTTGAGGTGGCAAGACAAGCAAGCAGCCCCAGTCTCTGTGCCTCTGTGCGAGCAGTGCCATGGGCAGATGAGGCTGACAAACAGCTTTCCAGGCTAGCCCCTTCTGCCTGCCAGTTATCTGCAGACGTTCGCACTTTCGGAGCAGAGCTGCGAAAGGAGCCTGGCAGGGACACCACCATTCCCAGGCTACGTTTCAAGTTTGAGGTTGCAAGACAAGCGAGCAGCCCCAGTCTCTGTGCCTCTGTGCGAGCAGTGCCATGGGCAGATGAGGCTGACAAACAGCTTTCCAGGCTAGCCCCTTCTGCCTGCCAGCTATCTGCAGACGTTCGCACTTTCGGAGCAGAGCTGTGGAAGGAGCCTGGCAGGGACACCACCATTCCCAGGCTACGTTTGAAGTTTGAGGTTGCAAGACAAGCGAGCAGCCCCAGTCTCTGTGCCTCTGTGCGAGCAGTGCCATGGGCAGATGAGGCTGACAAACAGCTTTCCAGGCTAGCCCCTTCTGCCTGCCAGCTATCTGCAGACGTTCGCACTTTCGGAGCAGAGCTGCGAAAGGAGCCTGGCAGGGACACCACCATTCCCAGGCTACGTTTGAAGTTTGAGGTTGCAAGACAAGCGAGCAGCCCCAGTCTCTGTGCCTCTGTGCGAGCAGTGCCATGGGCAGATGAGGCTGAGCAACAGCTTTCCAGGCTAGCCCCTTCTGCCTGCCAGCTATCTGCAGACGTTCGCACTTTTGGAGCAGGGCTGCGAAAGGAGCCTGGCAGGGACAGCACCATGCCCAGCAAGGCTTCATGTTTGAGGTGGCAAGACAAGCAAGCAGCCCCAGTCTCTGTGCCTCTGTGCGAGCAGTGCCATGGGCCGATGAGGCTGACAAACAGCTTTCCAGGCTAGCCCCTTCTGGCTGCCAGCTATCTGCAGACGTTCGCACTTTTGGAGCAGGGCTGCGAAAGGAGCCTGGCAGGGACACCACCATGCCTAGCAAGGCTTCATGTTTGAGGTGGCAAGACAAGCAAGCAGCCCCAGTCTCTGTGCCTCTGTGCGAGCAGTGCCATGGGCAGATGAGGCTGACAAACAGCTTTCCAGGCTAGCCCCTTCTGCCTGCCAGCTATCTGCAGACGTTCGCACTTTTGGAGCAGGGCTGCGAAAGGAGCCTGGCAGGGACAGCACCATTCCCAGGCTACGTTTCAAGTTTGAGGTTGCAAGACAAGCGAGCAGCCCCAGCCTCTGTGCCTCTGTGTGAGCAGTGCCATGGGCAGATGAGGCTGACAAACGGCTTTCCAGGCTAGCCCCTTCTGCCTGCCAGCTATCTGCAGACGTTCGCACTTTTGGAGCAGGGCTGCGAAAGGAGCCTCGCAGGGTCCCCCCCCTTCCCAGGCTACGTTTCAAGTTTGAGGTGGCAAGACAAGAGAGCAGCCCCAGTCTCTGTGCCTCTGTGCGAGCAGTGCCATGGGCCGATGAGGCTGACTAACAGCTTTCCAGGCTAGCCCCTTCTGCCTGCCAGCTATCTACAGACGTTCGCACTTTTGGAGCAGGGTTGCGAAAGGAGCCTGGCAGGGACAGCACCATGCCCAGCAAGGCTTCATGTTTGAGGTGGCAAGACAAGCAAGCAGCCCCAGTCTCTGTGCCTCTGTGTGAGCAGTGCCATGGGCAGATGAGGCTGACAAACAGCTTTCCAGGCTAGCCCCTTCTGCCTGTCAGCTATCTGCAGACGTTCGCACTTTCGGAGCAGGGCTGAGAAAGGAGCCTCGCAGGGACACCACCATTCCCAGGCTAAATTTGAAGTTTGAGGTGGCAAGACAAGCAAGCAGCCCCAGTCTCTGTGCCTCTGTGCGAGCAGTGCCATGGGCAGATGAGGCTGAGCAACAGCTTTCCAGGCTAGCCCCTTCTGCCTGCCAGCTATCTGCAGAAGTTCGCACTTTTGGAGCAGGGCTGCGAAAGGAGCCTGGCAGGGACAGCACCATGCCCAGCAAGGCTTCATGTTTGAGGTGGCAAGACAAGCAAGCAGCCCCAGTCTCTGTGCCTCTGTGCGAGCAGTGCCATGGGCAGATGAGGCTGACAAACAGCTTTCCAGGCTAGCCCCTTCTGCCTGCCAGTTATCTGCAGACGTTCGCACTTTCGGAGCAGAGCTGCGAAAGGAGCCTGGCAGGGACACCACCATTCCCAGGCTACGTTTCAAGTTTGAGGTTGCAAGACAAGCGAGCAGCCCCAGTCTCTGTGCCTCTGTGCGAGCAGTGCCATGGGCAGATGAGGCTGACAAACAGCTTTCCAGGCTAGCCCCTTCTGCCTGCCAGCTATCTGCAGACGTTCGCACTTTCGGAGCAGAGCTGTGGAAGGAGCCTGGCAGGGACACCACCATTCCCAGGCTACGTTTGAAGTTTGAGGTTGCAAGACAAGCGAGCAGCCCCAGTCTCTGTGCCTCTGTGCGAGCAGTGCCATGGGCAGATGAGGCTGACAAACAGCTTTCCAGGCTAGCCCCTTCTGCCTGCCAGCTATCTGCAGACGTTCGCACTTTCGGAGCAGAGCTGCGAAAGGAGCCTGGCAGGGACACCACCATTCCCAGGCTACGTTTGAAGTTTGAGGTTGCAAGACAAGCGAGCAGCCCCAGTCTCTGTGCCTCTGTGCGAGCAGTGCCATGGGCAGATGAGGCTGAGCAACAGCTTTCCAGGCTAGCCCCTTCTGCCTGCCAGCTATCTGCAGACGTTCGCACTTTTGGAGCAGGGCTGCGAAAGGAGCCTGGCAGGGACAGCACCATGCCCAGCAAGGCTTCATGTTTGAGGTGGCAAGACAAGCAAGCAGCCCCAGTCTCTGTGCCTCTGTGCGAGCAGTGCCATGGGCAGATGAGGCTGACAAACAGCTTTCCAGGCTAGCCCCTTCTGCCTGCCAGTTATCTGCAGACGTTCGCACTTTCGGAGCAGAGCTGCGAAAGGAGCCTGGCAGGGACACCACCATTCCCAGGCTACGTTTGAAGTTTGAGGTTGCAAGACAAGCGAGCAGCCCCAGTCTCTGTGCCTCTGTGCGAGCAGTGCCATGGGCCAATGAGGCTGACAAACAGCTTTCCAGGCTAGCCCCTTCTGCCTGCCAGCTATCTGCAGACGTTCGCACTTTCGGAGCAGGGCTGCGAAAGGAGCCTGGCAGGGACACCACCATTCCCAGGCTAAATTTGAAGTTTGAGGTGGCAAGACAAGCAAGCAGCCCCAGTCTCTGTGCCTCTGTGCGAGCAGTGCCATGGGCCGATGAGGCAGACAAACAGCTTTCCAGGCTAGCCCCTTCTGCCTGCCAGCTATCTGCAGACGTTCGCACTTTCGGAGCAGGGCTGCGAAAGGAGCCTGGCAGGGACAGCACCATGCCTAGCAAGGCTTCATGTTTGAGGTGGCAAGACAAGCAAGCAGCCCCAGTCTCTGTGCCTCTGTGCGAGCAGTGCCATGGGCAGATGAGGCTGACAAACAGGTTTCCAGGCTAGCCCCTTCTGCCTGCCAGCTATCTGCAGACGTTCACACTTTTGGAGCAGGGCTGCGAAAGGAGCCTGGCAGGGACACCACCATTCCCAGGCTACGTTTCAAGTTTGAGGTTGCAAGACAAGCGAGCAGTCCCAGTCTCTGTGCCTCTGTGCGAGCAGTGCCATGGGCAGATGAGGCTGACAAACGGCTTTCCAGGCTAGCCCCTTCTGCCTGCCAGCTATCTGCAGACGTTCGCACTTTCGGAGCAGGGCTGCGAAAGGAGCCTGACAGGGGCCCCCCCCTTCCCAGGCTACATTTGAAGATTGAGGTGGCAAGACAAGCAAGCAGCCCCAGTCTCTGTGCCTCTGTGCGAGCAGTGCCATGGGCAGATGAGGCTGACAAACAGCTTTCCAGGCTAGCCCCTTCTGCCTGCCAGCTATCTGCAGACGTTCACGCTTTCGGAGCAGGGCTGCGAAAGGAGCCTGGCAGGGACACCACCATTCCCAGGCTACGTTTGAAGTTTGAGGTGGCAAGACAATCGAGCAGCCCCAGTCTCTGTGCCTCTGTGTGAGCAGTGCCATGGGCCGATGAGGCTGAGCAACAGCTTTCCAGGCTAGCCCCTTCTGCCTGCCAGCTATCTGCAGACGTTCGCACTTTCGGAGCAGGGCTGCGAAAGGAGCCTGGCAGGGACACCACCATTCCCAGGCTACATTTGAAGTTTGAGGTGGCAAGACAAGCGAGCAGCCCCAGTCTCTGTGCCTCTGTGCGAGCAGTGCCTTTGGCCGATGAGGCTGACAAACAGCTTTCCAGGCTAGCCCCTTCTGCCTGCCAGCTATCTGCAGACGTTCGCACTTTTGGAGCAGGGCTGCGAAAGGAGCCTGGCAGGGACAGCACCATGCCTAGCAAGGCTTCATGTTTGAGGTGGCAAGACAAGCAAGCAGCCCCAGTCTCTGTGCCTCTGTGTGAGCAGTGCCATGGGCAGATGAGGCTGACAAACAGCTTTCCAGGCTAGCCCCTTCTGCCTGCCAGCTATCTGCAGACGTTCGCACTTTCGGAGCAGGGCTGCGAAAGGAGCCTCGCAGGGACACCACCATTCCCAGGCTAAATTTGAAGTTTGAGGTGGCAAGACAAGCAAGCAGCCCCAGTCTCTGTGCCTCTGTGCGAGCAGTGCCATGGGCAGATGAGGCTGACAAACAGCTTTCCAGGCTAGCCCCTTCTGCCTGCCAGCTATCTGCAGACGTTCGCACTTTTGGAGCAGGGCTGCGAAAGGAGCCTGGCAGGGACAGCACCATGCCCAGCAAGGCTTCATGTTTGAGGTGGCAAGACAAGCAAGCAGCCCCAGTCTCTGTGCCTCTGTGCGAGCAGTGCCATGGGCAGATGAGGCTGACAAACAGCTTTCCAGGCTAGCCCCTTCTGCCTGCCAGTTATCTGCAGACGTTCGCACTTTCGGAGCAGAGCTGCGGAAGGAGCCTGGCAGGGACACCACCATTCCCAGGCTACGTTTCAAGTTTGAGGTTGCAAGACAAGCGAGCAGCCCCAGTCTCTGTGCCTCTGTGCGAGCAGTGCCATGGGCCAATGAGGCTGACAAACAGCTTTCCAGGCTAGCCCCTTCTGCCTGCCAGCTATCTGCAGACGTTCGCACTTTCGGAGCAGAGCTGTGGAAGGAGCCTGGCAGGGACACCACCATTCCCAGGCTACGTTTGAAGTTTGAGGTGGCAAGACAAGCAAGCAGCCCCAGTCTCTGTGCCTCTGTGCGAGCAGTGCCATGGGCAGATGAGGCTGACAAACAGCTTTCCAGGCTAGCCCCTTCTGCCTGCCAGCTATCTGCAGACGTTCGCACTTTCGGAGCAGGGCTGCGAAAGGAGCCTGGCAGGGACACCACCATTCCCAGGCTAAATTTGAAGTTTGAGGTGGCAAGACAAGCAAGCAGCCCCAGTCTCTGTGCCTCTGTGCGAGCAGTGCCATGGGCCGATGAGGCAGACAAACAGCTTTCCAGGCTAGCCCCTTCTGCCTGCCAGCTATCTGCAGACGTTCGCACTTTCGGAGCAGGGCTGCGAAAGGAGCCTGGCAGGGACAGCACCATGCCTAGCAAGGCTTCATGTTTGAGGTGGCAAGACAAGCAAGCAGCCCCAGTCTCTGTGCCTCTGTGCGAGCAGTGCCATGGGCAGATGAGGCTGACAAACAGCTTTCCAGGCTAGCCCCTTCTGCCTGCCAGCTATCTGCAGACGTTCGCACTTTTGGAGCAGGGCTGCGAAAGGAGCCTGGCAGGGACACCACCATTCCCAGGCTACGTTTCAAGTTTGAGGTTGCAAGACAAGCGAGCAGTCCCAGTCTCTGTGCCTCTGTGCGAGCAGTGCCATGGGCAGATGAGGCTGACAAACGGCTTTCCAGGCTAGCCCCTTCTGCCTGCCAGCTATCTGCAGACATTCGCACTTTCGGAGCAGGGCTGCGAAAGGAGCCTGACAGGGGCCCTCCCCTTCCCAGGCTACATTTGAAGATTGAGGTGGCAAGACAAGCAAGCAGCCCCAGTCTCTGTGCCTCTGTGCGAGCAGTGCCATGGGCAGATGAGGCTGACAAACAGCTTTCCAGACTAGCCCCTTCTGCCTGCCAGCTATCTGCAGACGTTCACACTTTCGGAGCAGGGCTGCGAAAGGAGCCTGGCAGGGACACCACCATTCCCAGGCTACGTTTGAAGTTTGAGGTTGCAAGACAAGCGAGCAGCCCCAGTCTCTGTGCCTCTGTGTGAGCAGTGCCATGGGCCGATGAGGCTGAGCAACAGCTTTCCAGGCTAGCCCCTTCTGCCTGCCAGCTATCTGCAGACGTTCGCACTTTCGGAGCAGGGCTGCGAAAGGAGCCTGGCAGGGACACCACCATTCCCAGGCTAAATTTGAAGTTTGAGGTGGCAAGACAAGCAAGCAGCCCCAGTCTCTGTGCCTCTGTGCGAGCAGTGCCATGGGCCGATGAGGCTGACAAACAGCTTTCCAGGCTAGCCCCTTCTGCCTGCCAGCTATCTGCAGACGTTCGCACTTTTGGAGCAGGGCTGCGAAAGGAGCCTGGCAGGGACAGCACCATGCCTAGCAAGGCTTCATGTTTGAGGTGGCAAGACAAGCAAGCAGCCCCAGTCTCTGTGCCTCTGTGCGAGCAGTGCCATGGGCCGATGAGGCTGACAAACAGCTTTCCAGGCTAGCCCCTTCTGCCTGCCAGCTATCTGCAGACGTTCGCACTTTCGGAGCAGGGCTGCGAAAGGAGCCTGGCAGGGACAGCACCATTCCCAGGCTACGTTTCAAGTTTGAGGTTGCAAGACAAGCGAGCAGCCCCAGTCTCTGTGCCTCTGTGCGAGCAGTGCCATGGGCAGATGAGGCTGACAAACAGCTTTCCAGGCTAGCCCCTTCTGCCTGCCAGCTATCTGCAGACGTTCGCACTTTCGGAGCAGAGCTGCGGAAGGAGCCTGGCAGGGACACCACCATTCCCAGGCTACGTTTCAAGTTTGAGGTGGCAAGACAAGCGAGCAGCCCCAGTCTCTGTGCCTCTGTGCGAGCAGTGCCATGGGCAGATGAGGCTGACAAACAGCTTTCCAGGCTAGCCCCTTCTGCCTGCCAGCTATCTGCAGACGTTCGCACTTTCGGAGCAGGGCTGAGAAAGGAGCCTGGCAGGGACACCACCATTCCCAGGCTAAATTTGAAGTTTGAGGTGGCAAGACAAGCAAGCAGCCCCAGTCTCTGTGCCTCTGTGCGAGCAGTGCCATGGGCCGATGAGGCTGACAAACAGCTTTCCAGGCTAGCCCCTTCTGGCTGCCAGCTATCTGCAGACGTTCGCACTTTTGGAGCAGGGCTGCGAAAGGAGCCTGGCAGGGACAGCACCATGCCTAGCAAGGCTTCATGTTTGAGGTGGCAAGACAAGCAAGCAGCCCCAGTCTCTGTGCCTCTGTGCGAGCAGTGCCATGGGCAGATGAGGCTGACAAACAGCTTTCCAGGCTAGCCCCTTCTGCCTGCCAGCTATCTGCAGACGTTCGCACTTTTGGAGCAGGGCTGCGAAAGGAGCCTGGCAGGGACAGCACCATTCCCAGGCTACGTTTCAAGTTTGAGGTTGCAAGACAAGCGAGCAGCCCCAGCCTCTGTGCCTCTGTGTGAGCAGTGCCATGGGCAGATGAGGCTGACAAACGGCTTTCCAGGCTAGCCCCTTCTGCCTGCCAGCTATCTGCAGACGTTCGCACTTTCGGAGCAGGGCTGCGAAAGGAGCCTCGCAGGGTCCCCCCCCTTCCCAGGCTACGTTTCAAGTTTGAGGTGGCAAGACAAGAGAGCAGCCCCAGTCTCTGTGCCTCTGTGCGAGCAGTGCCATGGGCCGATGAGGCTGACTAACAGCTTTCCAGGCTAGCCCCTTCTGCCTGCCAGCTATCTACAGACGTTCGCACTTTTGGAGCAGGGTTGCGAAAGGAGCCTGGCAGGGACAGCACCATGCCCAGCAAGGCTTCATGTTTGAGGTGGCAAGACAAGCAAGCAGCCCCAGTCTCTGTGCCTCTGTGTGAGCAGTGCCATGGGCAGATGAGGCTGACAAACAGCTTTCCAGGCTAGCCCCTTCTGCCTGTCAGCTATCTGCAGACGTTCGCACTTTCGGAGCAGGGCTGCGAAAGGATCCTGGCAGGGACACCACCATTCCCAGGCTAAATTTGAACTTTGAGGTGGCAAGACAAGCAAGCAGCCCCAGTCTCTGTGCCTCTGTGCGAGCAGTGCCATGGGCAGATGAGGCTGAGCAACAGCTTTCCAGGCTAGCCCCTTCTGCCTGCCATCTATCTGCAGACGTTCGCACTTTTGGAGCAGGGCTGCGAAAGGAGCCTGGCAGGGACAGCACCATGCCCAGCAAGGCTTCATGTTTGAGGTGGCAAGACAAGCAAGCAGCCCCAGTCTCTGTGCCTCTGTGCAAGCAGTGCCATGGGCAGATGAGGCTGACAAACAGCTTTCCAGGCTAGCCCCTTCTGCCTGCCAGTTATCTGCAGACGTTCGCACTTTCGGAGCAGAGCTGCGAAAGGAGCCTGGCAGGGACACCACCATTCCCAGGCTACGTTTGAAGTTTGAGGTTGCAAGACAAGCGAGCAGCCCCAGTCTCTGTGCCTGTGTGCGGGCAGTGCCATGGGCCGATGAGGCAGACAAACAGCTTTCCAGGCTAGCCCCTTCTGCCTGCCAGCTATCTGCAGACGTTCGCACTTTCGGAGCAGGGCTGCGAAAGGAGCCTGGCAGGGACACCACCATTCCCAGGCTAAATTTGAAGTTTGAGGTGGCAAGACAAGCAAGCAGCCCCAGTCTCTGTGCCTCTGTGCGAGCAGTGCCATGGGCCGATGAGGCTGACAAACAGCTTTCCAGGCTAGCCCCTTCTGCCTGCCAGCTATCTGCAGACGTTCGCACTTTTGGAGCAGGGCTGCGAAAGGAGCCTGGCAGGGACAGCACCATGCCTAGCAAGGCTTCATGTTTGAGGTGGCAAGACAAGCAAGCAGCCCCAGTCTCTGTGCCTCTGTGCGAGCAGTGCCATGGGCAGATGAGGCTGACAAACAGCTTTCCAGGCTAGCCCCTTCTGCCTGCCAGCTATCTGCAGACGTTCACACTTTCGGAGCAGGGCTGCGAAAGGAGCCTGGCAGGGACACCACCATTCCCAGGCTACGTTTGAAGTTTGAGGTTGCAAGACAAGCGAGCAGCCCCAGTCTCTGTGCCTCTGTGTGAGCAGTGCCATGGGCCGATGAGGCTGAGCAACAGCTTTCCAGGCTAGCCCCTTCTGCCTGCCAGCTATCTGCAGACGTTCGCACTTTCGGAGCAGGGCTGCGAAAGGAGCCTCGCAGGGTCCCCCCCCTTCCCAGTCTACGTTTCAAGTTTGAGGTGGCAAGACAAGCGAGCAGCCCCAGTCTCTGTGCCTCTGTGCGAGCAGTGCCATGGGCAGATGAGGCTGACAAACAGCTTTCCAGGCTAGCCCCTTCTGCCTGCCAGCTATCTGCAGACGTTCGCACTTTCGGAGCAGAGTTGCGGAAGGAGCCTGGCAGGGACAGCACCATTCCCAGGCTACGTTTCAAGTTTGAGGTGGCAAGACAAGCGAGCAGCCCCAGTCTCTGTGCCTCTGTGCGAGCAGTGCCATGGGTAGATGAGGCTGAGCAACAGCTTTCCAGGCTAGCCCCTTCTGCCTGCCAGCTATCTGCAGACGTTCGCACTTTCGGAGCAGGGCTGAGAAAGGAGCCTGGCAGGGACACCACCATTCCCAGGCTAAATTTGAAGTTTGAGGTGGCAAGACAAGCAAGCAGCCCCAGTCTCTGTGCCTCTGTGCGAGCAGTGCCATGGGCCGATGAGGCTGACAAACAGCTTTCCAGGCTAGCCCCTTCTGCCTGCCAGCTATCTGCAGACGTTCGCACTTTTGGAGCAGGGCTGCGAAAGGAGCCTGGCAGGGACAGCACCATTCCCAGGCTACGTTTCAAGTTTGAGGTTGCAAAACAAGCGAGCAGCCCCAGCCTCTGTGCCTCTGTGTGAGCAGTGCCATGGGCCGATGAGGCTGACTAACAGCTTTCCAGGCTAGGCCCTTCTGCCTGCCAGCTATCTACAGACGTTCACACTTTCGGAGCAGGGCTGAGAAAGGAGCCTGGCAGGGACACCACCATTCCCAGGCTACGTTTCAAGTTTGAGGTGGCAAGACAAGCAAGCAGCCCCAGTCTCTGTGCCAATGTGCGAGCAGTGCCTTTGGCCGATGAGGCTGAGAAACAGCTTTCCAGGCTAACCCCTTCTGCTTGCCTGCTATCTACAGACGTTCGCACTTTCGGAGCAGGGCTGCGAAAGGAGCCTGGCAGGGACACCACCATTCCCAGGATACGTTTGAACTTTGAGGTGGCAAGACAAGCAAGCAGCCCCAGTCTCTGTGCCTCTGTGCGAGCAGTGCCATGGGCAGATGAGGCTGACAAACGGCTTTCCAGGTTAGCCCCTTCTCCCTGCCAGCTATCTGCAGACGTTCGCACTTTCGGAGCAGGGCTCCGAAAGGAGCCTGGCAGGGACACCACCATTCCCAGGCTACGTTTCAAGTTTGAGGTTGCAAGAAAAGCGAGCAGCCCCAGTCTCTGTGCCTCTGTGCGAGCAGTGCCATGGGCAGATGAGGCTGACAAACAGCTTTCCAGGCTAGCCCCTTCTACCTGCCAGCTATCTACAGACATTCATACTTTCGCAGCAGGGCTGCGAAAGGAGCCTGGCAGGGACACCACCATTCCCATGCTGCGCTGCACGTTTGACGTGGCAAGACAAGCAAGCAGCCCCAGTCTCTGTGCCTCTGTGCGAGCAGTGCCATGGGCCGATGAGGCTGACAAACAGCTTTCCAGGCTAGCCCCTTCTGCCTGCCAGCTATCTGCAGACGTTCGCACTTTCGGAGCAGGGCTGCGAAAGGAGCCTGGCAGGGACACCACCATTCCCAAGCTACGTTTCAAGTTTGAGGTGGCAAGACAGGCGAGCAGCCCCAGTCTCTGTGCCTCTGTGCGATCAGTGCCATGGGCAGATGAGGCTGAGCAACAGCTTTCCAGGCTAGCCCCTTCTGCCTGCCAGCTATCCGCAGACATTCGCACTTTCGGAGCAGGGCTGCGAAAGGAGCCTGGCAGGGTCCCCCCCCTTCCCAGGCTACATTTGAAGTTTGAGGTGGCAAGACAAGCAAGCAGCCCCAGTCTCTGTGCCTCTGTGCGAGCAGTGCCATGGGCCGATGAGGCTGACAAACAGCTTTCCAGGCTAGCTCCTTCTGCCTGCCAGCTATCTGCAGACGTTCACACCTTCGGAGCAGGGCTGCGAAAGGAGCCTGGCAGGGACACCACCATTCCCAGGCTACGTTTCAAGTTTGAGGTGGCAAGACAAGCAAGCAGCCCCAGTCTCTGTGCCTCTGGGCGAGCAGTGCCTTTGGCCGATGAGGCTGACAAACAGCTTTCCAGGCTAGCCCCTTCTGCCTGCCAGCTATCTACAGATGTTCGTACTTTCGCAGCAGGGCTGCGAAAGGAGCCTGGCAGGGACACCACCATTCCCAAGCTGCGCTTCACGTTTGAGGTGGCAAGACAAGCAAGCAGCCCCAGTCTCTGTGCCTCTGTGCGAGCAGTGCCATGGGCCGATGAGGCTGACAAACAGCTTTCCAGGCTAGCCCCTTCTGCCTGCCAGCTATCTGCAGACGTTCGCACTTTTGGAGCAGGGCTGCGAAAGGAGCCTGGCAGGGACAGCACCATTCCCAGGCTACGTTTGAAGTTTGAGGTTGCAAGACAAGCGAGCAGCCCCAGCCTCTGTGCCTCTGTGTGAGCAGTGCCATGGGCAGATGAGGCTGACAAACGGCTTTCCAGGCTAGCCCCTTCTGCCTGCCAGCTATCTGCAGACGTTCGCACTTTCGGAGCAGGGCTGCGAAAGGAGCCTCGCAGGGTCCCCCCCCTTCCCAGGCTACGTTTCAAGTTTGAGGTGGCAAGACAAGCAAGCAGCCCCAGTCTCTGTGCCTCTGTGCGAGCAGTGCCATGGGCCGATGAGGCTGACTAACAGCTTTCCAGGCTAGCCCCTTCTGCCTGCCAGCTATCTACAGACGTTCACACTTTCGGAGCAGGGCTGCGAAAGGAGCCTGGCAGGGACACCACCATTCCCAGGCTACGTTTCAAGTTTGAGGTGGCAAGACAAGCAAGCAGCCCCAGTCTCTGTGCCAATGTGCGAGCAGTGCCTTTGGCCGATGAGGCTGAGAAACAGCTTTCCAGGCTTAGCCCCTTCTGCTTGCCTGCTATCTACAGACGTTCGCACTTTCGGAGCAGGGCTGCGAAAGGAGCCTGGCAGGGACACCACCATTCCCAGGATACGTTTGAACTTTGAGGTGGCAAGACAAGCAAGCAGCCCCAGTCTCTGTGCCTCTGTGCGAGCAGTGCCATGGGCAGATGAGGCTGAAAAACGGCTTTCCAGGTTAGCCCCTTCTCCCTGCCAGCTATCTGCAGACGTTCGCACTTTCGGAGCAGGGCTCCGAAAGGAGCCTGGCAGGGACACCACCATTCCCAGGCTACGTTTCAAGTTTGAGGTTGCAAGAAAAGCGAGCAGCCCCAGTCTCTGTGCCTCTGTGCGAGCAGTGCCATGGGCAGATGAGGCTGACAAACAGCTTTCCAGGCTAGCCCCTTCTACCTGCCAGCTATCTACAGACATTCATACTTTCGCAGCAGGGCTGCGAAAGGAGCCTGGCAGGGACACCACCATTCCCATGCTGCGCTGCACGTTTGACGTGGCAAGACAAGCAAGCAGCCCCAGTCTCTGTGCCTCTGTGCGAGCAGTGCCATGGGCCGATGAGGCTGACAAACAGCTTTCCAGACTAGCCCCTTCTGCCTGCCAGCTATCTGCAGACGTTCGCACTTTCGGAGCAGGGCTGCGAAAGGAGCCTGGCAGGGACACCACCATTCCCAAGCTACGTTTCAAGTTTGAGGTGGCAAGACAGGCGAGCAGCCCCAGTCTCTGTGCCTCTGTGCGATCAGTGCCATGGGCAGATGAGGCTGAGCAACAGCTTTCCAGGCTAGCCCCTTCTGCCTGCCAGCTATCCGCAGACATTCGCACTTTCGGAGCAGGGCTGCGAAAGGAGCCTGGTAGGGTCCCCCCCCTTCCCAGGCTACATTTGAAGTTTGAGGTGGCAAGACAAGCAAGCAGCCCCAGTCTCTGTGCCTCTGTGCGAGCAGTGCCATGGGCCGATGAGGCTGACAAACAGCTTTCCAGGCTAGCTCCTTCTGCCTGCCAGCTATCTGCAGACGTTCACACCTTCGGAGCAGGGCTGCGAAAGGAGCCTGGCAGGGACACCACCATTCCCAGGCTACGTTTCAAGTTTGAGGTGGCAAGACAAGCAAGCAGCCCCAGTCTCTGTGCCTCTGTGCGAGCAGTGCCTTTGGCCGATGAGGCTGACAAACAGCTTTCCAGGCTAGCCCCTTCTGCCTGCCAGCTATCTACAGATGTTCGTACTTTCGCAGCAGGGCTGCGAAAGGAGCCTGGCAGGGACACCACCATTCCCAAGCTGCGCTTCACGTTTGAGGTGGCAAGACAAGCAAGCAGCCCCAGTCTCTGTGCCTCTGTGCGAGCAGTGCCATGGGCAGATGAGGCTGACAAACAGCTTTCCAGGCTAGCCCCTTCTGCCTGCCAGCTATCTGCAGACGTTCGCACTTTCGGAGCAGGGCTGCGAAAGGAGCCTGGCAGGGACCCCCCCTTGCAAGGCTATATTTGAAGATTGAGGTGGCAAGACAAGCAAGCAGCCCCAGTCTCTGTGCCTCTGTGCGAGCAGTGCCATGGGCAGATGAGGCTGAGCAACAGCTTTCCAGGCTAGCCCCTTCTGCCTGCCTGCTATCTGCAGATGTTCGCACTTTCGGAGCAGGGCTGCGAAAGGAGCCTGGCAGGGACCCCCCCTTCCCAGGCTACATTTGAAGTTTGAGGTGGCAAGACAAGCAAGCAGCCCCAGTCTCTGTGCCTCTGTGCGAGCAGTGCCATGGGCAGATGAGGCTGACAAACAGCTTTCCAGGCTAGCCCCTTCTGCCTGCCAGCTATCTGCAGACGTTCGCACTTTCAGAGCAGGGCTGAGAAAGGAGCCTGCAGCTACGCCGCCATTCCCAGACTACGCTTCACGTTTGAGGTGGCAAGACAAGCAAGCAGCACCAGTCTCTGTGCCTCTGTGCGAGCAGTGCCATGGGCCGATGAGGCTGACAAACAGCTTTCCAGGCTAGCCCCTTCTGCCTGCCAGCTATCTGCAGACGTTCACACTTTCGGAGCAGGGCTGCGAAAGGAGCCTGGCAGGGACACCACCATTCCCAGGCTACGTTTCAAGTTTGAGGTGGCAAACAAGCAAGCAGCCCCAGTCTCTGTGCCTCTGTGCGAGCAGTGCCATGGGCAGATGAGGCTGAGCAACAGCTTTCCAGGCTAGCCCCTTCTGCCTGCCAGCTATCTGCAGACGTTCACACTTTCGCAGCAGGGCTGCGAAAGGAGCCTGGCAGGGACACCACCATTCCCAGGCTACGTTTCAAGTTTGAGGTTGCAAGAAAAGCGAGCAGCCCCAGTCTCTGTGCCTCTGTGCGAGCAGTGCCATGGGCAGATGAGGCTGAGCAACAGCTTTCCAGGCTAGCCCCTTCTACCTGCCAGCTATCTACAGACATTCATACTTTCGCAGCAGGGCTGCGAAAGGAGCCTGGCAGGGACACCACCATTCCCATGCTGCGCTGCACGTTTGAGGTGGCAAGACAAGCAAGCAGCCCCAGTCTCTGTGCCTCTGTGCGAGCACTGAAATGGGCAGATGAGGCTGACAAACAGCTTTCCAGGCTAGCCCCTTCTGCCTGCCAGCTATCCGCAGACGTTCGCACTTTCGGAGCAGGGCTCCGAAAGGAGCCTGGCAGGGACACCACCATTCCCAGGCTACGTTTCAAGTTTGAGGTGGCAAGACAAGCAAGCAGCCCCAGTCTCTGTGCCTCTGTGCGAGCAGTGCCATGGGTAGATGAGGCTGAGCAACAGCTTTCCATGCTAGCCAGTTCTGCCTGACAGCTATCTGCAGACGTTCGCACTTTCGGAGCAGGGCTGCGAAAGGAGCCTGGCAGGGACACCACCATTCCCAAGCTACGTTTCAAGTTTGAGGTGGCAAGACAAGCGAGCAGCCCCAGTCTCTGTGCCTCTGTGTGAGCAGTGCCATGGGCAGATGAGGCTGAGCAACAGCTTTCCAGGCTAGCCCCTTCTGCCTGCCTGCTATCCGCAGACGTTCGCACTTTCGGAGCAGGGCTGCGAAAGGAGCCTGGCAGGGTCCCACCCCTTCCCAGGCTACATTTGAAGTTTGAGGTGGCAAGACAAGCAAGCAGCCCCAGTCTCTGTGCCTCTGTGCGAGCAGTGCCATGGGCTGATGAGGCTGACAAACAGCTTTCCAGGCTAGCCCCTTCTGCCTGCCTGCTATCTGCAGACGTACACACCTTCGGAGCAGGGCTGCGAAAGGTGCGTGGCAAGGACAGCACCATTCCCAGGCTACGTTTCAAGTTTGAGGTGGCAAGACAAGCAAGCAGCCCCAGTCTCTGTGCCTCTGTGCGAGCAGTGCCATGCGCAGATGAGGCTGAGCAACAGCTTTCCAGGCTAGCCCCTTCTGCCTGCCAGCTATCTGCAGACGTTCACACTTTCGCAGCAGGGCTGCGAAAGGAGTCTGGCAGGGACACCACCATTCCCAGGCTACGTTTCAAGTTTGAGGTTGCAAGAAAAGCGAGCAGCCCCAGTCTCTGTGCCTCTGTGCGAGCAGTGCCATGGGCAGATGAGGCTGAGCAACAGCTTTCCAGGCTAGCCCCTTCTACCTGCCAGCTATCTACAGACATTCATACTTTCGCAGCAGGGCTGCGAAAGGAGCCTGGCAGGGACACCACCATTCCCATGCTGCGCTGCACGTTTGAGGTGGCAAGACAAGCAAGCAGCCCCAGTCTCTGTGCCTCTGTGCGAGCACTGAAATGGGCAGATGAGGCTGACAAACAGCTTTCCAGGCTAGCCCCTTCTGCCTGCCAGCTATCCGCAGACGTTCGCACTTTCGGAGCAGGGCTCCGAAAGGAGCCTGGCAGGGACACCACCATTCCCAGGCTACGTTTCAAGTTTGAGGTGGCAAGACAAGCAAGCAGCCCCAGTCTCTGTGCCTCTGTGCGAGCAGTGCCATGGGTAGATGAGGCTGAGCAACAGCTTTCCATGCTAGCCAGTTCTGCCTGACAGCTATCTGCAGACGTTCGCACTTTCGGAGCAGGGCTGCGAAAGGAGCCTGGCAGGGACACCACCATTCCCAAGCTACGTTTCAAGTTTGAGGTGGCAAGACAAGCGAGCAGCCCCAGTCTCTGTGCCTCTGTGTGAGCAGTGCCATGGGCAGATGAGGCTGAGCAACAGCTTTCCAGGCTAGCCCCTTCTGCCTGCCTGCTATCCGCAGACGTTCGCACTTTCGGAGCAGGGCTGCGAAAGGAGCCTGGCAGGGTCCCACCCCTTCCCAGGCTACATTTGAAGTTTGAGGTGGCAAGACAAGCAAGCAGCCCCAGTCTCTGTGCCTCTGTGCGAGCAGTGCCATGGGCTGATGAGGCTGACAAACAGCTTTCCAGGCTAGCCCCTTCTGCCTGCCTGCTATCTGCAGACGTACACACCTTCGGAGCAGGGCTGCGAAAGGTGCGTGGCAAGGACAGCACCATTCCCAGGCTACGTTTCAAGTTTGAGGTGGCAAGACAAGCAAGCAGCCCCAGTCTCTGTGCCTCTGTGCGAGCAGTGCCATGCGCAGATGAGGCTGAGCAACAGCTTTCCAGGCTAGCCCCTTCTGCCTGCCAGCTATCTGCAGACGTTCGCACTTTCGGAGCAGGGCTGCGAAAGGAGCCTGGCAGGGACCCCCCCTTCCCAGGCTACATTTGAAGTTTGAGGTGGCAAGACAAGCAAGCAGCCCCAGTCTCTGTGCCTCTGTGCGAGCAGTGCCATGGGCAGATGAGGCTGAGCAACAGCTTTCCAGGCTAGCCCCTTCTGCCTGCCTGCTATCTGCAGACGTTCGCACTTTCGGAGCAGGGCTGCGAAAGGAGCCTGGCAGGGTCCCCCCCCTTCCCAGGCTACGTATGAAGTTTGAGGTGGCAAGACAAGCAAGCAGCCCCAGTCTCTGTGCCTCTGTGCGAGCAGCGCCATGGGCAGATGAGGCTGAGCAACAGCTTTCCAGGCTAGCCCCTTCTGCCTGCCAGCTATCTGCAGATGTTCGCACTTTCAGAGCAGGGCTGAGAAAGGAGCCTGCAGCTACGCCGCCATTCCCAGACTACGCTTGAAGTTTGAGGTGGCAAGACAAGCAAGCAGCCCCAGTCTCTGTGCCTCTGTGCGAGCAGTGCCATGGGCCGATGAGGCTGACAAACAGCTTTCCAGGCTAGCCCCTTCTGCCTGCCAGCTATCTGCAGACGTTCGCACTTTTGGAGCAGGGCTGCGAAAGGAGCCTGGCAGGGACAGCACCATTCCCAGGCTACGTTTCAAGTTTGAGGTTGCAAGAAAAGCGAGCAGCCCCAGCCTCTGTGCCTCTGTGTGAGCAGTGCCATGGGCAGATGAGGCTGACAAACGGCTTTCCAGGCTAGCCCCTTCTGCCTGCCAGCTATCTGCAGACGTTCGCACTTTCGGAGCAGGGCTGCGAAAGGAGCCTCGCAGGGTCCCCCCCCTTCCCAGGCTACGTTTCAAGTTTGAGGTGGCAAGACAAGCAAGCAGCCCCAGTCTCTGTGCCTCTGTGCGAGCAGTGCCATGGGCCGATGAGGCTGACTAACAGCTTTCCAGGCTAGCCCCTTCTGCCTGCCAGCTATCTACAGACGTTCACACTTTCGGAGCAGGGCTGCGAAAGGAGCCTGGCAGGGACACCACCATTCCCAGGCTACGTTTCAAGTTTGAGGTGGCAAGACAAGCAAGCAGCCCCAGTCTCTGTGCCAATGTGCGAGCAGTGCCTTTGGCCGATGAGGCTGAGAAACAGCTTTCCAGGCTAGCCCCTTCTGCTTGCCTGCTATCTACAGACGTTCGCACTTTCAGAGCAGGGCTGCGAAAGGAGCCTGGCAGGGACACCACCATTCCCAGGATACGTTTGAACTTTGAGGTGGCAAGACAAGCAAGCAGCCCCAGTCTCTGTGCCTCTGTGCGAGCAGTGCCATGGGCAGATGAGGCTGACAAACGGCTTTCCAGGTTAGCCCCTTCTCCCTGCCAGCTATCTGCAGACGTTCGCACTTTCGGAGCAGGGCTCCGAAAGGAGCCTGGCAGGGACACCACCATTCCCAGGCTACGTTTCAAGTTTGAGGTTGCAAGAAAAGCGAGCAGCCCCAGTCTCTGTGCCTCTGTGCGAGCAGTGCCATGGGCAGATGAGGCTGACAAACAGCTTTCCAGGCTAGCCCCTTCTACCTGCCAGCTATCTACAGACATTCATACTTTCGGAGCAGGGCTGCGAAAGGAGCCTGGCAGGGACACCACCATTCCCATGCTGCGCTGCACGTTTGACGTGGCAAGACAAGCAAGCAGCCCCAGTCTCTGTGCCTCTGTGCGAGCAGTGCCATGGGCCGATGAGGCTGACAAACAGCTTTCCAGGCTAGCCCCTTCTGCCTGCCAGCTATCTGCAGACGTTCGCACTTTCGGAGCAGGGCTGCGAAAGGAGCCTGGCAGGGACACCACCATTCCCAAGCTACGTTTCAAGTTTGAGGTGGCAAGACAGGCGAGCAGCCCCAGTCTCTGTGCCTCTGTGCGAGCAGTGCCATGCGCAGATGAGGCTGAGCAACAGCTTTCCAGGCTAGCCCCTTCTGCCTGCCAGCTATCCGCAGACATTCGCACTTTCGGAGCAGGGCTGCGAAAGGAGCCTGGTAGGGTCCCCCCCCTTCCCAGGCTACATTTGAAGTTTGAGGTGGCAAGACAAGCAAGCAGCCCCAGTCTCTGTGCCTCTGTGCGAGCAGTGCCATGGGCCGATGAGGCTGACAAACAGCTTTCCAGGCTAGCTCCTTCTGCCTGCCAGCTATCTGCAGACGTTCACACCTTCGGAGCAGGGCTGCGAAAGGAGCCTGGCAGGGACACCACCATTCCCAGGCTACGTTTCAAGTTTGAGGTGGCAAGACAAGCAAGCAGCCCCAGTCTCTGTGCCTCTGTGCGAGCAGTGCCTTTGGCCGATGAGGCTGACAAACAGCTTTCCAGGCTAGCCCCTTCTGCCTGACAGCTATCTACAGATGTTCGTACTTTCGCAGCAGGGCTGCGAAAGGAGCCTGGCAGGGACACCACCATTCCCAAGCTGCGCTTCACGTTTGAGGTGGCAAGACAAGCAAGCAGCCCCAGTCTCTGTGCCTCTGTGCGAGCAGTGCCATGGGCAGATGAGGCTGACAAACAGCTTTCCAGGCTAGCCCCTTCTGCCTGCCAGCTATCTGCAGACGTTCGCACTTTCGGAGCAGGGCTGCGAAAGGAGCCTGGCAGGGACCCCCCCTTCCAAGGCTATATTTGAAGATTGAGGTGGCAAGACAAGCAAGCAGCCCCAGTCTCTGTGCCTCTGTGCGAGCAGTGCCATGGGCAGATGAGGCTGAGCAACAGCTTTCCAGGCTAGCCCCTTCTGCCTGCCTGCTATCTGCAGATGTTCGCACTTTCAGAGCAGGGCTGCGAAAGGAGCCTGGCAGGGACCCCCCCTTCCCAGGCTACATTTGAAGTTTGAGGTGGCAAGACAAGCAAGCAGCCCCAGTCTCTGTGCCTCTGTGCGAGCAGTGCCATGGGCAGATGAGGCTGACAAACAGCTTTCCAGGCTAGCCCCTTCTGCCTGCCAGCTATCTGCAGACGTTCGCACTTTCAGAGCAGGGCTGAGAAAGGAGCCTGCAGCTACGCCGCCATTCCCAGACTACGCTTCACGTTTGAGGTGGCAAGACAAGCAAGCAGCACCAGTCTCTGTGCCTCTGTGCGAGCAGTGCCATGGGCCGATGAGGCTGACAAACAGCTTTCCAGGCTAGCCCCTTCTGCCTGCCAGCTATCTGCAGACGTTCACACTTTCGGAGCAGGGCTGCGAAAGGAGCCTGGCAGGGACACCACCATTCCCAGGCTACGTTTCAAGTTTGAGGTGGCAAACAAGCAAGCAGCCCCAGTCTCTGTGCATCTGTGCGAGCAGTGCCATGGGCAGATGAGGCTGAGCAACAGCTTTCCAGGCTAGCCCCTTCTGCCTGCCAGCTATCTGCAGACGTTCCCACTTTCGCAGCAGGGCTGCGAAAGGAGCCTGGCAGGGACACCACCATTCCCAGGCTACGTTTCAAGTTTGAGGTTGCAAGAAAAGCGAGCAGCCCCAGTCTCTGTGCCTCTCTGCGAGCAGTGCCATGGGCAGATGAGGCTGAGCAACAGCTTTCCAGGCTAGACCCTTCTACCTGCCAGCTATCTACAGACATTCATACTTTCGCAGCAGGGCTGCGAAAGGAGCCTGGCAGGGACACCACCATTCCCATGCTGCGCTGCACGTTTGAGGTGGCAAGACAAGCAAGCAGCCCCAGTCTCTGTGCCTCTGTGCGAGCACTGAAATGGGCAGATGAGGCTGACAAACAGCTTTCCAGGCTAGCCCCTTCTGCCTGCCAGCTATCCGCAGACGTTCGCACTTTCGGAGCAGGGCTCCGAAAGGAGCCTGGCAGGGACACCACCATTCCCAGGCTACGTTTCAAGTTTGAGGTGGCAAGACAAGCAAGCAGCCCCAGTCTCTGTGCCTCTGTGCGAGCAGTGCCATGGGTAGATGAGGCTGAGCAACAGCTTTCCATGCTAGCCAGTTCTGCCTGCCAGCTATCTGCAGACGTTCGCACTTTCGGAGCAGGGCTGAGAAAGGAGCCTCGCAGGGACACCACCATTCCCAAGCTACGTTTCAAGTTTGAGGTGGCAAGACAAGCGAGCAGCCCCAGTCTCTGTGCCTCTGTGTGAGCAGTGCCATGGGCAGATGAGGCTGAGCAACAGCTTTCCAGGCTAGCCCCTTCTGCCTGCCTGCTATCTGCAGACGTTCGCACTTTCGGAGCAGGGCTGCGAAAGGAGCCTGGCAGGGTCCCACCCCTTCCCAGGCTACATTTGAAGTTTGAGGTGGCAAGACAAGCAAGCAGCCCCAGTCTCTGTGCCTCTGTGCGAGCAGTGCCATGGGCTGATGAGGCTGACAAACAGCTTTCCAGGCTAGCCCCTTCTGCCTGCCTGCTATCTGCAGACGTACACAGCTTCGGAGCAGGGCTGCGAAAGGTGCCTGGCAAGGACAGCACCATTCCCAGGCTACGTTTCAAGTTTGAGGTGGCAAGACAAGCAAGCAGCCCCAGTCTCTGTGCCTCTGTGCGAGCAGTGCCATGCGCAGATGAGGCTGAGCAACAGCTTTCCAGGCTAGCCCCTTCTGCCTGCCAGCTATCTGCAGACGTTCGCACTTTCGGAGCAGGGCTGCGAAAGGAGCCTGGCAGGGACCCCCCCTTCCCAGGCTACATTTGAAGTTTGAGGTGGCAAGACAAGCAAGCAGCCCCAGTCTCTGTGCCTCTGTGCGAGCAGTGCCATGGGCAGATGAGGCTGAGCAACAGCTTTCCAGGCTAGCCCCTTCTGCCTGCCTGCTATCTGCAGACGTTCGCACTTTCGGAGCAGGGCTGCGAAAGGAGCCTGGCAGGGTCCCCCCCCTTCCCAGGCTACGTATGAAGTTTGAGGTGGCAAGACAAGCAAGCAGCCCCAGTCTCTGTGCCTCTGTGCGAGCAGTGCCATGGGCAGATGAGGCTGAGCAACAGCTTTCCAGGCTAGCCCCTTCTGCCTGCCAGCTATCTGCAGATGTTCGCACTTTCAGAGCAGGGCTGAGAAAGGAGCCTGCAGCTACGCCGCCATTCCCAGACTACGCTTGAAGTTTGAGGTGGCAAGACAAGCAAGCAGCACCAGTCTCTGTGCCTCTGTGCGAGCAGTGCCATGGGCCGATGAGGCTGACAAACAGCTTTCCTGGCTAGCCCCTTCTGCCTGCCAGCTATCTGCAGACGTTCACACTTTCGGAGCAGGGCTGCGAAAGGACCCTGGCAGGGACACCACCATTCCCAGGCTACGTTTCAAGTTTGAGGTGGCAAACAAGCAAGCAGCCCCAGTCTCTGTACCTCTGTGTGAGCAGTGCCATGGGCAGATGAGGCTGAGCAACAGCTTTCCAGGCTAGCCCCTTCTGGCTGCCAGCTATCTGCAGACGTTCACACTTTCGCAGCAGGGCTGCGAAAGGAGCGTGGCAGGGACAGCACCATGCCCAGCGACGCTTCACGTTTGAGGTGGCAAGACAAGCAAGCAGCCCCAGTCTCTGTGGCTCTGTGCGAGCAGTGCCATGGGCAGATGAGGCTGACAAACAGCTTTCCAGGCTAGCCCCTTCTGCCTGCCAGCTATCTGCAGACGTTCGCACTTTCGGAGCAGGGCTCCGAAAGGAGCCTGGCAGGGACACCACCATTCCCAGGCTACGTTTCAAGTTTGAGGTGGCAAGACAAGCAAGCAGCCCCAGTCTCTGTGCCTCTGTGCGAACAGTGCCATGGGTAGATGAGGCTGAGCAACAGCTTTCCATGCTAGCCCCTTCTGCCTGACAGCTATCTGCAGACGTTCGCACTTTCGGAGCAGGGCTGAGAAAGGAGCCTGGCAGGGTCCCCCCCCTTCCCAGGCTACATTTGAAGTTTGAGGTGGCAAGACAAGCAAGCAGCCCCAGTCTCTGTGCCTCTGTGCGAGCAGTGCCATGGGCTGATGAGGCTGACAAACAGCTTTCCAGGCTAGCCCCTTCTGCCTGCCTGCTATCTGCAGACCTACACACCTTCGGAGCAGGGCTGAGAAAGGTGCCTGGCAGGGACAGCACCATTCCCAGGCTACGTTTCAAGTTTGAGGTGGCAAGACAAGCAAGCAGCCCCAGTCTCTGTGCCTCTGTGCGAGCAGTGCCATGGGCAGATGAGGCTGAGCAACAGCTTTCCAGACTAGCCCCTTCTGCCTGCCTGCTATCTGCAGACGTTCGCACTTTCGAATCAGGGCGGCGAAAGGAGCCTGGCAGGGACACCACCATTCCCAGGCTACATTTGAAGTTTGAGGTGGCAAGACAAGCAAGCAGCCCCAGTCTCTGTGCCTCTGTGCGAGCAGTGCCATGGGCAGATGAGGCTGAGCAACAGCTTTCCAGGCTAGCCCCTTCTGCCTGCCTGCTATCTGCAGACGTTCGCACTTTCGAAGCAGGGCTGAGAAAGGAGCCTGGCAGGGACACCACCATTCCCAGGCTACATTTGAAGTTTGAGGTGGCAAGACAAGCAAGCAGCCCCAGTCTCTGTGCCTCTGTGCGAGCAGTGCCATGGGCAGATGAGGCTGACAAACAGCTTTCCAGGCTAGCCCCTTCTGCCTGCCAGCTATCTGCAGACGTTCGCACTTTTGGAGCAGGGCTCCGAAAGGAGCCTGGCAGGGACAGCACCATGCCTAGCAAGGCTTCATGTTTGAGGTGGCAAGACAAGCAAGCAGCCCCAGTCTCTGTGCCTCTGTGCGAGCAGTGCCATGGGCAGATGAGGCTGACAAACAGCTTTCCAGGCTAGCCCCTTCTGCCTGCCAGCTATCTGCAGACGTTCGCACTTTTGGAGCAGGGCTGCGAAAGGAGCCTGGCAGGGACACCACCATTCCCAGGCTACGTTTCAAGTTTGAGGTTGCAAGACAAGCGAGCAGCCCCAGCCTCTGTGCCTAAGTGTGAGCAGTGCCATGGGCAGATGAGGCTGACAAACGGCTTTCCAGGCTAGCCCCTTCTGCCTGCCAGCTATCTGCAGACGTTCGCACTTTCGGAGCAGGGCTGCGAAAGGAGCCTTGCAGGGTTCCCCCCCCTTCCCAGGCTACGTTTGAAGTTTGAGGTGGCAAGACAAGCAAGCAGCCCCACTCTCTGTGCCTCTGTGCGAGCAGTGCCATGGGCCGATGAGGCTGACAAACAGCTTTCCAGGCTAGCCCCTTCTGCCTGCCAGCTATCTACAGACGTTCGCACTTTTGGAGCAGGGCTGCGAAAGGAGCCTGGCAGGGACAGCACCATGCCCAGCAAGGCTTCATGTTTCAGGTGGCAAGACAAGCAAGCAGCCCCAGTC
Organism: Opisthocomus hoazin; assembly: GCF_030867145.1. Taxonomy (NCBI): domain Eukaryota; kingdom Metazoa; phylum Chordata; class Aves; order Opisthocomiformes; family Opisthocomidae; genus Opisthocomus; species Opisthocomus hoazin. The sequence goes on along the minus strand of NC_134450.1, from coordinate 96,988 downwards.
TCTGTGCCTCTGTGTGAGCAGTGCCATGGGCAGATGAGGCTGACAAACAGCTTTCCAGGCTAGCCCCTTCTGCCTGCCAGCTATCTGCAGACGTTCGCACTTTCGGAGCAGGGCTGCGAAAGGATCCTGGCAGGGACACCACCATTCCCAGGCTAAATTTGAACTTTGAGGTGGCAAGACAAGCAAGCAGCCCCAGTGTCTGTGCCTCTGTGCGAGCAGTGCCATGGGCAGATGAGGCTGACAAACAGCTTTCCAGGCTAGCCCCTTCTGCCTGCCAGCTATCTGCAGACGTTCGCACTTTTGGAGCAGGGCTGCGAAAGGAGCCTGGCAGGGACAGCACCATGCCCAGCAAGGCTTCATGTTTGAGGTGGCAAGACAAGCAAGCAGCCCCAGTCTCTGTGCCTCTGTGCGAGCAGTGCCATGGGCAGATGAGGCTGACAAACAGCTTTCCAGGCTAGCCCCTTCTGCCTGCCAGTTATCTGCAGACGTTCGCACTTTCGGAGCAGAGCTGCGAAAGGAGCCTGGCAGGGACACCACCATTCCCAGGCTACGTTTGAAGTTTGAGGTTGCAAGACAAGCGAGCAGCCCCAGTCTCTGTGCCTGTGTGCGAGCAGTGCCATGGGCAGATGAGGCTGAGCAACAGCTTTCCAGGCTAGCCCCTTCTGCCTGCCAGCTATCTGCAGACGTTCGCACTTTCGGAGCAGGGCTGCGAAAGGAGCCTGGCAGGGACACCACCATTCCCAGGCTAAATTTGAACTTTGAGGTGGCAAGACAAGCAAGCAGCCCCAGTCTCTGTGCCTCTGTGCGAGCAGTGCCATGGGCCGATGAGGCTGACAAACAGCTTTCCACGCTAGCCCGTTCTCCCTGCCAGCTATCTGCAGACGTTCGCACTTTCGCAGCAGGGCTGCGAAAGGAGCCTGGCAGGGACAGCACCATGCCTAGAAAGGCTTCATGTTTGAGGTGGCAAGACAAGCAAGCAGCCCCAGTCTCTGTGCCTCTGTGCGAGCAGTGCCATGGGCAGATGAGGCTGACAAACAGCTTTCCAGGCTAGCCCCTTCTGCCTGCCAGCTATCTGCAGACGTTCGCACTTTCGGAGCAGGGCTGCGAAAGGAGCCTGGCAGGGACACCACCATTCCCAGGCTACGTTTGAAGTTTGAGGTTGCAAGACAAGCAAGCAGCCCCAGTCTCTGTGCCTCTGTGTGAGCAGTGCCATGGGCAGATGAGGCTGAGCAACAGCTTTCCAGGCTAGCCCCTTCTGCCTGCCAGCTATCTGCAGACGTTCGCACTTTCGGAGCAGGGCTGCGAAAGGAGCCTTGCAGAGTCCCCCCCCTTCTCAGTCTACGTTTCAAGTTTGAAGTGCCAAGACAAGCAAGCAGCCCCAGTCTCTGTGCCTCTGTGCGAGCAGTGCCATGGGCAGATGAGGCTGAGCAACAGCTTTCCAGGCTAGCCCCTTCTGCCTGCCAGCTATCTGCAGACGTTCGCACTTTCGGAGCAGGGCTGAGAAAGGAGCCTGGCAGGGACACCACCATTCCCAGGCTAAATTTGAAGTTTGAGGTTGCAAGACAAGCAAGCAGCCCCAGTCTCTGTGCCTCTGTGCGAGCAGTGCCATGGGCCGATGAGGCTGAGAAACAGCTTTCCAGGCTAGCCCCTTCTGCCTGCCAGCTATCTGCAGACGTTCGCACTTTTGGAGCAGGGCTGCGAAAGGAGCCTGGCAGGGACAGCACCATGCCTAGCAAGGCTTCATGTTTGAGGTGGCAAGACAAGCAAGCAGCCCCAGTCTCTGTGCCTCTGTGCGAGCAGTGCCATGGGCAGATGAGGCTGACAAACAGCTTTCCAGGCTAGCCCCTTCTGCCTGCCAGCTATCTGCAGACGTTCGCACTTTTGGAGCAGGGCTGCGAAAGGAGCCTGGCAGGGACACCACCATTCCCAGGCTACGTTTCAAGTTTGAGGTTGCAAGACTAGCGAGCAGCCCCAGCCTCTGTGCCTCTGTGTGAGCAGTGCCATGGGCAGATGAGGCTGACAAACGGCTTTCCAGGCTAGCCCCTTCTGCCTGCCAGCTATCTGCAGACGTTCGCACTTTCGGAGCAGGGCTGCGAAAGGAGTCTGGCAGGGACACCACCATTCCCAGGCTACGCTTGAAGTTTGAGGTGGCAAGACAAGCAAGCAGCCCCAGTCTCTGTGCCTCTGTGCGAGCAGTGCCATGGGCCGATGAGGCTGAGCAACAGCTTTCCAGGCTAGCCCCTTCTGCCTGCCAGCTATCTGCAGCCGTTTGCACTTTTGGAGCAGGGCTGCGAAAGGAGCCTGGCAGGGACACCACCATTCCCAGGCTACGTTTCAAGTTTGAGGTTGCAAGAAAAGCGAGCAGCTCCAGTCTCTGTGCCTCTGTGCGAGCAGTGCCATGGGCAGATGAGGCTGACAAACAGCTTTCCAGGCTAGCCCCTTCTGCCTGCCAGCTATCTGCAGACGTTCGCACTTTCGGAGCAGAGCTGCGAAAGGAGCCTGGCAGGGACAGCACCATTCCCAGGCTACGTTTCAAGTTTGAGGTGGCAAGACAAGCGAGCAGCCCCAGTCTCTGTGCCTCTGTGCGAGCAGTGCCATGGGCAGATGAGGCTGACAAACAGCTTTCCAGGCTAGCCCCTTCTGCCTGCCAGCTATCTGCAGACGTTCGCACTTTCGGAGCAGGGCTGAGAAAGGAGCCTGGCAGGGACACCACCATTCCCAGGCTAAATTTGAAGTTTGAGGTGGCAAGACAAGCAAGCAGCCCCAGTCTCTGTGCCTCTGTGCGAGCAGTGCCATGGGCCGATGAGGCTGACAAACAGCTTTCCAGGCTAGCCCCTTCTGCCTGCCAGCTATCTGCAGACGTTCGCACTTTTGGAGCAGGGCTGCGAAAGGAGCCTGGCAGGGACAGCACCATGCCTAGCAAGGCTTCATGTTTGAGGTGGCAAGACAAGCAAGCAGCCCCAGTCTCTGTGCCTCTGTGCGAGCAGTGCCATGGGCAGATGAGGCTGACAAACAGCTTTCCAGGCTAGCCCCTTCTGCCTGCCAGCTATCTGCAGACGTTCGCACTTTTGGAGCAGGGCTGCGAAAGGAGCCTGGCAGGGACACCACCATTCCCAGGATACGTTTCAAGTTTGAGGTTGAAAGACAAGCGAGCAGCCCCAGCCTCTGTGCCTCTGTGTGAGCAGTGCCATGGGCAGATGAGGCTGACAAACGGCTTTCCAGGCTAGCCCCTTCTGCCTGCCAGCTATCTGCAGACGTTCGCACTTTCGGAGCAGGGCTGCGAAAGGAGCCTCGCAGGGTCCCCCCCCTTCCCAGGCTACGTTTCAAGTTTGAGGTGGCAAGACAAGCAAGCAGCCCCAGTCTCTGTGCCTCTGTGCGAGCAGTGCCATGGGCAGATGAGGCTGACAAACAGCTTTCCAGGCTAGCCCCTTCTGCCTGCCAGCTATCTGCAGACGTTCGCACTTTTGGAGCAGGGCTGCGAAAGGAGCCTGGCAGGGACAGCACCATGCCCAGCAAGGCTTCATGTTTGAGGTGGCAAGACAAGCAAGCAGCCCCAGTCTCTGTGCCTCTGTGCGAGCAGTGCCATGGGCAGATGAGGCTGACAAACAGCTTTCCAGGCTAGCCCCTTCTGCCTGCCAGTTATCTGCAGACGTTCGCACTTTCGGAGCAGAGCTGCGAAAGGAGCCTGGCAGGGACACCACCATTCCCAGGCTACGTTTGAAGTTTGAGGTTGCAAGACAAGCGAGCAGCCCCAGTCTCTGTGCCTGTGTGCGAGCAGTGCCATGGGCAGATGAGGCTGAGCAACAGCTTTCCAGGCTAGCCCCTTCTGCCTGCCAGCTATCTGCAGACGTTCGCACTTTCGGAGCAGGGCTGCGAAAGGAGCCTGGCAGGGACACCACCATTCCCAGGCTAAATTTGAAGTTTGAGGTGGCAAGACAAGCAAGCAGCCCCAGTCTCTGTGCCTCTGTGCGAGCAGTGCCATGGGCAGATGAGGCTGACAAACAGCTTTCCAGGCTAGCCCCTTCTCCCTGCCAGCTATCTGCAGACGTTCGCACTTTCGGAGCAGGGCTGCGAAAGGAGCCTGGCAGGGTCCCCCCCCTTCCCAGGCTAAATTTGAAGTTTGAGGTGGCAAGACAAGCAAGCAGCCCCAGTCTCTGTGCCTCTGTGCGAGCAGTGCCATGGGCAGATGAGGCTGAGCAACAGCTTTCCAGGCTAGCCCCTTCTGCCTGCCAGCTATCTGCAGACGTTCGCACTTTCGGAGCAGGGCTGTGAAAGGAGCCTGGCAGGGTCCCCCCCCTTCCCAGGCTACATTTGAAGTTTGAGGTGGCAAGACAAGGAAGCAGCCCCAGTGTCTGTGCCTCTGTGCGAGCAGTGCCATGGGCAGATGAGGCTGACAAACAGCTTTCCAGGCTAGCCCCTTCTGCCTGCCTGCTATCTGCAGACGTTCACACTTTCGGAGCAGGGCTGCGAAAGGAGCCTGGCAGGGACACCACCATTCCCAGGCTACGTTTCAAGTTTGAGGTGGCAAGACAAGCAAGCAGCCCCAGTCTCTGTGCCAATGTGCGAGCAGTGCCTTTGGCCGATGAGGCTGACAAACAGCTTTCCAGGCTAGCCCCTTCTGCTTGCCTGCTATCTACAGACGTTCGCACTTTCGGAGCAGGGCTGCGAAAGGAGCCTGGCAGGGACACCACCATTCCCAGGCTACGTTTGAACTTTGAGGTGGCAAGACAAGCAAGCAGCCCCAGTCTCTGTGCCTCTGTGCGAGCAGTGCCATGGGAGATGAGGCTGAGCAACAGCTTTCCAGACTAGCCCCTTCTGCCTGCCTGCTATCTGCAGACGTTCGCACTTTCGGAGCAGGGCTGCGAAAGGAGCCTGGCAGGGACACCACCATTCCCAGGTTACGTTTGAAGTTTGAGGTGGCAAGACAAGCAAGCAGCCCCAGTCTCTGTGCCTCTGTGCGAGCAGTGCCATGGGCCGATGAGGCTGACAAACAGCTTTCCAGGCTAGCCCCTTCTGCCTGCCAGCTATCTGCAGACGTTCGCACTTTCGGAGCAGGGCTGCGAAAGGAGCCTGGCAGGGACCCCCCCTTCCCAGGCTACATTTGAAGTTTGAGGTGGCAAGACAAGCAAGCAGCCCCAGTCTCTGTGCCTCTGTGCGAGCAGTGCCATGGGCAGATGAGGCTGAGCAACAGTTTTCCAGGCTAGCCCCTTCTGCCTGCCTGCTATCTGCAGACGTTCGCACTTTTGGAGCAGGGCTGCGAAAGGAGCCTGGCAGGGTCCCCCCCCTTCCCAGGCTACATTTGAAGTTTGACGTGGCAAGACAAGCAAGCAGCCCCAGTCTCTGTGCCTCTGTGCGAGCAGTGCCATGGGCAGATGAGGCTGAGCAACAGCTTTCCAGGCTAGCCCCTTTTGCCTGCCAGCTATCTGCAGATGTTCGCACTTTCAGAGCAGGGCTGAGAAAGGAGCCTGCAGGTACGCCGCCATTCCCAGACTACGCTTGAAGTTTGAGGTGGCAAGACAAGCAAGCAGCCCCAGTCTCTGTGCCTCTGTGCGAGCAGTGCCATGGGCCGATGAGGCTGAGCAACAGCTTTCCAGGCTAGCCCCTTCTGGCTGCCAGCTATCTGCAGACGTTCACACTTTCGCAGCAGGGCTGCGAAAGGAGCCTGGCAGGGACAGCACCATGCCCAGCAACGCTTCACGTTTGAGGTGGCAAGACAAGCAAGCAGCCCCAGTCTCTGTGCCTCTGTGCGAGCAGTGCCATGGGCAGATGAGGCTGACAAACAGCTTTCCAGGTTAGCCCCTTCTGCCTGCCAGCTATCTGCAGACGTTCGCACTTTCGGAGCAGGGCTGCGATAGGAGCCTTTCAGGGACACCACCATTCCCAGGCTACGTTTCAAGTTTGAGGTTGCAAGAAAAGCGAGCAGCCCCAGTCTCTGTGCCTCTGTGCGAGCAGTGCCATGGGCAGATGAGGCTGACAAACAGCTTTCCAGGCTAGCCCCTTCTACCTGCCAGCTATCTACAGACATTCATACTTTCGCAGCAGGGCTGCGAAAGGAGCCTGGCAGGGACACCACCATTCCCATGCTGCGCTGCACGTTTGACGTGGCAAGACAAGCAAGCAGCCCCAGTCTCTGTGCCTCTGTGCGAGCAGTGCCTTTGGCCGATGAGGCTGACAAACAGCTTTCCACGCTAGCCCCTTCTGCCTGCCAGCTATCTGCAGACGTTCCCACTTTCGGAGCAGGGCTGAGAAAGGAGCCTGGCAAGGACACAACCATTCCCAGGCTACATTTGAAGTTTGAGGTGGCAAGACAAGCAAGCAGCCCCAGTCTCTGTGCCTCTGTGCGAGCAGTGCCATGGGTCGATGAGGCTGAAAAACAGCTTTCCATACTAGCCCCTTCTGCCTGCCAGCTATCTGCAGACGTTCGCACTTTCGGAGCAGGGCTGCGAAAGGAGCCTGGCAGGGACACCACCATTCCCAAGCTACGTTTCAAGTTTGAGGTGGCAAGACTAGTGAGCAGCCCCAGTCTCTGTGCCTCTGTGTGAGCAGTGCCATGGGCAGATGAGGCTGAGCAACAGCTTTCCAGGCTAGCCCCTTCTGCCTGCCAGCTATCCGCAGACGTTCGCACTTTCGGAGCAGGGCTGCGAAAGGAGCCTGGCAGGGTCCCCCCCCTTCCCAGGCTACATTTGAAGTTTGAGGTGGCAAGACAAGCAAGCAGCCCCAGTCTCTGTGCCTCTGTGCGAGCAGTGCCATGGGCTGATGAGGCTGACAAACAGCTTTCCAGGCTAGCCCCTTCTGCCTGCCTGCTATCTGCAGACGTACACAGCTTCGGAGCAGGGCTGCGAAAGGTGCCTGGCAGGGACACCACCATTCCCAGGCTACGTTTCAAGTTTGAGGTGGCAAGACAAGCAAGCAGCTCCAATCTCTGTGCCTCTGTGCGAGCAGTGCCATGGGCAGATGAGGCTGAGCAACAGCTTTCCAGGCTAGCCCCTTCTGCCTGCCTGCTATCTGCAGACGTTCGCACTTTCGAATCACGGCGGCGAAAGGAGCCTGGCAGGGACACCACCATTCCCAGGTTACGTTTCAAGTTTGAGGTGGCAAGACAAGCAAGCAGCCCCAGTCTCTGTGCCTCTGTGCGAGCAGTGCCATGGGCAGATGAGGCTGACAAACAGCTTTCCAGGCTAGCCCCTTCTGCCTGCCAGCTATCTGCAGACGTTCGCACTTTCGGAGCAGGGCTGCGAAAGGAGCCTGGCAGGGACCCCCCCTTCCCAGGCTACATTTGAAGTTTGAGGTGGCAAGACAAGCAAGCAGCCCCAGTCTCTGTGCCTCTGTGCGAGCAGTGCCATGGGCAGATGAGGCTGACAAACAGCTTTCCAGGCTAGCCCCTTCTGCCTGCCAGCTATCTGCAGACGCTCGCTCTTTCGGAGCAGGGCTGCGAAAGGAGCCTGGCAGGGTCCCCCCCCTTCCCAGGCTACGTATGAAGTTTGAGGTGGCAAGACAAGCAAGCAGCCCCAGTCTCTGTGCCTCTGTGCGAGCAGTGCCATGGGCAGATGAGGCTGAGCAACAGCTTTCCAGGCTAGCCCCTTCTGCCTGCCAGCTATCTGCAGATGTTCGCACTTTCAGAGCAGGGCTGAGACAGGAGCCTGCAGCTACGCCGCCATTCCCAGACTACGCTTGAAGTTTGAGGTGGCAAGACAAGCAAGCAGCCCCAGTCTCTGTGCCTCTGTGCGAGCAGTGCCATGGGCGGATGAGGCTGACAAACAGCTTTCCTGGCTAGCCCCTTCTGCCTGCCAGCTATCTGCAGACGTTCACACTTTCGGAGCAGGGCTGCGAAAGGAGCCTGGCAGGGACACCACCATTCCCAGGCTACGTTTCAAGTTTGAGGTGGCAAGACAAGCAAGCAGCCCCAGTCTCTGTGCCTCTGTGCGAGCAGTGCCATGGGCAGATGAGGCTGACAAACAGCTTTCCAGGCTAGCACCTTCTGCCTGCCAGCTATCTGCAGACGTTCACACTTTTGCAGCAGGGCTGCGAAAGGAGCCTGGCAGGGACAGCACCATGCACAGCAACGCTTCACGTTTGAGGTGGCAAGACAAGCAAGCAGCCCCAGTCTCTGTGCCTCTATGCGAGCAGTGCCATGGGCAGATGAGGCTGACAAACAGCTTTCCAGGCTAGCCCCTTCTGCCTGCCAGCTATCTGCAGACGTTCACACTTTCGCAGCAGTGCTGCGAAAGAAGCCTGGCAAGGACACCACCAATCCCAGGCTACATTTGAAGTTTGAGGTGGCAAGACAAGCAAGCAGCCCCAGTCTCTGTGCCTCTGTGCGAGCAGTGCCATGGGCAGATGAGGCTGACAAACAGCTTTCCAGGCTAGCCCCTTCTGCCTGCCAGCTATCTGCAGACGCTCGCTCTTTCGGAGCAGGGCTGCGAAAGGAGCCTGGCAGGGTCCCCCCCCTTCCCAGGCTACGTATGAAGTTTGAGGTGGCAAGACAAGCAAGCAGCCCCAGTCTCTGTGCCTCTGTGCGAGCAGTGCCATGGGCAGATGAGGCTGAGCAACAGCTTTCCAGGCTAGCCCCTTCTGCCTGCCAGCTATCTGCAGATGTTCGCACTTTCAGAGCAGGGCTGAGACAGGAGCCTGCAGCTACGCCGCCATTCCCAGACTACGCTTGAAGTTTGAGGTGGCAAGACAAGCAAGCAGCCCCAGTCTCTGTGCCTCTGTGCGAGCAGTGCCATGGGCGGATGAGGCTGACAAACAGCTTTCCTGGCTAGCCTTTTCTGCCTGCCAGCTATCTGCAGACGTTCACACTTTCGGAGCAGGGCTGCGAAAGGAGCCTGGCAGGGACACCACCATTCCCAGGCTACGTTTCAAGTTTGAGGTGGCAAGACAAGCAAGCAGCCCCAGTCTCTGTGCCTCTGTGCGAGCAGTGCCATGGGCAGATGAGGCTGACAAACAGCTTTCCAGGCTAGCACCTTCTGCCTGCCAGCTATCTGCAGACGTTCACACTTTTGCAGCAGGGCTGCGAAAGGAGCCTGGCAGGGACAGCACCATGCACAGCAACGCTTCACGTTTGAGGTGGCAAGACAAGCAAGCAGCCCCAGTCTCTGTGCCTCTATGCGAGCAGTGCCATGGGCAGATGAGGCTGACAAACAGCTTTCCAGGCTAGCCCCTTCTGCCTGCCAGCTATCTGCAGACGTTCACACTTTCGCAGCAGTGCTGCGAAAGAAGCCTGGCAAGGACACCACCAATCCCAGGCTACATTTGAAGTTTGAGGTGGCAAGACAAGCAAGCAGCCCCAGTCTCTGTGCCTCTGTGCGAGCAGTGCCATGGGCCGATGAGGCTGTCAAAGAGCTTTCCAGGCTAGCCCCTTCTGCGTGCCTGCTATCTGCAGACGTTCGCACTTTCGGAGCAGGGCTGCGAAAGGAGCCTGGCATGGACACCACCATTCCCAAGCTACGTTTCAAGTTTGAGGTGGCAAGACAAGCGAGCAGCCCCAGTCTCTGTGCCTCTGTGCGAGCAGTGCCATGGGCAGATGAGGCTGAGCAACAGCTTTCCAGGCTAGCCCCTTCTGCCTGCCAGCTATCCGCAGACGTTCGCACTTTCGGAGCAGGGCTGCGAAAGGAGCCTGGCAGGGTCCCCCCCCTTCCCAGGCTACATTTGAAGTTTGAGGTGGCTAGACAAGCAAGCAGCCCCAGTCTCTGTGCCTCTGTGCGAGCAGTGCCATGGGCCGATGAGGCTGACAAACAGCTTTCCAGGCTAGCCCCTTCTGCCTGCCAGCTATCTACAGACGTTCGTACTTTCGCAGCAGGGCTGCGAAAGGAGCCTGGCAGGGACACCACCATTCCCAAGCTGCGCTTCACGTTTGAGGTGGCAAGACAAGCAAGCAGCCCCAGTCTCTGTGCCTCTGTGCGAGCAGTGCCATGGGCAGATGAGGCTGACAAACAGCTTTCCAGACTAGCCCCTTCTGCCTGCCAGCTATCTGCAGACATTCCAACTTTCGGAGCAGGGCTGCGAAAGGAGCCTGGCAGGGACCCCCCCTTCCCAGGCTACATTTGAAGTTTGAGGTGGCAAGACAAGCAAGCAGCCCCAGTCTCTGTGCCTCTGTGCGAGCAGTGCCATGGGCAGATGAGGCTGACAAACGGCTTTCCAGGTTAGCCCCTTCTGCCTGCCAGCTATCTGCAGACGTTCGCACTTTCGGAGCGGGGCTCCGCAAGGAGCCTGGCAGGGACACCACCATTCCCAGGCTACGTTTCAAGTTTGAGGTTGCAAGAAAAGCGAGCAGCCTCAGTCTCTGTGCCTCTGTGCGAGCAGTGCCATGGGCAGATGAGGCTGAGCAACAGCTTTCCAGGCTAGCCCCTTCTACCTTCCAGCTATCTACAGACATTCATACTTTCGCAGCAGGGCTGCGAAAGGAGCCTGGCAGGGACACCACCATTCCCATGCTGCGCTGCACGTTTGAGGTGGCAAGACAAGCAAGCAGCCCCAGTCTCTGTGCCTCTGTGCGAGCAGTGCCATGGGCAGATGAGGCTGACAAACAGCTTTCCAGACTAGCCCCTTCTGCCTGCCAGCTATCTGCAGACGTTCCCACTTTCGGAGCAGTGCTGCGAAAGAAGCCTGGCAAGGACACCACCATTCCCAGGCTACATTTGAAGTTTGAGGTGGCAAGACAAGCAAGCAGCCCCAGTCTCTGTGCCTCTGTGCGAGCAGTGCCATGGGCCGATGAGGCTGACAAACAGCTTTCCAGGCTAGCCCCTTCTGCCTGCCTGCTATCTGCAGACGTTCGCACTTTCGGAGCAGGGCTGCGAAAGGAGCCTGGCAGGGACACCACCACCATTCTCAGACTACGTTTCAAGTTTGAGGTGGCAAGACAAGCAAGCAGCCCCAGTCTCTGTGCCTCTGTGCGAGCAGTGCCATGGGCAGATGAGGCTGAGCAACAGCTTTCCAGGCTAGCCCCTTCTGCCTGCCAGCTATCCGCAGACGTTCGCACTTTCGGAGCAGGGCTGCGAAAGGAGCCTGGCAGGGACACCACCATTCCCAGGCTACGTTTCAAGTTTGAGGTGGCAAGACAAGCAAGCAGCCCCCGTCTCTGTGCCAATGTGCGAGCAGTGCCATGGGCCGATGAGGCTGACAAACAGCTTTCCAGGCTAGCCCCTTCTGCCTGCCAGCTATCTGCAGACATTCCAACTTTCGGAGCAGGGCTGCGAAAGGAGCCTGGCAGGGACACCACCATTCCCAGGCTACGTTTCAAGTTTGAGGTGGCAAGACAAGCAAGCAGCCCCAGTCTCTGTGCCTCTGTGCGAGCAGTGCCATGGGCAGATGAGGCTGACAAACAGCTTTCCAGACTAGCCCCTTCTGCCTGCCAGCTATCTGCAGACGTTCGCACTTTTGGAGCAGGGCTGCGAAAGGAGCCTGGCAGGGACCCCCCCTTCCCAGGCTACATTTGAAGTTTGAGGTGGCAAGACAAGCAAGCAGCCCCAGTCTCTGTGCCTCTGTGCGAGCAGTGCCATGGGCAGATGAGGCTGAGCAACAGCTTTCCAGGCTAGCCCCTTCTGCCTGCCAGCTATCTGCAGACGTTCGCACTTTCGGAGCAGGGCTGCGAAAGGAGCCTGGCAGGGACCCCCCCTTCCCAGGCTACATTTGAAGTTTGAGGTGGCAAGACAAGCAAGCAGCCCCAGTCTCTGTGCCTCTGTGCGAGCAGTGCCATGGGCAGATGAGGCTGACAAACGGCTTTCCAGGCTAGCCCCTTCTGCCTGCCAGCTATCTGCAGACGTTCGCACTTTCGGAGCAGGGCTGCGAAAGGAGCCTGGCAGGGACACCACCATTCCCAGGCTACGTTTCAAGTTTGAGGTGGCAAGAAAAGCGAGCAGCCCCAGTCTCTGTGCCTCTGTGCGAGCAGTGCCATGGGCAGATGAGGCTGAGCAACAGCTTTCCAGGCTAGCCCCTTCTACCCGCCAGCTATCTACAGACATTCATACTTTCGCAGCAGGGCTGCGAAAGGAGCCTGGCAGGGACACCAGCATTCCCATGCTGCGCTGCACGTGTGACGTGGCAAGACAAGCAAGCAGCCCCAGTCTCTGTGCCTCTGTGCGAGCAGTGCCATGGGCAGATGAGGCTGACAAACAGCTTTCCAGACTAGCCCCTTCTGCCTGCCAGCTATCTGCAGACATTCCAACTTTCGGAGCAGGGCTGCGAAAGGAGCCTGGCAGGGACACCACCATTCCCAGGCTACGCTTGAAGTTTGAGGTGGCAAGACAAGCAAGCAGCCCCAGTCTCTGTGCCTCTGTGCGAGCAGTGCCATGGGCAGATGAGGCTGAGCAACAGCTTTCCAGGCTAGCCCCTTCTGCCTGCCAGCTATCTGCAGACGTTCGCACTTTCGGAGCAGGGCTGCGAAAGGAGCCTGGCAGGGACCCCCCCTTCCCAGGCTACATTTGAAGTTTGAGGTGGCAAGACAAGCAAGCAGCCCCAGTCTCTGTGCCTCTGTGCGAGCAGTGCCATGGGCAGATGAGGCTGACAAACGGCTTTTCAGGTTAGCCCCTTCTGCCTGCCAGCTATCTGCAGACGTTCGCACTTTCGGAGCAGGGCTGCGAAAGGAGCCTGGCAGGGACACCACCATTCCCAGGCTACGTTTCAAGTTTGAGGTTGCAAGAAAAGCGAGCAGCCCCAGTCTCTGTGCCTCTGTGCGAGCAGTGCCATGGGCAGATGAGGCTGACAAACAGCTTTCCAGGCTAGCCCCTTCTGCCTGCCAGCTATCTGCAGACGCTCGCTCTTTCGGAGCAGGGCTGCGAAAGGAGCCTGGCAGGGTCCCCCCCCTTCCCAGGCTACGTATGAAGTTTGAGGTGGCAAGACAAGCAAGCAGCCCCAGTCTCTGTGCCTCTGTGCGAGCAGTGCCATGGGCAGATGAGGCTGAGCAACAGCTTTCCAGGCTAGCCCCTTCTGCCTGCCAGCTATCTGCAGATGTTCGCACTTTCAGAGCAGGGCTGAGACAGGAGCCTGCAGCTACGCCGCCATTCCCAGGCTACATTTGAAGTTTGAGGTGGCAAGACAAGCAAGCAGCCCCAGTCTCTGTGCCTCTGTGCGAGCAGTGCCATGGGCAGATGAGGCTGACAAACAGCTTTCCTGGCTAGCCCCTTCTACCTGCCAGCTATCTGCAGACGTTCACACTTTCGGAGCAGGGCTGCGAAAGGAGCCTGGCAGGGACACCACCATTCCCAGGCTACGTTTCAAGTTTGAGGTGGCAAGACAAGCAAGCAGCCCCAGTCTCTGTGCCTCTGTGCGAGCAGTGCCATGGGCAGATGAGGCTGAGCAACAGCTTTCCAGGCTAGCCCCTTCTGGCTGCCAGCTATCTGCAGACGTTCACACTTTTGCAGCAGGGCTGCGAAAGGAGCCTGGCAGGGACAGCACCATGCCCAGCAACGCTTCACGTTTGAGGTGGCAAGACAAGCAAGCAGCCCCAGTCTCTGTGCCTCTGTGCGAGCAGTGCCATGGGCAGATGAGGCTGACAAACGGCTTTCCAGGTTAGCCCCTTCTGCCTGCCAGCTATCTGCAGACGTTCGCACTTTCGGAGCAGGGCTCCGAAAGGAGCCTGGCAGGGACACCACCATTCCCAAGCTACGTTTCAAGTTTGAGGTGGCAAGACAAGCGAGCAGCCCCAGTCTCTGTGCCTCTGTGCGAGCAGTGCCATGGGCAGATGAGGCTGACAAACAGCTTTCCAGGCTAGCCCCTTCTGCCTGCCAGCTATCCGCAGACGTTCGCACTTTCGGAGCAGGGCTGCGAAAGGAGCCTGGCAGGGTCCCCCCCCTTCCCAGGCTACATTTGAAGTTTGAGGTGGCTAGACAAGCAAGCAGCCCCAGTCTCTGTGCCTCTGTGCGAGCAGTGCCATGGGCCGATGAGGCTGACAAACAGCTTTCCAGGCTAGCCCCTTCTGCCTGCCAGCTATCTGCAGACGTTCGTACTTTCGCAGCAGGGCTGCGAAAGGAGCCTGGCAGGGACACCACCATTCCCAAGCTGCGCTTCACGTTTGAGGTGGCAAGACAAGCAAGCAGCCCCAGTCTCTGTGCCTCTGTGCGAGCAGTGCCATGGGCAGATGAGGCTGACAAACAGCTTTCCAGACTAGCCCCTTCTGCCTGCCAGCTATCTGCAGACATTCCAACTTTCGGAGCAGGGCTGCGAAAGGAGCCTGGCAGGGACACCACCATTCCCAGGCTAAATTTGAAGTTTGAGGTGGCAAGACAAGCAAGCAGCCCCAGTCTCTGTGCCTCTGTGCGAGCAGTGCCATGGGCAGATGAGGATGAGCAACAGCTTTCCAGGCTAGCCCCTTCTGCCTCCCAGCTATCTGCAGACGTTCGCACTTTCGCAGCAGGGCTGCGAAAGGAGCCTGGAAGGGACCCCCTCTTCCCAGGCTACATTTGAAGTTTGAGGTGGCAAGACAAGCAAGCAGCCCCAGTCTCTGTGCCTCTGTGCGAGCAGTGCCATGGTCAGATGAGGCTGAAAAACGGCTTTCCAGGTTAGCCCCTTCTGCCTGCCAGCTATCTGCAGACGTTCGCACTTTCGGAGCGGGGCTCCGCAAGGAGCCTGGCAGGGACACCACCATTCCCAGGCTAAATTTGAAGTTTGAGGTGGCAAGACAAGCAAGCAGCCCCAGTCTCTGTGCCTCTGTGCGAGCAGTGCCATGGGCAGATGAGGCTGAGCAACAGCTTTCCAGGCTAGCCCCTTCTGCCTGCCAGCTATCTGCAGACGTTCGCACTTTCGCAGCAGGGCTGCGAAAGGAGCCTGGAAGGGACCCCCCCTTCCCAGGCTACATTTGAAGTTTGAGGTGGCAAGACAAGCAAGCAGCCCCAGTCTCTGTGCCTCTGTGCGAGCAGTGCCATGGGCAGATGAGGCTGAAAAACGGCTTTCCAGGTTAGCCCCTTCTGCCTGCCAGCTATCTGCAGCCGTTTGCACTTTCAGAGCAGGGCTGCGAAAGGAGAATGGCAGGGACAGCACCATGCCCAGCAAGGCTTCATGTTTGAGGTGGCAAGACAAGCAAGCAGCCCCAGTCTCTGTGCCTCTGTGCGAGCAGTGCCATGGGCAGATGAGGCTGACAAACAGCTTTCCAGGCTAGCCCCTTCTGCCTGCCAGTTATCTGCAGACGTTCGCACTTTCGGAGCAGAGCTGCGAAAGGAGCCTGGCAGGGACACCACCATTCCCAGGCTACGTTTGAAGTTTGAGGTTGCAAGACAAGCGAGCAGCCCCAGTCTCTGTGCCTGTGTGCGAGCAGTGCCATGGGCAGATGAGGCTGAGCAACAGCTTTCCAGGCTAGCCCCTTCTGCCTGCCAGCTATCTGCAGACGTTCGCACTTTCGGAGCAGGGCTGCGAAAGGAGCCTGGCAGGGACACCACCATTCCCAGGCTAAATTTGAATTTTGAGGTGGCAAGACAAGCAAGCAGCCCCAGTCTCTGTGCCTCTGTGCGAGCAGTGCCATGGGCCGATGAGGCTGACAAACAGCTTTCCAGGCTAGCCCCTTCTGCCTGCCAGCTATCTGCAGACGTTCGCACTTTCGGAGCAGGGCTGCGAAAGGAGCCTGGCAGGGTCCCCCCCCTTCCCAGGCTAAATTTGAAGTTTGAGGTGGCAAGACAAGCAAGCAGCTCCAGTCTCTGTGCCTCTGTGCGAGCAGTGCCATGGGCAGATGAGGCTGAGCAACAGCTTTCCAGGCTAGCCCCTTCTGCCTGCCAGCTATCTGCAGACGTTCGCACTTTCGGAGCAGGGCTGTGAAAGGAGCCTGGCAGGGTCCCCCCCCTTCCCAGGCTACATTTGAAGTTTGAGGTGGCAAGACAAGGAAGCAGCCCCAGTGTCTGTGCCTCTGTGCGAGCAGTGCCATGGGCAGATGAGGCTGACAAACAGCTTTCCAGGCTAGCCCCTTCTGCCTGCCTGCTATCTGCAGACGTTCACACTTTCGGAGCAGGGCTGCGAAAGGCGCCTGGCAGGGACACCACCATTCCCAGGCTACGTTTCAAGTTTGAGGTGGCAAGACAAGCAAGCAGCCCCAGTCTCTGTGCCAATGTGCGAGCAGTGCCTTTGGCCGATGAGGCTGACAAACAGCTTTCCAGACTAGCCCCTTCTGCTTGCCTGCTATCTACAGACGTTCGCACTTTCGGAGCAGGGCTGCGAAAGGAGCCTGGCAGGGACACCACCATTCCCAGGCTACGTTTGAACTTTGAGGTGGCAAGACAAGCAAGCAGCCCCAGTCTCTGTGCCTCTGTGCGAGCAGTGCCATGGGAGATGAGGCTGAGCAACAGCTTTCCAGACTAGCCCCTTCTGCCTGCCTGCTATCTGCAGACGTTCGCACTTTCGGAGCAGGGCTGCGAAAGGAGCCTGGCAGGGACACCACCATTCCCAGGTTACGTTTGAAGTTTGAGGTGGCAAGACAAGCAAGCAGCCCCAGTCTCTGTGCCTCTGTGCGAGCAGTGCCATGGGCCGATGAGGCTGACAAACAGCTTTCCAGGCTAGCCCCTTCTGCCTGCCAGCTATCTGCAGACGTTCGCACTTTCGGAGCAGGGCTGCGAAAGGAGCCTGGCAGGGACCCCCCCTTCCCAGGCTACATTTGAAGTTTGAGGTGGCAAGACAAGCAAGCAGCCCCAGTCTCTGTGCCTCTGTGCGAGCAGTGCCATGGGCAGATGAGGCTGAGCAACAGTTTTCCAGGCTAGCCCCTTCTGCCTGCCTGCTATCTGCAGACGTTCGCACTTTTGGAGCAGGGCTGCGAAAGGAGCCTGGCAGGGTCCCCCCCCTTCCCAGGCTACATTTGAAGTTTGACGTGGCAAGACAAGCAAGCAGCCCCAGTCTCTGTGCCTCTGTGCGAGCAGTGCCATGGGCAGATGAGGCTGAGCAACAGCTTTCCAGGCTAGCCCCTTTTGCCTGCCAGCTATCTGCAGATGTTCGCACTTTCAGAGCAGGGCTGAGAAAGGAGCCTGCAGGTACGCCGCCATTCCCAGACTACGCTTGAAGTTTGAGGTGGCAAGACAAGCAAGCAGCCCCAGTCTCTGTGCCTCTGTGCGAGCAGTGCCATGGGCCGATGAGGCTGACAGACAGCTTCCCTGGCTAGCTCCTTCTGCCTGCCAGCTATCTGCAGACGTTCACACTTTCGGAGCAGGGCTGCGAAAGGACCCTGGCAGGGACACCACCATTCCCAGGCTACGTTTCAAGTTTGAGGTGGCAAGACAATTAAGCAGCCCCAGTCTCTGTGCCTCTGTGCGAGCAGTGCCATGGGCAGATGAGGCTGAGCAACAGCTTTCCAGGCTAGCCCCTTCTGGCTGCCAGCTATCTGCAGACGTTCACACTTTCGCAGCAGGGCTGCGAAAGGAGCCTGGCAGGGACAGCACCATGCCCAGCAACGCTTCACGTTTGAGGTGGCAAGACAAGCAAGCAGCCCCAGTCTCTGTGCCTCTGTGCGAGCAGTGCCATGGGCAGATGAGGCTGACAAACAGCTTTCCAGGTTAGCCCCTTCTGCCTGCCAGCTATCTGCAGACGTTCGCACTTTCGGAGCAGGGCTGCGATAGGAGCCTTTCAGGGACACCACCATTCCCAGGCTACGTTTCAAGTTTGAGGTTGCAAGAAAAGCGAGCAGCCCCAGTCTCTGTGCCTCTGTGCGAGCAGTGCCATGGGCAGATGAGGCTGACAAACAGCTTTCCAGGCTAGCCCCTTCTACCTGCCAGCTATCTACAGACATTCATACTTTCGCAGCAGGGCTGCGAAAGGAGCCTGGCAGGGACACCACCATTCCCATGCTGCGCTGCACGTTTGACGTGGCAAGACAAGCAAGCAGCCCCAGTCTCTGTGCCTCTGTGCGAGCAGTGCCTTTGGCCGATGAGGCTGACAAACAGCTTTCCACGCTAGCCCCTTCTGCCTGCCAGCTATCTGCAGACGTTCGCACTTTCGGAGCAGGGCTGCGAAAGAAGCCTGGCAAGGACACAACCATTCCCAGGCTACATTTGAAGTTTGAGGTGGCAAGACAAGCAAGCAGCCCCAGTCTCTGTGCCTCTGTGCGAGCAGTGCCATGGGTCGATGAGGCTGAAAAACAGCTTTCCATACTAGCCCCTTCTGCCTGCCTGCTATCTGCAGACGTTCGCACTTTCGGAGCAGGGCTGCGAAAGGAGCCTGGCAGGGACACCACCATTCCCAAGCTACGTTTCAAGTTTGAGGTGGCAAGACTAGTGAGCAGCCCCAGTCTCTGTGCCTCTGTGTGAGCAGTGCCATGGGCAGATGAGGCTGAGCAACAGCTTTCCAGGCTAGCCCCTTCTGCCTGCCAGCTATCCGCAGACGTTCGCACTTTCGGAGCAGGGCTGCGAAAGGAGCCTGGCAGGGTCCCCCCCCTTCCCAGGCTACATTTGAAGTTTGAGGTGGCAAGACAAGCAAGCAGCCCCAGTCTCTGTGCCTCTGTGCGAGCAGTGCCATGGGCTGATGAGGCTGACAAACAGCTTTCCAGGCTAGCCCCTTCTGCCTGCCTGCTATCTGCAGACGTACACAGCTTCGGAGCAGGGCTGCGAAAGGTGCCTGGCAGGGACACCACCATTCCCAGGCTACGTTTCAAGTTTGAGGTGGCAAGACAAGCAAGCAGCTCCAGTCTCTGTGCCTCTGTGCGAGCAGTGCCATGGGCAGATGAGGCTGAGCAACAGCTTTCCAGGCTAGCCCCTTCTGCCTGCCTGCTATCTGCAGACGTTCGCACTTTCGAATCAGGGCGGCGAAAGGAGCCTGGCAGGGACACCACCATTCCCAGGTTACGTTTCAAGTTTGAGGTGGCAAGACAAGCAAGCAGCCCCAGTCTCTGTGCCTCTGTGCGAGCAGTGCCATGGGCAGATGAGGCTGACAAACAGCTTTCCAGGCTAGCCCCTTCTGCCTGCCAGCTATCTGCAGACGTTCGCACTTTTGGAGCAGGGCTGCGAAAGGAGCCTGGCAGGGACCCCCCCTTCCCAGGCTACATTTGAAGTTTGAGGTGGCAAGACAAGCAAGCAGCCCCAGTCTCTGTGCCTCTGTGCGAGCAGTGCCATGGGCAGATGAGGCTGACAAACGGCTTTTCAGGTTAGCCCCTTCTGCCTGCCAGCTATCTGCAGACGTTCGCACTTTCGGAGCAGGGCTCCGAAAGGAGCCTGGCAGGGACACCACCATTCCCAGGCTACGTTTCAAGTTTGAGGTTGCAAGAAAAGCGAGCAGCCCCAGTCTCTGTGCCTCTGTGCGAGCAGTGCCATGGGCAGATGAGGCTGACAAACAGCTTTCCAGGCTAGCCCCTTCTGCCTGCCAGCTATCTGCAGACGCTCGCTCTTTCGGAGCAGGGCTGCGAAAGGAGCCTGGCAGGGTCCCCCCCCTTCCCAGGCTACGTATGAAGTTTGAGGTGGCAAGACAAGCAAGCAGCCCCAGTCTCTGTGCCTCTGTGCGAGCAGTGCCATGGGCAGATGAGGCTGAGCAACAGCTTTCCAGGCTAGCCCCTTCTGCCTGCCAGCTATCTGCAGATGTTCGCACTTTCAGAGCAGGGCTGAGACAGGAGCCTGCAGCTACGCCGCCATTCCCAGACTACGCTTGAAGTTTGAGGTGGCAAGACAAGCAAGCAGCCCCAGTCTCTGTGCCTCTGTGCGAGCAGTGCCATGGGCAGATGAGGCTGACAAACAGCTTTCCTGGCTAGCCCCTTCTACCTGCCAGCTATCTGCAGACGTTCACACTTTCGGAGCAGGGCTGCGAAAGGAGCCTGGCAGGGACACCACCATTCCCAGGCTACGTTTCAAGTTTGAGGTGGCAAGACAAGCAAGCAGCCCCAGTCTCTGTGCCTCTGTGCGAGCAGTGCCATGGGCAGATGAGGCTGACAAACAGCTTTCCAGGCTAGCCCCTTCTGCCTGCCAGCTATCTGCAGACGTTCACACTTTTGCAGCAGGGCTGCGAAAGGAGCCTGGCAGGGACAGCACCATGCCCAGCAACGCTTCACGTTTGAGGTGGCAAGACAAGCAAGCAGCCCCAGTCTCTGTGCCTCTGTGCGAGCAGTGCCATGGGCAGATGAGGCTGACAAACGGCTTTCCAGGTTAGCCCCTTCTGCCTGCCAGCTATCTGCAGACGTTCGCACTTTCGGAGCAGGGCTCCGAAAGGAGCCTGGCAGGGACACCACCATTCCCAAGCTACGTTTCAAGTTTGAGGTGGCAAGACAAGCGAGCAGCCCCAGTCTCTGTGCCTCTGTGCGAGCAGTGCCATGGGCAGATGAGGCTGACAAACAGCTTTCCAGACTAGCCCCTTCTGCCTGCCAGCTATCTGCAGACATTCCAACTTTCGGAGCAGGGCTGCGAAAGGAGCCTGGCAGGGACACCACCATTCCCAGGCTAAATTTGAAGTTTGAGGTGGCAAGACAAGCAAGCAGCCCCAGTCTCTGTGCCTCTGTGCGAGCAGTGCCATGGGCAGATGAGGATGAGCAACAGCTTTCCAGGCTAGCCCCTTCTGCCTGCCAGCTATCTGCAGACGTTCGCACTTTCGCAGCAGGGCTGCGAAAGGAGCCTGGAAGGGACCCCCTCTTCCCAGGCTACATTTGAAGTTTGAGGTGGCAAGACAAGCAAGCAGCCCCAGTCTCTGTGCCTCTGTGCGAGCAGTGCCATGGGCAGATGAGGCTGAAAAACGGCTTTCCAGGTTAGCCCCTTCTGCCTGCCAGCTATCTGCAGACGTTCGCACTTTCGGAGCGGGGCTCCGCAAGGAGCCTGGCAGGGACACCACCATTCCCAGGCTAAATTTGAAGTTTGAGGTGGCAAGACAAGCAAGCAGCCCCAGTCTCTGTGCCTCTGTGCGAGCAGTGCCATGGGCAGATGAGGATGAGCAACAGCTTTCCAGGCTAGCCCCTTCTGCCTGCCAGCTATCTGCAGACGTTCGCACTTTCGCAGCAGGGCTGCGAAAGGAGCCTGGCAGGGACCCCCCCTTCCCAGGCTACATTTGAAGTTTGAGGTGGCAAGACAAGCAAGCAGCCCCAGTCTCTGTGCCTCTGTGCGAGCAGTGCCATGGGCAGATGAGGCTGAAAAACGGCTTTCCAGGTTAGCCCCTTCTGCCTGCCAGCTATCTGCAGACGTTCGCACTTTCGGAGCGGGGCTCCGCAAGGAGCCTGGCAGGGACACCACCATTCCCAGGCTACGTTTCAAGTTTGAGGTTGCAAGAAAAGCGAGCAGCCCCAGTCTCTGTGCCTCTGTGCGAGCAGTGCCATGGGCAGATGAGGCTGAGCAACAGCTTAACAGGCTAGCCCCTTCTACCTGCCAGCTATCTACAGACATTCATACTTTCGCAGCAGGGCTGCGAAAGGAGCCTGGCAGGGACACCACCATTCCCATGCTGCGCTGCACGTTTGACGTGGCAAGACAAGCAAGCAGCCCCAGTCTCTGTGCCTCTGTGCGAGCAGTGCCATGGGCAGATGAGGCTGACAAACAGCTTTCCAGACTAGCCCCTTCTGCCTGCCAGCTATCTGCAGACGTTCCCACTTTCGGAGCAGTGCTGCGAAAGAAGCCTGGCAAGGACACCACCATTCCCAGGCTACATTTGAAGTTTGAGGTGGCAAGACAAGCAAGCAGCCCCAGTCTCTGTGCCTCTGTGCGAGCAGTGCCATGGGCCGATGAGGCTGACAAACAGCTTTCCAGGCTAGCCCCTTCTGCCTGCCTGCTATCTGCAGACGTTCGCACTTTCGGAGCAGGGCTGCGAAAGGAGCCTGCCAGGGACACCACCACCATTCCCAGACTACGTTTCAAGTTTGAGGTGGCAAGACAAGCAAGCAGCCCCAGTCTCTGTGCCTCTGTGCGAGCAGTGCCATGGGCAGATGAGGCTGAGCAACAGCTTTCCAGGCTAGCCCCTTCTGCCTGCCAGCTATCCGCAGACGTTCGCACTTTCGGAGCAGGGCTGCGAAAGGAGCCTGGCAGGGACACCACCATTCCCAGGCTACGTTTAAAGTTTGAGGTGGCAAGACAAGCAAGCAGCCCCCGTCTCTGTGCCAATGTGCGAGCAGTGCCATGGGCCGATGAGGCTGACAAACAGCTTTCCAGGCTAGCCCCTTCTGCCTGCCAGCTATCTGCAGACATTCCAACTTTCGGAGCAGGGCTGCGAAAGGAGCCTGGCAGGGACACCACCATTCCCAGGCTTCGTTTGAAGTTTGACGTGGCAAGACAAGCAAGCAGCCCCAGTCTCTGTGCCTCTGTGCAAGCAGTGCCATGGGCAGATGAGGCTGACAAACAGCTTTCCAGACTAGCCCCTTCTGCCTGCCAGCTATCTGCAGACGTTCCCACTTTCGGAGCAGTGCTGCGAAAGAAGCCTGGCAAGGACACCACCATTCCCAGGCTACATTTGAAGTTTGAGGTGGCAAGACAAGCAAGCAGCCCCAGTCTCTGTGCCTCTGTGCGAGCAGTGCCATGGGCCGATGAGGCTGACAAACAGCTTTCCAGGCTAGCCCCTTCTGCCTGCCAGCTATCTGCAGACATTCCGACTTTCGGAGCAGGGCTGCGAAAGGAGCCTGGCAGGGACACCACCATTCCCAGGCTACGTTTGAAGTTTGAGGTGGCAAGACAAGCAAGCAGCCCCAGTCTCTGTGCCTCTGTGCGAGCAGTGCCATGGGCAGATGAGGCTGACAAACAGCTTTCCAGACTAGCCCCTTCTGCCTGCCAGCTATCTGCAGACGTTCGCACTTTCGGAGCAGGGCTGCGAAAGGAGCCTGGCAGGGACCCCCCCTTCCCAGGCTACATTTGAAGTTTGAGGTGGCAAGACAAGCAAGCAGCCCCAGTCTCTGTGCCTCTGTGCGAGCAGTGCCATGGGCAGATGAGGCTGAGAAACAGCTTTCCAGGCTAGCCCCTTCTGCCTGCCTGCTATCTGCAGACGTTCGCACTTTCGGAGCAGGGCTGTGATAGGAGCCTGGCAGGGACCCCCCCTTCCCAGGCTACATTTGAAGTTTGAGGTGGCAAGACAAGCAAGCAGCCCCAGTCTCTGTGCCTCTGTGCGAGCAGTGCCATGGGCAGATGAGGCTGACAAACGGCTTTCCAGACTAGCCCCTTCTGCCTGCCAGCTATCTGCAGACGTTCGCACTTTCGGAGCAGGGCTGCGAAAGGAGCCTGGCAGGGACACCACCATTCCCAGGCTACGTTTCAAGTTTGAGGTTGCAAGAAAAGCGAGCAGCCCCAGTCTCTGTGCCTCTGTGCGAGCAGTGCCATGGGCAGATGAGGCTGAGCAACAGCTTTCCAGGCTAGCCCCTTCTACCTGCCAGCTATCTACAGACATTCATACTTTCGCAGCAGGGCTGCGAAAGGAGCCTGGCAGGGACACCACCATTCCCATGCTGCGCTGCACGTTTGACGTGGCAAGACAAGCAAGCAGCCCCAGTCTCTGTGCCTCTGTGCGAGCAGTGCCATGGGCAGATGAGGCTGACAAACAGCTTTCCAGACTAGCCCCTTCTGCCTGCCAGCTATCTGCAGACATTCCAACTTTCGGAGCAGGGCTGCGAAAGGAGCCTGGCAGGGACACCACCATTCCCAGGCTACGCTTGAAGTTTGAGGTGGCAAGACAAGCAAGCAGCCCCAGTCTCTGTGCCTCTGTGCGAGCAGTGCCATGGGCAGATGAGGCTGACAAACAGCTTTCCAGGCTAGCCCCTTCTGCCTGCCAGCTATCTGCAGACGTTCGCACTTTCGGAGCAGGGCTGCGAAAGGAGCCTGGCAGGGACCCCCCCTTCCCAGGCTACATTTGAAGTTTGAGGTGGCAAGACAAGCAAGTAGCCCCAGTCTCTGTGCCTCTGTGCGAGCAGTGCCATGGGCAGATGAGGCTGAGCAACAGCTTTCCAGGCTAGCCCCTTCTGCCTGCCAGCTATCCGCAGACGTTCGCAATTTCGGAGCAGGGCTGCGAAAGGAGCCTGGCAGGGTCCCCCCCCTTCCCAGGCTACATTTGAAGTTTGAGGTGGCTAGACAAGCAAGCAGCCCCAGTCTCTGTGCCTCTGTGCGAGCAGTGCCATGGGCCGATGAGGCTGACAAACAGCTTTCCAGGCTAGCCCCTTCTGCCTGCCAGCTATCTACAGACGTTCGTACTTTCGCAGCAGGGCTGCGAAAGGAGCCTGGCAGGGACACCACCATTCCCAAGCTGCGCTTCACGTTTCAGGTGGCAAGACAAGCAAGCAGCCCCAGTCTCTGTGCCTCTGTGCGAGCAGTGCCATGGGCAGATGAGGCTGACAAACAGCTTTCCAGACTAGCCCCTTCTGCCTGCCAGCTATCTGCAGGCATTCCAACTTTCGGAGCAGGGCTGCGAAAGGAGCCTGGCAGGGACACCACCATTCACAGGCTAAATTTGAAGTTTGAGGTGGCAAGACAAGCAAGCAGCCCCAATCTCTGTGCCTCTGTGCGAGCAGTGCCATGGGCAGATGAGGCTGAAAAACGGCTTTCCAGGTTAGCCCCTTCTGCCTGCCAGCTATCTGCAGACGTTCGCACTTTCGGAGCGGGGCTCCGCAAGGAGCCTGGCAGGGACACCACCATTCCCAGGCTACGTTTCAAGTTTGAGGTTGCAAGAAAAGCGAGCAGCCCCAGTCTCTGTGCCTCTGTGCGAGCAGTGCCATGGGCAGATGAGGCTGAGCAACAGCTTAACAGGCTAGCCCCTTCTACCTGCCAGCTATCTACAGACATTCATACTTTCGCAGCAGGGCTGCGAAAGGAGCCTGGCAGGGACACCACCATTCCCATGCTGCGCTGCACGTTTGACGTGGCAAGACAAGCAAGCAGCCCCAGTCTCTGTGCCTCTGTGCGAGCAGTGCCATGGGCAGATGAGGCTGACAAACAGCTTTCCAGACTAGCCCCTTCTGCCTGCCAGCTATCTGCAGACGTTCCCACTTTCGGAGCAGTGCTGTGAAAGAAGCCTGGCAAGGACACCACCATTCCCAGGCTACATTTGAAGTTTGAGGTGGCAAGACAAGCAAGCAGCCCCAGTCTCTGTGCCTCTGTGCGAGCAGTGCCATGGGCCGATGAGGCTGACAAACAGCTTTCCAGGCTAGCCCCTTCTGCCTGCCTGCTATCTGCAGACGTTCGCACTTTCGGAGCAGGGCTGCGAAAGGAGCCTGGCAGGGACACCACCACCATTCCCAGACTACGTTTCAAGTTTGAGGTGGCAAGACAAGCAAGCAGCCCCAGTCTCTGTGCCTCTGTGCGAGCAGTGCCATGGGCACATGAGGCTGAGCAACAGCTTTCCAGGCTAGCCCCTTCTGCCTGCCAGCTATCCGCAGACGTTCGCACTTTCGGAGCAGGGCTGCGAAAGGAGCCTGGCAGGGACACCACCATTCCCAGGCTACGTTTCAAGTTTGAGGTGGCAAGACAAGCAAGCAGCCCCCGTCTCTGTGCCCATGTGCGAGCAGTGCCATGGGCCGATGAGGCTGACAAACAGCTTTCCAGGCTAGCCCCTTCTGCCTGCCAGCTATCTGCAGACATTCCAACTTTCGGAGCAGGGCTGCGAAAGGAGCCTGGCAGGGACACCACCATTCCCAGGCTACGTTTGAAGTTTGAGGTGGCAAGACAAGCAAGCAGCCCCAGTCTCTGTGCCTCTGTGCGAGCAGTGCCATGGGCAGATGAGGCTGACAAACAGCTTTCCAGGCTAGCCCCTTCTGCCTGCCAGCTATCTGCAGACATTCCAACTTTCGGAGCAGGGCTGCGAAAGGAGCCTGGCAGGGACACCACCATTCCCAGGCTACGCTTGAAGTTTGAGGTGGCAAGACAAGCAAGCAGCCCCAGTCTCTGTGCCTCTGTGCGAGCAGTGCCATGGGCAGATGAGGCTGAGCAACAGCTTTCCAGGCTAGCCCCTTCTGCCTGCCAGCTATCTGCAGACGTTCGCACTTTCGGAGCAGGGCTGCGAAAGGAGCCTGCCAGGGACATCCCCCTTCCCAGGCTACATTTGAAGTTTGAGGTGGCAAGACAAGCAAGCAGCCCCAGTCTCTGTGCCTCTGTGCGAGCAGTGCCATGGGCAGATGAGGCTGACAAACGGCTTTCCAGGTTAGCCCCTTCTGCCTGCCAGCTATCTGCAGACGTTCGCACTTTCGGAGCAGGGCTGCGAAAGGAGCCTGGCAGGGACATCACCATTCCCAGGCTACGTTTCAAGTTTGAGGTTGCAAGAAAAGCGAGCAGCCCCAGTCTCTGTGCCTCTGTGCGAGCAGTGCCATGGGCAGATGAGGCTGAGCAACAGCTTAACAGGCTAGCCCCTTCTACCTGCCAGCTATCTACAGACATTCATACTTTCGCAGCAGGGCTGCGAAAGGAGCCTGGCAGGGACACCACCATTCCCATGCTGCGCTGCACGTTTGACGTGGCAAGACAAGCAAGCAGCCCCAGTCTCTGTGCCTCTGTGCGAGCAGTGCCATGGGCAGATGAGGCTGACAAACAGCTTTCCAGACTAGCCCCTTCTGCCTGCCAGCTATCTGCAGACGTTCCCACTTTCGGAGCAGTGCTGCGAAAGAAGCCTGGCAAGGACACCACCATTCCCAGGCTACATTTGAAGTTTGAGGTGGCAAGACAAGCAAGCAGCCCCAGTCTCTGTGCCTCTGTGCGAGCAGTGCCATGGGCCGATGAGGCTGACAAACAGCTTTCCAGGCTAGCCCCTTCTGCCTGCCTGCTATCTGCAGACGTTCGCACTTTCGGAGCAGGGCTGCGAAAGGAGCCTGGCAGGGACACCACCACCATTCCCAGACTACGTTTCAAGTTTGAGGTGGCAAGACAAGCAAGCAGCCCCAGTCTCTGTGCCTCTGTGCGAGCAGTGCCATGGGCACATGAGGCTGAGCAACAGCTTTCCAGGCTAGCCCCTTCTGCCTGCCAGCTATCCGCAGACGTTCGCACTTTCGGAGCAGGGCTGCGAAAGGAGCCTGGCAGGGACACCACCATTCCCAGGCTACGTTTCAAGTTTGAGGTGGCAAGACAAGCAAGCAGCCCCCGTCTCTGTGCCCATGTGCGAGCAGTGCCATGGGCCGATGAGGCTGACAAACAGCTTTCCAGGCTAGCCCCTTCTGCCTGCCAGCTATCTGCAGACATTCCAACTTTCGGAGCAGGGCTGCGAAAGGAGCCTGGCAGGGACACCACCATTCCCAGGCTACGTTTGAAGTTTGAGGTGGCAAGACAAGCAAGCAGCCCCAGTCTCTGTGCCTCTGTGCGAGCAGTGCCATGGGCAGATGAGGCTGACAAACAGCTTTCCAGACTAGCCCCTTCTGCCTGCCAGCTATCTGCAGACATTCCAACTTTCGGAGCAGGGCTGCGAAAGGAGCCTGGCAGGGACACCACCATTCCCAGGCTACGCTTGAAGTTTGAGGTGGCAAGACAAGCAAGCAGCCCCAGTCTCTGTGCCTCTGTGCGAGCAGTGCCATGGGCAGATGAGGCTGAGCAACAGCTTTCCAGGCTAGCCCCTTCTGCCTGCCAGCTATCTGCAGACGTTCGCACTTTCGGAGCAGGGCTGCGAAAGGAGCCTGCCAGGGACATCCCCCTTCCCAGGCTACATTTGAAGTTTGAGGTGGCAAGACAAGCAAGCAGCCCCAGTCTCTGTGCCTCTGTGCGAGCAGTGCCATGGGCAGATGAGGCTGACAAACGGCTTTCCAGGTTAGCCCCTTCTGCCTGCCAGCTATCTGCAGACGTTCGCACTTTCGGAGCAGGGCTGCGAAAGGAGCCTGGCAGGGACATCACCATTCCCAGGCTACGTTTCAAGTTTGAGGTTGCAAGAAAAGCGAGCAGCCCCAGTCTCTGTGCCTCTGTGCGAGCAGTGCCATGGGCAGATGAGGCTGAGCAACAGCTTTCCAGGCTAGCCCCTTCTACCTGCCAGCTATCTACAGACATTCATACTTTCGGAGCAGGGCTGCGAAAGGAGCCTGGCAGGGACACCACCATTCCCATGCTGCGCTGCACGTTTGACGTGGCAAGACAAGCAAGCAGCCCCAGTCTCTGTGCCTCTGTGCGAGCAGTGCCATGGGCAGATGAGGCTGACAAACAGCTTTCCAGACTAGCCCCTTCTGCCTGCCAGCTATCTGCAGACGTTCGCACTTTCGGAGCAGGGCTGCGAAAGGAGCCTGGCAGGGACCCCCCCTTCCCAGGCTACATTTGAAGTTTGAGGTGGCAAGACAAGCAAGCAGCCCCAGTCTCTGTGCCTCTGTGCGAGCAGTGCCATGGGCTGATGAGGCTGACAAACAGCTTTCCAGGCTAGCCCCTTCTGCCTGCCAGCTATCTGCAGACGTTCGCATTTTCGGAGCAGGGCTGTGATAGGAGCCTGGCAGGGACCCCCCCTTCCCAGGCTACATTTGAAGTTTGAGGTGGCAAGACAAGCAAGCAGCCCCAGTCTCTGTGCCTCTGTGCGAGCAGTGCCATGGGCAGATGAGGCTGACAAACGGCTTTCCAGACTAGCCCCTTCTGCCTGCCAGCTATCTGCAGACGTTCGCACTTTCGGAGCAGGGCTGCGAAAGGAGCCTGGCAGGGACACCACCATTCCCAGGCTACGTTTCAAGTTTGAGGTTGCAAGAAAAGCGAGCAGCCCCAGTCTCTGTGCCTCTGTGCGAGCAGTGCCATGGGCAGATGAGGCTGAGCAACAGCTTTCCAGGCTAGCCCCTTCTACCTGCCAGCTATCTACAGACATTCATACTTTCGCAGCAGGGCTGCGAAAGGAGCCTGGCAGGGACACCACCATTCCCAGGCTACGTTTCAAGTTTGAGGTGGCAAGACAAGCAAGCAGCCCCCGTCTCTGTGCCCATGTGCGAGCAGTGCCATGGGCCGATGAGGCTGACAAACAGCTTTCCAGGCTAGCCCCTTCTGCCTGCCAGCTATCTGCAGACATTCCAACTTTCGGAGCAGGGCTGCGAAAGGAGCCTGGCAGGGACACCACCATTCCCAGGCTACGTTTGAAGTTTGAGGTGGCAAGACAAGCAAGCAGCCCCAGTCTCTGTGCCTCTGTGCGAGCAGTGCCATGGGCAGATGAGGCTGACAAACAGCTTTCCAGACTAGCCCCTTCTGCCTGCCAGCTATCTGCAGACATTCCAACTTTCGGAGCAGGGCTGCGAAAGGAGCCTGGCAGGGACACCACCATTCCCAGGCTACGCTTGAAGTTTGAGGTGGCAAGACAAGCAAGCAGCCCCAGTCTCTGTGCCTCTGTGCGAGCAGTGCCATGGGCAGATGAGGCTGAGCAACAGCTTTCCAGGCTAGCCCCTTCTGCCTGCCAGCTATCTGCAGACGTTCGCACTTTCGGAGCAGGGCTGCGAAAGGAGCCTGCCAGGGACATCCCCCTTCCCAGGCTACATTTGAAGTTTGAGGTGGCAAGACAAGCAAGCAGCCCCAGTCTCTGTGCCTCTGTGCGAGCAGTGCCATGGGCAGATGAGGCTGACAAACGGCTTTCCAGGTTAGCCCCTTCTGCCTGCCAGCTATCTGCAGACGTTCGCACTTTCGGAGCAGGGCTGCGAAAGGAGCCTGGCAGGGACATCACCATTCCCAGGCTACGTTTCAAGTTTGAGGTTGCAAGAAAAGCGAGCAGCCCCAGTCTCTGTGCCTCTGTGCGAGCAGTGCCATGGGCAGATGAGGCTGAGCAACAGCTTTCCAGGCTAGCCCCTTCTACCTGCCAGCTATCTACAGACATTCATACTTTCGGAGCAGGGCTGCGAAAGGAGCCTGGCAGGGACACCACCATTCCCATGCTGCGCTGCACGTTTGACGTGGCAAGACAAGCAAGCAGCCCCAGTCTCTGTGCCTCTGTGCGAGCAGTGCCATGGGCCGATGAGGCTGACAAACAGCTTTCCAGGCTAGCCCCTTCTGCCTGCCAGCTATCTGCAGACATCCCAACTTTCGGAGCAGGGCTGCGAAAGGAGCCTGGCAGGGACACCACCATTCCCAGGCTACGTTTGAAGTTTGAGGTGGCAAGACAAGCAAGCAGCCCCAGTCTCTGTGCCTCTGTGCGAGCAGTGCCATGGGCAGATGAGGCTGACAAACAGCTTTCCAGACTAGCCCCTTCTGCCTGCCAGCTATCTGCAGACGTTCGCACTTTCGGAGCAGGGCTGCGAAAGGAGCCTGGCAGGGACCCCCCCTTCCCAGGCTACATTTGAAGTTTGAGGTGGCAAGACAAGCAAGCAGCCCCAGTCTCTGTGCCTCTGTGCGAGCAGTGCCATGGGCAGATGAGGCTGAGCAACAGCTTTCCAGGCTAGCCCCTTCTGCCTGCCAGCTATCTGCAGACGTTCGCATTTTCGGAGCAGGGCTGTGATAGGAGCCTGGCAGGGACCCCCCCTTCCCAGGCTACATTTGAAGTTTGAGGTGGCAAGACAAGCAAGCAGCCCCAGTCTCTGTGCCTCTGTGCGAGCAGTGCCATGGGCAGATGAGGCTGACAAACGGCTTTCCAGACTAGCCCCTTCTGCCTGCCAGCTATCTGCAGACGTTCGCACTTTCGGAGCAGGGCTGCGAAAGGAGCCTGGCAGGGACACCACCATTCCCAGGCTACGTTTGAAGTTTGAGGTTGCAAGACAAGCGAGCAGCCCCAGTCTCTGTGCCTCTGTGCGAGCAGTGCCATGGGCAGATGAGGCTGAGCAACAGCTTTCCAGGCTAGCCCCTTCTACCTGCCAGCTATCTACAGACATTCATACTTTCGCAGCAGGGCTGCGAAAGGAGCCTGGCAGGGACACCACCATTCCCATGCTGCGCTGCACGTTTGACGTGGCAAGACAAGCAAGCAGCCCCAGTCTCTGTGCCTCTGTGCGAGCAGTGCCATGGGCAGATGAGGCTGACAAACAGCTTTCCAGACTAGCCCCTTCTGCCTGCCAGCTATCTGCAGACGTTCGCACTTTCGGAGCAGGGCTGCGAAAGGAGCCTGGCAGGGACCCCCCCTTCCCAGGCTACATTTGAAGTTTGAGGTGGCAAGACAAGCAAGCAGCCCCAGTCTCTGTGCCTCTGTGCGAGCAGTGCCATGGGCAGATGAGGCTGACAAACAGCTTTCCAGGCTAGCCCCTTCTGCCTGCCAGCTATCTGCAGACGTTCGCATTTTCGGAGCAGGGCTGTGATAGGAGCCTGGCAGGGACCCCCCCTTCCCAGGCTACATTTGAAGTTTGAGGTGGCAAGACAAGCAAGCAGCCCCAGTCTCTGTGCCTCTGTGCGAGCAGTGCCATGGGCAGATGAGGCTGACAAACGGCTTTCCAGACTAGCCCCTTCTGCCTGCCAGCTATCTGCAGACGTTCGCACTTTCGGAGCAGGGCTGCGAAAGGAGCCTGGCAGGGACACCACCATTCCCAGGCTACGTTTCAAGTTTGAGGTTGCAAGAAAAGCGAGCAGCCCCAGTCTCTGTGCCTCTGTGCGAGCAGTGCCATGGGCAGATGAGGCTGAGCAACAGCTTTCCAGGCTAGCCCCTTCTACCTGCCAGCTATCTACAGACATTCATACTTTCGCAGCAGGGCTGCGAAAGGAGCCTGGCAGGGACACCACCATTCCCAGGCTACGTTTCAAGTTTGAGGTGGCAAGACAAGCAAGCAGCCCCCGTCTCTGTGCCCATGTGCGAGCAGTGCCATGGGCCGATGAGGCTGACAAACAGCTTTCCAGGCTAGCCCCTTCTGCCTGCCAGCTATCTGCAGACATTCCAACTTTCGGAGCAGGGCTGCGAAAGGAGCCTGGCAGGGACACCACCATTCCCAGGCTACGTTTGAAGTTTGAGGTGGCAAGACAAGCAAGCAGCCCCAGTCTCTGTGCCTCTGTGCGAGCAGTGCCATGGGCAGATGAGGCTGACAAACAGCTTTCCAGACTAGCCCCTTCTGCCTGCCAGCTATCTGCAGACATTCCAACTTTCGGAGCAGGGCTGCGAAAGGAGCCTGGCAGGGACACCACCATTCCCAGGCTACGCTTGAAGTTTGAGGTGGCAAGACAAGCAAGCAGCCCCAGTCTCTGTGCCTCTGTGCGAGCAGTGCCATGGGCAGATGAGGCTGAGCAACAGCTTTCCAGGCTAGCCCCTTCTGCCTGCCAGCTATCTGCAGACGTTCGCACTTTCGGAGCAGGGCTGCGAAAGGAGCCTGCCAGGGACATCCCCCTTCCCAGGCTACATTTGAAGTTTGAGGTGGCAAGACAAGCAAGCAGCCCCAGTCTCTGTGCCTCTGTGCGAGCAGTGCCATGGGCAGATGAGGCTGACAAACGGCTTTCCAGGTTAGCCCCTTCTGCCTGCCAGCTATCTGCAGACGTTCGCACTTTCGGAGCAGGGCTGCGAAAGGAGCCTGGCAGGGACATCACCATTCCCAGGCTACGTTTCAAGTTTGAGGTTGCAAGAAAAGCGAGCAGCCCCAGTCTCTGTGCCTCTGTGCGAGCAGTGCCATGGGCAGATGAGGCTGAGCAACAGCTTTCCAGGCTAGCCCCTTCTACCTGCCAGCTATCTACAGACATTCATACTTTCGGAGCAGGGCTGCGAAAGGAGCCTGGCAGGGACACCACCATTCCCATGCTGCGCTGCACGTTTGACGTGGCAAGACAAGCAAGCAGCCCCAGTCTCTGTGCCTCTGTGCGAGCAGTGCCATGGGCCGATGAGGCTGACAAACAGCTTTCCAGGCTAGCCCCTTCTGCCTGCCAGCTATCTGCAGACATCCCAACTTTCGGAGCAGGGCTGCGAAAGGAGCCTGGCAGGGACACCACCATTCCCAGGCTACGTTTGAAGTTTGAGGTGGCAAGACAAGCAAGCAGCCCCAGTCTCTGTGCCTCTGTGCGAGCAGTGCCATGGGCAGATGAGGCTGACAAACAGCTTTCCAGACTAGCCCCTTCTGCCTGCCAGCTATCTGCAGACGTTCGCACTTTCGGAGCAGGGCTGCGAAAGGAGCCTGGCAGGGACCCCCCCTTCCCAGGCTACATTTGAAGTTTGAGGTGGCAAGACAAGCAAGCAGCCCCAGTCTCTGTGCCTCTGTGCGAGCAGTGCCATGGGCAGATGAGGCTGAGCAACAGCTTTCCAGGCTAGCCCCTTCTGCCTGCCAGCTATCTGCAGACGTTCGCATTTTCGGAGCAGGGCTGTGATAGGAGCCTGGCAGGGACCCCCCCTTCCCAGGCTACATTTGAAGTTTGAGGTGGCAAGACAAGCAAGCAGCCCCAGTCTCTGTGCCTCTGTGCGAGCAGTGCCATGGGCAGATGAGGCTGACAAACGGCTTTCCAGACTAGCCCCTTCTGCCTGCCAGCTATCTGCAGACGTTCGCACTTTCGGAGCAGGGCTGCGAAAGGAGCCTGGCAGGGACACCACCATTCCCAGGCTACGTTTGAAGTTTGAGGTTGCAAGACAAGCGAGCAGCCCCAGTCTCTGTGCCTCTGTGCGAGCAGTGCCATGGGCAGATGAGGCTGAGCAACAGCTTTCCAGGCTAGCCCCTTCTACCTGCCAGCTATCTACAGACATTCATACTTTCGCAGCAGGGCTGCGAAAGGAGCCTGGCAGGGACACCACCATTCCCATGCTGCGCTGCACGTTTGACGTGGCAAGACAAGCAAGCAGCCCCAGTCTCTGTGCCTCTGTGCGAGCAGTGCCATGGGCAGATGAGGCTGACAAACAGCTTTCCAGACTAGCCCCTTCTGCCTGCCAGCTATCTGCAGACATTCCAACTTTCGGAGCAGGGCTGCGAAAGGAGCCTGGCAGGGACAGCACCATTCCCAGGCTACGCTTGAAGTTTGAGGTGGCAAGACAAGCAAGCAGCCCCAGTCTCTGTGCCTCTGTGCGAGCAGTGCCATGGGCAGATGAGGCTGAGCAACAGCTTTCCAGGCTAGCCCCTTCTGCCTGCCAGCTATCTGCAGACGTTCGCACTTTCGGAGCAGGGCTGCGAAAGGAGCCTGGCAGGGACCCCCCCTTCCCAGGCTACATTTGAAGTTTGAGGTGGCAAGACAAGCAAGCAGCCCCAGTCTCTGTGCCTCTGTGCGAGCAGTGCCATGGGCAGATGAGGCTGACAAACAGCTTTCCAGACTAGCCCCTTCTGCCTGCCAGCTATCTGCAGACGTTCCCACTTTCGGAGCAGTGCTGCGAAAGAAGCCTGGCAAGGACACCACCATTCCCAGGCTACATTTGAAGTTTGAGGTGGCAAGACAAGCAAGCAGCCCCAGTCTCTGTGCCTCTGTGCGAGCAGTGCCATGGGCCGATGAGGCTGACAAACAGCTTTCCAGGCTAGCCCCTTCTGCCTGCCTGCTATCTGCAGACGTTCGCACTTTCGGAGCAGGGCTGCGAAAGGAGCCTGGCAGGGACACCACCACCATTCCAAGGCTACGTTTCAAGTTTGAGGTGGCAAGACAAGCAAGCAGCCCCAGTCTCTGTGCCTCTGTGCGAGCAGTGCCATGGGCACATGAGGCTGAGCAACAGCTTTCCAGGCTAGCCCCTTCTGCCTGCCAGCTATCCGCAGACGTTCGCACTTTCGGAGCAGGGCTGCGAAAGGAGCCTGGCAGGGACACCACCATTCCCAGGCTACGTTTCAAGTTTGAGGTGGCAAGACAAGCAAGCAGCCCCCGTCTCTGTGCCAATGTGCGAGCAGTGCCATGGGCCGATGAGGCTGACAAACAGCTTTCCAGGCTAGCCCCTTCTGCCTGCCAGCTATCTGCAGACATTCCAACTTTCGGAGCAGGGCTGCGAAAGGAGCCTGGCAGGGACACCACCATTCCCAGGCTACGTTTCAAGTTTGAGGTGGCAAGACAAGCAAGCAGCCCCAGTCTCTGTGCCTCTGTGCGAGCAGTGCCATGGGCAGATGAGGCTGACAAACAGCTTTCCAGACTAGCCCCTTCTGCCTGCCAGCTATCTGCAGACGTTCGCACTTTCGGAGCAGGGCTGCGAAAGGAGCCTGGCAGGGACCCCCCCTTCCCAGGCTACATTTGAAGTTTGAGGTGGCAAGACAAGCAAGCAGCCCCAGTCTCTGTGCCTCTGTGCGAGCAGTGCCATGGGCAGATGAGGCTGAGCAACAGCTTTCCAGGCTAGCCCCTTCTGCCTGCCAGCTATCTGCAGACGTTCGCACTTTCGGAGCAGGGCTGCGAAAGGAGCCTGGCAGGGACCCCCCCTTCCCAGGCTACATTTGAAGTTTGAGGTGGCAAGACAAGCAAGCAGCCCCAGTCTCTGTGCCTCTGTGCGAGCAGTGCCATGGGCAGATGAGGCTGACAAACGGCTTTCCAGACTAGCCCCTTCTGCCTGCCAGCTATCTGCAGACGTTCGCACTTTCGGAGCAGGGCTGCGAAAGGAGCCTGGCAGGGACAGCACCATTCCCAGGCTACGTTTCAAGTTTGAGGTTGCAAGAAAAGCGAGCAGCCCCAGTCTCTGTGCCTCTGTGCGAGCAGTGCCATGGGCAGATGAGGCTGAGCAACAGCTTTCCAGGCTAGCCCCTTCTACCTGCCAGCTATCTACAGACATTCATACTTTCGCAGCAGGGCTGCGAAAGGAGCCTGGCAGGGACACCACCATTCCCATGCTGCGCTGCACGTGTGACGTGGCAAGACAAGCAAGCAGCCCCAGTCTCTGTGCCTCTGTGCGAGCAGTGCCATGGGCAGATGAGGCTGACAAACAGCTTTCCAGACTAGCCCCTTCTGCCTGCCAGCTATCTGCAGACATTCCAACTTTCGGAGCAGGGCTGCGAAAGGAGCCTGGCAGGGACACCACCATTCCCAGGCTACGCTTGAAGTTTGAGGTGGCAAGACAAGCAAGCAGCCCCAGTCTCTGTGCCTCTGTGCGAGCAGTGCCATGGGCAGATGAGGCTGAGCAACAGCTTTCCAGGCTAGCCCCTTCTGCCTGCCAGCTATCTGCAGACGTTCGCACTTTCAGAGCAGGGCTGCGAAAGGAGCCTGGCAGGGACATCCCGCTTCCCAGGCTACATTTGAAGTTTGAGGTGGCAAGACAAGCAAGCAGCCCCAGTCTCTGTGCCTCTGTGCGAGCAGTGCCATGGGCAGATGAGGCTGACAAACGGCTTTCCAGGTTAGCCCCTTCTGCCTGCCAGCTATCTGCAGACGTTCGCACTTTCGGAGCAGGGCTGCGAAAGGAGCCTGGCAGGGACACCACCATTCCCAGGCTACGTTTCAAGTTTGAGGTTGCAAGAAAAGCGAGCAGCCCCAGTCTCTGTGCCTCTGTGCGAGCAGTGCCATGGGCAGATGAGGCTGAGCAACAGCTTTCCAGGCTAGCCCCTTCTGCCTGCCAGCTATCTGCAGACGTTCGCAATTTCGGAGCAGGGCTGTGATAGGAGCCTGGCAGGGACCCCCCCTTCCCAGGCTACATTTGAAGTTTGAGGTGGCAAGACAAGCAAGCAGCCCCAGTCTCTGTGCCTCTGTGCGAGCAGTGCCATGGGCAGATGAGGCTGACAAACGGCTTTCCAGACTAGCCCCTTCTGCCTGCCAGCTATCTGCAGGCATTCCAACTTTCGGAGCAGGGCTGCGAAAGGAGCCTGGCAGGGACACCACCATTCCCAGGCTACGTTTCAAGTTTGAGGTTGCAAGAAAAGCGAGCAGCCCCAGTCTCTGTGCCTCTGTGCGAGCAGTGCCATGGGCAGATGAGGCTGAGCAACAGCTTTCCAGGCTAGCCCCTTCTACCTGCCAGCTATCTACAGACATTCATACTTTCGCAGCAGGGCTGCGAAAGGAGCCTGGCAGGGACACCACCATTCCCATGCTGCGCTGCACGTTTGACGTGGCAAGACAAGCAAGCAGCCCCAGTCTCTGTGCCTCTGTGCGAGCAGTGCCATGGGCAGATGAGGCTGACAAACAGCTTTCCAGACTAGCCCCTTCTGCCTGCCAGCTATCTGCAGACATTCCAACTTTCGGAGCAGGGCTGCGAAAGGAGCCTGGCAGGGACAGCACCATTCCCAGGCTACGCTTGAAGTTTGAGGTGGCAAGACAAGCAAGCAGCCCCAGTCTCTGTGCCTCTGTGCGAGCAGTGCCATGGGCAGATGAGGCTGAGCAACAGCTTTCCAGGCTAGCCCCTTCTGCCTGCCAGCTATCTGCAGACGTTCGCACTTTCGGAGCTGGGCTGCGAAAGGAGCCTGGCAGGGACCCCCCCTTCCCAGGCTACATTTGAAGTTTGAGGTGGCAAGACAAGCAAGCAGCCCCAGTCTCTGTGCCTCTGTGCGAGCAGTGCCATGGGCAGATGAGGCTGACAAACGGCTTTCCAGGTTAGCCCCTTCTGCCTGCCAGCTATCTGCAGACGTTCGCACTTTCGGAGCAGGGCTGCGAAAGGAGCCTGGCAGGGACACCACCATTCCCAGGCTACGTTTCAAGTTTGAGGTTGCAAGAAAAGCGAGCAGCCCCAGTCTCTGTGCCTCTGTGCGAGCAGTGCCATGGGCAGATGAGGCTGAGCAACAGCTTTCCAGGCTAGCCCCTTCTACCTGCCAGCTATCTGCAGACGTTCATACTTTCGCAGCAGGGCTGCGAAAGGAGCCTGGCAGGGACACCACCATTCCCATGCTGCGCTGCACGTTTGACGTGGCAAGACAAGCAAGCAGCCCCAGTCTCTGTGCCTCTGTGCGAGCAGTGCCATGGGCAGATGAGGCTGACAAACAGCTTTCCAGACTAGCCCCTTCTGCCTGCCAGCTATCTGCAGACGTTCCCACTTTCGGAGCAGTGCTGCGAAAGAAGCCTGGCGAGGACACCACCATTCCCAGGCTACATTTGAAGTTTGAGGTGGCAAGACAAGCAAGCAGCCCCAGTCTCTGTGCCTCTGTGCGAGCAGTGCCATGGGCAGATGAGGCTGACAAAGAGCTTTCCAGGCTAGCCCCTTCTGCCTGCCAGCTATCTGCAGACGTTCGCACTTTCGGAGCAGGGCTGCGAAAGGAGCCTGGCAGGGACACCAACTTTCCCAGGCTACGTTTCAAGTTTGAGGTGGCAAGACAAGCAAGCAGCCCCAGTCTCTGTGCCTCTGTGCGAGCAGTGCCATGGGCAGATGAGGCTGACAAACAGCTTTCCAGGCTAGCCCCTTCTGCCTGCCTGCTATCCGCAGACGTTCGCACTTTCGGAGCAGGGCTGCGAAAGGAGCCTGGCAGCGACACCACCATTCCCAGGCTACGTTTCAAGTTTGAGGTGGCAAGACAAGCAAGCAGCCCCAGTCTCTGTGCCAATGTGCGAGCAGTGCCTTTGGCCGATGAGACTGACAAACAGCTTTCCAGACTAGCCCCTTCTGCCTGCCAGCTATCTGCAGACATTCCAACTTTCGGAGCAGGGCTGCGAAAGGAGCCTGGCAGGGACACCACCATTCCCAGGCTACGTTTGAAGTTTGAGGTGGCAAGACAAGCAAGCAGCCCCAGTCTCTGTGCCTCTGTGCGAGCAGTGCCATGGGCAGATGAGGCTGACAAACAGCTTTCCAGGCTAGCCCCTTCTGCCTGCCAGCTATCTGCAGACGTTCGCACTTTCGGAGCAGGGCTGCGAAAGGAGCCTGGCAGGGACCCCCCCCTTCCCAGGCTACATTTGAAGATTGAGGTGGCAAGACAAGCAAGCAGCCCCAGTCTCTGTGCCTCTGTGCGAGCAGTGCCATGGGCAGATGAGGCTGACAAACAGCTTTCCAGACTAGCCCCTTCT
This sequence comes from Opisthocomus hoazin, assembly GCF_030867145.1. Taxonomy (NCBI): domain Eukaryota; kingdom Metazoa; phylum Chordata; class Aves; order Opisthocomiformes; family Opisthocomidae; genus Opisthocomus; species Opisthocomus hoazin. The sequence continues at coordinate 58,538 of NC_134450.1, read as the reverse complement.
GCCTGCCAGCTATCTGCAGACGTTCGCACTTTCGGAGCAGGGCTGCGAAAGGAGCCTGGCAGGGTCCTCCCCCTTCCCAGGCTACGTATGAAGTTTGAGGTGGCAAGACAAGCAAGCAGCCCCAGTCTCTGTGCCTCTGTGCGAGCAGTGCCATGGGCAGATGATGCTGACAAACAGCTTTCCAGGCTAGCCCCTTCTGCCTGCCAGCTATCCGCAGATGTTCGCACTTTCAGAGCAGGGCTGAGAAAGGAGCCTGCAGGTACGACGCCATTCCCAGACTACGCTTGAAGTTTGAGGTGGCAAGACAAGCAATCAGCCCCAGTCTCTGTGCCTCTGTGCGAGCAGTGCCATGGGCCGATGAGGCTGACAAACAGCTTTCCTGGCTAGCCCCTTCTGCCTGCCAGCTATCTGCAGACGTTCACACTTTCGGAGCAGGGCTGCGAAAGGACCCTGGCAGGGACACCACCATTCCCAGGCTACGTTTCAAGTTTGAGGTGGCAAGACAAGCAAGCAGCCCCAGTCTCTGTGCCTCTGTGCGAGCAGTGCCATGGGCACATGAGGCTGAGCAACAGCTTTCCAGGCTAGCCCCTTCTACCTGCCAGCTATCTACAGACATTCATACTTTCGCAGCAGGGCTGCGAAAGGAGCCTGGCAGGGACACCACCATTCCCATGCTGCGCTGCACGTTTGACGTGGCAAGACAAGCAAGCAGCCCCAGTCTCTTTGGCTCTGTGCGAGCAGTGCCATGGGCAGATGAGGCTGACAAACAGCTTTCCAGGCTAGCCCCTTCTGCCTGCCAGCTATCTGCAGACGTTCGCATTTTCGGAGCAGGGCTGTGATAGGAGCCTGGCAGGGACCCCCCCTTCCCAGGCTACATTTGAAGTTTGAGGTGGCAAGACAAGCAAGCAGCCCCAGTCTCTGTGCCTCTGTGCGAGCAGTGCCATGGGCAGATGAGGCTGACAAACGGCTTTCCAGACTAGCCCCTTCTGCCTGCCAGCTATCTGCAGACGTTCGCACTTTCGGAGCAGGGCTGCGAAAGGAGCCTGGCAGGGACACCACCATTCCCAGGCTACGTTTTAAGTTTGAGGTTGCAAGAAAAGCGAGCAGCCCCAGTCTCTGTGCCTCTGTGCGAGCAGTGCCATGGGCAGATGAGGCTGAGCAACAGCTTTCCAGGCTAGCCCCTTCTACCTGCCAGCTATCTACAGACATTCATACTTTCGCAGCAGGGCTGCGAAAGGAGCCTGGCAGGGACACCACCATTCCCATGCTGCGCTGCACGTTTGACGTGGCAAGACAAGCAAGCAGCCCCAGTCTCTGTGCCTCTGTGCGAGCAGTGCCATGGGCAGATGAGGCTGACAAACAGCTTTCCAGACTAGCCCCTTCTGCCTGCCAGCTATCTGCAGACATTCCAACTTTCGGAGCAGGGCTGCGAAAGGAGCCTGGCAGGGACACCACCATTCCCAGGCTACGCTTGAAGTTTGAGGTGGCAAGACAAGCAAGCAGCCCCAGTCTCTGTGCCTCTGTGCGAGCAGTGCCATGGGCAGATGAGGCTGACAAACAGCTTTCCAGGCTAGCCCCTTCTGCCTGCCAGCTATCTGCAGACGTTCGCACTTTCGGAGCAGGGCTGCGAAAGGAGCCTGGCAGGGACCCCCCCTTCCCAGGCTACATTTGAAGTTTGAGGTGGCAAGACAAGCAAGTAGCCCCAGTCTCTGTGCCTCTGTGCGAGCAGTGCCATGGGCAGATGAGGCTGAGCATCAGCTTTCCAGGCTAGCCCCTTCTGCCTGCCAGCTATCCGCAGACGTTCGCAATTTCGGAGCAGGGCTGCGAAAGGAGCCTGGCAGGGTCCCCCCCCTTCCCAGGCTACATTTGAAGTTTGAGGTGGCTAGACAAGCAAGCAGCCCCAGTCTCTGTGCCTCTGTGCGAGCAGTGCCATGGGCCGATGAGGCTGACAAACAGCTTTCCAGGCTAGCCCCTTCTGCCTGCCAGCTATCTACAGACGTTCGTACTTTCGCAGTAGGGCTGCGAAAGGAGCCTGGCAGGGACACCACCATTCCCAAGCTGCGCTTCACGTTTCAGGTGGCAAGACAAGCAAGCAGCCCCAGTCTCTGTGCCTCTGTGCGAGCAGTGCCATGGGCAGATGAGGCTGACAAACAGCTTTCCAGACTAGCCCCTTCTGCCTGCCAGCTATCTGCAGGCATTCCAACTTTCGGAGCAGGGCTGCGAAAGGAGCCTGGCAGGGACACCACCATTCACAGGCTAAATTTGAAGTTTGAGGTGGCAAGACAAGCAAGCAGCCCCAGTCTCTGTGCCTCTGTGCGAGCAGTGCCATGGGCAGATGAGGCTGAGCAACAGCTTTCCAGGCTAGCCCCTTCTGCCTGCCAGCTATCTGCAGACGTTCGCACTTTCGCAGCAGGGCTGCGAAAGGAGCCTGGCAGGGACCCCCCCTTCCCAGGCTACATTTGAAGTTTGAGGTGGCAAGACAAGCAAGCAGCCCCAATCTCTGTGCCTCTGTGCGAGCAGTGCCATGGGCAGATGAGGCTGAAAAACGGCTTTCCAGGTTAGCCCCTTCTGCCTGCCAGCTATCTGCAGACGTTCGCACTTTCGGAGCGGGGCTCCGCAAGGAGCCTGGCAGGGACACCACCATTCCCAGGCTACGTTTCAAGTTTGAGGTTGCAAGAAAAGCGAGCAGCCCCAGTCTCTGTGCCTCTGTGCGAGCAGTGCCATGGGCAGATGAGGCTGAGCAACAGCTTAACAGGCTAGCCCCTTCTACCTGCCAGCTATCTACAGACATTCATACTTTCGCAGCAGGGCTGCGAAAGGAGCCTGGCAGGGACACCACCATTCCCATGCTGCGCTGCACGTTTGACGTGGCAAGACAAGCAAGCAGCCCCAGTCTCTGTGCCTCTGTGCGAGCAGTGCCATGGGCAGATGAGGCTGACAAACAGCTTTCCAGACTAGCCCCTTCTGCCTGCCAGCTATCTGCAGACGTTCCCACTTTCGGAGCAGTGCTGTGAAAGAAGCCTGGCAAGGACACCACCATTCCCAGGCTACATTTGAAGTTTGAGGTGGCAAGACAAGCAAGCAGCCCCAGTCTCTGTGCCTCTGTGCGAGCAGTGCCATGGGCCGATGAGGCTGACAAACAGCTTTCCAGGCTAGCCCCTTCTGCCTGCCTGCTATCTGCAGACGTTCGCACTTTCGGAGCAGGGCTGCGAAAGGAGCCTGGCAGGGACACCACCACCATTCCCAGACTACGTTTGAAGTTTGAGGTGGCAAGACAAGCAAGCAGCCCCAGTCTCTGTGCCTCTGTGCGAGCAGTGCCATGGGCACATGAGGCTGAGCAACAGCTTTCCAGGCTAGCCCCTTCTGCCTGCCAGCTATCCGCAGACGTTCGCACTTTCGGAGCAGGGCTGCGAAAGGAGCCTGGCAGGGACACCACCATTCCCAGGCTACGTTTCAAGTTTGAGGTGGCAAGACAAGCAAGCAGCCCCCGTCTCTGTGCCCATGTGCGAGCAGTGCCATGGGCCGATGAGGCTGACAAACAGCTTTCCAGGCTAGCCCCTTCTGCCTGCCAGCTATCTGCAGACATTCCAACTTTCGGAGCAGGGCTGCGAAAGGAGCCTGGCAGGGACACCACCATTCCCAGGCTACGTTTGAAGTTTGAGGTGGCAAGACAAGCAAGCAGCCCCAGTCTCTGTGCCTCTGTGCGAGCAGTGCCATGGGCAGATGAGGCTGACAAACAGCTTTCCAGGCTAGCCCCTTCTGCCTGCCAGCTATCTGCAGACATTCCAACTTTCGGAGCAGGGCTGCGAAAGGAGCCTGGCAGGGACACCACCATTCCCAGGCTACGCTTGAAGTTTGAGGTGGCAAGACAAGCAAGCAGCCCCAGTCTCTGTGCCTCTGTGCGAGCAGTGCCATGGGCAGATGAGGCTGAGCAACAGCTTTCCAGGCTAGCCCCTTCTGCCTGCCAGCTATCTGCAGACGTTCGCACTTTCGGAGCAGGGCTGCGAAAGGAGCCTGCCAGGGACATCCCCCTTCCCAGGCTACATTTGAAGTTTGAGGTGGCAAGACAAGCAAGCAGCCCCAGTCTCTGTGCCTCTGTGCGAGCAGTGCCATGGGCAGATGAGGCTGACAAACGGCTTTCCAGGTTAGCCCCTTCTGCCTGCCAGCTATCTGCAGACGTTCGCACTTTCGGAGCAGGGCTGCGAAAGGAGCCTGGCAGGGAAATCACCATTCCCAGGCTACGTTTCAAGTTTGAGGTTGCAAGAAAAGCGAGCAGCCCCAGTCTCTGTGCCTCTGTGCGAGCAGTGCCATGGGCAGATGAGGCTGAGCAACAGCTTAACAGGCTAGCCCCTTCTACCTGCCAGCTATCTACAGACATTCATACTTTCGCAGCAGGGCTGCGAAAGGAGCCTGGCAGGGACACCACCATTCCCATGCTGCGCTGCACGTTTGACGTGGCAAGACAAGCAAGCAGCCCCAGTCTCTGTGCCTCTGTGCGAGCAGTGCCATGGGCAGATGAGGCTGACAAACAGCTTTCCAGACTAGCCCCTTCTGCCTGCCAGCTATCTGCAGACGTTCCCACTTTCGGAGCAGTGCTGCGAAAGAAGCCTGGCAAGGACACCACCATTCCCAGGCTACATTTGAAGTTTGAGGTGGCAAGACAAGCAAGCAGCCCCAGTCTCTGTGCCTCTGTGCGAGCAGTGCCATGGGCCGATGAGGCTGACAAACAGCTTTCCAGGCTAGCCCCTTCTGCCTGCCTGCTATCTGCAGACGTTCGCACTTTCGGAGCAGGGCTGCGAAAGGAGCCTGGCAGGGACACCACCACCATTCCCAGACTACGTTTCAAGTTTGAGGTGGCAAGACAAGCAAGCAGCCCCAGTCTCTGTGCCTCTGTGCGAGCAGTGCCATGGGCACATGAGGCTGAGCAACAGCTTTCCAGGCTAGCCCCTTCTGCCTGCCAGCTATCCGCAGACGTTCGCACTTTCGGAGCAGGGCTGCGAAAGGAGCCTGGCAGGGACACCACCATTCCCAGGCTACGTTTCAAGTTTGAGGTGGCAAGACAAGCAAGCAGCCCCCGTCTCTGTGCCCATGTGCGAGCAGTGACATGGGCCGATGAGGCTGACAAACAGCTTTCCAGGCTAGCCCCTTCTGCCTGCCAGCTATCTGCAGACATTCCAACTTTCGGAGCAGGGCTGCGAAAGGAGCCTGGCAGGGACACCACCATTCCCAGGCTACGTTTCAAGTTTGAGGTGGCAAGACAAGCAAGCAGCCCCAGTCTCTGTGCCTCTGTGCGAGCAGTGCCATGGGCAGATGAGGCTGACAAACAGCTTTCCAGACTAGCCCCTTCTGCCTGCCAGCTATCTGCAGACATTCCAACTTTCGGAGCAGGGCTGCGAAAGGAGCCTGGCAGGGACACCACCATTCCCAGGCTACGCTTGAAGTTTGAGGTGGCAAGACAAGCAAGCAGCCCCAGTCTCTGTGCCTCTGTGCGAGCAGTGCCATGGGCAGATGAGGCTGAGCAACAGCTTTCCAGGCTAGCCCCTTCTGCCTGCCAGCTATCTGCAGACGTTCGCACTTTCGGAGCAGGGCTGCGAAAGGAGCCTGCCAGGGACATCCCCCTTCCCAGGCTACATTTGAAGTTTGAGGTGGCAAGACAAGCAAGCAGCCCCAGTCTCTGTGCCTCTGTGTGAGCAGTGCCATGGGCAGATGAGGCTGACAAACGGCTTTCCAGGTTAGCCCCTTCTGCCTGCCAGCTATCTGCAGACGTTCGCACTTTCGGAGCAGGGCTGCGAAAGGAGCCTGGCAGGGACATCACCATTCCCAGGCTACGTTTCAAGTTTGAGGTTGCAAGAAAAGCGAGCAGCCCCAGTCTCTGTGCCTCTGTGCGAGCAGTGCCATGGGCAGATGAGGCTGAGCAACAGCTTTCCAGGCTAGCCCCTTCTACCTGCCAGCTATCTACAGACATTCATACTTTCGGAGCAGGGCTGCGAAAGGAGCCTGGCAGGGACACCACCATTCCCATGCTGCGCTGCACGTTTGACGTGGCAAGACAAGCAAGCAGCCCCAGTCTCTGTGCCTCTGTGCGAGCAGTGCCATGGGCCGATGAGGCTGACAAACAGCTTTCCAGGCTAGCCCCTTCTGCCTGCCAGCTATCTGCAGACATCCCAACTTTCGGAGCAGGGCTGCGAAAGGAGCCTGGCAGGGACACCACCATTCCCAGGCTACGTTTCAAGTTTGAGGTGGCAAGACAAGCAAGCAGCCCCAGTCTCTGTGCCTCTGTGCGAGCAGTGCCATGGGCAGATGAGGCTGACAAACAGCTTTCCAGACTAGCCCCTTCTGCCTGCCAGCTATCTGCAGACGTTCGCACTTTCGGAGCAGGGCTGCGAAAGGAGCCTGGCAGGGACCCCCCCTTCCCAGGCTACATTTGAAGTTTGAGGTGGCAAGACAAGCAAGCAGCCCCAGTCTCTGTGCCTCTGTGCGAGCAGTGCCATGGGCAGATGAGGCTGACAAACAGCTTTCCAGGCTAGCCCCTTCTGCCTGCCTGCTATCTGCAGACGTTCGCATTTTCGGAGCAGGGCTGTGATAGGAGCCTGGCAGGGACCCCCCCTTCCCAGGCTACATTTGAAGTTTGAGGTGGCAAGACAAGCAAGCAGCCCCAGTCTCTGTGCCTCTGTGCGAGCAGTGCCATGGGCAGATGAGGCTGACAAACGGCTTTCCAGGCTAGCCCCTTCTGCCTGCCAGCTATCTGCAGACGTTCGCACTTTCGGAGCAGGGCTGCGAAAGGAGCCTGGCAGGGACACCACCATTCCCAGGCTACGTTTCAAGTTTGAGGTTGCAAGAAAAGCGAGCAGCCCCAGTCTCTGTGCCTCTGTGCGAGCAGTGCCATGGGCAGATGAGGCTGAGCAACAGCTTTCCAGGCTAGCCCCTTCTACCTGCCAGCTATCTACAGACATTCATACTTTCGCAGCAGGGCTGCGAAAGGAGCCTGGCAGGGACACCACCATTCCCAGGCTACGTTTCAAGTTTGAGGTGGCAAGACAAGCAAGCAGCCCCCGTCTCTGTGCCCATGTGCGAGCAGTGCCATGGGCCGATGAGGCTGACAAACAGCTTTCCAGGCTAGCCCCTTCTGCCTGCCAGCTATCTGCAGACATTCCAACTTTCGGAGCAGGGCTGCGAAAGGAGCCTGGCAGGGACACCACCATTCCCAGGCTACGTTTGAAGTTTGAGGTGGCAAGACAAGCAAGCAGCCCCAGTCTCTGTGCCTCTGTGCGAGCAGTGCCATGGGCAGATGAGGCTGACAAACAGCTTTCCAGACTAGCCCCTTCTGCCTGCCAGCTATCTGCAGACATTCCAACTTTCGGAGCAGGGCTGCGAAAGGAGCCTGGCAGGGACACCACCATTCCCAGGCTACGCTTGAAGTTTGAGGTGGCAAGACAAGCAAGCAGCCCCAGTCTCTGTGCCTCTGTGCGAGCAGTGCCATGGGCAGATGAGGCTGAGCAACAGCTTTCCAGGCTAGCCCCTTCTGCCTGCCAGCTATCTGCAGACGTTCGCACTTTCGGAGCAGGGCTGCGAAAGGAGCCTGCCAGGGACATCCCCCTTCCCAGGCTACATTTGAAGTTTGAGGTGGCAAGACAAGCAAGCAGCCCCAGTCTCTGTGCCTCTGTGCGAGCAGTACCATGGGCAGATGAGGCTGACAAACGGCTTTCCAGGTTAGCCCCTTCTGCCTGCCAGCTATCTGCAGACGTTCGCACTTTCGGAGCAGGGCTGCGAAAGGAGCCTGGCAGGGACATCACCATTCCCAGGCTACGTTTCAAGTTTGAGGTTGCAAGAAAAGCGAGCAGCCCCAGTCTCTGTGCCTCTGTGCGAGCAGTGCCATGGGCAGATGAGGCTGAGCAACAGCTTTCCAGGCTAGCCCCTTCTACCTGCCAGCTATCTACAGACATTCATACTTTCGGAGCAGGGCTGCGAAAGGAGCCTGGCAGGGACAGCACCATTCCCATGCTGCGCTGCACGTTTGACGTGGCAAGACAAGCAAGCAGCCCCAGTCTCTGTGCCTCTGTGCGAGCAGTGCCATGGGCCGATGAGGCTGACAAACAGCTTTCCAGGCTAGCCCCTTCTGCGTGCCAGCTATCTGCAGACATCCCAACTTTCGGAGCAGGGCTGCGAAAGGAGCCTGGCAGGGACACCACCATTCCCAGGCTACGTTTGAAGTTTGAGGTGGCAAGACAAGCAAGCAGCCCCAGTCTCTGTGCCTCTGAGCGAGCAGTGCCATGGGCAGATGAGGCTGACAAACAGCTTTCCAGACTAGCCCTTTCTGCCTGCCAGCTATCTGCAGACGTTCGCACTTTCGGAGCAGGGCTGTGAAAGGAGCCTGGCAGGGACCCCCCCTTCCCAGGCTACATTTGAAGTTTGAGGTGGCAAGACAAGCAAGCAGCCCCAGTCTCTGTGCCTCTGTGCGAGCAGTGCCATGGGCAGATGAGGCTGAGCAACAGCTTTCCAGGCTAGCCCCTTCTGCCTGCCAGCTATCTGCAGACGTTCGCATTTTCGGAGCAGGGCTGTGATAGGAGCCTGGCAGGGACCCCCCCTTCCCAGGCTACATTTGAAGTTTGAGGTGGCAAGACAAGCAAGCAGCCCCAGTCTCTGTGCCTCTGTGCGAGCAGTGCCATGGGCAGATGAGGCTGACAAACGGCTTTCCAGACTAGCCCCTTCTGCCTGCCAGCTATCTGCAGACGTTCGCACTTTCGGAGCAGGGCTGCGAAAGGAGCCTGGCAGGGACACCACCATTCCCAGGCTACGTTTCAAGTTTGAGGTTGCAAGAAAAGCGAGCAGCCCCAGTCTCTGTGCCTCTGTGCGAGCAGTGCCATGGGCAGATGAGGCTGAGCAACAGCTTTCCAGGCTAGCCCCTTCTACCTGCCAGCTATCTACAGACATTCATACTTTCGCAGCAGGGCTGCGAAAGGAGCCTGGCAGGGACACCACCATTCCCATGCTGCGCTGCACGTTTGACGTGGCAAGACAAGCAAGCAGCCCCAGTCTCTGTGCCTCTGTGCGAGCAGTGCCATGGGCAGATGAGGCTGACAAACAGCTTTCCAGACTAGCCCCTTCTGCCTGCCAGCTATCTGCAGACATTCCAACTTTCGGAGCAGGGCTGCGAAAGGAGCCTGGCAGGGACAGCACCATTCCCAGGCTACGCTTGAAGTTTGAGGTGGCAAGACAAGCAAGCAGCCCCAGTCTCTGTGCTTCTGTGCGAGCAGTGCCATGGGCAGATGAGGCTGAGCAACAGCTTTCCAGGCTAGCCCCTTCTGCCTGCCAGCTATCTGCAGACGTTCGCACTTTCGGAGCAGGGCTGCGAAAGGAGCCTGGCAGGGACCCCCCCTTCCCAGGCTACATTTGAAGTTTGAGGTGGCAAGACAAGCAAGCAGCCCCAGTCTCTGTGCCTCTGTGCGAGCAGTGCCATGGGCAGATGAGGCTGACAAACAGCTTTCCAGACTAGCCCCTTCTGCCTGCCAGCTATCTGCAGACGTTCCCACTTTCGGAGCAGTGCTGCGAAAGAAGCCTGGCAAGGACACCACCATTCCCAGGCTACATTTGAAGTTTGAGGTGGCAAGACAAGCAAGCAGCCCCAGTCTCTGTGCCTCTGTGCGAGCAGTGCCATGGGCCGATGAGGCTGACAAACAGCTTTCCAGGCTAGCCCCTTCTGCCTGCCTGCTATCTGCAGACGTTCGCACTTTCGGAGCAGGGCTGCGAAAGGAGCCTGGCAGGGACACCACCACCATTCCCAGGCTACGTTTCAAGTTTGAGGTGGCAAGACAAGCAAGCAGCCCCCGTCTCTGTGCCAATGTGCGAGCAGTGCCATGGGCCGATGAGGCTGACAAACAGCTTTCCAGGCTAGCCCCTTCTGCCTGCCAGCTATCTGCAGACATTCCAACTTTCGGAGCAGGGCTGCGAAAGGAGCCTGGCAGGGACACCACCATTCCCAGGCTACGTTTCAAGTTTGAGGTGGCAAGACAAGCAAGCAGCCCCAGTCTCTGTGCCTCTGTGCGAGCAGTGCCATGGGCAGATGAGGCTGACAAACAGCTTTCCAGACTAGCCCCTTCTGCCTGCCAGCTATCTGCAGACGTTCGCACTTTCGGAGCAGGGCTGTGAAAGGAGCCTGGCAGGGACCCCCCCTTCCCAGGCTACATTTCAAGTTTGAGGTGGCAAGACAAGCAAGCAGCCCCAGTCTCTGTGCCTCTGTGCGAGCAGTGCCATGGGCAGATGAGGCTGAGCAACAGCTTTCCAGGCTAGCCCCTTCTGCCTGCCAGCTATCTGCAGACGTTCGCACTTTCGGAGCAGGGCTGCGAAAGGAGCCTGGCAGGGACCCCCCCTTCCCAGGCTACATTTGAAGTTTGAGGTGGCAAGACAAGCAAGCAGCCCCAGTCTCTGTGCCTCTGTGCGAGCAGTGCCATGGGCAGATGAGGCTGACAAACGGCTTTCCAGACTAGCCCCTTCTGCCTGCCAGCTATCTGCAGACGTTCGCACTTTCGGAGCAGGGCTGCGAAAGGAGCCTGGCAGGGACACCACCATTCCCAGGCTACGTTTCAAGTTTGAGGTTGCAAGAAAAGCGAGCAGCCCCAGTCTCTGTGCCTCTGTGCGAGCAGTGCCATGGGCAGATGAGGCTGAGCAACAGCTTTCCAGGCTAGCCCCTTCTACCTGCCAGCTATCTACAGACATTCATACTTTCGCAGCAGGGCTGCGAAAGGAGCCTGGCAGGGACACCACCATTCCCATGCTGCGCTGCACGTGTGACGTGGCAAGACAAGCAAGCAGCCCCAGTCTCTGTGCCTCTGTGCGAGCAGTGCCATGGGCAGATGAGGCTGACAAACAGCTTTCCAGACTAGCCCCTTCTGCCTGCCAGCTATCTGCAGACATTCCAACTTTCGGAGCAGGGCTGCGAAAGGAGCCTGGCAGGGACAGCACCATTCCCAGGCTACGCTTGAAGTTTGAGGTGGCAAGACAAGCAAGCAGCCCCAGTCTCTGTGCCTCTGTGCGAGCAGTGCCATGGGCAGATGAGGCTGAGCAACAGCTTTCCAGGCTAGCCCCTTCTGCCTGCCAGCTATCTGCAGACGTTCGCACTTTCGGAGCAGGGCTGCGAAAGGAGCCTGGCAGGGACATCCCCCTTCCCAGGCTACATTTGAAGTTTGAGGTGGCAAGACAAGCAAGCAGCCCCAGTCTCTGTGCCTCTGTGCGAGCAGTGCCATGGGCAGATGAGGCTGACAAACGGCTTTCCAGGTTAGCCCCTTCTGCCTGCCAGCTATCTGCAGACGTTCGCACTTTCGGAGCAGGGCTGCGAAAGGAGCCTGGCAGGGACACCACCATTCCCAGGCTACGTTTCAAGTTTGAGGTTGCAAGAAAAGCGAGCAGCCCCAGTCTCTGTGCCTCTGTGCGAGCAGTGCCATGGGCAGATGAGGCTGAGCAACAGCTTTCCAGGCTAGCCCCTTCTACCTGCCAGCTATCTACAGACATTCATACTTTCGCAGCAGGGCTGCGAAAGGAGCCTGGCAGGGACACCACCATTCCCATGCTGCGCTGCACGTTTGACGTGGCAAGACAAGCAAGCAGCCCCAGTCTCTGTGCCTCTGTGCGAGCAGTGCCATGGGCAGATGAGGCTGACAAACAGCTTTCCAGACTAGCCCCTTCTGCCTGCCAGCTATCTGCAGACGTTCCCACTTTCGGAGCAGTGCTGCGAAAGAAGCCTGGCAAGGACACCACCATTCCCAGGCTACATTTGAAGTTTGAGGTGGCAAGACAAGAAAGCAGCCCCAGTCTCTGTGCCTCTGTGCGAGCAGTGCCATGGGCCGATGAGGCTGACAAACAGCTTTCCAGGCTAGCCCCTTCTGCCTGCCAGCTATCTGCAGACATCCCAACTTTCGGAGCAGGGCTGCGAAAGGAGCCTGGCAGGGACACCACCATTCCCAGGCTACGTTTGAAGTTTGAGGTGGCAAGACAAGCAAGCAGCCCCAGTCTCTGTGCCTCTGTGCGAGCAGTGCCATGGGCAGATGAGGCTGACAAACAGCTTTCCAAACTAGCCCCTTCTGCCTGCCAGCTATCTGCAGACATTCCAACTTTCGGAGCAGGGCTGCGAAAGGAGCCTGGCAGGGACAGCACCATTCCCAGGCTACGCTTGAAGTTTGAGGTGGCAAGACAAGCAAGCAGCCCCAGTCTCTGTGCCTCTGTGCGAGCAGTGCCATGGGCAGATGAGGCTGAGCAACAGCTTTCCAGGCTAGCCCCTTCTGCCTGCCAGCTATCTGCAGACGTTCGCACTTTCGGAGCAGGGCTGCGAAAGGAGCCTGGCAGGGACCCCCCCTTCCCAGGCTACATTTGAAGTTTGAGGTGGCAAGACAAGCAAGCAGCCCCAGTCTCTGTGCCTCTGTGCGAGCAGTGCCATGGGCAGATGAGGCTGACAAACGGCTTTCCAGGTTAGCCCCTTCTGCCTGCCAGCTATCTGCAGACGTTCGCACTTTCGGAGCAGGGCTGCGAAAGGAGCCTGGCAGGGACACCACCATTCCCAGGCTACGTTTCAAGTTTGAGGTTGCAAGAAAAGCGAGCAGCCCCAGTCTCTGTGCCTCTGTGCGAGCAGTGCCATGGGCAGATGAGGCTGAGCAACAGCTTTCCAGGCTAGCCCCTTCTACCTGCCAGCTATCTGCAGACGTTCATACTTTCGCAGCAGGGCTGCGAAAGGAGCCTGGCAGGGACACCACCATTCCCATGCTGCGCTGCACGTTTGACGTGGCAAGACAAGCAAGCAGCCCCAGTCTCTGTGCCTCTGTGCGAGCAGTGCCATGGGCAGATGAGGCTGACAAACAGCTTTCCAGACTAGCCCCTTCTGCCTGCCAGCTATCTGCAGACGTTCCCACTTTCGGAGCAGTGCTGCGAAAGAAGCCTGGCAAGGACACCACCATTCCCAGGCTACATTTGAAGTTTGAGGTGGCAAGACAAGCAAGCAGCCCCAGTCTCTGTGCCTCTGTGCGAGCAGTGCCATGGGCAGATGAGGCTGACAAAGAGCTTTCCAGGCTAGCCCCTTCTGCCTGCCAGCTATCTGCAGACGTTCGCACTTTCGGAGCAGGGCTGCGAAAGGAGCCTGGCAGGGACACCAACTTTCCCAGGCTACGTTTCAAGTTTGAGGTGGCAAGACAAGCAAGCAGCCCCAGTCTCTGTGCCTCTGTGCGAGCAGTGCCATGGGCAGATGAGGCTGACAAACAGCTTTCCAGGCTAGCCCCTTCTGCCTGCCTGCTATCCGCAGACGTTCGCACTTTCGGAGCAGGGCTGCGAAAGGAGCCTGGCAGCGACACCACCATTCCCAGGCTACGTTTCAAGTTTGAGGTGGCAAGACAAGCAAGCAGCCCCAGTCTCTGTGCCAATGTGCGAGCAGTGCCTTTGGCCGATGAGACTGACAAACAGCTTTCCAGACTAGCCCCTTCTGCCTGCCAGCTATCTGCAGACATTCCAACTTTCGGAGCAGGGCTGCGAAAGGAGCCTGGCAGGGACACCACCATTCCCAGGCTACGTTTGAAGTTTGAGGTGGCAAGACAAGCAAGCAGCCCCAGTCTCTGTGCCTCTGTGCGAGCAGTGCCATGGGCAGATGAGGCTGAGCAACAGCTTTCCAGACTAGCCCCTTCTGCCTGCCAGCTATCTGCAGACGTTCGCACTTTCGGAGCAGGGCTGCGAAAGGAGCCTGGCAGGGACCCCCCCCTTCCCAGGCTACATTTGAAGATTGAGGTGGCAAGACAAGCAAGCAGCCCCAGTCTCTGTGCCTCTGTGCGAGCAGTGCCATGGGCAGATGAGGCTGACAAACAGCTTTCCAGACTAGCCCCTTCTGCCTGCCAGCTATCTGCAGACGTTCGCACTTTCGGAGCAGGGCTGCGAAAGGAGCCTGGCAGGGTCCTCCCCCTTCCCAGGCTACGTATGAAGTTTGAGGTGGCAAGACAAGCAAGCAGCCCCAGTCTCTGTGCCTCTGTGCGAGCAGTGCCATGGGCAGATGAGGCTGACAAACAGCTTTCCAGGCTAGCCCCTTCTGCCTGCCAGCTATCCGCAGATGTTCGCACTTTCAGAGCAGGGCTGAGAAAGGAGCCTGCAGGTACGACGCCATTCCCAGACTACGCTTGAAGTTTGAGGTGGCAAGACAAGCAATCAGCCCCAGTCTCTGTGCCTCTGTGCGAGCAGTGCCATGGGCCGATGAGGCTGACAAACAGCTTTCCTGGCTAGCCCCTTCTGCCTGCCAGCTATCTGCAGACGTTCACACTTTCGGAGCAGGGCTGCGAAAGGACCCTGGCAGGGACACCACCATTCCCAGGCTACGTTTCAAGTTTGAGGTGGCAAGACAAGCAAGCAGCCCCAGTCTCTGTGCCTCTGTGCGAGCAGTGCCATGGGCACATGAGGCTGAGCAACAGCTTTCCAGGCTAGCCCCTTCTACCTGCCAGCTATCTACAGACATTCATACTTTCGCAGCAGGGCTGCGAAAGGAGCCTGGCAGGGACACCACCATTCCCATGCTGCGCTGCACGTTTGACGTGGCAAGACAAGCAAGCAGCCCCAGTCTCTGTGGCTCTGTGCGAGCAGTGCCATGGGCAGATGAGGCTGACAAACAGCTTTCCAGACTAGCCCCTTCTGCCTGCCAGCTATCTGCAGACGTTCCCACTTTCGGAGCAGTGCTGCGAAAGAAGCCTGGCAAGGACACCACCATTCCCAGGCTACATTTGAAGTTTGAGGTGGCAAGACAAGCAAGCAGCCCCAGTCTCTGTGCCTCTGTGCGAGCAGTGCCATGGGCAGATGAGGCTGACAAACAGCTTTCCAGGCTAGCCCCTTCTGCCTGCCTGCTATCTGCAGACGTTCGCACTTTCGGAGCAGGGCTCCGAAAGGAGCCTGGCAGGGACACCAACTTTCCCAGGCTACGTTTCAAGTTTGAGGTGGCAAGACAAGCGAGCAGCCCCAGTCTCTGTGCCTCTGTGCGAGCAGTGCCATGGGCAGATGAGGCTGACAAACAGCTTTCCAGGCTAGCCCCTTCTGCCTGCCTGCTATCCGCAGACGTTCGCACTTTCGGAGCAGGGCTGCGAAAGGAGCCTGGCAGCGACACCACCATTCCCAGGCTACGTTTCAAGTTTGAGGTGGCAAGACAAGCAAGCAGCCCCAGTCTCTGTGCCAATGTGCGAGCAGTGCCTTTGGCCGATGAGACTGACAAACAGCTTTCCAGACTAGCCCCTTCTGCCTGCCAGCTATCTGCAGACATTCCAACTTTCGGAGCAGGGCTGCGAAAGGAGCCTGGCAGGGACACCACCATTCCCAGGCTACGTTTGAAGTTTGAGGTGGCAAGACAAGCAAGCAGCCCCAGTCTCTGTGCCTCTGTGCGAGCAGTGCCATGGGCAGATGAGGCTGACAAACAGCTTTCCAGACTAGCCCCTTCTGCCTGCCAGCTATCTGCAGACGTTCGCACTTTCGGAGCAGGGCTGCGAAAGGAGCCTGGCAGGGACCCCCCCCTTCCCAGGCTACATTTGAAGTTTGAGGTGGCAAGACAAGCAAGCAGCCCCAGTCTCTGTGCCTCTGTGCGAGCAGTGCCATGGGCAGATGAGGCTGACAAACAGCTTTCCAGACTAGCCCCTTCTGCCTGCCAGCTATCTGCAGACGTTCGCACTTTCGGAGCAGGGCTGCGAAAGGAGCCTGGCAGGGTCCTCCCCCTTCCCAGGCTACGTATGAAGTTTGAGGTGGCAAGACAAGCAAGCAGCCCCAGTCTCTGTGCCTCTGTGCGAGCAGTGCCATGGGCAGATGAGGCTGACAAACAGCTTTCCAGGCTAGCCCCTTCTGCCTGCCAGCTATCCGCAGATGTTCGCACTTTCAGAGCAGGGCTGAGAAAGGAGCCTGCAGGTACGACGCCATTCCCAGACTACGCTTGAAGTTTGAGGTGGCAAGACAAGCAATCAGCCCCAGTCTCTGTGCCTCTGTGCGAGCAGTGCCATGGGCCGATGAGGCTGACAAACAGCTTTCCTGGCTAGCCCCTTCTGCCTGCCAGCTATCTGCAGACGTTCACACTTTCGGAGCAGGGCTGCGAAAGGACCCTGGCAGGGACACCACCATTCCCAGGCTACGTTTCAAGTTTGAGGTGGCAAGACAAGCAAGCAGCCCCAGTCTCTGTGCCTCTGTGCGAGCAGTGCCATGGGCAGATGAGGCTGAGCAACAGCTTTCCAGGCTAGCCCCTTCTGCCTGCCAGCTATCTGCAGACGTTCACACTTTCGCAGCAGGGCTGCGAAAGGAGCCTGGCAGGGACAGCACCATGCCCAGCAACGCTTCACGTTTGAGGTGGCAAGACAAGCAAGCAGCCCCAGTCTCTGTGCCTCTGTGCGAGCAGTGCCATGGGCAGATGAGGCTGACAAACGGCTTTCCAGGTTAGCCCCTTCTGCCTGCCAGCTATCTGCAGACGTTCGCACTTTCAGAGCAGGGCTCCGAAAGGAGCCTGGCAGGGACACCACCATTCCCAGGCTACGTTTAAAGTTTGAGGTTGCAAGAAAAGCGAGCAGCCCCAGTCTCTGTGCCTCTGTGCGAGCAGTGCCATGGGCAGATGAGGCTGAGCAACAGCTTTCCAGGCTAGCCCCTTCTACCTGCCAGCTATCTACAGACATTCATACTTTCGCAGCAGGGCTGCGAAAGGAGCCTGGCAGGGACACCACCATTCCCATGCTGCGCTGCACGTTTGACGTGGCAAGACAAGCAAGCAGCCCCAGTCTCTGTGCCTCTGTGCGAGCAGTGCCATGGGCAGATGAGGCTGACAAACAGCTTTCCAGACTAGCCCCTTCTGCCTGCCAGCTATCTGCAGACATTCCCACTTTCGGAGCAGTGCAGCGAAAGAAGCCTCGCAAGGACACCACCATTCCCAGGCTACATTTGAAGTTTGAGGTGGCAAGACAAGAAAGCAGCCCCAGTCTCTGTGCCTCTGTGCGAGCAGTGCCATGGGCCGATGAGGCTGACAAACAGCTTTCCAGGCTAGCCCCTTCTGCCTGCCTGCTATCTGCAGACGTTCGCACTTTCGGAGCAGGGCTGCGAAAGGAGCCTGGCAGGGACACCACCATTCCCAAGCTACGTTTCAAGTTTGAGGTGGCAAGACAAGCGAGCAGCCCCAGTCTCTGTGCCTTTGTGCGAGCAGTGCCATGGGCAGATGAGGCTGAGCAACAGCTTTCCAGGCTAGCCCCTTCTGCCTGCCAGCTATCCGCAGACGTTCGCACTTTCGGAGCAGGGCTGCGAAAGGAGCCTGGCAGGGTCCCCCCCCTTCCCAGGCTACATTTGAAGTTTGAGGTGGCAAGACAAGCAAGCAGCCCCAGTCTCTGTGCCTCTGTGCGAGCAGTGCCATGGGCCGATGAGGCTGACAAACAGCTTTCCAGGCTAGCCCCTTCTGCCTGCCTGCTATCTGCAGACGTTCACACTTTCGGAGCAGGGCTGCGAAAGGAGCCTGGCAGGGACACCACCATTCCCAGGCTACGTTTCAAGTTTGAGGTGGCAAGACAAGCAAGCAGCCCCAGTCTCTGTGCCTCTGTGCGAGCAGTGCCTTTGGCCGATGAGGCTGACAAACAGCTTTCCAGGCTAGCCCCTTCTGCCTGCCAGCTATCTACAGACGTTCGTACTTTCGCAGCAGGGCTGCGAAAGGAGCCTGGCAGGGACACCACCATTCCCAAGCTGCGTTTCACGTTTGAGGTGGCAAGACAAGCAAGCAGCCCCAGTCTCTGTGCCTCTGTGCGAGCAGTGCCATGGGCAGATGAGGCTGACAAACAGCTTTCCAGGCTAGCCCCTTCTGCCTGCCAGCTATCTGCAGACATTCCAACTTTCGGAGCAGGGCTGCGAAAGGAGCCTGGCAGGGACACCACCATTCCCAGGCTACGTTTGAAGTTTGAGGTGGCAAGACAAGCAAGCAGCCCCAGTCTCTGTGCCTCTGTGCGAGCAGTGCCATGGGCAGATGAGGCTGAGCAACAGCTTTCCAGGCTAGCCCCTTCTGCCTGCCAGCTATCTGCAGACGTTCGCACTTTCGAAGCAGGGCTGAGAAAGTAGCCTGGCAGGGTCCCCCTTTTTCCCAGGCTACATTTGAAGTTTGAGGTGGCAAGACAAGCAAGCAGCCCCAGTCTCTGTGCCTCTGTGCGAGCAGTGCCATGGGCAGATGAGGCTGACCAACAGCTTTCCAGGCTAGCCCCTTCTGCCTGCCAGCTATCTGCAGATGTTCGCACTTTCAGAGCAGGGCTGAGAAAGGAGCCTGCAGGTACGCCGCCATTCCCAAAATACGTTTGACTTTTGAGGTGGCAAGACAAGCAAGCACCCCCAGTCTCTGTGCCTCTGTGCGAGCAGTGCCATGGGCCGATGAGGCTGAGCAACAGCTTTCCAGGCTAGCCCCTTCTGCCTGTCAGCTATCTGCAGACGTTCACACTTTCGGAGCAGGGCTGCGAAAGGAGCCTGGCAGGGACACCACCATTCCCAGGCTAAATTTGAAGTTTGAGGTGACAAGACAAGCAAGCAGCCCCAGTCTCTGTGCCTCTGTGCGAGCAGTGCCATGGGCAGATGAGGCTGAGCAACAGCTTTCCAGGCTAGCCCCTTCTGCCTGCCAGCTATCTGCAGACGTTCGCACTTTCGGAGCAGGGCTCCGAAAGGAGCCTGGCAGGGACACCACCATTCCCAGGCTACGTTTCAAGTTTGAGGTTGCAAGAAAAGCGAGCAGCCCCAGTCTCTGTGCCTCTGTGCGAGCAGTGCCATGGGCAGATAAGGCTGACAAACAGCTTTCCAGGCTAGCCCCTTATGCCTGCCAGCTATCTGCAGACGTTCAAATTTTCGGAGCAGGGCGCCGAAAGGAGCCTGGCAGGGTCCCCGCCCTTCCCAGCCTACATTTGAAGTTTGAGGTGGCAAGACAAGCAAGCAGCCCAGTCTCTGTGCCTCTGTGCGAGCAGTGCCATGGGCAGATGAGGCTGACAAACGGCTTTCCAGGTTAGCCCCTTCTGCCTGCCAGCTATCTGCAGACGTTCGCACTTTCGGAGCAGGGCTGCGAAAGGAGCCTGGCAGGGACACCACCATTCCCAGGCTACGTTTCAAGTTTGAGGTTGCAAGAAAAGCGAGCAGCCCCAGTCTCTGTGCCTCTGTGCGAGCAGTGCCATGGGCAGATGAGGCTGAGCAACAGCTTTCCAGGCTAGCCCCTTCTACCTGCCAGCTATCTACAGACATTCATACTTTCGCAGCAGGGCTGCGAAAGGAGCCTGGCAGGGACACCACCATTCCCATGCTGCGCTGCACGTTTGACGTGGCAAGACAAGCAAGCAGCCCCAGTCTCTGTGCCTCTGTGCGAGCAGTGCCATGGGCAGATGAGGCTGAAAAACAGCTTTCCAGACTAGCCCCTTCTGCCTGCCAGCTATCTGCAGACGTTCCCACTTTCGGAGCAGTGCTGCGAAAGAAGCCTGGCAAGGACACCACCATTCCCAGGCTACATTTGAAGTTTGAGGTGGCAAGACAAGAAAGCAGCCCCAGTCTCTGTGCCTCTGTGCGAGCAGTGCCATGGGCCGATGAGGCTGACAAACAGCTTTCCAGGCTAGCCCCTTCTGCCTGCCAGCTATCTGCAGACATCCCAACTTTCGGAGCAGGGCTGCGAAAGGAGCCTGGCAGGGACACCACCATTCCCAGGCTACGTTTCAAGTTTGAGGTGGCAAGACAAGCAAGCAGCCCCAGTCTCTGTGCCTCTGTGCGAGCAGTGCCATGGGCAGATGAGGCTGACAAACAGCTTTCCAGACTAGCCCCTTCTGCCTGCCAGCTATCTGCAGACGTTCGCACTTTCGGAGCAGGGCTGCGAAAGGAGCCTGGCAGGGACCCCCCCTTCCCAGGCTACATTTGAAGTTTGAGGTGGCAAGACAAGCAAGCAGCCCCAGTCTCTGTGCCTCTGTGCGAGCAGTGCCATGGGCAGATGAGGCTGAGCAACAGCTTTCCAGGCTAGCCCCTTCTGCCTGCCAGCTATCTGCAGACGTTCGCACTTTCGGAGCAGGGCTGTGATAGGAGCCTGGCAGGGACCCCCCCTTCCCAGGCTACATTTGAAGTTTGAGGTGGCAAGACAAGCAAGCAGCCCCAGTCTCTGTGCCTCTGTGCGAGCAGTGCCATGGGCAGATGAGGCTGACAAACGGCTTTCCAGACTAGCCCCTTCTGCCTGCCAGCTATCTGCAGACGTTCGCACTTTCGGAGCAGGGCTGCGAAAGGAGCCTGGCAGGGACACCACCATTCCCAGGCTACGTTTCAAGTTTGAGGTTGCAAGAAAAGCGAGCAGCCCCAGTCTCTGTGCCTCTGTGCGAGCAGTGCCATGGGCAGATGAGGCTGAGCAACAGCTTTCCAGGCTAGCCCCTTCTACCTGCCAGCTATCTACAGACATTCATACTTTCGCAGCAGGGCTGCGAAAGGAGCCTGGCAGGGACACCACCATTCCCATGCTGCGCTGCACGTTTGACGTGGCAAGACAAGCAAGCAGCCCCAGTCTCTGTGCCTCTGTGCGAGCAGTGCCATGGGCAGATGAGGCTGACAAACAGCTTTCCAGACTAGCCCCTTCTGCCTGCCAGCTATCTGCAGACATTCCAACTTTCGGAGCAGGGCTGCGAAAGGAGCCTGGCAGGGACAGCACCATTCCCAGGCTACGCTTGAAGTTTGAGGTGGCAAGACAAGCAAGCAGCCCCAGTCTCTGTGCCTCTGTGCGAGCAGTGCCATGGGCAGATGAGGCTGAGCAACAGCTTTCCAGGCTAGCCCCTTCTGCCTGCCAGCTATCTGCAGACGTTCGCACTTTCGGAGCTGGGCTGCGAAAGGAGCCTGGCAGGGACCCCCCCTTCCCAGGCTACATTTGAAGTTTGAGGTGGCAAGACAAGCAAGCAGCCCCAGTCTCTGTGCCTCTGTGCGAGCAGTGCCATGGGCAGATGAGGCTGACAAACGGCTTTCCAGGTTAGCCCCTTCTGCCTGCCAGCTATCTGCAGACGTTCGCACTTTCGGAGCAGGGCTGCGAAAGGAGCCTGGCAGGGACACCACCATTCCCAGGCTACGTTTCAAGTTTGAGGTTGCAAGAAAAGCGAGCAGCCCCAGTCTCTGTGCCTCTGTGCGAGCAGTGCCATGGGCAGATGAGGCTGAGCAACAGCTTTCCAGGCTAGCCCCTTCTACCTGCCAGCTATCTGCAGACGTTCATACTTTCGCAGCAGGGCTGCGAAAGGAGCCTGGCAGGGACACCACCATTCCCATGCTGCGCTGCACGTTTGACGTGGCAAGACAAGCAAGCAGCCCCAGTCTCTGTGCCTCTGTGCGAGCAGTGCCATGGGCAGATGAGGCTGACAAACAGCTTTCCAGACTAGCCCCTTCTGCCTGCCAGCTATCTGCAGACGTTCCCACTTTCGGAGCAGTGCTGCGAAAGAAGCCTGGCAAGGACACCACCATTCCCAGGCTACATTTGAAGTTTGAGGTGGCAAGACAAGCAAGCAGCCCCAGTCTCTGTGCCTCTGTGCGAGCAGTGCCATGGGCAGATGAGGCTGACAAAGAGCTTTCCAGGCTAGCCCCTTCTGCCTGCCAGCTATCTGCAGACGTTCGCACTTTTGGAGCAGGGCTGCGAAAGGAGCCTGGCAGGGACACCAACTTTCCCAGGCTACGTTTCAAGTTTGAGGTGGCAAGACAAGCAAGCAGCCCCAGTCTCTGTGCCTCTGTGCGAGCAGTGCCATGGGCAGATGAGGCTGACAAACAGCTTTCCAGGCTAGCCCCTTCTGCCTGCCTGCTATCCGCAGACGTTCGCACTTTCGGAGCAGGGCTGCGAAAGGAGCCTGGCAGCGACACCACCATTCCCAGGCTACGTTTCAAGTTTGAGGTGGCAAGACAAGCAAGCAGCCCCAGTCTCTGTGCCAATGTGCGAGCAGTGCCTTTGGCCGATGAGACTGACAAACAGCTTTCCAGACTAGCCCCTTCTGCCTGCCAGCTATCTGCAGACATTCCAACTTTCGGAGCAGGGCTGCGAAAGGAGCCTGGCAGGGACACCACCATTCCCAGGCTACGTTTGAAGTTTGAGGTGGCAAGACAAGCAAGCAGCCCCAGTCTCTGTGCCTCTGTGCGAGCAGTGCCATGGGCAGATGAGGCTGAGCAACAGCTTTCCAGACTAGCCCCTTCTGCCTGCCAGCTATCTGCAGACGTTCGCACTTTCGGAGCAGGGCTGCGAAAGGAGCCTGGCAGGGACCCCCCCCTTCCCAGGCTACATTTGAAGATTGAGGTGGCAAGACAAGCAAGCAGCCCCAGTCTCTGTGCCTCTGTGCGAGCAGTGCCATGGGCAGATGAGGCTGACAAACAGCTTTCCAGACTAGCCCCTTCTGCCTGCCAGCTATCTGCAGACGTTCGCACTTTCGGAGCAGGGCTGCGAAAGGAGCCTGGCAGGGTCCTCCCCCTTCCCAGGCTACGTATGAAGTTTGAGGTGGCAAGACAAGCAAGCAGCCCCAGTCTCTGTGCCTCTGTGCGAGCAGTGCCATGGGCAGATGAGGCTGACAAACAGCTTTCCAGGCTAGCCCCTTCTGCCTGCCAGCTATCCGCAGATGTTCGCACTTTCAGAGCAGGGCTGAGAAAGGAGCCTGCAGGTACGACGCCATTCCCAGACTACGCTTGAAGTTTGAGGTGGCAAGACAAGCAATCAGCCCCAGTCTCTGTGCCTCTGTGCGAGCAGTGCCATGGGCCGATGAGGCTGACAAACAGCTTTCCTGGCTAGCCCCTTCTGCCTGCCAGCTATCTGCAGACGTTCACACTTTCGGAGCAGGGCTGCGAAAGGACCCTGGCAGGGACACCACCATTCCCAGGCTACGTTTCAAGTTTGAGGTGGCAAGACAAGCAAGCAGCCCCAGTCTCTGTGCCTCTGTGCGAGCAGTGCCATGGGCACATGAGGCTGAGCAACAGCTTTCCAGGCTAGCCCCTTCTACCTGCCAGCTATCTACAGACATTCATACTTTCGCAGCAGGGCTGCGAAAGGAGCCTGGCAGGGACACCACCATTCCCATGCTGCGCTGCACGTTTGACGTGGCAAGACAAGCAAGCAGCCCCAGTCTCTGTGGCTCTGTGCGAGCAGTGCCATGGGCAGATGAGGCTGACAAACAGCTTTCCAGACTAGCCCCTTCTGCCTGCCAGCTATCTGCAGACGTTCCCACTTTCGGAGCAGTGCTGCTAAAGAAGCCTGGCAAGGACACCACCATTCCCAGGCTACATTTGAAGTTTGAGGTGGCAAGACAAGCAAGCAGCCCCAGTCTCTGTGCCTCTGTGCGAGCAGTGCCATGGGCAGATGAGGCTGACAAACAGCTTTCCAGGCTAGCCCCTTCTGCCTGCCTGCTATCTGCAGACGTTCGCACTTTCGGAGCAGGGCTCCGAAAGGAGCCTGGCAGGGACACCAACTTTCCCAGGCTACGTTTCAAGTTTGAGGTGGCAAGACAAGCGAGCAGCCCCAGTCTCTGTGCCTCTGTGCGAGCAGTGCCATGGGCAGATGAGGCTGACAAACAGCTTTCCAGGCTAGCCCCTTCTGCCTGCCTGCTATCCGCAGACGTTCGCACTTTCGGAGCAGGGCTGCGAAAGGAGCCTGGCAGCGACACCACCATTCCCAGGCTACGTTTCAAGTTTGAGGTGGCAAGACAAGCAAGCAGCCCCAGTCTCTGTGCCAATGTGCGAGCAGTGCCTTTGGCCGATGAGACTGACAAACAGCTTTCCAGACTAGCCCCTTCTGCCTGCCAGCTATCTGCAGACATTCCAACTTTCGGAGCAGGGCTGCGAAAGGAGCCTGGCAGGGACACCACCATTCCCAGGCTACGTTTGAAGTTTGAGGTGGCAAGACAAGCAAGCAGCCCCAGTCTCTGTGCCTCTGTGCGAGCAGTGCCATGGGCAGATGAGGCTGAGCAACAGCTTTCCAGACTAGCCCCTTCTGCCTGCCAGCTATCTGCAGACGTTCGCACTTTCGGAGCAGGGCTGCGAAAGGAGCCTGGCAGGGACCCCCCCCTTCCCAGGCTACATTTGAAGTTTGAGGTGGCAAGACAAGCAAGCAGCCCCAGTCTCTGTGCCTCTGTGCGAGCAGTGCCATGGGCAGATGAGGCTGACAAACAGCTTTCCAGACTAGCCCCTTCTGCCTGCCAGCTATCTGCAGACGTTCGCACTTTCGGAGCAGGGCTGCGAAAGGAGCCTGGCAGGGTCCTCCCCCTTCCCAGGCTACGTATGAAGTTTGAGGTGGCAAGACAAGCAAGCAGCCCCAGTCTCTGTGCCTCTGTGCGAGCAGTGCCATGGGCAGATGAGGCTGACAAACAGCTTTCCAGGCTAGCCCCTTCTGCCTGCCAGCTATCCGCAGATGTTCGCACTTTCAGAGCAGGGCTGAGAAAGGAGCCTGCAGGTACGACGCCATTCCCAGACTACGCTTGAAGTTTGAGGTGGCAAGACAAGCAATCAGCCCCAGTCTCTGTGCCTCTGTGCGAGCAGTGCCATGGGCCGATGAGGCAGACAAACAGCTTTCCTGGCTAGCCCCTTCTACCTGCCAGCTATCTACAGACATTCATACTTTCGCAGCAGGGCTGCGAAAGGAGCCTGGCAGGGACACCACCATTCCCATGCTGCGCTGCACGTTTGACGTGGCAAGACAAGCAAGCAGCCCCAGTCTCTGTGCCTCTGTGCGAGCAGTGCCATGGGCAGATGAGGCTGACAAACAGCTTTCCAGACTAGCCCCTTCTGCCTGCCAGCTATCTGCAGACATTCCCACTTTCGGAGCAGTGCAGCGAAAGAAGCCTCGCAAGGACACCACCATTCCCAGGCTACATTTGAAGTTTGAGGTGGCAAGACAAGAAAGCAGCCCCAGTCTCTGTGCCTCTGTGCGAGCAGTGCCATGGGCCGATGAGGCTGACAAACAGCTTTCCAGGCTAGCCCCTTCTGCCTGCCTGCTATCTGCAGACGTTCGCACTTTCGGAGCAGGGCTGCGAAAGGAGCCTGGCAGGGACACCACCATTCCCAAGCTACGTTTCAAGTTTGAGGTGGCAAGACAAGCGAGCAGCCCCAGTCTCTGTGCCTTTGTGCGAGCAGTGCCATGGGCAGATGAGGCTGAGCAACAGCTTTCCAGGCTAGCCCCTTCTGCCTGCCAGCTATCCGCAGACGTTCGCACTTTCGGAGCAGGGCTGCGAAAGGAGCCTGGCAGGGTCCCCCCCCTTCCCAGGCTACATTTGAAGTTTGAGGTGGCAAGACAAGCAAGCAGCCCCAGTCTCTGTGCCTCTGTGCGAGCAGTGCCATGGGCCGATGAGGCTGACAAACAGCTTTCCAGGCTAGCCCCTTCTGCCTGCCTGCTATCTGCAGACGTTCACACTTTCGGAGCAGGGCTGCGAAAGGAGCCTGGCAGGGACACCACCATTCCCAGGCTACGTTTCAAGTTTGAGGTGGCAAGACAAGCAAGCAGCCCCAGTCTCTGTGCCTCTGTGCGAGCAGTGCCTTTGGCCGATGAGGCTGACAAACAGCTTTCCAGGCTAGCCCCTTCTGCCTGCCAGCTATCTACAGACGTTCGTACTTTCGCAGCAGGGCTGCGAAAGGAGCCTGGCAGGGACACCACCATTCCCAAGCTGCGTTTCACGTTTGAGGTGGCAAGACAAGCAAGCAGCCCCAGTCTCTGTGCCTCTGTGCGAGCAGTGCCATGGGCAGATGAGGCTGAGTAACAGCTTTCCAGGCTAGCCCCTTCTGCCTGCCAGCTATCTGCAGACATTCCAACTTTCGGAGCAGGGCTGCGAAAGGAGCCTGGCAGGGACACCACCATTCCCAGGCTACGTTTGAAGTTTGAGGTGGCAAGACAAGCAAGCAGCCCCAGTCTCTGTGCCTCTGTGCGAGCAGTGCCATGGGCAGATGAGGCTGAGCAACAGCTTTCCAGGCTAGCCCCTTCTGCCTGCCAGCTATCTGCAGATGTTCGCACTTTCAGAGCAGGGCTGAGAAAGGAGCCTGCAGGTACGCCGCCATTCCCAAAATACGTTTGACTTTTGAGGTGGCAAGACAAGCAAGCACCCCCAGTCTCTGTGCCTCTGTGCGAGCAGTGCCATGGGCCGATGAGGCTGAGCAACAGCTTTCCAGGCTAGCCCCTTCTGCCTGTCAGCTATCTGCAGACGTTCACACTTTCGGAGCAGGGCTGCGAAAGGAGCCTGGCAGGGACACCACCATTCCCAGGCTAAATTTGAAGTTTGAGGTGACAAGACAAGCAAGCAGCCCCAGTCTCTGTGCCTCTGTGCGAGCAGTGCCATGGGCAGATGAGGCTGAGCAACACCTTTCCAGGCTAGCCCCTTCTGCCTGCCAGCTATCTGCAGACGTTCGCACTTTCGGAGCAGGGCTCCGAAAGGAGCCTGGCAGGGACACCACCATTCCCAGGCTACGTTTCAAGTTTGAGGTTGCAAGAAAAGCGAGCAGCCCCAGTCTCTGTGCCTCTGTGCGAGCAGTGCCATGGGCAGATAAGGCTGACAAACAGCTTTCCAGGCTAGCCCCTTATGCCTGCCAGCTATCTGCAGACGTTCAAATTTTCGGAGCAGGGCGCCGAAAGGAGCCTGGCAGGGTCCCCGCCCTTCCCAGCCTACATTTGAAGTTTGAGGTGGCAAGACAAGCAAGCAGCCCAGTCTCTGTGCCTCTGTGCGAGCAGTGCCATGGGCAGATGAGGCTGACAAACAGCTTTCCAGGCTAGCCCATTCTGCCTGCCAGCTATCTGCAGACGTTCACACTTTCGGAGCAGGGCTGCGAAAGGAGCCTGGCAGGGACCCCCCCTTCCCAGGCTACATTTGAAGTTTGAGGTGGCAAGACAAGCAAGCAGCCCCAGTCTCTGTGCCTCTGTGCGAGCAGTGCCATGGGCACATGAGGCTGAGCAACAGCTTTCCAGGCTAGCCCCTTCTGCCTGCCAGCTATCTGCAGACGTTCGCACTTTCGGAGCAGGGCTGCGAAAGGAGCCTGGCAGGGACACCACCATTCCCAGGCTACGTTTCAAGTTTGAGGTGGCAAGACAAGCAAGCAGCCCCAGTCTCTGTGCCTCTGTGCGAGCAGTGCCATGGGCCGATGAGGCTGACAAACAGCTTTCCAGGCTAGCCCCTTCTGCCTGCCAGTTATTTGCAGACGTTCGCACTTTCGGAGCAGGGCTGCGAAAGGAGCCTGGCAGGGACACCACCATTCCCAGGCTACGTTTCAAGTTTGAGGTGGCAAGACAAGCAAGCAGCCCCAGTCTCTGTGCCACTGTGCGAGCAGTGCCATGGGCAGATGAGGCTGAGCAACAGCTTTCCAGGCTAGCCCCTTCTGCCTGCCAGCTATCTGCAAACGTTCATACTTTCGCAGCAGGGCTGCGAAAGGAGCCTGGCAGGGACACCACCATTCCCAGGCTACGCTTCACGTTTGAGGTGGCAAGACAAGCAAGCAGCCCCAGTCTCTGTGCCTCTGTGCGAGCAGTGCCATGGGCAGATGAGGCTGACAAACAGCTTTCCAGGCTAGCCCCTTCTGCCTGCCAGCTATCTGCAGACGTTCACACTTTCGGAGCAGGGCTGCGAAAGGAGCCTGGCAGGGACCCCCCCTTCCCAGGCTACATTTGAAGTTTGAGGTGGCAAGACAAGCAAGCAGCCCCAGTCTCTGTGCCTCTGTGCGAGCAGTGCCATGGGCAGATGAGGCTGAGCAACAGCTTTCCAGGCTAGCCCCTTCTGCCTGCCAGCTATCTGCAGACGTTCGCACTTTCGGAGCAGGGCTGCGAAAGGAGCCTGGCAGGGACACCACCATTCCCAGGCTACGTTTCAAGTTTGAGGTGGCAAGACAAGCAAGCAGCCCCAGTCTCTGTGCCTCTGTGCGAGCAGTGCCATGGGCAGATGAGGCTGAGCAACAGCTTTCCAGGCTAGCCCCTTCTGCCTGCCAGCTATCTGCAGACGTTCACACTTTCGCAGCAGGGCTGCGAAAGGAGCCTGGCAGGGACAGCACCATGCCCAGCAACGCTTCACGTTTGAGGTGGCAAGACAAGCAAGCAGCCCCAGTCTCTGTGCCTCTGTGCGAGCAGTGCCATGGGCAGATGAGGCTGACAAACGGCTTTCCAGGTTAGCCCCTTCTGCCTGCCAGCTATCTGCAGACGTTCGCACTTTCGGAGCAGGGCTGCGAAAGGAGCCTGGCAGGGACACCACCATTCCCAGGCTACGTTTCAAGTTTGAGGTTGCAAGAAAAGAGAGCAGCCCCAGTCTCTGTGCCTCTGTGCGAGCAGTGCCATGGGCAGATGAGGCTGAGCAACAGCTTTCCAGGCTAGCCCCTTCTACCTGCCAGCTATCTACAGACATTCATACTTTCGCAGCAGGGCTGCGAAAGGAGCCTATCAGGGACACCACCATTCCCATGCTGCGCTGCACGTTTGACGTGGCAAGACAAGCAAGCAGCCCCAGTCTCTGTGCCTCTGTGCGAGCAGTGCCATGGGCAGATGAGGCTGAGCAACAGCTTTCCAGGCTAGCCCCTTCTGCCTGCCAGCTATCTGCAGACGTTCCCACTTTCGGAGCAGTGCTGCGAAAGAAGCCTGGCAAGGACACCACCAATCCCAGGCTACATTTGAAGTTTGAGGTGGCAAGACAAGCAAGCAGCCCCAGTCTCTGTGCCTCTGTGCGAGCAGTGCCATGGGCCGATGAGGCTGTCAAACAGCTTTCCATACTAGCCCCTTCTGCGTGCCTGCTATCTGCAGACGTTCGCACTTTCGGAGCAGGGCTGCGAAAGGAGCCTGGCAGGGACACCACCATTCCCAAGCTACGTTTCAACTTTGAGGTGGCAAGACAAGCGAGCAGCCCCAGTCTCTGTGCCTCTGTGCGAGCAGTGCCATGGGCAGATGAGGCTGAGCAACAGCTTTCCAGACTAGCCCCTTCTGCCTGCCAGCTATCTGCAGACATTCCAACTTTCGGAGCAGGGCTGCGAAAGGAGCCTGGCAGGGACACCACCATTCCCAGGCTACGTTTCAAGTTTGAGGTGGCAAGAAAAGCGAGCAGCCCCAGTCTCTGTGCCTCTGTGCGAGCAGTGCCATGGGCAGATGAGGCTGACAAACAGCTTTCCATGCTAGCCCCTTATGCCTGCCAGCTATCTGCAGACGTTCAAACTTTCGGTGCAGGGCTCCGAAAAGATCCTGGCAGGGTCCTCCCCCTTCCCAGGCTACATTTGAAGTTTGAGGTGGCAAGACAAGCAAGCAGCCCCAGTCTCTGTGCCTCTGTGCGAGCAGTGCCATGGGCCGATGAGGCTGACAAACAGCTTTCCAGGCTAGCCCCTTCTGCCTGCCTGCTATCTGCAGACGTTCGCACTTTCGGAGCAGGGCTGCGAAAGGAGCCTGGCAGGGACACCAACTTTCCCAGGCTACGTTTCAAGTTTGAGGTGGCAAGACAAGCGAGCAGCCCCAGTCTCTGTGCCTCTGTGCGAGCAGTGCCATGGGCAGATGAGGCTGAGCAACAGCTTTCCAGGCTAGCCCCTTCTGCCTGCCAGCTATCCGCAGACGTTCGCACTTTTGGAGCAGGGCTGCGAAAGGAGCCTGGCAGCGACACCACCATTCCCAGGCTACGCTTGAAGTTTGAGGTGGCAAGACAAGCAATCAGCCCCAGTCTCTGTGCCTCTGTGCGAGCAGTGCCATGGGCCGATGAGGCTGACAAACAGCTTTCCTGGCTAGCCCCTTCTGCCTGCCAGCTATCTGCAGACGTTCACACTTTCGGAGCAGGGCTGCGAAAGGACCCTGGCAGGGACACCACCATTCCCAGGCTACGTTTCAAGTTTGAGGTGGCAAGACAAGCAAGCAGCCCCAGTCTCTGTGCCTCTGTGCGAGAAGTGCCATGGGCACATGAGGCTGAGCAACAGCTTTCAAGGCTAGCCCCTTCTGCCTGCCAGCTATCTGCAGACGTTCACACTTTCGCAGCAGGGCTGCGAAAGGAGCCTGGCAGGGACAGCACCATGCCCAGCAACGCTTCACGTTTGAGGTGGCAAGACAAGCAAGCAGCCCCAGTCTCTGTGCCTCTGTGCGAGCAGTGCCATGGGCAGATGAGGCTGACAAACGGCTTTCCAGGTTAGCCCCTTCTGCCTGCCAGCTATCTGCAGACGTTCGCACTTTCAGAGCAGGGCTCCGAAAGGAGCCTGGCAGGGACACCACCATTCCCAGGCTACGTTTCAAGTTTGAGGTTGCAAGAAAAGCGAGCAGCCCCAGTCTCTGTGCCTCTGTGCGAGCAGTGCCATGGGCAGATGAGGCTGAGCAACAGCTTTCCAGGCTAGCCCCTTCTACCTGCCAGCTATCTACAGACATTCATACTTTCGCAGCAGGGCTGCGAAAGGAGCCTGGCAGGGACACCACCATTCCCATGCTGCGCTGCACGTTTGAGGTGGCAAGACAAGCAAGCAGCCCCAGTCTCTGTGCCTCTGTGCGAGCAGTGCCATGGGCAGATGAGGCTGACAAACAGCTTTCCAGACTAGCCCCTTCTGCCTGCCAGCTATCTGCAGACGTTCGCACTTTCGGAGCAGGGCTGCGAAAGAAGCCTCGCAAGGACACCACCATTCCCAGGCTACATTTGAAGTTTGAGGTGGCAAGACAAGAAAGCAGCCCCAGTCTCTGTGCCTCTGTGCGAGCAGTGCCATGGGCCGATGAGGCTGACAAACAGCTTTCCAGGCTAGCCCCTTCTGCCTGCCAGCTATCTGCAGACATTCCAACTTTCGGAGCAGGGCTGCGAAAGGAGCCTGGCAGGGACACCACCATTCCCAGGCTACGTTTGAAGTTTGAGGTGGCAAGACAAGCAAGCAGCCCCAGTCTCTGTGCCTCTGTGCGAGCAGTGCCATGGGCAGATGAGGCTGAGCAACAGCTTTCCAGGCTAGCCCCTTCTGCTTGCCAGCTATCTGCAGACGTTCAAATTTTCGGAGCAGGGCGCCGAAAGGAGCCTGGCAGGGTCCCCCCCCTTCCCAGCCTACATTTGAAGTTTGAGGTGGCAAGACAAGCAAGCAGCCCAGTCTCTGTGCCTCTGTGCGAGCAGTGCCATGGGCAGATGAGGCTGACAAACAGCTTTCCAGGCTAGCCCATTCTGCCTGCCAGCTATCTGCAGACGTTCACACTTTCGGAGCAGGGCTGCGAAAGGAGCCTGGCAGGGACACCCCCTTCCCAGGCTACATTTGAAGTTTGAGGTGGCAAGACAAGCAAGCAGCCCCAGTCTCTGTGCCTCTGTGCGAGCAGTGCCATGGGCACATGAGGCTGAGCAACAGCTTTCCAGGCTAGCCCCTTCTGCCTGCCAGCTATCTGCAGACGTTCGCACTTTCGGAGCAGGGCTGCGAAAGGAGCCTGGCAGGGACACCACCATTCCCAGGCTACGTTTCAAGTTTGAGGTGGCAAGACAAGCAAGCAGCCCCAGTCTCTGTGCCTCTGTGCGAGCAGTGCCATGGGCCGATGAGGCTAACAAACAGCTTTCCAGGCTAGCCCCTTCTGCCTGCCAGTTATTTGCAGACGTTCGCACTTTCGGAGCAGGGCTGCGAAAGGAGCCTGGCAGGGACACCACCATTCCCAGGCTACGTTTCAAGTTTGAGGTGGCAAGACAAGCAAGCAGCCCCAGTCTCTGTGCCACTGTGCGAGCAGTGCCATGGGCAGATGAGGCTGAGCAAAAGCTTTCCAGGCTAGCCCCTTCTGCCTGCCAGCTATCTGCAGACGTTCACACTTTCGGAGCAGGGCTGCGAAAGGAGCCTGGCAGGGACCCCCCCTTCCCAGGCTACATTTGAAGTTTGAGGTGGCAAGACAAGCAAGCAGCCCCAGTCTCTGTGCCTCTGTGCGAGCAGTGCCATGGGCACATGAGGCTGAGCAACAGCTTTCCAGGCTAGCCCCTTCTGGCTGCCAGCTATCTGCAGACGTTCACACTTTCGGAGCAGTGCTGCGAAAGAAGCCTGGCAGGGTCCTCCCCCTTCCCAGGCTAGATTTGAAGTTTGAGGTGGCAAGACAAGCAAGCAGCCCCAGTCTCTGTGCCTCTGTGCGAGCAGTGCCATGGGCAGATGACGCTGAGCAACAGCTTTCCAGGCTAGCCCCTTCTACCTGCCAGCTATCTACAGACATTCATACTTTCGCAGCAGGGCTGCGAAAGGAGCCTAGCAGGGACACCACCATTCCCATGCTGCGCTGCACGTTTGACGTGGCAAGACAAGCAAGCAGCCCCAGTCTCTGTGCCTCTGTGCGAGCAGTGCCATGGGCAGATGAGGCTGACAAACAGCTTTCCAGGCTAGCCCCTTCTGCCTGCCAGCTATCTGCAGACGTTCCCACTTTCGGAGCAGTGCTGCGAAAGAAGCCTGGCAAGGACACCACCAATCCCAGGCTACATTTGAAGTTTGAGGTGGCAAGACAAGCAAGCAGCCCCAGTCTCTGTGCCTCTGTGCGAGCAGTGCCATGGGCCGATGAGGCTGTCAAACAGCTTTCCAGGCTAGCCCCTTCTGCGTGCCTGCTATCTGCAGACGTTCGCACTTTCGGAGCAGGGCTGCGAAAGGAGCCTGGCAGGGACACCACCATTCCCAGGCTACGTTTCAAGTTTGAGGTGGCAAGAAAAGCGAGCAGCCCCAGTCTCTGTGCCTCTGTGCGAGCAGTGCCATGGGCAGATGAGGCTGACAAACAGCTTTCCATGCTAGCCCCTTATGCCTGCCAGCTATCTGCAGACGTTCAAACTTTCGGTGCAGGGCTCCGAAAAGATCCTGGCAGGGTCCTCCCCCTTCCCAGACTACATTTGAAGTTTGAGGTGGCAAGACAAGCAAGCAGCCCCAGTCTCTGTGCCTCTGTGCGAGCAGTGCCATGGGCCGATGAGGCTGACAAACAGCTTTCCAGGCTAGCCCCTTCTGCCTGCCTGCTATCTGCAGACGTTCGCACTTTCGGAGCAGGGCTGCGAAAGGAGCCTGGCAGGGACACCAACTTTCCCAGGCTACGTTTCAAGTTTGAGGTGGCAAGACAAGCGAGCAGCCCCAGTCTCTGTGCCTCTGTGCGAGCAGTGCCATGGGCAGATGAGGCTGAGCAACAGCTTTCCAGGCTAGCCCCTTCTGCCTGCCAGCTATCCGCAGACGTTCGCACTTTTGGAGCAGGGCTGCGAAAGGAGCCTGGCAGCGACACCACCATTCCCAGGCTACGCTTGAAGTTTGAGGTGGCAAGACAAGCAATCAGCCCCAGTCTCTGTGCCTCTGTGCGAGCAGTGCCATGGGCCGATGAGGCTGACAAACAGCTTTCCTGGCTAGCCCCTTCTGCCTGCCAGCTATCTGCAGACGTTCACACTTTCGGAGCAGGGCTGCGAAAGGACCCTGGCAGGGACACCACCATTCCCAGGCTACGTTTCAAATTTGAGGTGGCAAGACAAGCAAGCAGCCCCAGTCTCTGTGCCTCTGTGCGAGCAGTGCCATGGGCAGATGAGGCTGACAAACGGCTTTCCAGGTTAGCCCCTTCTGCCTGCCAGCTATCTGCAGACGTTCGCACTTTCAGAGCAGGGCTCCGAAAGGAGCCTGGCAGGGACACCACCATTCCCAGGCTACGTTTCAAGTTTGAGGTTGCAAGAAAAGCGAGCAGCCCCAGTCTCTGTGCCTCTGTGCGAGCAGTGCCATGGGCAGATGAGGCTGAGCAACAGCTTTCCAGGCTAGCCCCTTCTACCTGCCAGCTATCTACAGACATTCATACTTTCGCAGCAGGGCTGCGAAAGGAGCCTGGCAGGGACACCACCATTCCCATGCTGCGCTGCACGTTTGACGTGGCAAGACAAGCAAGCAGCCCCAGTCTCTGTGCCTCTGTGCGAGCAGTGCCATGGGCAGATGAGGCTGACAAACAGCTTTCCAGACTAGCCCCTTCTGCCTGCCAGCTATCTGCAGACGTTCCCACTTTCGGAGCAGTGCTGCGAAAGAAGCCTCGCAAGGACACCACCATTCCCAGGCTACATTTGAAGTTTGAGGTGGCAAGACAAGAAAGCAGCCCCAGTCTCTGTGCCTCTGTGCGAGCAGTGCCATGGGCCGATGAGGCTGACAAACAGCTTTCCAGGCTAGCCCCTTCTGCCTGCCAGCTATCTGCAGACATTCCAACTTTCGGAGCAGGGCTGCGAAAGGAGCCTGGCAGGGACACCACCATTCCCAGGCTACGTTTGAAGTTTGAGGTGGCAAGACAAGCAAGCAGCCCCAGTCTCTGTGCCTCTGTGCGAGCAGTGCCATGGGCAGATGAGGCTGAGCAACAGCTTTCCAGGCTAGCCCCTTCTGCTTGCCAGCTATCTGCAGACGTTCGCACTTTCGAAGCAGGGCTGAGAAAGTAGCCTGGCAGGGTCCCCCTTTTTCCCAGGCTACATTTGAAGTTTGAGGTGGCAAGACAAGCAAGCAGCCCCAGTCTCTGTGCCTCTGTGCGAGCAGTGCCATGGGCAGATGAGGCTGACCAACAGCTTTCCAGGCTAGCCCCTTCTGCCTGCCAGCTATCTGCAGATGTTCGCACTTTCAGAGCAGGGCTGAGAAAGGAGCCTACAGGTACGCCGCCATTCCCAAAATACGTTTGACTTTTGAGGTGGCAAGACAAGCAAGCAGCCCCAGTCTCTGTGCCTCTGTGCGAGCAGTGCCATGGGCCGATGAGGCTGAGCAACAGCTTTCCAGGCTAGCCCCTTCTGCCTGTCAGCTATCTGCAGACGTTCACACTTTCGGAGCAGGGCTGCGAAAGGAGCCTGGCAGGGACACCACCATTCCCAGGCTAAATTTGAAGTTTGAGGTGACAAGACAAGCAAGCAGCCCCAGTCTCTGTGCCTCTGTGCGAGCAGTGCCATGGGCAGATGAGGCTGAGCAACAGCTTTCCAGGCTAGCCCCTTCTGCCTGCCAGCTATCTGCAGACGTTCGCACTTTCGGAGCAGGGCTGCGAAAGGAGCCTGGCAGGGACACCACCATTCCCAGGCTACGTTTCAAGTTTGAGGTTGCAAGAAAAGCGAGCAGCCCCAGTCTCTGTGCCT
This sequence comes from Opisthocomus hoazin, assembly GCF_030867145.1. Taxonomy (NCBI): domain Eukaryota; kingdom Metazoa; phylum Chordata; class Aves; order Opisthocomiformes; family Opisthocomidae; genus Opisthocomus; species Opisthocomus hoazin. The sequence continues at coordinate 23,577 of NC_134450.1, read as the reverse complement.
CTGTGCGAGCAGTGCCGTGGGCAGATAAGGCTGACAAACAGCTTTCCATGCTAGCCCCTTATGCCTGCCAGCTATCTGCAGACGTTCAAATTTTCGGAGCAGGGCGCCGAAAGGAGCCTGGCAGGGTCCCCCCCCTTCCCAGCCTACATTTGAAGTTTGAGGTGGCAAGACAAGCAAGCAGCCCAGTCTCTGTGCCTCTGTGCGAGCAGTGCCATGGGCAGATGAGGCTGACAAACAGCTTTCCAGGCTAGCCCCTTCTGCCTGCCAGCTATCTGCAGACGTTCACACTTTCGGAGCAGGGCTGCGAAAGGAGCCTGGCAGGGACACCCCCTTCCCAGGCTACATTTGAAGTTTGAGGTGGCAAGACAAGCAAGCAGCCCCAGTCTCTGTGCCTCTGTGCGAGCAGTGCCATGGGCACATGAGGCTGAGCAACAGCTTTCCAGGCTAGCCCCTTCTGCCTGCCAGCTATCTGCAGACGTTCGCACTTTCGGAGCAGGGCTGCGAAAGGAGCCTGGCAGGGACACCACCATTCCCAGGCTACGTTTCAAGTTTGAGGTGGCAAGACAAGCAAGCAGCCCCAGTCTCTGTGCCTCTGTGCGAGCAGTGCCATGGGCCGATGAGGCTAACAAACAGCTTTCCAGGCTAGCCCCTTCTGCCTGCCAGTTATTTGCAGACGTTCGCACTTTCGGAGCAGGGCTGCGAAAGGAGCCTGGCAGGGACACCACCATTCCCAGGCTACGTTTCAAGTTTGAGGTGGCAAGACAAGCAAGCAGCCCCAGTCTCTGTGCCTCTGTGCGAGCAGTGCCATGGGCACATGAGGCTGAGCAACAGCTTTCCAGGCTAGCCCCTTCTGGCTGCCAGCTATCTGCAGACGTTCACAGTTTCGGAGCAGTGCTGCGAAAGAAGCCTGGCAGGGTCCTCCCCCTTCCCAGGCTAGATTTGAAGTTTGAGGTGGCAAGACAAGCAAGCAGCCCCAGTCTCTGTGCCTCTGTGCGAGCAGTGCCATGGGCAGATGACGCTGAGCAACAGCTTTCCAGGCTAGCCCCTTCTACCTGCCAGCTATCTACAGACATTCATACTTTCGCAGCAGGGCTGCGAAAGGAGCCTAGCAGGGACACCACCATTCCCATGCTGCGCTGCACGTTTGACGTGGCAAGACAAGCAAGCAGCCCCAGTCTCTGTGCCTCTGTGCGAGCAGTGCCATGGGCAGATGAGGCTGACAAACAGCTTTCCAGGCTAGCCCCTTCTGCCTGCCAGCTATCTGCAGACGTTCCCACTTTCGGAGCAGTGCTGCGAAAGAAGCCTGGCAAGGACACCACCAATCCCAGGCTACATTTGAAGTTTGAGGTGGCAAGACAAGCAAGCAGCCCCAGTCTCTGTGCCTCTGTGCGAGCAGTGCCATGGGCCGATGAGGCTGTCAAACAGCTTTCCAGGCTAGCCCCTTCTGCGTGCCTGCTATCTGCAGACGTTCGCACTTTCGGAGCAGGGCTGCGAAAGGAGCCTGGCAGGGACACCACCATTCCCAAGCTACGTTTCAACTTTGAGGTGGCAAGACAAGCGAGCAGCCCCAGTCTCTGTGCCTCTGTGCGAGCAGTGCCATGGGCAGATGAGGCTGAGCAACAGCTTTCCAGACTAGCCCCTTCTGCCTGCCAGCTATCTGCAGACATTCCAACTTTCGGAGCAGGGCTGCGAAAGGAGCCTGGCAGGGACACCACCATTCCCAGGCTACATATGAAGTTTGAGGTGGCAAGAAAAGCGAGCAGCCCCAGTCTCTGTGCCTCTGTGCGAGCAGTGCCATGGGCAGATGAGGCTGACAAACAGCTTTCCATGCTAGCCCCTTATGCCTGCCAGCTATCTGCAGACGTTCAAACTTTCGGAGCAGGGCTCCGAAAAGATCCTGGCAGGGTCCTCCCCCTTCCCAGGCTACATTTGAAGTTTGAGGTGGCAAGACAAGCAAGCAGCCCCAGTCTCTGTGCCTCTGTGCGAGCAGTGCCATGGGCCGATGAGGCTAACAAACAGCTTTCCAGGCTAGCCCCTTCTGCCTGCCAGTTATTTGCAGACGTTCGCACTTTCGGAGCAGGGCTGCGAAAGGAGCCTGGCAGGGACACCACCATTCCCAGGCTACGTTTCAAGTTTGAGGTGGCAAGACAAGCAAGCAGCCCCAGTCTCTGTGCCACTGTGCGAGCAGTGCCATGGGCAGATGAGGCTGAGCAAAAGCTTTCCAGGCTAGCCCCTTCTGCCTGCCAGCTATCTGCAGACGTTCACACTTTCGGAGCAGGGCTGCGAAAGGAGCCTGGCAGGGACCCCCCCTTCCCAGGCTACATTTGAAGTTTGAGGTGGCAAGACAAGCAAGCAGCCCCAGTCTCTGTGCCTCTGTGCGAGCAGTGCCATGGGCACATGAGGCTGAGCAACAGCTTTCCAGGCTAGCCCCTTCTGGCTGCCAGCTATCTGCAGACGTTCACACTTTCGGAGCAGTGCTGCGAAAGAAGCCTGGCAGGGTCATCCCCCTTCCCAGGCTAGATTTGAAGTTTGAGGTGGCAAGACAAGCAAGCAGCCCCAGTCTCTGTGCCTCTGTGCGAGCAGTGCCATGGGCAGATGACGCTGAGCAACAGCTTTCCAGGCTAGCCCCTTCTACCTGCCAGCTATCTACAGACATTCATACTTTCGCAGCAGGGCTGCGAAAGGAGCCTAGCAGGGACACCACCATTCCCATGCTGCGCTGCACGTTTGACGTGGCAAGACAAGCAAGCAGCCCCAGTCTCTGTGCCTCTGTGCGAGCAGTGCCATGGGCAGATGAGGCTGACAAACAGCTTTCCAGGCTAGCCCATTCTGCCTGCCAGCTATCTGCAGACGTTCCCACTTTCGGAGCAGGGCTGCGAAAGGAGCCTGGCAGGGACACCACCATTCCCAAGCTACGTTTCAACTTTGAGGTGGCAAGACAAGCGAGCAGCCCCAGTCTCTGTGCCTCTGTGCGAGCAGTGCCATGGGCAGATGAGGCTGAGCAACAGCTTTCCAGACTAGCCCCTTCTGCCTGCCAGCTATCTGCAGACATTCCAACTTTCGGAGCAGGGCTGCGAAAGGAGCCTGGCAGGGACACCACCATTCCCAGGCTACATATGAAGTTTGAGGTGGCAAGAAAAGCGAGCAGCCCCAGTCTCTGTGCCTCTGTGCGAGCAGTGCCATGGGCAGATGAGGCTGACAAACAGCTTTCCATGCTAGCCCCTTATGCCTGCCAGCTATCTGCAGACGTTCAAACTTTCGGAGCAGGGCTCCGAAAAGATCCTGGCAGGGTCCTCCCCCTTCCCAGGCTACATTTGAAGTTTGAGGTGGCAAGACAAGCAAGCAGCCCCAGTCTCTGTGCCTCTGTGCGAGCAGTGCCATGGGCCGATGAGGCTGACAAACAGCTTTCCAGGCTAGCCCCTTCTGCCTGCCTGCTATCTGCAGACGTTCGCACTTTCGGAGCAGGGCTGCGAAAGGAGCCTGGCAGGGACACCAACTTTCCAAGGCTACGTTTCAAGTTTGAGGTGGCAAGACAAGCGAGCAGCCCCAGTCTCTGTGCCTCTGTGCGAGCAGTGCCATGGGCAGATGAGGCTGAGCAACAGCTTTCCAGGCTAGCCCCTTCTGCCTGCCAGCTATCCGCAGACGTTCGCACTTTCGGAGCAGGGCTGCGAAAGGAGCCTGGCAGCGACACCACCATTCCCAGGCTACGCTTGAAGTTTGAGGTGGCAAGACAAGCAATCAGCCCCAGTCTCTGTGCCTCTGTGCGAGCAGTGCCATGGGCCGATGAGGCTGACAAACAGCTTTCCTGGCTAGCCCCTTCTGCCTGCCAGCTATCTGCAGACGTTCACACTTTCGGAGCAGGGCTGCGAAAGGACCCTGGCAGGGACACCACCATTCCCAGGCTACGTTTCAAGTTTGAGGTGGCAAGACAAGCAAGCAGCCCCAGTCTCTGTGCCTCTGTGCGAGCAGTGCCATGGGCACATGAGGCTGAGCAACAGCTTTCAAGGCTAGCCCCTTCTGCCTGCCAGCTATCTGCAGACGTTCACACTTTCGCAGCAGGGCTGCGAAAGGAGCCTGGCAGGGACACCACCATGCCCAGCAACGCTTCACGTTTGAGGTGGCAAGACAAGCAAGCAGCCCCAGTCTCTGTGCCTCTGTGCGAGCAGTGCCATGGGCAGATGAGGCTGACAAACGGCTTTCCAGGTTAGCCCCTTCTGCCTGCCAGCTATCTGCAGACGTTCGCACTTTCAGAGCAGGGCTCCGAAAGGAGCCTGGCAGGGACACCACCATTCCCAGGCTACGTTTCAAGTTTGAGGTTGCAAGAAAAGCGAGCAGCCCCAGTCTCTGTGCCTCTGTGCGAGCAGTGCCATGGGCAGATGAGGCTGAGCAACAGCTTTCCAGGCTAGCCCCTTCTACCTGCCAGCTATCTACAGACATTCATACTTTCGCAGCAGGGCTGCGAAAGGAGCCTGGCAGGGACACCACCATTCCCATGCTGCGCTGCACGTTTGACGTGGCAAGACAAGCAAGCAGCCCCAGTCTCTGTGCCTCTGTGCGAGCAGTGCCATGGGCAGATGAGGCTGACAAACAGCTTTCCAGACTAGCCCCTTCTGCCTGCCAGCTATCTGCAGACGTTCCCACTTTCGGAGCAGTGCTGCGAAAGAAGCCTCGCAAGGACACCACCATTCCCAGGCTACGCTTGAAGTTTGAGGTGGCAAGACAAGAAAGCAGCCCCAGTCTCTGTGCCTCTGTGCGAGCAGTGCCATGGGCCGATGAGGCTGACAAACAGCTTTCCAGGCTAGCCCCTTCTGCCTGCCTGCTATCTGCAGACGTTCGCACTTTCAGAGCAGGGCTGCGAAAGGAGCCTGGCAGGGACACCACCATTCCCAGGCTACGTTTGAAGTTTGAGGTGGCAAGACAAGCAAGCAGCCCCAGTCTCTGTGCCTCTGTGCGAGCAGTGCCATGGGCAGATGAGGCTGAGCAACAGCTTTCCAGGCTAGCCCCTTCTGCTTGCCAGCTATCTGCAGACGTTCGCACTTTCGAAGCAGGGCTGAGAAAGTAGCCTGGCAGGGTCCCCCTTTTTCCCAGGCTACATTTGAAGTTTGAGGTGGCAAGACAAGCAAGCAGCCCCAGTCTCTGTGCCTCTGTGCGAGCAGTGCCATGGGCAGATGAGGCTGACCAACAGCTTTCCAGGCTAGCCCCTTCTGCCTGCCAGCTATCTGCAGATGTTCGCACTTTCAGAGCAGGGCTGAGAAAGGAGCCTACAGGTACGCCGCCATTCCCAAAATACGTTTGACTTTTGAGGTGGCAAGACAAGCAAGCAGCCCCAGTCTCTGTGCCTCTGTGCGAGCAGTGCCATGGGCCGATGAGGCTGAGCAACAGCTTTCCAGGCTAGCCCCTTCTGCCTGTCAGCTATCTGCAGACGTTCACACTTTCGGAGCAGGGCTGCGAAAGGAGCCTGGCAGGGACACCACCATTCCCAGGCTAAATTTGAAGTTTGAGGTGACAAGACAAGCAAGCAGCCCCAGTCTCTGTGCCTCTGTGCGAGCAGTGCCATGGGCAGATGAGGCTGAGCAACAGCTTTCCAGGCTAGCCCCTTCTGCCTGCCAGCTATCTGCAGACGTTCGCACTTTCGGAGCAGGGCTGCGAAAGGAGCCTGGCAGGGACACCACCATTCCCAGGCTACGTTTCAAGTTTGAGGTTGCAAGAAAAGCGAGCAGCCCCAGTCTCTGTGCCTCTGTGCGAGCAGTGCCATGGGCAGATAAGGCTGACAAACAGCTTTCCATGCTAGCCCCTTATGCCTGCCAGCTATCTGCAGACGTTCAAATTTTCGGAGCAGGGCGCCGAAAGGAGCCTGGCAGGGTCCCCCCCCTTCCCAGCCTACATTTGAAGTTTGAGGTGGCAAGACAAGCAAGCAGCCCCAGTCTCTGTGCCTCTGTGCGAGCAGTGCCATGGGCAGATGAGGCTGACAAACAGCTTTCCAGGCTAGCCCATTCTGCCTGCCAGCTATCTGCAGACGTTCCCACTTTCGGAGCAGGGCTGCGAAAGGAGCCTGGCAGGGACACCACCATTCCCAGGCTACGTTTCAAGTTTGAGGTGGCAAGACAAGCAAGCAGCCCCAGTCTCTGTGCCTCTGTGCGAGCAGTGCCATGGGCCGATGAGGCTAACAAACAGCTTTCCAGGCTAGCCCCTTCTGCCTGCCAGTTATTTGCAGACGTTCGCACTTTCGGAGCAGGGCTGCGAAAGGAGCCTGGCAGGGACACCACCATTCCCAGGCTACGTTTCAAGTTTGAGGTGGCAAGACAAGCAAGCAGCCCCAGTCTCTGTGCCACTGTGCGAGCAGTGCCATGGGCAGATGAGGCTGAGCAAAAGCTTTCCAGGCTAGCCCCTTCTGCCTGCCAGCTATCTGCAGACGTTCGCACTTTCGGAGCAGGGCTGCGAAAGGAGCCTGGCAGGGACCCCCCCTTCCCAGGCTACATTTGAAGTTTGAGGTGGCAAGACAAGCAAGCAGCCCCAGTCTCTGTGCCTCTGTGCGAGCAGTGCCATGGGCACATGAGGCTGAGCAACAGCTTTCCAGGCTAGCCCCTTCTGGCTGCCAGCTATCTGCAGACGTTCACACTTTCGGAGCAGTGCTGCGAAAGAAGCCTGGCAGGGTCCTCCCCCTTCCCAGGCTAGATTTGAAGTTTGAGGTGGCAAGACAAGCAAGCAGCCCCAGTCTCTGTGCCTCTGTGCGAGCAGTGCCATGGGCAGATGAGGCTGAGCAACAGCTTTCCAGGCTAGCCCCTTCTACCTGCCAGCTATCTACAGACATTCATACTTTCGCAGCAGGGCTGCGAAAGGAGCCTAGCAGGGACACCACCATTCCCATGCTGCGCTGCACGTTTGACGTGGCAAGACAAGCAAGCAGCCCCAGTCTCTGTGCCTCTGTGCGAGCAGTGCCATGGGCAGATGAGGCTGACAAACAGCTTTCCAGGCTAGCCCCTTCTGCCTGCCAGCTATCTGCAGACGTTCCCACTTTCGGAGCAGTGCTGCGAAAGAAGCCTGGCAAGGACACCACCAATCCCAGGCTACATTTGAAGTTTGAGGTGGCAAGACAAGCAAGCAGCCCCAGTCTCTGTGCCTCTGTGCGAGCAGTGCCATGGGCCGATGAGGCTGTCAAACAGCTTTCCAGGCTAGCCCCTTCTGCGTGCCTGCTATCTGCAGACGTTCGCACTTTCGGAGCAGGGCTGCGAAAGGAGCCTGGCAGGGACACCACCATTCCCAAGCTACGTTTCAACTTTGAGGTGGCAAGACAAGCGAGCAGCCCCAGTCTCTGTGCCTCTGTGCGAGCAGTGCCATGGGCAGATGAGGCTGAGCAACAGCTTTCCAGACTAGCCCCTTCTGCCTGCCAGCTATCTGCAGACATTCCAACTTTCGGAGCAGGGCTGCGAAAGGAGCCTGGCAGGGACACCACCATTCCCAGGCTACATATGAAGTTTGAGGTGGCAAGAAAAGTGAGCAGCCCCAGTCTCTGTGCCTCTGTGCGAGCAGTGCCATGGGCAGATGAGGCTGACAAACAGCTTTCCATGCTAGCCCCTTATGCCTGCCAGCTATCTGCAGACGTTCAAACTTTCGGAGCAGGGCTCCGAAAAGATCCTGGCAGGGTCCTCCCCCTTCCCAGGCTACATTTGAAGTTTGAGGTGGCAAGACAAGCAAGCAGCCCCAGTCTCTGTGCCTCTGTGCGAGCAGTGCCATGGGCCGATGAGGCTGACAAACAGCTTTCCAGGCTAGCCCCTTCTGCCTGCCTGCTATCTGCAGACGTTCGCACTTTCGGAGCAGGGCTGCGAAAGGAGCCTGGCAGGGACACCAACTTTCCAAGGCTACGTTTCAAGTTTGAGGTGGCAAGACAAGCGAGCAGCCCCAGTCTCTGTGCCTCTGTGCGAGCAGTGCCATGGGCAGATGAGGCTGAGCAACAGCTTTCCAGGCTAGCCCCTTCTGCCTGCCAGCTATCCGCAGACGTTCGCACTTTCGCAGCAGGGCTGCGAAAGGAGCCTGGCAGCGACACCACCATTCCCAGGCTACGCTTGAAGTTTGAGGTGGCAAGACAAGCAATCAGCCCCAGTCTCTGTGCCTCTGTGCGAGCAGTGCCATGGGCCGATGAGGCTGACAAAGAGCTTTCCTGGCTAGCCCCTTCTGCCTGCCAGCTATCTGCAGACGTTCACACTTTCGGAGCAGGGCTGCGAAAGGACCCTGGCAGGGACACCACCATTCCCAGGCTACGTTTCAAGTTTGAGGTGGCAAGACAAGCAAGCAGCCCCAGTCTCTGTGCCTCTGTGCGAGCAGTGCCATGGGCAGATGAGGCTGAGCAACAGCTTTCCAGGCTAGCCCCTTCTGCCTGCCAGCTATCTGCAGACGTTCACACTTTCGCAGCAGGGCTGCGAAAGGAGCCTGGCAGGGACACCACCATGCCCAGCAACGCTTCACGTTTGAGGTGGCAAGACAAGCAAGCAGCCCCAGTCTCTGTGCCTCTGTGTGAGCAGTGCCATGGGCAGATGAGGCTGACAAACGGCTTTCCAGGTTAGCCCCTTCTGCCTGCCAGCTATCTGCAGACGTTCGCACTTTCAGAGCAGGGCTCCGAAAGGAGCCTGGCAGGGACACCACCATTCCCAGGCTACGTTTAAAGTTTGAGGTTGCAAGAAAAGCGAGCAGCCCCAGTCTCTGTGCCTCTGTGCGAGCAGTGCCATGGGCAGATGAGGCTGAGCAACAGCTTTCCAGGCTAGCCCCTTCTACCTGCCAGCTATCTACAGACATTCATACTTTCGCAGCAGGGCTGCGAAAGGAGCCTGGCAGGGACACCACCATTCCCATGCTGCGCTGCACGTTTGACGTGGCAAGACAAGCAAGCAGCCCCAGTCTCTGTGCCTCTGTGCGAGCAGTGCCATGGGCAGATGAGGCTGACAAACAGCTTTCCAGACTAGCCCCTTCTGCCTGCCAGCTATCTGCAGACGTTCCCACTTTCGGAGCAGTGCTGCGAAAGAAGCCTCGCAAGGACACCACCATTCCCAGGCTACATTTGAAGTTTGAGGTGGCAAGACAAGAAAGCAGCCCCAGTCTCTGTGCCTCTGTGCGAGCAGTGCCATGGGCCGATGAGGCTGACAAACAGCTTTCCAGGCTAGCCCCTTCTGCCTGCCTGCTATCTGCAGACGTTCGCACTTTCAGAGCAGGGCTGCGAAAGGAGCCTGGCAGGGACACCACCATTCCCAAGCTACGTTTCAAGTTTGAGGTGGCAAGACAAGCGAGCAGCCCCAGTCTCTGTGCCTCTGTGCGAGCAGTGCCATGGGCAGATGAGGCTGAGCAACAGCTTTCCAGGCTAGCCCCTTCTGCCTGTCAGCTATCTGCAGACGTTCACACTTTCGGAGCAGGGCTGCGAAAGAAGCCTGGCAGGGACACCACCATTCCCAGGCTAAATTTGAAGTTTGAGGTGACAAGACAAGCAAGCAGCCCCAGTCTCTGTGCCTCTGTGCGAGCAGTGCCATGGGCAGATGAGGCTGAGCAACAGCTTTCCAGACTAGCCCCTTCTGCCTGCCAGCTATCTGCAGACATTCCAACTTTCGGAGCAGGGCTGCGAAAGGAGCCTGGCAGGGACACCACCATTCCCAGGCTACGTTTCAAGTTTGAGGTTGCAAGAAAAGCGAGCAGCCCCAGTCTCTGTGCCTCTGTGCGAGCAGTGCCATGGGCAGATAAGGCTGACAAACAGCTTTCCATGCTAGCCCCTTATGCCTGCCAGCTATCTGCAGACGTTCAAATTTTCGGAGCAGGGCGCCGAAAGGAGCCTGGCAGGGTCCCCCCCCTTCCCAGACTACATTTGAAGTTTGAGGTGGCAAGACAAGCAAGCAGCCCAGTCTCTGTGCCTCTGTGCGAGCAGTGCCATGGGCAGATGAGGCTGACAAACAGCTTTCCAGGCTAGCCCATTCTGCCTGCCAGCTATCTGCAGACGTTCACACTTTCGGAGCAGGGCTGCGAAAGGAGCCTGGCAGGGACTCCCCCTTCCCAGGCTACATTTGAAGTTTGAGGTGGCAAGACAAGCAAGCAGCCCCAGTCTCTGTGCCTCTGTGCGAGCAGTGCCATGGGCACATGAGGCTGAGCAACAGCTTTCCAGGCTAGCCCCTTCTGCCTGCCAGCTATCTGCAGACGTTCGCACTTTCGGAGCAGGGCTGCGAAAGGAGCCTGGCAGGGACACCACCATTCCCAGGCTACGTTTCAAGTTTGAGGTGGCAAGACAAGCAAGCAGCCCCAGTCTCTGTGCCTCTGTGCGAGCAGTGCCATGGGCCGATGAGGCTGACAAACAGCTTTCCAGGCTAGCCCCTTCTGCCTGCCAGTTATTTGCAGACGTTCGCACTTTCGGAGCAGGGCTGCGAAAGGAGCCTGGCAGGGACACCACCATTCCCAGGCTACGTTTCAAGTTTGAGGTGGCAAGACAAGCAAGCAGCCCCAGTCTCTGTGCCACTGTGCGAGCAGTGCCATGGGCCGATGAGGCTGAGCAACAGCTTTCCAGGCTAGCCCCTTCTGCCTGCCAGCTATCTGCAAACGTTCATACTTTCGCAGCAGGGCTGCGAAAGGAGCCTGGCAGGGACACCACCATTCCCAGGCTACGCTTCACGTTTGAGGTGGCAAGACAAGCAAGCAGCCCCAGTCTCTGTGCCTCTGTGCGAGCAGTGCCATGGGCAGATGAGGCTGACAAACAGCTTTCCAGACTAGCCCCTTCTGCCTGCCAGCTATCTGCAGACGTTCCCACTTTCGGAGCAGTGCTGCGAAAGAAGCCTGGCAGGGACACCACCATTCCCAGGCTACATTTGAAGTCTGAGGTGGCAAGACAAGCAAGCAGCCCCAGTCTCTGTGCCTCTGTGCGAGCAGTGCCATGGGCCGATGAGGCTGAGCAACAGCTTTCCAGGCTAGCCCCTTCTGCCTGCCAGCTATCTGCAGACGTTCACACTTTCGGAGCAGGGCTGCGAAAGGAGCGTGGCAGGGACGCCACCATTCCCAGGCTACGTATGAAGTTTGAGGTGGCAAGACAAGCAAGCAGCCCCAGTCTCTGTGCCTCTGTGCGAGCAGTGCCATGGGCAGATGAGGCTGAGCAACAGCTTTCCAGGCTAGCCCCTTCTGCCTGCCAGCTATCTGCAGACGTTCGCACTTTCGCAGCAGGGCTGCGAAAGGAGCCTGGCAGGGACAGCACCATGCCCAGCAACGCTTCACGTTTGAGGTGGCAAGACAAGCAAGCAGCCCCAGTCTCTGTGCCTCTGTGCGAGCAGTGCCATGGGCAGATGAGGCTGACAAACGGCTTTCCAGGTTAGCCCCTTCTGCCTGTCAGCTATCTGCAGACGTTCGCACTTTCGGAGCAGGGCTCCGAAAGGAGCCTGGCAGGGACACCACCATTCCCAGGCTACGTTTCAAGTTTGAGGTGGCAAGAAAAGCGAGCAGCCCCAGTCTCTGTGCCTCTGTGCGAGCAGTGCCATGGGCAGATGAGGCTGAGCAACAGCTTTCCAGGCTAGCCCCTTCTGCCTGCCAGCTATCTGCAGACGTTCACACTTTCGGAGCAGGGCTGCGAAAGGAGCCTGGCAGGGACCCCCCCTTCCCAGGCTACATTTGAAGTTTGAGGTGGCAAGACAAGCAAGCAGCCCCAGTCTCTGTGCCTCTGTGCGAGCAGTGCCATGGGCACATGAGGCTGAGCAACAGCTTTCCAGGCTAGCCCCTTCTGGCTGCCAGCTATCTGCAGACGTTCACACTTTCGGAGCAGTGCTGCGAAAGAAGCCTGGCAGGGTCCTCCCCCTTCCCAGGCTACATTTAAGTTTGAGGTGGCAAGACAAGCAAGCAGCCCCAGTCTCTGTGCCTCTGTGCGAGCAGTGCCATGGGCACATGAGGCTGAGCAACAGCTTTCCTGGCTAGCCCCTTCTGCCTGCCAGCTATCTGCAGACGTTCGCACTTTCGGAGCAGGGCTGCGAAAGGAGCCTGGCAGGGACACCACCATTCCCAGGCTACGTTTCAAGTTTGAGGTGGCAAGACAAGCAAGCAGCCCCAGTCTCTGTGCCTCTGTGCGAGCAGTGCCATGGGCAGATGAGGCTGAGCAACAGCTTTCCAGGCTAGCCCCTTCTGCCTGCCAGCTATCTGCAGACGTTCACACTTTCGCAGCAGGGCTGCGAAAGGAGCCTGGCAGGGACACCACCATGCCCAGCAACGCTTCACGTTTGAGGTGGCAAGACAAGCAAGCAGCCCCAGTCTCTGTGCCTCTGTGTGAGCAGTGCCATGGGCAGATGAGGCTGACAAACGGCTTTCCAGGTTAGCCCCTTCTGCCTGCCAGCTATCTGCAGACGTTCGCACTTTCAGAGCAGGGCTCCGAAAGGAGCCTGGCAGGGACACCACCATTCCCAGGCTACGTTTAAAGTTTGAGGTTGCAAGAAAAGCGAGCAGCCCCAGTCTCTGTGCCTCTGTGCGAGCAGTGCCATGGGCAGATGAGGCTGAGCAACAGCTTTCCAGGCTAGCCCCTTCTACCTGCCAGCTATCTACAGACATTCATACTTTCGCAGCAGGGCTGCGAAAGGAGCCTGGCAGGGACACCACCATTCCCATGCTGCGCTGCACGTTTGACGTGGCAAGACAAGCAAGCAGCCCCAGTCTCTGTGCCTCTGTGCGAGCAGTGCCATGGGCAGATGAGGCTGACAAACAGCTTTCCAGACTAGCCCCTTCTGCCTGCCAGCTATCTGCAGACGTTCCCACTTTCGGAGCAGTGCTGCGAAAGAACCCTCGCAAGGACACCACCATTCCCAGGCTACATTTGAAGTTTGAGGTGGCAAGACAAGAAAGCAGCCCCAGTCTCTGTGCCTCTGTGCGAGCAGTGCCATGGGCCGATGAGGCTGACAAACAGCTTTCCAGGCTAGCCCCTTCTGCCTGCCTGCTATCTGCAGACGTTCGCACTTTCAGAGCAGGGCTGCGAAAGGAGCCTGGCAGGGACACCACCATTCCCAAGCTACGTTTCAAGTTTGAGGTGGCAAGACAAGCGAGCAGCCCCAGTCTCTGTGCCTCTGTGCGAGCAGTGCCATGGGCAGATGAGGCTGAGCAACAGCTTTCCAGGAGAGCCCCTTCTGCCTGTCAGCTATCTGCAGACGTTCACACTTTCGGAGCAGGGCTGCGAAAGAAGCCTGGCAGGGACACCACCATTCCCAGGCTAAATTTGAAGTTTGAGGTGACAAGACAAGCAAGCAGCCCCAGTCTCTGTGCCTCTGTGCGAGCAGTGCCATGGGCAGATGAGGCTGAGCAACAGCTTTCCAGACTAGCCCCTTCTGCCTGCCAGCTATCTGCAGACATTCCAACTTTCGGAGCAGGGCTGCGAAAGGAGCCTGGCAGGGACACCACCATTCCCAGGCTACGTTTCAAGTTTGAGGTTGCAAGAAAAGCGAGCAGCCCCAGTCTCTGTGCCTCTGTGCGAGCAGTGCCATGGGCAGATAAGGCTGACAAACAGCTTTCCATGCTAGCCCCTTATGCCTGCCAGCTATCTGCAGACGTTCAAATTTTCGGAGCAGGGCGCCGAAAGGAGCCTGGCAGGGTCCCCCCCCTTCCCAGACTACATTTGAAGTTTGAGGTGGCAAGACAAGCAAGCAGCCCAGTCTCTGTGCCTCTGTGCGAGCAGTGCCATGGGCAGATGAGGCTGACAAACAGCTTTCCAGGCTAGCCCATTCTGCCTGCCAGCTATCTGCAGACGTTCACACTTTCGGAGCAGGGCTGCGAAAGGAGCCTGGCAGGGACTCCCCCTTCCCAGGCTACATTTGAAGTTTGAGGTGGCAAGACAAGCAAGCAGCCCCAGTCTCTGTGCCTCTGTGCGAGCAGTGCCATGGGCACATGAGGCTGAGCAACAGCTTTCCAGGCTAGCCCCTTCTGCCTGCCAGCTATCTGCAGACGTTCGCACTTTCGGAGCAGGGCTGCGAAAGGAGCCTGGCAGGGACACCACCATTCCCAGGCTACGTTTCAAGTTTGAGGTGGCAAGACAAGCAAGCAGCCCCAGTCTCTGTGCCTCTGTGCGAGCAGTGCCATGGGCCGATGAGGCTGACAAACAGCTTTCCAGGCTAGCCCCTTCTGCCTGCCAGTTATTTGCAGACGTTCGCACTTTCGGAGCAGGGCTGCGAAAGGAGCCTGGCAGGGACACCACCATTCCCAGGCTACGTTTCAAGTTTGAGGTGGCAAGACAAGCAAGCAGCCCCAGTCTCTGTGCCACTGTGCGAGCAGTGCCATGGGCCGATGAGGCTGAGCAACAGCTTTCCAGGCTAGCCCCTTCTGCCTGCCAGCTATCTGCAAACGTTCATACTTTCGCAGCAGGGCTGCGAAAGGAGCCTGGCAGGGACACCACCATTCCCAGGCTACGCTTCACGTTTGAGGTGGCAAGACAAGCAAGCAGCCCCAGTCTCTGTGCCTCTGTGCGAGCAGTGCCATGGGCAGATGAGGCTGACAAACAGCTTTCCAGACTAGCCCCTTCTGCCTGCCAGCTATCTGCAGACGTTCCCACTTTCGGAGCAGTGCTGCGAAAGAAGCCTGGCAGGGACACCACCATTCCCAGGCTACATTTGAAGTCTGAGGTGGCAAGACAAGCAAGCAGCCCCAGTCTCTGTGCCTCTGTGCGAGCAGTGCCATGGGCCGATGAGGCTGAGCAACAGCTTTCCAGGCTAGCCCCTTCTGCCTGCCAGCTATCTGCAGACGTTCACACTTTCGGAGCAGGGCTGCGAAAGGAGCGTGGCAGGGACGCCACCATTCCCAGGCTACGTATGAAGTTTGAGGTGGCAAGACAAGCAAGCAGCCCCAGTCTCTGTGCCTCTGTGCGAGCAGTGCCATGGGCAGATGAGGCTGAGCAACAGCTTTCCAGGCTAGCCCCTTCTGCCTGCCAGCTATCTGCAGACGTTCGCACTTTCGCAGCAGGGCTGCGAAAGGAGCCTGGCAGGGACAGCACCATGCCCAGCAACGCTTCACGTTTGAGGTGGCAAGACAAGCAAGCAGCCCCATTCTCTGTGCCTCTGTGCGAGCAGTGCCATGGGCAGATGAGGCTGACAAACGGCTTTCCAGGTTAGCCCCTTCTGCCTGTCAGCTATCTGCAGACGTTCGCACTTTCGGAGCAGGGCTCCGAAAGGAGCCTGGCAGGGACACCACCATTCCCAGGCTACGTTTCAAGTTTGAGGTGGCAAGAAAAGCGAGCAGCCCCAGTCTCTGTGCCTCTGTGCGAGCAGTGCCATGGGCAGATGAGGCTGACAAACAGCTTTCCATGCTAGCCCCTTATGCCTGCCAGCTATCTGCAGACGTTCAAACTTTCGGAGCAGGGCTCCGAAAAGAGCCTGGCAGGGTCCTCCCCCTTCCCAGGCTACATTTGAAGTTTGAGGTGGCAAGACAAGCAAGCAGCCCCAGTCTCTGTGCCTCTGTGCGAGCAGTGCCATGGGCAGATGAGGCTGAGCAACAGCTTTCCAGGCTAGCCCCTTCTGCCTGCCAGCTATCTGCAGACGTTCACACTTTCGGAGCAGGGCTGCGAAAGGAGCCTGGCAGGGACCCCCCCTTCCCAGGCTACATTTGAAGTTTGAGGTGGCAAGACAAGCAAGCAGCCCCAGTCTCTGTGCCTCTGTGCGAGCAGTGCCATGGGCACATGAGGCTGAGCAACAGCTTTCCAGGCTAGCCCCTTCTGGCTGCCAGCTATCTGCAGACGTTCACACTTTCGGAGCAGTGCTGCGAAAGAAGCCTGGCAGGGTCCTCCCCCTTCCCAGGCTACATTTAAGTTTGAGGTGGCAAGACAAGCAAGCAGCCCCAGTCTCTGTGCCTCTGTGCGAGCAGTGCCATGGGCACATGAGGCTGAGCAACAGCTTTCCTGGCTAGCCCCTTCTGCCTGCCAGCTATCTGCAGACTTTCGCACTTTCGGAGCAGGGCTGCGAAAGGAGCCTGGCAGGGACACCACCATTCCCAGGCTACGTTTCAAGTTTGAGGTGGCAAGACAAGCAAGCAGCCCCAGTCTCTGTGCCTCTGTGCGAGCAGTGCCATGGGCAGATGAGGCTGAGCAACAGCTTTCCAGGCTAGCCCCTTCTGCCTGCCAGCTATCTGCAGACGTTCACACTTTCGCAGCAGGGCTGCGAAAGGAGCCTGGCAGGGACAGCACCATGCCCAGCAACGCTTCACGTTTGAGGTGGCAAGACAAGCAAGCAGCCCCAGTCTCTGTGCCTCTGTGCGAGCAGTGCCATGGGCAGATGAGGCTGACAAACGGCTTTCCAGGTTAGCCCCTTCTGCCTGCCAGCTATCTGCAGACGTTCGCACTTTCGGAGCAGGGCTGCGAAAGGAGCCTGGCAGGGACACCACCATTCCCAGGCTACGTTTCAAGTTTGAGGTTGCAAGAAAAGAGAGCAGCCCCAGTCTCTGTGCCTCTGTGCGAGCAGTGCCATGGGCAGATGAGGCTGAGCAACAGCTTTCCAGGCTAGCCCCTTCTACCTGCCAGCTATCTACAGACATTCATACTTTCGCAGCAGGGCTGCGAAAGGAGCCTAGCAGGGACACCACCATTCCCATGCTGCGCTGCACGTTTGACGTGGCAAGACAAGCAAGCAGCCCCAGTCTCTGTGCCTCTGTGCGAGCAGTGCCATGGGCAGATGAGGCTGACAAACAGCTTTCCAGGCTAGCCCCTTCTGCCTGCCAGCTATCTGCAGACGTTCCCACTTTCGGAGCAGTGCTGCGAAAGAAGCCTGGCAAGGACACCACCAATCCCAGGCTACATTTGAAGTTTGAGGTGGCAAGACAAGCAAGCAGCCCCAGTCTCTGTGCCTCTGTGCGAGCAGTGCCATGGGCCGATGAGGCTGTCAAACAGCTTTCCAGGCTAGCCCCTTCTGCGTGCCTGCTATCTGCAGACGTTCGCACTTTCGGAGCAGGGCTGCGAAAGGAGCCTGGTAGGGACACCACCATTCCCAAGCTACGTTTCAACTTTCAGGTGGCAAGACAAGCGAGCAGCCCCAGTCTCTGTGCCTCTGTGCGAGCAGTGCCATGGGCAGATGAGGCTGAGCAACAGCTTTCCAGACTAGCCCCTTCTGCCTGCCAGCTATCTGCAGACATTCCAACTTTCGGAGCAGGGCTGCGAAAGGAGCCTGGCAGGGACACCACCATTCCCAGGCTACGTATGAAGTTTGAGGTGGCAAGAAAAGCGAGCAGCCCCAGTCTCTGTGCCTCTGTGCGAGCAGTGCCATGGGCAGATGAGGCTGACAAACAGCTTTCCATGCTAGCCCCTTATGCCTGCCAGCTATCTGCAGACGTTCAAACTTTCGGAGCAGGGCTCCGAAAAGATCCTGGCAGGGTCCTCCCCCTTCCCAGGCTACGTTTCAAGTTTGAGGTGGCAAGACAAGCGAGCAGCCCCAGTCTCTGTGCCTCTGTGCGAGCAGTGCCATGGGCAGATGAGGCTGAGCAACAGCTTTCCAGGCTAGCCCCTTCTGCCTGCCAGCTATCCGCAGACGTTCGCACTTTCGGAGCAGGGCTGCGAAAGGAGCCTGGCAGCGACACCACCATTCCCAGGCTACGCTTGAAGTTTGAGGTGGCAAGACAAGCAATCAGCCCCAGTCTCTGTGCCTCTGTGCGAGCAGTGCCATGGGCCGATGAGGCTGACAAACAGCTTTCCTGGCTAGCCCCTTCTGCCTGCCAGCTATCTGCAGACGTTCACACTTTCGGAGCAGGGCTGCGAAAGGACCCTGGCAGGGACACCACCATTCCCAGGCTACGTTTCAAGTTTGAGGTGGCAAGACAAGCAAGCAGCCCCAGTCTCTGTGCCTCTGTGCGAGCAGTGCCATGGGCACATGAGGCTGAGCAACAGCTTTCCAGGCTAGCCCCTTCTGCCTGCCAGCTATCTGCAGACGTTCACACTTTCGCAGCAGGGCTGCGAAAGGAGCCTGGCAGGGACAGCACCATGCCCAGCAACGCTTCACGTTTGAGGTGGCAAGACAAGCAAGCAGCCCCAGTCTCTGTGCCTCTGTGTGAGCAGTGCCATGGGCAGATGAGGCTGACAAACGGCTTTCCAGGTTAGCCCCTTCTGCCTGCCAGCTATCTGCAGACATTCGCACTTTCAGAGAAGGGCTCCGAAAGGAGCCTGGCAGGGACACCACCATTCCCAGGCTACGTTTAAAGTTTGAGGTTGCAAGAAAAGCGAGCAGCCCCAGTCTCTGTGCCTCTGTGCGAGCAGTGCCATGGGCAGATGAGGCTGAGCAACAGCTTTCCAGGCTAGCCCCTTCTACCTGCCAGCTATCTACAGACATTCATACTTTCGCAGCAGGGCTGCGAAAGGAGCCTGGCATGGACACCACCATTCCCATGCTGCGCTGCACGTTTGACGTGGCAAGACAAGCAAGCAGCCCCAGTCTCTGTGCCTCTGTGCGAGCAGTGCCATGGGCAGATGAGGCTGACAAACAGCTTTCCAGACTAGCCCCTTCTGCCTGCCAGCTATCTGCAGACGTTCCCACTTTCGGAGCAGTGCTGCGAAAGAAGCCTCGCAAGGACACCACCATTCCCAGGCTACATTTGAAGTTTGAGGTGGCAAGACAAGAAAGCAGCCCCAGTCTCTGTGCCTCTGTGCGAGCAGTGCCATGGGCCGATGAGGCTGAGCAACAGCTTTCCAGGCTAGCCCCTTCTGCCTGCCTGCTATCTGCAGACGTTCGCACTTTCGGAGCAGGGCTGCGAAAGGAGCCTGGCAGGGACACCACCATTCCCAAGCTACGTTTCAAGTTTGAGGTGGCAAGACAAGCGAGCAGCCCCAGTCTCTGTGCCTCTGTGCGAGCAGTGCCATGGGCAGATGAGGCTGAGCAACAGCTTTCCAGGCTAGCCCCTTCTGCCTGCCAGCTATCCGCAGACGTTCGCACTTTCGGAGCAGGGCTGCGAAAGGAGCCTGGCAGGGTCCCCCCCCTTCCCAGGCTACATTTGAAGATTGAGGTGGCAAGACAAGCAAGCAGCCCCAGTCTCTGTGCCTCTGTGCGAGCAGTGCCATGGGCCGATGAGGCTGACAAACAGGTTTCCAGGCTAGCCCCTTCTGCCTGCCTGCTATCTGCAGACGTTCACACTTTCGGAGCAGGGCTGCGAAAGGAGCCTGGCAGCGACACCACCATTCCCAGGCTACGTTTCAAGTTTGAGGTGGCAAGACAAGCAAGCAGCCCCAGTCTCTGTGCCTCTGTGCGAGCAGTGCCATGGGCACATGAGGCTGAGCAACAGCTTTCCTGGCTAGCCCCTTCTGCCTGCCAGCTATCTGCAGACTTTCGCACTTTCGGAGCAGGGCTGCGAAAGGAGCCTGGCAGGGACACCACCATTCCCAGGCTACGTTTCAAGTTTGAGGTGGCAAGACAAGCAAGCAGCCCCAGTCTCTGTGCCTCTGTGCGAGCAGTGCCATGGGCAGATGAGGCTGAGCAACAGCTTTCCAGGCTAGCCCCTTCTGCCTGCCAGCTATCTGCAGACGTTCACACTTTCGCAGCAGGGCTGCGAAAGGAGCCTGGCAGGGACAGCACCATGCCCAGCAACGCTTCACGTTTGAGGTGGCAAGACAAGCAAGCAGCCCCAGTCTCTGTGCCTCTGTGCGAGCAGTGCCATGGGCAGATGAGGCTGACAAACGGCTTTCCAGGTTAGCCCCTTCTGCCTGCCAGCTATCTGCAGACGTTCGCACTTTCGGAGCAGGGCTGCGAAAGGAGCCTGGCAGGGACACCACCATTCCCAGGCTACGTTTCAAGTTTGAGGTTGCAAGAAAAGAGAGCAGCCCCAGTCTCTGTGCCTCTGTGCGAGCAGTGCCATGGGCAGATGAGGCTGAGCAACAGCTTTCCAGGCTAGCCCCTTCTACCTGCCAGCTATCTACAGACATTCATACTTTCGCAGCAGGGCTGCGAAAGGAGCCTAGCAGGGACACCACCATTCCCATGCTGCGCTGCACGTTTGACGTGGCAAGACAAGCAAGCAGCCCCAGTCTCTGTGCCTCTGTGCGAGCAGTGCCATGGGCAGATGAGGCTGACAAACAGCTTTCCAGGCTAGCCCCTTCTGCCTGCCAGCTATCTGCAGACGTTCCCACTTTCGGAGCAGTGCTGCAAAAGAAGCCTGGCAAGGACACCACCAATCCCAGGCTACATTTGAAGTTTGAGGTGGCAAGACAAGCAAGCAGCCCCAGTCTCTGTGCCTCTGTGCGAGCAGTGCCATGGGCCGATGAGGCTGTCAAACAGCTTTCCAGGCTAGCCCCTTCTGCGTGCCTGCTATCTGCAGACGTTCGCACTTTCGGAGCAGGGCTGCGAAAGGAGCCTGGTAGGGACACCACCATTCCCAAGCTACGTTTCAACTTTCAGGTGGCAAGACAAGCGAGCAGCCCCAGTCTCTGTGCCTCTGTGCGAGCAGTGCCATGGGCAGATGAGGCTGAGCAACAGCTTTCCAGACTAGCCCCTTCTGCCTGCCAGCTATCTGCAGACATTCCAACTTTCGGAGCAGGGCTGCGAAAGGAGCCTGGCAGGGACACCACCATTCCCAGGCTACGTATGAAGTTTGAGGTGGCAAGAAAAGCGAGCAGCCCCAGTCTCTGTGCCTCTGTGCGAGCAGTGCCATGGGCAGATGAGGCTGACAAACAGCTTTCCATGCTAGCCCCTTATGCCTGCCAGCTATCTGCAGACGTTCAAACTTTCGGAGCAGGGCTCCGAAAAGATCCTGGCAGGGTCCTCCCCCTTCCCAGGCTACGTTTCAAGTTTGAGGTGGCAAGACAAGCGAGCAGCCCCAGTCTCTGTGCCTCTGTGCGAGCAGTGCCATGGGCAGATGAGGCTGAGCAACAGCTTTCCAGGCTAGCCCCTTCTGCCTGCCAGCTATCCGCAGACGTTCGCACTTTCGGAGCAGGGCTGCGAAAGGAGCCTGGCAGCGACACCACCATTCCCAGGCTACGCTTGAAGTTTGAGGTGGCAAGACAAGCAATCAGCCCCAGTCTCTGTGCCTCTGTGCGAGCAGTGCCATGGGCCGATGAGGCTGACAAACAGCTTTCCTGGCTAGCCCCTTCTGCCTGCCAGCTATCTGCAGACGTTCACACTTTCGGAGCAGGGCTGCGAAAGGACCCTGGCAGGGACACCACCATTCCCAGGCTACGTTTCAAGTTTGAGGTGGCAAGACAAGCAAGCAGCCCCAGTCTCTGTGCCTCTGTGCGAGCAGTGCCATGGGCACATGAGGCTGAGCAACAGCTTTCCAGGCTAGCCCCTTCTGCCTGCCAGCTATCTGCAGACGTTCACACTTTCGCAGCAGGGCTGCGAAAGGAGCCTGGCAGGGACAGCACCATGCCCAGCAACGCTTCACGTTTGAGGTGGCAAGACAAGCAAGCAGCCCCAGTCTCTGTGCCTCTGTGTGAGCAGTGCCATGGGCAGATGAGGCTGACAAACGGCTTTCCAGGTTAGCCCCTTCTGCCTGCCAGCTATCTGCAGACATTCGCACTTTCAGAGAAGGGCTCCGAAAGGAGCCTGGCAGGGACACCACCATTCCCAGGCTACGTTTAAAGTTTGAGGTTGCAAGAAAAGCGAGCAGCCCCAGTCTCTGTGCCTCTGTGCGAGCAGTGCCATGGGCAGATGAGGCTGAGCAACAGCTTTCCAGGCTAGCCCCTTCTACCTGCCAGCTATCTACAGACATTCATACTTTCGCAGCAGGGCTGCGAAAGGAGCCTGGCATGGACACCACCATTCCCATGCTGCGCTGCACGTTTGACGTGGCAAGACAAGCAAGCAGCCCCAGTCTCTGTGCCTCTGTGCGAGCAGTGCCATGGGCAGATGAGGCTGACAAACAGCTTTCCAGACTAGCCCCTTCTGCCTGCCAGCTATCTGCAGACGTTCCCACTTTCGGAGCAGTGCTGCGAAAGAAGCCTCGCAAGGACACCACCATTCCCAGGCTACATTTGAAGTTTGAGGTGGCAAGACAAGAAAGCAGCCCCAGTCTCTGTGCCTCTGTGCGAGCAGTGCCATGGGCCGATGAGGCTGAGCAACAGCTTTCCAGGCTAGCCCCTTCTGCCTGCCTGCTATCTGCAGACGTTCGCACTTTCGGAGCAGGGCTGCGAAAGGAGCCTGGCAGGGACACCACCATTCCCAAGCTACGTTTCAAGTTTGAGGTGGCAAGACAAGCGAGCAGCCCCAGTCTCTGTGCCTCTGTGCGAGCAGTGCCATGGGCAGATGAGGCTGAGCAACAGCTTTCCAGGCTAGCCCCTTCTGCCTGCCAGCTATCCGCAGACGTTCGCACTTTCGGAGCAGGGCTGCGAAAGGAGCCTGGCAGGGTCCCCCCCCTTCCCAGGCTACATTTGAAGATTGAGGTGGCAAGACAAGCAAGCAGCCCCAGTCTCTGTGCCTCTGTGCGAGCAGTGCCATGGGCCGATGAGGCTGACAAACAGGTTTCCAGGCTAGCCCCTTCTGCCTGCCTGCTATCTGCAGACGTTCACACTTTCGGAGCAGGGCTGCGAAAGGAGCCTGGCAGCGACACCACCATTCCCAGGCTACGTTTCAAGTTTGAGGTGGCAAGACAAGCAAGCAGCCCCAGTCTCTGTGCCTCTGTGCGAGCAGTGCCTTTGGCCGATGAGGCTGACAAACAGCTTTCCAGACTAGCCCCTTCTGCCTGCCAGCTATCTACAGACGTTCGTCCTTTCGCAGCAGGGCTGCGAAAGGAGCCTGGCAGGGACACCACCATTCCCAAGCTGCGTTTCACGTTTGACGTGGCAAGACAAGCAAGCAGCCCCAGTCTCTGTGCCTCTGTGCGAGCAGTGCCATGGGCAGATGAGGCTGACAAACAGCTTTCCAGGCTAGCCCCTTCTGCCTGCCAGCTATCTGCAGACATTCCAACTTTCGGAGCAGGGCTGCGAAAGGAGCCTGGCAGGGACACCACCATTCCCAGGCTACGTTTCAAGTTTGAGGTGGCAAGACAAGCAAGCAGCCCCAGTCTCTGTGCCTCTGTGCGAGCAGTGCCATGGGCAGATGAGGCTGAGCAACAGCTTTCCTGGCTAGCCCCTTCTGCCTGCCAGCTATCTGCAGACGTTCGCACTTTCGGAGCAGGGCTGCGAAAGGAGCCTGGCAGGGACACCACCATTCCCAGGCTACGTTTCAAGTTTGAGGTGGCAAGACAAGCAAGCAGCCCCAGTCTCTGTGCCTCTGTGCGAGCAGTGCCATGGGCAGATGAGGCTGAGCAACAGCTTTCCAGGCTAGCCCCTTCTGCCTGCCAGCTATCTGCAGACGTTCACACTTTCGCAGCAGGGCTGCGAAAGGAGCCTGGCAGGGACAGCACCATGCCCAGCAACGCTTCACGTTTGAGGTGGCAAGACAAGCAAGCAGCCCCAGTCTCTGTGCCTCTGTGCGAGCAGTGCCATGGGCAGATGAGGCTGACAAACGGCTTTCCAGGTTAGCCCCTTCTGCCTGCCAGCTATCTGCAGACGTTCGCACTTTCGGAGCAGGGCTGCGAAAGGAGCCTGGCAGGGACACCACCATTCCCAGGCTACGTTTCAAGTTTGAGGTTGCAAGAAAAGCGAGCAGCCCCAGTCTCTGTGCCTCTGTGCGAGCAGTGCCATGGGCAGATGAGGCTGAGCAA